>NW_026695200.1:2568236-3852355 GCF_021218885.2 Marmota monax | reverse complement strand
GCCTTTGGCTGCCACTTCTGGGAATGGGTCCTCCTGATAGATGGTTGGCTCTCGAGTTGGGGCGTCAGAAGTGCTTCAGGAAAAAGCCTTAGTATCGTTGTGTGCTTTTGGTCCGCCCGTGAGGCTGCATGCATGGTGGTTGATGTGCTTTGTGAAAGAGCACAGACGCAGTTTGGATCCCGAATGAGCCAATGTGGTGGCAGACCTCAGGGATGACTTCTCTGGTAGGAGGCGCATGTGAACCCGAGACCTCAGCTTGTAGTTATTGAGCCTAGGACAGCCGTGAATGGTTTGGGGAGTGGAAAGGCCTAACTGGGTCCAAAGAAGTGCGTAAGGATTGTTGCCTGTGCCTGAAGGAAGTAGAGAGTGATGAAATTCAGCAGTTTGCCAAGTGCCTTTCATAGGCGCTGGAGAGGCGTTGAGGGTCTCCTCTCCTGCACAAGTTGTGGGGTTCAGGCATTGGACCTTCAGGGTGGGGCTGGGGCTCCTGTTGGAGTCTATGTCACGTGGGGCTCCGAGATGCCCGTGGCAATGGCCCAGAAAGGCAGGAGGTTTCCAGAGGACGTACATTCTCAAGTTCGTCCTTCCATGCTTGGCCATCCTGTGCAGGGAAGGTGTCAGGGTCAGATGGGGTTGTAGAGTTGGATGGAGATTCTAGATGGGTTTCCTGTGGCTGGAAGTGTTTCTTGGTCACCTTAAGAGCCACATGGGACCTGAGCTAAGGCCGGCATGGCGCAGGCAAGTGAAAAGTCTGCATTCCCTAACGAGCGTGTACTGAGGAGCAGCAGGCTGCGGAGCAGGCCAGTCTTGGTTATTCTTCATGGGCATCCCTCTGTTTTGTCTCCTTGCATTCGCATGGCAGGTCGTGTTTCCACGGAAGCATGGAAAGGTTGCCGCCGGCTCCTGTGGCTGTGGGAAGATGCCCAGGGAGGACGGGGAACACCCGCATGCCCGTGCCCTCTGTTTCCTGAGTGTGGCCCTTCATAGCTGACGATGGTAAGCGTCTCCTTGCCCCAAGTCACCGAGGTTGGTCCTTGCCAGGTGAGGGTCACAAGCGTGGATCGATGATGACTCCCACAAAAACATTCCTTGGAAGCTGAACAAAATGAGTGAAAACTCTATACCGTCGTTCTCATCGAAACTGAGGTCCACCACGTAGACGTAGGGGGCTGCAGTGAGTTGGGTGGTGGAGGGGAGAACCCTGTGGCCCTTTCCCGACGGGGGCTGTGTGGGAATGGACCCTGGAAGGGAAGGCCCTTTTCAGCCGAGTTCACTTGGCGTTAGGACTCCGAGCCTGTAGTCCTCTGAGTGTCAGTCCTGATTTGGTTTCGGCATGCATGGGTGATCCAGAGCTCAAGACGTTGAGGAAGACATTGGCCTGCCCGGGATGATTTCCTAGTGGGTGTTCGGCAGTAGGGTTCAGAGGTACTAGGAGGTTGTGGGCCATGGCACAGGAGAGTAAGTTTCCTCCTCTTGTGGCCTGGAGACGATTTTGCCAGGGCGAGTAGAACCATGCTGGTCTGCTGGGTGTTCCAGAGAAAATTGAGGTCCTCTTTCAGCGGAAGGCGGAGGCAGGCCCAGCGCAAAGCATGGGAGACCCTTCTTTAGTGCACAGGGGCGTGGTGTTTCCGGGAGTCTGGTGGGTTTTCTCTTTTCCTGGAAATGCTACAGTGTTGTCAGTGGTATTGGCACACAATGTTGGCAGGAGCCATGGTCCACCAGGGGAAGGAAGGGTGGGTCTCCAGAGGGACCAGTGCCTGGATGAGTAGATGGACATTTGAGGGAATGCAAATGGAGAAACTGGGTCTTACCACCAAGCGGGGCCTTTGGCTGCCACTTCTGGGAATGGGTCCTCCTGATAGATGGTTGGCTCTCGAGTTGGGGCGTCAGAAGTGCTTCAGGAAAAAGCCTTAGTATCGTTGTGTGCTTTTGGTCCGCCCGTGAGGCTGCATGCATGGTGGTTGATGTGCTTTGTGAAAGAGCACAGACGCAGTTTGGATCCCGAATGAGCCAATGTGGTGGCAGACCTCAGGGATGACTTCTCTGGTAGGAGGCGCATGTGAACCCGAGACCTCAGCTTGTAGTTATTGAGCCTAGGACAGCCGTGAATGGTTTGGGGAGTGGAAAGGCCTAACTGGGTCCAAAGAAGTGCGTAAGGATTGTTGCCTGTGCCTGAAGGAAGTAGAGAGTGATGAAATTCAGCAGTTTGCCAAGTGCCTTTCATAGGCGCTGGAGAGGCGTTGAGGGTCTCCTCTCCTGCACAAGTTGTGGGGTTCAGGCATTGGACCTTCAGGGTGGGGCTGGGGCTCCTGTTGGAGTCTATGTCACGTGGGGCTCCGAGATGCCCGTGGCAATGGCCCAGAAAGGCAGGAGGTTTCCAGAGGACGTACATTCTCAAGTTCGTCCTTCCATGCTTGGCCATCCTGTGCAGGGAAGGTGTCAGGGTCAGATGGGGTTGTAGAGTTGGATGGAGATTCTAGATGGGTTTCCTGTGGCTGGAAGTGTTTCTTGGTCACCTTAAGAGCCACATGGGACCTGAGCTAAGGCCGGCATGGCGCAGGCAAGTGAAAAGTCTGCATTCCCTAACGAGCGTGTACTGAGGAGCAGCAGGCTGCGGAGCAGGCCAGTCTTGGTTATTCTTCATGGGCATCCCTCTGTTTTGTCTCCTTGCATTCGCATGGCAGGTCGTGTTTCCACGGAAGCATGGAAAGGTTGCCGCCGGCTCCTGTGGCTGTGGGAAGATGCCCAGGGAGGACGGGGAACACCCGCATGCCCGTGCCCTCTGTTTCCTGAGTGTGGCCCTTCATAGCTGACGATGGTAAGCGTCTCCTTGCCCCAAGTCACCGAGGTTGGTCCTTGCCAGGTGAGGGTCACAAGCGTGGATCGATGATGACTCCCACAAAAACATTCCTTGGAAGCTGAACAAAATGAGTGAAAACTCTATACCGTCGTTCTCATCGAAACTGAGGTCCACCACGTAGACGTAGGGGGCTGCAGTGAGTTGGGTGGTGGAGGGGAGAACCCTGTGGCCCTTTCCCGACGGGGGCTGTGTGGGAATGGACCCTGGAAGGGAAGGCCCTTTTCAGCCGAGTTCACTTGGCGTTAGGACTCCGAGCCTGTAGTCCTCTGAGTGTCAGTCCTGATTTGGTTTCGGCATGCATGGGTGATCCAGAGCTCAAGACGTTGAGGAAGACATTGGCCTGCCCGGGATGATTTCCTAGTGGGTGTTCGGCAGTAGGGTTCAGAGGTACTAGGAGGTTGTGGGCCATGGCACAGGAGAGTAAGTTTCCTCCTCTTGTGGCCTGGAGACGATTTTGCCAGGGCGAGTAGAACCATGCTGGTCTGCTGGGTGTTCCAGAGAAAATTGAGGTCCTCTTTCAGCGGAAGGCGGAGGCAGGCCCAGCGCAAAGCATGGGAGACCCTTCTTTAGTGCACAGGGGCGTGGTGTTTCCGGGAGTCTGGTGGGTTTTCTCTTTTCCTGGAAATGCTACAGTGTTGTCAGTGGTATTGGCACACAATGTTGGCAGGAGCCATGGTCCACCAGGGGAAGGAAGGGTGGGTCTCCAGAGGGACCAGTGCCTGGATGAGTAGATGGACATTTGAGGGAATGCAAATGGAGAAACTGGGTCTTACCACCAAGCGGGGCCTTTGGCTGCCACTTCTGGGAATGGGTCCTCCTGATAGATGGTTGGCTCTCGAGTTGGGGCGTCAGAAGTGCTTCAGGAAAAAGCCTTAGTATCGTTGTGTGCTTTTGGTCCGCCCGTGAGGCTGCATGCATGGTGGTTGATGTGCTTTGTGAAAGAGCACAGACGCAGTTTGGATCCCGAATGAGCCAATGTGGTGGCAGACCTCAGGGATGACTTCTCTGGTAGGAGGCGCATGTGAACCCGAGACCTCAGCTTGTAGTTATTGAGCCTAGGACAGCCGTGAATGGTTTGGGGAGTGGAAAGGCCTAACTGGGTCCAAAGAAGTGCGTAAGGATTGTTGCCTGTGCCTGAAGGAAGTAGAGAGTGATGAAATTCAGCAGTTTGCCAAGTGCCTTTCATAGGCGCTGGAGAGGCGTTGAGGGTCTCCTCTCCTGCACAAGTTGTGGGGTTCAGGCATTGGACCTTCAGGGTGGGGCTGGGGCTCCTGTTGGAGTCTATGTCACGTGGGGCTCCGAGATGCCCGTGGCAATGGCCCAGAAAGGCAGGAGGTTTCCAGAGGACGTACATTCTCAAGTTCGTCCTTCCATGCTTGGCCATCCTGTGCAGGGAAGGTGTCAGGGTCAGATGGGGTTGTAGAGTTGGATGGAGATTCTAGATGGGTTTCCTGTGGCTGGAAGTGTTTCTTGGTCACCTTAAGAGCCACATGGGACCTGAGCTAAGGCCGGCATGGCGCAGGCAAGTGAAAAGTCTGCATTCCCTAACGAGCGTGTACTGAGGAGCAGCAGGCTGCGGAGCAGGCCAGTCTTGGTTATTCTTCATGGGCATCCCTCTGTTTTGTCTCCTTGCATTCGCATGGCAGGTCGTGTTTCCACGGAAGCATGGAAAGGTTGCCGCCGGCTCCTGTGGCTGTGGGAAGATGCCCAGGGAGGACGGGGAACACCCGCATGCCCGTGCCCTCTGTTTCCTGAGTGTGGCCCTTCATAGCTGACGATGGTAAGCGTCTCCTTGCCCCAAGTCACCGAGGTTGGTCCTTGCCAGGTGAGGGTCACAAGCGTGGATCGATGATGACTCCCACAAAAACATTCCTTGGAAGCTGAACAAAATGAGTGAAAACTCTATACCGTCGTTCTCATCGAAACTGAGGTCCACCACGTAGACGTAGGGGGCTGCAGTGAGTTGGGTGGTGGAGGGGAGAACCCTGTGGCCCTTTCCCGACGGGGGCTGTGTGGGAATGGACCCTGGAAGGGAAGGCCCTTTTCAGCCGAGTTCACTTGGCGTTAGGACTCCGAGCCTGTAGTCCTCTGAGTGTCAGTCCTGATTTGGTTTCGGCATGCATGGGTGATCCAGAGCTCAAGACGTTGAGGAAGACATTGGCCTGCCCGGGATGATTTCCTAGTGGGTGTTCGGCAGTAGGGTTCAGAGGTACTAGGAGGTTGTGGGCCATGGCACAGGAGAGTAAGTTTCCTCCTCTTGTGGCCTGGAGACGATTTTGCCAGGGCGAGTAGAACCATGCTGGTCTGCTGGGTGTTCCAGAGAAAATTGAGGTCCTCTTTCAGCGGAAGGCGGAGGCAGGCCCAGCGCAAAGCATGGGAGACCCTTCTTTAGTGCACAGGGGCGTGGTGTTTCCGGGAGTCTGGTGGGTTTTCTCTTTTCCTGGAAATGCTACAGTGTTGTCAGTGGTATTGGCACACAATGTTGGCAGGAGCCATGGTCCACCAGGGGAAGGAAGGGTGGGTCTCCAGAGGGACCAGTGCCTGGATGAGTAGATGGACATTTGAGGGAATGCAAATGGAGAAACTGGGTCTTACCACCAAGCGGGGCCTTTGGCTGCCACTTCTGGGAATGGGTCCTCCTGATAGATGGTTGGCTCTCGAGTTGGGGCGTCAGAAGTGCTTCAGGAAAAAGCCTTAGTATCGTTGTGTGCTTTTGGTCCGCCCGTGAGGCTGCATGCATGGTGGTTGATGTGCTTTGTGAAAGAGCACAGACGCAGTTTGGATCCCGAATGAGCCAATGTGGTGGCAGACCTCAGGGATGACTTCTCTGGTAGGAGGCGCATGTGAACCCGAGACCTCAGCTTGTAGTTATTGAGCCTAGGACAGCCGTGAATGGTTTGGGGAGTGGAAAGGCCTAACTGGGTCCAAAGAAGTGCGTAAGGATTGTTGCCTGTGCCTGAAGGAAGTAGAGAGTGATGAAATTCAGCAGTTTGCCAAGTGCCTTTCATAGGCGCTGGAGAGGCGTTGAGGGTCTCCTCTCCTGCACAAGTTGTGGGGTTCAGGCATTGGACCTTCAGGGTGGGGCTGGGGCTCCTGTTGGAGTCTATGTCACGTGGGGCTCCGAGATGCCCGTGGCAATGGCCCAGAAAGGCAGGAGGTTTCCAGAGGACGTACATTCTCAAGTTCGTCCTTCCATGCTTGGCCATCCTGTGCAGGGAAGGTGTCAGGGTCAGATGGGGTTGTAGAGTTGGATGGAGATTCTAGATGGGTTTCCTGTGGCTGGAAGTGTTTCTTGGTCACCTTAAGAGCCACATGGGACCTGAGCTAAGGCCGGCATGGCGCAGGCAAGTGAAAAGTCTGCATTCCCTAACGAGCGTGTACTGAGGAGCAGCAGGCTGCGGAGCAGGCCAGTCTTGGTTATTCTTCATGGGCATCCCTCTGTTTTGTCTCCTTGCATTCGCATGGCAGGTCGTGTTTCCACGGAAGCATGGAAAGGTTGCCGCCGGCTCCTGTGGCTGTGGGAAGATGCCCAGGGAGGACGGGGAACACCCGCATGCCCGTGCCCTCTGTTTCCTGAGTGTGGCCCTTCATAGCTGACGATGGTAAGCGTCTCCTTGCCCCAAGTCACCGAGGTTGGTCCTTGCCAGGTGAGGGTCACAAGCGTGGATCGATGATGACTCCCACAAAAACATTCCTTGGAAGCTGAACAAAATGAGTGAAAACTCTATACCGTCGTTCTCATCGAAACTGAGGTCCACCACGTAGACGTAGGGGGCTGCAGTGAGTTGGGTGGTGGAGGGGAGAACCCTGTGGCCCTTTCCCGACGGGGGCTGTGTGGGAATGGACCCTGGAAGGGAAGGCCCTTTTCAGCCGAGTTCACTTGGCGTTAGGACTCCGAGCCTGTAGTCCTCTGAGTGTCAGTCCTGATTTGGTTTCGGCATGCATGGGTGATCCAGAGCTCAAGACGTTGAGGAAGACATTGGCCTGCCCGGGATGATTTCCTAGTGGGTGTTCGGCAGTAGGGTTCAGAGGTACTAGGAGGTTGTGGGCCATGGCACAGGAGAGTAAGTTTCCTCCTCTTGTGGCCTGGAGACGATTTTGCCAGGGCGAGTAGAACCATGCTGGTCTGCTGGGTGTTCCAGAGAAAATTGAGGTCCTCTTTCAGCGGAAGGCGGAGGCAGGCCCAGCGCAAAGCATGGGAGACCCTTCTTTAGTGCACAGGGGCGTGGTGTTTCCGGGAGTCTGGTGGGTTTTCTCTTTTCCTGGAAATGCTACAGTGTTGTCAGTGGTATTGGCACACAATGTTGGCAGGAGCCATGGTCCACCAGGGGAAGGAAGGGTGGGTCTCCAGAGGGACCAGTGCCTGGATGAGTAGATGGACATTTGAGGGAATGCAAATGGAGAAACTGGGTCTTACCACCAAGCGGGGCCTTTGGCTGCCACTTCTGGGAATGGGTCCTCCTGATAGATGGTTGGCTCTCGAGTTGGGGCGTCAGAAGTGCTTCAGGAAAAAGCCTTAGTATCGTTGTGTGCTTTTGGTCCGCCCGTGAGGCTGCATGCATGGTGGTTGATGTGCTTTGTGAAAGAGCACAGACGCAGTTTGGATCCCGAATGAGCCAATGTGGTGGCAGACCTCAGGGATGACTTCTCTGGTAGGAGGCGCATGTGAACCCGAGACCTCAGCTTGTAGTTATTGAGCCTAGGACAGCCGTGAATGGTTTGGGGAGTGGAAAGGCCTAACTGGGTCCAAAGAAGTGCGTAAGGATTGTTGCCTGTGCCTGAAGGAAGTAGAGAGTGATGAAATTCAGCAGTTTGCCAAGTGCCTTTCATAGGCGCTGGAGAGGCGTTGAGGGTCTCCTCTCCTGCACAAGTTGTGGGGTTCAGGCATTGGACCTTCAGGGTGGGGCTGGGGCTCCTGTTGGAGTCTATGTCACGTGGGGCTCCGAGATGCCCGTGGCAATGGCCCAGAAAGGCAGGAGGTTTCCAGAGGACGTACATTCTCAAGTTCGTCCTTCCATGCTTGGCCATCCTGTGCAGGGAAGGTGTCAGGGTCAGATGGGGTTGTAGAGTTGGATGGAGATTCTAGATGGGTTTCCTGTGGCTGGAAGTGTTTCTTGGTCACCTTAAGAGCCACATGGGACCTGAGCTAAGGCCGGCATGGCGCAGGCAAGTGAAAAGTCTGCATTCCCTAACGAGCGTGTACTGAGGAGCAGCAGGCTGCGGAGCAGGCCAGTCTTGGTTATTCTTCATGGGCATCCCTCTGTTTTGTCTCCTTGCATTCGCATGGCAGGTCGTGTTTCCACGGAAGCATGGAAAGGTTGCCGCCGGCTCCTGTGGCTGTGGGAAGATGCCCAGGGAGGACGGGGAACACCCGCATGCCCGTGCCCTCTGTTTCCTGAGTGTGGCCCTTCATAGCTGACGATGGTAAGCGTCTCCTTGCCCCAAGTCACCGAGGTTGGTCCTTGCCAGGTGAGGGTCACAAGCGTGGATCGATGATGACTCCCACAAAAACATTCCTTGGAAGCTGAACAAAATGAGTGAAAACTCTATACCGTCGTTCTCATCGAAACTGAGGTCCACCACGTAGACGTAGGGGGCTGCAGTGAGTTGGGTGGTGGAGGGGAGAACCCTGTGGCCCTTTCCCGACGGGGGCTGTGTGGGAATGGACCCTGGAAGGGAAGGCCCTTTTCAGCCGAGTTCACTTGGCGTTAGGACTCCGAGCCTGTAGTCCTCTGAGTGTCAGTCCTGATTTGGTTTCGGCATGCATGGGTGATCCAGAGCTCAAGACGTTGAGGAAGACATTGGCCTGCCCGGGATGATTTCCTAGTGGGTGTTCGGCAGTAGGGTTCAGAGGTACTAGGAGGTTGTGGGCCATGGCACAGGAGAGTAAGTTTCCTCCTCTTGTGGCCTGGAGACGATTTTGCCAGGGCGAGTAGAACCATGCTGGTCTGCTGGGTGTTCCAGAGAAAATTGAGGTCCTCTTTCAGCGGAAGGCGGAGGCAGGCCCAGCGCAAAGCATGGGAGACCCTTCTTTAGTGCACAGGGGCGTGGTGTTTCCGGGAGTCTGGTGGGTTTTCTCTTTTCCTGGAAATGCTACAGTGTTGTCAGTGGTATTGGCACACAATGTTGGCAGGAGCCATGGTCCACCAGGGGAAGGAAGGGTGGGTCTCCAGAGGGACCAGTGCCTGGATGAGTAGATGGACATTTGAGGGAATGCAAATGGAGAAACTGGGTCTTACCACCAAGCGGGGCCTTTGGCTGCCACTTCTGGGAATGGGTCCTCCTGATAGATGGTTGGCTCTCGAGTTGGGGCGTCAGAAGTGCTTCAGGAAAAAGCCTTAGTATCGTTGTGTGCTTTTGGTCCGCCCGTGAGGCTGCATGCATGGTGGTTGATGTGCTTTGTGAAAGAGCACAGACGCAGTTTGGATCCCGAATGAGCCAATGTGGTGGCAGACCTCAGGGATGACTTCTCTGGTAGGAGGCGCATGTGAACCCGAGACCTCAGCTTGTAGTTATTGAGCCTAGGACAGCCGTGAATGGTTTGGGGAGTGGAAAGGCCTAACTGGGTCCAAAGAAGTGCGTAAGGATTGTTGCCTGTGCCTGAAGGAAGTAGAGAGTGATGAAATTCAGCAGTTTGCCAAGTGCCTTTCATAGGCGCTGGAGAGGCGTTGAGGGTCTCCTCTCCTGCACAAGTTGTGGGGTTCAGGCATTGGACCTTCAGGGTGGGGCTGGGGCTCCTGTTGGAGTCTATGTCACGTGGGGCTCCGAGATGCCCGTGGCAATGGCCCAGAAAGGCAGGAGGTTTCCAGAGGACGTACATTCTCAAGTTCGTCCTTCCATGCTTGGCCATCCTGTGCAGGGAAGGTGTCAGGGTCAGATGGGGTTGTAGAGTTGGATGGAGATTCTAGATGGGTTTCCTGTGGCTGGAAGTGTTTCTTGGTCACCTTAAGAGCCACATGGGACCTGAGCTAAGGCCGGCATGGCGCAGGCAAGTGAAAAGTCTGCATTCCCTAACGAGCGTGTACTGAGGAGCAGCAGGCTGCGGAGCAGGCCAGTCTTGGTTATTCTTCATGGGCATCCCTCTGTTTTGTCTCCTTGCATTCGCATGGCAGGTCGTGTTTCCACGGAAGCATGGAAAGGTTGCCGCCGGCTCCTGTGGCTGTGGGAAGATGCCCAGGGAGGACGGGGAACACCCGCATGCCCGTGCCCTCTGTTTCCTGAGTGTGGCCCTTCATAGCTGACGATGGTAAGCGTCTCCTTGCCCCAAGTCACCGAGGTTGGTCCTTGCCAGGTGAGGGTCACAAGCGTGGATCGATGATGACTCCCACAAAAACATTCCTTGGAAGCTGAACAAAATGAGTGAAAACTCTATACCGTCGTTCTCATCGAAACTGAGGTCCACCACGTAGACGTAGGGGGCTGCAGTGAGTTGGGTGGTGGAGGGGAGAACCCTGTGGCCCTTTCCCGACGGGGGCTGTGTGGGAATGGACCCTGGAAGGGAAGGCCCTTTTCAGCCGAGTTCACTTGGCGTTAGGACTCCGAGCCTGTAGTCCTCTGAGTGTCAGTCCTGATTTGGTTTCGGCATGCATGGGTGATCCAGAGCTCAAGACGTTGAGGAAGACATTGGCCTGCCCGGGATGATTTCCTAGTGGGTGTTCGGCAGTAGGGTTCAGAGGTACTAGGAGGTTGTGGGCCATGGCACAGGAGAGTAAGTTTCCTCCTCTTGTGGCCTGGAGACGATTTTGCCAGGGCGAGTAGAACCATGCTGGTCTGCTGGGTGTTCCAGAGAAAATTGAGGTCCTCTTTCAGCGGAAGGCGGAGGCAGGCCCAGCGCAAAGCATGGGAGACCCTTCTTTAGTGCACAGGGGCGTGGTGTTTCCGGGAGTCTGGTGGGTTTTCTCTTTTCCTGGAAATGCTACAGTGTTGTCAGTGGTATTGGCACACAATGTTGGCAGGAGCCATGGTCCACCAGGGGAAGGAAGGGTGGGTCTCCAGAGGGACCAGTGCCTGGATGAGTAGATGGACATTTGAGGGAATGCAAATGGAGAAACTGGGTCTTACCACCAAGCGGGGCCTTTGGCTGCCACTTCTGGGAATGGGTCCTCCTGATAGATGGTTGGCTCTCGAGTTGGGGCGTCAGAAGTGCTTCAGGAAAAAGCCTTAGTATCGTTGTGTGCTTTTGGTCCGCCCGTGAGGCTGCATGCATGGTGGTTGATGTGCTTTGTGAAAGAGCACAGACGCAGTTTGGATCCCGAATGAGCCAATGTGGTGGCAGACCTCAGGGATGACTTCTCTGGTAGGAGGCGCATGTGAACCCGAGACCTCAGCTTGTAGTTATTGAGCCTAGGACAGCCGTGAATGGTTTGGGGAGTGGAAAGGCCTAACTGGGTCCAAAGAAGTGCGTAAGGATTGTTGCCTGTGCCTGAAGGAAGTAGAGAGTGATGAAATTCAGCAGTTTGCCAAGTGCCTTTCATAGGCGCTGGAGAGGCGTTGAGGGTCTCCTCTCCTGCACAAGTTGTGGGGTTCAGGCATTGGACCTTCAGGGTGGGGCTGGGGCTCCTGTTGGAGTCTATGTCACGTGGGGCTCCGAGATGCCCGTGGCAATGGCCCAGAAAGGCAGGAGGTTTCCAGAGGACGTACATTCTCAAGTTCGTCCTTCCATGCTTGGCCATCCTGTGCAGGGAAGGTGTCAGGGTCAGATGGGGTTGTAGAGTTGGATGGAGATTCTAGATGGGTTTCCTGTGGCTGGAAGTGTTTCTTGGTCACCTTAAGAGCCACATGGGACCTGAGCTAAGGCCGGCATGGCGCAGGCAAGTGAAAAGTCTGCATTCCCTAACGAGCGTGTACTGAGGAGCAGCAGGCTGCGGAGCAGGCCAGTCTTGGTTATTCTTCATGGGCATCCCTCTGTTTTGTCTCCTTGCATTCGCATGGCAGGTCGTGTTTCCACGGAAGCATGGAAAGGTTGCCGCCGGCTCCTGTGGCTGTGGGAAGATGCCCAGGGAGGACGGGGAACACCCGCATGCCCGTGCCCTCTGTTTCCTGAGTGTGGCCCTTCATAGCTGACGATGGTAAGCGTCTCCTTGCCCCAAGTCACCGAGGTTGGTCCTTGCCAGGTGAGGGTCACAAGCGTGGATCGATGATGACTCCCACAAAAACATTCCTTGGAAGCTGAACAAAATGAGTGAAAACTCTATACCGTCGTTCTCATCGAAACTGAGGTCCACCACGTAGACGTAGGGGGCTGCAGTGAGTTGGGTGGTGGAGGGGAGAACCCTGTGGCCCTTTCCCGACGGGGGCTGTGTGGGAATGGACCCTGGAAGGGAAGGCCCTTTTCAGCCGAGTTCACTTGGCGTTAGGACTCCGAGCCTGTAGTCCTCTGAGTGTCAGTCCTGATTTGGTTTCGGCATGCATGGGTGATCCAGAGCTCAAGACGTTGAGGAAGACATTGGCCTGCCCGGGATGATTTCCTAGTGGGTGTTCGGCAGTAGGGTTCAGAGGTACTAGGAGGTTGTGGGCCATGGCACAGGAGAGTAAGTTTCCTCCTCTTGTGGCCTGGAGACGATTTTGCCAGGGCGAGTAGAACCATGCTGGTCTGCTGGGTGTTCCAGAGAAAATTGAGGTCCTCTTTCAGCGGAAGGCGGAGGCAGGCCCAGCGCAAAGCATGGGAGACCCTTCTTTAGTGCACAGGGGCGTGGTGTTTCCGGGAGTCTGGTGGGTTTTCTCTTTTCCTGGAAATGCTACAGTGTTGTCAGTGGTATTGGCACACAATGTTGGCAGGAGCCATGGTCCACCAGGGGAAGGAAGGGTGGGTCTCCAGAGGGACCAGTGCCTGGATGAGTAGATGGACATTTGAGGGAATGCAAATGGAGAAACTGGGTCTTACCACCAAGCGGGGCCTTTGGCTGCCACTTCTGGGAATGGGTCCTCCTGATAGATGGTTGGCTCTCGAGTTGGGGCGTCAGAAGTGCTTCAGGAAAAAGCCTTAGTATCGTTGTGTGCTTTTGGTCCGCCCGTGAGGCTGCATGCATGGTGGTTGATGTGCTTTGTGAAAGAGCACAGACGCAGTTTGGATCCCGAATGAGCCAATGTGGTGGCAGACCTCAGGGATGACTTCTCTGGTAGGAGGCGCATGTGAACCCGAGACCTCAGCTTGTAGTTATTGAGCCTAGGACAGCCGTGAATGGTTTGGGGAGTGGAAAGGCCTAACTGGGTCCAAAGAAGTGCGTAAGGATTGTTGCCTGTGCCTGAAGGAAGTAGAGAGTGATGAAATTCAGCAGTTTGCCAAGTGCCTTTCATAGGCGCTGGAGAGGCGTTGAGGGTCTCCTCTCCTGCACAAGTTGTGGGGTTCAGGCATTGGACCTTCAGGGTGGGGCTGGGGCTCCTGTTGGAGTCTATGTCACGTGGGGCTCCGAGATGCCCGTGGCAATGGCCCAGAAAGGCAGGAGGTTTCCAGAGGACGTACATTCTCAAGTTCGTCCTTCCATGCTTGGCCATCCTGTGCAGGGAAGGTGTCAGGGTCAGATGGGGTTGTAGAGTTGGATGGAGATTCTAGATGGGTTTCCTGTGGCTGGAAGTGTTTCTTGGTCACCTTAAGAGCCACATGGGACCTGAGCTAAGGCCGGCATGGCGCAGGCAAGTGAAAAGTCTGCATTCCCTAACGAGCGTGTACTGAGGAGCAGCAGGCTGCGGAGCAGGCCAGTCTTGGTTATTCTTCATGGGCATCCCTCTGTTTTGTCTCCTTGCATTCGCATGGCAGGTCGTGTTTCCACGGAAGCATGGAAAGGTTGCCGCCGGCTCCTGTGGCTGTGGGAAGATGCCCAGGGAGGACGGGGAACACCCGCATGCCCGTGCCCTCTGTTTCCTGAGTGTGGCCCTTCATAGCTGACGATGGTAAGCGTCTCCTTGCCCCAAGTCACCGAGGTTGGTCCTTGCCAGGTGAGGGTCACAAGCGTGGATCGATGATGACTCCCACAAAAACATTCCTTGGAAGCTGAACAAAATGAGTGAAAACTCTATACCGTCGTTCTCATCGAAACTGAGGTCCACCACGTAGACGTAGGGGGCTGCAGTGAGTTGGGTGGTGGAGGGGAGAACCCTGTGGCCCTTTCCCGACGGGGGCTGTGTGGGAATGGACCCTGGAAGGGAAGGCCCTTTTCAGCCGAGTTCACTTGGCGTTAGGACTCCGAGCCTGTAGTCCTCTGAGTGTCAGTCCTGATTTGGTTTCGGCATGCATGGGTGATCCAGAGCTCAAGACGTTGAGGAAGACATTGGCCTGCCCGGGATGATTTCCTAGTGGGTGTTCGGCAGTAGGGTTCAGAGGTACTAGGAGGTTGTGGGCCATGGCACAGGAGAGTAAGTTTCCTCCTCTTGTGGCCTGGAGACGATTTTGCCAGGGCGAGTAGAACCATGCTGGTCTGCTGGGTGTTCCAGAGAAAATTGAGGTCCTCTTTCAGCGGAAGGCGGAGGCAGGCCCAGCGCAAAGCATGGGAGACCCTTCTTTAGTGCACAGGGGCGTGGTGTTTCCGGGAGTCTGGTGGGTTTTCTCTTTTCCTGGAAATGCTACAGTGTTGTCAGTGGTATTGGCACACAATGTTGGCAGGAGCCATGGTCCACCAGGGGAAGGAAGGGTGGGTCTCCAGAGGGACCAGTGCCTGGATGAGTAGATGGACATTTGAGGGAATGCAAATGGAGAAACTGGGTCTTACCACCAAGCGGGGCCTTTGGCTGCCACTTCTGGGAATGGGTCCTCCTGATAGATGGTTGGCTCTCGAGTTGGGGCGTCAGAAGTGCTTCAGGAAAAAGCCTTAGTATCGTTGTGTGCTTTTGGTCCGCCCGTGAGGCTGCATGCATGGTGGTTGATGTGCTTTGTGAAAGAGCACAGACGCAGTTTGGATCCCGAATGAGCCAATGTGGTGGCAGACCTCAGGGATGACTTCTCTGGTAGGAGGCGCATGTGAACCCGAGACCTCAGCTTGTAGTTATTGAGCCTAGGACAGCCGTGAATGGTTTGGGGAGTGGAAAGGCCTAACTGGGTCCAAAGAAGTGCGTAAGGATTGTTGCCTGTGCCTGAAGGAAGTAGAGAGTGATGAAATTCAGCAGTTTGCCAAGTGCCTTTCATAGGCGCTGGAGAGGCGTTGAGGGTCTCCTCTCCTGCACAAGTTGTGGGGTTCAGGCATTGGACCTTCAGGGTGGGGCTGGGGCTCCTGTTGGAGTCTATGTCACGTGGGGCTCCGAGATGCCCGTGGCAATGGCCCAGAAAGGCAGGAGGTTTCCAGAGGACGTACATTCTCAAGTTCGTCCTTCCATGCTTGGCCATCCTGTGCAGGGAAGGTGTCAGGGTCAGATGGGGTTGTAGAGTTGGATGGAGATTCTAGATGGGTTTCCTGTGGCTGGAAGTGTTTCTTGGTCACCTTAAGAGCCACATGGGACCTGAGCTAAGGCCGGCATGGCGCAGGCAAGTGAAAAGTCTGCATTCCCTAACGAGCGTGTACTGAGGAGCAGCAGGCTGCGGAGC
Source organism: Marmota monax (assembly GCF_021218885.2). Lineage (NCBI taxonomy): Eukaryota > Metazoa > Chordata > Mammalia > Rodentia > Sciuridae > Marmota > Marmota monax. The sequence goes on along the minus strand of NW_026695200.1, from coordinate 3,836,981 downwards.
AGGCCAGTCTTGGTTATTCTTCATGGGCATCCCTCTGTTTTGTCTCCTTGCATTCGCATGGCAGGTCGTGTTTCCACGGAAGCATGGAAAGGTTGCCGCCGGCTCCTGTGGCTGTGGGAAGATGCCCAGGGAGGACGGGGAACACCCGCATGCCCGTGCCCTCTGTTTCCTGAGTGTGGCCCTTCATAGCTGACGATGGTAAGCGTCTCCTTGCCCCAAGTCACCGAGGTTGGTCCTTGCCAGGTGAGGGTCACAAGCGTGGATCGATGATGACTCCCACAAAAACATTCCTTGGAAGCTGAACAAAATGAGTGAAAACTCTATACCGTCGTTCTCATCGAAACTGAGGTCCACCACGTAGACGTAGGGGGCTGCAGTGAGTTGGGTGGTGGAGGGGAGAACCCTGTGGCCCTTTCCCGACGGGGGCTGTGTGGGAATGGACCCTGGAAGGGAAGGCCCTTTTCAGCCGAGTTCACTTGGCGTTAGGACTCCGAGCCTGTAGTCCTCTGAGTGTCAGTCCTGATTTGGTTTCGGCATGCATGGGTGATCCAGAGCTCAAGACGTTGAGGAAGACATTGGCCTGCCCGGGATGATTTCCTAGTGGGTGTTCGGCAGTAGGGTTCAGAGGTACTAGGAGGTTGTGGGCCATGGCACAGGAGAGTAAGTTTCCTCCTCTTGTGGCCTGGAGACGATTTTGCCAGGGCGAGTAGAACCATGCTGGTCTGCTGGGTGTTCCAGAGAAAATTGAGGTCCTCTTTCAGCGGAAGGCGGAGGCAGGCCCAGCGCAAAGCATGGGAGACCCTTCTTTAGTGCACAGGGGCGTGGTGTTTCCGGGAGTCTGGTGGGTTTTCTCTTTTCCTGGAAATGCTACAGTGTTGTCAGTGGTATTGGCACACAATGTTGGCAGGAGCCATGGTCCACCAGGGGAAGGAAGGGTGGGTCTCCAGAGGGACCAGTGCCTGGATGAGTAGATGGACATTTGAGGGAATGCAAATGGAGAAACTGGGTCTTACCACCAAGCGGGGCCTTTGGCTGCCACTTCTGGGAATGGGTCCTCCTGATAGATGGTTGGCTCTCGAGTTGGGGCGTCAGAAGTGCTTCAGGAAAAAGCCTTAGTATCGTTGTGTGCTTTTGGTCCGCCCGTGAGGCTGCATGCATGGTGGTTGATGTGCTTTGTGAAAGAGCACAGACGCAGTTTGGATCCCGAATGAGCCAATGTGGTGGCAGACCTCAGGGATGACTTCTCTGGTAGGAGGCGCATGTGAACCCGAGACCTCAGCTTGTAGTTATTGAGCCTAGGACAGCCGTGAATGGTTTGGGGAGTGGAAAGGCCTAACTGGGTCCAAAGAAGTGCGTAAGGATTGTTGCCTGTGCCTGAAGGAAGTAGAGAGTGATGAAATTCAGCAGTTTGCCAAGTGCCTTTCATAGGCGCTGGAGAGGCGTTGAGGGTCTCCTCTCCTGCACAAGTTGTGGGGTTCAGGCATTGGACCTTCAGGGTGGGGCTGGGGCTCCTGTTGGAGTCTATGTCACGTGGGGCTCCGAGATGCCCGTGGCAATGGCCCAGAAAGGCAGGAGGTTTCCAGAGGACGTACATTCTCAAGTTCGTCCTTCCATGCTTGGCCATCCTGTGCAGGGAAGGTGTCAGGGTCAGATGGGGTTGTAGAGTTGGATGGAGATTCTAGATGGGTTTCCTGTGGCTGGAAGTGTTTCTTGGTCACCTTAAGAGCCACATGGGACCTGAGCTAAGGCCGGCATGGCGCAGGCAAGTGAAAAGTCTGCATTCCCTAACGAGCGTGTACTGAGGAGCAGCAGGCTGCGGAGCAGGCCAGTCTTGGTTATTCTTCATGGGCATCCCTCTGTTTTGTCTCCTTGCATTCGCATGGCAGGTCGTGTTTCCACGGAAGCATGGAAAGGTTGCCGCCGGCTCCTGTGGCTGTGGGAAGATGCCCAGGGAGGACGGGGAACACCCGCATGCCCGTGCCCTCTGTTTCCTGAGTGTGGCCCTTCATAGCTGACGATGGTAAGCGTCTCCTTGCCCCAAGTCACCGAGGTTGGTCCTTGCCAGGTGAGGGTCACAAGCGTGGATCGATGATGACTCCCACAAAAACATTCCTTGGAAGCTGAACAAAATGAGTGAAAACTCTATACCGTCGTTCTCATCGAAACTGAGGTCCACCACGTAGACGTAGGGGGCTGCAGTGAGTTGGGTGGTGGAGGGGAGAACCCTGTGGCCCTTTCCCGACGGGGGCTGTGTGGGAATGGACCCTGGAAGGGAAGGCCCTTTTCAGCCGAGTTCACTTGGCGTTAGGACTCCGAGCCTGTAGTCCTCTGAGTGTCAGTCCTGATTTGGTTTCGGCATGCATGGGTGATCCAGAGCTCAAGACGTTGAGGAAGACATTGGCCTGCCCGGGATGATTTCCTAGTGGGTGTTCGGCAGTAGGGTTCAGAGGTACTAGGAGGTTGTGGGCCATGGCACAGGAGAGTAAGTTTCCTCCTCTTGTGGCCTGGAGACGATTTTGCCAGGGCGAGTAGAACCATGCTGGTCTGCTGGGTGTTCCAGAGAAAATTGAGGTCCTCTTTCAGCGGAAGGCGGAGGCAGGCCCAGCGCAAAGCATGGGAGACCCTTCTTTAGTGCACAGGGGCGTGGTGTTTCCGGGAGTCTGGTGGGTTTTCTCTTTTCCTGGAAATGCTACAGTGTTGTCAGTGGTATTGGCACACAATGTTGGCAGGAGCCATGGTCCACCAGGGGAAGGAAGGGTGGGTCTCCAGAGGGACCAGTGCCTGGATGAGTAGATGGACATTTGAGGGAATGCAAATGGAGAAACTGGGTCTTACCACCAAGCGGGGCCTTTGGCTGCCACTTCTGGGAATGGGTCCTCCTGATAGATGGTTGGCTCTCGAGTTGGGGCGTCAGAAGTGCTTCAGGAAAAAGCCTTAGTATCGTTGTGTGCTTTTGGTCCGCCCGTGAGGCTGCATGCATGGTGGTTGATGTGCTTTGTGAAAGAGCACAGACGCAGTTTGGATCCCGAATGAGCCAATGTGGTGGCAGACCTCAGGGATGACTTCTCTGGTAGGAGGCGCATGTGAACCCGAGACCTCAGCTTGTAGTTATTGAGCCTAGGACAGCCGTGAATGGTTTGGGGAGTGGAAAGGCCTAACTGGGTCCAAAGAAGTGCGTAAGGATTGTTGCCTGTGCCTGAAGGAAGTAGAGAGTGATGAAATTCAGCAGTTTGCCAAGTGCCTTTCATAGGCGCTGGAGAGGCGTTGAGGGTCTCCTCTCCTGCACAAGTTGTGGGGTTCAGGCATTGGACCTTCAGGGTGGGGCTGGGGCTCCTGTTGGAGTCTATGTCACGTGGGGCTCCGAGATGCCCGTGGCAATGGCCCAGAAAGGCAGGAGGTTTCCAGAGGACGTACATTCTCAAGTTCGTCCTTCCATGCTTGGCCATCCTGTGCAGGGAAGGTGTCAGGGTCAGATGGGGTTGTAGAGTTGGATGGAGATTCTAGATGGGTTTCCTGTGGCTGGAAGTGTTTCTTGGTCACCTTAAGAGCCACATGGGACCTGAGCTAAGGCCGGCATGGCGCAGGCAAGTGAAAAGTCTGCATTCCCTAACGAGCGTGTACTGAGGAGCAGCAGGCTGCGGAGCAGGCCAGTCTTGGTTATTCTTCATGGGCATCCCTCTGTTTTGTCTCCTTGCATTCGCATGGCAGGTCGTGTTTCCACGGAAGCATGGAAAGGTTGCCGCCGGCTCCTGTGGCTGTGGGAAGATGCCCAGGGAGGACGGGGAACACCCGCATGCCCGTGCCCTCTGTTTCCTGAGTGTGGCCCTTCATAGCTGACGATGGTAAGCGTCTCCTTGCCCCAAGTCACCGAGGTTGGTCCTTGCCAGGTGAGGGTCACAAGCGTGGATCGATGATGACTCCCACAAAAACATTCCTTGGAAGCTGAACAAAATGAGTGAAAACTCTATACCGTCGTTCTCATCGAAACTGAGGTCCACCACGTAGACGTAGGGGGCTGCAGTGAGTTGGGTGGTGGAGGGGAGAACCCTGTGGCCCTTTCCCGACGGGGGCTGTGTGGGAATGGACCCTGGAAGGGAAGGCCCTTTTCAGCCGAGTTCACTTGGCGTTAGGACTCCGAGCCTGTAGTCCTCTGAGTGTCAGTCCTGATTTGGTTTCGGCATGCATGGGTGATCCAGAGCTCAAGACGTTGAGGAAGACATTGGCCTGCCCGGGATGATTTCCTAGTGGGTGTTCGGCAGTAGGGTTCAGAGGTACTAGGAGGTTGTGGGCCATGGCACAGGAGAGTAAGTTTCCTCCTCTTGTGGCCTGGAGACGATTTTGCCAGGGCGAGTAGAACCATGCTGGTCTGCTGGGTGTTCCAGAGAAAATTGAGGTCCTCTTTCAGCGGAAGGCGGAGGCAGGCCCAGCGCAAAGCATGGGAGACCCTTCTTTAGTGCACAGGGGCGTGGTGTTTCCGGGAGTCTGGTGGGTTTTCTCTTTTCCTGGAAATGCTACAGTGTTGTCAGTGGTATTGGCACACAATGTTGGCAGGAGCCATGGTCCACCAGGGGAAGGAAGGGTGGGTCTCCAGAGGGACCAGTGCCTGGATGAGTAGATGGACATTTGAGGGAATGCAAATGGAGAAACTGGGTCTTACCACCAAGCGGGGCCTTTGGCTGCCACTTCTGGGAATGGGTCCTCCTGATAGATGGTTGGCTCTCGAGTTGGGGCGTCAGAAGTGCTTCAGGAAAAAGCCTTAGTATCGTTGTGTGCTTTTGGTCCGCCCGTGAGGCTGCATGCATGGTGGTTGATGTGCTTTGTGAAAGAGCACAGACGCAGTTTGGATCCCGAATGAGCCAATGTGGTGGCAGACCTCAGGGATGACTTCTCTGGTAGGAGGCGCATGTGAACCCGAGACCTCAGCTTGTAGTTATTGAGCCTAGGACAGCCGTGAATGGTTTGGGGAGTGGAAAGGCCTAACTGGGTCCAAAGAAGTGCGTAAGGATTGTTGCCTGTGCCTGAAGGAAGTAGAGAGTGATGAAATTCAGCAGTTTGCCAAGTGCCTTTCATAGGCGCTGGAGAGGCGTTGAGGGTCTCCTCTCCTGCACAAGTTGTGGGGTTCAGGCATTGGACCTTCAGGGTGGGGCTGGGGCTCCTGTTGGAGTCTATGTCACGTGGGGCTCCGAGATGCCCGTGGCAATGGCCCAGAAAGGCAGGAGGTTTCCAGAGGACGTACATTCTCAAGTTCGTCCTTCCATGCTTGGCCATCCTGTGCAGGGAAGGTGTCAGGGTCAGATGGGGTTGTAGAGTTGGATGGAGATTCTAGATGGGTTTCCTGTGGCTGGAAGTGTTTCTTGGTCACCTTAAGAGCCACATGGGACCTGAGCTAAGGCCGGCATGGCGCAGGCAAGTGAAAAGTCTGCATTCCCTAACGAGCGTGTACTGAGGAGCAGCAGGCTGCGGAGCAGGCCAGTCTTGGTTATTCTTCATGGGCATCCCTCTGTTTTGTCTCCTTGCATTCGCATGGCAGGTCGTGTTTCCACGGAAGCATGGAAAGGTTGCCGCCGGCTCCTGTGGCTGTGGGAAGATGCCCAGGGAGGACGGGGAACACCCGCATGCCCGTGCCCTCTGTTTCCTGAGTGTGGCCCTTCATAGCTGACGATGGTAAGCGTCTCCTTGCCCCAAGTCACCGAGGTTGGTCCTTGCCAGGTGAGGGTCACAAGCGTGGATCGATGATGACTCCCACAAAAACATTCCTTGGAAGCTGAACAAAATGAGTGAAAACTCTATACCGTCGTTCTCATCGAAACTGAGGTCCACCACGTAGACGTAGGGGGCTGCAGTGAGTTGGGTGGTGGAGGGGAGAACCCTGTGGCCCTTTCCCGACGGGGGCTGTGTGGGAATGGACCCTGGAAGGGAAGGCCCTTTTCAGCCGAGTTCACTTGGCGTTAGGACTCCGAGCCTGTAGTCCTCTGAGTGTCAGTCCTGATTTGGTTTCGGCATGCATGGGTGATCCAGAGCTCAAGACGTTGAGGAAGACATTGGCCTGCCCGGGATGATTTCCTAGTGGGTGTTCGGCAGTAGGGTTCAGAGGTACTAGGAGGTTGTGGGCCATGGCACAGGAGAGTAAGTTTCCTCCTCTTGTGGCCTGGAGACGATTTTGCCAGGGCGAGTAGAACCATGCTGGTCTGCTGGGTGTTCCAGAGAAAATTGAGGTCCTCTTTCAGCGGAAGGCGGAGGCAGGCCCAGCGCAAAGCATGGGAGACCCTTCTTTAGTGCACAGGGGCGTGGTGTTTCCGGGAGTCTGGTGGGTTTTCTCTTTTCCTGGAAATGCTACAGTGTTGTCAGTGGTATTGGCACACAATGTTGGCAGGAGCCATGGTCCACCAGGGGAAGGAAGGGTGGGTCTCCAGAGGGACCAGTGCCTGGATGAGTAGATGGACATTTGAGGGAATGCAAATGGAGAAACTGGGTCTTACCACCAAGCGGGGCCTTTGGCTGCCACTTCTGGGAATGGGTCCTCCTGATAGATGGTTGGCTCTCGAGTTGGGGCGTCAGAAGTGCTTCAGGAAAAAGCCTTAGTATCGTTGTGTGCTTTTGGTCCGCCCGTGAGGCTGCATGCATGGTGGTTGATGTGCTTTGTGAAAGAGCACAGACGCAGTTTGGATCCCGAATGAGCCAATGTGGTGGCAGACCTCAGGGATGACTTCTCTGGTAGGAGGCGCATGTGAACCCGAGACCTCAGCTTGTAGTTATTGAGCCTAGGACAGCCGTGAATGGTTTGGGGAGTGGAAAGGCCTAACTGGGTCCAAAGAAGTGCGTAAGGATTGTTGCCTGTGCCTGAAGGAAGTAGAGAGTGATGAAATTCAGCAGTTTGCCAAGTGCCTTTCATAGGCGCTGGAGAGGCGTTGAGGGTCTCCTCTCCTGCACAAGTTGTGGGGTTCAGGCATTGGACCTTCAGGGTGGGGCTGGGGCTCCTGTTGGAGTCTATGTCACGTGGGGCTCCGAGATGCCCGTGGCAATGGCCCAGAAAGGCAGGAGGTTTCCAGAGGACGTACATTCTCAAGTTCGTCCTTCCATGCTTGGCCATCCTGTGCAGGGAAGGTGTCAGGGTCAGATGGGGTTGTAGAGTTGGATGGAGATTCTAGATGGGTTTCCTGTGGCTGGAAGTGTTTCTTGGTCACCTTAAGAGCCACATGGGACCTGAGCTAAGGCCGGCATGGCGCAGGCAAGTGAAAAGTCTGCATTCCCTAACGAGCGTGTACTGAGGAGCAGCAGGCTGCGGAGCAGGCCAGTCTTGGTTATTCTTCATGGGCATCCCTCTGTTTTGTCTCCTTGCATTCGCATGGCAGGTCGTGTTTCCACGGAAGCATGGAAAGGTTGCCGCCGGCTCCTGTGGCTGTGGGAAGATGCCCAGGGAGGACGGGGAACACCCGCATGCCCGTGCCCTCTGTTTCCTGAGTGTGGCCCTTCATAGCTGACGATGGTAAGCGTCTCCTTGCCCCAAGTCACCGAGGTTGGTCCTTGCCAGGTGAGGGTCACAAGCGTGGATCGATGATGACTCCCACAAAAACATTCCTTGGAAGCTGAACAAAATGAGTGAAAACTCTATACCGTCGTTCTCATCGAAACTGAGGTCCACCACGTAGACGTAGGGGGCTGCAGTGAGTTGGGTGGTGGAGGGGAGAACCCTGTGGCCCTTTCCCGACGGGGGCTGTGTGGGAATGGACCCTGGAAGGGAAGGCCCTTTTCAGCCGAGTTCACTTGGCGTTAGGACTCCGAGCCTGTAGTCCTCTGAGTGTCAGTCCTGATTTGGTTTCGGCATGCATGGGTGATCCAGAGCTCAAGACGTTGAGGAAGACATTGGCCTGCCCGGGATGATTTCCTAGTGGGTGTTCGGCAGTAGGGTTCAGAGGTACTAGGAGGTTGTGGGCCATGGCACAGGAGAGTAAGTTTCCTCCTCTTGTGGCCTGGAGACGATTTTGCCAGGGCGAGTAGAACCATGCTGGTCTGCTGGGTGTTCCAGAGAAAATTGAGGTCCTCTTTCAGCGGAAGGCGGAGGCAGGCCCAGCGCAAAGCATGGGAGACCCTTCTTTAGTGCACAGGGGCGTGGTGTTTCCGGGAGTCTGGTGGGTTTTCTCTTTTCCTGGAAATGCTACAGTGTTGTCAGTGGTATTGGCACACAATGTTGGCAGGAGCCATGGTCCACCAGGGGAAGGAAGGGTGGGTCTCCAGAGGGACCAGTGCCTGGATGAGTAGATGGACATTTGAGGGAATGCAAATGGAGAAACTGGGTCTTACCACCAAGCGGGGCCTTTGGCTGCCACTTCTGGGAATGGGTCCTCCTGATAGATGGTTGGCTCTCGAGTTGGGGCGTCAGAAGTGCTTCAGGAAAAAGCCTTAGTATCGTTGTGTGCTTTTGGTCCGCCCGTGAGGCTGCATGCATGGTGGTTGATGTGCTTTGTGAAAGAGCACAGACGCAGTTTGGATCCCGAATGAGCCAATGTGGTGGCAGACCTCAGGGATGACTTCTCTGGTAGGAGGCGCATGTGAACCCGAGACCTCAGCTTGTAGTTATTGAGCCTAGGACAGCCGTGAATGGTTTGGGGAGTGGAAAGGCCTAACTGGGTCCAAAGAAGTGCGTAAGGATTGTTGCCTGTGCCTGAAGGAAGTAGAGAGTGATGAAATTCAGCAGTTTGCCAAGTGCCTTTCATAGGCGCTGGAGAGGCGTTGAGGGTCTCCTCTCCTGCACAAGTTGTGGGGTTCAGGCATTGGACCTTCAGGGTGGGGCTGGGGCTCCTGTTGGAGTCTATGTCACGTGGGGCTCCGAGATGCCCGTGGCAATGGCCCAGAAAGGCAGGAGGTTTCCAGAGGACGTACATTCTCAAGTTCGTCCTTCCATGCTTGGCCATCCTGTGCAGGGAAGGTGTCAGGGTCAGATGGGGTTGTAGAGTTGGATGGAGATTCTAGATGGGTTTCCTGTGGCTGGAAGTGTTTCTTGGTCACCTTAAGAGCCACATGGGACCTGAGCTAAGGCCGGCATGGCGCAGGCAAGTGAAAAGTCTGCATTCCCTAACGAGCGTGTACTGAGGAGCAGCAGGCTGCGGAGCAGGCCAGTCTTGGTTATTCTTCATGGGCATCCCTCTGTTTTGTCTCCTTGCATTCGCATGGCAGGTCGTGTTTCCACGGAAGCATGGAAAGGTTGCCGCCGGCTCCTGTGGCTGTGGGAAGATGCCCAGGGAGGACGGGGAACACCCGCATGCCCGTGCCCTCTGTTTCCTGAGTGTGGCCCTTCATAGCTGACGATGGTAAGCGTCTCCTTGCCCCAAGTCACCGAGGTTGGTCCTTGCCAGGTGAGGGTCACAAGCGTGGATCGATGATGACTCCCACAAAAACATTCCTTGGAAGCTGAACAAAATGAGTGAAAACTCTATACCGTCGTTCTCATCGAAACTGAGGTCCACCACGTAGACGTAGGGGGCTGCAGTGAGTTGGGTGGTGGAGGGGAGAACCCTGTGGCCCTTTCCCGACGGGGGCTGTGTGGGAATGGACCCTGGAAGGGAAGGCCCTTTTCAGCCGAGTTCACTTGGCGTTAGGACTCCGAGCCTGTAGTCCTCTGAGTGTCAGTCCTGATTTGGTTTCGGCATGCATGGGTGATCCAGAGCTCAAGACGTTGAGGAAGACATTGGCCTGCCCGGGATGATTTCCTAGTGGGTGTTCGGCAGTAGGGTTCAGAGGTACTAGGAGGTTGTGGGCCATGGCACAGGAGAGTAAGTTTCCTCCTCTTGTGGCCTGGAGACGATTTTGCCAGGGCGAGTAGAACCATGCTGGTCTGCTGGGTGTTCCAGAGAAAATTGAGGTCCTCTTTCAGCGGAAGGCGGAGGCAGGCCCAGCGCAAAGCATGGGAGACCCTTCTTTAGTGCACAGGGGCGTGGTGTTTCCGGGAGTCTGGTGGGTTTTCTCTTTTCCTGGAAATGCTACAGTGTTGTCAGTGGTATTGGCACACAATGTTGGCAGGAGCCATGGTCCACCAGGGGAAGGAAGGGTGGGTCTCCAGAGGGACCAGTGCCTGGATGAGTAGATGGACATTTGAGGGAATGCAAATGGAGAAACTGGGTCTTACCACCAAGCGGGGCCTTTGGCTGCCACTTCTGGGAATGGGTCCTCCTGATAGATGGTTGGTTCTCGAGTTGGGGCGTCAGAAGTGCTTCAGGAAAAAGCCTTAGTATCGTTGTGTGCTTTTGGTCCGCCCGTGAGGCTGCATGCATGGTGGTTGATGTGCTTTGTGAAAGAGCACAGACGCAGTTTGGATCCCGAATGAGCCAATGTGGTGGCAGACCTCAGGGATGACTTCTCTGGTAGGAGGCGCATGTGAACCCGAGACCTCAGCTTGTAGTTATTGAGCCTAGGACAGCCGTGAATGGTTTGGGGAGTGGAAAGGCCTAACTGGGTCCAAAGAAGTGCGTAAGGATTGTTGCCTGTGCCTGAAGGAAGTAGAGAGTGATGAAATTCAGCAGTTTGCCAAGTGCCTTTCATAGGCGCTGGAGAGGCGTTGAGGGTCTCCTCTCCTGCACAAGTTGTGGGGTTCAGGCATTGGACCTTCAGGGTGGGGCTGGGGCTCCTGTTGGAGTCTATGTCACGTGGGGCTCCGAGATGCCCGTGGCAATGGCCCAGAAAGGCAGGAGGTTTCCAGAGGACGTACATTCTCAAGTTCGTCCTTCCATGCTTGGCCATCCTGTGCAGGGAAGGTGTCAGGGTCAGATGGGGTTGTAGAGTTGGATGGAGATTCTAGATGGGTTTCCTGTGGCTGGAAGTGTTTCTTGGTCACCTTAAGAGCCACATGGGACCTGAGCTAAGGCCGGCATGGCGCAGGCAAGTGAAAAGTCTGCATTCCCTAACGAGCGTGTACTGAGGAGCAGCAGGCTGCGGAGCAGGCCAGTCTTGGTTATTCTTCATGGGCATCCCTCTGTTTTGTCTCCTTGCATTCGCATGGCAGGTCGTGTTTCCACGGAAGCATGGAAAGGTTGCCGCCGGCTCCTGTGGCTGTGGGAAGATGCCCAGGGAGGACGGGGAACACCCGCATGCCCGTGCCCTCTGTTTCCTGAGTGTGGCCCTTCATAGCTGACGATGGTAAGCGTCTCCTTGCCCCAAGTCACCGAGGTTGGTCCTTGCCAGGTGAGGGTCACAAGCGTGGATCGATGATGACTCCCACAAAAACATTCCTTGGAAGCTGAACAAAATGAGTGAAAACTCTATACCGTCGTTCTCATCGAAACTGAGGTCCACCACGTAGACGTAGGGGGCTGCAGTGAGTTGGGTGGTGGAGGGGAGAACCCTGTGGCCCTTTCCCGACGGGGGCTGTGTGGGAATGGACCCTGGAAGGGAAGGCCCTTTTCAGCCGAGTTCACTTGGCGTTAGGACTCCGAGCCTGTAGTCCTCTGAGTGTCAGTCCTGATTTGGTTTCGGCATGCATGGGTGATCCAGAGCTCAAGACGTTGAGGAAGACATTGGCCTGCCCGGGATGATTTCCTAGTGGGTGTTCGGCAGTAGGGTTCAGAGGTACTAGGAGGTTGTGGGCCATGGCACAGGAGAGTAAGTTTCCTCCTCTTGTGGCCTGGAGACGATTTTGCCAGGGCGAGTAGAACCATGCTGGTCTGCTGGGTGTTCCAGAGAAAATTGAGGTCCTCTTTCAGCGGAAGGCGGAGGCAGGCCCAGCGCAAAGCATGGGAGACCCTTCTTTAGTGCACAGGGGCGTGGTGTTTCCGGGAGTCTGGTGGGTTTTCTCTTTTCCTGGAAATGCTACAGTGTTGTCAGTGGTATTGGCACACAATGTTGGCAGGAGCCATGGTCCACCAGGGGAAGGAAGGGTGGGTCTCCAGAGGGACCAGTGCCTGGATGAGTAGATGGACATTTGAGGGAATGCAAATGGAGAAACTGGGTCTTACCACCAAGCGGGGCCTTTGGCTGCCACTTCTGGGAATGGGTCCTCCTGATAGATGGTTGGTTCTCGAGTTGGGGCGTCAGAAGTGCTTCAGGAAAAAGCCTTAGTATCGTTGTGTGCTTTTGGTCCGCCCGTGAGGCTGCATGCATGGTGGTTGATGTGCTTTGTGAAAGAGCACAGACGCAGTTTGGATCCCGAATGAGCCAATGTGGTGGCAGACCTCAGGGATGACTTCTCTGGTAGGAGGCGCATGTGAACCCGAGACCTCAGCTTGTAGTTATTGAGCCTAGGACAGCCGTGAATGGTTTGGGGAGTGGAAAGGCCTAACTGGGTCCAAAGAAGTGCGTAAGGATTGTTGCCTGTGCCTGAAGGAAGTAGAGAGTGATGAAATTCAGCAGTTTGCCAAGTGCCTTTCATAGGCGCTGGAGAGGCGTTGAGGGTCTCCTCTCCTGCACAAGTTGTGGGGTTCAGGCATTGGACCTTCAGGGTGGGGCTGGGGCTCCTGTTGGAGTCTATGTCACGTGGGGCTCCGAGATGCCCGTGGCAATGGCCCAGAAAGGCAGGAGGTTTCCAGAGGACGTACATTCTCAAGTTCGTCCTTCCATGCTTGGCCATCCTGTGCAGGGAAGGTGTCAGGGTCAGATGGGGTTGTAGAGTTGGATGGAGATTCTAGATGGGTTTCCTGTGGCTGGAAGTGTTTCTTGGTCACCTTAAGAGCCACATGGGACCTGAGCTAAGGCCGGCATGGCGCAGGCAAGTGAAAAGTCTGCATTCCCTAACGAGCGTGTACTGAGGAGCAGCAGGCTGCGGAGCAGGCCAGTCTTGGTTATTCTTCATGGGCATCCCTCTGTTTTGTCTCCTTGCATTCGCATGGCAGGTCGTGTTTCCACGGAAGCATGGAAAGGTTGCCGCCGGCTCCTGTGGCTGTGGGAAGATGCCCAGGGAGGACGGGGAACACCCGCATGCCCGTGCCCTCTGTTTCCTGAGTGTGGCCCTTCATAGCTGACGATGGTAAGCGTCTCCTTGCCCCAAGTCACCGAGGTTGGTCCTTGCCAGGTGAGGGTCACAAGCGTGGATCGATGATGACTCCCACAAAAACATTCCTTGGAAGCTGAACAAAATGAGTGAAAACTCTATACCGTCGTTCTCATCGAAACTGAGGTCCACCACGTAGACGTAGGGGGCTGCAGTGAGTTGGGTGGTGGAGGGGAGAACCCTGTGGCCCTTTCCCGACGGGGGCTGTGTGGGAATGGACCCTGGAAGGGAAGGCCCTTTTCAGCCGAGTTCACTTGGCGTTAGGACTCCGAGCCTGTAGTCCTCTGAGTGTCAGTCCTGATTTGGTTTCGGCATGCATGGGTGATCCAGAGCTCAAGACGTTGAGGAAGACATTGGCCTGCCCGGGATGATTTCCTAGTGGGTGTTCGGCAGTAGGGTTCAGAGGTACTAGGAGGTTGTGGGCCATGGCACAGGAGAGTAAGTTTCCTCCTCTTGTGGCCTGGAGACGATTTTGCCAGGGCGAGTAGAACCATGCTGGTCTGCTGGGTGTTCCAGAGAAAATTGAGGTCCTCTTTCAGCGGAAGGCGGAGGCAGGCCCAGCGCAAAGCATGGGAGACCCTTCTTTAGTGCACAGGGGCGTGGTGTTTCCGGGAGTCTGGTGGGTTTTCTCTTTTCCTGGAAATGCTACAGTGTTGTCAGTGGTATTGGCACACAATGTTGGCAGGAGCCATGGTCCACCAGGGGAAGGAAGGGTGGGTCTCCAGAGGGACCAGTGCCTGGATGAGTAGATGGACATTTGAGGGAATGCAAATGGAGAAACTGGGTCTTACCACCAAGCGGGGCCTTTGGCTGCCACTTCTGGGAATGGGTCCTCCTGATAGATGGTTGGCTCTCGAGTTGGGGCGTCAGAAGTGCTTCAGGAAAAAGCCTTAGTATCGTTGTGTGCTTTTGGTCCGCCCGTGAGGCTGCATGCATGGTGGTTGATGTGCTTTGTGAAAGAGCACAGACGCAGTTTGGATCCCGAATGAGCCAATGTGGTGGCAGACCTCAGGGATGACTTCTCTGGTAGGAGGCGCATGTGAACCCGAGACCTCAGCTTGTAGTTATTGAGCCTAGGACAGCCGTGAATGGTTTGGGGAGTGGAAAGGCCTAACTGGGTCCAAAGAAGTGCGTAAGGATTGTTGCCTGTGCCTGAAGGAAGTAGAGAGTGATGAAATTCAGCAGTTTGCCAAGTGCCTTTCATAGGCGCTGGAGAGGCGTTGAGGGTCTCCTCTCCTGCACAAGTTGTGGGGTTCAGGCATTGGACCTTCAGGGTGGGGCTGGGGCTCCTGTTGGAGTCTATGTCACGTGGGGCTCCGAGATGCCCGTGGCAATGGCCCAGAAAGGCAGGAGGTTTCCAGAGGACGTACATTCTCAAGTTCGTCCTTCCATGCTTGGCCATCCTGTGCAGGGAAGGTGTCAGGGTCAGATGGGGTTGTAGAGTTGGATGGAGATTCTAGATGGGTTTCCTGTGGCTGGAAGTGTTTCTTGGTCACCTTAAGAGCCACATGGGACCTGAGCTAAGGCCGGCATGGCGCAGGCAAGTGAAAAGTCTGCATTCCCTAACGAGCGTGTACTGAGGAGCAGCAGGCTGCGGAGCAGGCCAGTCTTGGTTATTCTTCATGGGCATCCCTCTGTTTTGTCTCCTTGCATTCGCATGGCAGGTCGTGTTTCCACGGAAGCATGGAAAGGTTGCCGCCGGCTGCTGTGGCTGTGGGAAGATGCCCAGGGAGGACGGGGAACACCCGCATGCCCGTGCCCTCTGTTTCCTGAGTGTGGCCCTTCATAGCTGACGATGGTAAGCGTCTCCTTGCCCCAAGTCACCGAGGTTGGTCCTTGCCAGGTGAGGGTCACAAGCGTGGATCGATGATGACTCCCACAAAAACATTCCTTGGAAGCTGAACAAAATGAGTGAAAACTCTATACCGTCGTTCTCATCGAAACTGAGGTCCACCACGTAGACGTAGGGGGCTGCAGTGAGTTGGGTGGTGGAGGGGAGAACCCTGTGGCCCTTTCCCGACGGGGGCTGTGTGGGAATGGACCCTGGAAGGGAAGGCCCTTTTCAGCCGAGTTCACTTGGCGTTAGGACTCCGAGCCTGTAGTCCTCTGAGTGTCAGTCCTGATTTGGTTTCGGCATGCATGGGTGATCCAGAGCTCAAGACGTTGAGGAAGACATTGGCCTGCCCGGGATGATTTCCTAGTGGGTGTTCGGCAGTAGGGTTCAGAGGTACTAGGAGGTTGTGGGCCATGGCACAGGAGAGTAAGTTTCCTCCTCTTGTGGCCTGGAGACGATTTTGCCAGGGCGAGTAGAACCATGCTGGTCTGCTGGGTGTTCCAGAGAAAATTGAGGTCCTCTTTCAGCGGAAGGCGGAGGCAGGCCCAGCGCAAAGCATGGGAGACCCTTCTTTAGTGCACAGGGGCGTGGTGTTTCCGGGAGTCTGGTGGGTTTTCTCTTTTCCTGGAAATGCTACAGTGTTGTCAGTGGTATTGGCACACAATGTTGGCAGGAGCCATGGTCCACCAGGGGAAGGAAGGGTGGGTCTCCAGAGGGACCAGTGCCTGGATGAGTAGATGGACATTTGAGGGAATGCAAATGGAGAAACTGGGTCTTACCACCAAGCGGGGCCTTTGGCTGCCACTTCTGGGAATGGGTCCTCCTGATAGATGGTTGGCTCTCGAGTTGGGGCGTCAGAAGTGCTTCAGGAAAAAGCCCTAGTATCTTTGTGTGCTTTTGGTCCGCCCGTGAGGCTGCATGCATGGTGGTTGATGTGCTTTCTGAAAGAGCACAGACGCAGTTTGGATCCCGAATGAGCCAATGTGGTGGCAGACCTCAGGGATGACTTCTCTGGTAGGAGGCGCATGTGAACCCGAGACCTCAGCTTGTGGTTTTTGAGCATAGGACAGCCGTGAATGGTTTGGGGAGTGGAAAGGCCTAACTGGGTCCAAAGTAGTGCGTAAGGATTGTTGCCTGTGCCTGAAGGAAGTAGTGAGTGATGAAATTCAGCAGTTTGCCAGTGCCTTTCATGGGCGCTGGACAGGCGTTGAGGGTCTCCTCTCCTGCACAAGTTGTGGGGTTCAGGCATTGGAGCTTCAGGGTGGGGCTGGGGCTCCTGTTGGTGTCTATGTCACGTGGGGCTCCGAGATGCCCGTGGCAATGGCCCAGAAAGGCAGGAGGTTTCCAGAGGACGTACTTTCTCAAGTTCGTCCTTCCATGCTTGGCCATCCTGTGCACGGAAGGTGTCAGGGTCAGATGGGGTTGTAGAGTTGGATGGAGATTCTAGATGGGTTTCCTGTGGCTGGAAATGTTTCTACCTCTCTTTAGTGTTTTGGAGTTTTCTTTGTATAGTTCTTTCACCTCTTTTGTTAGCATAATTCCCAAGTATTTTTTTTTTTGGAGGATATTTTGACTGAGGTGGTTGTTCTCATTTCCATTTCAGAGGATTTGCCACTGATATACAGGAACACCTTTGATTTATGCGTGTTGTTTTTATATCCTGCCTCTTTGCTAAATTCATTTACTAGCTCTAGAAGTTTCTTGGTAGAACCTTTTGGATCCTCTAGTTATATTATCATGTCTTTCGCAAATAGTGCTAATGTAAGTTCTTATTTTCCTATCGTTATGCCTTTAATTTCTTTCGAATCCCTTTCTCTCCCCATGCACAAAAATTAACTCAAAATGTATCAAGGATCTAGGGATGAAACCAGAAACTCTGCATCTGATAGAAGAAAAAGTTGGCTCTAATCTCCATCTTGTGTGGTCAGGCTCCAAATTCCTTAATAGGACACCTATAGCACAAGAGTTAAAATCAAGAATCAACAAATGGGACATACTAAAACTAAAAAGTTTTTTCTCAGCAAGAGAAACAATAAGAGAGGTAAATAGGGAGCCTACATCCTGGGAACATATATTTATCCCTCACAATTCAGATAGAGCTTTAATCTCCAGAGTATACAAAGAACTCAAAAAATTAAACAACAAGAAAACAAATAACGTAATCAATAAATGTGCCAAAGATCTGAACAGACACTTCTCAGAGGAGGATATACAATCAAGAAATACACGAAAAAATGCTCACCATCTCTAGCAATCAGAGAAATGCAAATTAAAACAACTCTAAGAAACCATCTCACTCCAGCAAGAGTGGTAGACCTTATGAAGTCAAACAATAATAAGTGCTAGCGAGGATGTGGAGAAAAGGGTACACTTGTGCATTGCTGGTGGGACTGAAAATTGGTGCAGCCAATTTGAAAGCAGTATGGAGATTCCTTGGAAAGCTGGGAATGGAACCACCATTTGACCCAGATACTCCCCTTCTCGGACTATTCCCAAAAGACCTTTAAAGAGCATATTACAGGGACACAGCTACATCAATGTTCATAGCAGCACAATTCACAATAGCTAGACTGTGGAACCAACCCAGATGCCCTTCAATAGATGAATGGATAAAAAAAATGTGGAATTTATACACAATGGAATATTATTTAGCACTAAAAAATAACAAAATCGTGGCATTTTCAGGGAAATGTTTGGCATTAGAGCAGATTATGCTGAGTAAAGCTAGCCAATCCCTAAGGAGCAAGTGCCAAATGTCTTCTTTGATATAAGGGGGGGGGGGACCCAAAACAGAGCAGGGAGGAAGAGTATGAGAAGAAGATTACCCTTAAATAGGGATGAGAGATGCATGGGAATGGGAGAGAGAAGGGGAATCGCACGGAAGATGGAAGGAGACCCCCACTGTTATGCAAAATTACATATAAGATGGTGTGAGGAAGAAAAAGAGAGAGAGAGAGAGAGAGAGAGAGAGAGAAAAGTGTCATAGAGTGGGTAGAGAGAGGTGATGGGAGGGGAATGGAGGGAAGGGAGGAATAGGAAGAGTAGCAGAATACAATAGACACTAATATGGCTGTATGTATAAACGTGGCTGTAAAACCACTGTGATACTGCAATCTGTACACATGGAAAAAAAGAATTCATACCCCACTTGAATCAAATGTATGATATGTCAAGATCATTGTAATGTCTTTGAACAACTAATGAAAAAAAAGAAGTGCTTCAGGAAAAAGCCTGAGCATCATTGTGTGCTTTTCGTCCGCTCGTGAGGCTGCATGCAATGTCGTTGATGTGCATTCTGGAAGAGCATATATGCAGTTTGGATCCCGAATGAACCAATGTGGTGGCAGACCTCAGGGATGACTTCTTTTGTAGGAGGCGCATGTGAACCCGAGAAGTAAACTTCTAGTTGTTGAGATTAGGACAGCCGTTATGGTTTGGGTAGTGAAAGGTCTACCTGAGTGCCAAAGTAGTGCGTAAGGATTGTTGCCTGTGTCTCAAGGAAGTAGAG
Source organism: Marmota monax (assembly GCF_021218885.2). NCBI lineage: Eukaryota > Metazoa > Chordata > Mammalia > Rodentia > Sciuridae > Marmota > Marmota monax. Next base: position 3,818,663 of record NW_026695200.1, on the reverse strand, counting down.
TATGATGAAATTCACCTCTTTGCCAAGAACTTTTCATAGGCGCAGGACTGGTGTTGAGGGTCTCCTCTCCTGCACAAGTTGTTGGGTTCTACCAGTGGAGCGTATCGGGGCAGCTGGGGCTCCTATTGGAATCTACGTCAAGTGCGGCTCTGAGATGCATGTGGCGATGGCTCAGAAATGCAGGATGTTTCTAGAGGACGTACTTTCTCAAGTTCGTCCTTCCATGCTTGGACATCCTGTGGAGGGAAGGTGTCAGGGTCAGATTGGGTTGTAGAGTTGGATGGAGATTCTCAGGTGGATTTCCTGTGGCTGGAAGAGTTTCTTGGGCAGCTTAAGAGCCACATGGGAACTGAGCTAAGGCAGGCATGGCGTAGGCAACTGAAAAGGCTGCAGTGTGTACTGAGGAGCAGCAGGCTGCGGAGCAGGCCAGTCGTGGCTTTTTTCACGCACATCTCTCTCTTCTGTCTCCTTCCATATGTTTGGCAGGTCATGTTTCTACAGACGCATTGAAAGGTTCTGGCCGGTTCCCCTGTCCATGTGAACATGCCCAAGGAGGACGGGGAACACCTGCATCCCCATGCCCTCTGTTTCCTGTGTGTCGCCCTGCATGGCTTCCGATGGTAAGCGTCTCCTCTGCTATAGTCCTCGAGGTTGCTCCTTTCCAGGTGAGGGTCATAAGCGTGGATTGATGATGACTTTCACAAAAACATTCTTTGGAAGCTGAACAAAATGAGTTGAAAATCTATACATTATTCTCATCGAATCTGAGGTCCATCACATAGACATAGCAGGCAGCAGTGAGGCGGGTGGTGGAAGGGAGAATCCTGTGCCCCTTTCCTGATCGGGGCTGTGTTTATGGATCCTTTTCAGCCTAGTTCACTTGGTATTAGGGCTTCCAGCCTGTAGTTCTCTGTTGTCAGTCCTCGTTTGGTTTCTGCATGCATGGGTGATCCAGGGCTCAGGATGTTGAGTAAGACAGTGGCCTGCACACAATGATTTCCTAGTGCATGTTTGGCAGTAGGGTTCGCCCTATCTAGGAGGTTTTGGTCCATGGCAGCATAAGAATAAGTTTCCTCCTCTTGTGTACTGGAGTTGTTTTGCCCATGCACGTAGCACCATGCTGGTCTGCGGGTTCTTACAGAGACACTCTGGTCCCCGTTGAGCAGACAGCAGAGGAAGGATGAGCGCAAAGCATGGCAAGACCCTTTTTTAGTGTACAGGGGCGTGGTGTTTACGGGAGTCTGATAGGTTTTCCCTTTTCCTGGAAATGCTACAGTTGTGCTAGTGGTATTTTCGCACAACGTTTTAAGAGCTATTGTCTAGCAGGGGAAGGACCGGTGGGTCTTCAGAGGGACCAGTGCCTGGATGAGTAGATGGACATTTGAGGGAATGCAAATGGAGAAACTGGGTCTTACCACAAGCGGTGCCTTTTGTTGCCACTTCTGGGAATGGATCCTCCTGATAGATGGTTGGCTCTCGAGTTGGGGCATCAGAAGTGCTTCAGTAGTACTAAGTGCCTTAGTATCGTTGTGTGCTTTTGGTCCTTCCGTTAGGCTGCATGCATGGTGGTTGATGTGCATTCTGAAAGAGCATAGACGCAGTTTGTATCCCGAATGAGCCAATGTGGTGGCAGACCTCAGGGATGACTTCTTTTGTAGGAGGCGCATGTGAACCCAAGCCGTCAGCTTCTAGTTTTTGAGCATAGGACAACCGTGAATGGTTTGGGGAGTGGAAAGGCCTAACTGGGTCCAAGGTAGTTCATAAAGATTGTTGCCTGTGCCTGAAGGAAGTAGAGAGTGATGAAATTCAGCAGTTTGCCAAGTGCCTTTCATAGTCGCTGGACAGGCATTGAGGGTCTCCTCTCCTGCACAAGTTGTGCAGTCAGCCAGTGGAGCATAATGGGGGAGCCAGGGCTCCTGTTGGAATCTATATCATGTGGGGCTCTGAGATGCATGTGGCAATGGCTCAGAAAGGCAGGAGGTTTCCAGATGATGTACTGTCTCAAGTTCATCCTTCCATGCTCTGACTTCCTGTGGAGGGAAGTTGTCAGGGTCAGATTGGGTCATAGAGTTTGGGCCGGAGAGCCTCAGATGGGTTTCCTGTGGCTTCTGGAAGTGTTTCTTGGGCAGCTTAAGAGCCACATGGGAACTGCGCTAAGACCGGCATGGCGTAGGCAACTGAAAAGGCTGCAGTCCCTATTGAGTGTTTACTGAGGAGCAGCAGGCTTCGGAGTAGTCCAGTCATGGGTTTTTTCATGGGCATCTCTCTCTTTTGTCTCCTTGCATATGCATGGCATGTCGTGTTTCCACGGAAGGATTGAAAGGTTGCCTCCGGTTCTCCTGGCTGTGGGAAGATGCCCAAGGAGGACAGGGAACACCCACCTCCCCGTGCCCTCTGTTTCCTGAGTATTGTGTTTCTTCTCTTTTGAGGATAATGATTGTCTTTTTGTTTGGCAGACTCTTCCTCATCCAGGGTCAAATGAAACTTGGGTATTAGATTATGAAGTCCTTGATGCCAAATCATGATTGACAGATCTCATGCACCAAGCAGGAATGCATACAGGACCTGTTGGTGTAAGCACAGCAGCATATCCTTTTCCCCATGTGATCAGAGGCACAGGGTCCCACCATCCTGGGTCTGGTGGAACCTTGTATTTTACGTGAATTTTTTGGTAATGGTTGTTTGGGAATAAAATGTCTATCCAAGTCAGATGACCAATTGTGAGTCTTCTCTTCGTAATTTATGTTGAGTGCATTAACTGTAAATAAAGTAATATTTAAGGCATTTAACATGAGAGAGGCTAGGTCCTCTTCCTTGTTTTTATTTTATGAGGCATGTCTTAAAGGTACAATGTGTTTTTTCAACAAAGTCTGGTCTGGTAGTATTATGAGGAATTCCATGCATTAAAATTATATTCCATTAAGTAGAAAATCATGCAAAAAGATGGGATGTATATGCAGAAGCATGTACATTTTTAAACCAGCAGGCTTGCCCATAATGGCAAAGTAGAGTAATAAATGAGAAGTTCAATCAGATACCTTTTCAGAACTATGGGCACTAGCCCAAATACACACAGAATGAGTAGCAATGGAAAATGAGAATGGAGTGAAGATAGAAGGAGGAAAATGAGTAACATTCATTTGCCAAAGTGCATTATTAGAATGTAGACCCCATGTGTTTACAAATTCACACATAGGGGCCTGGAAAGATGTACATTGAGAATAGTTATTGACAGTGGCATGAGCCTGTTGAGAATAAATGGAAAACATTTTTATTAGTGAGTGAGTGTTTTGATGAAAAAATCCATGAGCTTCTACAGCGTCTGAAAATAAAGGATAAAGGGATCTCACAGTTGCATCTGCATGAGCTTTGCCTTTCATTAGAGGTTCAGGGCCTCTGTGTGGCTGTGTATATAAACATTAAAATTAGGGTACACGCAATGCTGTAAAAAAGTTTGAAGGATTAAAGAAAGAGATAGTAAATTGGAATGCAAATGTAGGGATAACACAGCTACAGAAATATAAGCAACAAGTTAGCTATATATTAAGAATTTGTAATAATGTTTAAAATAGTAGAAAATAACTTTAGTGCCAGCTAATTCAGATCCCTGTGGAAAGATTTGAGGCAGGGTGTCGCGACCCCTTGCCCGCAAGGAAGACGCAACTCGGGAATCTTCTTTCAGCAGTTTATTCAGGCCCTTGATATTTCTTCTTCTTTCCCTCCGATGCCCCTCCCAGCCTTAATAAAGCATCCCAAGCCCCAATGCAAAGCTGCCGCGTGGAGCTTTCTCACAGGGTGGTGTACAGGGTGGTGAAAAATCATGTGCCAACTCTCCCAGATAAGGAGTTGTTTGTCACAGACCACAGCGGAGCCAGCGTCATCTTGTAATGGCGACCATAATCTGCAGAAACGGCAGAAGCGGCTCACCACAGTTCCCCCTTTTCTGTTTTCTTAAAACAATACAGGCGAGAGTAGAGGTCCTATCCCACTGTGCAGAAGTGGCTGCATAGTATGACTCAGTCCTAAGGAGGCGCCTTCCCCAGACCTGAGGCCATATCAGCCGACGCCTTTTTTCGTGGGGCGGGGCGTGGACGCGTCTAACCCGCATGCAATAGGACATGCTCTCCTTGAGGTCCACGTCAAGGATCACTCAAGTGCAGTGCCTTGCCTCGCATCCTGTATCGTGATGATGGTGGACGAAGGGGGATAGCTGAGGCTGAACTGTGGCTGTTTATAAGGACAAACAAGTTGACAGCACCCTGAAAGAAAGGCACGGACTTCAAGGCGATAGAAAAGCACTAGTGTGGAAACCCATCTGCGTGCAATGGCAGTAAGACCGGCAGAGTGCAAGGGCTTTCCAACACTAAGAGAATAACAAGGAAAGTCATGTCGATCCCAGTGCAATGTTATAATAACTTGGGGTGTAACGACCATGACAAAGGTTTACTGCTTAAGATGCGCAAGCCAGACTTGAGGCGAGTTGCCATTTTCTAAAGCTGCAAGAGCTTGTATGATCATAGCCTTTTCTTGTGCATGGCGAGTTTTAAGGCGACAGAGAAGCCACAAACAGAGTACAACACTGAAGCAACACATTGCACCAAAAATGCCTACTCCCACCCACTCTTTGAAGAAGGAAAAAGCAGAAGATATCCAATCGGTGAATTGACCCAAAGTCACGGGATCGACACGGGTACTGTTCAAGACAGCTATCTGGGTTAGTTGAGACTGGATCAAGTTTTCTGCTTCCATGGACCAGGTTCCGGATAAATATTCCCCGATGATGCGGGAGGCATTTCTGGAATCATAAAATCTGACAGAGGTTATACATAAATGTGCACGTTGATCAATACAACCCAAATGTACTAGGTCAGACAATTCCTCAACTTGAGCTTGAAGCAGATCTATCCTTTGATTAGCAGCTAGAATCCCAGATAAAGTGTGTTGATTAATTCTACTTTGAGATTCAAGTATGGTGGATGTTTGTTGAATAACCTGATTAATAGTGGCAGCAGTTTGTACCTGGCTGGCCATGGCTACTCCAGCTGTAACTGCTGCAGCAGCAGATACCGCCACAGCTGTCACTATGGCTGCCGTAATTCCAAAATCTCTACGGGCTCTAATCAGTTCAACAATAGGAAATGACTCTGGATCTGAAGTAACCGGGATCGGGACAAAGGTTGGAAATTTCATAACCATTGCCGTAGTCCAGGAGCCATTCCAACACTCAGACAAATAACAGGTAATATTAGAACAATTAAGCATCCCCTGTGATGTAACATTAGCCAAAAGAAACAGGAACGGAGATTGGAGACGGACTGCTGCGGAGGGTAATGTAGCATTAGATAATTGTGAATTATTTGCAGAAATTTTAATTAAGCCTCCTACCTCGCTCCGAGTCTTGGGTACTGCCAGAAACATTAAACAGCCAACTTTGGACTCCTAATATTTCCCTGGGGAAACACAAGCGCGGACTAGACTAGCCCAATCTGAGGGAGTCATGCAAAATCTAGTAAGTCCCTCCACCTGAGTGAGAGTGAAAGCGACATCTATGCCATAAGTGCGGACAGATTCTGCCAAGGTTTTAATTATCTTAAAGTCTAAAGGCTCATGATATCTTCCCCTGTTATTGTCCTGAAATACAGGGTATGCAAGTCCCATATCTGTATTAACTATCCTCCAAACTTGTGCATGAAAAGATCTCCCGGAACCTTGGCTCCCCCCCACATACGGAGGTGGGGCAATCGGCACCATATCTTCTTCTAGATATTCTACCTCCTCCTCCTCAGAGTTTTGTTGACCAATGTTAACTCCCTTCCCCTTCTTACAGTAGGCCTGCGTGCCCTGTGTCTCCTTTTTCTTCTTTTTCATTTTTATCTTATGTAGTTGTTGTAACAATATATCAAGGTCCTCAGAACTCTCTGAGTCGCTTGTGTTCTCAGGCGTTTTTAATTCGGTCAAGTCTGGGTAGAGCCTTCTCCTATTTTTATCTTCAGGCTCTTTTGCCTTCTCACTACTGTTACTTTTAATACTCTCTGCCACTTCACTACATGATCCTTCAGATTTTTCCTCATGCAGTTGCTCGAGAATAGCTTGACCCTCACTCACAGCTTCCTGGCATTTACCATCTGTAAGGCAACCACGGACCATTTTCCAAAGGGGTATCACCCCACCCTCTAAGGTGCCTTGCTCAAGAGCAAAATCTAGATCTTTCCCTAATTTGTCCCAGCTGGGAACCGTAAGACTCCCTGAAAAAGCAAACCAAGGAGCCGCTATATCAGCTTCTCTTAAAAACATCTGCAAAGTACTCTGCTTTATCTTAAGTCCTTTTGAATGTAACAACCCATCTAGGGCCAACAAAATTGGGCTTGAAGAAGCAACACCCATAATGTTTTTAGAGCTATAAAGAAAGTGAAAGTACAAAAGTCCCCGCTCTCTTCCTTTTACAGGGGAGCATTCCGTTCTATGAATTCCCCGCTCTCTTCCTTTTACAGGGGAGCGTCCCTGTCGTCACAACAACAAAAGAAGCACAAAAAACAAAAACGAAATGACACAACAAAAGAAACACAGAAAACAAAAGCGAAAGTACACAGTGCAGCTGCAATAAAATGTAATGCTCTCTCTTTCTTTACAGAGGAGCTGCCCCGCTTTGGTCGCGGATCCCACTTACCTGGGACTAACCCCGCTTTGGTCGCGGATCCCACTTACCTGGGACTAACCGGTGCACCACCCCTGACTGCTGAAAGTTCTGGTTCCCGGGTTTCGGCACCACTTGTCGCGACCCCTTGCCCGCAAGGAAGACGCAACTCGGGAATCTTCTTTCAGCAGTTTATTCAGGCCCTTGATATTTCTTCTTCTTTCCCTCCGATGCCCCTCCCAGCCTTAATAAAGCATCCCAAGCCCCAATGCAAAGCTGCCGCGTGGAGCTTTCTCACAGGGTGGTGTACAGGGTGGTGAAAAATCATGTGCCAACTCTCCCAGATAAGGAGTTGTTTGTCACAGACCACAGCGGAGCCAGCGTCATCTTGTAATGGCGACCATAATCTGCAGAAACGGCAGAAGCGGCTCACCACAGCAGGGTATAATAGTCAGTCCATTTACCATTAATAAAAACAGATATTACCCCTCTCTGCTTACCTCCATCTGTATACATGGTCAACCCATCTAGAAGAGAAATGGTCTAAGGTTCAACATCTCCTAATTGTAGCTGTTCTGGAATAAGGGCCTCTGCAGTTGCCACCTTTTCCTTTGACAATGGTCATTATTCAACCTAGACAGGGGTGGTGACTTTTTACTTTAGTGGCAAGCCAGTCAGATATACAGAGGCCCCTACAAAAAAAAGGAAATTCCACAGACATCTGGGGTTTATGTAAAATTTCTCCTCCCCATATGGATAAAGGTATTGCCATAACATGTAGCTGAACATGAGTAATATTTTGTTGTTGATTGGAAGGTGCAGAGCATTGCAGCCACAGGGAGCTCTTGGACACCTGTTCATTGTTGCCTCCTATGCCCCAAACCAGGGTAGGCCTTTGAATGGGCCATGAATGAGGCCATACTGAAAGGGGAATAAGGGTAACATCAGCAAAGGTGTCCAATAATCCTGTAATTGGCTGCTTATTTAAACAAAGAGTCAATTTAGTCTATTTTCAGTAATTGGTAAGCAAGATCCAATGACAATAGAGCCAAACCCTGCATCTCCCCCTTTTATTTAAATGTTGTTGAGCTGAAACATAGGGAATCACAATCAGTTGAGCAATAGAGGATCATTTAGGTAGGCTTAAGGGAATATGGGACCACATTTGGACATATAGTGTGCCAATATAATCAGAATCAATTACCCCGGGAACCACAAATTTCCCCTCTTTAGCAATATGAGAACAAGGCAAAATTAATCCAAAGTATTTTTAGGTAAAGGCCCCTAAATTTAAGTAGCAATTTTATATACCTCCCAGGAAGCTGCATTTGGGCATCTGAGTAGTAATTAAATTTATGTTAGAGCTCCCTCTAGTGGTGGGAAAGGATTTCTGGAGGAATGTTTTGTTTGAACTGGAAATATTTGTGCCATCCAATCTTGAGGGGGCTGGAAAAACGGATTCCCCCTCCTTTTGCCCTGGGTGGGTAGCTTATAATTCTTTAAATACAGCAAAAGGTAACTACTCATGCTCTGGTTGACCAGCGGAATTTAGCTTAATAGGGCAAAAAGCCAAAATATGCGCGTATCTCCCTTCTTTTCCGCATAAACACTCAGCCAAAAGAGATTTAACTGGGGAGGCGGCAATGGAGGGGAAGGTGGCTGTGAAGGCAGGGGGAACATTTCCATCAAGGACTCTGTAGCAGCTGTTGCTAAGGGAGGGAGTCATTTGCTGAGAGATAGAGAACTTAGAAATAGCATCACAACAAAGAAACCAAGCATGCAGCACAAGCACAGGAGCTCATGGCTCCACATGAAGCTTCTTACCTATATTTTCACAATTTTTTGAATATAAAGCAAAACTTTCTATTTACCAGGGGCAATAAGAGTCTAGCTCTGCCTGCAAAGGATCAATGTGAGAATTACTTACAGTATGTCTACGCTTGCAAAGTGAATAGGATAGCTCAGCCTGATGATGACGTTGAATGTTAAATAGGGAATTTCCCATAGCTTACCAATGGGTATTGCTAGCCAATGAAAGACGCACATCAAAGCCTGTTCCAGACAGTAAGGTACTCCCTTTCCCCATCAGCATGTCTAGAAGAGTCCCTGTTTCAGGTGCCAGCTATGAAGAAATCAAAAGTAGACAGAGGCAAGGGCAAAATGAGTGCTCACCCAAGCTGCTGACTTTATTTATACCAATAGGCATCATTAGTACATTATTGTTTATTATTAAGTGATCTTTCACTTCTTGTATTTTCTCTCTGATTTTGTTTCCCCTAGGTTGAAAAATAGTCAGTGAAAATATGTATTTGCTGTCTGTGCCCAACTGATTTTAGTTTCTTCTTGAGATGTTAAATAAGTGTGGGAGTATGTCAAGTCCTTCCTTTTTATTATGTTGTTCACCAAGTTGAAGGTTGGCATTTTGGGAGATTAGTGTGGCAGGCCAGCGTGGGCTAGGTAGCAGAATTGCTGGTTTGGGCAGATGGGCCTGGAAGTGAATTTGCATTTCGGGCAAGCTGGGCTGCAGCCAGGCAACCAAGCAGCTGGCTAGGCCATGTGGTTCAGTGGCCTGCCCAGTAAGCTGAGTGGACTGGGTAGTAAAGCTGCTGGCTGTGCCAGGCATGCCTGGCAGCAAATGGCTTGGGGGCAAGCTGGGCTACAGCTGGGCAGCAAAGTGCTATCTGGGCCAGGTGGCGTAAAGCCTTGTTGGGCAGGCAGCCAGCCTAAGCCAAGCAGGCCAGGTTGTGATATGGCAAGGTGAGTGGGCCTGGGTGGTGAAGCAGCTGGCTACATCCAGTGGGCCTAGTTGACCTGGGCCATATGTCTCAGAGCTGGGCAATAGGTCCTGTGAACAGCAGTGAAGCAATGAAGCTGTGCTCTAAGTGAGGTAGGCCTGGCAGCCTGGGCCAAAGGCCTGCAGCTTTGGTAGACAGAGAGGTAGACCATGATGGAGATCAGGGAGTGGAGAGACCTAGGGACCTGGCTGGTGCTGGGACCCGGCAAATACAAGCCTCGGTGGCCCTTGGGAATCTGGTGAGTGCCAGACTAACTGACTAGACAGACTGAGAGCCAAATGCCCTTACACCCATGCTTCCAATAACTTGACTGACTATAGCTGGCCCCCTTCAGCCTCCACCAGCCATAGGACTCAAAGAGCTGGGGAGAGCCAGGCTCTCTCCAGCCTCTCCACCCTGTGTTTCCTCAGACAAAAAGCTCCCAATTTGTTAATTTCCATGCCTTTTCTAGCCCCAGGCAAGTCTTTACTAGGCTCAGATGGGCCCATGTGGACCTAGCTGCAAACTCACAGATCTGGGTTTTGGTGAGTCTTGATATACAGATGTGAGAGGTGTGAGATTTTTGTTCCATTTCTCAGGGGACTGAGGGCTCAGTAGGGGGGCATTTTCTGGCTTTCAGGGTGCCTGCTGTTCTCCCTGTAGATCTTTAGCACTTGAATAGTAGAGCAACCTGGGCCTCCTGAAAAAAGGAGAGGGAGACTAGAGATGGCTCTCCAAAATGGTGAATTCCAAAGACGAAGCACTCTTTTAATCTTGAAAACTGAACTTCTAAACCCATTTAACATTATCTCCCTCTATTACCCACCTCTCCCTGGTAGCTGCCATTCTTTTTTTTTTTATTATTATTATTAATTTGACTGATCTAGGTTGTATTTAAGTAGAATAAAGAAATATTTGTCTTTTGGGGCCAGTTGAGTTGCTTCTATCTTTCAGCTGTGTTTTTGGTTAAAACATTTTATAAAATCTCTGTTGTATTTACTTGCATGTTTACCACTTCTTTGCTGGCAGTTTCCTTCTTGTAAAAAAAAGGTCTTTAACATTTCTTCTAGTGCATTATCTACCAACAGTAATTCTTTCATCTTTTATTTGTCTGAAGAAATCAGACATAGCCAGCTTTCAGTCATTATTAGAGAATTCTTGACATAATCAACTTACTTTGGCTCACAGTTTTGGAAGTTCTAGTTTGTGTTTGGCTCTATTGTTTGGGGCCTATAGTGAGGTAGCACACTATTGCAGGAGTGTATGGTAGAGTGAAAGCATTCATCTCATAGTTGGAGAACAAAGACGGAGAGGAAGGAACTAGGGTCCCAAATCCTTTTCAGGGGAATGGCTTGAAAGATCCAATGACCTCCCACTAGGCTCCAGCTCCTAAAAAGCTTCATTGCTTACCAGTAGTGTCAACATGTGGACCAAACCTTTTATACATGGGCCTTTATAGGACATTCAAATTCAAATCATAGCAAAGACTTTCTTTTTTACTCTGTCCTGAAAAGACATTTTTAATGGATATAAAATTCCAAGTTAACATGTTTTATTTTTTACTTTAGTATTTTATTGATGTTACTACATTTCCTTCTGGCTTACATATGTTGCAATTAGAAGTCTGTTATTTGTTCCTCTGTGTATAACATTTAATTTTCTATTTTCTCAATGTTTTCATAATTTTGTTTATTTTTCTTTCTAGCTATGATTTGATTTTTTTGGTGGTGTCTATATTTTACTGCTTGGATTTTTCTGAAACTCTTATTTCTCTGGTTTCCTTTTTAAAATTTATTTAGAAAACATTTAGCCATTATTCCTTCAAGTACTTCTTCTCTTTTTTTATACTCTTCTTCTGCAAATCCAGCTATATATTTGTTTAACCATTTGTTATTTCCCAAAATCTCCTCAATGCAGCCCCCATTTCTTTCTTTCCTTTATGTTTGAAGTTGATAATTTTTAACTCTTCTCTGTCAATTCACCAATTCTTTAACCATTTCAAATCAGAAAATATTGTCCTTATATATTTTTGTATCATTTTGTTACATTTTCATTCATAACTATCATCTTATTACTTTTCCAATTATGATATAACTTGATCTTCCTTTTTCCAGTTATTATGGTGAAGATTTGGGTAATTGATTTTATAAATTTTTTAATATGTTTAAAGTACTTTAGCTTCTACCAAATTTTCATTGGCATTCAATGAAAAATATTTCTAATTTCTCTTGTAATATTTTTTCCTTTGTTCTTTGTGTTATTTAGTAATGTGTTGATTATTTCCAAAATATTTTGTGCAACTTACAGACACATCATTGTTTTTCATTTTTATCTTATTCCTAGTGTAACTAAAGAAAGCTTAATTAAAGAAAATTATAAACTTCACTTTAATTCTATAGCATTTATTTGTTCATATCACAGAGTGATATGTGGCACATAATTCATGTGCTTTTTTAAAAGTATGCATTCTTTGTATTATGCATCTTGTTAGATGTTATGTTTTATAAATATCACTTAGTTCAAGTTGGTTGGTGGGCTTTCCACTGCTCTTCCTATTGTAGTCATATATGCCAAAGATAGCAGTAACTCATAGAAATCCTGCATAACACATTTCCAGTAAACTGAGCAAATAACCCACACTTAGCATACTACATTCCACTTTTCCATTAATTCAACTATTTCAAGGGAAATTTCTAGTAAAAATACAATTTTTTAATCATGATTATTTTTAATTGTTCATTGCCACGATATCAACTTTCATATGTACATATAAATAGTTACAGACCATAAATATCCATATGGCAAAATATTTTCCTCTAGGCAAAAAAGGAAAAACAAATTTTTGCAATAAACAAGACTTAATACTGAAGACAGATAGATGCTGAGGTAATTTTTTATCTAAAGGGACTTCACCCTACATTGCATTCTCACTCTGAGAACTAAAGTAGTTAAGAAATTCCTGTCTCATAACAAAATTACAATACATGTTTTCAAACCAAATGAAAAATAATTACAAATAGGTAAATAAATAAAATTCCTGACAAATTCAATCATGACATTATTTCTTTTTTTAAGGTATTTTTAGTTTTACTTTTAATCAATAAAGTGTATATATTCATGGGGTAAAATGTGTTTTAATACATGGATACATTGTAGAATGATCAAATCAGAATTAGCATATCTGTCACTTCAAATATTTATTATTTCTATGAGGTAAGAAAACATGAAACTCCTTTAGTTAATTTGAAATATACCTTAACTATAGTCACCTTGTTCTACAACAGAACACCAGAACTCATTTCCAACTTTGTACTTTTTTCTCCACCCAACCCCCACACCCACAACCAGATTTAGGTAACTGATATCCACCATCCTACTGTCAGAATTTGACTTTGAGCCCAGCGCAGTGGTGCATACCTATAATCCCAGTGGTTCTGAAGACTGAGACAGGAGGATGGTGAGTTCAAAGATCCTCAGCAAAAGTGAGGTGCTAAGCAACCCAGTGAGACCTTGTCTCTAAATAAAATACAAAATAGGGCTGGGGGTGTGGCTCAGGGGTCCAGTGCCCCTGGGTTCAATTCCTGGAATTCACTTCCCCAAAAAAGAATTTGACTTTGATAGATGACCATATAAATGGTCCTCTAGATTCACCCCATCTCGTAAACAAATGATAGCATTCCCTGTCCTTTGTCAAGGCCCAATAGTACTCATTGTGTTTACATTCTTCTTTACTCCAGTCATCCTTTGGACACTGATTGTTTCCATGTCTTGCCTATTGTAAATAATACTGGAAAAAAAAACAGGAGTGTAGATAACCCCTCAGCATACTGACTTCAATTTCTTTGGATAAATACCCAGTAACCCAGTAACCCAGTACTGGGGTTGCTGGATCATATTGTAGTTCTGTATTTCTTAAGCAATCTCCATACTATTTTCCAAAATGGATGTACTAACTTATAATACCACAAATAGATCAAGATTTTTTTTTCTCCACGTTATCAGCAATTGTTATCTTTTTTAAAATAACCAATCTAGCAGGTATAAGATAATATCTTATTGTAATTTTTATTTGCATTTCTTGGAATCAATATCTTATTGTGATTTTTATTTGCATTTGTTGGAATCTGTTAAGCATTTGAGAAATGTCTATTCAAATCGTTTGCCAATTTTAATAAAATACGTCTTGCTACTGACTATTCTGAGTTTCATGTCTATAGCCAGGATAAAAAACACTGATGAAACCCTTCAAAGAACCTACAAGACAGATTTCTGGCAGAAACTAAGTAAAGGAAACTGATGGGTTTGGGGTTTTTTAGAGGGAGGGCTGTATTTTAAACTATTTTCTTTTATTTCCTAGTGTTATGCTTGAATTCGGGATCCCCAAAAGACCACCAGAGACAAAAATCGATGTAAGCAGCAAAGAGGTGTTTATTTGAGCTAGCTCAGTCCTCCGCGTGCACACAGCAACTGGTGATGCTGAGAGGCCCGAGTCCAGGGTTTGAAGCAGTTTTATACACTCTTTGGGGAAGGCAGGGACTTCACAAACATCATAGCATCTCTTAGCAAATCATCACACACAGCAAGAAAATCAGAAAATATGATTAGCACATTCACTGGCGGGAACAAGTTGGGTAGGGGTGATTGGTTAGTACAAGAGGGGGATTCATTTGAACTGATTGGCTTAAGCCATGAGGGAAGTATGTGCTGAACTACATAGTTTCCCAACACAATCAACCACCATCAACTACTGGGAGGGTCATCTGGCATCCCAGGTATTTTCCCTGTCTCATGCTGATTGGTGGTTGCTAGGGTCCTAACCTAGCCTGATTGAGTCAGGGACACCTGGCTCCTTGGATCTCTCCTGTTATTTGTAGATAAAACTACTCAGCAGGGTTGGTTTGTGCCTAGGAGTGTTCTGTGGGTCTTTCCAAGGACAAGGGTCACGCCCCCTTCCTAGGACAGGCTTTGCTCTGAGGTAGAGGCTGGTTTCTCACCAGTTGATAATCAGGCGATGTTTGTATGCAGAAAATTATGTGATATTATCTCCCATTACTTTTGAGGATGGGCTCCCTCCCTGAACAAAAGAGAACAGGATCCATGAGTGCCTGCATCAAGGAACTGTCTCTTTGTCTAGAGGTTATATCCCCAATCCTGGAGCCTCTAGCATCAGCAATTTATGCCCCTCCTTCCATTATGACTTCTGAATTTAACTGCTGTTAAATTCATAGGTGGCCATGAAAAAGATGCAAGCTTCCAAACTATCCAACCTTACCATATGACTTGTAATTCCCTGGGGAAAACATGGGACCCTGAATGAAATGAATCTTGATCTGTGTTGAGACTCCAATGGGAGGGGATACTTGGCCTCACTTAGAACAGGGGAATCATAGCTGAGTCTAATTTACACTTTTGGCTCAATTTGGGTTTTTGAAACAAGGTCTGAGAAGTCCTTAGGCCTGCATATAGGAACTTTGGTCTATTTCCTTTCATTTTTACAGAATAGGCTGAGCTGTAGAATGGTATTAAAGTTTGTATTTCCCTCTGATGGCCATGATAATCTATTAGAGAATTGGTATTGAGACCATGTTTGGCAACAGCAGAACATAGGGATAAAGGCTAGAATAAAGAATTGACTCTCTTCAAAAGGCTGTGGGCATAAAACTCCTTTTTTTGTAGTCAAAGAAGCTAGCAAAGCACATAGGAACAATCATGGAGAGAATCTCTACATGGTTGTAAAGGCTGTGAACAAAGAGTTCCCAGGCACTTCCCTATGAGCCATTTCATGTCCCTCTCTCAACACTAGAGCCTTAACAGCTATAACTAATATGCAGCAGGGAAGGGAATGCTCCAGAAAGAAAGAGGCAGAAAAATGCACCTCAGAAAGATGTGGGGTACGTGTGAAGGAGCTTACCTCGGTGATGATATTAATGGGACCTCCAAATATGATTCCACCAGTTACCAGTGACAATAAGTTCCTTTTCCCCAGATGTTGAAGACTGCATATCCAAGAAAGTTCAAGGCAAGCATAGAAAACAAATTTTATTTAAAGAATAGAAACAGACTTATCAACAGAAAAGGGAACCCAGAGTTGGTATCTAAAGAAGTGGGGGTATCCTACCCCTTTCATACATTTTAGATTTTCTTTGTTCTCCTGCCCTCTTCCCCACTTATCTTGTCTCTCTTCTCTCCCTATCCAACTTATATGACCAGTGGCCATGGGATAGGCAAAAATGGGAGAAGCAAATGGGCAGGGGAAGGGCCAAATGGTGAAGTGATCCAGGCAGTGATCCAGGAGACATGAGTTAACAGTTCCTGCAACTCTCTGCAGGGAGGAACAATTCCTGGGGCAGGTTATTTTAGCAACAGGTTAGAGGAGCAGGAGGCGGAAGGACTCTGGAAGGAGGAGGGGGGAAGGGTAGCATTTGATTTCCTTTCCTTTTCAACTAGCCCTCACCTTCCCAATTGGATTCAATTATTTATTAACTATGTTGACTGTCCTTTTTGCCCCCTGGCCTCACAGATATCCATATATAAATATATATAAACCTTTATATATGTAAATTGGAATTTTTTTTCTGGATATGAAATATCTATTCCTCTTCTTTTTAAAAGAATATCCCAATTTTGAAAATGTTCTCATTTTTGTAGGATGCACACTGACTACTGTGAAAAAGGGCATCTTACAATTTTTTTAGAAACTTTCTATGAATATTCTTTTACTAAGTTTTAATTACATTAATTATAAGTCAACCCAAGCATGACGGCAGACACCTGTAATCCCAGCAACCCAGGAGACTCAGACAGGAGAATTACAAATTTGAAGTCAACCTCAGCAATTTACCAAGACCCTTATAAAAAGAACAATATGAATAACCGCTGGGAATGTAGTTCAGTAATAGAGAGATCCTGAGTTCAATCCCAGTACTGGGGGAAAAAAAGTCAGGTTCCTTTTTTATTATTATTATCCTTGGTCATGTGAAATCACCAAGATCTTTATCATTTACTATTCAGTTTGATAGAATTTTACTGACACTATACAATCCAATTTTTTCAAAGTTACTTTCTAGTTTTTTGTCCTTTGCAGTTAATGCTCACAGGAACATTAAACACTTAAAGGTCATCTGAACAGAAACAATACAATATGAGTGGGAAAAAATGAATTAAATTATGGTACATTTTGTAGTAAATTATGAAATCAATGTTCACTATGACATCATTCAGTATTATCAGAATGAAATTTTTCTCTTACCACAATTATATATATATAAACCACATTGAAAAAGCAAAAACACAGAACTACTTCTTCCCCATTGTCCAATGTAATCATTTGTCAACTTCTGTCACACTAGGCTGGGCAGCAACCTTCAGCAAAAATATTAGAGTAATCTCCAAGCAAAAAGAAATGCATTAATAATAACTTCCCTAATTTTAAGGCTATTCCATTCTTGTTTTTAAATAAACAAAATGTGGTTTTACCACAGTCTCACATCCCAAAGAATGATTTCTGTGAAACTTCCGACAGAATTTCATCTTTTGAATTGTTCTATCTTCCCTTTAGAAAGACGTCCAAAAATAAGTGAATGTTCTTTCACATTCCTTTCAACTACAATGCAGTCACTCTGATGAAATTGGACCTACTCAGGTACTTCCTTTTTAAACAGCTCCCTTCATGCGAAAGCTTTTGGAGCAGTCAGGCTACTCAACTGAAGGGTCTGAAAATCAAATTCAGAAGTTTCTCATGGAAATTCAGTTTATCTCCAAATCTCCTGAGTTGAGACATGCCCTCAGTTTCAACCTCTGCTGACCTGATGTTGGCTCAGCTGCTCGATTTCCTGTCCCTTCTTTCTAGGCATCTCAGCAAGCACAAGAGTAATCTCTTCTATGGACCCCAGAGAATTCAGTTAAGTTATCTTCAGTTTTCCTGAGCTGAGTGACACACTCAACTTCCAGTTCTGTTGACCTAAACCAGCGCCTTCCTACAAGCCAATCTGAAACCATTTATCTCCTGCAGGCACCTGTGTTGGGTTGAGTGCATGCTTACTCACTTTCTTTCCAGGCATCTCCCTGAGTGCCACAGTGATCTCTTCTGTACACCTCTGCCCCTGACACAAATACTCAGGCTTCTGTAGGATGTGAGCTGCAGGTGGGGCTGGTGGGCAGGGGTGGCTGGCAGAACAGGGTGACTGGCCACACGGAGCTTCTGAGGACATTCTGCATGTGCCAGGATCCTTGGAGCTCTGTAAAATACAATTCTAAGATAATTTCCCTTGAGCTCTATTTGTGTATGTGAGGGTACTTGAAATTGAACCCATGGGGGTGCTTTGCCACTAAGCCATATCCTGTCCTTTTATTTTCATTTTGAGACAGGGTCTTGCTAAATTGCTAAGATTGGCCTCGAGCTTGCCAGTCTCCTGAGTCTCTGGGATTACAAGTCTATGATCCAACACCCAGCAGCTCTCTTGGTTTATGTGTACTTAAATAAGTGAGTATAAGCCAGAGATTGTGTGCATAAATATTGATAAACATTTTGAGCAATATTGGGAGGAAAGGCATAATGAAATTATATTCAGAATGTTTCATTTTTAATCATTTTTAAGTGACACATAAAATTGTTATATCTTTATGGGGTACCATGTAATATTTTGGTGTATGTATACACTGTGTAAATCAGGTTAAACATATGTATCTTCCCCAAAGATCTATTATTTCTTTATAGGAAAACTTGTAAAGTACTTCTTTCTAGCTTTTTGAAATTTACAGTATGTTATTATCTATAGTCACCCTACTATGCAATAGGACCCCAGAAATTATTGCTTCTAATATGTACCTGTTGATGAACATTCCCCAAAATTACCTCCTCTTCTACTCTCTCAAGCCTGTAGTAACTACCATTCTACTCTCAACCTCTATGAGATGTACTTATTTTCAATTCTGCAAATGAGTGAGATCATGTGGTATTTGTCTTTCTATGCCTAGGTTATTTTACTCAATAAAATGTCTTTTCAGACAATATAATGTTTATCCATGTTGTTACAAATGACAAGATTTTACTCTTTTATGGCTAATTAGTATTCCATTGTGTATGTGTTATATGTATGCCACATTTTCTTTATTTATAGGTTGATATACATTTTGATTTATTTCCTGGCAATTCAAAATAGTGCTTCAACAAACATGGGAGTGCAGATACCTCTTGTACAAAATGAATTCATTGCCTTTGAATATATAACCAGGAGTAGGATTTTTGGATTATATAGTAGTCTATTTTTATGTTTTGAGGAATCTCCATACTATTTTCCATAATGGCTGTACTAACTTACATTCCACCAACAGTATGTATATAACTTTTCTCCACATTCTTGTCAGCCCTTGTTATTGTTTGGCTTTTTGATAACAGCCATTCTATCAGGAGTGAGGTGACATCTCATTGTAGTTTTGATGAGCATTTCCTCCATGATAAGTGATGTTGAGCATTTTTTTCATTTACCTGTGGGCCATTTGTATAACTTCTTTTTGATAAATGTCCATTTAGGTCTATTAACCATTGCTGAATTGGATTATTTGGGGTTTTGCTCTTGAGTTTTTGAGTTCTTTATATTGATATTAAACATTTATTATATATGTGATTTGGAAATATTTTCTCCCATTCTGTGGATTATCTCCTCATTATATTGACTGTTTCCTTTCTTGGGCCAAAGCTTTTAGATTGATGTAACTCCATTTGTCTTTTGATACTTTTGTGATCTATGATTTCGGGGTTATATCTAAAAAAATCCTGACCTATTCTAATCTCATGAAATGTTTCTCTGATGTTTTCTTCTAGTAATATCATACTTTCATGGTTTAACTTTTTAATCATATTTGAGCAGAGTTTTGACTGTGAGAGATAGGGGTCTGGCAAGTGTTTCTTAAATAATTGTTTGTGGTTAGTAGATGAGAGAAGAAACTGTGACATTATTCATAATAGGAATATGTCAGCTCTGATTTACACATAGTAAGCACAGGAAATTTGCACATATGCTATTATGTATATACTTTTATTAGGATAGTATTGAAAGCTAGGTTCTATATAACTAAAGATTTGCATGTACTTGAAAATAAATTGGTACAATCAAAAGAATTATGATCATTCACTGTAAACAAAGGAGATTTATCCCTGGGATAAGGATGGTTACAAATCAATCAAAAGGATACATAAATCAATAAGTGTTGAGAGAGAATGAGAGGATGGCCAAATATATGAATACAAAATAATGGCAGATGCTCATTCTCTGGGTCTATTACACTTCGTTATGGAATTAAAATTTTATGAACATATTATACATATTAATGGGATTCATTGTGATATTTCAATACATACATATTGTGTGCACTGATCAAATCAAGCTTCTCTTTATCTAATACTACTCAGTATTCCATATTCAGGTCAACATTTTTACTTATTTATTTATTTATTTTTACTTAATAATCATGAACTTTATGAGTTCATTTTCCATCTTTGTCTTTTGTCCTGTTTTCCTCAGATGAATTGTAAACAGTGATACAGTACTTCAGAAAACAGAGATAAGTGAATGCTACTGATTCCTTTAAAGTAATTCCCTTGTGTTTGATGATGTCTGCTTTTGAGTCCTTTTTCATTTTGTTCATGGGCTTTTGAACATGTTTTATGGAAGAATCTTTCATTTCACCAGTTTCCTGTGCTATGATCTCTTTCCATTTTATCTTCTGATGCTCTGATAAAAACTGTAAAATCAATAGTATTTATTGTATATTTTCCTCTATTATATTTTATCCAGATAGTGCAATTCAACCATTGTTTAGTATTTGCAGTTACATACGATCACCTTTAAACCTTTAAAGAAATCTAAGACATTTAAAGAAATCTAAGACATTCATCAAAACACCAAGAACATGTTGACTGAACCCTTTGACACAAAGGTATTCCCTTGGTTTGGAACACATAGTAAAGTGAAAGCAGCTTACTAAAGAGTCCTCTAGATAACAATGTAAGAATAATCCATTCTAGCAGATTTGCAAATGTCAATGGCTCTACAGAAATCTTAAATATTTCACGCAGGGAAAATTCAAAATAAATTTTAGAACCAGCAAGTGAATGAATCTCACTAGAAGAATAGCTAAAGAAAGGAAAGTCTTAATAAGTCATTAGAAATAAATCAAAATGGCAGTAAATAATACTTATCTGTCTATAATATTATTAAATGTAAATAATCTCAGTTCTGCAATTAAAAGACTGGCTAAGTAGATTTAAAAACATGACTCAATCAAGTGTTTTAATCAGAAGAAATAAGGAAGGTCACTTCATACTGGTAATGGGAACTCTTCAACAAGAAGAGTTATAATGATTATAAAGGTTTATTCCTCAAATGTTGGTGCACTTACTTACATAAAATGAACACTACTTGACCTAAAGTCTTAGATAGAATACAGTACAATAATTACAACATACTTGTCTCATTTATGTCATTGAGACATAACTCATAAGACCTAAAGATACTATTAATCAAATGGACCTAATAGACATCTATAAAATATTTCATTCATCAACAGCTGAATTTCCTTTCTAGAAAGCTATATAGGGAAACTTTTCCAAAACACACTATATTTTAGGTCACAAACTAAGTCTTAGCAAGTACAAAAAAATCAAGATAATTCCTTGCATCTTATCCAGATCATAAGGAATGAAATTAGAAATCAATAGCAAGATAAAAAAACAGAATCCATTTTGTGCTGAATTATTAATTGTCATAATCAAGTCTTAGCAAATCTAAAAAAAATTAAGGTACTTCTTTGCATATTACCATGTCAATATGGATGAAATTAAAAATAATAAGGTAAAAAGCAGAAACCATTTTTGCTAAATTGTTATTGGATTTCTCTGTTCCTATTTAACTTATGCAATGTCAGAAATGAGGCTGGTTTTATATGATAGTTATGCCTAATTATTTTCTATTTTATTCATTCAATTTCATTACATAATTTTTTAATGAAGTAGTTAGTAAACTGAAATCCTTACTCTTCTGTGTAACAAGAAGGCTCCTGAGACTATATACATTTTTAAGATATTTTCTTTGTTGTTTAATCAGCTAAATCACATTGGTATGACAAATTCATTTAGTTCTTCTACTTTCATTATCACTTTACCATTGAACATAAACAATAATATTTTTTTATTTCTACTGTTGAATTTTTCAGTTCTGTAATTTACATTTGGTTCTTTTTTTAAATAATGTCTGCTACCAACTGAGATTTTCTACTTTTGCCATTTATTTCAGGAATATATATATACTTGATAATTCAATTATACCCTCACTTTTAAAATATTTACTAGATAACCACGATATTTAACTAATCTTAAAGTTATATCAGTTGATTGTCTTTTCTCATCTTCATTGTACGTTTTCCTTCTGTTTGTGATCTTCCTAGTTTGCATGGTGTGTGTGTGTGTGTGTGTGTGTGTGTGTGTGTGTGTGTTGAGGGGGGGAGAGAGAGAAGAAGTGGTAAAGGGAAGAGAGAAGAAGGAGGAGGAGGAGGTAGAGGAAGAGGAGGAGGAGAAGAAGAAGAAGAAGAAAAAGATGAGGAAGAAGAGTAGGTAGAGGAGAAAATCCTGGGTATTCAATATTAGGTTACCAGGTTAAGGCGATCTGGATCCCATTCTTTTTGTCCTCAGAATGCTCTGTTTTTGTGTGTGTGTGTGGGGGGGGGTTCTTTTCTTTTTAAAATTTTTGAACACTTTATTTTTTTTTCACTTTTTTTACTGTGGGTGCATTATAGTTGTACATAATCATAGAACTTGTCATTGTATATTCATATATGTACACAATATAATTTGGCCAATATCACTTGCCAGCACTTTCCCTCTCTCTCTCCCCTTCTCTCATCCAGTGGTCCCTCCCTTTGATTTTCATGAGATTCCCCCACGTACTTTCCTTTCCTTTTTCCTTTGTAGTTTCCACAGATGAGAGAAAACACTTGATTCTTGACCTTTTGAGTTTGGCTTATTTAACTTAGCATGATGTTGTCAAATTCCATTCACTTTCCTAAAAATAAAATAATTTCATTTTTCTCTATGGCTGAATAAAACTCCATTGTTTATATGTATACCATAAGTTCTTTATCCATTCATCCACTGATGGATACACAGCTAATTCCATAGTTTGTCAATTGTGAATTGTGCTGCTGTAAAAATGAGCATGTATGTATCACTGTACTATAATGACTTTAATTCTTTAGGTTAAATACTGAGTGAGGAATGCTACAGCTGGGTCATAGAGTGGTTCCATATATAGTCTTTTCAGGAACCTACATACTTATTTCCAAAGTGATTGTACTAATTTTTAACCCAACAGTGTAAAAGTGTTCTTTTTTTTTCACATCCTCTTCAGCATTTATTAGTGTCTATATTCTTTTTTTCTATTCAGTTATACATGACAGCAGAATGCATTTTGTTCCAATATACATATACGGAGCACAACTTTTTATTTCTCTGGTTGTACATGATGCAGAGTTGCATCATTTATGCAATCATATATGTACCTAGGGTAATGATGTCTGTATCATTTCACCATCTTATGTATAGCATCTATATTCTTGATGACTACCATTCTGACTGTCATAGGATGAAGTGTCAGTGTAGTTTTGATTTGAATTTCCCTAATTGCTAATGATATTGAACAATTTTCCATATATTTGTTGGCTAATTGTATTTCTTTTAAGAAGTGTCTGTTATTTCATTTGCCCATTTATTAATTGATTTATTTTGTGATTTTTTTAAGCTCTTTATATATTCCAAATATTAATCTTCTGTCAGAAGAGTAGCTAGCAAAAACCTTATTCCATTTTGTAGGTTTTCAACTTATATTCTTGTTTCCTTGCTGTGCAGAAGTTTTAAAATTTAATGTCATTACATTTATTAACTCTTGGCATTTTTTCCTGAGTTTTAGGAATCCTATTGAGAAAGTTGTTGCCTGAGTCTATTATATGCTGTAGTGTTAACCCTACATAATCTTCTAGGAGCAGCATAGTTTTGGGTCTAATTTCTAGGACTTTGATCCATTTTGAGTTGATTTTTGTGTAGGGTAAGTGATAATAGTCTATTCTCATTCTTCTACATATGAATGGGAAAATAGTTTTCCCCGTACTATTTATTTAAAAGGATGTCTTTTCTCCAATGTGTATTTTTGGAATCTTTATCAAGTTTCAGATAACAGTAGATGTGTGGGTGTTCCTCTGTGTTTTCTATTCTGTACCATAGTCTATGTGTCTGTTTTTATGCCAGTGCCATGCAGTTTTTGTTAAAATAGCTCTGAGTATAATTTGAAGTCAGATATTGTGATGACTCCACCATTTATATTTTTTAAATTTTTTATTCTAATTTGTTACATATGATAGCATAATGAATTACAATTCATATTATACATATAGAGCACAATTTTTCATATCTCTGGTTGTATACAAAGTATATTCACACCATTCATGTCTTTATACATGTACTTAAGGTAATGATGTCCATCTCATTCCACCATCTTTTTTACCCTCCTACCCCCTCTGTCTCTCTTCCTCCCTTTTACCCTATCTAGAGTTTGTCTAATCATCCCATGTTCCCCCTCCCAACCCCACTATGAATCAACCTCCTTACATTAGAGAAAACATTTGGTTTTGGGCGATTGGCCAACTTCACTTAGCATTATATTCTCCAACTCCATCCATTTACTTGCAAATGCCATGATTTTATTCTCTTTTATTGCTGAGTAATATTCCATTATATACCACATTTTATTTATCCAATCATCTATTGAAGGGCCTCTAGATTGGTTCCACAGTTTAGCTATTGTGAATTGCGTACAATAAACATTGATGTGGCTGTGTCCCTGAAGGGTGCTATTTTTAAGTCCTTTGGGTATAGACCAAAGAGTGGGATAACTGGGTCAAAAGGTGGTTACATTCCCAGTTTTCCAAAGAGTCTCCATACTGCTTTTCATATTGGCTGCACCATTCTGCAGTCCCACCAGCAATGTATGAGTGTGCCTTTTCCCCCATATCCTCGCCAACACTTATTATTGTTTGTATTCTTAATAGCTGCCATTCTGACTGGAGTAAGAGGAAATCTTAGAGTAGTTTTAATTTGCATTTCTCTACTTGCTAGAGATGTTGACCATTTTTTTTCGTATACTTGTTGATTTACTGTATATCACCTTCTGAGAAGTATCTGTTCAGTTCCTTGGCCCATTTATTGATTGGGTTATTTGGTTGTTTTGTTTTTGTTTTTGTTTTTTTGTGTTTGGCTTTTTGAGTTCTTTATATACCCTAGAGATTAGGGAATATATGCTCTATCTCATGTGCAAGTGGTAAAAATTTGCTCCCAAGTTGGAGGCTCTCTATTCACCTCACTGCTTATTTATTTTGCTGATAAGAAGCTTTTTGGTTTTAATCCATCCCATTTATTAATTCTTGATTTTAATTCTTGCACTATAGGAGTCTTATTAAGAAAGTAGGGGCCTAATCTGATATGATGGAAATTTGGGCCTACTAGATGCAGAGAAGATGGAAAGATCTCCTTTGTTTTTGGATAGGCAGAATTAGTATTGTTAAAATGACCATTCTACCAAAAGAATTATTCAGATTTAATGCAATTCCAATCAAAATTCCAATGATATTCCTCATAGAAATAGAAAAAGGCAGTCATGAAATTCATCTGGAAAAATAAAAGTCCCAGAATAGCTAAAGCAATCTTAGCAAGAAGAGTGAAGCAGAAGGCATCACTATACCAGACTTTAAACTATACTACAGAGCAATAATAACAAAAACAGCATGGTATTGGCACCAAAATAGACTGGTAGATCAATGGTACAGAATAGAGGACACAGAGACTAGCCCGCATAATTACAGTTATTTTATATTAGACAAAGGCACCAAAAACATACATTGAAGAAAAGATAGCCTCTTTAACAAATGGTGCTGGAAAAACTGGAAATCCATATGCAAGAAATAAAATTAAACCCCTATCTCTCACCATGCATGAAACTCAACTCAAAGTGAATCAAGGACAAAGGAATTAATCTATCATTTCTTTTGTGGCTTAGAATTTCTTTAGCTATTGGTTTTTTATTCCTCCAAATGAATTTTAGGACTATTTTTTCCTAGTTATGCAAAGAATGCCATTGGAATTTTTATGGGGATTGCATTGAATCTGTGCATTCCTTTGGATAGTATGGACATTTTAACAATATTAAGTCTGCCTATCCATGAACATGGGAGGTCTTTTCATCTTCTTGTGTCTTCTTCAGTTTCATTCTTCAGTGTTCTGTAGTTTTTATTGTAGAGGTCTTTCAACTCTGTCTTAGACAGCTTTTTTGCCACTGTGAGCAAAAGATCTAACAAGAACAATTAGAAGAGGAAAAGTTGGAGGGTCATGGTTTCAGAAGTATAAGTCCATAGATGGCCAACTCCATTCCTCAGGGCCTATGATGAGGCAGAGCATAATGGTGGAAATGTGAGGTGAAGGAAAGCAACTGAGAACAGGACACCAGGAGGCAGATAGAAAGCTCTGATCAAGGACAAGATATAAACCCCAATGGCACACCCCTGATGACTCACCTCATCCAGCCACAGCCTCCTTGTCTACAGTTATCACCCAGTTAATCCCTATCAGAGCGTTAATGAACTGATTAGGTTAAGACTCTTATAACCTAATAATTTCACCTCTAAGCTTTCTTGCACTGTCTTAAACATGAGCTTTTGGGGGATACCTAATATCTAAATCATAACAACCTCCTTAGTCAGATGTATTCCTAGGTTTTTTTGTTTTGTTTTTTGAGACTGTTGTAAATGGGATTATTTTCCTGATTTCTTTCTCATTAGATTCATTGTTGGTATATAGGAAAACTATTGACTTTTGTAACCTGATACTTTGCTCATTGGTTTATTAGCTCTAGCAGTCTTTTGGTGAAGTTTCTTGGATCTTCTAAATAGAAGATCATATCATTTATAAGCAGTGATAATTTGACTTCCTCCTTTCCCTCTTTTATTTTCTTCTCTTGCCTAATTACTCTGGATAGGATTTCTAGTGCTATATCCATTTATGTTTTTAAAATTTTGTTAAGAATGAACCCTTTTTACATTTAACATCAATTCCTTGGGATGTGGTTCCAATGGCAATCTAATTATTAGATCTTGTAGGGTGCTATTTTGGCCAGTTAGTCTATCTGATACTGCTTAACCTCCAACTAACTCACTAGTGCTGCCTGAGATGTCAAAGTGTTTTCCCTAGATAGGTATGCCTGTGTCTCTAAGAGTAGAGAGAATCTGGCCCACGGGAATAGAGTGCCTCTGGTTCAGGCAACTCACATGGCCTATGTCACATAGGAAAAAAGCTTCAGCAAGTATATAAGGAGATGCTCCAGTGTGGGGAACATCCATACCAAACAGTCAAGGATGCCTGCTGTGCAGGGATTCCTAATCTCTTTGAACAGTGCATGTCTGTATTGTACATATTTACTCACTTTTACTCTGTTCTTATGATTCAATAAAAAAAGCTTAGATTTTGCTATGAAATTTATTTTTCACCTTGATAAATGACATCATAAAAAGTATAAAGAAGTCTTACATCAAAACCTTAAGAGCCAGTGGAAATTCTGGCATGGTTATAGTTTGTCTGAAAGTACTGACATTCCTTCTAGGGAATCACGGCACCCTCCAATGACACTGGACTCTAGCTATGTTAAGCAATCATGGAGCTTGTCATTGACTGTGATCCTGGTTTTCATGATTGAAGAGTATGTCCCAGAGTGACAGAAAGCTGTATGGTCTCTATTTGCCACATATTTCAGGCTCAAGATCCCTTTTATTAAATGTCCTTGGATTGATGATGATGACTTAAAAAATAGATCTCATTGGAATCTAAACAAAATGAGTGACCAAACCACTTCTGTAAAATGAGGTCCAGCACAGGGACATGAGGAAATATTTTAGGTATTCAGGCAGTTGGACCCACAAAATATTTGAAAATCCTCTGATTACATAAGTTAAAGTAATTAATTAGACAGCTGTGGTAAAAATAGTACCTCCTTTGTTGCTTGACTGACAACAGACATACATTTTCATTAAAAAATCTTGAGGATCAGCACTTGCATAGTGAATTTTATGGGTATTGTTTGTGCCTATACTTGAGTCACTTACACTGTTTCCTTAGATGGGGCAGTAATCTCAATGGGAACAATCTATTGGGGCACCTAGTAAACAACCAATTTAAAGGAGTCATAGGTTGTTATTTGATATCTTTAAGTAAAAGAAATAAATGGAAATTGTACAGTTCTTTCTATTCATGTGGATGAATCCTTTACAATGTATTTTTCCCTAATTGTATTATGATAAAATACATACACATTTATAACTGTAAAAATTAGTAAGCGTACAGGTTAGTGTTATTAAATACACTTATATTGTTATATAACCATAACCACCATCATCAGATAGTTATTTTATATAATTGGATATATACAGTATTTATCTTTTTGTCTATTTCATTTAACATAATACTCAATATATATCTATGTTGTAAGTATATGTCAGAATTTTCTTCTTGATAAGACTGAATATTCCATTTTATGGATAGACCATGTTTTACTTGTCATTCCACCCATTTTTACATGGTTTGCTTCTACAGTTTACCTGTTATAAATACTGCTGTTATGAACATGAATCACAAATATCAACTTGAGACCCTGGTTTTAATTTTTTTGATTAAATCCCTGGGAGTGAAATTACTATATTATATAGTTAACCTATTAATATTTTGAGGAAATATCACAGTCTTTTCCACAGTAGCTATGTCATTGTACATTCTTACCAATGGTGTACAAACATTCCAATCTCTTTGCATCCTTGCCAACACTATTTATTTTCTGCTTCTCTGATAGTACCTACCCTAATGGATATGAGGATGTATATTAATGTGTTTGATTTGCATTTCCACAATGGTTATTGATGTTGAGTATCTTTTTGTATCCTTGTTAGTCATTCATGTATCTTATTTAAAGAGATATATTTAAATATTTTGCCCACTTTAGTTACATTGTTTGTATTTAGTTGTTGAATTTTAGGGTTTATATATTATGAACATTAATTCCTTATCTAATACATGATTTGCAACTATATTCCCCATTCCATAGGTTAACTTTTTACTCAGTTCATAGTGTTTCTTCATGTACTACTTTTTCACCCATGTTCTTTGCAGCATTACTCATAATAGCCAAGATTTAGAAACAAAGTGTTCATTGACAGATAAAAATGGTTTAAAAATGTGAAATATATATTTATATATTTTAGTGGAATATTTTTCAGGCTTAAAAGGGAGATTCTGCCATTTGAGACAACATGAATCAAATCAAGCTGGGGGATATTATGTTAAATGAAATAAAACAAATAGAAAGTAAAATACAATATGACCTTACTTACTTGTGGAAAAGAAAAAAAACCTCAAATGCATAGAAACAGTAGAAAAGTGCTTTAGAAAGTGGCACAGGGGACATCATGAATCAAAGGGTACAAGTAGTTAATTATGTGGGATATTCAAGATCTAGTAGATAGTTTGAGGACTATAGTTAATAATGCTGTATTGTTTACTGAAAATTTACTATGATAAAAGCATTTAGGCATTTTTACCATTAAAAAAGAAGAAGGTAGCAAGGTGCAGTGGCACACACTTGTAATCCCAGCGACTGGGGAGGCCAAGGCAGGAGATTGTAAATTCAAAACCAGCCTTAGCAATTCAGTGAGGCACTAAGCAACTAAGTGAGACCCTATCTCTAAATACAATACAAAAAAGGGCTGGGGATGAGGCCCAGTAGTTAAGCACCCCTGGGTTCAATTCCCAAGACCAAAAAAAGGGGGGGGAAAGGTAAATTACAGATCTGTTAATGTCCTCATTATGATAATCATTTCTCTATGTATAAGTGTATCAGCACAGCATATTGTAAACCTTAAACATATACGATATTCATGATAATAATTCAAAAACAAAAAGATACTTAAAATACTTAATAATTAACTTAACCAAAAGGATAAAAGACTTTTACAATGAAATATACAATTGAATGAAATTAAGTAAAACATTGTAAATGGAAAGATAGCCTATATTCATGAGCTGGAAGACTTAATATTGTTGAGATATCAATACTAACCAAAGCAGTCTACAAATTTAGGCATTGTAATAGAAAACATACTAAAATTCTTATGGAATCTCAAGGGACCCTGAATAACTAAAACAATCTTGAAAAATATGAAAAAAAATCTAGAAAACTCATGTTTCATAAATTTAAAATTTAAACAAAGTAACTTTTAAACAAAAGTATAGTGCCAACATAAAAAGAAAGGTGCAGAAACCAATAAGATTTCAAAAATAAATTTACATATATCTGGTTGAGTGATCTAAACAAATGTACCAAGCTCATTCAGTGAAGAAATGATCTTTTCAACAAATGTAGTGAAGAAAACTAGATATCCACATTCAAAATAATGAAGTTGGACCTTTTCTAACACCTTATTAAAAATGTTAACTCAAACATGTTCATGAACTAAATGAACTTGAAATAATAAAAACTCTTAGATATAGAAGGTAAGATAAACCTTCACAACAAACAGCAATGATTATTTTTATATATGATATCAAATGCACAGGCCAAAAAATTGACAAATTGGACTACATCATGTTTTAACTCATTACTGATATGATCACAAGAAGTGAAATTTTTTATTGTTAGTGCATTATACATAATATTGGGGTTTATATTGATGTAATTATACAAACATGGAATATAATTTAATTAAGTCCCCAGTACTTCTCCTTTTCCTTCCTTTCACCTTCCCTGTGTTTCCTTAACTCTACTGGTCTTTTATTTATTTATAGCTTTTTAAACTAATTAATACATTATAGATACACATAAAGGTGAAATTCACTGTGGTATATTCACATATATACATAAGATAGCTCTGACAGTTTCATTCCACTATTTCTCCCTTTTCCCATTCAACCTCCCACCCCCTCAAACAATTTACTCAACTAATCTCTCTTCTGCATAAATGGGATTCCCCTACTGCCTCCCCGTCGATATGTACCCGCTTATTTTGGTTTAGCTTTTGCATGTGAGAGAACACTTGACTTTCTGGTCTGGCTTATTTCAGTTAGCATGATGTTCTCCAATTTCATCCATTTACCAGTAAAATACCATTATTTTATTTTTCCTCATGGCTGAGTATTATGTCACACTTTTTTCTTAACCAGTTTTTTTGTTGACTGGCATCTAAGCTGGTTTCATAACCTGACTATCGTGAACTGTGCTGCTGTAAACATTGATGTGGCTGTATTACTATAGTGTATTGATTTTAGTTCTTTTTGATATATACCAAGGAGTGGAATAACAGGGTCATATACTGATGGTGATTCCATTTCTGGGTTTATTTTTTAATCTCCATCCTACTTTCTGAGGTGGTTGGAATTGTACTAATTTGCAGTACCACCAATAGTGTATGAGTGTAACACCTTCCCCCATATCCTTGCCAGCATTTATTATTAATTATAAATAATAATTAATAGAATAATAAATTATTCTATTCTTGATTATTGCCATTCTGATTGCAGTGGGATGAAGCCTCATTATAGTTTTTAATAGTATTTCCCTGATTGCCAGGGATATTGAACATTTTTTCATATATTTGTTGGCAATCTGTATATCTTCCTTTGAGAAATGTCTGTTTAGTTCTTTTGTGCATTATTCAATTGGTTTATTTGGTTTTTTGATATGAGGTTTTAAAATATTTTTTAGTTTTTTTTAGGTGGACACAATATCTTTGTTTTACATTTATATGGTGCTGAGAATCAAACCCAGTGCCTCATGCATGCTAGGCGAACACGCTACCACTTGAGCCACATCCCTAGCCCCCTGATGTGAGGGTTTTTAAGTTCTTTATATATTCTGGATATTAATCTGTCTGAGTAGATGTCAAAAATCTTCTTTCATTCTGTAGGTTCTCTCTTTGTGTTCTCATTTCCTTTGCTGTGCAGGAATTTTTAATTAAATGCTGTCCTACTTATTGTTTCTTGGTTTTATTTCTTGTGCATTAGGAGTTTTGTTAAGGAAATCAGATCCTGTGATGACATGTTGGATTATTGAGCCTACATTTTCTTCTAGTAATTGAAGAATTTCTGTTCTAATTCCAAGGTCTTTGATCAACTTTTGAGTTGAATTTTATATAGAGTTAAGAGATAGGTATCAAGTTTCATTCCTCTACATCTGAATATCATTTTCCTAGCACCCTTTGTTGAAAAGCTATCTTTCCTCCAACATATATTTTTGGCACCTTTGTTGAGTATCAGATGACTGTGTCTATATGAATTTTTCTCTGTTTCCTATTCTATTCCATTGATCTTCATCTCTTTTTTGGTGAAACTACCATACTGTTTTTATTACTATAGCTCTGTAGTAAAATTTGAGGTTAGGTTTTGTAATGTGTCTAGCATCACTCTTCTTGCTCAGGATTGCTTTGGCTATTCTGGGTCTCTTATTCTTCCCAGTGAATTTAAGAACTTTTTTATTCTAGTTCTCTGAGCAATGTCATTGGTATTTTGATGGAAATCACATTGAATATGTGTAACAATTTTTGTAGTATGGCCATTTTGATAATATTAATTCTACCTACCCAAGAACATGGTATGTCATTCCATCTTCCAAGATCTTCTTCAATTTCTTTCTTTGGTGTTCTATAGTTTTCATTGTAGAGGTTAGATGTATTCCCAATTTTCATTTTGTTTTTTTGAGGTTATTGTGAATGAGATAGTATTTCTAATTTTTTCAACAGATTCACTGTTGGAGTATAGGAAAGCAATTAATTTATGAGTGTATCTTGCATCCTGCTATTTGTTTGTTAGCTCTAGCACTCTTTTGGTGGAGATTCTTTGATCTTCTAAATGTAGAATTATGTCATTGTCAAACAAATAATTTGACTTCTTTTCCTCATTGTGTCTCTTAGTTTCGTCCCCTTACCTGATTGCTCTAGCTAAAGTTTGAAGGACTGTATTGAATAGTAGTGGTTAAAGTGGTCTTCAATCTCTTTTTAGAGGAAATACTTTCAGTTAATTTTTCTCCATTAAGTAATCATGTTGATCTTAGGTTATTGTATATTGCCTTTACAACATAGATGTAAAATGCTTCTATCCCTAGTTTCCTAGTAATTGAAGATTGATTGTGTGCTGTTTTTTGCCAAATTCTTTTTCTGCATCTGTTAAGATAATTGCTTGCTTCTTGTTCTTAGCTATATTTATGTAGTGAATTACATTCATTGATTTGCATTTGATCATAGGGCACTATCTTCTTAATATATTTTTGAATGTAGTTTTCTAATATTTTATTAAGGATTTTTACATCTGTTTTTGATAGGGATATAGGTCTAAAGTTTTCTTTTTGATGTGTCTTTGCTGGTTTTAGTATCAGGGTAATACTGGCTCCATTGAATGAATTTGACAGTGTTTCCTTCTTTTCTAGTCCATAGAATAATTTGAAAAGAATTATCATTAATTCTTCTTCATAGGTCTGGTAGAGCCTTGCTGAGAATCCATCTGGTCCTTGACTTCTCTTTGTTGGAAGATTTATAATAGATGCTTCAATTTCATTGCTTGATATTGGTCAGTTTTCTGTGTCCCATGGTTCCATTTGCGTAGGTCATATATATCTAGGAATTTGTTTATATCTTTAGGAGTTTCTAGCATATTGGAGTATCATTTTCAAAACAGTTTCTATTGACTATCTGTATTTCAGAAGTGTCTGTGGTGATGTCTCTTTTTCATCTCTAATTTTATTGATTTTATTCTCTCTCTTTTGGTTAGTTTGCCTAAGAGTTTAACAATCTTGTTTATTTTGTCAAAGAATCATATCTTTGTTTCATTGATCCTTTTCACTTATACTCTCAATTTCATTAATTTCGATTCAGATCTTGTTTTTTTTTCTGTCTTCTACTGATTTGGGTGTTAAATTTTCTCTTTTTCTAGGGCCTTGAGGTGTGATGTTAGAGTATTTACTTATTTGACATTTTTCTGTTTTGTTTTTTTTTGTTTGTTTGTTTTAGTGTAAGAACTCAGTACTATAAACTTTTTTTGCAGCACCACCTTTATATTTTTCTAGAGATTTTGACATGTTTTATCTCTATTCTCATTTGTTTTTAAGAATTTATTTCTTCCCTGATTTCTTTTATTATCTATTCCTCATTCAAAAGTATATTATTTAATTTCCAAATGATAGGATGATTTTGTATTTTTATTTCACTTATTTCTTATTTCATTACCATATGCTATAATAGGATGCAAGGAATTATCTCTTTTTTGTTTTTGCTAAGATTTGCTTTGTGCCCTAAATTATGATCTATTTTAGAGAAAGTTCCATGAGAAGTTCTACTGAGAAGACAGTGTTCTAAAGATTTCTATTAGGTTCTTTTGATTAATAGTATTTTTAGTCCTGAAATATCTAATGATGAAATAAATGGGTTGAAATTCTCTAGTATTATTGTATTATGCTATATTTAATTCTTTTTTATCATACTCTTATTTTATTGGTAGGAAAACTAGGAAAGTTTATAAAATAAGAAATGCAAAGCATAATGTAGTTAAAGACAATAAAATAGAATTGGTGTCTTAATTAGTATTTTCCATCTTTTTTAAAAAAATATTTTTAGTTGTAGTTGGACATAATACCTTTATTTTATTCATTCAGTTTTTATGTGGTGCTGAGGATCAAACCCAAGGCCCACACATACTGGACGAGCACTCCATCGCTGAGCCACAACCCCAGCCCAGTATTTTCCATCTTTAATTAGTAAAAATTATCTTCTTTAAAGTATAAGAAAAAATTACCCATATTAACACTACTGACAATAAACTTCACTAATTTAACACTATATCTCTCTAACCTTTTTGTATTCATTAGCACTTAAAAGCATAAAAGTTGATGGATCTTTATATTTCTAAAACTATTAACTAAAATAGGTTTCCAATTGGAAAAGATAATAACTAATACTATTTGGTATTAAATAGAATTGAATTCTTTATACCTTCATTTTATTTATTTATTTTTATGTGGTGCTAAGGATAGAACCCAGTGTCTCACACATCCTAGGAAAGTGCTCTACCATTGAGCCACAACCCCAACCCCAACTCTAGAACTATATCCTAATAATCAAATTAAAGACATATCAAGAAAACAATGACATCACTGAGGGTTGTGTCAGATTGCCATTTACTGTCTAATCAGATATTCTTAAATTACTATTTGAGTTTTTATATTGAGAAGCATTTGCTTTCTGTGTATAGATACACATTGTTTGGGGCAGAAATATTTACAACCATTGTATCTTATTGTTGGATTATTCCCTTAACCAATATGAAGAAACATCTTTGTCTCTTCTGATTAATCTTGGCTTGAAGTATACTTTTTCCTGATATGACAACATATTGCTTTGGTTGTCTGTTTGCATGGATTATTTTTTTTCTACCCTTTCACCATTGGTCTTTGGTGAAAGGGTAGAAAGTGAAGTGAATTTCTTGTAAACAACATATGGTTGGGTATTATTTTTTAATCCAATATTCCAGTCTATGTCTTTGGATTGCAGAATTTAGACCATTTACATTCAATGTTATTATAGAGAAATTATCTTTTTTTCCTGCCATTTTTATTTCTAATATTTAATTCAGACTTTATTCTCCTTCAGTTGACAAAGTGAGATTCATCCTTGTATTAGTTTTCATTTTCACTTTTTCATTTCTTCTTCATAAATATTTTATTATGTTTTGTGATATAGGATTAGTGGTTACAAATTATTTGTTTCAATTAATCATTGAAGGTTTTTATTTCATATTCAATTTTGAAGGATAGTTTTGCTAGTTATGGTAATCTTGGTTAGCACTCATTTTGTCAGGGCTTGTTATATATTATTGCAAACCCTCTTGTCTTTTTGGGTCTGGGTTGAGAAATCAGTTAAAATTTGAATTGGCTTACCTCTAAATGTGACCTGCCATGTTTTCTCTTACAGCTTTTAAAATTCTAACTTTATCCTGCATATTAGACTTTCACATTAAAATGTGTCTTGGAGAGGATTTATTTTGTCCTTGCCTATTTGGAATTCTATATGCATCTTGTATTTGGATTTCCATCTTACTTGTAAGATTTGGAAAATTTTCTGAAATTATTTTCTTGAAAAGATTGTGCATTTCTTTAGTGTGTGTTTCAAAGCCTTTTTCAATCCCAGTGATTCTTAAATATGATCTCTTGATATTATCCTAGATTTCTTGAATATTTGGTTCATGATCTCTTAATATCTTTTCTTCATTGTTGCATTTTTAAAATTATATAATTGGTCTTCAAAGTCGGAGAGTCCATATTCAAAATGATCTTATTTATTTATGATGCTTTCCATTAAATTTTTTTAAAGAGCATTCTTTTTTTAAAAGAGAGAGAGAGAGAGAGAATTTTTTAATATTTATTTTTTAGTTTTCGGTGGACATTTTATGTGGTGCTGAGGATCGAACCCAGTGCCCTGCACATGCCAGGCGAGTGCGCTACCGCTTGAGCCACATCCCCAGCCCAAGAGCATTCTTTTTTAATATTTTGTTGTTGTTGTAGGTTGGACACAATACCTTTATTTATTTTTATGTTGTGCTGAGGATTGAACCCAGTGCCTCAGATGTGCAAGGCGTGTGCTCTACCTCTGAACCACAATCCCAGCCCCTCCATTAAATTTTTAATTTGATTTATCAAGCTGTTTATTTATCTGGTTCTTTTTAGAATCTCTCTTTATTGAAATGATGTTTCACTTCTTGTATTTTCTAACATCTTATTTTAGCTCATTGGACATTCTAACTATTAATTTTCTAAATTATTCCTGACATTTCCTTCACTGTGATATTAATGTAGTCAGTTGTTGAACTGTTATGGGGTATTTAGGGAGATTAGTTCTCTTGATTTTTCATATTGCTTGCATGACTACTCATCTCTTTGGATGATTATTGCTTCTTTTGTTATACAAGGAACACTTCAGTGATCTTCTTTCTCTTAAAAGCACCAGGGTGAGCAAATATCCAAGTACTAATACTTTCACTCTGTGTGTCTTCTGCTGTTCCCAGTGTCAGCACTACTTTGAAATAAAGCACTAAACCCTATTTACTACGATCTTTCAGAACAAAGTCTCATACTAATCAACTTTAGGACAAACAAAAAACTTATTGGTAATCTTCTCTATCATTCTTAATAAAGGTATAAGCTTGTAGTAATATCCATAATAGTTTGGAAAAAAATAGTTATTAATGACATTAAAATTGCTATTACATTATATAGCAGCTGAAAAGGGAAGAAGAGAAAAATTGGACAAAAGAAGAGAGAAAAAACAGAAAAGAATAATACACACCAAGATAAAAAGAGGAAAAAGATGAATGGGGCGATTTGAGGCGGTAGCAGGGAATGTTAAAAAAAATAGGGGCTTAGAAATGCAAGTGTCACCTGAGCTAGGAAAACAAAGACAGAATGATTTGAATTAATGCTTGAAAGCATTAAGTTGGTAATGGTGGTACATGCCTGTAATTCCAAGTGACTTGGAAGGCTGAGGCAGGAGGATCACAAATTTAAGGCCAGTCTCAGCAATTTAGCAAGGCACTAAGCAACTTAGTGAGACCCTGTCTCCAAATAAAAAAATAAATAAAAAGGGCTGGGAATGAGACTTAGTGGTTGAGTGCCCCTGGGTTCAATCTCTGGTACCAACAAAACAAAACATTAGAATAAATACAACCAAATGAGTTGAAGACATGTTATCAAATGCTATAGTAACAATTATTGATTCAAAATAAGAGTAATATATATGTGACCAAAGTTGACATTAGAGCTATTTATAGTAAACCATGCCAAGGTGGAGAAAATTCTTCTGATGTCTTCTTGATTTGCATTTCATCATGATTTGGGATTTTTTAGAAGAATATTCATCAATCCTCAGCTTTGTATCCACCCAGAAGTGCTCCCTTGATTCCTATGGACCTCCCACCAACTGATTCTTATATGTTTATCCAGTGGCCTGAAGCTGGATGTTTGGAAGGTGCTATTTTACATCTGCTAACTATTTCTATTGTGTTCAGAAGCATAGGATACTGTCAACTCTGACTGCAGCAGATCATTGTGTACTAGCTTTCCTCCACAGGATCCTCTTCAAAGTGGCATAGAGCCTGGGGGCTGTCTGGAAGTATGGGATCTATGGCTGTGGGCTCTCCATGGGTAATCTGCAATTCAGAAGCTTCTCCTCTGACTGACACAGATCACCAAGGCATTGTCCCTGGGACCAGGAAAGGGACTCTACTGATTCATACCCCGACTACCTATGGTTGTGAACCATAGGCTCCACTTCTCTCCACTGGCTCAGCCAGAGACGGCTGTCCCACTTGTGTGTGAGCTCCCAGTGCCCATGGCAGCAAATTAGCCATGAATCAAGGCAGCCATCCCCTCCACTGCTAGACAAAGGCAGCCATCCTACCAGCACCTTAGCTCTCACTGCCTGCCACCATGAATTGCAGGTGTCCATTCTACTCCTGTATCTGCCTGAACTCCTGTGGAATCTGTGTAGAGTGGCTGGGTTATGCTAGCCCTTCCCAGGAATGACCAGCTCTTGGGTCTTGGGTCTCCTTTACCCTATTCCCTCTGTCTGTGGTTGGGGGAGGGGATGAAGATTTCAGTAACTATTGGCTCCTAGTGATCCCTCCACAAGTTCCCTCTAGATGGATTATGGAGATATTCCACTTCAGAGGTGTACCTTCTGGGTTGTTGTTGTTGTTGCTGCTGCTACTGCTGCTGCTGCTGTTGCTGCTGCTATCTAAGGTGGGAGAGAAGCTGTGTTGATTTAATTCCTTCTAGAAAGACTGGCAAGCTATGGACTCCTCAAAATGGCTGCTATGCCTTGCATAGCTTTCAATCCACAATTTGGATTAAGCTCCTTGATTTCCTTCACTGACTGCTGTTCTACTGCTTTTTAATTTAGTCTACTTTTCTTTTCAGCTTTGTTAAGGAAGTGAGCTTATGGGTTTTCCATCTCCGTTTTTTTCTTTCTCTTTATTGCCCCTCTCTCCCACCATATTCTGGTCTCGATTTGGGATTAAGGAACACTGTCCTTATTTTCTGCTCTGATAACCAAACCTCAAGTCTCTCCAAGTCTCAGACTCTCCAATATTGAGTCTTAGAACTTTTACTCTGTCACCCACCTCTCTAATTCACTGTTCCTTTACTGATTCCTCTCTGGATTGTGAAGATATCAAGGGTCACTACTTAGCTTAGCCATACCATCTTCCTCTCCTACCAGTTTCTTAGGTTTTTTTTTTTAAATCCTGCCATTCAGTGTTCAAACTTTTAGATATTTTAGTGAGGGACTCAACTAATGCATGAAAAGTTTTAAATTGTAAAATGATTAAACTTCCAATTCTTGGAATTTCATGTATATTTAATTGACCAATATACTTTAGCAAATTTTCTGTGCATTTAAAGAAAGAAAGATGGTTTTAAATGATACTGAGGGAGACTTTGGGTAAAACTTTGACACCAACATCTCAGAAAAAAAAATCACTTTCTATACTCCTTCATTCCAAGCAATGAATGGTATTTTCTTGTTATATAAGTTTTCGTGTACATACCAATGGTTAGTTTCTTATAACCTTTTAATAGTAAACATTCAATTGAGAAAGCATTGTTCCTCAATTTCCCTGCCTTTCTCTGTTCTTTATAGATGACAAATGATATGAAAATGCACAGAATTCTTCCAGCAACATCATTGGATTACTGATTGTGTCCTTTTTATAAATTTCCTTCTTTATAAATAATCAAAAGGACAATTTTAAAAGTAAATGTCAATTTTTAGTAGACATTTTTGTAGGTTATTTTTATTTTGTAAGTAATTAGGAGTAAAATTGGTTTTACGATGTCTATAAATCCAAACAGTTTGAAGTATTAATCATCTGGTGAGACATCTAATGATTTTGTCTTATTTATTTCAGGGAGTTTTTACTTGTGCTTTTATCAATAACATGGGGAAAATAGTGGCAGAATAATGCCTCAGTATACTTGGTATTCAGACACACAGTGAATCATTCAGTCTTCCCATGGATACATAAGTATCTTGTCTTTAAAAGTATTGGCTTTATTCCCACAGGGCAATGTAGACCAAGGTGAGCTAATAAGGAAAAGTTTAATTCCTTCTTTTTGAGAAGTAACATGAAAAAGAGTTCTGACAGTAATTCTGCTAATTCATCTTCAAAAGAATCTATTACCACAGATTGATGTGAGCACTCAATCATGGTAAGCATTTTGTTCTGAAAATAGTGACATTTTTCCTAGGGAATCATATCAATCCAATGACATTGGACCTTGACTATGTTAGGCAGCCATGGGGCTGGTCATTAACTATGATGCAGGGCTCCATGATTGAAGTATGGGTCCATGCATCCTAGGGTGATAAAAAGATGAACACTCATTATCTGCCACATACCTCAAGCTCAGGGTCCCTTTTATTCAATGTGCCTAGACCAATGATTACTTACAAAAACAAATCTTGTTGTAATCTGAACAAAATGAGTGACCAAACCACTTCTGTGAGCTAAGGTTCAGCACAGGGACCATGCTAGGCAGACATGTAGGTGTATTTCTGGTATTCAAGCAGTATAAGCCACTGGGACTGAGGTATTTGAAAGCTATCCTGATTGCATCTGTTGGAAGAAATGGATTGGATAGTTATCTATCAATATTTGCTTGTGGGGTAAAAGTGGAAACTCATTGATTGTTTGGCTTATAGCATCCATACACTATAGTAAACAGATACTTGAAAACAACACATAAGTCATGAGACCCTCTCCTTGAGCTAGCCACACATTTGAACTGCTATATTCTGGTTGTTAATGGGTCTGAGGATGAAAATATAGTCAGAATCCAAAGACATAATTATGATTTTTTAAATTCTAATTTTCTATTAAGTGAATCAGTTACATGGTAGTTGAAGAATAGGTACTTTACTCTGTGGAACCGTCACAATATATTTTAATTTGGTGCCAACCCAGTCACTACAATTGGATAGTTCTTTTTATTTATTTCGTTTACATTTTCTATAAGCTAAGGAACCAATTTCAGTGTCAGTTTTAGTGCTGACATCAACCACAGGCCACATTAAATAGTTTTAGCTATGATTATAATTTACATTGTTGTGTTTTTAAATAGATTTTATTCTCTACTTTCCTATAGCCTATCAATATTTTCTATTGCATTGAAAGAGATAGTCTAATTATAATAACTTATTTGAAATAGATGTGCTAGGGAACCTTAAAAATGTATATTTCCCGAAATATTATTTTTATACTCATGATCAAAGATGTGATATTTTGTCATGCATGTGGCCCAATGCCTTAGGTGAATTTTTATAATTGCTT
The DNA here is from genome assembly GCF_021218885.2 of Marmota monax. Classification (NCBI taxonomy): domain Eukaryota; kingdom Metazoa; phylum Chordata; class Mammalia; order Rodentia; family Sciuridae; genus Marmota; species Marmota monax. The sequence continues at coordinate 3,777,754 of NW_026695200.1, read as the reverse complement.
ATAATTAAATTGATTAACACAGTTTTGTTTCACAACTTCCTTCATTTCCCCTGTACTTTGTAGATTAAGTGCTAGAATTCCCTGAAATATCATTGCAATACCAGTGAAATACTGATTTTTTTATGACCTGTGTTAGCTTCCTATGAAGAATCAACATAATATATTCCTGAGGAAACATCCAATTTTAGTAAATTTATTTTTGTGAATATATTTTAAGTAATCAAGAATTAAATAGGTTTACAAAGAGTTTTTTAATTAAAATATTAAATATTAATAGTTTGATAATTTATCTCAGCCTTCAGTCTTCTTAATTTTAATTATTCTCTACTTTTGTCTACTTTCTATAGCATCTGAAGCATTCTACAGAAATTATAAATTAGTGTATTTTGTATAGGTAAATAGTGATAACTGGTGTCTTGTGCAGTATAAAAACTGGACATCTCTGCTTCTCGTATTCCCAGATTATTAACAATGACAACATGGACCAAGTACTAGGTTTCAAATAAGAAGATTTATTCCTTCCCTTGTCATCACATAAAGAAAAAATACTGGGAATTATTCAGCCTCTCTTTCTTAAGGGCCTATGGGAATTCTCATATGGCAATTGTTTTGTCCTAAAAATACTGACATTCTTCTTAGGGAAACACAATATTCCAATGACACTAGACCCTGGCTATGCTAGGTGACTATGTGACTTGTCATTGACTGGGATGTTGGTCTGCATAATTGAAGAGTGTAATTAAGAGTATCCCAAGGTGACAAAAACCTGGGTGATCAGAAACTGCCACATACCTCAGGCTCAGGGTTCCTTTTATTCAATGTGCCTGGACCAATGATGACTTGCAGAAATGAATCTCATTGGAATCTGGATAAAATGAGTGACCAAACCACTTCTGTGAGTTGAGGTCCAGCAAGGGGACCCTGCTAGTCAGACATGTGGAGGGAGTTTAAGTAGTCAGCAGCTGGGTATGAAACTAACCTGTTCACAGCAAATGAATTGTATATAGGTCTATAAATACCCAATTATAGGATGACACAGATTTTTTTAAGGGCTTACCTGGTGACATCTATATACCTAGTAAATAGACTCTAGAGAAACAGGACTTGACTGGTGAGATTCATAGGAAATTATTATTTCTGTCCTTGGGTTATCTGACATTTATCTAAGCTACCTAAGTCTTCTAGCTGATAGTTTGTCTTTAGAGTATAATGAGATGACCAATGTCCAAAGATATTGAAGATATTTTATTTTTTATTTTCTATACTAAAAAATTTGCATGGAAATTTAAGAAAGGATACTACTATATATGGAATCAACTAGTGGATTTTATTCATTTATTTATTTGCCAATTTAGGTTTTGGACAAGTTTGTTTTCACTTTTTCCTATAAAAAAGGGAATGATTTTGTATATTAGCACAGCCTTCAAATATATGCTTCATTAAATATCTTAGATGTGAAAAGGTTATGTTCATTTTTACATGAATGTATTGTACACATATACCTGTCCTCAGTATTTTCCACTGTATTGAAAGAGATATTCTCATTATAATAAATAATTTGAAGTGGATGGATATGCCAGGGAAATTTTGATATTAACATTTTATAAAATATTATTTTACATAGTTGTGACCAAAGATGCTGCAAGCAAGTTTAGTTGTGTTTGTCATACAGTTGGTCCAATGAATGTCTTGTGTGAATTCTTAAAATTAATTGTAATTCAGTAATCTATTAGCATTTTTTTCACAGCTTCCCTAATTCCCCTGTACTTTTGTAAATTAGGCATGATAGAATCCATGGAATCCCACCACTGGAAGAGTCACATACTAAAATTGTTACCTACCATCTCCTTTATCTGTAAATGATGAAAACAATATACCCCTGAGGTAACAACAAATTTTTAGTAAATTCTTGTGAGGTTTGGTATAATTTTTTTAAATTATCGAAAATTTAATTTTGTGAACAGTATGTTCATACAAACAGCCTCAAGCATTATTAAAGTTGTGCTGAGACATCATTATTTTTAAGATTTTGTGCTTTTTTTTTTTACTTTGAATAACATCTAATCCATTTTATAGAGACTGTAAATTAGTATATTTATGTGGAAGTTAATAGGGAAATTGCCTATCCCATGCAAATGTGAAAAAAATAATCTGTATACTTTTCATATTCCTATATATAATCTCTCCCTATAGGTCAATGTGGACCAAGATCTGCAGTTCATCTGGATAAATTTATTTCTTCATTTGTGTTGTCATGTGAAGGAAAGTATTAGGAATCATTCAGTCTCTCATCCTCAAGAGCAAGTGGTATTTATCACAAAGTAAGCATTTTGCCTGAACATACTTATGTTCCTTGTAGAAACCACAAAGCTCCAACAGCACTACATTGTGGCAGCCATGAGACTGGTCTGCATGATTAAAGATGTGGGTCAGTGTGTCTCAGTGTGATTAAGGCTAAGTGATCAGTGTCTGCCACATACCTCAGGTACAGGGTCCCTTTTATTCAATGTGCCTGGAACTCAGATAACTTACAAAAATGGATCTTGTTGGAATCTGAACAAAATGAATGACCAAACCACTTTTGTAAACTGAGATTTAGCACAGGGACCCTGCTAGGCAGAAATTTGGGAGAATTTTATGTGTTCAACCAGTAGGTCCCACAGAGCTGAGGGAAATTGAAAACTACCAAATTGTATAGATTAGTTGAAATGAAATGGATGTTTGTTTATAGATATCCAATTGTGGAATATAAGAGTTAGGCCTTTGTTATTTCACTGGTAGCCTCTATATTCTGGGTTGGAGATTAACACCAGAGTAGTGAACACTTTGGGAAACTATTTTACCTATACGTGAGTCGTTCTTCTCACTGGGAATACTCTACTAAGGTCCTAGTAAATGACCACTTAAAAGATATGAATAGTTTTTATTTGGGCTTTATCACTTAAATTATAAAAGTATTATGGAACATGTAATTTTTGTTTTTCTTAAAGGGTAATGACATGTTTTAGTTTGATCCCTCACATGGTCACAAGCACGTGTTTTGTGTTACCTGTGTTTGGGGCTCAGTATTCTACATGCTTGAGGGAAGGATTCAAATCCTGCAAGAAGAATTTAAACTATAAAATAATTGAATTGATATATATTTTGTGGACTGATATTCATTCTTTCAACCATTTTCTATTTAAATGGAGATTTTAGTTTTAATGAGTTATCCTGAAAGAGACCTTCAGGAACACTTTGATACCAATGTCTTAGGAAAAAAATTACCATCTATTCTCTGTTCTAATCAGTAAATATAATTTTCTTGTCATATAGGATGTCAAGTACATATCTATGATTGGTTTGTAGAAATCTATTAAGAGTAAACGTTCAATTGGGAAGGTATTGTTCTTCAATTTTCCTGATTCTCCTGTACTTTGTAGTTGAAAAGGAGCATTAGAAGCACTTAGAATTATTTCTGCTATAATGGGACATTGCCATCAGTGAACCCATCTTGGTTTATTGTTGTTTCTCATTACCAGGATGTATTCTTTACTTTGCATCCTGGAGCATCTTACCCTCAAGACAAAAGAAGCCTGTTATTAGAAGTTTATCACCTCTAGTCAGTGCTTTCTTAATTAATGGTCCTGGAAAATGCTGGTTTCTGCATGTTGTCCCTAATTTATTTCTCATATATTCCCCATATCCCGAAAGACTTTAAGGTGATATCTGAGACATTGAAATGTATGGCTCCATCCAGAATACTGGAATCCTCAATAACACCTGATTTCTTTATCCCTAATGTTCATCTCTCAGACAATGGTTTTCTATATAGCAAGTCTCCTAACCTCAGGTTGGTATTACTGCGACATTAAACTACTGAGCTAGTCACTTGTTATACACTGCTATATCTTCAAATGATCAAAACACCAGTTTCTGAGATAACATGGCAATTTCTGTGTGTGTGTGTGTGTGTGTGTGTGTGTTTCTGGAAATTGAACTCAGGGCATCACACATGCTAGGCACTGAATTATACCTCAATGTTTAACATGTACCTTGTTCAGTTTGGGGGTGTAGCTCAGTGATAGAATGCCATTGTAGTGTGCATGAAGCCATAGGTTTGTTTTCCATCCTCACAGCTGTAAATAAATGAAAACATATTTTCATTGGTCATGTTTATGTTATAAGTAATCAAGAATGTAATTGGTTTTATAAAGTCTGTGAATCCAAACAGGAGGTATTAATAATCTTATGAGACATCTGATATTTCTGTCTCTTTTTTCAAGAGATTTCATACCTCCTCTCTTTGGAATATGGGGAAAATGCTAGTAGGATAATATGACAGTATATTGTACATGCGAGGACATAGTAAACTACCCAGTCTTTCCATGATGGATAAATGGATACATGAACTTTCCATTGTTACATATACAATTAACCATATACAATTTACCATAATTATCTGTGGGTCACACATCTGTAAATCAATCAGACATTTGCGGGAAAAAATCAGTACTGAATGTGTACCCTAGAATTTTGTCTTGTCATTATTCTCTAAACAATGCAAATTATCACAATGGATGTAATTTATGCAGCATTTACATGTATTGGATATTATAAACAATAAGGGACTTGAGCATCCTCAGATTTTGGTGTCTTCTGGGTATCCTTTTACAAACTCACATGGGTACTAAGGAACAAATATATTTACTGTGTTTCCACAGATCAACACGAGTAGATTGTATGTCAACGTTTATTTCTTCCTCTTGCAAGGTGACATGGAAGAGAGTTTGAGAAGAATTCAGCTTAATTATTCTCAAGTGCTTCTATTCTCATAGTTTGATGTGGTAATTTGCTCATGGTAAGCATCTTTTCCTGAAAATACTAACATTCCTCCTATGGAATCATATCACTCCAATGGCATTGGACCCTAGCTCTGATAGACAGCCATGGGAATGGTGCTTAACTGTGTTGCAGGGCTCCATGATTGAAGAGTGTGGGTCTATGTGTCCCAGAATGACAAAAACCTGGGTGATCAGTAGCTGCCACATACCTTAGGCTCAGGGTCCATTTTATTCAATGTGCCTGGACCAATGATGACTTACAAAAATGGATCTTGTTGGAATCTGAACAAAATGAGTGACCAAACCACTTCTGTGAGCTGAGGTCCAGCATGGGAACTCTGCCAGGCAGACTGGGGTGGCAGGGTCGGGGGGGCGGGGGGGGGGATTTAAGGTTCTCAGACAGTGGGACACATAAGCAATAAGGTATTAGAAAACTATCTTCCTTATATTCGGTTAGAGTAAAAAAAATTATAGAGAGCTCTTTTTGAATTTGGGGTAGTGGTGTTACATTGCACTCCTCTGAGTGCTTGACCAGACCATTCATATACCTGCTTATCAGGTATATGAATGGTATATGAATGCTAGGGACAAGGTCATACATAATGAACACTGTGAAAGTAGCTGTGGTTGCATTTGAAACATTCATACCATTTTCTTCTTTTTCTAAGTATTGCAATGTTATTTTTAAGTTTATTTTCAAACGGACACATAAATAATGTACGTACTGGGGGGTACCATGTAACATTTTATTGCATGAATACCTTGTATTGGGATTAAATCAGGTTAAATATACCTCTCCTCTCAAATATTTATCATTTCTGTGTGGAAAATGTTTCAAAATTCCTTTCTCCTCAATTTTTGAAATGTGAGGTACATTATTATCTGCGGTCACCCAACTGTGTATAACAGAACTTCTTAGGCCTATATAACTGCAACTTAGTCCCTATTAATCAATATTCTCCATACCTTCCTCTTCCTGTACTCTCGCAAACCTGCAGTAAACACCATTCTACTCTCAGCTTCTATGCAATCTACTTTTAGTTTCCACCCATGAAAGAGCGCACATGGTACTATTTTTTCTGTGCATGTCTTATTTCACTTAATAATATGATCTCTTCCATTCATTTCACAGTCAATAGGATTTCATTCCTTTTTGGTCAAATTGTATTCCTTGTTTTGTAATGTGCTACGTTTCCTTTTTTATTGATTTTATTATTCTTTTTAAATACACGACAACAGTGGGATGCATTACATTCCTTATTACACATATAGAGCACAATTTTTCGTATCTCTGTATGTAAACTATGTTCACGTCAATTTATACCATGATACATGTACTTTTTTGCATTACAATTCTTAATACACATATATATCACAATTTTTCCTATCTCTGTTTGTATATAAGGTATGTTGACACTCAATACAAGTTTTCATACATGTACTTGTATAATGAAGACCATCACATTCTACCATCCTTGCTAACCCCCTGGCCCCTCCCTTTCCTTCTTACCCCGCTTCCCTATCTACAACCAATCTAATCCTCCCATGCTCTCCCTCGCTACCCCACTATGAGTCACCCCCCGCCCCTAATAGCAGAGAAAACATTCGGCCTTTGTGTTTTGGGGATTGGCCTACTTCACATAGCATGATCTTCTCCAACGCCATCCGTTTACCTGCAAATGCCATGATTTTGTTCTGTTTTTAATGCTGAGTAATATTCCATTGTGTTTTGCCACATTATTTTTATCCATTCATCCACTGAAGGACATATAGGTTGCTTCCACAGTCTAGCTATTGTGAATCGTGCTGCTATAAACATTGATGTGGCTGTGTCCCTGCAGTATGTAGTTTTTAAGTCCTTTGGGTATAGTCTGAGAAGAGGAATAGTCAAATGGTGTTCCATTCCCAGATTTCCAAGGAATCTCCATACTGCTTTCCAAAGTGGCTGCACCACTTTGCACTCCCACCAGCAATGTGTGAGTGTACCTTTTTCCCTACGTCCTTGCCAACACGTGTTGTTGTTTGTCTTCATAATAGCTGACATCTGACTGGAGTTTGAAGATATCAGCGTACTTTTCATTTGCATTTCTCTGATTGCTAGAGAAGATGAGTATTTTTTTCATATATTTGTTGATGGATCTTATATCCTCTTCCGAGAAGTGTCTGTTCATGTTTTTTGCCCCTTTATTGATTGGGTTATTTGTTTTTTGGGTGCTTAGCTTGTTGAGTTCTTTATACACTTTAGAGATTAGTGCTCTATCTGATGTGTGAGCACTAGAATGCTCCTAGGAGGTAGGCTCTCTCAGATTGTTTCTTTTGAGGAGAACAAAGTTTTTAGTTTGAATCAATCCCATTTATTGATACTTATTTTTAATTCTTGTGCTATAGCAGTCTTATTAAGGAAGTGAGGGGCCTAATCCCACATGATGAAGATTAGGGCCTACTTTTTCTTCTATTAGACACAGAGTCTCTGGTTTAACTCCTAGGACCTTGATACATTTTGAGGTACGTTTTGTGCATGGTGAGAGATAGGGGTTCAATTTCATTTTGTTGCATACGGATTTCCCGTTTACGCAGCACCATTTGTTGAAGATGCTATCTTTTCTCCAGTGCATTCGAAGCTCTCAGAATTATTTCTGCTAAAACTAGATATTGCCATGCCATCAGTGACTCCATCTTGGTTTATTGTTGTTTCTCATTCCCAGGATATATTCTTTACTCTGCATCCTGGAGCATCTTTCCCTCAAGACCAAAGAAGACTGTCATTAGAAGTTTATCACCTCTGGTCAGTGCTGCTTTCTTAACTCATGGTCCTGGGAAATGCTGGTTTCTGCATGTTGTCCCTAATCTATTTCTCATATAAATATTTCCCATATCCCCAAAGACTTTAAGGTGATATCTGAGACATTAAAATGTCTGGCTCCTTCCAGATTACTGGCATCCTCAATAAAACCTAGTTTCTTTATCCCCAATATGCATCTCTCAGACAATGGTTTTCTTTTTTTTCTTTTTTTTTTTAAATTTTTTATTGTTGGCTGTTCAAAACATTACATAGTTCTTGATATATCATATTTCACAATTTGATTCAAGTGGGTTATGAGCTCCCATTTTTACCCCATATACAGATTGCAGAATCACATCAGTTACACATCCATTGATTTACATATTTCCATACTAATGTCTGTTGTATTCTGCTGCCTTTCCTATCCTCTACTATCCCCCCTCCCCTCCCCTCCCCTCCCCTCTTCTCTCTCTGCCCCCTCTACTGACATTCGTTTGTCCCCCTTTTATTATTTTTCCCCTTCCCCTCACTTCCTCTTGTATGTACTTTTGTATAACTCTGAGGGTCTCCTTCCATTTCCATGCATTTTCCCTTCTCTCTCCCTTTCCCTCCCACCTCTCATCCCTGTTTAATGTTAATCTTCTTCTCATGCTCTTCGACCCTACTCTGTTCTTAGTTACTCTCCTTATATCAAAGAAGACATTTGGCATTTGTTTTTTAGGGATTGGCTAGCTTCACTTAGCATAATCTGCTCTAATGCCATCCATTTCCCTGTAAATTCTATGATTTTGTCATTTTTTAATGCAGAGTAATACTCCATTGCGTATAAATGCCACATTTTTTTTATCCATTCATCCATTGAAGGGCATCTAGGTTGGTTCCACAGTCTAGCTATTGTGAATTGCGCTGCTATGAACATCGATGTAGCAGTGTCCCTGTAGCATGCTCTTTTTAGGTCTTTAGGGAATAGACCTAGAAGGGGAATAGCTGGGTCAAATGGTGGCTCCATTCCCAGCTTTCCAAGAAATCTCCATACTGCTTTCCAAATTGGCTGCACCAATTTGCAGTCCCACCAGCAATGTACAAGTGTACCCTTTTCCCCACATCCTCGCCAGCACTTGTTGTTGTTTGACTTCATAATGGCTGCCAATCTAACTGGAGTGAGATGGTATCTTAGGGTGGTTTTGATTTGCATTTCTCTGACTGCTAGAGATGGTGAGCATTTTTTCATGTACTTGTTGATTGATTGTATGTCCTCCTCTGAGAAGTGTCTGTTCAGGTCCTTGGCCCATTTGTTGATTGGGTTGTTTAATTTTTTGTTGTCTAATTTTTTGAGTTCTTTGTATACTCTGGATATTAGGGCTCTATCTGAAGTGTGAGGAGTAAAGATTTGTTCCCAGGATGTAGGCTCTCTATTTACCTCTCTTATTGTATCTTTTGCTGAGAAAAAACTTTTTAGTTTGAGTAAGTCCCATTTGTTGATTCTAGTTATTAACTTTTGTGCTATGGGTGTCCTATTGAGGAATTTGGAGCCCGACCCCACAGTATGTAGATCGTAGCCAACTTTTTCTTCTATCAGATGGCGTGTCTCTGATTTGATATCAAGCTCCTTGAACATTCAGTTTCATTTTGTTGCATATGGATTTCCAGTTTTCCCAGCACCATTTGTTGAAGATGCTATCCTTCCTCCATTGCATGCTTTTAGCCCCTTTATCAAATATAAGGTAGTTGTAGTTTTGTGGATTGGTTTCTGTGTCCTCTATTCTGTACCATTGGTCCACCCGCCTGTTTTGGTACCAGTACCATGCTGTTTTTGTTACTATTGCTCTGTAGTATAGTTTGAAGTCTGGTATCGCTATACCGCCTGATTCACACTTCCTGCTTAGCATTGTTTTTGCTATTCTGGGTCTTTTATTTTTCCATATGAATTTCATGATTGCTTTCTCTATTTCTATAAGAAATGCCGTTGGGATTTTGATTGGCATTGCATTAAACCTATAGAGAACTTTTGGTAATATCGCCATTTTGATGATGTTAGTTCTGCCTATCCATGAACAGGGTATATTTTTCCATCTTCTAAGATCTTCTTCTATTTCTCTCTTTAGGGTTCTGTAGTTTTCATTGTATAAGTCTTTCACCTCTTTTGTTAGGTTGATTCCCAAGTATTTTATTTTTTTTGAAGATATTGTGAATGGAGTGGTTGTCCTCATTTCCATTTCAGAGGATTTGTCGCTGATATACAGGAATGCCTTTGATTTATGCATGTTGATTTTATATCCTGCCACTTTGCTGAATTCATTTATTAGCTCTAATAGTTTCTTTGTAGAGCCTTTTGGGTCTGCTAGGTATAGAATCATGTCATCTGCAAATAGTGATAATTTAAGTTCTTCTTTTCCTATTTTGATGCCTTTAATTTCTTTCGTCTGTCTAATTGCTCTAGCCAGTGTTTCGAGAACTATGTTGAACAGAAGTGGTGAGAGAGGGCATCCCTGTCTTGTTCCAGATTTTAGAGGGAATGCCTTCAATTTTTCTCCATTTAGAATGATGCTAGCCTGAGGCTTAGCATAGATTGCTTTTACAATATTGAGGTATGTTCCTGTTATCCCTAGTTTTTCTAGAGTTTTGAACATAAAGGGATGCTGTACTTTGTCGAATGCTTTTTCCGCATCTATCGAGATGATCATATGGTTCTTATTTTTAAGTCTATTGATGTGGTGAATAACATTTATTGATTTCCGTATATTGAACCAGCCTTGCATCCCAGGGATGAATCCTACTTGATCATGGTGCACAATTTTTTTGATATGTTTTTGTATCCGAGTGGCCAGAATTTTATTGAGGAGTTTTGCATCTAGGTTCATTAGAGATATTGGTCAGACAATGGTTTTCTATGTAGCAAGCTTCCTAACCTCAGTTTGGTAATACGACCACAACATAGAACTACTGAGCTAGCCACTTTTTATCAACTTCTGTATCTTCAAATGATCAAAACACCAGTTTCTGAGATAACATGACAATTTCTGTGTGTGTGTGTGTGTGTGTCTGTGTGTGTGTGTGTGTGTGTTTCTGGAAATTGAACTCAGGGCATGACACATGCTAGGCACTGAACTGTACCTCCAGCCACAATGTTTAACATGTACCTTGTACAGTTTAGGGGTGTAGCTCAGTGATAGAATGCCATTGTAGTCTGCATGAAGCCCTATGTTTATTTTCTAGCCTCACAGCTGTAAATAAATGACAACATATTTTCATTGGTCATGTTTATGTTACAAGTAATCAAGAATGTAATTGGTTTTATAAAGTCTGTGAATCCAAACAGGAGGTATTAATAATCTTATGAGACATCTGATATTTCTGTCTCTTTTTTCAAGAAATTTCATACCTCCTCTCTTTGGAATATGGGGAAAATGGTAGTAGGATAATATTCCAGTATATTGTACGTACGAGGACATAGTAAACTGCCCAGTCTTTCCATGATGGATAAATGGATACATGAACTTTCCATTGTTACATATACAATTAACCGTATACAAGTTACCATACTTATCTGTGGGTCACACATCTGTGATTCAATCAGACATTTTGGGGAAAAATCGATACTGAACATGTACCCTAGAATTTTGTGTTGTCATTATTCTCTAAACAATGCAAATAATCACAATGGATGTAATTTATGCAGCATTTACATGTATTTGGATATTATAAACAATAAGGGACTTGAGCATCCTCAGATTTTGGTGTCTTCTGGGTATCCTTTTACAAACTCACATGGGTACTAAGGAACAAATATATTTACTGTGTTTCCACAGATCAACACGAGTAGATTGTATGTCAACGTTTATTTCTTCCTCTTGCAAGGTGACATGGAAGAGAGTTTGAGAAGAATTCAGCTTAATTATTCTCAAGTGCTTCTATTCTCATAGTTTGATGTGGTAATTTGCTCATGGTAAGCATCTTTTCCTGAAAATACTAACATTCCTCCTATGGAATCATATCACTCCAATGGCATTGGACCCTAGCTCTGATAGACAGCCATGGGAATGGTGCTTAACTGTGTTGCAGGGCTCCATGATTGAAGAGTGTGGGTCTATGTGTCCCAGAATGACAAAAACCTGGGTGATCAGTAGCTGCCACATACCTTAGGCTCAGGGTCCATTTTATTCAATGTGCCTGGACCAATGATGACTTACAAAAATGGATCTTGTTGGAATCTGAACAAAATGAGTGACCAAACCACTTCTGTGAGCTGAGGTCCAGCATGGGAACTCTGCCAGGCAGACTGGGGTGGCAGGGTCGGGGGGCGGGGGGGGGGGGATTTAAGGTTCTCAGACAGTGGGACACATAAGCAATAAGGTATTAGAAAACTATCTTCCTTATATTCGGTTAGAGTAAAAAAAATTATAGAGAGCTCTTTTTGAATTTGGGGTAGTGGTGTTACATTGCACTCCTCTGAGTGCTTGACCAGACCATTCATATACCTGCTTATCAGGTATATGAATGGTATATGAATGCTAGGAACAAGGTCATACATAATGAACACTGTGAAAGTAGCTGTGGTTGCATTTGAAACATTCATACCATTTTCTTCTTTTTCTAAGTATTGCAATGTTATTTTTAAGTTTATTTTCAAACGGACACATAAATAATGTACGTACTGGGGGGTACCATGTAACATTTTATTGCATGAATACCTTGTATTGGGATTAAATCAGGTTAAATATACCTCTCCTCTCAAATATTTATCATTTCTGTGTGGAAAATGTTTCAAAATTCCTTTCTCCTCAATTTTTGAAATGTGAGGTACATTATTATCTGCGGTCACCCAACTGTGTATAACAGAACTTCTTAGGCCTATATAACTGCAACTTAGTCCCTATTAATCAATATTCTCCATACCTTCCTCTTCCTGTACTCTCGCAAACCTGCAGTAAACACCATTCTACTCTCAGCTTCTATGCAATCTACTTTTAGTTTCCACCCATGAAAGAGCGCACATGGTACTATTTTTTCTGTGCATGTCTTATTTCACTTAATAATATGATCTCTTCCATTCATTTCACAGTCAATAGGATTTCATTCCTTTTTGGTCAAATTGTATTCCTTGTTTTGTAATGTGCTACGTTTCCTTTTTTATTGATTTTATTATTCTTTTTAAATACACGACAACAGTGGGATGCATTACATTCCTTATTACACATATAGAGCACAATTTTTCGTATCTCTGTATGTAAACTATGTTCACGTCAATTTATACCATGATACATGTACTTTTTTGCATTACAATTCTTAATACACATATATATCACAATTTTTCCTATCTCTGTTTGTATATAAGGTATGTTGACACTCAATACAAGTTTTCATACATGTACTTGTATAATGAAGACCATCACATTCTACCATCCTTGCTAACCCCCTGGCCCCTCCCTTTCCTTCTTACCCCGCTTCCCTATCTACAACCAATCTAATCCTCCCATGCTCTCCCTCGCTACCCCACTATGAGTCACCCCCCGCCCCTAATAGCAGAGAAAACATTCGGCCTTTGTGTTTTGGGGATTGGCCTACTTCACATAGCATGATCTTCTCCAACGCCATCCGTTTACCTGCAAATGCCATGATTTTGTTCTGTTTTTAATGCTGAGTAATATTCCATTGTGTTTTGCCACATTATTTTTATCCATTCATCCACTGAAGGACATATAGGTTGCTTCCACAGTCTAGCTATTGTGAATCGTGCTGCTATAAACATTGATGTGGCTGTGTCCCTGCAGTATGTAGTTTTTAAGTCCTTTGGGTATAGTCTGAGAAGAGGAATAGTCAAATGGTGTTCCATTCCCAGATTTCCAAGGAATCTCCATACTGCTTTCCAAAGTGGCTGCACCACTTTGCACTCCCACCAGCAATGTGTGAGTGTACCTTTTTCCCTACGTCCTTGCCAACACGTGTTGTTGTTTGTCTTCATAATAGCTGACATCTGACTGGAGTTTGAAGATATCAGCGTACTTTTCATTTGCATTTCTCTGATTGCTAGAGAAGATGAGTATTTTTTTCATATATTTGTTGATGGATCTTATATCCTCTTCCGAGAAGTGTCTGTTCATGTTTTTTGCCCCTTTATTGATTGGGTTATTTGTTTTTTGGGTGCTTAGCTTGTTGAGTTCTTTATACACTTTAGAGATTAGTGCTCTATCTGATGTGTGAGCACTAGAATGCTCCTAGGAGGTAGGCTCTCTCAGATTGTTTCTTTTGAGGAGAACAAAGTTTTTAGTTTGAATCAATCCCATTTATTGATACTTATTTTTAATTCTTGTGCTATAGCAGTCTTATTAAGGAAGTGAGGGGCCTAATCCCACATGATGAAGATTAGGGCCTACTTTTTCTTCTATTAGACACAGAGTCTCTGGTTTAACTCCTAGGACCTTGATACATTTTGAGGTACGTTTTGTGCATGGTGAGAGATAGGGGTTCAATTTCATTTTGTTGCATACGGATTTCCCGTTTACGCAGCACCATTTGTTGAAGATGCTATCTTTTCTCCAGTGCATGTTTTTCTCACCTTTGTCGAATATAAGATAATTGTAATTTTTTGGATTCATCTCTGTGTCCTCTATTCTGTACCATTGGTCTACCGGCCTGCGTTGGTGCCAATACCATGCTGTTTTTGTTAGTATTGCTCTATAGTATAGTTTAGGGTCTTTTCCTATACTTATTCCTTTAATTTCTTTTATCTAATTGCTCTGGCCAGTGTTTCACGAAGTATGTCGAATAGAATTGGTGAGAGAGGGCATCCCTGCCTTGCTCCAGATTTTCAAGGGAATGCCTTCAGTTTTTCTCCATTTAGAATGATGTTGGCCTGAGGCTTGGCATACGTAGCCTTTACAATGTTAAGATATGTTCCTGTTATCCCTAGTTTTTCTAGTGTTTTAAACAAAAATGGGTGCTGTATTTAGTCAGATGATTTTTCTGCATCTATCGAGATGAGCATATGATTCTTAACTTTAAGACTTTTGATGTGATGAATTACATTTATTGATTTCCATATGTTGAGCCAACCTTGAATCCCTGGGATGAATCCCACATGATCATGGTGCACAATCTTTTAGATATGTTTTTGTTTTCTATTTGCAGCATTTTATTGAGGATTTTTGCATCTGTGTTCATTAGAGGCATTGGTCTGAAGTTTTCTATCTTTGAAGTGTCTTTGTCTGGTTTTGGAATCAGGGTGATATTGGCCTCATAGAATGAGTTTGGAAGTACTCCCTCTTTTTGGATTTCCTGAAATAAATTGAAGGGTATTGGTATTAGTTCTCCTTTAAAGGTCTTGTAGAACTCGGCTGTGTATCCATCCGGTCTTGAGCTTTTCTTGGTTGGTAGTCTTTTGATGGCTTCTTCTATTTCCTCCCTTGATATTGGTCTGTTTTAGTTGTGTATATCTTCCTGACTCAATCTGGGAAGATCATATGACTTAAGGAATGCCTTCATTCCTTCACATTCTTCTATTTTATTAGAGTATAAGATTTCAAAATAATTTCTAATTATCTTCTATATTTCTGTCGTGTCTGTTGTGATATTGCCTTTCTCATCACGTATGCTGATAATTTGAGTTCTCTCTCTTCTCTTCATTAGCATGGCTAAGGGTCTGTCAATTTTGTTTATTTTTTCAAAGAACCACCTTTTAGTTTTGTCTATGTTTTCGGTTGTTTCTTTTGTTTCGATTTCATTGATTCAGCTCTGATTTTAATTATTTCTTGCCTTCTACTGCTTTTGCTGCTGATTTGTTCTTTTTCTAGGGCTTTGAAATGTAACGTGAAGTCATTTATTGACTTTTTCTTCTTTTAAGGAATGAACTCCATGCAATGAATTTTCCTCTTAGCACTGCTTTCATAGTGTCCCAGAGAGTTCGATATGTTGTGTCTGTGTTCTCATTTACCTCTAGGAATTTTTAAATCTCCTCCTTGATGTCTTCTGTAACCCATTGTTCATTCAATAGCTATTGTTCAGTCTCCATGTGATGCAGATTTTTTTTTATTTTATCGTTGATTTCCAATTTCATTCCTTTATGATGGGATAAAATGCATAGTAGTATCTCTACTCCTTTGTATTTGCTGAGTTGCCCTATGGCATATCATATGGTCCGTTTTTGAGAAGCATCCATGTGCTGCTGAGAAGAAAGTGTATGTATCCACTTGATGTTGTTTGATACATTCTATATATGTCAATGAAGTCTAAGTTATTACTTGTGTTATTGAGCTCTATAGTTTCTCTATTCAACTTTTGTTTGGAAGATCTGTCCAGTGGTAAGAGAGGGGTGTTAAAGTCACCCAAGATTATTGTGTTGTGGTCAGTTTCACACTTGAATTTGAGAAGAGTTTGATGATCATACCTATAACCATTGTTTGGCATATATATATTAATGACTGTTATGTCTTTTTGGTGTATGGTTCCCTTGAGCAGTATATGATGTCCATCTTTATCCCTTTTGATTAACTTTAGCTTGCAGTCTACTTTATTTGATATGAGTATGGAAACCCCTGCTTGCTTCCACAGTCCATGTGAGTGGTATGGTTTTTCCCAAACTTTCACCTTCAGTCTATGTGTGTCTTTTCCTATCAAATGAGTCTCCTGTATGCAGCATATTGTTGAATCTTTTTATAATCCAATCTGCTAGCCTGTGTCTTTTGATTGGTGAGTTTAAGCCATTACCATTTAGGTTTACTGTTGAGACATAGTTTGTATTTCCAGCCATGTTTATTTTTGTTACTTAACTTCACTTGGTTTTCCTCTTTGATGAGCTTTTCTTTCAGTGTACTACCTCCCTCTGCTGTTTTTCATTCTTGTTTTTCATTTTCTCTTCATGAAATAATTTGCCAAGAATGTTTGTAGTGCCAGTTTTCTAGCTGTAAGTTCTTTGAACTTTTGTTTATCATGGAAGGTTTTTATTTCATCTTCAAACCTGAAGCTTAGTTTTGCTGGATACAAGATTCTTGGTTGGAACCCATTATCTTTCGGAGTTTGAAATATATGTCGTTCCAGGATCTTCGAGCTTTCAGGGTCCGTGTTGAAAAATCTGCCATTATCCTAATTGGCTTACCCCTATATGTAATCTGATTCCTTTGTCTTGTGGCTTTTAAAATTCTCCCCTTATTCTGTATGTTGGGCATTTTCATTATAATGTGTCTTGGTGTGGATCTGTTGTGATTGTGCGCATTTGGCGTTCTGTAGACTTCAGGGATTTGGATTTCCGTTTCATTCTTCATGTCTGGAAAGTTTTCATATATTATTTCATTTAACAGTTTGCTCATTCCTTTGGTTTTGACCTCTACAGAGCCTTCCTCTATCCCAATAACTATTAAATTTGGTCTTTTTATGCTATCCCATATTTCTTGGATGTTCTGCTCTTGGTTTCTTATCATTTTCGCTATGCTATCTGCATTCTTTTCAAGATGATATACTTTGTCTTCGTTGTCTGAAGTCCTATCTTCTGAGTTGTGTACTCTGCTGATGATGCTCTCATTTGTGTTTTTAATTTGGTTTGTTATTCCTTTCATGTCAAGGATTTCTGGTTTTGTTTTGTTTTGTCTTGTTTTAATGACCTCTATCTACCTGTAGAGGTGATCTTTTGCTTCTTGGATTTGTTTATGTAGCTCATTGTCAAAGTGGTCTTTCACTGTCTGTATTTGCTGTCTAATGTCTTCTTTGAGATTCCAAAACATCTGTTCATGTAAATCCTGAAATCTTTGTCATTTGTTATGCTGTTTCTGTAAGTTCTTTTAATGATGTGTTGTCTTGAATTGTTTGTGGTACTTTCTTCCCTCGTGTTTTCATGTTGCTCGCATTTCTTTCCCATTCTGTGGGACTGTTGTGATATTGTTTTTACCCTAAGGATTTGTGGTGCTCTTGTATACTTCCAAGATCCCTCCTTTGTGGGGAAGGGCAATGTTGACCGTTCCCAATATCAACAATATATCACCTTAGAGTAAATTATTTTTATTAAGACCATTATAGTTAGTCTCAATGTCTAGAAATGTTGTACTCAATTGTTATTTAAAATATAATGAGTAGTTTCATAAAAGGTATACAGTTTGTGGTTGTGGACAGAGAACTGGGGTCGGGTGTATGATGTTATGTTAAGGGAGAAAGATGTGAAGGTATGGGCTTAATATCACTTAGGAAATTTGGAGGAGAACTCTAGTGAAGAGGGTTAGTAGCTGTGGAATAGACAGGAGGTAATTTATGGTATACAAGTATGTGGGAGGACAGTGGAATGCATAAAAACAAACACATATGTATTTAGAAAGTATTTGGAAGTAAAATTAGTAAAAATTAGGAGGTTGAAAGAGGAAGAGAGGGAGGGATTAGAATAAAAAGAAAGAGAAAAAAGAGAGAGAGAAAGAAAAAAGGGGGACTTATGCAATTACTCTGTATTATATTATTTTGATGACTCAGTTCTTAAAGTTCTATTTCATGCAATGTTCTTGGTTTCACATATTTTGGGGTTGTGAGGACCTGAGGAGGAAGGCTAGAGGAAAAAGGAAGAATATAAAATGGAAGAGAAGAAAACAAACAAAGAACCACAAAATACTCTAAGAATTTAGTTCTCTTCTCTTCTCTTCTTTTCTCTTTTCTTTTCTTCTCTTCTCTTCTCTTCCAGTAGGTGGAGTTGTCTATTCCAAGCTTGAGTCTCTTCCCTCAGTTTGGTGTTGGTAACCAGTGAGAGAAGATTAGAGCTCACAGTCTCTTGCCTGGAGCTTCCCTAATCTTGATCTATCTGCTCTATCTGCATTGCTCCCAGTTTTTACCCCTCCACTCTCTTGCTTATCAGATCTCTGCTGTGGGACCTCTTGCTGTCCCCATTGGATTGTACCAGGTAAGCACCGCCCTGGTTGCACTGAGCTCTATTCAACTGAGAGCTAATTTTGTGCTGATAGTTATTGTGCCAAGTTATCACAGTTGTGGGGAGGGGAAGTTGGAAACCAGGAACCTGTTCAGTGGCAGAACCATGCTGGTAGCCACACCCACCAAAAGATAGCAAGAAAGGTTTTTCAAGATAGAGTTCATCTGTTTTCCACATCAGGGTGTCTGGTGAGGTGGGGGGAGCTGGAAAGTCCTCCTGCTGTGGCTAGAATGTTGTCAGGTGACCTGCATGGGAGCAGAGCATAGTCTGGAGTTCTGCCACTCTGCAGAGGTGCTGATTTGATGTTTCTGTTCTGCAGCTTAAGAGTCGCACATGTGCTCAAATTGTGGGCTTTGGGACCAGAGACTGGAGTCTTAAAGGAATACAGAGGCTCTGAGTTCTGCTCAGTGTTCTCAGCTTTGGTGGATTCTGCAAAAATCTGCCGTATGAGGTCCTGTCACACTCTGAGGTGTTGTATTCTGACAAGGTGAGACCCCGTGGAGAAGCCACCTGATAGCTTTCTCAGATTCATGCACAGAGCAGCCAGAAATGGTATCTCCTCTACTCCACCATCTTGGATCCGCCCCCATGTGCCACATTTTCTTTATCTATTCATCAGTTGATGGGCACCTAGCTTATTTCCATTTTTTAGCTATTATGCACATCATTTTCTTAGATACCACAGTCATCTTAGTAAGGTTCAGTTATGCACAGGTTTATGTATAGAAAATTAGGAAGAAATTATTAGTCTTTGCTCATTATGTTTCTTAACTAAAATAAATATGTGGAAATTGAAGAATAAGTTTTATTCAAGAGTTTATTTGATGTATTTTAGTTAATTTTTAAACATTTTTCCAAGGGTTAGAACATTGTTTCATTTCTTTTTATTTTCCCACCATTCAGCAGGCAATCTTCTAAATATTCCATATGATTTAAATTATATGTTTGATCAAACATTTTTTAAATTATATTATTAAATTTCTAAATTTGGAATTATTTAGAATACCAACAGCTCATACTCATATTCCTTCAGTGAGTCTGTGTGTGTTTAAATAGTGATTCTCAACTTAGTTATCAATAGTAAAGGCTCACAAAAGTCTTTGGGTCAACTTTTACATCTTTGAAAAGTTGTTTTTCTATTCTATCCTGTTCTAAGGAATGAATATAATTTTACTGGTCTAGTTGTGTAGACGTTCAAATTAATATCTGTAGCTAATTTATTTTAAACTGTTCTTAGGAATCAATCCATTGGAAAGATTTTAAGACTTCCTTCATTTCCTTTGTGTTTTGTAGACTGGAAGTGTTTTTGGAATTGCATGGAATTATCATCATCATCCCAAAGAAGAGCTAATTTGTCATTCTTATCTGTTCCATTTTGGGGACAGAACAAAACTTTACATTCCAAAGGTAATATCTAATTTTTAATAAATATACTTTTTTGCATATTTATGTAATTCAATAGGTAATTTGTTTTGTAAAGTGTCTGATAATTCAGACAGTGTGAGTTATAAATTAACTGCTGAACCATCTCAGGCTTTCAGGTCCTTATGACTCCCTTTTGAATGATATTAGAAACAACCTAGTAGAGGTATATAAAATTATTTTATATGAAGGCCTATAAATAATCCTCCTGTGTTAAGTATGTTTGACAAATAAAAAATGTGTGCTTTATGCTTTTCACATTTCCAAACTTTTATTGTTGCCACAGATTGGCATGCTACCCAAAACTGAATTTTATATTAAAGAGTTTATTTAATCTTCTTGAGAGCTGATGTGAAGCAAAGTATTAAGAATAATTTTGCTAACCCATCATCAGGAGCCAGTTGGAATTCTCATAAGGTAAGAATTTTATCCTGAGACTATTTGATATTCCTCTTGGGGAATCACAGTATTTTAATGACACTGGACACTGGCTATGATAGACAGCCAAGGGAATGGTCATTAACTGTGATGCAGAGCTCCATGGTTGAAGAGTGTGGGTCTGTGTGTCCCAGAATGACAAACTCCTGGGTGATCAGTATCTACCACATACCTTTGACTCAGGGTCGCTTATTCAATGTGCCTGGACCAATGATGACTTACAAAAATGAATCTTGTTAGAATCTGAACAAAATGAGTGACCAAACCACTTCTGTGAGCTGAAGTCCAGCATGGGGATCCTGTTAGGCAGACATATGGGAGGGATTTCAGGTATTCAGGCAGTAGGAACCACGGGGTTTAGGATATTTGAAAGCTAATGTGAGAGCATCTGTTAAATAGATTGTAAAGTTCTTTATAAATATCTATTGTGGATTACACAGCAAATTTTGTGAGTACTTGACAGTTAATGTCTATCTCCTTTTAGTAATCCAACTCTGGGAAATTAGCACATGACTAGTGAGACTCCATTGAGTTATTGTGGTAGTGCCTTGCCTTTAACCATTTATACATTTACAATTTTCCATTAGGAGCAGTCTGTTGAAGTCTATTGAATGATCAGTTCAAAAGATATTTTTGTCTTCTCTATTGTTTTTAGGTAGGAATATCTGGAAAATGAGTGATTTCTAATCATGGGAATGTCTCAGAATGTGTTTAAATTTTCTTGCTATTCCAGCTGTACAAGTTCAGATGATTTTTTTCTGTCATCCTTAAAGAGCAGTTTTCTAAATACTTGAGTGATTCCAGTGGATACTGCTTTAAATAGTTTTAATTGTAAAATTATTATATTCTACTTCTTGAAGTTTTATACCAATTTTATTGGCTAATATTCACACCCTTCAGTGGATTTCCTGTTCTCTTTGAGGAAGACCCTAGTTTTAATGAGGGATGCTAAGGTGGACTTTGGTGAATCTTTGAGCAGGTTTTAGAAAAAAGATTTTCCACACTTTCCTGTTCCATGGAATACAGTGACTTGTTTTTTTGTCATACAGTTTTATAGATAGATAGATAGATAGATAGATAGATAGATAGATAGATAGATAGATATAGATAGATAGACATATATGTGAAATCAATTCCTTAAAAATCAACATTCAATTTGGAAGATTTTCTTTTTCCACTTTTCTATTTCCCCTGTGTTTTGTAGGTTCAAAATTGGAATTGCATGAATCTCTTACTGTCACACTAATGAAGAGCTAATTTCGTCATTTCTACCAGCTTGTTTGAGAAGGAACAGAATGGCACACGCTTGAGTTAACATTTAATTTTTTATAGTTCTTTCCTAACTAGTTTTATTATTAAGAATTTGGTAGTATAGTTTAATATCTGGTATAGTGATGCCACCTGCTTCACTCTTCCTGCTAAGAATTGTGTTAGCTATTCTGGGTCTCTTATTTTTCCAAATAAATTTCATGACTGCTTTTTCTATTTCTATGAGGAATGCCACTGGAATTTTGATCAGAATTGCATTAAATCTGTATAGTGCTTTTGGTAGTATGGTCATTTTGATAATATTAATTCTGCTTATCCAAGAGTAAGGTGGATAATAAAGGCCTTTCCAATGTCTGAATTAACAGATCTTTCCATCCTCTAAGGTCTTCTTTGATTTCTTTCTTTAGGGTTCTGTAATTTTCATTATATAGATCTTTCACCTCTTTTATTGATTCCCAAGTTTGTTTGTTTGTTTGAGGCTATCGTAAATGGGGTAGTTCGTTTCCTTTTCTAAGGATTTGTCACTGATAAACAGAAATGCATTTGATTTATGGGTATTGATTTTATATCCTGCTAGTTTGCTGAATGCATTTACTAGCTCTAGAAGTTTTCTGATGGAACTTTTAGGGTCTTCTAGGTATAGAATCATATCATCAGCAAATAGTGCCAATTTGAGTTATGTGGCATATATACACAATAGAATATTACTCAGCAATAAGAGAATAAAATCATGGCACTTGCAGGTAAATGTATGGAGTTAGAGAAGATGATGCTGAGTGAAGTTAGCCAATCCCAAAAACCCAAATGCCAAATATTTTCTCTGATATAAGGAGGCTTATTCATAGTGGGGTAGGGAGGAGGATCATGGGAGGAATAGACAAACTCTAGATAGGGCAAAGGGGTGGGAGGGGAAAGGAGGGGGCATGGGGTTAGAAATGTTGGTGGAATGTAATAGACATTATTATCCACAGTACATGTATGAAGACACGAATTGGTGTGAATATATTTTGAATACAATCAGAGATATGAAAAATTGTACTCTATATGTATAATAAGAATTATAATGCATTCTTCTGTCATATATATATATATAAAAATTCTGGAATTTAATTGGTGCTGTTTACAATCTTTTAATTCAGACACTGAAGGCCTTTATCATCTGAATAGTACTCTGAGATTTCATTTTGTTCTTTTCTAGAATTTTGGCACATTCTCAATCTTCCTAATGATTCCTTCTCTGGAAACTAGGCATGGAGAGTGATGGAGATGCTCTTCCTTACTGGTGTGGCAGAGAGAAGCTTGACACTGCTGAGAGATATAATTGCCTAAGTCCCACTGAGTCTGTAGCTGTGGGCCTGGTGAGCTTTACTCTGAAAGGAGGATGGGGAGTATCTCACAGTGAGAGGGCCCAGTGTCTGCATTATTCACTCTATGCATGCTACACAACCATTCTAATCACATGTATATACTTTACCTGGGTGTGTCCTCCCTGCATTGCTCTGACCACTCTAAACTGAATGGGGTGCAACATACATAACCTTGGGCAGCCTCTGCAAATTTCTAGGTTTCTGTACTCAAACATGTTAAATGCTACAATCCATATTTAGACAGTTGTTCTTTCTTTTCCCTGCCATAGCTTTTCATGACTACCTTCTTCCCAATCCATTGAATCACCTTTGAAGGTTAAATGATTCTATGGTTGAATTAAATTGATATGCTATTCACCAGTTCACCATTTTTTGTAGTCTAAGTATATTCATTTAGTCTGACTGCACATTTGTCTGGCAGAAAGTATTGGGCACAATGTTCCCTGATAGAGGTTGGAAGCTAATACAATGACCATAGTACCCATTCTAGAAGAGTACTACATTAGCTAATTTAATATGCAATATATAACTGAACCCTACTGTGCCTCATAGACCAATGAACATGTATGCTTCTATACCTCTCCTCTTTCATTGTTTTTATTCCTACAGGTCAACAAGGACAAAGTACTGGGCCTTACATTAAAATCCATTCTTTCACCATGAGATGTGAAATAAAGAAATTTGTGGGAAATGATTTCTGCCATCCTGTCTTTGGGGGCCAGTGGGAATTCTCATGTTAGTGATATTTTATCCATGAAATATTGATATTATATGATTTTTGTAGGTATTATGTAATACCCCACAGGACACTGTACTGGGCAGCAATGGAATCTGGGTCACTGATGATTGTGTGTTTGTGTGTGTGTGTGTGTGTGTGTGTGTGTGAGAGAGAGAGACACAGAGAGAGGGTGAGCAAGAGAGAAAGGGAGAGACATCTATAGATATAAGATACATACTGGATATAGATATATTGAAACACTCTATCCAACAATAGCAGAATACAATTTATTTTCAAGCATACCTGAACATTCTCCAAGATAGATTAGATGTTAAGCCATAAAACTATACTCAATAAGCTTTTAAAAGGACTGAAATAATGTAGAGTATGTTCTATGACCACAGAGAAATTAGAAATAAAAATCAAGTTGAAAATTGCCAAATATTTGGAAATAAACACACCATATAGAACCCATGAGTAAAATAAAATATGTTAAAAGAAAGTATAAAACATTTTGTGCTGAGTGTGATATAATTAAAGAAATGCTCAGATGGAAGCATACAGTGATTATATCAGAAAAGAGAAAGATAAATAAGCTTCTACCTTGGGAAATAAGAAAAATGCTAAATGAGAAAATACAACCCAAAGTGCACAGGAGGAAGTAAATAATATAGATCTGAGCAAAAATTGTTGATATGAAGAAAGAAAAAATATACAAAAAAATCCATAAAATTAAACATGAGTGAAATTGATAAAATTTATATAGACTGATACAAATCACTAAAATTAGTTTTGAAAGAGGGGATATTACTACTGACCCTGTAGATTCAATTAGGTATGTTATTGTTTATCCCATTGTGCTCTCTCAAGGGAAGAGCTAAGAAAGAAAATGCTTGAAACTGAGAAACCCAACATTGACATTTCATTCCCGTTGGCATCAGGGCCTGTAAGTTTTTCAGAAGATTCTTCAACAACATAGTATCACTCTAAATCTATTTATGTTTCTAGCTAATTTGTGTTTTTTAACTAGCCAATAATTTAATCTACATTGGAAATCATCTTATAATTAATCAACATTAATAATATTTTAAGTTCTCCCTGGCTTCCATTCCTTCAAATTCTAGATTTTTTATATTTCTATGCTTAGCTTATACCATAAAAGCACTAGTCAGTCAAGAGTGTTTGAATGTCTCCTTCTCTTTTAGGAACAGAGATGATATTGGGCCAAAATGAGATGTATGACAGAGAATGCACCTGGGACTTCAACAGTGTATTTTGTAGGGTGTGAGTATTAGAAGGATGTAGCCAATTCTTACAACTTTAATTTTTGCCCCAGCATCCATTTTGAGTATATTTAACTTTCTCATATCAGAAGCAGGATTTATTCATCTAGGACAGTTTCCAGTTCTGTACCTCCTCCCATTTCCTCAATGTAGTCAATCCAGATAACTGCCTTTTGTAATTGCCTCTTGGTTGACCACCTCCCTATGGGACATCTAGGTACAACCTACTTGACTGGCCCTGTTAACTCTCACCCCACCCCATATGGATTGTGCACATATGCTGCAGTGACCACCTCTCTATCACAGTGTGACTCCATGGAATTTGTGTTTTCTTGCTTTAAACCCACCAATTAAAACTCCCAAGGAAGCCTGTGTGGATAACACTATGAACTCAACTAACTCTCCCTCTCTCTCACCCTTCACTCCCTTTTCTTCTCCTTTCCCTCTCCCTTTCCCTCCTTTCTTCTCTCCATGTGCTGCTTGACTTCTGCATGTGACCTCCAGAGCATGTGATATACTCCCCAAGGACTTGTAAGTAATATAGTCTTTATTTCTATCTTCTGTCTCTTCTAATCATTGAAGGGGATGCTTTCATCTTAAAGATCCTAAATTGAAACTGCCTCCAACTGTCTCCAAACACAGTTTGTTATAGGCTGGAATACCCTGTATACACTCCTTACACATTTAGTTATTTTTCTCAACTTACTCTATACTAGGTATTGGCAACATAATTAATATCCTCATGGATGACACTGATTCTTAGGGGGAAAAAATTTTCATTATTTCACTGACTTGTTCTCCAAACAACTATATACATAATCAGATAGATACATGGCATAATTGTATTACTAAGATTTGGACAGGAATGGGGAATGAAAATTAAGGAAAAATGTCTAAGGATATCCATGGAGATTATGATGAAAAGAAACAGTTGAGAAGTACTGTTTTCCATATATAGAGGAATATTGTTTCCACCACCTAATTGTGGAAGAATTGGGTATAAAGCATATCAGTTGATATTTTTCCAGGATTCCCACAGAAGTAGCAGGCTTTGCAGAGACAGTGATACATTATCTTAACTTAAATCCTAGTTGAAGGAATGTGTCTGTGTAGTTTTCTTAAAACTAAATAAAAATATTTATTTTGAAAAAACATTTTCCAAAATTCAGAAAACTCAACTGTTCCAGACTTACATCCACATATTTGTTAGCAGGAATTTTTAGGGCAACATTTACTATGTTTGAGACCAGAGAATTAAGTATGCATAGTGATATACTGCTACTCTGGCCCATAAGTTTTTATTTACCATTGTTCAGCAAGAACTGTTGAGATTTATAATTCAGTCAAAGAATGATTGATATTGAGCTTACAAATTTGAACAAGCAGGAGGGTGTATCAATAGTCTTTACTTCTATAATTTTTTTTAACATTATCCATACAAGTGCCAAATTCATATATTGGTGTAAAATGCAAACCTTTGCAACACCCGGACACAATTTGAGTACCATGTGTTCCTTAAGTGGGAATATAAACACTTGGACCCAAAGGGCATTGGGCAAATATCCACTATAGTTCTATGATCTACATCTACTTTATAATCCTTTTTGGTCTAGGCTGCAGTAGCAACAAGGTTACATAATTTAGGGCTGGATTCACCACCCCCACCCCAAATACCATCTTGTTTCTCATTTTCACAGAGAAAACATATAAAGTTGCAAGCTATTTCTTACCATTACTTATAGAATAATGTTCTGTGCTTGTATAGTCTAGGGAAACTAAGCTAATAAGGAAGAAGGAATACTTAACATTTCTACAGTTCATTGAACTTCCTCAATGACAAAAACAAACAAAATTGCACAAAATAGTCACCTGAGAGTCATACTTAATTTCAAATTTCTGACTTTGGACAATTAAAATCAAGTTCTTTCCTTTATTAATCTTATTTTATATTCTTTTTGAGAAAATAGGAATAACATTTATCCTTTGGGGGATATTTCTGTACTTCTTGAAAGATTCACCAATCTTTTAAAAATATTTTTAACTGTCCTTTGTAAGATTATCTTAAATGTTCTTAGGAGTTTTATTTTGTAACCGCTATAGTTTATATTGTTGTTCAATATAATAGACATCAGACATTATACATTAAACAATAAGTTCTCCCTTCAATGGATGAATGGATAAAGAAACTGTGGTATATATACACAATGGAATATTACTCAGCATTAAAAGAGAATAAAATCATGGCATTTGCAGGTAAATGGATGGACTTGGAGAATATCATATTAAGTGAAGTTAGCTAATCCTAAAAAATCAAAGGCTGGATGTTTTCTCTAATGTGTGGATGCTAATCCATAATGGGGATGTGTCTGGGGGAGTGGCATGCAAGAAATGGAGAAACTTTAGATAGGGCAAAGGTGAGGGAGGGGGAGGGAGAGGGCATGGGGATAAGAAAGATGGTGGAATGAGATGAACATCATCACCCTAAGTACAAGTATGAAGACACGAATGGTGTGACTCTCTCCTTTATGTACAACCAGAGATATGAAAATTGTGCTCTATATAAATGTATTACATATTGAAATGCATTCTGCTGTCATGTATAACAAATAGAATAAATAAATAAATTTTAAAAAATATTAAGTTCTAAAGTCACAGTACCTTATTTCATATGCTCAGTAGCCACATGTGGCTCTAGCCTACTATATTGGACAGCATGAGATGATAAAATATTTTTATTGTCACAGAAAGTTCCATTGGATGCAAATTATTTAGAGCTACGATAGTGTATCAGGATATGATAAAAGATGTAGATAAGATAAATACAAAATATATAAAATACCCTTTGTTAAAATCTTAGCTAAGATTATTCTGGGGAAAGTATGCTTGAAAATAGAAGAGTAAGTTGCCATATTGATAAATGTTTCTGAATTTGTTTAGACTTGCCACGAAGCTAGAATATGAAGTAAATCAGATAATAATCTTGAATCATTATGTCTATATTAAGAAGACAAATGCAAATTTTAACTATCATTGTATGTTTGGGGCTTAACTTAGTATATAAAAGTTACAGCATTACAATTTTACATAAACCTAGTATTTCAAGATATTTGAATGGTTAACAGGACAATAGAAGAAAGCCTTAAGTACCTTTGATAAAATTTGTGACATAGTGCTCTGCAGATGGCTTCAGAGAGCACTAACAAATATTTTGAGATCATACCATTTTTCATTTGCTCATTGGGTAATCAACAAATTTGATATCAGTAATCACATTTAAGCTTTGCTCTGTTCATCTTTGAGGGAACTCTGAATATAAGTAATCAAATGCATTCCTCATTTTGTCAGATCTGGGTTTCTAGTTACACTGAGGTTATTCAAAGATCAAGAAACTCAACTCAAAGTGGATCAAAGACTGGGGGTCTAGAACAGAGGAGACCCTGCACCTAACAGAAGGAAAAGTAGGCCCAAATATTCACCATATCAGCATAGGATCTGACTTCCTTAACAGAACTCCTAGAGCACAAGAAATAAAATCAAGAATCAATAAATGGAGATGGATTCAAACTAAAAACCTTCTTCTCAGCAAAGGAAACAATCAATAATTTGAAGAGAGAGCCTACAGTATGGGAGAAAATCTTTACCACATGCACTTCAGATAGAACATTAATCTTCAAGATATATAAAGAGCTCAAAAAATTTAACACCAAAAAAACAAATAACCCAATTAACAAATGGTCTAAGGAACTGAACAGACACTTCGTAGAAGAAGAAATACAGTCCATCAACAAACATACGAAAAAATCTTCAACATTTCTAGCAACTA
The DNA here is from genome assembly GCF_021218885.2 of Marmota monax. Lineage (NCBI taxonomy): Eukaryota > Metazoa > Chordata > Mammalia > Rodentia > Sciuridae > Marmota > Marmota monax. Next base: position 3,748,935 of record NW_026695200.1, on the reverse strand, counting down.
GAGAAGTACAAATCAAAAATACTCTAAGATTTCATCTCACTCCAGTCAGAATGGCAATTATCAATATTACAAGCAATAATAAATGTTGCGAGGATGTGGGGGGAAAGGTTCAATACTGGTGGGACTGCAAACTGGTGATACTGTTATGTAAAGCAGTATGAGATTCCTCAGAAAACTTGGAATGGAACCACCATTTGACCGAGCTATCCCAATCCTTGGTTTATACCCAAAGGACTTAAAATCAGCATATTACAGTGACACTGCCACATCAATGTTTACAGCAACTCAACTTACAATAGTTAAACTATGGAATCAACCTAGGTGTCATTCAACAGATGAATGGATAAAGAAAATGTGGTATATATGCACAATGGAATATTACTCCACCTTAAAGAAGAATGAAATTATGGCATTTGCTGGTAAATGGATAAAGCTGGAGAATATCATGCTAAGTGAAAGAAGCCAATTCCAAAAAAACAAAAGCTGAATGTTTTCTCTGATAAATGGATGCTAATTCACAATAAAAAGCGTGGGACTAAGGAAGAATAGAGTTACTTTGGATTAGGTAGAGGGGAGTGAAGGGAGGGGAGGTGTATGGGGGTAGGAAAGATAGTAGAATGAATCTGACATTACAATCCTATGTACATATATGACTACATGACTGGTGTGATTCTACATCATGTACAACCAGAAGTGAAAAATTATACTCCATTCATGTATGATGTGTCAAAATGCATTCTACTGTCATTTATACCTAATTAGAACAAATTTTTTAAAAGTTGATTTTATATACTTTTTCAAAATTATAGATAAACATTGTTTATGGATGTCTTTTAAATGAAAAATGATTAGGACACTTGCTTATTGCACTTGAATGCACCCTTTCACTAGATTGTTACTTTGGGGCAAATTTTAGACTACTTTTTAAAAAATGTTTAGCATAATTTAGTTGAATACAACCTTTCTAGATATTCAGATATTATTGGCATGTGCATTTTTCTATAAAGATGGCCTTGTGAAAATTGGTAAGTTACAATAGATTTAGTTTGCCAGTGAAATTGTTAGAACTTGTCCTTAGACTTTATAGAATGGAAATGAAGAGATTATGGTTTTGTTGCTTTTTAAAAAACTAACTTATTTATTAATTGGTACTAAGGATTGAACCCATGGACACTTAACCACTAAGCCATGAACCCAGCCCTTTTTATGTTTTATTTTGAGACTGGGTCTCACTAAGTTGCTGATGGTCTCACTAAGTTGCTAAGGCTGGCAACTTGAACTTGTGATCCTCCTGCCTCAACCTCCCAAGTCGCTGGGAATACAGGCACCACCATGCTTGGGATTGTTAATTTTTATAGTAGTATTTTAAAAAATTTATAACAGTCTTAATAGAACATGAATATTTTATTTCAAAAACATAATTATTACTGAACTGTTCTCTGTCCTTTGGACCTTATGGGAAAAGAGAGAGTGGTTCATATTTGTGCATGTGACACACAGAGGACTTAGTAATATCCACCTTTCCCAGTCTGTGCATAGCATAGCATACTCACACTTCATAAATGTTTTATTGTTAGATTCTGTGTGCCCTGTGTATATATAGACACATCTGTATGCATGCATATTTTTGTATTAAGATGTTATTTTTCCTCTTTTTTTTTCTTTTCTCTGTTAGGTGACAATAAACCCCAAAATGGAAGGGCAGTTGTTCATGCCTGTCTTCTTAATTCTCAAATGTCATTTTCAGAGTATGAGCTGACAACTTACTTCCAAAGTCTCCATTCCTACCTATGGACTCTTGGACACCCTCACAGGTATAATAACTATATGGGTAGGGAATTTCATGTTTATAGGAAAGCAGCCTAGAATGGGTTTAAATTAATATATCTTCTTCTTAGGCTTGATTGCATTTGGTTGCAGCCAAAAGGGATTAGAACTCATCCAAAAACCAGATGAGTATGGTTACAGTACAGAGGAGTTATAGCTATGTGATCATAACAGGTTTTCTTGAACTGGAGGTCTCTCCTCAATAATCCTACCCTCAGCTGAATTACCTTTATCAGACTATTACATTTTAGCTGTTTATTGGCATGATAGATTCATTCAATGTACTTTTGATTTCCTGTGGTCAGATAACTTTCAGTTTATTTTTTGTGACAAAGCCACCTTGTGTATTGCCTTTTATAGAATAAGTTCTCAGTAACTTTTGGTGAGAATAGATATATTTGTACCCTGTTTTGAGTGATTTGGGGAATAATCTTTCCAACAAAGCAGTGAAAGATGATTTTTAAGAAAGCAAAAGACACTATTTTCAGTGGGACTCAGATGATTCATTCAGTTTTAAAAATCTGAAAGATACAATGTGTTGATACTAAAACATATAGAGACATGGAACATCTGGTTATGGTTTCAGAGCTGTGTAAATAAGGAGCAGTTTCCAAATGAAATCAATATTAAAAAGAAATAAACAGCAAATTTCCCAGACTCTCACTGCATTACCTGCTTCACTGGAAATAGAGTTTTTTGTTTGTTTATTTGTTTGCTTATTTATTTATTTATTTATTTATTTATCACCTCAGAAGAGAACTTTTTTGGGAATTCTTCTGGGAGTGAATGGCACCATTAAATTTCCAAAAGAAGGCTCCTCCAACAAAGAGCTCTTCACCTGAATATTTTGCAAGAGACACACTCTGGAGGTAAGGTTGTTAGTTAGAATAGTCCTTGCTTTCTAGAAGCTGTGTCTGGGTAGAAAATGATATGTTAATTTCTTGCAGTCTGATGATTTGAGTACATTTTAATGGATTCCAGTGGCCACATAGCACAGTGGGTTAAATGTCAGAGCTTTTGTGTATAGCTTTTCTACATTTCAGTATATTTCCTTCCAACATGAAGGGTTTCCTTATAACTTTTCTTCTCTCATCCAGTTGACAGTACTTCTTTATGGCTGGATCCATTGTATTGCTAGAAAATTGTATTCATGAGATACAGTATATTCTCAGTGACTCCGACTAGAAAGTTGACAAATAGTTTTGTCTGAAATAATTGATCAAATGAATGAGCTTTAAGGAGCCAAGAACAGCAGGGAAGAGACAGATACAAAATTTGAAGTTGCTGAAGAATGTCCTTAACTTTTTAGCCCATCAAAAGGAGAAAATGCAATACAATAGTACTTGGCATTCTTTATGTTAGGAAGCTATAAAGTGATTTTTGTAGCTATAGTGTGGATCCAGCTGCTAGAAATGTGGCTTTCTCTTTGTACTCTACATAGATTTGTTCCATCACATGTATGGGAATAGTAAGAATTTCATGACCCCCTGCCTCTTTAGGGCATGTGTTTCTAACCTCTGTCATTTTTTCTCTCTGTGTCTTTGTAGGTGATGACCCCAAAGACAAGGTATATTTGTTAGAGTTGGTGCCATTACTTCTACCACCAGCTTCACCAAAACAATGATATAGTCTTCCTTATGCACAGTCACTTCTCTTTCCTGTGTGGCAGTGGATACCTCCTGCAGATAAGAAATGCTTAACTGAGAAATGCTCATGTTGGGATATCATCGATGAGACTTTAATTTGGGCATGGTGACTGTTTCCCTTGCTGCCACTTGACTCAAACCCAGGAGCCTCACTAGAGGAAATAATATTACACAAGAAGCTCAAAATGATGGAATTGCTCAGTGCTCCCATAAAGATACACTTATAATTTTCCTTTGCCATGTGATAAATTTTTGAAAATAGGATACAGTCAAAAGAAACTCTGCATGATATTTTTTAAAAACTCGACATTTAAATAATTAATATATAAATTAAGTGCCCTCCTCTCATTAATGCCACCCTTATAGCTTTCTTCTATTAAGGGAGGTATGTGCATTCTTTTAGAGGATAGATGTGCACAAACACAAAAACTATTTTGGGGAGGGGGTCTAGAAGTGGGACATATTGTAATATATTCTCCTGCAAATTGCCTCTTTCATTTAATAGTCTTTTCAATGGGCTTTTTCTACTTCAGTAATACATACATATCTGTGCCATTTGTTGAATGACTGCATGACTGTTTTGTAGATGAAATATAATTAAATGTTTTAAGCATTTCTCATTCATAGATATTTATGTTAGCACCAAATTTCTGTGCAATGAACCTCCCTATATATCAACAATCTTGCTTTTGTTTATTATATCATAATAAAATTACTAAGCAGTTGAATCACTGGGATTAAGAATATACACACTTCAAATTCTGAAAATTATTGCAAAATTTTCCTTTAAAATGTGGTTAACAATTTTATCCTTCATGGCAATGAATGAGATTGCCAACTTTCCCACAACCGTACAGATAATGGATTTTATAAATATTTAAAATCTTTGCCAATGTTATCGCCCAAACTATTGTCTTAAATTGTATTTCTTTTGTTTTTTTAGTTTTGTCATTTTTTCATGTTTATTAGTCATCTGTATTTTTTAATTTCTTCTTTTATGTCCAATTTTGAGGGTTTGGGAAGGTTTTAGTCTCTTCCAGATTTCAAAGAGCACATTTACTATTGAGGAAATAAGCTTTGGATTGTCAAGCATTACAGATTTTTTTACACACTTTTTAACTTTATTTTGTTACAAGAATGTGTATGATTGTTATATGTCCAAGTATAACCATGTTTGCTTTTATGGTTTCTGAGTTTCATGTCATTTTTGGAAAGATACTTATACTTAGTCCATAAAACCCTTCACCTATGTTAACTTCTAATTATTTTGTGTTTTTTTAATTCAAATTCTTAAATCATGAGAATTTTTTTTTGTTTTGAAATCTTAAGGTTGCCAAGTTATTTGCCATTACTTGCGATTATTTGCCAATAATTGCCCATTTATCTGTAATGCCATCCTGCGCATATGCTGTATTCCCATCTGTGACGGGCTCCATCTTTGTTCTGTGGATCTGTGTGTTTCTTCTTTTGCCTCCTGTCTCATGTGTCTTCTTGTTAGGAGAAATTGCAGTTTAGACTGCAATTTCATAAACTATAATAAATTAATTTAGGGAAGAATTGGTTTTTAATAATATTAAGTCTTCATATCCAAGAATAAGGTATGTCTTTATTATTCAATAATTTTAATGACTTAATATTTTTACTTTTATGATGGGGTTTTTATTCTAATTTATTTGCTTCTTTATTTTTCTTTATCTGAAAGTTTTGTTTTGGGGGGATTAGTAGTCATCTTACTGTTTCTCATTTCTTTTCAGATTTTTTCAAAATATTTATCAAATTCTTTGCAAATATTGACAATTTTTATTTTCTCCCTTATTGACCCTGATTTTAATTATGTTGATAAAGTGCACAGACTGATATTTGCAGGGCACTCAAACGATTGTGTAAAGAATTACCCACCCTTGACTTAAATGGGATTTAATGGAATGCTTCTTGGGTTTGAACAGCACATTGTTGCTGGTTTATTTCCCCAAAAGACTACCTGAAAAAGCTATGATCAAGCAAAGCTGAGCTTATTAAACTTATTGCAGCAAGGGAAAACACCACCTTGATAGGGTTTAATAGTGTTTTAAAAGCAGGAAATAAGGGCTCTGGGTCTGGGCTGACGTGATTTAAAGCAGGAAAGTGATTAGGGATGGGCAAAATTCATCATGTAATTCTTTAAGATTGATGGGAGAGTATTATGAGGTTCTTAATGTTAGTCCTGATAATCAAGTTATTGTCTAAATGAACTGCTTGCCTAGATAAAATGTTATCAGTGATAGAAAACCTATTTGCCTATGTGAACAAACTGAATTTATTTATTAGCTTATGCTTTTATCTTGCTGGGCAGGACTCAGGGGTGGTATCAGGTCTTATTCCCAATAGGTAAGTTATTTTTATATAGATGGTCTTAGTCATCAATGTAAGATGCTAATTTTAAGTTTGAAATATTTTGTTTATTGCATTAGAAAAATTTTCCACTTTTCATATTTTTCTAAGACATTTTAACGAAAACCATGTAATAGATATATTCATTGCTTTTTGTACAGTTATATTCTTTTTAAAAACATTTATTGGTGTAAAAATTCATTTCCTATTATTGAAATTTCTTATTTTTCCGTGAACAAACAGACCATATTTGGTTTTTAAAAAAATTTGATTATTTTAATTCACTGCTGAATTGTGGGTATTTTGATTTGGGAGTTTTGAAAGCATATTACTACAGGAAATTTAATCTGTTATTTTATGTGCTGTTTTTCTCATGCTTTTATATCCAATTTTCTGGTTGATTATGTTAAAGCAATTTTGAGCATTTCTTTCTATTCTGTGCTCTAGAATGGGTTAAATAGCTCTAGCATTACTATCAATGGTTAAACAAATACATCAATGAAATCAACCACTCTTTTGTTTTTGTTGGTTTGAAAAAGCGATGCTGTCTAGAATTTTTTTTTTACTTTTTTCTATGGTTATTACTTGTCTGACATTTTGCGTATTACATTTAATCTTTTTTCCCCAGAAGATTACAATCCATGTAGGTTTTCTAGCATATTAGAATGGAGTTTGGGTTATTTCTGCTATGACTTTTTAAACTTTGTAAATTTAATCAGTAGATTTTTTGACATCATTAGTCCTTCATTTCCTTTTCCCCTCAATCAGTTTTTCAGCACAATTTATCAGGCTTTTAAATGTTCTAATTATTTATATATTCCCTGCATTCTTTTCTGCTTTTCCTAATAAATTCTTAAATAGAGCCAGAAACAGTGATGTATGCCTGTAATCTCAGATACTTAAGACGCTCAGGTAGGAGGATCATAAATTCAAGATCAGCCTGGCAACTTAGTGATAGCCTGTCTTAAAATAAAAAGGGGTAGGATTGTAACTCAGTGATAGAGTGCCCTCTGGGTTCTATCCCCAGTGCCAAAAACACCTTAAAAATTTGTAATTTATAATCTATATTTATTTTCATTTGTTCTCGTGTTCTTGGTAACCAAAGATTTTTCTCTGTTTATTTTATAACTTTTCATTTTGAACACATTATAAGCATTCAAATTAATAAGAGGAAAGAACAGTGAACTTGCACATACTGGAGACTAGGAACCTATGTTCCATTGTTATCAACATTTGTTATAGTTACTTCATGTTTTTTAAAAAGTATGTTTAAATGAGCCTGGAAATCAAAAGTATCTCTTTTTCCCTAGTAGAAACAATTTTAAATTTTATTTTCATATAATGATATATATTATAAAACCCAAATTTATAAAAGATGCATAGATCCTAAAAGTGAAATGCAATCTACCTTCTCAGTTCTATCTTTTATGGCCACACAGTTTCTCCTTCCTGGAGACAGTGTTATTGTTTTTTTGTTTCTCCCTACATACACCCCCCCACACACACATCCTCCATACTCCAGGATAGATAGATACACACACACACACACACACGCACAATTTTATACTTTTCTGTAACTTTCTTTTGCATACTTATGTGAAATATAAATACTTAAATATTTCTAGCAGGTTATTTTATATTAGTATATGAGGAGCTTTTTTATTATTTTAAATAATTTTAATTTATATCTTTATATAGGTAAAATTTACATACATGCTTAAATATTAATTGTTTAATTTAATGAGTTTTCTTAAATGTAACTACTGCCTAAGGAGATATTTTTATAACTACTTAAGTAGTTTCGCTACTACCTCTTTTCAGTCAAGGACATTCACATAAGAAAGTGTTCTGATTTCTGTGATCATAGATTGGTTTTGCCTATTTTTGAAATTAATATGAATGGAATCACACAGTATGTGTCTGTCTTCTTCCACCCATCATAATGATATTGAGATTTATCCACAGTATTCCCTATATTAGTGCATTTTTTATAAAAACAACAATAATAATGTTCCTTTTCCAGTGGATCTTATCTAGAATAAATGATATCCATTTGTATAATTTCTACTAATGTTAAATATGATCAATTGATTAAGGTGGTGTATGCCAGTTTTTTTCACTGCAAAAGTGTTCTTTTATTGTCAGGAGATACTTTGAGACTCTGAAAATATGTTCTATATCATTTAATTTCAGTATCCATTGAAGACTCTTGCTTATAGCAATTATTAGTATGGGGTTTACCTAATGATTGTATTTCCATGATGTTTTATACACTTACTCATTGAAATTTATAAGGAAGAGCTGTCCTTCTTCCCCATTTCAAAAATATATTCACTGGTAGAGATTAATCAGTATGTATTTATGGATATTTATTTTATTTTCAGATTTCTCATGTATCTCAAATATTATTTATTTTCATGCAAATTTTCCTAGGTTTGACCACTGGGGACTCCTGTAAGTTGGCCCCTGTGTTCTTTGAAATGGCCTCCATAGTTTTTCAAACACTTACATATTTTTTATTTCTACTGTATGTCCTAGCTATCTTATATTTTCCTCCCCAAAGTCTATAATCAACCATTTCTTAAAGGAACCCTGGTTCTTTATATTGGAAAAAAGTATTTAGAAACCAAGATCTGGGTATTACATGTACTCATTACAACTGTTGTGTCATTGCTTCTAGGTCCAGAGATAAGAAATATGTATATGTTTATACACAGACATCTATATTTTTTCTGTCTTTATCCATTTACCTATCTATATGCTAAGTATGTATTCTCATAGTATATTATAGATAATTTACATATTCTCAATCTATACAAGAAATCATGAGATCATACTATTTCTAAATACAATCCAGTATCACAGGGCTCGGCTTATTCTTCCCTCACCTTAGTTTTTATTCCTTTCTTCCACCTGGGAATGCTACTTTTTATTATCTACAATGTTTTCTCAAGTCTCAATGCAGTATATGCATAAAATAACTTCATAATTGCTAACTCATATCCATTTATAAACAAAATAATTAATTGGAACACAATATCTAAATGTAGATTTTTAAATTTTACATTTCCTATTTTTTTCTGTGATTATTTTTCCTTTTCCTTTTAATGATTATGTAATATGAACTATAAAATAACCCATATTTTCCATTAATTCATTCCTGATTTCTATTTATTCTTCCTTTCCTTCTGTTTCCCTTTTTATATTCCCCCCCCCATTCTTTTTATTTTTTAATTGAAATGAAATTCACATAAAATTAAAATTTAAGAATACATTATGAATAATGAAAACATACATTATGAATAATGAAAACTAGTATTTCACAGTGTTGTGCAACCAACTTCTTTATCTATTTCCAAAACATTTCCAGCACCCCAGAGAAAATCCATAACCATTAAGCAGTTAGTCATCACTTTCTATCTCCTGTATTTTCACTTTTGAGTTTTTTGATAGGCAGACTTTTTTAATTTTGGTGAAGTACAGTGTATCAATTTTATTCTTTTATTTGCAATACTTACTGCAAACTCTATTGAATCCTTGCTTATCCTACATTTACAAATTTATTCTTCTGTTTTCCCTTGAAGCTTTATATTCATAGTTTCTGCACATATGTGCAATATTGCAAATCATTTTAATGTGTAATGTAATATAAGGGTTGAGTTTCAGAATTTTCATGTGTTCCTCCATTGTTCCAGAACCATTTGTTGAAGACTTTTCTTAAATGAATGAACTGATGCTTTTGTTCAATTAAGTTAACAATGTATATATGGATCTTTTTTGAACTCTGTTTTTCTCTTTTAATGCCATTTTTTTTTTGAGAGAGAGAGAAAAAATTTTAATATGTATTTTTTAGTTTTCGGCAGACACAACATCTTTGTATGTGGTGCTTAGGATCGAACCCGGGCCGCACGCATGCCAGGCAAGCGCGCTACTGCTTGAGCCATATCCCCAGCCCCCAATGCCATTTTTTTTCACTGAAGTTTCATAGTAATTTTTTTTCTTTTCATTGATTCTTTTAATTATACATGACATTGGGATTCATAATGGGATATAATTTGCCCTAATTCAGTCCCTAGTATTTCCCCTTTCCCTTTCCTCCTTCTTCTATCTCTTCCCTTCCCTCTGCTTTACTGATCGTCCTGCTATGTATTTTTTAATAATTTTAAAGTAGTATCATGATGATGAGATTCACTATGGCATATTCTTATATGTACACAGAAAAGTTAGGTTAAATTTAGTAAATCTTGAGATAAGATACTGTGAGTTCAAAACTTTTTTCTCTTATTTTAAGGTTTTTGGGAGGGACTTGGCTATACTAGATCTTTTGTATTTTCACTCTATTTTAGAATTAATTTGTTAATTTCTTAAAAATAAAACTTTTAGGAAATTGATTTGGATACATTAAACCTATTTATAAATTTAGTGATAATTTGCATCTTGACCAAAGTGAATCTACTGATCTATGAAAATAGTATGGTCTTCCATTTATTAGGTCATCTGTAATTTCTCACAAAATTTTTATAGTTTTCAGTAAAGAAGGATAGTTTGTAGTTTTCAATATGAAAACATTAAAGTTTTAAATTTAATTGTTAATAAAAATTTAACTATTAGATATATCCCTTTGATTTATGGTTTGATGCTATTATAAATGAATGTCTAAATTTGGTTTCTCAAGTTTTGTGGTATTATATAAAAATTGTAATATTTTTACATTGTAAATCCTTTTAAATTGGGTTGTCTTTTTCCTAATCTCAGCAGAAAGTATCCAGTTTCTTATCATTAATAAATATGGCTATAAGTTTTTTTGAAGATGCCTTTTACCAAAATGATTAAGTTTTCTTCAAGCACTTGATTACTAATATTTTTACAATGAAGATATATTAAATTTATCGATTATTTTTCTACATTTTAGATATAATTATGTCTCCTCTTCATGCTCTTATTATAGGAATTATTTTGGTCAGATTTTAAATATTAAACCCAATACCCAACATTGCATTTCTGATATAAGCCACTTTGTCATTATTATTCTTTTGTGTGTATTTCTTCTTTTTTTAAATTTTTTTTTAAATTTTTTTATTGTTGGTTGTTCAAAACATTACTGTGTGTATTTCTTTACTAAATTTTCTAGTACTTGTTTCAGGATTTTTTATTGTGTCAATGATCACCATTAGCCTGTGATTTTCTTTTCTTATGATGATATTTTTAAATAAGACTTCATAAAATATATTGATTTTTTTTCTTTCTTCCTCCATTTTGCTAGTATTTCTTCCTGGAAATTTTAGTAGATTTCATTACTAAAATGGTCTGGATGTGGTGTTTCCTTCATGTTATTTTAAGTAACAACTTAAATGTATTCAATAACATAGAATTATATAGAGTTTCTGTTTCATCTGATGTCAGCTTTAGTAAGTACTATTTCTCAAGGTTACTCCATTTCATCAGGGTTGTTGGATTCAACTGCTATAAAGTTGTTAATATCATTTCCTTGTTACCCTGGTAGTGTCTGATACATAGTATCATTTCCCCTTAGATGCTTCTTTCCTAGGTCTCCACTTCCTCAATTTATTTATCATTTAAAAAAAAACAATTTGACCTTTCTTTATTGTCCTTTTTCTTTATTATCTGTTTTTGATCTTATATTTTTCTTCCTCTTTACCTTGGTTTTAATGTGCTCTTCTGTAGTAACCTTTTAGGGTTGAAACTTGGGTCTTTGTGGAACTTTCTTGGCTTCTAATGTAAGCATTTAAGGTTATAAGGACTTTACTAATGAATATCACAAATTTTGGTAAAATTGTCATTCAGTTAGTAGCTTCTTCCTTTGTGATTTAGTTTAACCTATTGTTTTCAAGTGGAATATCCAAATATTTGGAGTTTTTCTGGGTAACTACTTGCTACTTCTAATTTATGTTATGAAATTAAAAAGTACTCTGTAATATTTCAACTTTTCAGAATTCATTAAGACTTATGATCTAGCAATTGAAGTATCATGATGAAAGTTGAATGTGCACATAAATGTGTATTTAGCAATCATTGAGTATAATGGTCTACAATGCCAGTAATTCAAGAATTCTGTCATTTTTGGTTCAGTATTTAGATTCCCTACATATTTAGTGAACATTTTTATTGTTCTGTAAGTTACTAAGAGAGTAATGTTAAGAAAACACTTCTGCCTATAGTTGTGAATTTATTTTTGTCTGTAGTTCTCAGTTGTTCTTTATGTATTTGAAGACCTCTCATTTTTTTATATTTTATGGCTATCATGACTTTTAATTTTTCTATTTTCCTAATTTGATATGTCTCTTTTAGATAATATCTGTTGTCTTGGAATCTACTTTCTCAAAAAAATTAGAAAGGAAAGAGGGAAGGATAGGATATCATAAAGATATAGGGAAGATCAGTAGTGTAGAAGGAAATGGAGAGTCAGAGAGGAGGGATGGGCGAGGGGAGGCAATGCAGGATGAACTCTTAAAAATCACATTATGTGCATAGATAAACATACCACATAGAATTTCACCTCTATGTATAAGTGAAAAGAACCAATCAAATATAAATAAATAGGTGAGCAAAAGGAAGTCTGGCAGTGTAGAGGAAGAAGAAGAGGGGAGGGCAGGAGGAAAAGGGGAAAGACTGCAAACTGAAATTGAATCCACACATGTATGATGATATTGTTGGGATGAACTCAACTACAGTAATATATAACCATAAATCTCTAATAAAAATATTAATGGGGAAAAAAGAAATCTACTTTTTCTTCTATTGGAGTAGAGTTATCAGCTTTCTTATGCTTGTAGTTTGATGTAATTTTCTGCTCATTCTTTTACTTTAAATATATTTGTGTCTTTATATTTAAGTACTTCTGTTATAGACAGCATCTAGATAAATCTTTTTATGTTCAGTTTGACCATCAGTGACTTTTAAGTTTTGATCTCTTTGCACTAAACATGCTTATTAACATGATTGGATGATGCCTATTATTTAGCTGTTGATTTTCCTATTTGTTCCATATAGTTTAGTTGGTTTCCCCCTCCCTCCCCCCCACCTCGCCCCCCTCTCTGCTTTGCTTTATTATTTTGGGTTAATTAAATTTTTTAGCATTATATATTAACTTCTCTATTTACATTTTAGCCCTTTTTCTATATATTTCTGTTTACGGATTCCTGTATGTGACATCCACCTTTATAACAGTTGACTTAGAGTTAATATCATACACTTCATGTAAAGTATAAAAAGTTTAACCAGAGTAGTTTTACTAAGTATCCCTTTTTTCTTCTCTTGATTTACTTTAATATATATGGTATAAACCTATATATTATAACTTCCTTTCTGCAATCAGTAGTCTTTTAAATAAAACAAAAGGACATACTATAGTTGTTGGGTTTTTTTTTTGTATTTACCCATATATTTATCATTTCTGCTTTTTGTTCCTTTCTGTTTCAATTCTTGGCTCTTTTTCTTCAGTCTGAAGAATTTCCTTTATTATCCCTACAGTGGAAGTATGAGGATAGCAAATTCTCTTACCTTTTATTTGTCTGAAAATACATTTTTCCTTCACTTTTGCTGAATATAAAATTCTAGATTGACTCTTCTTTCTTTTAGCACTTTTTAAAATGTGATAATATGGTGTTTTATTATTTTTTTCTCTACTTTTATTCATAAGAATTCAGTCATTCCTTATATCATCATTTATGTGTGTTAGGTGTATCTTCTTATTCTCTGCTTAGTTTCAAAATTTTCTTAGTATATTTTATATCCAGATTTGGTTTCCTTTGTGTTTTTTATTTTATATTCATGAACTGATACGCTGCTTCGTCATAAATCGATATTCTATGTGAAAAGTATATATTTTTAGCCCACATTTTTTCCTGCATACATATTTTTCACTTTAATTTCCCACTCTCTTCTTTCATTCTACAATACAACAATACCTATACAAGAATGCTTTCTACTTTTATAACTGTCCCTGATACTCCTGTCCTTTAAAAATAATCTTTTTTATGTATTTTTCTTTTTTTATTCGTTGTTCAAAACATTACAAAGCTCATGACATATCATCTTTCATACATTTGATTCAAGTGAGTTATGAACTCCCATTTTTACCCCAAATACAAATTGCAGAATCACATCAGTTACACATTCACAATTTTTACATAATGCCATATTAGTGACTGTTGTATTCTGCTGCCTTTCCTATCCCCTACTATCCCCCCTCCCCTCCCCTCTCATCTTCCCTCTCTACCTCATCTGCTGTTGTTTAATTCAAATCAGGTATTTATGCCAAGTTCAGGCTCACAGACCATTTATTTTGCAGTTTCCGATCTGACTTTAATTTTTATATGTATTTTGATCCTCTTATGCTATACTTTTCATTTGGTTTATTTTCACAATTTCCATTTTTTAAATTGTATTCCCTACATTTTCACTCATTATGACCTTGTTTTTCCTTTAATTATTGGAGCATATTTTACTAGGTTCTTTAAAGTCCTTATCTGCTAATACCACATCTGTTTCATCTTAGTATATGTTTCTTAATATATGTGTAATTGGAATCATGGGAAAAAAACAGGTAGAAAACAATTGTGGAATGCTATTAATATAAAATATTTTTATATTTTAATATTTGAAAGCCATATTATTATGAGTGCTAAAATAGTAATACTATGCTATGGGTATTCTAACATATGTAACTGTACTCAGTATTACAACAATAGTGTTCAAAATGAGGTAAGCATGAATATAACCATAGTAGTAAATGATTCTTATATTTTACACAAAATGGTACCATATCAACTGAGTAAAATAAAATGTGTGTGTGTGTGTGTGTGTGTGTGTTGCTATTTATTGAACCCAGGCTCTCATGTATGCTAGGCAAGTTCTCTACCAGTAAACTATATATTCCCAGCCTAAGGAATGTGATAATTTAAATAAGTATATATATTTAGAATATATAAATATACACACATATATATATATAAAGTCATAGGATAATTGCTAAAAAATTAAGAGAAATGTAGCTAAAAAGGCATAGCAAAATTAAAATGTAATAATAAAAATGCTTTATTAATCCAAAACACTATAGGGAAAAAAGAAGAAAGGAACAAAGTAAACAAAGAAAGCAAATATCAAAATGATAGACCTAAATCTAAATCTAATCATATTGGTCATTACGTTATACTCTCATTATTCATTACCTTAGTTAGTCACACACTAGTTAGAGTGTTTTAAAGTTTCTTTGTAGTTTTCTTTAGATTTCATGTATTTTATGCAATTTTTATTTTATACACTTTGGTGTACATTTACGTTTTGTGGGTCCAATTAAATTTGATCTTCTTGTGGATTGTAATTTTGATACAATGAGAATAGCTTTTTAACTTTTTTTTATTTTGTCTTTGTTTCTCTTTAGGGGAAACATTTAATTTTGTATATTTTTATTTGAATGACTGTTAAAATCTAATATTGTCCTATTATTCATATTTATGTAACCAAGATGTTGTGTTAATTAGCCTTTGTAATCTTATTTATGTTATTTTATATTTCTCCTTTCTTCTTAAATGACTTGTTTTTTTAAATTTTTGTCTTTTAAAATATACTTGTATTTCTTTCTACTATAATCATTTAGAAGATATGTTGCATGATGTTTTGATAAATTTATATTAATTACACATCTTATATGTTGAAATCAAAAATTTATTTGACCTACTTAGTATAGGATTCATTGTGTGGAAGAAAATAGCAAACTAAAAAATTCCTTACTTATACAATTAATTAATCATTACTATAATGATGTTTTTATTGAGTACATGCTTTAAACTGGTAGATTCTGTGCTGAAAAGTTTATAAACATTGTCTTTTTAAAAATTTTTCCAGCTGCTGATGTAGCTGAGTAGTAAAACACTTGCTTAGCATTCCTGAGACCCTTGATTCAATTCCTGGTACCAAATATTTTTTCAAATTACCCCATCATATAATATATTACTATGTTACTAATTTGAAATGTAACGTATGTAATATATTTAACATATACACTTATTATGAGGATACTCATTCTGCCTTTCCCAAATTTTCTCTTTTGCATATTAAAAACTTTATAAAGGGCTGGGATATGGCTCGAGCAGTAGCGCAATAGCCTGGCATGCGTGCGGCCCGTGTTCAATCCTCAGCACCACATATAAACAAAGATGTTGTGTCCGCCGATAACTAAAAATAAATATTAAAAAAAAGAAGGAGGAATATATACCAATCAAGTAACTTAAATTTTTTTAAATAAAAACTTTATAAAGAAGCTTGGACATATTTGGAATAATACTAAAGTTATCAGACACTAGGAACAACACTGGTAGTCACTGTAACTGATTAAGCAATATCTGAGTCTATTATATCTTACTACTGCACTCTGTGTGGTTAGTCATTAGACCTTTATGCTGTTCATATAGCATCATCACTTTGTTGGCATAATCTAAAATTTTTATTTTAATCTCATGGGCACTTTTCATTTGTATCATATTAAATTGCAGAATTTATTCAAAGTCAAATTATTGCATTTATTTTGTAATTACATTCTCTTGTAGCAATAGGTACTATAGATTCAATAATTACATAAAGAAGTCAATATGGTTATCACTGCTTGTATCATTGCTATTTATTTTATCTATTTTTTTTTAATTTGGTTCTCAGGAAGAATTGTTCAAGAACTCCTAAAGTAATGTATTTCCTTCGACTTGATATTATTAGCCCTTCTTTTCTTTTCTTCATTAATTAGTTTGATCAGTCAGATTTCTCAGTTATTAGTAAAAGATATATAACATGAAGTACCTTAATGGTGGTGGCGGGGGTGGGGGGGCATTCCTAACCATAATGGCTTGAGGCTCAGTGGACTCCAGTAATACAGGATCCAAATAAGCATCTGGTCTTTTGCTTTATTACTATAGCAATTCTGTGTCTACTGGTTTGGCTCAATTATTCAGTCCATTATTCATTATGAAAACATGAGCTCAGAGAAGGCCTGGTCATTTTCATTTATGTGCATTGACAAAAGGGCCATTTGAAGCTCTTGATTCAGTTCTTATCTGACTTGAAAACTCAGTAAAGTTTGAACTTTTCCCTTCCTGTCTAGTGGTTGAGAGATGAGCGTAACTTAAGACACTATGACATTGGCTGACCCAGGAATGGGAACTCAGGGTAGACCTGGTCATATCCCCAATGGAGGTATGATATTCAGTGATTATCAGCTCCACTAGAACCTCATGGTCTAGAATGGAGTGTCCCTGAGGACCAGGGAAAGGAAGCTGCAAACATGACCAGAACAAAGACTTGTAAAAAAAGTGAAAGTATTTTACATGAAGTCTTAAATTTAAAGTACATTTACATAAATTATGCCCCCACCACCAGTAGTGTACCAACTACTCTGATACAGCTCTTTGTTCCCATAGATGTAAGTTAATAATTGTCACTGGCATACATTATTAAACAATTCCATAGACCACCAAAAATTTCCCTTAGGCTAATGGACAGTCTCAAAGACTCCCCCTTGGTTTATCCAGTTACTCCTTTTTTTTTTCCTTTGTGGATGATCCCAGTTTTCTATGGGTCTTAGAAGGTATAATGTGTGGTAGTATAAAGTTCTTTCTTTGTGTACATTATGACTTAGAAATTATTTTATTAGGGTTTAAGGGAATTGCTGGGGTTTTGTGGATTAGGCTTTAGTTTTCCAATCTGCACATGCAATTCCTTGGAAGTATCAGGCTTCCAGGCAGTTTAGTTTAGGAAACTCCTTGGGATATGAAATAATATCAAGCACCATTTCTAATCACAATACTTAAGCTGTGTCTCCACTTTAGAGAAAAAAATGGTTCTTTATTTCTTAGCCCTACAGTGCAGAAGTGAGTAATTAAACATTACCTCCTTATCAGTGTGACAACCCCTTCTATAGGCTATAGTAAGGGCCAGTGGTGTATACTCTTCTTTCAGGAGAGGAGTTATTCCTGAAGGTGTTAGCAGAGGTTTTTCTCATCTCAGTCTGCCTTGGGAAGAATATGGTGATTGCACATTTTCTAATTTCATCATCTTCTGTCCCTTAGGCTTCTTGTATCTTATCCATAGACAGAAAAGATTCCTCTGCATAGCTGTATGCTGTTTCATGCTTTCAGAAAAGCAGCTTGAATACTCTTTACTTCTTTGATGATGAATAGCTACCACATCTTTCAACATTATTATCAGACTCTAAGACTACATACAGGTCATGATACACAAAAAGTCTGTGTTAAAGCACTGCTTTGGTATCACGTCAAAATAAATGTCAGTTTCACAATGCAAAGCCTGACTGATGCTGGACACAAGAACTTTAACTTTGACACTGAAAATTTGACTTGGTGATGATATAAAGGAAAACAAGTCGGTGAAAGAATATCCAGGAAAGGCTTTTATTAGGTATTTTATTAACAGAAAGGAGACAGGATTGACCAAAGTGTCAGGCTGGCTCCCTAAACAAAGGAAAAGAGTTTTATTCATTTGAAAGGGCTCTTTGCAAGGGGATAAGAGTCTAAGTTTTAGGAATATTAATTGTCTTTAGGTACATTTCAAAGGTGTAGGTTTTTTTTTTCCTTTTAAGAGCTCAGTAACTCTGAGGAAGGCAAAATCAATAGGTCATTCTGGAGCCAAATATTAATTTTTCGTATCAGTAGTTGTTTCATTCTGTATAAACATCTCTGACTTATGATAATGATGAGTTGCTGTAGTGTTAAGAGAAAATACAGGTGAAAAATGGAAGAGTACGCAAATCATGAAAAATAACAAGTATGGGCCCTGCGCATTTGCTGTTTTGTTGATTCCTTTATCCTTTGTCCTCAGAGAGATGTGGCAAGAGCATCCTGGTCCCAGTAATATACCTGGTCTCTGAGGTTGATAAGATTGTTTAAGGTACATACCAAGCTATTAATAGCTAACAAACTATGGGTTAAAGTGGAAGAGCAGGAAAAAAAGCTAATAATATCTTTTAATGGCTGTCAGGCAATGAATTAAGGCTCAGGAGTGTTTGCCCTTTGTCCCTATGATGGTCTCTTGTCTCACAAGCAGAGCCTTGTGGAATATAGGTACATCATAGAACTTCCTCAGAGGAAGGTAAAGTATGTTAGGCAAATAAATTACGTATTCTTCTCCCTTTGCTTCCTTTCCACTGAATTGTGTGTGAGTTCCCTACCCCAACCCTACCTATCTCTTTCACCTCAGTGATGCTCTTTTTAGTCTATTGTAGAGTTGGGTTATAAAATTAAATTATTATCTATCTTTCTAACCCTTGTAATTTTAGAGGAATAACTTTGAAAGAAGGAAACTATCACTCCAATATAGAAATAGACTATTAGCCCAGTACCAACAATGTGAGGCATTTATCAGACAGATAAATGAAAATATTATGTGAAAGAAAACATTGGGCTATGTTGCTGAACTGTACTTAGAGTATACATTTATAAAGTTTAAGTATCAAGCATATACAGGTAATATGAGCAACCCTCAACATGAAGAAGCAGTTACTGATATCCTGGGTAGGCAACAAGAGAAACAAAACCAATTATATATTACATGGTTTAAAATGACAGTGCTGGATATTTTGTGCCTCTTGTTCCTACTTGAGAAAGTCACAGACCACAAGGAACTCTCTTCAGCATGTTCTTCTGGAAAATACTAATCTTCCTCTACCCTGGCATGGAAAGAAGACAGATTCATTATTTTAAAAAAAAGAAAAGAAAAAGAAAAAAAGTTGAAGGCATAAGCTGAGGGAAAACATTACCTTCCAAATAAGACTTCAGAAAGAAGTTGCATCATCATTCTTATAAGTTATTTATAGTTTCATCCAGTTACCATTTTCATCTTAATTACTGTCACTATTCCTTTGGTCTCTGATAAACTTTGAGCTCCTTGAGATTGTCTTTTTCATATTCTGATTTCAGTGCTTCCTATATATTTGATCATGTTATGTACTCAGTAAATGCATTTCAACACTTCGAATACATCAATGTAAAATAACAATTCTCTATAAAGGAAATTAAAAAGGAAAGCAGCTTATGTTGAGCCAAATATAAGTGGCTATGGCCTGGGAATATGGATTCCAGTTATCCTGAATGGCCATGTGTGGTAGTATACACCTCAAAAGGCTGAGGCAGTAGGATGGCAAGTTCCAGGACAGCTTGGGCAACTTAATGAGACTCAAAATTTTAAAAGGACTGGGGATGCAGCTCAGTGGAAAGGTACTTGCCTAGCATGCACAAGGTTCTGAATTTGAGCCCTAGTACTTAGGGCTGGAGGGAGTTACCATGAATGGCATGTTCAACCATGAAAAAGGTTGAGCCTTTATAGCTAGAGAACAAAAACAGTCATTATTGATATATTTAATAAATATATTTGGGGGAACATTAAGTAGTCCATCTATATAAAAGTAGTTTCCTGTAGTTATCAGATATTATAGTGTTCTTAGCTATAGGATCAGTGTATGTTAGAATTCTGTTAAGCTTATCAAGACATTCCAAATTTACTTAATAGTCACAAGAATGTTATATCAGATATAAAAGTTAAACAGATATTTTTCTAAAGGCCCTAAGATAGGCCAAGATAATTTTGGCTCTTGAGCATTCAATCTCGCCACAATTACAATGTTCTGCTCTGCTAAAGTCAGTTGCAGAATCTCTAATGTAGATGTGATTTTTTCAGCTTCACAAATAGTTTATTAGATAACTAAATTAATCATTAATTATATATAGATTTAGAAATAGAAATGGAAAAATACAGATATGCACATCAATTTCTTTGATGTAGCATTTTAGTGCAAACAAGTAAAAGAAGCTTCTTTGAGGTGAGTATCAGAGATGCAAGTGAATATAATACAGAGGGAAAAATGGCATGGACAGTATCACATTAGTTTGTAGCACTAATGTGATGCTGAGTTCCATGAAAGCAGTCAGAGGGAGGTTGTATTTTTCTTGTGTCTGGTATAATACTTGTCTTAAATAAATGGTAATATTTGTCCGTTGAGTGAATGAATCATCACAGTTGTGAATGACTGAGTGAATGGGCAAGGGCATTTGTTCCCTATCTGCTATGGGGCATTTCTTGTAATTATGGCATTCATGAAAGACTTATCTAGAGGGATTCCAGAACTAAAATTATGAGATTTAGCTTTTGAAATAATGGATTTATTGTTTAACCTATCATAAATGAAGGTTAAAAATAATATGTGTATTTAAATTAACAATCCTTTCAGGGAGTGTTTGTTTTATTTATGTTCTATAGTGAATGACAAATAGATGCAGAAGCAAGTGTATTAATACTATTCTCTCATTACCACTTATCAATCTCTTGCTGTATAATGTTCTATACAGTCTGTTATTTTTATTTATACATACCTACATATGAACACCTATATAGTGCTTAGACCAATTTAACTGAGGAGAAACCCCAGTAGAGATAAAGAAAAGTGCCTTGTGAGTGCACTGACCTAGAAGCAGAGCTGTGCAACCAAACAGCCTTTATGTAGACTCTCCGTTACAATAAAAATAGAAGCTTACTCATATGCTGTACTTGATTTTCATCTCCCCTTTTAGTCCCTGTTCCTTACTTACATGTTAGGCAATAAATGATCACAATCCATTTCCATGGATACTCTCTAGATACTCAAAATCAGGGACAAGTGAAAATGTAAAAATAACGTAATATGCCACTTTATGAAATAATAAAATCCTAAAAAGAAAAACAATTCTGGAGTGAAAAATAACAAAAATGGGCACTATTTTTATAGCAACAAGTGTGTTGTTGGTCCTATGGATGCTGCCTGTGCAATTCAACCATAAAATCTTTACACCAGATCTACTAATAGATGTTATTTCCTCCATTTCAAAAATGAGAGAAACAAGGCCAATAAATACTAAGTAGCACATACATTATTGTAATTTTGAAATTCTAGATTCAAAGGCTGTGTTTAAGGATACCATTCTGTGTACCAGCATGGAATATGTTTTAAGTTCATCCATTCAACCTAAAAATATTTGTGGAACTTGTATTATAAGACAGGAACTATTCTAGGCTGTAGGGATATAGCCGAGAGGAAGATAGTAAAGGTCCCTCTAATCATGGAAATAGAATGTATTATTAGGTACAAAGACATACTAATTAATTAAATGGTTGCTGGGATACATTGCCTGGATTCAAATTCCCATTCACCATGTTTTCCTAGTTGTCTTCATGGTAATAAGGGAATGTGCCAGTCATTATCAAAATTTTAAAATACATTGTAAAAAACCGTACTTATAACAATGTCTGACACATTATATGGGTTCAATAAGTGTTATTTATGAGACTCTTTATTAAAAAATACATTTAAAAATCATTGATTGTGTTATAAATGTCAAATACTGCCTCTGAAAGCTCACCAAAGTCTTTTGTTGGTAAGGACACAGCTAAATATATTCTCATTATAGCAAGGAAAAGCCCACCTTGGCAGTATATGGGAGCTGGGACAAAATTAAGATGTTTTGGGGACATTTTTCTCTATCTAAGATTTTGAAGTTTCATGTAAGGTGAGTCTTACATGAGGTTTCATGGAGTTGTGGGGGCTTAGGAATGATAATAATTATGATAGGGGAGTTTAGGATTGAAAGACACTCTAAGAGGATTTGTGATAAGAGATTCTTTGAATTTGAAGGCATTAGCTGGTCTGATGCTTTTTACAGATGAGTTGATTGTCTTTTAGGAAGTTCCCAGAGTGAAGGATAATATATTTACAACATTATGTTCCTGAGAAAGAGTTTCAGGAACACTATGATTATGTTGATAAAGACAATAGAATAATAAAGTCATGTTAATGAAGGCATTATGTTGTGTGGGTGAAGACAATTTAAGTGCTAAGTGGAATCATTTAATGGACAGGGGTGAGCTCCATTTATAATTTATAATTACTCCATTTATAATTTTTGAGATCGAGTATCTGAGCGCAGCAATACAGACATATACTAAGAGGACTGTGATCAGAGTATGCCACCTTCTGGTCAACCAGAAGCTAGAAACATGGACATTAAGCCAAGAGACAAACATTCTCCTAAAAACAGCACATTTTCTCCCTTAATATTGAAGTTGCTCTTTTCAAAACAATTTCATGAACCTCTGATGCAATGGGAACATTTTTTAACTGCTGCTTTCTATTTGCAGCATAATAGCATTCAGTAGCCCCCCTCATTTCCAGGTCATTAGTAAACCATGACTTGAAAAGGTTTGAGGAGAGAAGAAGCCAGGTATTGTAGCTATTGGGGAGGCTGAGGTAGGAGAAACACAAATTTAAGGCCAGCCTGGGAAACTTAGTGAAATCTTGTCTCAAAAACAGGTGGGGATTTAGCTCAGTGGTAAAGCACCCTGGGTTCAATCCCTAGTGCTTGGGAAAAGAAAGAGAGAGAGAGAGAGAGAGAGAGAGAGAGAGAGAATATTCCCATTGACTGGTTAGTGTTTGGTTCTTACATCAAGTCCTAGTTTTTCTCCTTCTTAGACTTAACTTATCTGAAATCCTCTCTTCTTAGAGGAGAAACTAATGAGTCAAATGGAATTTGAGTAATGCCAGTAATTACTGAAGATACAATTTTACCAAGGAACTATTACTGTCCAGTTTGTATGCAGCAGTTAGTAGATTTTTGTTTCGCTAATCCAATGCCATTTTTTAGAGCTACTCAATGATCTGCTTAAAGCCAAAATACCACTATCAATTTGTCAAGTGGTGTGGTAATTTTTGTATCATTTTTTAATAATAGTAGTATCAATATCATTTATAGAGCTCCAGAAGAAGTGTTTTGACAGATCTGTGAAAGTTTGTCAACTAGCCTGTGATCTCTAGTTTTCTTTCAATTCCTATTAAAAGTAAAAAGCTTCTTCCACAAAAGGCTCTTTAGTGTATTACAAGATAGGGATTTTAGATTTCAAACCATCTAGAATGTTATCATTTTTGCTTTGTTATCTATTAGATGAGTCCCAGTTACTGACTCATTACAAGGAACTAGAACAAAGAGAAACCAAGTGCTCAATATGCACATTAATACTCTTGGCATGAATTTTGCCCTTAACTTGCTTATTCATAACAATTCCACCCAGCATGCTGGGTAACATTGTAGACTCTTCCAGTTTTGCTATGATAACATTTGTGGGGCATTCATTTTTTTTATTGGTTGTTCAAAACATTACAAAGCTCATGATATATCATCTTTCATACATTTGACTCAAGTGGGTTATGAACTCCCATTTTTACCCCAAATACAAATTGCAGAATCACATCAGTTACACACTCACATTTTCACATAATGGCATATTAGTGACTGTTGTATTCTGCTACCTTTCCTATCCCCTACTATCCCCCCACCCCTCCCCTCCCATCTTCCCTCTCTACCTCATCTGCTGTTGTTCAATTCTCTCCCTTGTTTCCCCCGCCCCTTTCCCCTCACAACCTCTTATATGTAATTTTGTGTAACATTGAGGGTCTCCTACCATTTCCATATGATTTCCCTTCTCTCTCCCTTTCTCTCCCCCCACTCATCTCTGTTTAATGTTAATCTTTTCCTCATGCTCTTCCTCCCTGTTCTATTCTTAGTTGCTCTCTTTATATCAAAGAAGACATTTGGCATTTGTTTTTTAAGGATTGGCTAGCTTCGCTTAGCATAATCTGCTCTAATGTCATCCATTTCCCTGCAAATTCCATGATTTTGTCATTTTTTATTGCTGTGTAATACTCCATTGTGTATAAATGCCACATTTTTTTTATCCATTCATCTATTGAAGGGCATCTAGGTTGGTTCCACAGTCTAGCTATTGTGAATTGTGCCGCTATGATCATTGATGTGGCAGTATCCCTATAGTACGCTCTTTTAAGATCCTCAGGGAATAGTCCGAGAAGGGCGATAGCTGGTTCAAATGGTGGATCCATTCCCAGCTTTCCCAGGAATCTCCATACTGCTTTCCAAATTGGCCTCACCAATTTGCAGTCCCACCAGCAATGTACAAGTGTACCCTTTTCCCCACATCCTCGGCAGCACTTATTGTTGTTTGACTTCATAATGGCTGCCAATCTTACTGGAGTGAGATGGTATCTTAGGGTGGTTTTGATTTGCATTTCTCTGACTGCTAGAGATGGTGAGCATTTTTTCATGTACTTGTTGATTGATTGTATGTCCTCCTGTGAGAAGTGTCTGTTCAGATCCTTGGCCCATTTGTTGATTGGGTTATTTGTTATCTTATTGTTTAATTTTTTTAGTTCTTTGTATATTCTGGATATTAGGGCTCTATCTGAAGTGTGAGGGGTAAAAATTTCAATGGGTTACAGAAGACATAAAGGAGGAGATTAAAAAAATTCTTAGAGACAAATGACAATACAGACACAACATACCGGAATCTATGGGACACAATGAAAGCAGTTTTAAGAGGGAAATTCATTTCCTGGAGTTCTTTCCTCAAAAAAAGAAAAAACCAACAAATAAATGAACTCACACTACACCTCAAAAACCTAGAAAAGGAAGAGCAAAACAACAGCAAATGTAGTAGAAGACAAGAAATAATTAAAATCAGAGCAGAAATCAACGAAATCGAAACAATAAAAACCATTGAAAACATTGATAAAACTAAAAGTTGGTTCTTTGAAAAAATAAATAAGATCGACAGGCCCTTAGCCATGCTAACGAAGAGAAGAAGAGAGAGAACTCAAATTACTAACATATGGGATGAAAAAGGCAATATCACAACAGACACTACAGAAATACAGAAGATAATTAGAAAGTATTTTGAAACTCTGTATTCCAATAAAATAGAAGATAGTGAAGATATCGATAAATTTCTTAAGTCATACGATCTGCCCAGATTGAGTCAGGAAGACACACACAATTTAAACAGACCAATAGCAAAGGAAGAAATAGAAGAAGCCATCAAAAGACTACCAACCAAGAAAAGCCCTGGACTGGATGGGTATACAGCAGAGTTTTACAAAACCTTCAAAGAAGAATTAATACCAATACTTTTCAAGCTATTTCAAGAAATAGAAAAAGAAGGAGCTCTTCCAAATTCATTCTATGAGGCCAACATCGCCCTGATCCCGAAACCAGACAAAGACACTTCAAAGAAAGAAAACTACAGACCAATATCTCTAATGAACTTGGATGCAAAAATTCTCAATAAAATCCTGGCGAATCGAATACAAAAGCATATCAAAAAAATTGTGCACCATGATCAAGTAGGATTCATCCCTGGGATTCAAGGCTGGTTCAATATACGGAAATCAATAAATGCTATTCACCACATCAATAGACTTAAAGATAAGAACCATATGATCATCTCAATAGATGCAGAAAAAACATTCGACAAAGTACAGCATCCCTTTATGTGCAAAACACTAGAAAAACTAGGGATAACAGGAACTTACCTCAACATTGTAAAAGCTATATATGCTAAACCTCAGGCTAGCATCATCCTAAATGGAGAAAAACTGAAGGCATTCCCTCTAAAATCTGGAACAAGACAGGGATGCCCTCTATCACCACTTCTATTCAATTTAGTTCTTGAAATACTAGCCAGAGCAGTTAGACAGACAAAAGAAATTAAAGGCATAAAAATAGGAAAAGAAGAACTTAAATTATCGCTATTTGCGGATGACATGATAATATGTTTAACAGACCCAAAAGGGTCTACAAAGAAACTGCTAGAGTTAATAAATGAATTCAGCAAAGTGGCAGGATATAAAATCAACACACATAAATCAAAGGCATTCCTGTATATCAGCAACAAAACTTCTGAAATGGAAATGAGGACAATCACTCCATTCACAATATCCTCAAAAAAAATAAGATACTTGGGAATCAACCTAACAAAAGAGGTGAAAGATTTATACAATGAAAACTACAGAACCCTAAAGAGAGAGATAGAAGAAGATCTTAGAAGATGGAAAAATGTACCCTGTTCATGGATAGGCAGAACTAACATCATCAAAATGGCGATATTACCCAAAGTTCTCTACAGGTTTAATGCGATGCCAATCAAAATTCCAACGGCATATCTTGTAGAAATAGATAAAGCAATCATGAAATTCATATGGAAAAACAAAAGACCCAGAATAGCAAAAGCAACTCTAAGCAGGAAGTGTGAATCTGGAGGTATAGCGATACCAGATCTCAAACTGTACTACAGAGCAATAGTAACAAAAACAGCATGGTACTGGTACCAAAACAGGCAGGTGGACCAATGGTACAGAATAGAGGACACAGAGACCAATCCACAAAATTACAACTTTCTTATATTTGATAAAGGGGCTAAAAGCATGCAATGGAGGAAGGATAGCATCTTCAACAAATGGTGCTGGGAAAATTGGAAATCCATATGCAACAAAATGAAACTGAATCCCTTTCTCTCGCCATGCACAAAAGTTAACTCAAAATGGATCAAGGAGCTTGATATCAAATCATAGACACTGCGTCTGATAGAAGAAAAAGTTGGCTACGATCTACATACTGTGGGGTCGGGCTCCAAATTCCTTAATAGGACGCCCATAGCCCAAGAGTTAATAACAAGAATAAACAAATGGGACCTACTTAAACTAAAAAGTTTTTTCTCAGCAAGAGAAACAATAAGAGAGGTAAATAGAGAGCCTACATCCTGGGAACAAATTTTTACCCCTCACACTTCAGATAGGGCATTCATTTTTTAACAGTACCCATTCCCTTAATGTCTACAATATCACTCTTCTTGTAGATTTGCATATATGTGGCTAAAGGAACAATTCTATGTTTTATAAAAGACCTAGAGAACATATATCTATATAACATATAGGGAACATATATATCAGGTTCCTCTCCTCTTTCCCTTTGTGTTTGTCTTTTAGGTGAATTACTGGAAGATGACGATTCCAGCCAAAAGCCTGTTTTTACATTTTTTAAGTGATGGTATCTTGTTATGTGGCTCATGTTTAGCCCTGAACTCCTGAGTTTAAGTACTCCACACACTTCAGCTGAGACTACAAGCATATACCACCATGCCCCGTGAACTCATTATTTAAAGAAAACCATATACCACAGGAATTTGAGTATGTCTGATAATTTTGCCAATATGAGCTAAAATTTTCTGTTTATTCTTTTTTTCCTAAATATCAGAGTATAATTGACAGTTGGGTTACTGTGATAGTAGCAGAGTTGTGCAGAACTCTTTAATTATAATCTCAGTAAAATGGTTGTGCTATCTTGGGAACACAAAATCTTACAATATTTTGCTTCTCATAGAGCTGTAAATTTCCAATAAGGCTTCAATTTGTCCCTCAAGTAAGCAATTACAATTTGAAGCTGGGGACAGTGGCACACAACTATAATCCCAGAAGCTCAGGACACTGAGGCAGGAGGATGGTGAGTTCAAAGCCAGCTTCAGGAACTTAGTGAGGACCTAAGCAACCTAGTGAGACCCTGTATCTAAATAAAATATTTTAAAATGGCCTGGGGATGTGCCTCAGTAGTTAAGAGTACCAAAAGAAAAAAAAAAACATTGCAGAAAGTATTACAGAATCTTTTGATAGGTGTTCAGAGGGCCTTGAGATTTGGGCTCTTATCTATCCTCTCCTTTATATTTTAACCAGGATTATACTGGTGATGGATGAGATATACACTAGAAGCACCTTCAGTAATCACAGTGGTTCCTCTGTCAGTATTGATTGAGGACAGTATTTAATTTTTCTTTGTTGTGGTAGGTAATTTCATCTTAAAATTTTCCAAATTTTCACTTGAGGTCCTCTAGTACTTACTACTAAGTAGCCTTCCAGAGGTTACTCTCATGCAATTTACCCACAGATTTCTCCAAGTGACTCTTCACTTCTGGAGCAAATTGCTGGTATTCTACAATAACTTATTTGAAACTCCCAAGGAAGATTAGAACATGATGCCAGGATTTTACTGAAAGCTACATACTAGGACAATTTTTTTAGAGTACAAAGTATCCCCTTTTGTATTATTATTTACTTTTTGTAATAGCCATGTTTTTAGGAAGCTTCAGAAAATTTCTTTTGTTGATCAGTCTTAATTGAGGCTCCTGCTGAGATCAAGAACCCTGTTTACCAAAGCATTCCAAAAAGAAAGAGGAGAGGAGGAAGATGAAGGAGAGGGAGAAAAAGGGGAAAGGGGAATGAGAAACAGAAGATGAGGAGGAGGAAAACTACACTGGAAGTGCATTTTCTCTCTCTCTCCCCCCCTCTCTCCCCCCCCCCTCTCTCTCCAGATATAAAGAGTGCAGTGAGTTCCGTGTGTTCTGCCATATGAACAAATTTTACCTCCAGTGGGGGATACATATAAATATGAAGTAAGGTCTGTCATAACATATTTGGATACTTTTTTTCAGTTTTAAACTAGAGCCTATTAAAAAATAAGATTAAAGTGTACCTTTTTACTCTGTTGGTCATTTTCTCTGTTGTAAAGAAGCTTCTTAGTTTGATATAATCCCATTTATATGGTGTTGCTTTTGTTTCCTTTGCTTTTGGCATCTTATAAAAATGCCTCTATTGATGTCTTGGAGTGTTTCCCCAGTTTTCTTTTAGTAAGTTCACAGTTTCAGGTCTTACATGTCTATCCTTGATCCATTTTGAGTTATTTTTTAGATGGTGAGAGATTGGAGCAGGGGGGCCAGTTTCATTCTTCTGCCTGTGTGTGTGTGTGTGTGTGTGTGTGTTTAATGTATAGAAAACTGGATAATGTCCTTTCACCAATGTGTGTAGTAGATCCTTTGTTGAAAATCATTTGGCTATAAATATGTGGATTACCTTCTGGATTTTCTGTTTTATTTCATTGATTTGTGTCATTTTTAATGCCAATATCATGTTGTTTTGATTACTGTAGCATTGTAAAATGTTTTGAAGTCAGGTATTGTGATGTTTCCAGCTTTGTTTTTTTTGTTGTTGTTGTTGTTTTTGTTTTTTGTTTTTTTGTTGTCTTTTTTTTTTCTCAGGATTTCTTTATCTATTCTGGGTCTTTTGTGGTAATATATATGAATTTCCTGATTTTTTAAAAATGTGTAAATAATGTTGTTGGTATTTTGATGGGGATTCCATTGAAACTGCAGATTACTTTAGATAATATGAACATTGAATGGTATTCTTTCTATTTTGGAGGATTCTTTTAAATTCATTTTCATTTGAGTTTATAATTTTCATTGTGATGATCTTTAATTTTCTTGTTTAAATTTACTACTAGATATTTTATTGTTTTGTAACTACTGTGGGTGGGATTTTTATATTTCTTTTTCAGCCAGTTTAATATTGATATTAAAAAGCACTACTATTTTTGTATTTTTATTTATTTTATATCCTGCAACTTTATTGAATTTACTGAAGAACAACCTGCAGAATGGGAGAAAATATTTACAAAAAAATTCATCTAATAAAGGGGTAATATCTATAATATTTAAGAAACTCAAACATTTCAAGGGGAAAACAAGCAAATAATCTGATTTTAAAATAGGCAAAAAACTTAGACATTTTGCAAAAGAATTCATAAAAATCATTAACAAGAATATTAAAAATGCTCAACATTGCTAATCATGAGGGAAATGCAAACAAAACCACAATGAGATATGACTCAACCCAGTTAGAATAGCTATTATAAAGAATACAAAAAATAATAAATGCTTGTGAGCATTCAGAGAATCGTCAGGGAAACTTATGTTTTACACATACTTAGTGAGGATGTAAATTAGTAGAGTCATTATGGAAAACAGTATGAAATTTCCTCAAAAAAAAAAACTGAAAATAGAACTACCATATGATCCAGCTATCCCACCACTGATTATATATAAAAATGAAATGAAATCATTATATCAAAAATATACTTTCAGGGCTGGGTTTGTACCTCAGTGGCAGAGCACTTGCCTCACACATGTGAGACCCTGGGTTGGATCCTCAGCACCACATAAAAATAAATAAATAAATAAAAATAAAGATGTTGTGTCTATCTACAACTAAAAAAAAAATTTTTAAAAGATACTTGCACATCCATATTTATAACAGCGCTATTTTCAATAGCCAAGATATGAAATCAACTGAGATGCCCATTTTAATGGATGATTTAATGTTTAAATGGAATATTATTCAACCATTAAAAGGAAGTCCTGTCTTTCTATGCCTGGAGGACACGATGTTATGTAAAATAACCCAGGCATAGAAAGACAGATACTGCATGCTGGATAGTGGTTACCAAAATACAATTTTATAGGACACAGTGCTAATGTTCTATCACATAGTAAAATAATTATAATCCACAACAATTCATCCTACATTTCAAAATAAATAGGCTTTCACAGTTCCTAACACATTGAAATGATTATATTTGAAGAGATGGAAATGCTAATTATTTCATTTTATCATTACACATTGCATAAATATATCTAATACTAACCCCCCCCCAAATAAGCACAAATATTACATATCAATTACAATTATCACTGGGGATAAACAACTTTAAATATGGATTTTCTAAAGAAATTTCTAATTCATCTATACAGGGCATAGATAGTCATTAACAAAAGGTTAGACAGCAAGAATTTCTTTTTCAGGTAATGGAAAAACAAAGTAACATTATTGAAAGTATTACCATAATAACTGGATATATACAAGGTACTAATGAGATTTCATTGAAGATTGAGCCTATATGAAGAGAAATATTATATATTTTAATATTATATATTTTCAGCAAAGATTATCCAGCATAAAGGACCATAAAATTTCAAGGAGACCCTAACCTAAAATCAAGCCAGCTGAAGTGTCAAGTAGCAAGTTGTGTCCAGAGACTTTAGCAGCCCAAAGTGGGAGGTCATTGAAGGGCAAATTTATGCTGACAAAGTTCTTTGCATGTTTTGGTTCTTAGGGAAGAGTTTTGGCTATCAATGAGTTGGTTAGGTCCGAGAGATGAGCAATTCCAGAAAATTGAGGGATCCACTGCAGTAGCCAGTGGGTGTCTGAGGAAGACACTGTCTCTGAGTTGAGGGTCTTGGGCCTAGGCTTCAAGGAGGTCTCAATCTTTATTGAATCTTGGTGAGGTTCCATGACTAAGGCTAAATTCCTGAATATCATCTAAACTTCTTGATAAGATAAAAGCAAGTTTATTCTTAATGTGATAAGAGAAAGCAATCTCACAACAGATCTTAGTAGCATTTTAGACAGGTAAAGGCAAAGTTAAACTATTTGAGACTTTAAAGTCTTATTTATATAGATCTTTAATGTCAGGGCTTGGTTAATATTTGGTATGAATAACGATGAAATAGAATTTGTAGACATAGCAAAGTGATTTGAAGGTGAGGGATGAAAAAGGTCTTGGGATACGAACTATTGTTTGATGAATTAATGAATTTCGAAGGAATCCTTGTAAATAATAATGTCACTTGCAACTTTTTATATTAATGGGCAAGGATGTCCTGAGATGGTAAAATTATGTTAACGAAGATAATAGAAATGTTGAATTATGTTGATGGACACAATCAGCTATGTGGATATACATGGCTTTGCTTCTCATCTGTGTCCCTTAACGCCATCCTCTATCTCAAAACATTTCAATGCTTTCTGTGTTGTTTATGACCAAAGTCCACAGAGTGACCTACACAACTAGCAAGTCCCCCTTTTGTTATCTCTTTGCTTCTATTTCCTGTTCCTGAAATCAATGAACCAGCTTCTACATCAAATCCTCTTTTGTTCTTAACTATTTTTTCTACCATGTAACTTCATGCTTTCTGCTCCTTCTCTACAAATGGACAATTAGGCTTCTGTGTTACATTTATCTGCAGTATCAATACCCGCGCAACATTACTCTTTATCCCTTTTCATTATTTTCAGCATTTGCCCATCTTCTTGCATTAGAATGTGAATGTACTGAGCATACAGATTTTTATCTGTGACTTTCACTGCTCCAATACCAATTCCCTAACTGTGAAAGAAACAAAAATTGACTTAAATCTGAAGCTCAAGGGCTACATTTTCTTCAAAATGATTGTTTTGGTAAGGAAGAAACTGAAAGAGAAATGTGAATTTCTGGCTTCCCAAAGGGGGAGGCAAAATTTTATAGAATTCTGAGAAAAGGTAGAATTTAGCTAAACTGATAATAAGCAGTACTTTTATTAGATAAAAGCAAAATAGAATTAGTCCTACAGGGTTGATTTGATCAATGCTAAGTAGATACAAGTGGCAGAATGATTGGAAAGCAGGGTAGTTCAAGTAGTATTTGCTGATTGGGGATTTAGCTAAAAACTGGTTTTGACAGTTTTACCTCTCCTCAAGTACTGGGTGACCTTATTGTTCAGGAGAGAGTGAATTTCTCTGTTTCTGATGTACTGTGGATGATATCCTTCAGGCACGGATGGCATTTTTTATTCTTATCACCAATGCCTGTTTCTGCACAGGGATTATGAAAGTGAATAAAGAACATTGTGGTAATGTAGGAACTCTATATGTCTTTATAAGTGATAGCATTTTTCCTAACTTAATTTTTTAAATACATAGAGCACTTAAAAAGTAACTTTTTATTGTTTTTTTAAACATGAATTGAAATTAATTCCTTGAAAACACAAATAATGAAAAAGAAATAATTCATAAAAATAGAGATAACATAAGTAGTCCTACTTCTCTTAAAGACATTGAATCCATAGTTAAATTATTTCCCAACAAGAATATGCCTTGCTTAAATGTAACACTAGCAGAATTTACAAGTATTTAAGGAAAATATATGTAATTAATTATCAGGGCATCTTAATTCTACTAACTAAACTTATAATGAGCCATCAAAACACACTTTATAGATGTGTTTATACATGGCTACTATGAATATAGAAAGAATAGTAATTTGAATCATATGACATATTTAAAGGAAAATAATATACTGCATTCTAACAATTTGGGATTTATTTAAGAAACCAAAGTGGTTTTTTTTTTTCAATCCTTAAATACACACACATACACACACACACACGCACACACACATAGTTTTAGCTCTGACATGGGAAGAGCTTGTAAGTTATCATTTCTGTCATTATAACAAGAGAAAATCAGACAAACTGAAAAAAATTAACTACTTCTTTGATCCCATCAGAGAAAATTTCAGGGAAAACTTCCACACCAAACTTTGAAGAGACAGACTGAGAAACAGGTGAGATTTTTCTTAGCTAGAGCAGAAGCCAGTGGAGTCACTAATTGGTAGGAAAAAGTAGACACCATGCAAGAACTGATAGGTTATATAAGTGGAGGGATAGGAATTATAAGAGCAAAAGGAGATGCTAGAAATAAAAAAATAAACACTGCAACATAAATAAAGAATGCTTCTATCAGGTTCATCAGTAGACTCATCATAGCTGAGGAAAGAATAGATCAAAGCAATAGATCAATAAAGATGACTCAAACTAAAATGCAAAGAGGAAAGAATTTTTAAAAGACATTTAGGAATTATGAACTATGGGGAAGAGGAAGGGGACAGAGAGAAGTAGGGAGACAGGAAAGGGCAAGAGGATAGTAGAAGGAAGAATGTTATAAAAACATGATATATGTATGTATGAAAATGTCACAGTGAAACCCATTAATTTGTACAACTTATATGTACTTATAATAATAAAATAGAATTGTGGAATGAGGTATAATATAAGTGGAATGGTAAGAGGAGAGAGAGTAAGAAGCAGAAGAAATGTTTGAAGTCATGATGATCAAGAAGTTTCCAAAATTAATGACAGATACCATGCAACAGATCCTGGAAACTCAGAGAACACAAAGCACTAAATATTTAAACAATAACAAAACCTAGGCTTATAATATTCAACCTGAAAGAAACCAGAGTGGGTTTTAAAAAAACTTATCGATAGAGAAACAAAGATAAGAATTACAGTGGACATCACAAACCACAACAGCAAGAAGAGGGTGGATATTTAAATATTAAAAGTAGTAGGATAAAAAAGGACCCCCATCAACATAGAAATCTATATCCAGTAAAATAAGCTTTCAAAAGATGAAGACTTAACCTGAAAAAAAATGAGGGCTATATTACCAGCAGGCGTCCCCTATTAAAAATGTTAAAATAAGTTTTCAAAGCACCAGGAAAATTATATAGATCTAAAACTTGTATTTCTATAAAGAAGAGCACTGGAGAAGGAGTGAGGTTAAATAAGATCTATTATTTCCATTGTTCTTAATATAAAAGAATATATGCTAAGAGAGAGGATCAAATAGAATCATGTAAACTGATCAACTAAAAGCAGACAATGCATTAAAATGAGGTGAGATGAAGAAAAAGTAATGCAACGACTACAACACATACAATATGTACTAATTAAACAATAAATAATCACTTTAAATGTGAATCATTAAAAAGACAGGGATTGTCAGAATGGATTAAGACAACAAGATCCAACTAAATGGTATCTTCAAGAAACCTACTGTAAAATTAACCAAGGAAATAAAGACAAATGACCAATATCAGAAATAAAGAAAGAACCATCAATACTGATTCCATGGATATTAAAGGATAATAATAGTAAGAATAGCTCATACCCTCAAATTTGATAACTTAAGTGAAATGGAACAATTTGAAAGATACAAACTACCAAAGCTCCCAGAAGAAATAGATAACTTGAATATTTCTAAATCTATTAATGAAGCTGAATTTAATTAATAAGCTACCAAAAATATACTAGGCCCAGATATTTTTAATAACAAATTTTATCATTTTGGGAAGAAGTAATACTGGTTTTCCACCATTACTTTCAGAATATAGAAACAGAGGGAATACTTCATAACTCATTGAATCAAACCATTATTACCTCAACTCAATAATCAGATTGACATTATAGGAATGGAAAGCTATAGACCATTAAGTCTCATGAACATTGGCATAAAAATCCTTAACAAAATATTATAAAAATTAAATCAGCAATATATACAGAAGTTGTACACCAAAACAGTAGACTTTTCACTGTTTTATAAAGCTTTTTTTTTCGCCTTTTTACAAGGCTGTTTCAATATTCAAAATTCAACCACATCAAAGGCCTGCAGAAGAAACTATCATAACTATATGTGCAACTTGCATCGTGACTATAGATTTAGAAAAATCATTTGATGAAATCTAACACCCATTCCTGAGAAAACTCTCAGCAAAGAAGAAATTCAAAGAAATTCCCTCAACTAGATATAGAACATCTATAATATTAACTAATATAATACAGGGTTAAAAACTGTATGCTAATTTCAGAAATAAGGATATAATGTCTTCTTAACACCATTCCTATGCAACATGATACTGGAAGTCTTAGCTTGTGCAATAAGACAAAAAAAAAGGATTGAAATGAATCAAATAAATCCATCTTTCTTCATAGGTGACATTATTGACTATGGAAGAAAATCCCAAAGTCTCTCTAAAAGAAAAAATTTTAAGAGCTAACAAATGAGTATAGCAAAGTTAAAGGATACAAGATTAATATACAGAAGCCAACTGATTTCTTATATATCAATAATGAACAATTTGAATTTAAAAAGTTTACAATAACACAAATCACTCACACACACAAGCGTGCCCACCTATAATACCAACTACACAGGAGACTAAGGAAGAAGGACCAAAAGTTCAAAATCAGTCTTGGCAACTTAGTAACATCCTGTCTCAAAAAAATAAGGACTGAGAATGTAGCTCAGTGGTAAAGTACCCCTGAAGCTTTCAAATCTCCAGTACCACAAAAAACAAAAGTAAAAACACTCAGATATGAATCTAAATAAATAGGTATAGGAGATATTATATATATATATATATATATATATATATATATATATATATATAGAGAGAGAGAGAGAGAGAGAGAGAGAGAGAGAACTTTGATGAAAAAAAATCAAAGATGCATTTATGGATTAGAAGGCCCAATCTTATCTAGCTGCCAGTCCTTCTTAACTTGACTCAGTACAATCCTGTTCAAAATCCCAGCAAGCTATTTGGTAGATATTGACAGGCTGACTCTAAAGTTTATAGGACAAAACAAAAGACTTAGAATAGCCAGGTGTGGTAGCCCATGCCTGTAATCTCAGTGGCTTAGGAGGCTAAGATAGAAAGATCAGCAGTTCATGGCCAGTTCCAACAATTTAGCAAGCCCCTAGGCAATTTAGCCCCTTCTCAAGATGAAAAATAAAAATGGTTGGGGATGTGGATCAGTGGTAACTTGCCCCTGGGTTAAATCCCCAGTACCCCACCCCACAAAAAAAAAAAAAAAGAATAGCCAGGACAATACTGAAGTAAGACAAAGGTAGGGGACTCATACTTCTTGATTTCAAGACTCTTAAAGCTACTATAATCAAGATAGATTAGTAATGATTTTTAAAAAAGAGCCTAAAAGTATACAAACACAAACTGGTCTTTGACAGGGACACAAAAGCAATACAATGCACAAAGGATAGTCTTTTCAATAAATGGTGCTGGTTGTGGGGATGCACATGTGCAAAACGAAGTGAACCTAGATGCAGGCTTTACAAAGTTAACAAAAGTTAACTCAAAATAGATCACAGAACTAAATATGAAATGCAAAATTTTAGAACTTCTGAAAGAAGCATAGAGGAAAAAAAATCTATGTGACCTTAGATTTTGTGATGAGTTCTTAGATAAAACAAAAGCACAAACCATGAAGGGAAAAAATGTAAGTTAGACTTTTTTTGGATCAAAAGTTCTCCCTGTCAAAAGACACCATTGGGTAAATGGAAAGCCAGTTTCAGGTTGGAAGAAAATATTTCCAAAACACATATCTGATAAAGTTCTTTTATCCAAATATATAAAGATCTCTTAAAACTTAGCAATAACAAACAAACCAATTTGAAAATGGGCAAAAGATCTGAACTGACATGTCACAAAAAAACTATACAAATGACAACTATACATAAAGATGTTCACTATTTTCTGTTATTAGGCAGATGTACACTAAACAATAAAATACCTGTACACATCTACTAGATTGGCTAAAATCCAAATAGCTAATAATGTCAATTACCAGTGAAGAGGCAAGCAATACTCATTGGTGGTGAGAAATACAAAATGGTATAGTCACTTTTGAAAAGTTTGACAGTTGATTACAAAGCTATACATAATCCTGCCATACATCCAGCCACTATTCTCTGACTTACATGAAAATTTATGTCCACACACAAACTATGTAAATATTTTTAATAGTTTTATTCATAATTGTCCAAAACTGGAATTAACCAAAATATCTAGGTGAATTGATAAGCAAACTGTGATACATACATGCAATGGAATACTATTAAATAAAAAAGAATGACACATAAAGCCAAAAAAAGGTGTGGATAAATCTTAAATGCATACTGCTAAATGAAAGAAGTCATTCTATAATGTGCTTCCTTTGATATGACCTTATGGAAAAGGCAACACCATGGATATTAGGGATTAGCAGAGTTTGTTTTTATTTTTTTTATAATTGTAGACGGACAGAATGCCTTTATTTTATTTGTTTATTTTTATATGGTGCTGAGAATCAAACCCAGTGCCTCATGGGTACTAAGCAAGGGTTCTGCCGCTGAGCTACAGCCCCAGCTCTTGGCAGAGGTTTTGGTAGAGGAGCTAGGATTTAATAAGTAAAGCACAATAAGTCTATTTTGTATGCTACAATAATTGTGCAAATGTGATACTGTGCATTTGTAAAACTCATACAAATTTACAATACAGAGTAAACTTTAACATATGAAATTTTTAAAAGTAATTTAGGAGGATGGAGGACCCCAGGATAGAGTACAGAATTGACTAAAAGAACCCAGTTGTGGATTTTAGCTAGCTCAGTAGTAGAACACTTGCCCAGAAGAGGTGAGGCACTGGGTTTGATCCTCAGCACCACATAAAAATAAACAAATAAAATAAAGGCTAAATTCTTTTTTTTAAAGAAAGAACCCAATTGTATTATAAATGTATGAAATAGTCTCACTGGTAAGATTGGCAAGGATAGAGGGAGGTGCTGACTGAAGAAACTTCAGGAATGAGTTGAATCTGTAAAACTAAAAGCAAAGTGACTATACATAAGCAATTTGCTAAAGTTGTTTCCCATGGGTATATGAGGTATCAATTCTGAAACTTATACATGATACTGGAATTAGACAAATAAATAAATGGTTGGTATATGGTTTAAGTTTTCTTACTCTGGAGTAACAAAGTTAAATATAAGCAAGGAGAAAAGACTAGAATGATCCATGTTATAATAGGTTAGAGTTGAAAATATCTATTTAAATTCATGTTTAGTTTCATATACACATAGGTAGCTATACACACAAATAAAGATGTGTGTATGTACATTGTCACTGCATATGTATACAGAGATTTCTTAGTCTTTCAACTGCAAAGGCCTAGAAGCAAAGTCACCCTAATAGCAATGGACATACTTAGATTCCAGATCTTGGTTCCTAATACCATTCTTCAACAAAACAAATCAGGAATCCTTGCAGAAATGGCTGGCTCTATTACTTTGCAGAAAATGTACAGGATGAGCCCAGAACATCTTATAGTTCCAGAATGTAAGGAAATACTAAAAAATAATTTATAACACCACAGTGATAGAAGTATATCAAAGGAATACAGAAACCAAAGAAAAGATCTATTTGTCAAAGCTGAAACAATCTTGAAACTATGAGCTGTATGATATTGGATTAAACCCAAAGTATAAAATAAATATTCATGAATTCATAGCAATACAAATAAATAAATAGGAAAAAAGACAAATTTCTTTTGCAGAATTTTTGTAGATACTTTGTCTTCTAGAAGGTGTAGTATGATTCATTACTCCTCAAGTGTGGGCTATTCATAGTGACTTGCTCCCAAAGAAAAAAGTGTGAAAATAGGGGGTCAAACTTTACAAAGGAGAAACCTACTAAACACTGTCTCAACGTGATTTTTATCATGTTTTTTAGCATTACTGATAAATCATGTTGATAGTATGTACCCTTGATATGATGTGATGAGAACTATACTTTGCCCCCCCCAAATCACAGAACCAATATAATCATGAGAAAAATCATCAGATTGCACTTGAGACCTTCTACAAATCATTTTGCCAGTGTGTCTCAAAATTCTGAAGGTTTTCCAGAAGGAAAGTTTCAGAAAATGTCACATCCAAAAAGAGACAAGATAACTAAATGTAGTATGGTATCATAGAACAGTAATCAGACACTAGGTAAAAACTATGGAAATCTGAATAAAGTAGACCTTTGTTAATAACTTATTAACACTGGTTCATTGAGTATGGGCAATTGTATCTTTTTAATATATTAATAGTCAAGGAAACTGGGTTCAGCATATTTGGGAACTCTATGTCATTTTCACTCTTTTTGTGGTAAATATAAAACTATTATTAAATAATTTTAAAGTATTCAATGTAATTCACCAAGGTAACACAAGAGGATAAAAAACATATGATCCTCTCAAAAAAATAAATATAAAGCTTTGATTAAAAATGCAAAGGCTGGGGCTCAGATTGGGCTCAGCATTAGAACATTCGCCTAGCACGTGTGAGACACTAGATTCAATCCTCAGCACCACATAAAAATAAATAAATAAAGGTATTGTGTCCAACTACAACTAAAAAATTTTTTTATATACAAAAGCTATTCTTAACTCTCCCTACTGGAACTAAGAATTCTGAGTTGAACAAAATTATTTAATGAGGTAAGGGGCAGCTACAAAGAAATCAATTGAGAAATCACTGATAATGGAGATACTGAAAGCTTTCCTTTGACAATGGAAATAAAACAAAGATTTTTCTCTCATCATTTGTGTTTAACACTGTAGTGGATATCCTAACTACTCCAAGTCATGGAATAAGAATTGGCAAAGGAAAGGTATAAATGTTATTATTTACAGACAAAAAACACGTGTGATTATAAGCAATGAAAATTAGGAAACTCATTGAACAAAATAGCTAGATTACAAAGAAAATAACTCAAATATATCTCTGTGTTAAATAGCAATTAAAAATGAAGTTTTAGGATGATAACATTTTCAGGAACATCAGAAATATCAGTTATACCTAGGAGAAGTTCTACACAGAATATTACAAAACAGTATTGAAAGAGAGCAAATATAATACCTTACAAGTGGAAATATTCAGATTAAAAGATTCTCTTATGTATAAATGTTAATTCTCCATTAAATTTAACTAAAGATCCAGTGCAATATCATCCCAATTCTGAATCTGGGCTTTTTTTAAATTGTCAATCTGATTTATAGGGTTCAGAAAAATGAAGAGCTGAAATAGTCTTATGAACAAGGTTTCATGTGTTAAAATGAATAAATCTGAAGGCCTGTTATAAAATTGCCATGTACTTACAAAAGATAGAAAGATATTCCAATGGAGCAACATACAGACTCCATAGACAGCAGGTTATGATTACTTGATTTATGATAAAGGCATTACTGCCAAATGGTGATGAAAGAACAGTCTCTTAAATAGTTGGTGCCAGGTCTATCAGATACCAGTGTGGGAAAAAAGGGAGTCCCTTTTCAAACTATACAAAGAAATTACTTCTATATGTGATGTTGCTCTGAACAAGAAAGTCCAAACACAGTTTCTTGAATATGTTTTATTGTCATTACAATTTTGGAGAAGGTGAAAAGTTAAAATGAAATACCAGTACCACTAACCATATAAAGAAAACATTGATGACTTTGCATCAAAATTAAAACTTGTCTATCAAAATATATATTCAATGGAGAACCATTATATAAAAGACATAGTAAACCTTTAATGTCAAAAAGAAAGACATAAAATTTAAATAGGTGTATCACAAAACAGTATACAAATGGCCAGTAAGTATGTGGAAAGTCACTCAAGGCCATTAACCATGGGAAAGTAATAATTCAAATAATAATCCCATAAAATAAATACTCATAAGGATATCTAAAATTAAAAACTCTAGCAACCTCTTTAGAATGTTCTTAGTATTCACTAAACTTGAATGGAGACATCATACTTTCTGATGTATATTTAACAAAAATGTATACATGTATGACCTAAAATATGTACCAATGGGTGCTTGCAGTGGCAGCATTTCTAATTGCAAAGATTGAAAACAAAGGGTTCCTGAGGATTTGAAGAGATATATATACACATTTAGAAAATATGAATATTATCATGGCTAATTATTGATGAGTGATCCATATAGAGGATATGATCCTCATGAAAAGAACTTTATTTATTTTTTAGAAATTATGTTTCATTATGTTGCCTAGGCTGATCTCTTGGCTGAAGCAATCCTTGAGTTCAGCCTCCTGAGTACCTGGTACTACAGATGCATACCACTCTGTCCAACTAAGAATTTAATTTCATACCAAAGCTTTGCTTTTTTAAAAAATTGAAAAATATGGGGCTGGAGTTGTGGCTCAGTGGTAGAGCGCTTGCCTGGCATGTGTGAGACCCTGGGTTCAATCCTCAGCACCACATATAAATAAATAAAATAAAAAATCCATTGAAGCTAAAAAATACTTCTAAAAATTGATAAATCTTTTAATTCATTGGTATTATCTTTACAAATTTGATATTGTCTGAATTCACATATTATTGGCTTCATTAGAATAGAAATTGTACTTGTGGACTTCAGATAATCAACCTGCCAAAAAACTTATTTTATTCATCTGTTTCCTTACATATGAACAACTTATTTTATTTAACCTGATTTTAATGGTTCATTTTCATAATTTTCAGAAAAATTAGCTCCTTTCCTGTGTTGTAATAAATCTGGCTGGCAGGATGTATACCATTATATGTATTAAGTCTACCTTTGGTAATTAAGAAGTTCCAAATACACCTTTATTCTAGTGAAAACTTACTTCTAAGGAATTTATATTTGTTATTTCAGCGAATATGAATATCAGTATAGGTTCTTTTTTCATCAGTTACTTCAAAGAAGATGCTCATCTTTTATCTGAACGTGCTTTGACTGAAAGTTGAAAAAATGTATGAGTGATTGGTGTAATTTCTATGGTGCAATATTTGGGTCTAAATGTGAAAGTTCACAAATTCATCCTTATTATATTATTTTAGATTTGCATAGGGTTATAAAGTTTGTAGGCCATTGATGGACTGTGAATATTTCAAGTTCCTGACAATTGCACCCAGAGGACTGAGATCCAGATAATTTGTCAGTAGATTTAAAATTTAATAAAATTAGAAGCTTCTTGCTTTATAATTCACTTTTTAGGAATAGCATCCATGAGATACTGTTCTCATCTTTGACTACCATCCTACTCCCGTTCTCTTAGATAAAGACCACTGAAGAAAAGAATTCTCTGGCTTTCTGTACCAGGGATATATAAATATTACCCAAACCAACTTCACTGAATCTTTCTAAAACACCAGTGCGCTTTGGCTTAAGGTTTTAAGGATTTCAAACTTGGTTACAATTTTTGAAACCAAATAAATGTATGTAAGGGAAATATTATAGCTTCTCTCATGAAGAGATTTGATGGCATAAGAGTACTCATAATTGTTAAAATGACATCCATGCTTGGGATGGGATAAGGAAGTGTTCTATGCTATACAAAACAGTTATGGAAGCAGAAATAATTCAGAGAAGAGCTCAAGTAATCATTGAGAATTTAGATAAGAGACTGTGTCATAGAAAAAAATAGTTTGATGAGTGGTTGCCCTAGTAAGTTGGATGAAATAGAATAAAAATGGAGTCAGGCTGTTAAGTAGCAAAATCTATTATA
Organism: Marmota monax; assembly: GCF_021218885.2. Lineage (NCBI taxonomy): Eukaryota > Metazoa > Chordata > Mammalia > Rodentia > Sciuridae > Marmota > Marmota monax. The sequence goes on along the minus strand of NW_026695200.1, from coordinate 3,705,356 downwards.
TTCTCAATATGAAGAATATTGACCCTACTTTATTGGAATGCCAGCAGCTCAAATCCCTGTTAGAAATTATACAGGACTGCTGGTGGGACCTAAAATGGTAAGAGTCCAATGCCCTTTTCCCTAAATGATATTAAATATGTTAGGAATTATTTTCCGATGCTCTGAGGGAGATAACACAAAAATTTCCTAGGGTGCTCTGCAGTGTTTTCAGTCTACGGCCCTACATGTGGGAGTACATGTTGGCTGTTGCATGGAGTGTTGCCTCCAGTTGTCTTTGATTAACAGAAACAGCAAAACAGGAACCAAATTAGAAACCCACATCAGGGAGTGCCAAGGCGTCAGGATCCAATTATCCGACTCCTCTAACAAATCGGGGTACTCCTTTTGCCTTGGAAACCCAACATGAGGGACTGCTAACAATAACAATATCCCTCAAAACTCTTCTGCAAAAAGTGAACTGGGAGGAAATAAATACTGTACTCAGAAGTTGGATGATTCCCCCACTGATTTCTATCACAGTTCACTGAAGCAATTTCCTAAATTTACAGATACAAACCTATGGACAAATAAGAATAGATCCTTGGTTCTTTCCATTTTTAGGGCACGTTAGTTGCTAGGAATTCAATTATAAATAAGAGAAAAAGCAGGTATGTGGCAAGGATGTATAGTTTCTCACGTATCGTTGGGAGTGGCCCAACTTTGGGAATAGAAGGAGAAATGTAAGCCAAAAATAAATTGAAGACTGCAGTGTTAGCTGCCAATCATATAATTTATTCCCAAAGGGAACAAATGCCAATAATCACTATGGTAAATAGTAATGACATTAGAAAAAGAAATCCTCCAAATATTGAAGGATGAAATCTAACCCAGAAACCTCCTCAAAGGGAACCTTCCCATGCTATAAAGTTAGACAAAAAATTATTGGCAAACAGTGCAAACTAATGGGCAAAATTGACATAATCAGGAAATCTCAGAGCTTGGAATGGAATAAATTTATGTGTCTGTTTCTTTTTTCCTATCTTAATCTTTTCCCTACCTTTTCCTGTGAATACTAGATCCAGGCACTCTGAAGTTTCTACTGATCTTTCTTGTTTTACCCTATCTCAGAAAGACATCCAAAATGTGGATATTTCTGGACTATCTTCTACTTATTTTCTTTCCTCTGAGGTTCCTATGAATAAGCCCTGCCTTACAAGAATGTGCCTATCTCCTAATGTGCTTGATAATCTGCTAGGAAGGGACATGCTGTGTCTTCTAAGACTGTGATATTCTGTACTCAGGATAGAGTAGTTTGGGAGCAACTAGCATTCAAAGCATATGAGTGGGTAAATATGTGCTTTTTTAAACAAAGGGTACCGTGGTACAGTGGCAGTCTCATCCCATGCTAGAAAGTTATTCCTAAATTATAGGAAATAAGCCTATCATTTTGCAGCCTAGAAACAGATGATAGTGGTTTAATAAAAGAGACCAATAACTTACAACAACAACAAAAATCCTTGGCCATATATAGAAAATATTTTTAATTCAAAAACAATGTATGGAACCAGTTATTAAAGAACTAGAGAAACAAGGCATAATAAATATGGGATATTCACTTCATAACACACCCATATTACCTGTGAGAAAAGGGGAACAATTTGACAAAAAAGTCAGTCTGTTCATAGATTTGTACAAAATCCTAGAGAAATAATCAAGTTGTGATATGTCCAACACCTGTAGCACCTAACCTTGCTATTAACTTAATGTCTGTGCCTGAATAAGCCAAGTATTTTTCTGTGATAAACTCATGTTCAGCTTTCTGTTATGTACCAGTAATTGAGGAACCAATATTTATCTTGAGTTTACCTACAGAGGTGGAAGTTTTTGATGTTTGTGGCAGTGGATCTCCAAGGAATTCAAGAATTCACCTATTATATTATCTTAGCATTTACAATAAAAATAAAAATAAAAGAACAACAGTGATTTTTTCTCACCTTCAGTTTACATGCTAACGAATGGTGACAGTTGCTAATATCTTGCATGTTAATAAAGAGACACATTAACTATGCTAAATTTCTTAGTCTCCTGGGACATAAAGCCTCCCTAGATACTGTTGCAAAATTATCAAACTAAAGAAAAATATTTGGGATATGTATTACCGGCAGATGGATGATGGTTGCATCCTAAAGTCAACCTAATACAGAAATGAAAAAAAAGAAACAACAACTAATTTCGAGAATTGTAAATCCCTGCCTTTTATTAAAAGAGATGAAGCCTTCTCACAGAGACATTGCATTAATTGTCACCAGACCCTTTTTTGTTTTATTTTTCTGCAGTACTGGGGATTAAAACCCAGGGCCTTACAATTGCTAGGCCAGTACTCTACCACTGAGTCATACCCCTAACTGCCAGACTATATATATATATATATATATATATATATAGTTGATGGACCTTTATTTTATTTATTTATTTATATGTGGTGCTGAGAATTGAACCCAGTGCCTCACACATATGAGGCAAGCATTCTAGCACTGAGCCACAACCCCAACCCCCACCAGAACTTTTTATTATAGTCAAAATAAGTTGAAAAATTCTTTCACACACTTAAAATAGCTGTTATTTCCCCATCTGTAGTAGGAGTTCATAACTGAGATAATCTTTTCTGCCTTTGATTCAGGGTAATGGTGTGCTTACTCCAAAATTAGGCCTCAATTATTGGATTTTGTTGCTCTGGGGAAGCCACTCTTCTTACTAAAAAGGCCTAGGCCCTGGCTCTGTTACTTGTTTACAGATACCTTGTGTTACTTTTATTTCATGTTCATAAAATGCAATCCTTATCAGGGTTCTATGAGACTAGTAAAAGTCTGTCTAATCCTAATTCTATTCTAGGTGGGTGTAAACTTTTCTCATCTACCCTGTGGTCAGACCCTGACAAAATATGTTGAACATGTCTACTTGAGTAATAATTGAAGAAAATACTGGACCTTGGTTTGATCTCTCTAAACTTCCTATTTTCCAATGTGGATTGAATATTTCACTGATGTATATATCCTGTGAGAACTACAGGGAATACAAAAGAATTATATGCAGTGGTCAACCCTCATGAAGCATTCAAGCCTTCTGTTTTCTCAAACATAAAGTCCAAATGGCAGAACTTATAACCATGATACCAGCTGTTAAGTTAATATCCATCTAAAAGTAGGGACCCAAAATGATAGTAGTTATGTGTCTACTATGTGACCAGCCAATTGTGAAAGAATAAAGGCTTTTCTAACATCAGTAGAGACTAAAGTATTACATGGGAAATTAATTACTTGTTTATGAGCCATTCCAACTTCTCTGACAGATTTATATGATTTACTGTAGAGTTTACACTGGAAAACAAGAAGAAATGTCTTTAAAAAATGTTGCATACCGACCTGTGAAAGGGCTACTGAGGTTTGGACTGGGGAAATTGAACACCTATTACTTCTATCCAGTAATTTCCTATTCGTATCTTCAGAAATAACCAACTCTCTAAAAATTAGGAAGCAAAGAGAGCTAAAAAGTTCATCATAGCAGGCTGGGGCTGAGACTCAGTGGTAGAGCACTTGCCTGACATGTGTGAGGCACTAGATTCGATTCTCAGCACCACATATAAATAAATAAAATAAAGGTCCATTGACAACTAAACAATATTTAAAAAAAAAAAAGCTCACCATAGGAAAATGAGAATTTCATGGAGGGACTTTTCCTTTACTCCAATTGCCATATTATTGAGTGACTTTTTCATGCCTACCAATAAACTAACAAAATGAATATACTGAAAACTTTGAAATCTTGCAGTACTGTAATAGGAATATTAATTAAGGAAAAATAAAAATATGAATTTGCCAGAAAATTTCTTTGCAGGATGCATGTAAAATAAGTAAAGAGACCCTACTGAGGGCAACATGTGGATCTGACACAAAAATATTTTAGAGCTTCAATTTTTAGGAGGTATTAAATATTTTTGAGTAACGTTGCTTATTGAGGTCTAGGTGGGCTAAAGCAAATGCACAAAAGTTGGGGCTGGGGATGTGGCTCAAGCGGTAGCGCGCTTGCCTGGCATGTGTGAGGCCCCGGTTCGATCCTCTGCACCACATACAAACAAAGATGTTGTGTCTGCCGAAAACTAAAAAATAAATATTAAAAAAAAATTCTCGAAATGCACAAAAGTTATCAAACCCTTCAAAATCATAGTTCTACTTTTGGAATTTCTAAACATCTAGAATTCAATAGAGAAAGTCATTTTGTAGCTATGGTAATTTAAGAGCTTTGTAATATGATATCAATATCAATAATTTGCCTACTTCTTATCACCATACCCATCTCCTGGGAAAATGGAATGAATAAACCATACTCTAAAGAATTTTTTGGCTAGGGCTGGGGTTGTGGCTCAGTGGTAGAACACTTGCCTTGCACTATGTGAGGCACTGGGTCCGATTTTCAGCACCACATAAAAATAAATAAAATAAAGGTATTGTGTCCATCTACAACTAAAAATAATTTTTTAGAAAAAAACAATTTGGGGCTAAATTATCTCAAGCCACTGGCACAGAGGACCAAAACCTTGTCATTTGCTTTATTAAAAGTAAGGTTAATTCCCTTTAGCAAGCACAGCATTTCTCTCTTTGAATTTGGAAGCTTTATGAATCTTGGGTTTAAGTCCATCTCATTATCTGATAGAATGGAAAATACTCATGGTCAGATATAATACTTAAAGAATTTGTGGGTTTCCCTATGCTTACTTTGCCATTATGTGGCCAGGTTCTGGAAAACTCCACCAGAGAAGGTATTTTTATTGATATTGTACATGAGACCCAGTTTCTATCAAAGTGTTTCAGTAGCAGACTGATTGTCATCACATGGGCCAAAACCCTGCCAGGTATGGTTGATAACTCAATACTATAAGGTTAAAGGAGAAACCCAAATAGATCTGTTTCACATGTGATACCAATAACAACATATCATGCCAATAATTGAGAGGGTTATATTCTTCTATTTAGGACCTTAACATTAAATTCTCCAGATAATAACTTACAATGACATACAAGCTGAAGAAAAAAGCTCCTCTAATAAGAAGATAGCAGGAGAAACATGATGTCTTGCTTTCATCTTTCGTCTTTATCGTGTGTGTGTGTGTGTGTGTGTGTGTTGCTTGGGATCAAACCCAGGGCCTTGCACATGCTAAACAAATGCTCTATCACTGAACTACCTTATTATCTTGCCATTATTTTTAAAGGAGATTGTGGGCTCACTAGGTCTAGGCAAGTCCACAGAACAGCTGGGGAGGGTGTGGCAACGGAGTTGAAAAGAAACCTCTGGAGACCAGTTTCAGAGAACTCGATTCACTTTATTATTGCACAGGCAAGCTTTTATTCATAGCCTGATACTGGGGAAATTAGCTGAAGGCAGTATTAATCCAATGCACTAGCAACACCCTTATGAGTGGCAACCAATGGGTTAATAGGTCAGCAGCAAAAAAGCAGAAGGAAAAGGAATGTGCTGTGCACCTGAGGTTAACCAGGTTACCATGGTGATGGGGCTGGTTGTGATTATTGTTCCAACCACAAATATCCAGATTCAGTGTGTTGAACCCTGAGAGCCCCTCACATAGGCAACCTAGGCTGCTTTCCAGCTCATGGGTCCAACATTGATATTTATCTTAAAAGACATTTTATTGGTACATTATCATTACACATAATAGTGGGATTCATTGTAACATCTTCATACATGCACATGCACATAACATATTTTGACCAATTATGATAATTATTTCATATCAGTTGAGCATGCACCTTATTATTTGTCCTCCTTTTAAAAATTGGTATATCAATCTCAAGGAATTTGTATTGATTACAAATTGTCTTAAATATGAGGTGAGGACTCAAGAAACCTTTCTTTGTCATAACCCTTCAGTCAGAAGATTTAAATTTAGAAAAAAGGAAAAGTTGAAATCTTCCCACCAATAGATTAATCTTACACAAAGCTATCTTAAACAACACCATATTTTGTAAAATTCAACATATTGACAGAGGACATTTTTAACCAACCAAGGTGAATATCAGTATATTTACATTGAAAAGTCTTGAAACAATATCAGAAAACTCCAGCTACTCTCCATCTTACGTAGCCACTGGGGTTCAATTTGACAAAACTGAAATGAGAAGAAAATACCTCACACCAAATGATGAAAGTTGGTTTCTTCAAAAACACCAGGTTGGGTTTGGTGGCACACTCCTGTAGTCCCAGCAGATAGAAGTCTGAGGCAGGAGAATCATGAGTTCAAAGCCAGCATTAGCAACTTAGTGGGGAACTGAGCAATTCAGTGAGACCCTGTCTCTAGATAAAATATTTAAAAAGGGGTTGGGATATTCTCAATGGTTTTAAGTGTCCTTGGGTTCAATCCCCATTACCCCCCAAGAAAAGCCCCAAATATCATCCCATAAAAACTAAAATCTCTTTTAGAATTTGGTGTATTTTGTACCCATACTTAAGTCTTATAGGATAATTAAACAATCTGTTTCATTTAATATTCCCACAGCTAATTAAGTAAATTCAATTCTATCTGAATTTACCATTATGAATTAGTTCATCATTTTTACCATACTTTCCATTATGAGTAAAGCCTACCATTATAGACTTTATCATAATGAGACATTTTACACAGGGACTAGACACATAGTATGGTTAAACTAAAAGATATTATTAGGGCTGGGGTTGTGGCTCAGTGGTAGAGTGGTTGCCTAGTATGTTGAGAGGCCTTGGGTTCAATCCTCATCACCACATAAAATAAATAAATATAATAAATGTATTGTGTCAAACTACAACTAAAAATAAATACTTTTTAAAAAGAGATTATTAGGGCTGAGGAGGTGGCTCAAGTGGTAGCAAGCTCGCCTGGCATGCAGTGCGGCCCGGGTTCGATCCTTAGCACCACATACAAACAAAGATGTTATGTCCGCCGAAAACTAAAAAACAAAAAATAAATATTTTAAAAAATTCCCTCTCTCTCTCTCTCTCTCTCTCTCTCTCTTAAAAAAAAGAGATTATTAAATACCACATTAGGAGGAATAGAAACTGGGGCTGCAATTGCAAACTCTTATGATATAAAAATCCTGAAAACTGAGTGTCTTTGGAAAATTACAGAAACTTGTTGTTTAGATGTGAATAGGAAAGAATCAAAACCAAATACAAAATATAATGGTAGAAAAAAATTAGTCTGGGGGAATTCAAATTGAGGAAGAATTTAGAATTGGACATCTTGGAATGAAATTTTGTTGCAAAAACTATAAAACATTTTCATAAACTTCCATCTGTGTAAGTTAACAAAAACTAGTTATTTAATAACTACAGTATATGTTTACTAGTACTGAACTACAAGTATATATTTACTAGTACTGAACTACTACTGAAATACTGAGGGAAATAATTAGGTATTGGACATATTAATATCCATGAAGAGATTAAATGGTGGAATTAAAAATTTGATCATACGATAGATAAAAGAGCTTAAATATGATACTGCAGACTGCAATTTCTGAAATCCAAACTAATAAAATTAATTTCACTGAAATATGTAAGTTTCTTCTATACATATGTGAAAGACAACTTAGAAGAGTGTCCTTCAAGGAGATAAAATTGTTTGCAATTCATGTTATTAACAAATGCAAAAAATAACCAGATGAATGGATTTGTCCCTAAGATTTAGACTGAATCCTTTTTCACATTAAAATTAAACTTCTGAAGTTTAACAGTTCTATGTGTGTCTTCAACAAATACTCCATAATGAAGCTTCAAGAATTGATAATGGGATTAGTGGGCAATATGTGTCATACAGAAAACATTACTTGGTAAGATGGACTATTTCTATCAGTGCTGGATTTACCTGCATTAATAATATTCTATGTAATTCATGATCTTCATAAGAAATACATTGTTTCTTCATAAGAAATACATGCAATAAAATATTCAAATTTTATCTTAGACTATCAAGCACCACATCTTGATTTTTGCATTACATATAAACTGGGAAAAAACAAATACGATTTGAAAAATAAGTCTCAAATTGTAAAACACTTAGAAAAATAAGCTACCAAACTAACCAGCAATTTGGAAAGCTGCATATGATGGAGAATTCTTATGCAGAGTTAATCAAGAAGCTGCTTTGGGGCTGGGGTTGTGGCTCAGTGGTAGAGCGCTTGCCTAGCATGTGTGAGGCACTGGGTTCAATTCTCAGCACCACATAAAAATAAAGGGCCACCAACAACTAATAAAATATCTTTTAAAAAAAAGAAGCTGCTTTTATATGCATCAGTAGTAAACATTTTCAAAGATTAGTCACCTAAAGTTTATATTCTTTTCAATTTTAAAATTTATTCCATCATACTGTTAATCAATAATTTATTATGTATAGTGCTTTGAAAATGTAGGATACATAGAAAGCTAAGTTCATGAGGAGGAATCCAAACTGTAATGCAAATTTTACCAAAAAATCAAATACTATAAATGGAATTAAAGGAGAAAGGGATTGTGGTGCAATGGAGTTTATTTTAATTTTAATAAAATGTTGAGGCTGTGACTAGTTACACGTTCTAATTCTACTTACAAAAACAAACATAGGAGGGACTGAAAAAGAACTATGAAGAACAAAATATAAGAGTAAGCCAAGGGGGCTGGGGTTGTGGCTCAGATGTAAAGCACTCACCTAACGAGGTACTGGGTTCAATTCTCAGCACCACATAAAAAATAAATAACTAAAATAAAGGTATTGTATCCAACTACAACTAAATTTTTTAAAAGAGTAAGCCAGAAAGAATTATCAAAGAACAAAACAGTAGAACTGATAAAGAATTAAGAACAGCAGAGCATCAGAATAAACTTAATATAACTGTAGACAACAATTGAATGTCTGCTGAATGTTTCCTTAAATTGGGTAATGTATTATAACTGTATTTTTAATTAAATAAATAGTGTTAAAAATTCTCTACATCTTGGTAGTCATTTACTAGTTACCAGCAAGTATTCAGGGTAATTGCTTTGTTCAACAACAAAATCAGTTAGTTCATGAGTTGGCATGTTGTTTTACTCTTGATTATTTTCCTCCCAACACTAAAAATGATGCCAGTTGTTCCTCATCTGGCTTTTTAAAAAATATAGATGGTAACATCATCTGGTTAATGGAAATCTTTGGTTTACATATAAAAGATAGTAACATGTTTGGGGAGAGAGTATGCCTAGTACTGTATGTAGTCTTTTGGAAAATAAGAACATATACTAGTTTACAAATTATGTAATACCATGTGAGCAAATGCATGCATGTTATGTAGAAACTATTGTGGAAGAAATAACTAGGCATCATGAACTTGGTCACTTGAAGTTATCCCAGAGTCCTGTACTGAATCTGTTTAAACTCCAGTTCACTTAAGCACCAGGGTTTAAAGATGTTATCACTGTCAAGAGTCTTCAGTACCAATAGGAGCAATAGGTGTATGCATAGGGAGTGCAGTGACTTCAGTCAATGGTTAGACCATATCTTGTCCTGGAAAATATAATAACATATGAGAGTTCTTAAATGAAGAGTGACAAGCCTTAGCTTTTTCTGGGATATTTAACTTGGGCTTGAGAAATGAAAGTTGTTTTTTTTTTTGAGATTTTGTTTCTCCCTCTTCTAACTATCTGCTTGTAAAAGAAAAACTTTCTGATTTTTTCAGCCTGATTAAGGCATTTCTCTTAATACACCTGTATTGTTAGAGTTAATAGCATGGATTTTTTCTCACCATGTGTTTCAGAATGTGCAGCTGGAAATAAAAAAATCATAAGATGACTTAGAGTTCAGTGTGCCTTTGATGACTGAGAAAAGTCCAGGTGGAACATCTGCCAAGAAATGACTGGCCTCTGAGATTATTGCATTCATTATTTGAGAAAATGTTTGTGAGTGATCAAATTATTCTTCTCAATGAGTGACTGACCTCATTGATGGTAACATCATCAACAAAAAACTTGCCCTTTTACATGAACTTCTTTTGCTTGAAGCTGGAAATTTTATGATTCATTTGCACCATCTCTTCTAGCAGATATTGACTTAGATCTATGCATACAAGTAGATAATTTATCTGTGTTATACATTTTCAGGTTACTAATATGTGTATATCTATGGATAATTGAGGAAATACAATTGAATTGAATAGAGCCAGACTCAATTTTGACGTTAGGGTATTTATGTTTTTTTTTTTAGGGGCGGGGAGGATTGGTTCATTCTTTTTTAATTTTTTATGGTTCTTTTTAGTTATACATGAAAGTAGAATGGGTTTTGACATATCATACATATATGGAGTATAACTTCCCATTTTTTTGGTTGTACATGATGTGGAGTTAAACTGGTTGTGTATTCATATATGAACATAGGAATATTATGTCAAATTTATTCTATTAATTTTCCTATTTCCAAACCCCTTCTCTTCCCCTGACTCCCCCTGTCCAATCTTGTGAACCTCCACTCCTAGCTCCCCCACCTTCCCACCTATTGTGAGTCAGCATCCATCCACATATTAGAGAGAATATTTGACTTTTAATTTTTTGAGATTGACTTATTTCATTTAACATGATAGTCTCCAGTTCCATCCATTTACTGGCAAATGCCATAATTTCATTCTTTATGGCTGGGTAATATTTCATTTTGTATATTACTACATTTTCTTTATCCATTCATCTGTTGAATGTGGGCCCTAGGTTGGTTCCATAGCTTAGGTATTGTGAACTGATATGTCTATATCACCATAGTATGCTGATTTTAATTAAGTCTTTGGGGTATATACTGTGGGATGGGATACACTGGGTTGAATGGTGGTTCCATTCCATGTTTTCTGAGGAATTGACATACTGCTTTCCAGAGTGGTTGCACCAATTTGCAGTCCCAACAACAATGTATGAGTATGTAAGGTATATATGTTGCCTTTGATACACGAAACTGAATAAAATTATGGGTAATCTATGTTTTATTTCTAGAAAAATAGTTTCAAGTGCAATGAATAGATTCATTAAAGGTAGTGCATAATTACATATGATGCCAGTTCTACTGATGTGGATGACTTGAAAATTTAGGTAAAGGGTATTGAAGAGTATGTTCCATTTTTGTGGAATATGTCATGAAAGTTCTCTAAACAAAAAACCCTGTGTTTTTCATTATTGTTTCTGGTCTTGCACTTGACAATATTTTCACTATAATGAAAATTCAAGATTCATTAATATGCTTGGCAATGAATCTTGAACTTGAATAATTTGAGAAGCAAACTAATTAACTGAATGTCAGCTCATAAGTCCTGTGATTCCATTATTTGACATATAATACAGAAAGTATATGCTATGAGTGATGTCAATTGCCTTGGCAATTCTTAGGTTCACCAAATCACAACATGCATTTAAGTTTTTCTTCTAAACTAAAAAATGTAATTGACACAAATATGTGTACATATTTATGGGGCATAGTAGGGAGGAAGAAATCATTCTAGTGTTACATATAAGTTCATTTTCTTTTCTATTTTTAAGAGAGAGAGAATTTTTTAATATTTATTTTTCAGTTTTCGGTGGACACAACATCTTTATTTTATTTTTTAATGTGGTGCTGAGGATTGAACCCAGTGCCCAGCGCATGCCAGGTGAGCACGTTACCACTTGAGCCACATCCCTAGCCCTAAGTTCATCTCCTTAATGAGTTATTACCCTACTTGATGACATCTTCATAAGAAAAATGTCACTTTTCCATGAACGTTAATTGAAATAATATTCAGATATTTCTGAGTCATAGTAAGTGTCCCAAATATGTGATTTTATTTTATTATAATTATAGAAGTAGATAATTTGATGTAACCCTACTATAATATTTTTATTTTGCTCTAGTTTTATGATGTGTCATCATTGATAATGACTCACAATATAAAAACAATGGAATATCTGTCATGACTTGGAAATTCTTTTATATGGGTTGCTTAAGAAGCCTGAAAATTATATTATAAGTCCAAGTGGTTTGACTGAATTTTAGATCTGGAGATAATCTAACTCTCCATCTCTCTATATATCTATTTATCTATACATCCACTTCCTACTTTTGGTGCCAGGTATTAAAACCAGGGCCTTACACATGCAAAGCATCTATTGTTATAAGGAGAATTAAGTCCCAACCACACTCCTTTAAAAATATCTACTAAATGTTTTATTTTCTTTAAATCAGAGTTATTTCAAAACCAAACTCATTATGGAGTCTTCCCTATTCTTTTTAAATTGAAAGATAATGTTTGTGCATATTTATCAGATACAGTGTAATGTTTTGATTCATGTATTTATTGAGTAGTGATCAACTAAGGGTAATTAGCTTATCTATTACCTTAAACTTTGGTCATTTCTTTATGGTGAGTACAGTCAAATTCTTTTATATTTTGAGATATATAGGCTTTATTATTAATTATATTCACCCTACTGTGCCATAGAACACCAGAATTCATATATGGTTCCAAGAGTGTCATTTTATATAATATTCCATATGAAATGGACCATGAAAATATTCCTGATATATCTTCTTTTTTAAAAATATTTTTTAGTTATAGTTGGGCACAGTACCTTTATTTTGTTTACTTTTATGTGGTGCTGAGGATTGAACCCAGCACCTTGCACGTGCTAGGTAAGCACTGTACTGCTGAGCCACAACCCCAGCCCCTGATATGTCTTCTTGAAGAGACAGTCCAAGAATGAGCAACAAGATGCTCTGTGTCTACATGATACCACATGAAAGTGTCTCCAAAAATCAAGAAACCTATATGGTCTGTCCTTGTGTTTAGTGAATCAGTGTTCCACAGCCTCCATAATGGGTCACATATGCAAGAATGATCATATCTGTTCATTAAGGAAAAGCATATGTGAGCCATAACTTGTATAAGCCATATAAGGAAAGTAATATTTAGTTTATAAACCTGTCTTACTCCTCTCCACTTACATTAAAAACTGAGAAGAAAAAGAGACCTTTGGCTTGGTGGCAAATTATATGACATTAGCATAGAACACACCAGAACCCCAATTCATTTTATCACACAGCTTCATAAAACCTGCCTGGTAAATGTATTCGAGTCAAAATGAATGTGTGGACAGTGCAAGAGTTTAGTTTGGTGATATGTTATATTGTCTTGAAGAGAGATAATTACATTAAAAAATGTGCTAAATTGAACTATTCTGAGACCCAGGCTTGATAAGAATTGTAAGGTCAGAAGTCAGAATTTAGTGTGGGGTAGTTTGATATCAGGCTTAAGAAAGTGAAACTCTAGTGTGGAACTTTGTTGCCCAACACTATGTACTTCTAACTGAATGACAAATTCTCATTCCTTAAGATTTATTTCAGTGATTAATAATTCTTAAATATTTTAGTATATTAAGGGTTCATTTTGTGGGATCTTTTATTACATTGTGTCTTTCAATAATACATGCAGCCAAGAGGAAAACTCTTGCACTGAAAAGAGGCTAGTGGCTATCTATATAGTCAAATATATTTCAAAAGACCTTCAGATCAGTGCAAATTCATCCTTAAGGCAATTATATTTACTCATTCAAGGAACTTTACTATCAATATGAGGTTGTCTTTAGAAATTAATTAGTGACCTACTTGGTGTGATCCTATGACAGAATCTTCACTTTGTACCTCAATTTGATAGGATTAAAAACCGAGGAAAACTGAGCTTGGGGGTACATGCCCATAATCCTAATTATTCAGGATGCTGAGATAGGATGATTGCAGGTTCTAATTCAGCCTCAACCTCAGCCTCAGTCACTTAATGAGACCTTCTCTCAAAAAAAAAAAAAAAAAATAGGGAGTCAAGGAGGTACCTCAGTGGCAGAGTACTTGCCTACCATACTCAAAACCCTGGATTAAATTCAATAAGTAACATCACAAAAACAGAGCAACACAGAAATGCTCTAAATGGGGATGACTATGTCTACCACTGTTTAGATCTAAAGAATGCCACACTACATGTATGATACTGTGATTCATATCTGACATTCACGTGCACACACACACACACACGCGCATGCACGCATACCCACTAATTCAGGAAAACTTTGGTTTCCTGGTACCTAGTACCATATTTAATACTCATTTTGATCTTCATTACTACTAGAAGAATTTTTCAATTACAGTTTTACAAATTTACAAAGGTGTTATGTGGCTTTTGAAAGACCCTATTAATGAGTATGAAAATAACTGGAAGACTTATTAATGAAGGTGAAAATCTTAGATTCAGGGGTTTGTTTGCCTGTGACATAATTGAATAGACTAAAGAGCAAAATTTACCTGAATTTCAGATTTGAATACCACATAACTCCATTAATTTTAATATAATGAAAGTGTGTGGTACGGATGGTATCCATTTTTTTCTGATATGGCCTTTGAGTAAACCAGGATAAAAAAATTCAGGCTAATTACTACTTTAGGAGTCATTGACTGACTTTACAACCCTCATATGAGAAAAACTTCAATTTTCCTAAAATTTCATTGAAATAATATTGAAACATTGTGAAACAATATTGAGTCACAGACTCATACCTGTGACACAGTGTGGTGTGGCATTATTTGTATCTAAACACTGGTAAACATAGTTATACCCATTTGTAGTGTTTTTGTGTTGCTCTGGTTTTGTGTATTTGAAGGTTATTGGTGAAAATTCATCAATAAAAGACAATAACATTTTAGCTACAGTTTATAATTTTCTATATATGGATTGTTCAACATGCGTAAACAAATCCAATCCCCAGTGGCCTAATATCTCATTTCAAGATCCTTACTTTTACAGTTTCAGGAATATAATTTTAAGAGAGTTCAAATGTACTGTGTCTTGCTAATTATTATTTACATGGATTCTTTTAAAATATAGACAAGTGATGATCGGTGAGATGATCACATCTCAGTGTGACACCTACTGACTGATTATCTAAAGTTAACACATCTATATGTATTGCACTTATTGTGTTTGTTGAATCAATGATCCATAGCATAGGTAATGGCTCAGTTTTTGAGCACTGACCATTGCATTTAATTAATAAAAAGTACACATACATCATATACTCAATAACATTCAATTCACTCTTAGTCAGGCATGGTGGCGCATACCTATAATACCAGTGATTCATAAAGCTGAGGCAGGAAGATCACAAGTTTGAGGTCAGCCTCAGCAATTTAGTGAGGCCCTAAGCAACATAGTGAGACCTTGTCTTAAACCAAAAATGAAACATAAAAAAAGAACGCTAAGGATGTGGGTCAGTGCCTGCTGGATTCAATCACCAGCCCCTGTCCCAAATATAATTCACCCTCTTAAAAAATATCCTATTCCTGTCCTCTTAGATAATGACTCTGAGGGAAAAGTACTTTTGCCTTCTGCAATAAAAGTCAGCCAAATGTTCTGAACTGAATGTGCATGAACTCTAGCCCACCTTAACACCAAGAAGGCACGAACTATCTCTGCTGCATATTTAGGTAATGTGTAGATGTATACATGAGGAGGGAGTGCCATTACTTCAATCAATGTTGAGAATTTATGCAATCTCAAAGGCAGAAGATCACATAAAAATCATGGCCCATAGAAACATGTTGGCAACTATCCTCAGTGAAAGTTGTTAGATATGAATTTGGGCACCCTTTTTTTTATTCTATATTTTATTTTGGGCATGAGAAAACAAAATACCTGAGATAAACTTGTGTGACTAAACCAAAATATATGCTTATAAGTGGAGAACAAATGCTAATCTATTAAGCTTTGTTCCAGTGACCTATAATTCTATTCATAGCTCTCTTCCTCTCATTGCATCTTACAGTAAATTTACAGAAAGAGTTACACTTTCCACTAATATGATGTGAGTGCCATCCTTTGGTCATAAATATATTCCAAATAGACCATCCAACTAGTGAAGAGTCTCTCCAAGTAAGTAAGGTCTACTCATTTGGTCAATCTGAATATTGATATGTATTCTTTTTTAAAAAAAATATTTATTTTTTAGTTGTAGTTGGACACCTTTGTTTTATTTATTTATTTTTATGTGGTGGTGAGGATCAAACCCAGGGCTTCTCATTCACTAAGCAAACATTCTATTGCTGAGCCACAACCCCAGCCCCTTGATATGTATATTTATTGAGTGGCTGCTCTACTTAACCAAAGACAAAATCTTTAATCATTACCTAACTTTGATGTGCCTGAAAGTTATGGAATTTTTTTATTGATAGACCAATGTTCAATATTCATTTATTTTTTATAAGAAACTACACCCAAATTTGTATAATATAAGCTATAATACTAAGAGTTTCATTCTGCCTTTGATATACTGCATAAATATTGAAAATTTAAGGATTCTAACAACAAAAATGAAAATGTGAGACTTTATATTACAAGTTACAATAGTAACTTGATATTTACATTATGCCTCAAATTAATTTTATTGATGAGGCAATTCATACATGAGTTTCAGTTGCTTAATAGAATGTGAATGTTTTAATTTTAGAATAATGAAAGTTGATGCAATGAATGATAAATGCTGCTTGAAAACCAATGTTATTCAGAGTTGTTGATATAGTTATAGACCATGACATAGTTGTACCTTCAATTGTATCCTTTTAGACTTCAAATGAAGTTGAACATGCAAAATATTAGTGCTGTGTCCCAAGCATATATATAAGGAAGATAGGATAAATGAAATGCTCTATAATTTGACTAACATAAGAGCAGTTCCACAAAGATAAGATCTCTGTATTATGTGTCACTTATGCATTGGTTGATATTAGGCTACAACCTCCATAACAGGACATTTTAAAAGTAAATACCACCCATCAAGGAAAACATTAAACTACTCATACCTCATGAGAGGTAGACATACATTTGACACTAGCACAGAAGCTCAAAGTGGAGAAAACAGCTTTGACCTGATGAAATGAGGGATCAATACGAGATGAATGTTTAAACAAGAATACACTGAAATTCATTACATAAATGGAAACATAGTAGCCAGTGTGGAGGCCCATGCCTATAATCCCAGTGACTTGGAGGGCTGAAGCAGGAGGATCACAAGTTTAATGCCAGTCTCGGCAACTTAGTGAGGCCTTGACTCAAAATTAATTTTTTAAAAAAGGGGCTGGGGGGCTGGGGATGTGGCTCAAGCGGACTGTGCTCACCTGGCTTGCGTGGGGTGCTGGGCTCAATTCTCAGCACCACATAAAAATAAAATAAAGATGTTGTGTCCACCGAAAAAACTAAAAAACTAATAGTAAAAAATTCTCTCTCTCTCTCTCTCTCTCTCTCTCTTAAAAAAATCAAGGGGGGTGTGTGCTGGGGATATAGCTCAGTGGCAAAGTACCCTGGGTTCAAACTCAAACTCCAGTACCAAATAAAAGAAGAAACATGACTTTTGAATAACCAAGGATAAGCATGTCCAGGTCAAAGAGAATGCATGTGGATAAAGGAGGAATCTTGGGCTGAGTAGATGATGTTAATTTATATTGTTTTAAAAAGAGGTAATGACTTTAAAATAATGCTAAATAGGATTACACAAAAGAGCAGACTAAGTGAAAATTCTGAAAGAGGATATTGGAATGAATATTTTCACACTCAGGGCAAGTGAATTTGAAAGGAACCTCCAGATATTCAGAGGACCTCTTTCCAGGTGATCTAAATGAACCAATAAAACTCATTCAGAAGAATCGGTGTATACCCAAGAAACTAGAACTCCAAAAATATTTGCTGCCCCTCACTCAGCTCATTTTCACTAATTATGCTGACTTTTAGTGAGATGGGCTACCAAGATTGGCACCACTGCCTCAGTGGTCATAAGTGAGTGGATTTCAGGAGTCATGAGCCATTAAGCTATGGAGTTGAAAGTCATGAAGGCCACCTTTAGGGCCATAAGGATGGATTCATTAGACAACCTGAATCACAACGTGGGGATAAATTCTGATTAATAGACATAATTTCTGTACCTCACCCCACGTATTACTTTAAATAATAACCTGCAATGGTGAAGGAAGTCACGTCAAGAGAAAATTGGTTTCTTCACAAAAACACATGGCAAGCATTACCCTCCTAAGTGTAGGTTTCGGTCCGCCCAATACTGCCACTAGGTCTGAGTGGGGCAAAGGGAAATTAGGAGATCATCAGAAAGAACTTTTGCCCATGGTGGATCCAGTCCTCAGAGATGAGGTACTAAGATTCAGGAATTGGCCCTACACACAGCCATGATTAGGCAGATTGTGTTGAGAAGTGGGGTAGGTAATGGTCGTCATGAAGCATAAAGGGGTGGAGGTAATGTTGAATCAATTGGTTGAGGTTGAGAAAGATGCTATAGGAAGGGCCTCACCCTCCAAGAAAACACTTTGTGTGTCCACATTCTCTGAGTCAAGATCAAGCATCCCTCTGAAAATAGCCCTTATACTTGGAGTGACCCAAGGCAATGTGCTGGTCAGGAAGAAATATGAATTTTGGCTAAATTCCTCATGATGATGTTAAGACTGATTCTGAACCATGGGTTCCTCCACAGGCTAGAAGAATCTTATTTCAGGTGAAGGAAGAAACATTCATCATGGTTTCCATATTTTGGCTTTGCTCTGTGTCTGAGATGTGTACAGAAAATAGATGAGGATGATCCCAAGAAAGAAGATGGTTCAGGGGCCACAGCAGAGATTTCTGAGTTCTGTGGTTTGAAATACTACCTAGGTATGAGCACTATTCATTGAATTGGGATATCAGATTTGAGAATGTGGAGATGCACAAGAATACCTTTCAGTGTACATAGAATCATTGGAAGAGAACCATGTATACTAGACTTGGTATGAGACAGAGGCCAGACAGATGAACAATGACAGATAAACAATCAGGCCTCTATTCAAAATCTCTTATTACAAAGACTTTTCCTGGTGGGCTGGGGCTGTGGCTCAGAGATAGCACACTTGCCTGGCATGTGTGGAGCACTGAGTTCAATTCTCAGTACCACATATAAATAAATAAAATAAAGGTCTATCAACAACTAAAAAAAAAATTTTAAACTTTTCCTGAACCCCCAATCTTCCAATGTATGAAATCTGTCTCCTTCCCATTCTTAACCAGATCAATCATGAATGCCAGCTATGAGGCAATGCCAAGAGATACTAAAGAGTCTTCCAAATTAAAAAAACTCCTTAAAGGAATTATCATAATATCCGAACATTTTTTCCTGAAAGACTGAGCCATTCTTTGTTCACACCTATGCCTTCTCTCTCAATCTAAGTTGTATCTTGCACCTGAAGGTGAAACATTCCATATCCCATTTCTTTCCCCAATAAAGATCTGCCCAAAATTCATACTTATATGATACAGATTCCTTTCAATATGCACCTTCTCAAAAGTTTATATCTCCTGTATCAGATTATGCTATGACACATGGTATGGCAATGAGGGCATAAGAGTCAAACAAAACCAGAAAAGGCTCCAACTGTGCAAAAGTTACATGCTCTGGTATGCTGGTGAAAACCAGCATCCAAATTAGGTCACTTTTTAGATTACCTCATCACCTCCCTCCATTGGGAAAATACATAGAACAAACACAGCTAAAAGAAATCATATTCACTTGTAAAAAATGGTACTCTTATAGGCTGAATTTGTAGCTCAGGGGTATGATGATGGCCTAGCATGCATTATTAGCATATGGGTTTGATCCAAAGCACAGAAAAACAAAAACAAGATAGTTCTACATCTTACACACACAAAAAAACCCCCTAATTTTATATTTATATGAACTAAAGTGAAAAGTAGAACATGGTACACGTCAACAAATATAACTAATTCTTAATTTTATAGCCAAAAAAGTAGTGTAGCAATGAGAAATATACAAACTCTTAGTAAGAAAATAAGACCATAAGAAAAATTATCCTCAATAAGACAAATGCTTAAAACCATAGAATGAGACAGAGAGTCAGGTTCAAGTAATATGCTGAAAGAAAATAACAAGAGAACTCAAGCATCACTATGTCCCTCTAGGGGCAGCCACACTGGGGGCAATAGACCTGGAAGTCCCACCAGGAATCCCAGGTGGTCCAAGCTGGTGGAGATGCTCCTCAATCAGGCACAAAATTTCCAAGCTCAGGGTACTTGCTACTCTTCCCACAAGAAAGTTCCAGGGCTACCTCTTACTCAGCTCCTTTGCCCTCCTTTTGCTTTCCAAGGAGACCAGCAGAGGAGGCTGGCCCCTCTTCCTCCACAGGCAAAGTTGAGCAGATGACTGGGGTTATGGGGCTGAATCACTACTGCAGGGGAGAGCAAAGGGTGAAGCCAGGAGGCAAAGGTGGAGGCCTCAAGCCAAGGTGAAGACAACCCTGAGATCCTTTGTCCAGGAAGGAAGCCATTTGGGGATCTCCTTGCTCCAGGTCACCTTCCCTTCTTGAGGAGCAATGGTGACAGGATAGATGCTCATCAGAGAAGTTGAAGTTAAGGGCAGAGCTCCCTGGAACCCATGTCTCCGTTATTCCTGGGCCAGAGGAGGGACTAGTTGGCTACAGGGTTCCATTGGCTTCATGGCAATGCTGTGTGCCTATGGGGCATCAGGCCCCCGGGGTTTGGGAGGATGAAGGGCATGAACGGGCTTCCCGCTGATGGGAAGGACTGGCCAACTTCTAGAGTGCCAGGGCATCCAGGGAGCACAGCATGGTAGCAATCAAGGATGATGAGGGGGCTCGGGGACTGCTGAACATGCAGGAGACCTAGCTTGGACTCCTGTATCCTCTCCATGTCTCTCCTTCAAGCCTGCTTTTGTTTAGAGCCTTATCACTGGCATTTCCGGGTGCCAGGGCATTATCCTAAGGGTACCCCAAGAAGGTGTGTGGTCAAAAGTCTCCCAGAAAAAGGGACTGTTGTTCTTTGGAGACCCAAGCTCAACTCCAGACTGAAAGAATGGGGCCCAGGGGAAGGGTTTAGCTTCCTGGTGGGCTTCCATTGACATAGGGTCTGTGCCTGGGGCCAGGGAGCAACACACTGTAGGGCTGTACCAAGGAAGGAAGTGGCTCCAGGTTATGCAGTTCAGTGTTCTTGGGACTGTGGCAGAAGAGGTGTCTTTTTGGACCCATGCACTCAAGGGAAGGATGTGTGATTCTCCCACATGCTGGCCAATGCACGAAGACTCCTGTAAGGGCAGCTTGATGGTAAGTGTGCTTTGGGCCCAGAGCCTAGTCTAGCTATCAGACCCTGCTGGGACTCCTTGATACAGGAGGGGGCAGTGGAATGCTGAATCCATGGGGTCACAGGCATCTCATCCTGCAGGACTGGTGGTCACAGCTGCAGATAGGGGTCACCTTTGGGGATGGAACACTGGGGTCCATATAGGAAATGACTGTGTGAGTCCGTCCCAAGGCTGGCATCCTTCCCCCTCCTCAGCTGTTTTCCTCTTTCCACCCAGGTCATGCTCCCGACAGAAAGAACGCCTTGATCCTCCTGGCAGCAGCCTAGCCCTGACTTTGCCAATCCTCAAGGCCCCTTGGCACACTGACCTGTCGTATCCATCTTGGTAAGCCAATCCAGGTGCCAGTGCCAGTGAGAGGATGTATGGGGAGAGGACCATCTAGGTTTGGGTTGATGATGAAACCTTTATTGTCTTGAAAAGAGATGAAGACATAAAAATCATGCTCAATAGGATTATGATGAAGCCCAGGTTAGGGGACATTGGTGGAAAAGAATCTGGGTATTCCTATGTCCCTCTTAAAGAGAGTGGTCACAATGGGGGCCATAGACCCGAAGGCCCCACCAGGCATCCCGGAAGGCCTAAGCCTTTGGAGGTGCTCCTCAGTCAGGCCCCAAAACTCCATACTCAGAAAGTGGGCACTGGCTACTCTGGGCACATGACAAGTCCCAGAGCCAAGCTTTTGCTCAGCTCCTTTGTCCTCCTTTTCCCTTCCAGTGAGAGAAGCAAAGCAGATGGATGCCTCTGACAGGCCAGGCACAGGTGAGCAGATGGCCAGGGTCATGGGGCTATATTACTGCTGCTAGGAGGAATGAAGTGTGAAGCCTGGGTCAAAATTGGTGGAGGCCTTTACCATGGCCACTGGCTACCCTGAGATGCCTCTAGGAGGGTTGCCATTTGGGGATTTCCCTGCTAAAGGTCACTTTCTCTTCTTGACCCTTCATGGTGATTGGGCAGAGGCTAATCATAGATGTTCATGTGAAGGGATGGACAAGTATGTTCCCAATCAGGCAACTTCAGTCACTGGGCCAGAGGAGGGACTTGTTGGCTACAGGTCACTGCCACTAGTTTCATGGCAGCAGTATGTGCCTATGGGGCATCTGTCCCTGGGGGCTGGGAGGATAAAGGCATGAATGAACTTACCCCTGATCAGAGGGACTGGGCAAATTCTGGAGTGCCAGGCATCCAGGGGGACATGCATGATAATGGGCAGGGATGAGGGGTCGGGTAAAGGGCATGGTCTGTATTCAATTTATGGGTACAGGAGGAGGTTTAGAGAGATTCCATGGGTTGTAGTACAGAGGCACATGTGGGTGTTTGGCTGTGGTCATGTGCCTTGAATACTTTTGCTGATAGGATGGAAACATGAGCCCAGCAGCAATTGTTCAGCTGCAGCCAATTGCCCTCTTTGATCTCTTATTTGAAGTTCAAGTTAGATCTTTTGTCAAGGTTTTTCCTGTCTTTCTGTGCATGTGTTGTGTTATTATTGTTTTTTCCCCTTTTATATGTGCATTCTTACTGTCATACTTTGTGTAGGATGTGTCTCCCAATATCTCTTTTTTAATGGTGGAATATTTGGAGGTTTTTTGTTTTATATTTGAGTGACATAAAGTCATCAGTTCTTTCTAGTCTTTTTTAAATAATATTTTTAAAATTTTTTAAAATTGTAGATGAACACAATATCTTCACTTTTATTTATTTTTATGTGGTGCTAGGGATCGAACCCAGGGCCTCACACGTGCAAGGCAAGTGTTCTATCACTGAGCTATAGCCCCAGCCCCCAAATATTTATTTTTTAGCTATAGGTGGACACAATATCTTTATTTTATTTTTATATGGTGCTGAGGATTGAACCCAGTACCTCATTCATGCTAGGTGAGTGCTCTGCCTCTGAGTCACAACCCCAGCCCCAGTTCTTCTTAGTCTTAATGGTTTGATTGGATTGTAACTGTATCTAGTTGAAATGTTCCTGCAAGAAGTAGATTATTAGTTGTCTTCCCTGTAAGTGCTCATCTTCCTTATATATCTTTTTCTTTTTCCTTCTCTCCTTGATGCCTGGCTGCCATAATGGATGTTTACTCATCCAGCTTGCCCTTCTACAGTCAAATTCTTCCTTACCTGTAACTACGTTTAATGGACTGTTTTATCCTTGGAGTGATTATCTGAACTGTGAGTACAAAAACTTTCCCTCCTCTATGTTTCTCTTGACAGGTGGTTTTTTTTTTTTTTTTACAGTGACCCAAATCTGATTAATACAAAAATTGGTACCAAGAAGTTGGGTCTCTGTTGTAACTAACCTGACCATACAGTTCACAATCCTTTGGAGTGAGTTTGCAGAGGAATTTAAAAGGTTTGGAGATAAAGCCTGTAGAAGGTCTCATACATTTTATGAATAGCCTAAAAGGTGACTCAGTTTGGCTCAGAATACCAGAATTCTGATAGAAATGTGACCTGTGTTCATAAGGTTTCATCAGGAAAGGGGAACTTGGTTGGGACTAAATAAAGGCCATTCATGTTATATCTGGCAAAAAAAACTTGCCTATAGTTTGCCTGTGTCTTGAGACGTTGTTTTGAGCCTGAATTTAAAGATGATGAACAAATTAATTTATGTTACTGACAACATTTTAACCAGGTTTACTGTGAGTTTCCAGGGCAGAACATAGAAATGCAAGATTGTAAAAACTTGAGTTTAGCTAGAAATGTTTGTATAAAACTGAGGCCAAGGAAGATGTGGTTGTTAAAGTGATCACAGCCAATAAAGATTTGCTAATTACTTTACACAGAGATAATAGGAAGATGCCTTGACAGCATCTCAGTAATTTGTAAGACCATATCTATTGCAGGTTCAAGAGTCTTGAAAGAAAAATTCCTTGGAATTTTAGTTTCCTATGAAACTAAAATTTAATAATTTGATGACCAAAACAATGCCAAATTTTCAGCTCCTGAGTATCATGAGACATTATTATTTTCAGAATAATGAAGGTACATGTTAAAAATGATGACAGTTGTTTCTAATATGAAAATGATGCTGACCAGATCTCCAATTCATGAGTTCATTATTGGTTCTCCTCAATGCCTAATTGGCGCACTTGATGGTATCTTCACTTCTCACTGAAATTTTCAGTCCTATTGCTGTTTACCCATTCTTGTCCTCCTAGATAAGGACTACTGAGTAAGAACCTGCTTTGTCAACTCCTGCCACTCAGGTATGCTGCAGTGAATCTAATGAGTCTCCTGTCCCTTTGAAGCATGGTTTCAGGATGCCATTCTGGTAGGTGTTTACAAAGCAAAGTGGATATATGTGTGGAGAATATCTTAAGGAAACATGATGATGTAAAAATCATGCTCAATGGGACTATGCTAAGGCTCAAAAGAGGCAAAAATCCTGGCAACGAGGTGTAAGAAGTAATTAGATTTGGAGAGGGGTATTCATTTTGGGATAAGAATGAAGAAACTTTGAAGGGTATCTTGTTTTACCTGCCTCTCTTTGTTTCATAGAGAATATTCATATTCCTTTATTCTGATCTTCATATCTTTATTTTTATTACTCATAAATTGGATGTTTTAGCTTATTTTTCCTCCTTGTGTGCTTCAGAATGTTCAACCAGAAAAGAAATGCCATTACATGCATTAGATATGAATTCTTCCATAGTGATTAAAGATTATCAGGTAGACTATTTGACTCTTGAAGTCTGGCCTTTGAAATGATTATAGCCAGGCCTCGTGGCACAAGTCTTGTAGTCCTAGCTACTCAGGAGACTGAGGCAGGAGAATCACTTGAACTCTGGGCAGAATAACAAGACCCCATCTCAAAAAAAGAAAGAGGGTGGGGGGAGGGAGGAAGGAATGAAAGAAAGAAAAGAAGACATTCCATGCATTCATTTATGTAAAATGAATGAGTGATAACCTGTTCTTCCCAATGAGTGACTGATGAACACTCATTAAACTCTTTTCACCTAAACAAAACATGCTTTGATTTTGATTTGAAGATAGGATGTTTTGTAATTCATTGCAATTATCTCTTCAGTGATTCTATATGCACAAATTAACAATCCGTTTCTCTTATTCTATTCTGTGGATTACTATGGTGTTATAATGTTTTTGGATCATTGAGCACTATTCACAACTGAAAGACTTTGCAATTTCAGAGAATTGTTTGAGACTGAGGCACAGTCATTCCTCCATAACTACAGGAAATTGATTCCAGGATCCCATGCAGACACCAGAATCTGTGGATGCTCAAGCTCCTTATATAAAATGGTATACTATCTGCATATAATGCAACCCTCCTGTAGATTTTAAATCATCTCTGAATCATTTATAGTACTTAATACAATATAAATGCTTATATAACAATTTAGTTCTTATATGTAAATAGTTATTATACTATATTGCTTAGGGAATGATAACAATACAACAAAAGAGTTGGTACATTTTCAATACAGATGCAACCATCTTTGGCCTAACTACATAGTACACAGTCCATGGGTATTTTAATTATGGATGCAAAACCCACAGATACCTAACCTATACTGTATATAAGCCGCCATTTACTGAAATTGAAAGCAATGATTAGTCTTAAGTCCTATTTTCACATTCTGAGTCTTATGTGGTTTCACTATATTCAATAAAAGGTATACATATGTTATATATGATGCCGGTATTACTAATATAATTACTAATATAGGTACTTGCATATGTAACCAAGTGATGAGAGTAATATTTCATCTGTAGGTAAATCATTCCTTGACATGAAAACCTAAGATCAAAATACATGAAACCTATTTGCTTTGTCCTTACTGTAAGTGGTCAATCAATGTTCTGTAGCTTTATAGTAGTTCATATTTGGAGTATCAAACATATCAGTCTTATAAAATTAGAAATAGCTGTTGGGTGCCATATGTACATAAGAGATGTAATGCTTCCCTTTGACTATGTTCTTATTCCTATCTCCTAGAAAAAGACTACTAAGGAAGGAATTTTTTACACTGTTGTGCTCATGGGGCAATTTGTACCACCAAAGTGTCTGACAGTAAATATGTGGCATCTGGTTGACTATAGTACCAGTGTTTAAAGATCCATTTCTGGCAAGTATATTACACCTAAATATATGAGTGCCATGACTTAGTTCAATGATGATATGTTATCTTGAACAAAAGTGATGGCTCAAAAGTCAGGCTCAGTTGGATTATGCTGAGGCCCAGTTTAGGTGAGAATTGTGAGATAAGACTTTTGGATTTTTTGGTTTCTTTTCATGAGAATTTTATTTTGGGTTTCCAATGATGAAGTCTCCTGTGAAACTCGTTTTCATTCTAAATACATTTTTTTCTAAATGCTTCTAAGTCAAATTATGATCAAGTTTTCTTTAATTCCAATTTTTCTTGAATATTTGGCACTAAGATATTGGCTTTTTTCTCTCTCATCTCATGTTTCAGTGACTCCTGCTGGCACTATTCTACTGAGCAGAGGTGAAAGGCTACCTTTGCTGGCTAAAAAATTCCAAATTAGACCATTGGATTAGTGAAGACTCACCTCTATAATAATTATTTATTCATTTAGACAGTATATCATTATAGGGTATATAATATCATTATAGGGTATATATATATATCAAGGTTTATAGGGTATATCATCTTCACAATGATTGAAACATGAGAAAATTCTTACATTTATCTATAATTGCTTTTATTGAAGGTTGGGAAATATCATATGTTGGAATTATGCTCAGTGTGTTATAGTTATTTGGGGTCTCAATACACTAATAGAAAAAAATTAGTACTGAATTTTGACAGTGTTGGGATATTTTTTGATCACTGAAGACCCTTGAAACTAGGGTAAGAAAATGAATTTCATTAATGTTTCTTCAAAAAAATTGAAATTGGATAAACTGATGAACACATTGGTTCCTAATTTTTATCTCCCAAGTTTCTGTATTTTCATTATAATGAAAGTGTGTATGTGCTATGAGTAAAGTCAAATGTTAATAAGACCCTTGGGATAATCATGGCCATTTGTTGAGGCAAGACAATTGCCATTATAGGTTATTCTTCTCAATGAGTAACTTATAGGCTTGATAATATTCTTGAGAAAAAAAATTATTTTTTCACTGAAATTGCACTGATAGAAAGTTGACAAGTTTTATGATTATAAGTACAATTCAAAGGTCTAATATTCATTTGATCTAAATACAGATGTTAATGTATTAACCCCAAATGTATGTCAGGATGAAAATGTTTCTAGTTCATTAATGACTCAGAACATAAAGACAATGACATTATGGCTATATGTTTGAATTCTAATATATATTTCAATTTATTCACAAAATGAAATGCAGTTATGAGTAGTCAGCTATATTTTTAACTGAGTGTTATGTGGCTCCACTAAGATCATTATATGATAAATTACAAGCAATAGATAAAATCAATAACTATTAATATAGCTTCCATTCATATGTAAATAAGGTTGATCAATTAAAGTTCTTGTTTCTGCCTTAAACAACTTTATAGGTTCTCCAAATTCAAGCAATTTTATATTTAGCCTTTATTCTATAGCATCTATAGTGGATACTTTTTCAGTATAAAGCAAATATCTCCATTAAGAAATAGCATGCATGAGCCATACATATTTTCCTCTTGATCTTGCTCTTCTTTCCTTAGGTAATGAAGACCATTTTTGGCTTGTTGACACCAGTACAGCTGACACATCCAAGTACCTGTCTTGTTTCCTGTCAACTTCAATCATTTTTAACAATACCATTATAGTAGGTATTCTCAGAAAAAGTGAATGAATGTATGATGATGGTTTGTTTCAATGGTTTGTTTCAATGATAAGACCTTATATTTTCTTGAGGACGTTGATGGCATAAACCAGGTGGCCCTTGTCTTTGTAGTGGGCTTAGTTAATTTATTTGAAGAGGGGAAGGGGTTATGGTTCCTGATTTTGTGGGTATTTTTGTTTTGTTTTACAGGATATAAAATTTCTCCCTTTTTATTTTTTCCCCTTTACCAAATGATACTCAAAGGGAATAATTTCCCCCTTGCATTTTTCCTCCCCTGGAAGTATACATTTAGAAGACTGACGCTAAATTGTATCCTTTAAAATCATGCTTACCTCTTTAAATTAAGTCTGATTCTTTAAATCTTGCACTGGGCCATCTGGCTGTTTACATCTGGTATAACTTAAAGTTTCCTTCCAGTAGTCAGAGATTCAGTCTGTCCAAGTCTTTCTAGGGTTTCCATGGCTTATATGTGGAGAAGACTAATTTCTAGAGTCACTGCACTATCCTGCAGGTCCCTCAAAGTGCTCTTCAACTTCTATTGGGTCTGTGGACATGGCATTTGGGTCTGTTGCTTTATTTCTTTTTACTCAGTTACTTTTAAGTTCTTGTACGTTCTGTCTTTAAGTAATGTTGAGATGTACCTTTGCAAAAAGTTTTCTACCTGTGTGTTTTAGTCAGCTGTTTTGCAGCTGTGACCAAAAAAAACTAACAAGAACATGTAAAGGAGGAAAAGACTATGTAAGGGCTCAAGGTTCAGAGGTCTCAGTCCATAGATGACTGACTACCTTCCTCAGGGCCTGAGATAAAGCAGAACATCATGGCAGAAGTGTGTGGCAGAGGAAAGCAGCTGGGAACATGGTACCAGGAAGCAGAGAAAGAGCTCCATTCAATAAGAACAAAATATATATACCTCAAAGGCACACCCCCAGGGACCCACCTCCTCTAGCCACAGCTTATCTGCCTACAGTTATTAACCAGTTATTCCCTGTCACAGGATTAATTCACTGATTGTGTTAAGATTCTCATAACCCAGTCATTTCACCTCTAAACTTTCCTGCATTGTTTCATACATGTACTTTTGGAGGATACCTTACATATAGACCATAGCATTGTAAAAACTATTTGGTAATATTTGGAGCAGACATTTTGCTAGAATTATTACTATACCCCCCATTATTTTTGACTTTTCAAAAATCTTGCTTTTTTCCATTGAGGAATTTTATTTGAATTACATTCCTACAAAAAGAAACCCAGGATTTTCCCTCCTACATCTTTGTGGCCCATTATGCCAGCTGAGGTCATTAGTACAAAGAAACCAAACTGATGGGATGAGAACAGATTCTTTTGCCATTTTCTAGATCATTTAGTTGCACATAAAATCTATGACCAATTACTCCATACTTGTTTAATCTATCTGTGATGTTCACAACAATTTCCCCATCTCTGTGAGCATCAATGATTTCAAATTCACTAATGTAACCATGCTTCATCATCCCAATTAGAAACTAGGCAATAACTTTGTAGCACAGCCTAATAAGAAACTGGTGTTTTCCTCTTTTGGGAGTATTATCGGTATCAGCCAAGACATCAAAGCATTCCATAATGGTGACATGGAAAGATGAAAGAGCCCAATGTCATGTTTTGTTGGACACATCTACATTATTTTTTAGTCTAGAATTAGCATAGTCCTACACTAAAGGGATGGCCAATTTTGTGTCTATACTAAATGCTCAGGGTATTTAAGAAAGAGTTCTACATTCTTTCTGCATAACTCATGTCGTAAGTTATCTTGGCTCTTAATATACTTTTCTCTCTTGATAGATTTTGATTTGTAACAACTTTTTAAATATAATTTGAATTATTTTTGTCTAACAAATAACAATTATTTATAATTATTCCTTTGATGGATGTAGTAGTTAATATTGTATATGTAGTATCCCTATATATTTACTTCTATTTTTTGAATATTTTACACAGCTTCTGGAAGGACATATATTTTATACAATAGTAATGAGGACAGAGTTTCATAAAAAATTCAGATATTTGAGAGCATTTTCAGGTTAATAAAGGCAACAATTCATGAAACAGAATTGTTTGGCCTGAATGTAGATTGTGTTGAAATAAAGTTGCTCCTAGTCAGATAAAACAATGGTGTGGGGTAATGATCCTTTGATCCTAGTATGAACATAAACTTCCCTGGATTGATTTAAACCAATCAGATGAAAGAAGTATCATTTTGTACTGCTATCAGGTATATTGTAACATGCTTTAATAATCTTCTAAATGATATAACCTAAGTTCATAGTTAACTTGTGATTTTTTGTTTCTAATATATTAAGTAAATATATCAGTATTGATAACTGTCCCACTGCAGTATAAATTCATGTATTAGTCTAGACAAAAGGGTCCTGAGAAACTTCTAGAGTTGCCATTATAGTTATCTACCCAAAACTCAAGTCAAATGTCCACCTATTCTCTTATAATTTTTTTTTTTACATCTCAGGGTATTTTCATAAAATCTTTACTGGTTGAATATAGGTTTAGAATTTCCTATTAAAGAGACAAGTGCTGTCTCACTTATTGGATTATTTATAGAAATACTCTGCATGCTGAGGATAAACCAATAGGAGTATTAGTATGGTATGAGGAATGCTTATTTATTGGTAGTAGATTGGTCTGGATTGATGATAAGCACAAATATCTGAGGACATTAAGTTCCAGCTGAATGACTCTCTAAAAGGACAAATAACACTTTCAGAACTAGCTCTTTGATGATCCTATAATACCACTATCATGTACCCACCACCATTCTTCCTTCCTTCCTTCTGTCTTTCCTTCCTTCCTCCTATCCTTCCTTCCTTCCATCTTTCCTTCCTTCCTCCTTTCCTTTCTTCCTTCCTTCCTATATCGTAGGATATTTTCATAAAATATTTGAATACAAATTTAGAATTTCTTATTTAAGAAACAACTGCTTTGTCACTTATTGAATAACTTCTCAGAGAGTATTAGCTATTTTTAGAATAAATAATTTAGGGAGGAAACAAGTGAATAATGAAATGACAAATGTGACAAAAAGTTAAGCAACTGTGAGTTTGTGGCAAGGACTAGAAATGTTGGGATTCCTGTATGATACATAAATAATTATAATAGAACCAACATTGTGCTTCGATTTTAATTTTTAATTGATGTGGTACTTTTCTGATCTGATTTATTTTCTTTGAATTTTGCTATAGGTAAAAGCTAGAACAAGTTATTGACTTCAGAGAAAAGAGGTGAGCAGCTACTTTCATGCTTTTAAAATTCTGTGTATTCAGTGGTCAATGATGTCAGAACTTCAAGGTTTATGAGTTCAGAGGCTCAAAGGAGATTATTTTTATGATAGACATATTTTTTCCTCATGAATACCATTAATGGATGGTGAAACTTCATCATTGTTCCTTCTCTTTTTAAAAATCCCTTTTTAAAATTTTATTTATTTTAATTTGTTATACATGATAGCAAAATGCATTTCAATTCATAATATACATATAGAGCACAAATTTTCATGTCTCTGATTGTACACAAAGTAGAAACACCATTCATGTCTTCATACATATACTCAGGGTAATGATATCCATTTCAGTCCACCATCTTTCCTAAAAATCTCTTTTGAAGTAACTTCAAAAAATAATTATTCCTTTGATAATTTTTAGTTACTGACTTTTTTACCATTTTGTTTGGTGAAAATGATTTCATTATGAAATTTAAGTGTGGTAAACATTGATGTTTTTATCTTTTGTCTATCACATTCAGAACTTTGATGTTTCTAACCTTACTTGTACTATAATCATACAATATATTATTCTGATGTCTAATTTACCTCTTTAAATTTAGTTGACTTAAGGTTTTTTAAAATTTCCTAACAGGTTGTCTAATTTTACTAGAGTGATCCAAGATCATTTATTTCACATGCAAGTTTCATTATTCAGATACTAAACAAAATGTGTACTGTATGTTTACTGCTTTTCATGCATAACACAGTACATAAATCTGTACAAAATAAGCCTGGCTATGGAAATGCTTACTTGTTAGAAGGGTGCTTGTCTGGATTGATGAAGAGAACAATTGTCTGAGGATGCTGAGGGACTCTTTCCAGATAGCAATCTGAGGTCCAGATATGTGACCCTTTAATAGGACAAATAAGACTCTCCAAACCTGGCTTTAATTGGTAACACTTCGGTGACAATAGAATGACACTGTGAGCATGTCTTTTCTTTCTCTCATAGCAGGTAATAGCATCTTATTCTCTAAGGCAATGTGCATCTTTTAAATGTTCAGTGACTCAAAACTTGCTTCATTTTCTTACACTGAATTGTGCATATTTATATACAGAAAGTACATTCTTGAGCAGCAAATGAGGAGATTATTAAGAAGATTGAATTAAGAGTCAAGCAACTGTGATATGTACTGGAAATTCCACTGGTATTGCTAAAAGAAAGGAACACTGTCTGACCATATTAAATAATGACCATAGAAACTATTTTAGTGCCTTGATATTTTTACTATTCAATATTTTCTAAAACTATGTCTTTCCTTTTTTCTATCAAGTCTCATGAGATAGAAGAGCTAGAATCGGATCTTCCACTTCAGAAATAGGGGTGAGTAACTAGACCAATATCCTTTGAAATTCATATGTTGTGTGTTGTGGCCAAATTTTGAGGTCTCTGTGCTTATCTTTTCAGAATCTTATTTGAGAATATTTTTAAGACATGTCATTTTCCTCAGTGACACACTAACTCAGATTACCTGCATTATTGAGTTCTTACCATTTTCATTCCTTCCTGCTTTTATGGAAAAAAGTAGGATTTAAGATAATTGTTTTAGCAATTTCATGTTGGCTCAAAAATCATTATATTAAAATATAGCTGTGGCAAAATATTTATCAGAATTTCATCATTTGTTTAATTATTAGAGTTTCAGAATACAGAATCCATGGCTCATAAGTTCTTTGTGGTTTTATATATATATATATATATATATATATATATATATATATATATATATATATATAAACAATATGTTTCTGTTTCAATTTAATAACTGAGGATTGACTTAAATTATTTTTTTCATATTTTTGCAAATCAGAAAGTTATTTATGAAACTTTGTTCTCTCATTCTATGACATTATAAGATAGTAATAGAAATAAGAATTGGATGGTTTCTGGAATTTTTGAAATATATCTTGATCACTGAATTGATGACTTGCTGTGTTTGGATGGTACAAATCTATTGAACTGTACAATTTAGAAAGATAAAAAGGTATCTCATCAAACTAGTCCAAATATTGGTTCATATATTTCTTAGGATTATTGTCCAGTAGATTGTGTGTTACTTTGTGCTTAATGACAGATCAAAAGTGTCCTCTCTTTAACGCAAGCATTTTAAGAAAATCTTGTGGAATATTTATTTATGTATTTTTTAACACATTTGTTTATTTTTCTTGCATATGCTTAAAGTCTTTTACTTACATGTTTTTCTCCGTTATGAAAATCATAGTGCAATTATTTCTATACCACATGCAAAGATATTAATTACTCTTAAGGCACTAAAGGCCCACATGTATTGTACAGTTGAAAAAACTTGAGTAATACTGATAAATCAGGTGAAATATAAAGCCAACAGTCAGAACAATAAACTGCTGCAATTTTCAATTCCTTTTCACCATTTGAGTTCTTGACCCACTAAAACTAAACAATGTGGATCAACTTTTAATCCTACTTCCTTAATTTTTCTTTTTTAATTCTAAGATCAAAAAGCTCTAGCCATTAATTACTGCCATTACGTCATTTTAAGAAATTCTAAAGATAATCAGAATATTACATGATTTATGACATATTTTGACACTCTCTGCTTTTCAGAGGTAAAATATTTATTTGCTGCATCTTAGGAAACAAATTTTCTATATTAATTTAAATATCTATAAATCCATCTATCTTTATGTTTTGACTTATCTAACAATCGATTTATTTCATTATAAAGAAGATACTGATTTGATATATATTTTGGTAGCAATATGTATTGTGTAATATCCAGAGGTCAAACCGGTCCTTACATCTCTATGTCAAACACAATAGATATGTCACGGTCCTCAGTAGATCTGAAGTACACCACATTTTCTTTAATTCCTTATTTCCAGAGTAAAGGTTGTTAACACTTTCTTACTACCACAAGATATAATACATTTACAACCAGTATACACAAGGCTTAATGTACTCATGCTTCTGTTTCTATAAATTATTTCTAGAAAGAGTAATGCTTGAAAGGTTTTCTTTAGTAAGCCATAGTCAAATCACCACCCAACATTCAGCTTACCATACTTCAGTAATGTAATATTGAGACAAAGTTATTTATGTTTTATAAATGGAACAGTTAGATAGAATACTCAAATAATATTTTATTATTTA
The DNA here is from genome assembly GCF_021218885.2 of Marmota monax. Taxonomy (NCBI): domain Eukaryota; kingdom Metazoa; phylum Chordata; class Mammalia; order Rodentia; family Sciuridae; genus Marmota; species Marmota monax. The sequence continues at coordinate 3,670,907 of NW_026695200.1, read as the reverse complement.
AGATGTTTACTTAAGTAATACTTGCTTAAGGTTAACACTACTAAAATAAATTGGAATTAAATAATTGAAACTGACAGTGCTTTTGAAAATAAATGCCATTACAGTAGTACTTATCACTGACAGTCATACTAAGGCAGTCTTTAATTTCCAATTAGTTTGATACAGCTAATTGCAAAACAAAATAAGTTCTGAAAGAACCATTCCCTGGATATTTTTTTTTCTTTATTTATCATAATATGCATTTATAAATAATAATAAAGACAACAAAAGTGCAAAATTGAGTACAATGACAAAGCAGAGTTAACACAAAGAAATTAATCAGGATAGCTTTCATTGTATGAATTTAGAAAAATTTATTAGGTTAATCCTCTGAAATACTTTCTAAATTTTAACATTATAATAGGAATTTTTAAAATTTTTTAAAATTGTAGTTGGACACAATACCTTTATTTTACTTATTTTTATATGGTGCTGAGGATTGAACCTAGGGCCTCACACATGCTAGGCAAGCACTCTACTGCTGAGCCACAACCCCAGCCCTATAATAGGAATTTTTAAGATTGTAATATTACTAGTTTTTCCTTTCAGACAATTTGAACAGATTCATACTTGACATATAAAGTTTTTTTTCCTTGTCTTTAGTGCTAGCAATATATGCTTAAGAACAAATAAGAAATTGAATATAAGGCCACAAATGAAGGTCTCAGGTTGAGTAGTCAATCAATTATATAAGACACAAAAAATTTTAATTTAGTATAATGTTTGATTAGCATTATGAAAGTGTACTGAGCAGTATATAAAACAGACATTACTCATCTCCTTGAAACTTCCAATAGCTACTGGAACTCATATCTTCTTTTAATATCAACAATTATATAAACTTTTAATGGCTTATTCAGATGATAGCCCAGTGGGGTGTGTGTGTGTATGTGTGTGTGTGTGTGTGTGTGTGTGTGTGAGAGAGAGAGAGAGAGAGAGAGAGAGAGAGAGAGAGAGAGAAATGGAGAGAGTGCTAGCTCACATGGCACAGAGAACATCAGGTTATCAGTGTGCTCTGAATATGGTTAGAGTCATGTTAAAACCATGGCTTCCCAGTTCTGGGTTGAGCCCACAGATCAAAGCATTCCCAGTAAATATGGCAGGTTCAAGTCCCTTTTCACACAATATTCCAATATCATCTTATGTCAATAGTTTCTAAGAATACTATTTGTGTGAAGACAAATCCAATATAACCTGTAGGCAGCCTATGGGGTGGTAAAGTCATTTTTTTATTTGCTTACTGAACAAGAAAAGATAATAAGATTGAGAGATAGTTGCAAAGTGGTTGTGATGGAATAGAGATTGAAGTGTAAGTTTATACTAATGATGCTTTTGGTTTGGAGAAAACTGCTAAAACACAGGTGTCACAAAATCCTTGATATGACTCCTTTATCCAAAGAACTTAGCCAATTTTTTAGTGGAATAGAAATATGGGTTCTCTTCTGAGGTTGTATCTAGTAATGCAATCTATGGAAGGGTACTTGGGAGTAATAATAAACTTGTTGTAAGAAGGTTTACATTGAATGCTGCTTTGGTGCTGGTCCCTTTTTGTTCAATCCAAGTGATAAATATTGAATACTGATTCTTAAAGCAATATTTATTCCACTCTAATTTTTGCATGTGTCAACATTTCCATGTCTCAAATTCTTTCATGCTCTTGGTGATAAATAGTTCTAAAGTTTATGAATTTGCTATATTGAAAGCTATAAGAAACAAAAGATGAAGTGTATACTATTTTCCTAATGCAAATAACAATTCCGTAGGAAAGTATCCCCAGTTTTAAAAGTGCTAATTTGTCAGGAGCTACCTTACTAAGATTAGTCATGAACAACTATATGAGGATTATTAAAAATTATTTTCATATATCAATCAGAGGTCCAGATGAATGTTATTTGACAGCAAAAGAAGACTTTCAGAATTGGTTCAATGTGGTGACCTCTTCAGTTCTCTCCCAAAGCTCCTATGTATGTGCCTTTCTCCTTTTTTTTCCCTTACCAAATTGCATTGTTATAATAACTTCATTGGGCAGGCTTCATTCTTAGGGTTTCACATTAAGGAGAGGTTTGGTGTTTTATTTATTTTGAACTATTCAACATTGATTGAATAAAAGTACTTGATAATTTGAATACAGACATATCTAGAAATAATGATTGATGGGAGTGACTATAAAGTGGACTGTAGTATAAGTAAAATTGTAAAAGTTGTAAGGGAATGTGAGAAACTTAGATGGTACATAATGAAAATAGGCATAAATTATGATGTTCAAATGTTATTGATATTTGTGTATTTTCTCAATTGGTTTGTTTTCTTTTCTTGTAGTTATTTTTTTGGCATATAAAATAATCATAAAAAGTAACAGCATACCCAGAAATAGAAATAAGCAGATCCCTATATCTTTGGAACATTTCATGTGATAAGATAGATATAAGGTGAATCCTGATAAATTTTAAAGTTACTAAATTAATATAAAACGTGTTGATCTAACCATAATGGGGTGGAATTAGAAATAGGATGAGTATCTCTTAAAAAGCTACCAATATTTGGAAATTAAAATTAGTCCTTATAATCTATTCATTGATCAAAGAGGTTATAAAAAGAAAAATTAAAATGTATTTTGAATAAATAAAGATTAAAAACTAGCAGGGGATATTTATAGAATGGAACTCCTATACTAGAAATAAAGAAAGTTCTCAAATCAATGAGTTTATACTGTACCTAAAAAGTTAAAAAGTAAATTAACCCAGAGTAAAAGAAACAAACAATTATAAATATGAGAGCAGATCAATTAAGTATGTATGCATACATATATATTACAAATGTATATATACATACACATATAAAGATAAAGAGAGCAAAAAAGAGAAAGAAGAATGGGTGAAACTGAAAACTGGTCTATTGAAAAGATAAATAATATTGACTATTAAAAAGAAAAAGAAGGATATGAATACTAATATTATGAAATGCAAGAAAGAACATTATTACAGATTATATGAACATTAAAATGATAATAATTAAAATTTATGGAAAATGTATACCAATAAATTGGGCAACTTAAATGAAATGAAAAATTCCTTAAAAGATGCAACAAACAAAAATTCAATGAAGAAAAAGATAACTGGAATAGATTTTTTCATAGAAGTTTATTTGTAGTTAAACACCTCCCCACAAAGAAAACTCCAGACCCATATAGCCTCACATGAAATTTTAAAATACCAGTTATACACAATCTTCTAAAATAGTAAAAGAAGGGAATACGTTCCAATTCATTCTATGTAAACAGCAGTGCCTAGATAGAAAAAAAACAAATATGTTTGAAATGAAGAAAACTATACAACAGTATCCTTAGAACATAAATGAAAAAATATAGTCAAATTTTAGCAAATAAATTCCAAAAATATAGAAGTACTTTGTGATTAATTGGGTGTTATCTATGGAATCAAGGTCAGTTTAACATTTGAAGATAAGTCAATATTAGATATTCATTTCTGGAAAGTCATGGTAGGACCTCTCAAAATTTATTCCTCCTTAAAATCAATAAGAACCTTGACCAACATGGTCAAAATAGATTTTTCATAACTTTGGAAATTAATGAAAGGCTTACAAAATTTCCTAGAACATTTATTCAAGAAAAATGTCTGCCTCAATAAGAAGAGCAACATTTGTGGAATTTTAACATGTCTCCTTCCCATATTCCTCCCCTGAAACACGGTGGTATCCTTGAAAACAAGCAGGATGGCAGTGGTGGGAGGAGAAAAGGGTTTTGTACAATCCCCAAAAATGTTTAATTCCTAGAGAATTATAACTATTTGACCTCTCTGGAAGCTCACTAGAAAAACCTCATTTTTAAGATTTATACTTCTTTGAACTGACACAGAGCTCTCTCAGTGAGGAAATCACAATCAACAGGAATCCATAGAAACTGAGTCTCACAAAAGCCTGAAGAATTTAAAGCAGTCAGGAACAGAAAGAAAGAAAGGGGGTGGGGGAGGAAAGAAAGAAGGAGAAGAGAAAGTAAATGTCTTGGAAATTAATGTTCAAAGGCTCAAAGGGAGATTTGAAAAGCTCTGACACATTCCTTTGTATCTAGAAGTTCACATGCATGTACAGAGTTGTAGGCTGTCACAGGAAACATTAGGAAATACCCTAATTGCTTACCTCTTGATTTCCATGAGGTTCTGTGCAAGCAGGAGGCCTTAGCCTCCTGCTTCCTGCTAAGGAAAAGTAGTAAACTACTTGAGTACTAAATGTGAACCACAACAGGCACACACAATGTCCTTAGTAAAGGGTTAGAGACATGTTGGTTGGAGGCATTTAAGGAATTCTCTATTTATTATCTGCATACTGTGAAGCAAGTGGTACTTCAATATCCACATACTATAGGACACATTAACTTTACAGAATTTGTTCAGAAAAATCATGTAAAAAAAAAAAAACAAGAGCAACAATAGGAAACAGCAACTAAAATAAACTGTGGAATGGAGAAAAGTTGGTTTACATAATTGTCTCACTACATGTAAAAAGTCCAGTTTCAACAAAAAAGTGATAAGATATACAAATAAACAGGAAAGTATGACACATACACAGAAAAAGAAGTCAGTAGAAATATTCCCTGAGGAAATTCAGATGTTGGACTTAGTAGATACAGACATTAAGTCAATAATTAAAAATATGTTCAACAAGCTAAAGAAAAACATTGTCTAAAGATTTAAGTATGCAAATGATATGTCACCAAGTATGAACTACCAGTGAAGAGATAGAAATTATAAGCAAGAAAATTTTAGCTCCACATGAAAATTCTGGAGTAAAAAATGAACTAACTGAAATGTAAATTACATGAGAAGATCTCCAGTAGCAGATATGAACAGACAGTAGACTCAGTCAACTTAAAGATAGACCAATTGAGATTACCCAGTCTGAGGAACGAAGAGAAAGAATACAGAAAATATGACCTAAACTGCAAAGTACTATGGAATACCAGGGATCACACCAATGTATGCATAAATTGGAGCCTCCCCCTGCCAAAAAAAAGGAAAGGTAGGAAAAGTATTTGAAAAATGAAACCTTCCAAATTTGAAGGAAATCATTAATTGGCACATCTTAGATGAACAAATTTAACTAAGATAAAATTCAAAGAGATCCACAACTATAAACATCATAGTCAAATTGTAAAAGATACAGACAAAAGAAAATATTGAAGATAGCAATATTTTTAGCAATTCATTACATACACATTATTCTCAGTAAGAATAACTGACTTCTTGTAAACTATATAGGCCAGAAGGCAATGTATGTACTCAAAGTGATCTTAAAAAAATCTCTCAGCCAATAATTGTATATTCACGAAACCTACCATTTAAAAAAGATAAATGAAGACATTCTTAGATAAATAAAAGCTAAGAGAAATTTTTTCATAAAACCTGTCCCAAAAGAAATGCTAAAGAAACTCCTTAATTCTGAAATAGAAAGATACTGGAAAGTAGCACAAATCCACAGGAAAAAATAAAAAAGCACCAATAAAAAATATACATATATGTAAAACAAAGTCTAGATATATTTTATGCATAATATTTTCATCACCTATTTAATTTAAAATGTCAATGATAGATTTATGTTGATGGTCTTATGTAATGATATGATTTGGGGGTGATGTCAGAAAAATGCTAGAATAGGGGTTTTCTACCAGCAATTCCCCTAAGCATCAATTTTGACAATTACTGATGACAAGAGTACCTTTGTAGAAGTTCAGGAATTCAGAATACAGCATACCGTTGGTAGGAAAATTAGCTCAAGAATACAAGCAACAATAAATGTTGGTGAGGATGTGAAGAAAAATTTTCACTCATACATTCATTGCTGGTTGGACTGCAAATTAATGCAACCATTGTGGAAAGTGTATGGAGATTCCTTAGAAAACTTGGAATGGAAACAACATTTGACCCAGCTATTCCACTCCTCAGTTTACACCCAAAGGACTTAAAATCAGGATACTACAGCGACATAGCCACATTAATGTTTATAGCAGCTCAACTAATAATAGCTAAGCTATGGAACCAACCTAGGAGTCCTTCAACAGATGAATGTATAAAGAAAATGTGATATATATATAATGGAATATTACTCAGCCTTAAAGATGAATGAAATTATGGCATTTGCCAGTAAATGGATGCAGCTGGAGACTATCATGCTAAGCAAAATAAGCCAATCCCAAATAAACAAAGGCTGAATGTTTTCTCTGATATGTGGATGCTAATTCACAATAAAGGGGGTGGGAGCTAGGGAAGAATAGAGTTACTTTGGATTAGGTAGAGGGGAGTAAGGGAGAGGAGGGGTATGAGGGTAGGAAGGATAGTATAAATAATCTGACATTATTACCATATGCACGTATATGACTAACAACTGATGTGATTCTGTATCATGTACAACCATAAGAATGAGAAATTATATTCCATTTATGTATGATATGTCAAAATGCATTCTACTGTAAAGTATAATTAATTAGTACAAAAAAGAGAGAACATTTTCCAGTTACTTATGTAACCCCTCTCCCACAGAGTACCAACAGAGTCTTCCCTCAATCCATAATTTTTCCACAGGAGAAAGTGAGAGCATAATAAGTTTCCATCTTCCCCTGGCATGGTGCTTCACTATAGGCCCATTTATTTCTCACCCTACCCCAAAAATAAGGAGATCAATTTAGCTGAGAAGTTGTAAAAATATGGTAGTACTTAAGAGAGGTGGGGACTCACAGCACAGTTTAGAATCTCATGGATTCTTCTGTTTTAAGGACTCCATCAGGAGCTCACTTATAAGTCACTCAGGGTGCCTTACCTATAACCCACCCAACTAGCTCTGAGTATGCTCAACCCTCAAAATGCCTCATGCCCTCTGTGGGTAGCACCCCAAGTGTGCCCCTATGTAGAACAAATGAGAACACATGCAGAAAGTTTTCAAGCAAACAGAAACATTTGGTCTATGATTAGGAAAATGCACACAAACTTTAGAATTTTAGGACACTGAACTAGAGAAAACAAACTGGAGGATCTTATCATATAGCCTGAATTTAGGGGATCAAGGCATGGAATCGTAAAAAATCTACCTGCTTAAAGGAATTAAAAAACATTCATAGAAAAGATGAGGGAAAACCTCAGAATTTCTTGCCTGTCTGGTGAAAACATGTCTCTCCTAAAGCCAGTCAGTAAAGATTGAAAGGGGTGATTATTTCAAATGCAAAAATAGCAGTGCATGAAAGAACAAAGAAACATGATACCACCCAAGGAACACAAAAATTTTCTAGTAACTAACCATAAATAAATACAGATCTACAAATTGCTTAACAACGAATTCAAAGTAATCATTTGAAGAAAACTGTAAGAAACACAGACAATGCAATGAAACCAGGAAAACAGTATGTGTGGCAGGCATCAAGAATACAAATAACAACCAGGCATGGTGGTGTATGCCTGTAATTCCAGCATCTTGGGAGGCTGAGGCAGAAGGATTGTGAGTTCAAAGCCAGCTTCAGCAAAACCAAGGCACTAAGAAACTCAGTGAGATCCTGTTTCTAAGTAAAAAACACAAAATAGGGCTGGGGATGTGGCTCAGTGGTTAAGTGCCCCTGAGTTCAATTCTGGTACTAAAAAAATAAAAAATAATAATAATAAATAATAACAAATGCTGGCAAGCATACAGAAAAAAGGAACTCTTATGCACTTTGGTGGGAATATAAATTAATATGGCTTCTAGGAAAATCAGTATGGTGGTTCTTTAAAAAGCTAAAAATAGATCCTCCATATAATCCAGATATACCACACCTTAGATTTTATGCATACCCATGTTTATTGCAGCACAACAACAGTCAAATTGTGAAATCAGCTTAACATAAAGGAGTTTTATTCAGTCTTAAAGACGAATGAAAATATGTCATTTTCAGAAAAATGGATGGAACTGGAGATCACAATTTTAAGTGAAATGTCAGATTTTGAAAGAAAAGTATCATATGCTTTCTGTCATATATGAAAGCTAGAAGGAAAAAAATGAAGAACTCCATAAAATTAGAAGGGGGATCAGTAGCATAGAGGAAAGGGACCAGAGGGACAGAAGGGAGAGAGGGGAGGTATTGGGAATTTAAATTGACCAAATTATGGTTTTTGTATATGAAAAAATATGTGATAATAAAACTCACCATTAATTATTATGCACTAATAAAGTTGTTTAAAGAAAAATTTAAAAGCAATAAAGAAGCAAATTGAGGAGCTGAATTATACAATGAGTAAAATGAAATATGCAATGGAGAGCAATAGTAGACTTGATCAAGCAGAAGAAAGATTCTGCTAATTTAAAAACCAAACATTTGAAATTATCCACCCAAGGAAACAAAACTTAAAAAGAATTAAAATAAATGAAGAAAACCCACATGATTTATGGCACATCATCAAGAGAATTAACATAAGGGCTATGGGAATTCCTGAACTAGAATAAAAAATGGCAGAAAGTTTAAGGAAATAAAGGATAAGGAAAAAAACCCCCAAATCTGAGTATTTATGGACATTCAGGTACATGACACTCAAATTTTCCAAACATAAATGCCTAAAGAACTCTACCAAGACATATTATAATCAAACTGTCAAAAATAAAAGTCAAAGCAATCACTAATAAACAAGGTTACCATTCAACCACCCATCATTAAGAGGGTTTGCCTTTCCTGTGAACTACAGAGAGATGGGTTCCTTATGTTGAGATTATTCATTGCATATAATTTCAGTGAATGTTAATGAAATATTTATAATGTTAAAAGAGACAATTTTTAAAGCAATAAGCAAAAAGAGACCTATCACATACAAGGAAACTCTTATGAGGCAAACAATACTTTTCTCAGCAGAAACCTTACAGACTAGGCGACAATGGGAAGATATTTTAAAAGTGCTGAAAGAAAAAACTGCCAATCAATCCAGAATACTTTACCACACAGTTCTCCTTCAAAAATGGAGAAAAAACTATGAAATTTCCAGATAAAAGCTGAAGGAATTCACCACCACTAGACCAGCCTCACAGGACATACTAAAGGAATTTCTTCAAGTTAAAAAATATAGGACAATAATTAGTAACGTAAAAGAATAAAATTCACTGAAAAAGAAATATATAGTCAAATTCATAACCTTGCTATACTGTAATGTTGAAGTATAAATAATTTACTGTACTATAAAGTTTATGTATTAAATGTATTAAAAACAATTATAGCTACAATAGTTTGTTAATAGATATATCATATTAAAAAATGTAAGCTGGAATATCAGCAACATAAAATGTGAGGGTAGGAAAGAAAGTGTAGAGTTTTTGTATGCAATCCAAGTTAATTTGTTATAAGCTTAAATTAGACTATTATGCCTGTTTTGTGTAAGCTACATGGTAATCACAAAGCAAAAATCTACAGTAGACACACAAAAGATAGAGAAAGGAATCAAAGCATGTCACCATAGATATCATCAAATCATAAAGAAAAACAGAAAGAGAGGAACAAAGAAACAAAAGTACTACAAAAAAGCATGATAAGTTAAGTCTTTATTTGTCAACAATCACATTAAATGTAAATGAATTAAATTATCCAATCAAAACATAAAGAGTGAACAAATGGATTTTATAAAACTCAACTCTAGGGTGCCTACTTCAAGACTACACATAGGTTGAAACTGAAGGAATGGAAAAGTTATTCATTCAAATGGAAAAGAGAGCCTGGGTAGCTATGCTAGTATATGAATAGGCTTCAAGTTAACTGTAAGACAAAGAAAGTAATTATATAATGATGAAGGAGTTAATTTATCAAGAGAATACAACAATGATATATCTTTATGCACCCAACATTGAATTTACTGTACAAGGCAAATATTAATATATATTGAGAGAGAAACTGCAGTCTAGCAATAGAATAATAGTAAGAAATTTTAATACCCTGCTTTTGATAATTGATAGATAATCCACACAGAAAACCAATAAAAAATATTGGCCCTAAATTTTTACTTTAGACCAAATAAATGTAATATAGATCATATAGAACAGACATAAGAACATTCCAACCAACAGTATGAGAATACATATTTTTCTCAAGCACACATAGAACATTCTCCATGATAGAGAAGACAAAACAATCTTTACAAATTTAAGAAGCTCAAAATCATATCAAGTATCCATTTTTTTTTATCACAACATTATGAAACTAGCAATAAATAACAGGAGAAAAACTGGGAAATTCATAACTATGAACAACCAATGGACCCAAGGAAAAATCAAAAGGGAAATAAAAATATCTTGAGAGGAATAAATGGCAGCAAAATATAGCAAAATTATGAGACCAAGTAAAAGCAGTTATAGAAGGGAATTTTTTAGTAATAAACTCCTACATTAAGAAAAAAGGAATAAGATAAAATAAATAGCTTAACTATATAAAATAAAATAGCATAAATAAAAAAAATAAATATAAATAAAATAGCATAACTTCACATCTGAAAAAAACTACAAAAAGAACAACAAATACAGCTAAATGTTATTAAAAGGAAAGAAATAACAAAAATCATAGCAGAATTAAATAGAATATAGACTAGAAAAATAATAAATATCAAAAGAACTGAGTAGTTTTATTGAAAAAAATAAACAAAACTTCAACTAGGATAATTAATAAAAAAGATGATTCTAATAAAATAAAAGTGAAATGAGAGGAGTGGGGCTGTAGCTCAGTGGGACAGGTCTTGCCTAGCATGTGTGATGCCCTAGTTTGATCCTCAGCACCACGTAAAAAGATAAATAAATGAAATAAAGGCATTGTGTCCATCTACAACTAGAAAAAAATATTTAAAAGTGAAATAGGAGTCATTATAACTGATATCATAGAAATAAAAAGGATCTTAATAGATAATTGTATGCCAACAAATTGAATAATGGGTAAATCCCTAGAAACATTCAACTACCAAAATTGAAGCATGAAGAAATGGAAAATGTGAACAGAACAATAATGAGTGATATTGAATAAACAATCAAAATCTCCCAAAGAAAAACTCAGAAATGGATGGCTTCTCAAACTCTTCAAAGCAATTGAAGAGGAACACTTTCAAACTCATTTTACTTTTTTATTTTTTGGGGTGCCAGGGATTGAACTCAGGGACACTCGACCACTGAACCACATCCCAGCCCTGTTTTGTATTTTATTTAGAGACTCTGTCACCGTATGAACCAGCTATGAGTTGCTTAGTGCCTCGCTTTTGCTAAGGCTGGTTTTGAACTCAAGATCCTCCTGCCTCAGCCTCCCGAACATCTGGGATTACAGGTGTGAGCCACTGCACCTTGACCAAACTCATTTTATGAGGCCAGGGCTAACCTAAATACCAAAGCCAAAAAAAGACACTGTGAGAAAAAAAATCACAAGCCAATATCTTTAATGGATGTTGATGCAAAACTCAACAAAAAAGTAGCAAACATAATTCAAGAACACATTGAAAAGATTATGTCATAATCAAATGGATTTAACCCTACATGCAACAATGTTTCAACATATGTAATCAACAAATGTCACATCACATTAATAGAAGGATAAAAGACAAATGATAATCTTGATAGATATTTTTAAAGTATTTACCACTATTGAACACCTTATACGATATCTTCATCAGCAAGTGCTATGGGTTCCAATTTATCTGCACCCACACCAACACTTGTTATTTTGTGTTTTTATGATTAGAGTCATCCTAGGGGTATGAAGTGGTATCTCATTGTGGTTCTCATTTTCCTAAAAAAAAAAAATGTTGTGCATCTTTTGATGTAGTTATTAGCCATTTGTAAGTCTTCTTCCAAGAAATGTCTATTCAAGTTCCTTAATATTTAAAAGTTAGATTGTCTTTTTTTACTTGTTAATGTTTTTATTAGTGCATTATACTTATACATAAAATATTGTGGTTCATTTTGACACAATCATACATGCATCGAATATAATTGTCTTCACCTCAATCCCCAAATACTTAACTCTTTCCCTCCCCTCATTCGTACTTCTGTTCCCCTTTCTATACACTACTGGTCTTCATCTTATTTATTTATAGTTTCTTATATTAATAATTTATAGATAAACATAAAAGTGAAATTAACTCTGACATATTCATATATGTACATGGCACAGTCAATTTAATCACATTGTTCCTCCCCTTTCCTGTCCTTCCTCACTCTCCCTCGATTCCCTTCCTCTACTCCATTGATTTCTCTTCTATCTTCATGGAATTCCTCCCAAGCCTTTTCCCCCATTATTTTGGTCTAGCTTCTCCATATGAGAGAAAACATTCAATCCTTGACTTTCTGGTCAGGCTTATTTCACTTAATGTGATGATCTCCAGTTCCATCCATTTACCAGCAAATGCCATAATTACATTCTTCTTTCTGGCTGAGTAAAACATATAGTGTACACACCACATTTTCTTTAACCATTCTTTTGTGGATGGGCACCTAGGCTGGTTCCATAACTTGGTTACTGTGAATTGTGCAGCTACAAATATTGATATGTATGTATCACTATAATATGCTGACTTTAGTTCTTTCTTTTAGATTAAGTGGGATAGCTGGGTCATATCGTCTATTTCTAGTCTTTTGAGAAATCTCCATGCTGTTTTCAAGAGTGGTTGTATTAGTTTCCTGTCCCACCAACAATGTATGAATATACCTTTTCTGTCACTTCTTCACCAGTTTTTATTACTATTGTATTCTTGATGATTTCCATTCTGACTGGAGTGAGATTAAGTCTCAAGTATAGGTATGTTGAACATTTTTTCATATATTTGTGGACTATTTGTATTTTTTAATTTTTTTCTCAAATATTTATTTTTTAATTGTAGTTAGACACAATACCTTTATTTTATTTATTTTTATGTGGTGCTGAGGATCGAGCCCAAGGCCTCACACATACTAGGTGAATGCTCCACCGCTGAGCCACAACCCCACCCCTGTATTTCTTAATTTTGAGAAGTGTCTGTTTAATTCTTTTGCCCATTTGTTGATTGGGTTATTGGAGGTTTTTTTGGTGTTAAGTTTTTTTTCCTAATCCTTTCTATATTCTGGAATATTAATCCCCTGGCAAAGATCTTCTTCCATTCTGTAGACTCTCTTTACACTCTTCATTGTTTCCCTTAGTGTGTGGAAGCTTTTTACTTTGATGCTATCCCACTTATTGATTCTTGGTTATATTTCTTAAACTTTTGGAGTCTTGTTAAGGAAGTTGGTGCCTGTGTCAATATGTTTTCTTCCTGCAAAGTTTCTTATCACCTGCTGGCCAGACTGGTGATATGAACTGGGTTCAAAGGAGCTGGCTGTATCAGTAACTAAGAAAATGGCAAGGAAACCATGCAGCACATGAACATGTTTCTAAGGCAAGATGGCTCTTTGACCCCAAGGGTCAGCTGCAGCGCTGAAAGGAGCAAGAGAGAGGGAGCACACCCAAAACCTTCTATTTATTGGGGAAAAGACATCGAGAAAGTTCCACCCAAATAAGGAAAGGAATTGGGCTTCAGGAGGCTGCCCATCCCAATTAAGTAATGCCAGGTAGGGCTTGAAGCAGGCTCCAGTTGCCAAGCAAGGGTAAAGGCCACTTGCCTTGCACAGCTTTCGCGTGCCTGTCAGATCCATACCCCCATCACTCAAGGCAGGGGGAGCCAGCTCGGCTCAGGGGTGATGGGTGGCTCCCCACAGTTTCTGGTCTAATTCCTCATGGTCTTTGATCCATTTTGAGTTGACTCTTGTATAGGGTGAGAGGAAGAGATCTCGTCTCATTCTTCTACATATGGATATGCAGTATTTTTAGTAAGTGTATATCCAGTTGTTCTAGCACCATTTGTTTAAAGAATTATCTTTGTGCCATTTAGTCTTTGCTTCTTTGTCAAATGTTAGTTGACTATATTTATTTTGGTCTATTTATCTTTTCTTTCACCACTACTACAATGCCTTGATTACTATAACTTGATATCAAATCTTGAAGACATGGGTGTCAGTCCTCCAACTTTGTTATTCTCCTTCAATTTTGTGTTGTCTATTCTAGGTCTTTTTACTCTCCACATAAACTTTAGAATCAGGTTTTTGGTATTTGCAAAATAACTAACTTGATTTTTATTGGGATTGCTTTGATTCTATGGGTCAATTTAGGAAAAACTGACATCTTGACAATATTAAATCTTCCTACTCAAGAACATGAAATATCTTTCAATTTATTTAGTTCCCATATTTTATCAAAGGTTTGTAGTTTTCTTCAGATATATCTTGTATATATTTTGTTAAATTTATACACGAATATTTCAGTGTTTGAGAATGCTAATATCTGAGTGCTCATGTCTTATTTTCAAATTCTGTTTTCTCAGCGTTGGTATACATGAAATTGATTGACTTTTGAACACTAGCTTTATATGCTGAAATGGTGATTTACTTTCTTTTAGTTCCAGGAGTTTGTTTTTCTCAATTTTTTGAGATGTTTGATGTGACGATCATGTTATCTGTGAATAAAGACAAATTTATTTCTTCCTTTCCAAACAGTATACATTTTCCTTCTTCTTGGATTAAATTATCTAAGATTTCCAGTATAGTGATGAAAAGGATTGGTGAAAGGTGACATCCTGTCTTATAGAAAATCTTCTAGTTTTTGTTATGAATGTATGTGGTCTTTTATCAAATGTTTTTCCTGAATCTATTTATATGATCATATGATTTTATCCTTTAGCCTTTTCATGTGATTGCATTAATTGACTTTCTAATATTGAACCAGTCTTCCATACTTAGGTAAAATCCCATATAGTTGTGGTGCATAATTCTTTTTGTTGGTTGACGTTATATGCTAACATTTTGTTGAGAATTCTTGCATTTATGTTTATGGGAGATATAGGTCTGAAGTTTTCTTTCTTTAATGTCTGGTTTTGGTGTTACAGTAATACTGGCTTCATAAAATGAGTTAAAATGTTTCCTCTGCTTTTATCTTCTGAAAAAGATTGTAGAGAATTGGTATAATTTTTATCTTACATGCTTGGTAGAATTTGCCAGTGAGCCTTATGAATCCAGTGCCTTTTGTTTTGGAATGGCATGTTAGTAACCATTTTTTAAATAACTTTAATAAATGAGAATTCATTGAAATTTCCATTTCTTCTAATGTGAGTTTTGGCAGATTGTGTCTTTCAAAGTGTTGGTCGATTTCATCTAAGTTATCAAATTATAGGCATAGAAAATTATAATATTCTATGGTTATCATTTTAATTCCCTGATACAGATAGTAATGTCCCCTCTTTTATTTCTGATAACAATTTGCATATTTTCCTTTTTGAAGTTAATTTGACTAAAGCTGAACAAGCTTTTTGGTTTTGTTGATGTTTTTCTATTGACTTCCTGTGTTCATTTCATTGATTTAATATTTTTATTATTATTTTATTATTTATTATTATTATTTAATATTTTTATTATTATTTTGTCCCCAGCTTACTCTGTATGTACTTTTCCCTTCTTTTCTAGATTTTTAAGATAAATAATTGTATTATTGATTTTGGATCTTTCTTTTTTTCCAACATGTGCATCAATTTCTAAATTTATTTCAGTGCATCCCACAAAGTTTGAAAAGTTGTGTTTTCATTTTCATTTATTTAAAATATTTTTCAATTTTTTGAGATTTCTTCTTTGACCAATGCACTATTTAGAAGTTTGTTATGAACACACACATGCACACACACACATGCAAATTATAACCATGTAAGGTTATGAATATGTTAATTGGTTTAATTATGATAATCATTTCACAATGCATACTCATATCAAAACATCACAGTATATTCCCAAATTTATATGATTTTTATTTTTTGTCAATGAAACTATATATATTTTGAAATAAATAATAAACTAAAAATAAAGTGTGACTGATATTGAGTTCAACTATGTCTTTTTTTTTTAATTTTTTAATTGGTTGTTCAAAACATTATAAAGCTCTTGACATATCATATTTCATACATTAGATTCAAGTTGGTTATGAACTCCCAATTTTACCCCAAATACAGATTGCAGAATCACATCGGTTACACATCCACATTTTTACATAATGCCCTATTAGTAACTGTTGTATTCTGCTACCTTTCCTATCCTCTACCATCCCCCCTCCCTCCCCTCCCATCTTCTCTCTCTACCCCATCCACTGTAATTCATATCTCTCCTTGTTTATTTTCCCATTCCCCTCACAACCTCTTATATGTAATTTTGTATAACAATGAGGGTCTCCCTCCATTACCATGCAATTTCCCTTTTCTCTCCCTTTCCATCCCACCTCATGTATCTGTTTAATGTTAATCTTTTCTTCCTGCTCTTCCTCCCTGCTCTGTCTGTTCTTAGTTGCTCTCATTATATCAAAGAAGACATTTGGTATTTGTTTTTTAGGGATTGGCTAGCTTCACTAAGCATAATCTGCTCTAGTGCCATCCATTTCCCTGCAAATTCTATGATTTTGTCATTTTTTAGTGCTGCGTAATACTCCATGGTGTATAAATGCCACATTTTTTTTATCCATTCATCTATTGAAGGGCATCTGGGTTGGTTCCACAGTCTAGCAATTGTGAATTGTGCTGCTATGAACATCGATGTAGCAGTATCCCTGTAGTACGCTCTTTTAAGGTCTTCAGGGAAAAGTCCAAGAAGGGCAATAGCTGGGTCAAATGGTGGTTCCATTCCCAGCTTTCCCAGGAGTCTCCATACTGTTTTCCAGATTGGCCGCACCAGTTTGCAGTCCCACCAGCAATGTACAAGAGTACCCTTTTCCCCACATCCTCTCCAGCACTTGTTGTTGTTTGACTTCATAATGGCTGCCAATCTTACTGGAGTGAAATGGTATCTTAGGGTGGTTTTGATTTGCATTTCTCTGACAGCTAGAGATGGTGAGCATTTTTTCATGTACTTGTTGATTGATTGTATGTCCTCCTCTGAGAAGTGTCTGTTCACTTCTCAACTATGTCTTTATTGACCATCTGTTAGATCTGACCGTTTTGATAGAGAGTGTTAAAGTCTCTATTGACAACAGTGAATTCATCTTTTTCTCCTTACAGTTCTATTAGTTTCTGCTTTACATATTTTGATGCTATTTTTAGGTGTATAAACATTGAAGATTCTGTTTTCTTGGAATATTGATTGTAGCTCATGAGTAGATAAGTAGTCTAGTTTGTGTGAGGTCCTTTGATTCCAAGTATCAAAATAAATACATAAATAAATCTTTTTAAATCTCCAATTATTTGGGGATTTTCATCTAATTTTCTGTTACTGATTTCTAGTTTAATTACATAGAATAAGCATTGCATGATTGATATTTTAATTGTTAAGATGTGTTTTGTGTAGCAGAATGTGGTCTATTTGGTGCAATTGATAGTATATCTACCAAGGATTCATGGATTGAAAGCTTGGTCCTTAGTGTAGCAGTGTTGGGAAATGGTAAACCTTTAACAGGTAGAGCCTAGTAGGAAGCAGTTAGGTCATTGAGATGCCGGCCTTGGAAGGGATTAGCATAATTCTTTTTTTAATTAACTAATTAATTAATTCTAATTAGGTATATATAACAGCAGAATGCATTTTGATTCATTGTGCACAATTGCAGCACAATTTTTCATTTCTCTAGTTGTACACAATGTAGCATCACAACATATGTGCAGTCATACATGTACATATGGTAATAATGTATGACTCATTCTACCATCTTTCCTGTCCCCATGCCCCCTTCCATCACTCCCCTTTGTCCATTCAAGGTTCCTCCATTTTTTTCCATGCCCCCCTGCCATTATGGATCAGCATCGGAGAGAACATTTCAGCCTTTTGTTTTTCGGGACTGGCTTATTTTGCTTAGCAGGATATTCCTCCAACTCCATCCATTTAGGGTTAGTTCCTGTGAAAGAAGGTTATTACCAATGAGTGAGAAGCATCCTTCCCTATACTCTGCTTCCTGTCTTGTTACATGATCTCTTCCTCTCACATGCCCTCCCACATGTTGCCATCCACCATGAGGCCTAATTGATGGGGCCACCCAATCTTGAAATTTCACCCTCCAAAACTGTGAGTTAAATAAACTTCTTTTGTTTCTAAAGTACTCAACCTCAGCTATTGTGTTATAACTATAGAAAATAGACTAATAACAGTTGGTGAATGTTCACTGTTACATTTGAGACTAATGTATATTCTACTGTTGTTAGATAAAGGAGTTTATAGTTATCAATTATATCTAGTTGATTGATATTGAGTTCAACTATGTCCTTGTGGACTATCTGCTAGATCTATTTCTGATAGAAGGTGTTAAAGTCTCTAGTGACAACAGTGAATTCATCTGTTTTTCCTTACAGTTCTATTAGTTTCTGCTTTACATATTTTGATGTTATTTTTAGGTGTATAAACATTGAAGATTCTGTTTTCTTGGAATATTGATTTCTTTATCATTATGTAATATTCCTCTTTATCCTCTACAACTTTCCTCACTTTGAAGTATGCTCTGTATGAAAATAGTATACTTATTCCCACTTCCCTTTATTAGTGTTAGCATAGTATATCTTTCTCCATTCTATTAATTTTAATCCATGTTTCTTGGTATTTAAAGTGGGTTCTCATAGGCAACATGCTGTGCATTTTTTATCTACTATATCAATCTCTAGTTATTAAATAGTGTTTTAGACAGTTGGCATCCAAAATAATTGTTAATATAATTGGTTTAATATCTTCTATCTGTAGTACTCTTTATTCCTCTGTCATATTTTTCTGCCTTTTATGGCTTTAATTAAGCATTTTATGATTACATTTTTCTCTCCTTTCTTAATGTAAGAGCTATACTTGTTTTTCCACTTTTTTTTAGTGATTGCACTAGAGTTTGTAAAATACAATACAACTAATCTAAGTTCACTTTCAAATAACACCACACTGATTCACAGGCAATAAAAAGCAATCATAATTCCTTCTTTTTTTTTTTTTCCCTTCAGTATTGGGGATTGAACTCAGGCGCACTTGACCACTGAGCTACATCCCAAGCCCTATTTTGTATTTTATTTAGAGACAAGGTCTCATTGAGTTGCTTGGTGCCTCGCCATTGCAGAGGCTGGCTTTGAACTCACAATTCTCCTGTCTCAGCCTCCCAAGCCTTTGGGATTACAGGTGTGCGCCACTGTGCCCAGCTATCATTCTTTCTTCTTATTCCTAATATTTTTATTCTTATTCAGTTCACTTGTAAACAAGCACATTTATATATGCTTATAAATTGTTAATACATTGTTATTATTCTGAAAAAAACTGTCATCTGTTAGGTAAATTAAGAAAAATGAAGGTTTTTCTTTTTTTGCCTTCATTTATTCCAATGTTCCTGCCATATCCGATTCTGATTCTAATGATTAGTTAGTTCCTTCAAAATATATTTTTTGCCTTTTAGTATGAATTGTGATTTCTTTTGGAAAGATGTTATGTGCTGGGTCAAAGGAACTGTGTCAGAAAGGTCTTTACTAACGTGATGGTGAGGTCAAGTTTGGTTGAAATTAAGTGTTCTATTATTCTATAATTAGCTCTCAGAATTTTTGTGAGACTGTGTCCCTGGACTCTAAATTTTACCAGTTAGTGGTTCTCATTTTTCCTTTTGAATGGGAGTCCTTTTAGCCAGAGCCAGGTGGAGCTGGTTGTTTCCTTTCCCCAGGTGGGATAGGCTCTGATAAAAGCCCAGGTAAGGATCTGGTAAAATGGTTTCCTCTGAGGGTAGGCCTTGTTAAAAACAACAGAATGTACTGGTGTATTTCAGAATGCTTTGTGTTCTCTTGCCCCTTTTGGAACTATGAGAAGATTTTTCTCTGGCATTTACTATAAGGACCTGGTAGTGCTCCAGGAGGTTAAATTCTCAATAGGTCTCCCTGTGATAGGAGGTAAAAATCCTGGAGATTTTTACTCTCAAGCTTATCTGATGCTGAGTCTTCAGCAATTCTTAAATTACAGCTCAGGTTTTCCTACAGCAGCACTGGTTCTCAGGAGGTTCCTGTTTATAGGTTTCTATTCCAGTAAGTAGTAATTTTCAGTATTTTTCCTGCCTAATTTTGGGGGCAATGGTTTTGCCTCTGACCTCAATTTTCTGATGGACATAAAAAGAGTCATTGATTTTTCAGTTTTTACTTGTTGTTAGAATTAGGTGGCAGCTTTTAAGCAATTTATATGCTGAATCAGAAATGGAAGTCTGGATTCTGACAGCTTTTGCTAGTTCATCAATTGTTTCTTTAAAGGGATAAAATTGTGTAGTTTCTTCTTCTGCCATTTTAGTGATGCCAGTCCTTTGTCTTTTAGTTAGTTTATGAAAGCCAATCACACTGAAAATTGACATGTTAGAACTCATGTTCACCTTTTTATTATTTGTTTCCTGTTTGTTCCTTCTGGTTCTTATACCTCTGTTTCTTTCACTCCCTCCCTCCCTCGTTTCCTTCCTTCCTTCCTTTCTTTCTCCCTCTCTGCCTGTTAGGGTTTAGATATTAGGTATCCCCCTGCCAAAATCATGGGAGAATGCAAGGAAGTTTAGAGGTCAAACAATTGGATTATAAGAACTTTAATTTAATCAGTGCATTAATCCCCTGATAGGGATTAATGAAGCAAGTAGGGTGTGGCTGGAGGAGGTGGGTCATTGGAATGCATGCCTTTTAGGTATGTTTTGTCTCTGAAGTGTGGAGTTTTCTCTGTGCTTCTTGGTGGCCATATCCTGACCTACTTTCTTTGCCACAATATTCCACCATGATGTTCTGCCTCACCTTGAGCCCTAAGGAATGGAGCCAGCTCTTTAAATTGAAACCTCTGAAACCATGAGCCCCCAAATAAACCTTTCTTCCTAAAATTGTTCTGGTCAGGTCTTTTGGTCATAGTAGTGGAAAAACTAACTAAAATACTGCTTCCCCATGAATCACCTGAACTTTTTTTTTTAAAAAAGATTCCATGTTGATTCATTTATGTTTTTAAGTGTATTGCTTTTTATATTTTTCTTGTCTCTAAGTATTATTCATATATACCTTACCATATTCTACCGATATTTATACCTTACTTTGATTTAGGTCCCTTTGCCTTCTACATTTTAAAAGCATTCAAGTCTTAAGTATTTCTTCTACATACATATCAGATTGTGTATAATTTTTGGTTCTGCCTGCGAATATGATTTAAGTATCTCAGGGAAATTTTAAGGATTATTATTATATTTTTACCTCTACAGTTAACCTTCCACGTTTTTGTTTTTGAAATCACAGGATATTCTTTATCCTTTCTTTTCTGTTTAGATAATTTCCTTCAGCCATTCTTCAATGGTAGTTACGTTGGAAACTCTGTTTTCCTTCATCTGAAAATTTATTTCTTTATTCCTGAAATATAGTTTTTCTGGATGTTTGATTTTTTGATACTTTGCCTGAAAAATGTTTTTCTGTTTCCTTCTGGACTTCATGTTTACAGATAAGAAATCCATGATCATTTAAATCTTAAGTAATGTATCATTTCTTCCTAGCTTCTTTTGAGATGTTTTCTGTTTGTCTTTAGTTTTTAGAGTTCAATTATTATGTATTTTGGCATGTATTTCTTAAGGTCTATCCTATTTGGGTTTGCTCATCTTCTTAAATCTATAAATTAATCTATAGATTTAAATCTATTTCCAAATTAGGGACACTTTAAGCCATTAATCCTTCAAACTTTTTTTTCAGTTTCACCTCTTCCCTCTTCTGTTGCACTAATGTGAATATTAGTGTTTTGTTACTGTTTAACAGATCCCCAAGAACTTGTTCATTTATTTTCAGGCTTATGTCTGTTGCTAAGATGGGTAAATTATTTTGATCTGTCCTCATGTTCATCAGTTCTTTGATTTGTCATCTCCCCTCTACTATTTGAGTTCATTCATCAAGGTTTTTATTTGAGTAATTTATTTTTCATATCTGTAATTGGCCTTTGGTTTTTTTATAATGTCTATTGCATTGCTGAAATTTTCTATTTCTTTCCATTTGGTTCAAGAGAATTCATATTGCTTTTTTGTAGCATTTTAATGATGCCTTCTTTAAAATTCTTAACAAGTCCAGTGTCTGATTCATGTTGATGTTGGCACTTGTAGATTTTCTATTTTTTTAAGTTGTGATTTTCTTAGTTCTTGCTGTGATGAGTGATTTTCAATTCTGTCCTAACATTCTGGATATATTTTGTAGCTCTGGATCCAACATAAGCTTCAGGCAGTCTTCCTATTTAGGTGTAGTTTAAGGCCCCAGTGATCCTGTATGTTCTGCTTCCTACTGCCCCATCCCCCACAACTCCCCAGCAAAAATGAAATTTAGATTCATATTACTTTGTTGTAAGGATTAGACAGAAGTTCAGCTTTCCTCTTTGTCCCACTGACACCTTCCCAGTAAAAGAGGGCAGCAAATCATACCACTTTGTTGCCTCCAAGTGAGGATGTTATTTCAAGTTTTCATGGGATCCACTGACACAGAAGGGAGAAGTCCTCTCCCCATCCCCTTATTCATTTTCATTTGAGTCAAGAGGGATTACAGGATCAGGTTCCCACTAGATCCAACTGTCACCAAAGTGTGCTCCAGATAGGATGAAGAGAATGGTGACTAGCCTTACCTTATATTATCATTAATTCTTACTGCTTCAGTGTCGGGGCAGAAGCTCATCTTTCCCTGAAACGCCACTACATTATCTAGTGGCAAATGAGTATTATTTCATTACTTGTTATTACTAGCAGGTGACAGAAATTCACCTCCCTGCTCAGTAACCAGTAAATTCTCCCAGTTTCCATCAGATAAGGGATGAAAGGTTAGCCTGCTAATAGCATCCTGTAGAAAATCAGAATATCACCAATGAAAAGTTTCTAATGAATCAAATCGTCCAACAGGACAATATTTTATGCCTTCAGAAAGTCCATTCCTCTATGGACACTGTATCTTAAACCTATAAACTGTGACACATTGGAGACACTGTGGCTTGGCAGGCATTCAATATAAAATCATAAGTATATATAATTATGTAAGGAAGAAAATATGTTAAAGGTAGTTCATATCATAGCTGAGAAAAACAGGTTTTTTTTTTTTTTTACAAATAAAATGTTTCTTGAGTATTGAAGCTTTCTTAGAATGGCAATGATTTGACAAAAAATTGATACAGTGTGGTGGTGTACAGTTAGCTGAAGCAGTATACTTGTCCTTTTCCTCCTTCTGATTCCTTAAACCTGACCTTAGACCTGAAACATGGATCTAGATTTGGACATTAGATCTAAACCTAGAACTTTAACTTATACCTAGACCCTATAAGCAGACCCTGCACCTATGAAGTTGAATCTTGAGAATGGACATTAGAATGAGGCTGCAGATTTAGGATGGAAACTCAAACCTGAACTCAGCACTGGGCCTGCATGTTTTCCTGGATCTTAGATATTGATACTGAACTCCAATTTTGGAACTGGGTTTTTCCATGCTTTTGAACTTGAAATTGTATCTAATTCATTTTCATGGACCCAGACCTTGAAAATTGAAAGGAACCTGAACCTGAATGTGCACACTGGATCTTACAATCAGAAACTTGGGCCTTAAACCTGGACCTAGATCTTAGAACTAAATTTTTTGTCTCAACCCTTGACCTCAATCTGGATTTCTACATTTCAACCAGATTTTAAAATATCAGGTTCAGTTATACTGGGCTTGACATTATCTATGGACACTGTATCTTAAACCCAGTCCTTCAACTTGGACTTCCAATCTTAGAATATGAACTCCAGGATCTCAAACATGGATACTGTATCATAACCTAGGACATGACTATGAATACTGTTCTCAACCTTGACCTGATTTACCCAGAAGCTTGAATATGACCTAGGGCTTGAATCTGATACTTGGTTATAGGTCTCTGACCTTATCTGGAACTAGACCATGAACCATGGCACTGAACATGGAACTCTAATCTTACCTTTAATGCTAACACACTAATCACAACCAAAACCTCCAACTCAATAAAATAATCCAAACAATAACACTAATTATAACCCACTTCATACAAAAAAGATATAATTTGTCTTACAGGGATAATTCTAAATTTGTCTGAAGCCACCTTAACTCATTTTTTTACTATCCCTGTTGGCCTTTCTTGTGAAAATAAAAATTAACTGATTAAAAATCATTCAAGGGGGCTGGGATTGTGGCTCAGTGGTAGAGCACTCACCTAGCATGGGCGGGACCCTGGTTCTATCCTCAGCACCACATAAAAATAAAGGCATTGTGTTGTGTCCATCTACACCTAAAAATATAATAAATGTTTTTTTAAAAAAATCATCCAATTGTTTTACATACACTCTAGAAATGAAATTGATATTATCTAAAAGAAAAAAATAATCTCCAAAAGAAAGAGATTTTTAACAAGCAAAATATTCTACATTCCATAGGCATTTCAAGCTAGTACAATAAGTCAATTAAAAGAAATAATAGGAAGATGTATTTGGAAATCCAGAAATAAAAGTGTTCCTATTCACAGATGACATAATTGACTATGTAAAAAAAAATATGTCCCAAAGAAACTACAAAAAAAAAAAATCTCCTAGAATCTTATGAAAGGTATGTTGCCCCACTGCTGCTGTTGCTGCCTCCTCTTTCTTGTTGCTGTTATTACCATTGTTGTTATTTGCTTTCACAATGATATATATCTTGTCAAACTCTTTTTTTCTTATTATTTCAATAAGATGAAATCATGTATGTTGAATTAGTTTCACTCCCTAAAGTTTTATTTACATGTTGTCAAAGTGCATGACATATTAGTGCATGCCAATGACATCACTCTAGATGATAGTCAATATGATATTTCTATGAAGAATCAAATGCAAAACTCTGCTGTTGTTTCAGTTAAGGTTCAAATTTAAGATACTAGTGTTGTGTATCCTCTAAGAAATCCCTTAATTATCATTTCTCAAAATTAATATTATTAAAAAGTTCATAGAGAGGTAATATGATATTATACTTCTGGCAATAAATTAATAAACAAAATAAGCACATCTAATCTTTGTTGCTAATCAAAGGTGATATTTTGTGCTTTCCCTTTCACTCAGGCAGAAAGCAGAATACAGCAAATAGATCCTCTTATAAAAATTAAATGGTTATATTGGATGATGCACACAGCAGAAGTACATTTATCACTTTTCACCATATTTATATTTGCCTTTCCCTCAACCAGTATGAATTGATCAGATCGGTTATGGACAATATCTACTATTTAAATAGGACTCTTCAGTTCACAGATAATGTTCCTATCCCAGAGACACAGCCTCTGTCTTTTGTGTCATCATTTTACATCAGGACAATTACAGTAACATTATCTCTGTAGTCTCCTATACCCAGCACATTAGCAATCTCCCTGGTCTCCTACCTCCAATTCTATGGGAATTAATAAACAGGCTATTTTGGAGAGGCTCTGGACTTTCCCTCAGAAAACTGTGCTCATAAAAATTAATGTGAATATTTTATTATAAGGTTTTTCTTATAAGGTTTTTGTCCCCCATCTGCACCTCTGATTCCCTAAGATCCTTGCTACAGCCCCACATGTTCTTGCCAGAATGAAACCAACTGTGGTTCTTCATTGTTTCCAAATAAAATCTAAATCTTGCTGAATAAGATGTGAGGCTACTCATGGTTTATCTTTGCCTTTGTTGCCTATGCTATACTCCCTGACACAAACTATACACTCCAGACCTTTGAACCACTTGCCTTTTGAGATCTTCCCATGAGCACTTGCAACTTTTCCCCAACTCTACCAACTGTCCTAGCCAAAGAAAACATTGCTTAACTGAATGCCCCCTACCTGAGGGAGATTTGAATACCTTTTATATTTTCACTGCCTCACATAATATCTGCTAAGTAACTGTACCACATTCAAGTATAATTATGAACTGCTATATTCAACTTCACTATAAGCTCCTTCAAGGCAAATACAGTGCTGTATGTCCCCAGCACCTACTGCATGTAGATATAATTAGAACTCAGTGAATGTTTGATAAAAATGCATTTTCTTAATACTGTATGTTTATGGATAATATGAAGCTCTGAAAAATTAACTTTGTAGAAGCCATACTAATCTCAGCCATCTGAGCTAGAATTCTAAGTACGCTACTCATCCCATGTTATGGATTGGTTTTGTCCCCCCAAAATTTATGTGTTGAAAGTATGGTGCTAATACAGCACAGTTCTGAAGTGGGACTTTTAGGTAATGATTGGATCATGAGGGCTCTTATCTCATCAAATTGATTCATTTACTAATAGCTGAATGGACTACTGTGAAGTGGGGTCTAGTTGGAGGAATTAGGTCACTAGGGGTATGCCATGGAACAGTTTATGTTGTCTCCCATTTCATGGCCTCCAAGAGCTGAGCATCTCTCCTCTACTATGCCCTTCTGCCACGATGTTCTTCTATCTGGGAACCAGCCAAGCATCGATTGAATCCTCTGAAACCATGAGCCAAAATAAATCTATCCCCTCTAAGATGTTCTAGTCAGGTATTTTGGTCAACATGATAAGAAGCTAACTAACATAGTGGTAACAAGAAGTGGAGTTGTTGCTATTACTACACTAACCATGTTGTTCAGGACTTTGGACCTTTGGAATTGGTTTGTGGGAGGAGTTTGAATTGAACTGGTCTATGGTAAGCTAAATTTAAAGGTGATGGAGTGATGAATCTGGTGGAGGAAATTTCAAGGTAGTACAGCATTCAGATAGTGGCATGCATATTACTGGAAGCTTGTAGCTTGATTTACTGTAAGAATCAGGGGGAAAAAACTGATCAGAAAGATTTGGAAATTCATCTGGCCAGAAAAACACGTGTAGAATGGGGCCAAGGAAGTTGTGGTTGTTGAAGATATTAGTACCATTAAAGAGAAACCAACTTCTTTGCACAAAGACAATAGGAAAGATGCCCTCAGGAATAAACAAGACCATGCCCATCACAGACTCAAGGGTTTAAAAGTAAAAACTTATTTTAAAAACTCTGCTTTATATAGAAACCATGAGGGCACCCTGTTCACACAGGGGTGCCTAGGAAGGTTTTTTTGTTGTTGTTGTTTCCCCTAGGATTCATTTTACTATGCTCAGTCATCCTGGTACTATGAGGCCACCACAGTTGTGGTCCAAGGGGGTCTGACTGAAATGGGGATACACTTCAAGCTTCAGTAAGCATTATCCACATTGTGCTAGTTTTACATGAATGCACAATGCTAGAGTCAGGGGATCATGAAAGTTCCACCCAATATAAAAGGAAGGCCTGAGAAGTCAGGCAATTTGGTAGCCAAGTCAGAATTCTTGCCAGAAACGCCTCAGGGGTGGTGGGTAAAGCTCAGAGAGTGAAGCTGAAGATGTATTGGAAATTATAGAAAGTTAGAAATGTCAGGAAAATAGACTCTCTGCTGTGGTAAGCTGCAGGCAGTGAGCAGAGCCAGCTCAGAGGGCCACGTGGGCCATAACATGCAAGGCTAAAGGGACAGGGTTGTCACTCCCTTTGGGGCCTACATCCTGCCACTGTGTGCCTCAGATGCCAGATGAGGAGCTACAGGACTTAATGTTTGCCTTGCTAGGTTATAGTCTTGCTTTGGTCCTATTCCTTTTTTCCATGCCCCATTCCTACCTTTTGGAATGGAAATGTTTACTCTGTGCTATTGTATATTGGAGTTTACAGCTTGCATTTTTATTCTTATGGATGCTCATAGCTAAGAGTATTTGCCCTAAGTGTTGGAAGAAGCTTTGGACTTGCACCTTTGAGCAATGCTGGGAGCTCTTGGAAATTGACTGAAATTTGCACTGAGTTGGGCATGGGCTTTTAGGGGCCAGGAGCAGAATGTAATGATTTGGATTTGGATTGTCTCTCAAAAGGTCATGGGTTGAAAGCATGATGTCCAAAGCATTAAGGTTCAGAGATAGAGTTTTAGGAAGTGATTGAATCATGAGGGCTGTTACTTAAACAGTAAATTAATCATGGATTAATAAACTGGCAGATGGGCTACCTGGAAGTGGGACCCAATTGTAGGTGTGCTTGAAAGGGTTTATCTGCCCCCTGTTCACTGCTGCTTCCCAGCTTCCATGAGTTGAGAAACTCTCCTCCATCACACCCTTCTGTCATAATGCAGCCAACTGACTATGAACTCAATCTTCTGAAACCATGAGCCAAAATAAATCAATCTTTCTCTAAGTTGTTTTTGTCAGATATTTTGGTTACAGTTAGCAACAAAAAAAAAAAAAAAAAAAAAACCTGACTAAAATACCATATTTCCCACAATAATGATCATATATCATTATCTTGTATACCACAGAGCCATGCTGAGTGTATAACAGTAAATTAAGACTTTTGGTTATCTGGCAGGAGGGAAAAAGACATAACTTCCTTCCTCTGCTTTCCAGTACTTCAATGCTGAGAGAAAAGCAATTAAAAGCCCTTGATAAAGGGACTGACAATATCTAATCATTTTCAGACACTGTATCTACCTGCAAATGAGATCGAATCTACCAGGTTCTGGCAGGACTAAATTCAGAGGAAATGGATGATCCTGAGATATGGAAATACTAATGGTTATCAATGTTACCCACATCTTTTGCAAATGGCCACACAAGGCAATAAACACCTATTGCAAAGCTAAGTGAGCAGAAATTACTGACAAAAACAAATTTTTATGTTGATTTTATATCCTGAAGCTTTGCTGAGTTTATTCTAAACATTTTTCTGTTTGTGTGTGGGGTCTTCAGGGCTTTCTATATATAAGACATGTCATCTGAAAATCAGGACAATTTAACTTAGTCCTCTTCATTTTGGATGGTTTTTACTTCTTTCTCTTGCCTAATTTCTCTAGCTAGGACTTTCACTAGGACTTTCAGTACTATATTAAGTAGAAGTGGTAAGAGTGGCATTCTGCTCTTGGTCCTGATTTTAGACAAAAAACTTTCATCTTTTATAGTTGAGTATGTTGGTTGTGTTTGTCAAATATGGCCATTCTGTTGAGGCACATTCTAATCTGTTGAAAGTTTTTAATGATATTAAATTTTCAAATGCATATAGAAACATAATTTTTATCCTTCATTCTTTTAATGTGATATATTATGCCTATTGGTTTACATATGCTGACCATTCTTAAATCTCTAAGATGTGTCCTTTGATCATGGTGAATCTTTTCAATATATTGTTTAATTCTGTTCGGTAGTATTTTTGAGAACTTTTGCATCTATGTTCAGCAAATATTGGCCTGAAATTTTTCTTTCTTCCTTCTTTTTTTCTTTGTTCATTCTCTCTTTCTCTCCCTCCCTTCACATCTTTTTTCCTTGTTTGGTTTTAGTTTTTTTCTTTTCTTTTTTCATTTTTTGGATAATGCTGGCCTCATAAGATGGGTTTGAAAGCATCACCCTTCAATTATTCAAAATAGTTTGAGAAAAATTGGTATTAGTTTTTCTTTAAATGTTTAGTGGACCTTCTCTTATTACAGTAGATGGGGTAGAGAGAGAAGATGGGAAGGGAGGGGAGGGGGGATAGTAGAGGATAGGAAAGGAAGTAGAATACAACAGTTACTAATATGGCATTATGTAAAAATGTGGATGTGTAACCGATGTGATTCTGCAATCTGTATTTGGGGTAAAAATGGGAGTTCATAACCCACTTGAATCTAATGTATGAAATATGAGATGTCAAGAGTTTTGTAATGTTTTGAACAACCAATAAAAAGATTTAAAAAAATGTTTAGTGGAATTCAGCAGTGAAGCCATCAGGCCTGGGCTTTTCATTGATGAAAATATTTTATTATTGATTCAATGCTTATTTCTTCATAATTCAATATTGGTAGATTACATGTGCATTAGAATTTATCTATTTCTTCCAGCTTATCTGGTTTGTTGGCACATAATGGTCTCTAATGATCCTGTTATTTCCATTTCTAATACTTGTAATCTCTCCACTTTTCACCTGTGATTTTTCAGTGTTGTCTCTTAACTAAGTCTGCCTGAAGGTTTGTTGATTTTATTTTTTCAAATTGTTAATATTTTCATTTTTTCTAAGCTGTTTTTCATTTATTTCATTCTGATATTTATTATCTGTTAATATTATTTTCCTTCTTTCTACTAATTTTGGCCTTGGTTTGCTCTACTTTATTTCCTTGAGGTGCCATGTTTGAGGGCTTTCTTCTTTTTCAATATGTACACTTATTGATATTAACTTCCCACTTAGAATGCTTTTCCTGTATCCTATAAGTTTTGTATGTTATATTTCCATTTTCATTTGCCTCAAGAAATTATTTTCATTTCCCTTCTAATTACTTCATTTGTTTGTCAGGAGCATGTTGTATAATTTTCATGTATTTGTAAATTGTTTCCTCTTGTTATTGGTCACTATTACTTATACACTATGCCCCAGAAACTTGATATGATTTCAATATTCTTAAATTTTCCAAGAATTGTTTTGTAGCCCAACATGTAATCTACACTGGAGAATTCCATGTGCAGTTGCAAAGCATTCTATTCTGTGAATATTGAATGAAACAGTCTTTATATATCAGTTTAGTCCTTTTGACTTATAGTTTAAGCCCCATGCATCTTTGTAGATTTTCTGCCTTGTCCATTGTGAAGTGGGGTGTTCAAATTCTCTATTATTACTGTATTGTAGCTTCTCTCTCCTTTCAGATCTATTAACAGTTGCTTTATTTTCATGCTGAATGTTGGGTAAGTATTTATAATTGTTACATTCTTTTGTAGAATTGACCACTTTATATAGACTTTCTTGTCTCTTCACATTTTTTGGACCAGTCTATCTTCCTTAATATGAATATAGCTACTTCTTCTTCTGTCTGGTTTCCATTTGCATGGAATATCTTTCTTTATCCCTTCACTTTCAGTCTGTGTGTCCCCCTATGAGTAAAATTCATCTCTTAGAAAGCATATCATTGGATGTTTTTTTTGTTTTTTAATCCATGCCGCTATTCTATGTCTCTTGGAGAATTACATTCAGGGTAACTATTAATAGGTAAGGACTTATTTCTATTTTCTTCTAGTCGTTTTGTCCATCATTTCTTTCTTCCTCTCTTACTATCTCCCTTTGTAGTTAAATAATTTACTCTAGTAGTTTATTTTGTCCCTTTGTTTTTTGTATCTCACTTATGGGGTTTTGTTTTGTAATTACCATGAACTTGAAAAAAAAAACCTTACTGTTTAAAAAAAAGCTTCAATTAAGCTAAATACAACTTTAATTACACAAAAAACTCTCTACACTTTTACTCCACCATTTTAAATCTTAAAGTCACTCTTACATTCTTTTATATAACATATCCCTTAACAAATTATTATATTAACAAATTATTAATCTTCTTACTAAAATGTAATTTACACACAATCATTACAGTATTAGAGTATTTTAAATTTGACAACATAGTTACTTTGCCCAGTGGATTTCTACTTTTGGTTGTTTCCATGTTACTTATTAGTATTCATTTATTTCAGCTTGAAGAACTCCCATGTTTTAATGTATATGTTTTTGGTTTTGGTGGTGCTGTGGATCAAATCCAAGGCTTCACACATACTAGAGAAGTACTCTACGACTGTATTAATAGTCCCTTTTAGCATTTTTTACAAGGGAAGTCTGAACGTAATAAACTTGTATATATAAACGTTGGTCTGGGAATGTCTTTGCTTCTCTATTTCTGAAGGACAGTATTCTTGGATTTTATTTTTTGTTTTTCCTTCAGCACCCTCTCTTTTAAACTGTTTCTGTTGAAAAGTCTGCTGCTATGTTATTTACATTTAAAAAAAAAACTTGAGGCATTCAGGATCCTTTTGTTGATATAAGTTTGATTATAATATATCCTGGGGTAGTCATATTTAGATTGAATATGATTGGTGACCTTCAAACTTCTTATACCTGGATATTTATATTTTTCCTGTTTTGGAAAGTTTTCTATTACTAAGTGTACCCCTTTCTCTTTACTTCCTCAACACCAATCACAGAAACATCTGCTCATTTTCTTTTGTGCTGAGGATTGAACCCAAGACCTCATGCATGCATGTTGTTCAGTTTCCCACTGAACAACACAACCACTCCAAATATTTGCTCTTTTAATGCTGTCCCATCAATACTATGACTTATCTTCACTTTCACAGTTCTTTGTATAATGAATTCTGCTATTGAATCTCTATTGCATTTTTCATTTCATTGATTATATTTTTCAGCTCCGGAATTTATTTGAAGTTATTATTTCAATCAATTTGGTAAAGCCATAATTCTAGTCTCTTTCCCCTATTTTGTATTTTCTTGAAATTTGATAATCCTTAAAAGTTATTTTGAATTTCTTGTCAAGCAGTTCCTACTTTCCATCTCGTTAGGGTCATTCATACCTTGTTTTGTCCATTTGGTGTCATGTTTCCTGATTGTTCTTGATCTTTGTGGTTAGGCATTGATACCTGTGCATCAAGTTAGACCGCAAAGACCAGAATAAGAATCTAACTTTGGAAATGTTCTTCAGCAGTAAGCTTCTCCAGAAATTCTGGGAAAATTGACTGGTATATTCCCTAAGCCCATACCTATTGCAGCCATTGCAGTACAAGGGGCTTCCCTAATTCCAAGACTACAGTGTTTGGCATAGTGCTATACAAGTATACTGTGGCTTCTGAGGTTGGTGCAGCCTTAAAGTGCACTTAAATTGCATACCCAGCAAAGTTACCACAGAACTAGGGCATGCCTGATCCCAATGGCCACAGAGGCCTACCTGCCAATAAGGTTTGTGCAGAGTCCAAGGCAACTGTTACCTAGTGTTAATAAACTGCTGATCAATTGTGTATAGTGAGGGCTAAAGTTTCCTGACAGACACTGGGGCATGGAGGATTGGTCCCCAGGTACAAACCTAGTGTCAGAGACTGCAGTGTTCTTTCCAATGCTGGGTTTAACTGTGGCAGTCCTGGTTTGCTCTGGGGTCCAAGGAAAAGTGATGTTTATCTCTCTACTTCAGATGATTACTTCAAAAAATCCCAATGCATATATATATACATACATACATACACAAACACACACACACACACACACACACACACACACACACATTTGGGATTTTTCTACATTTTGACTATTATGAACAAAGCTACTAAGAAAATTGGTGTACATGTCTTTGAATGCTCCCAATTCTTCTGGCTATACCCTGTAAGTGAAATCATCCAGTCATGAAATTCTGTTTATTGAGGAACTGACAAATCATTTACCATGGCTGCAGAATTTTACATCTCCCAACAATGGATAAGGACTTCAATTTCCATACATCTTCACCAACACTACTTAATTCCCATTTTTATGTTATAGCCATCTAGTGAGCATGAAGTAGTATATGATTTTCATTGTAATTTGATTTTTATAATGAATAGTGAGGCTGAGTGTAATTTCTTGTGGTTGTTAGGCGTTTGTACATACTCTTCAGAGAAATAGCTTATTTTGTGCATTATTAACTCCAGTTGTCTTTACCATACAATTATGGAGTCATTAAGATATTATGAGTACTAGATCTTTAAAAGATGCATGATGTGCAAATAATTTTTAATTTTGGTGAAGTACAAAATATCCTCTTTTGTTGCTTGTGCTTTTAGTGTCACATTTGAAAATCAATTATAAAGTCTAACGTGATGAGTATTTACCCCAAGGTAAAAACATTTTAGGTATGAAAAATAGGGCTTTTATCCATTTTGAATTAGTTTTTCTACATGAAACAAAGTAGAGATCTTATTTTATTCTTTTGTATGTATCCATCTTTCTCAATACTATTTGTTGACAATACCATGCTTTCCTTTTAAATGGCCTTGGCATCCATGTTGAAGATCAATTAACCACAGATATATAGGGTTGTTTCTGAATTTTCAATTGTATACTACTGATATACAGGTGCATGTTTATTCCAGTGCCACATTTTGGTTACTGTATTTTTATAGGTGTTAAAAGTTTTTGAAGTTAAGAAATGTAATTTCTCCAAGCTCACCATTTCCCCCAACACCACCCCAATTTGAAGATCCTTTCAATTTCATGCAAATTTTAGGATTGAATTTTTCACTTTTGGAGAAAAAAAAATGTCATTTGAGATTCTGATAAGAATAGCATTGAATCTACAGATCAATTTGCGTAGTTCCAAGAAGATCAAGTCTTCCATTCCATGAACATGGGATATCTATATGCTCAGTTAGGTCTCCTTTATATAATTTCAGCAATATTTAGTAATATTCAATATAAAAGACTTGCACAACCTTGATTACATTTATTCCTAAGTCATTTAACCTTTCTGCTGATATCATAAATGCAATTGTTTACTTCACTTTCAGATTATTGCTAGCGTATAGCGTGATTATTGTATGTATCTCCTGGAACTTGGCTGAATTTATCCATCGGCTTAATAGTTCTTTTTTTTTATGAATTCTTTGGAGTTTTTTATATTTGATATATTCTCTCCATTCACATCATGTGTGAATTGAAAAAAATAATCCGTCTCTTGCTTTTCAATTTGGATACATCTTATTGCTTTCTTTTGCCTAATTTTGGCTAGAACTTATAGTATAATGCTAAATGAAACTGGTGAAGGAAGGTATTCTTGTCTTGCTCTTGGTCTGTTTTTTTACAGGAGTTTAACAGAATTCACCACTGAAATTATCTAGTTGGTCCTGGGCCTTTCTTAGTTTGGGAGTCTTGCTGTTTGTTGTTTTGCTACTGATTTGAACTGGTTACCTTTTTTTTTTTAAACAAGCTGTTCAATGTTCTATTTGTTTGGGGGAAAGTTTTAAAATTTTTGTATTTCTTAAAATTTGTTCATCAAAATTATCCAATTTGTTGGAATTTGTATTGTTCTATAATCATTTAACTTTGTAAGACCTACTGTCATGTCAACACTTTATTTCTGATTGAGTTATGGATATTCATTCCCCTTTGTTTCTTGGTTAGTAGTTTAGAAAAAGTTTTCTCAAATTTAGTAATTTTTGGTTTTGTTGGTTCTTCATTAATTTTCTAATTTCTATATCATTAACTTCAAATCTTTGTTTCCTTCTTTATGCTAATGGCTGGGTTTAGCTTGATCTTCTTCCTTTATTTCAAGTACAAGTTAGCTTATTTAGGAAATTTCTTCTTTTTTTTAGTTGTAGATGGACACAATACCTTTATTTATTTTTATGTGGTGCCAGGGATAAAACCAGTGCCTCACACACACTAGGCAAGCACTCTTACCACTGAGCCACAACCCCAGGCCCAATTTCTTCCTTTAGACATTTCTGAACAGTTTTCATTGCATCACATGCTATATAAATTTTCTTTACATTCATATATTCTAAACATTCATATCTTGAAAACTTCTTTGTGATTTCTTCGACCAATTTATGTGCTGTGAAATTTCTACATATTTTTCAACTCTCCACATTGCCTTTTTAATGGTTTTTAAATTTCATTCCATCTGGCTAGAGACTTGTATCATTTTAATTTTTTAAAAAATTTGTAGCATCTTGAGTGGTCTATAATATAGTCTATGGTAGGTACTTGAAAAAATTATATGCTACTGTTGCTGGGTGAAATTGTCTCTATATATATTCTCTTAGATTTATCCTATAATATTATCAAAATCCTCATTTTCCTTACTGATTTACTGTCTAGATATTCTGTGTCCAACTATTATTGAAGAAATGCCTATTTCTCCCTTCAATTTCATCATTCTTGTTTCCATGTATCTCCTTCATCAGTTTATTATTTGTCAATATGTAATAATTGTTTCTCTTATAGGAAATCTTAAAAACCATTATGTCGATATTATTAGTAAGGTGATATAATTACCTTCTAGTATTTTTTTTCTTTAAGCTTTTTAGGTTTTTTTTCCATGCTTACCC
Organism: Marmota monax; assembly: GCF_021218885.2. NCBI lineage: Eukaryota > Metazoa > Chordata > Mammalia > Rodentia > Sciuridae > Marmota > Marmota monax. The sequence goes on along the minus strand of NW_026695200.1, from coordinate 3,634,989 downwards.
CATGGATTACAATATCTTAATTATATAATCATTAAGCTTGAATACCAACAGTTTTTTTTTTTTTTTTAGTTGTAGATGGACATAATACCTTTATTTATTTTTATGTGGGGCTGAGGATCAAACCCAGTATTTCACACGTGAAAGGCAACTACCTACCACTAAGCTACAATCCCAGTCCTCAACAGTTTCAATAGAACAAAAATTTTGGCTAATTTACAGCTCCTCACCCTCCCTCTCTACAATAATTTATCATTATTGTAAAAAGTTGCATCTTTACAGATTATATGGTGATACAGATTTTTATGTTTTCTAAAAATCAAAGAAAAAAGGAATCATCAACCAAAATATGCAATAAAATTGCCTTTTATGTTTACTTAACCAGCTACCTTTAATGCTGTTCTTTCTTTACACAGCTTTGAGATATGGTTGAGAGTCATTTCATTTCAGCATGAAGCACCCTTGTTAGCATTTCTTTTACAACTCTTATAGGTTTGTTTATCTGGGAAAAGTCTTTCCAGATACAGAATTCATATCTGGCATTTTTTCTTCTTTCACCATTTTAAATGTTATCCTACTGCTGCTTTCTGGTCCTCTGGATTTCTAAACAGAAATCACCTGTTAATATTATTTAGGATCTCTTGAATACAACAAGTAGCTCCTTTGCCTATTTTCAAGATTATTTACAGTTATCAATAGACTAAAAGTGTGGCTCAAAATGGATCTTTCTTTTTCCTGTTTGAAGCTAGTTGAATGTGCTAATGCATATTTTAATCAAATTTTCCAGTTATTATTTCTTCAAATATTCATTCTACCCTTTTTTATTCTTCTGAGACTTCTGTGTTTGTACACTTGATCTCCCATTTGTCTTTGTGCCTGCTTATTTATCTTCTCTTTCTGGTCTTTAGACTGCATATTTCTCAACTGAACTATCTTCAAGTTTGATAATCTTTCTCTCCTTGTTCAAATTTGTATGAACCTCCTCAGTTCTATTTTTCATTTCCAAATTCCCTTGCAATATCTGCTTTTATGTATTGTTGGGTAGTTTAATTTCCAAATATTTGTCCATTTCTCAGTTTTCTCTTACTGATTTCTGGTCTCATGCCATTACAATCAGAAAAGATATTCTGTATGATCCATCTTTTAAAATTTATTATGACTTGCTCAGTTGTCTATCCAGGAGATTTTTCCATATGCAATTGAAAAAAAATGTATATGCTGTGGTATTTGAAAGAGTGTTCTTGATGTCTATTAGATCCAACTGTCTATGGAATGGAATCTTCTTTTTCTATCCATTATCAAAAGTGGGATATTAAACTCAACTATTATTATAAAACTATTTCTTCCTTCAATTTTGTCAATGTTTACACACATTTTTACTTTGTTTACTGCATGTTCCTGTTTTATTTTCTTGAGAAACTGAACACTTTAATTAAAATATATAATATCCTTGCCCTTTGACTTTTCCAAGTTTTTTTTTTTTTAATAAAAGTCTATTTTTTTGTGTTCTTAGCATGGATAATCCACTCCCTGAGCTTTTGTTACATTTGCGTGCAATATCTTTTTTAAAAAGTGAATCTCTTATTGATAGCACGTATCAGATCATTTTAAAAAAATCCATTTTTTGCCTTTAAATACGAGGTTAATCCATTTACATTTGAAGTAATCAATGATAAGAAATAACTTTTGATGTTTTCTTAGAAAAGAACTCATAACTCCCCACTCTCCTTCTTCCAATACAGGCAATGGTGTTTAGCTGATTTTTTTTGTAGTGTCAGATCTTGATTCTCTTTTCATTCCCTTTTGTGTATATATTTTCTTTGTGGTTACAATGGGAAAACCATATCGATTTCTAAAGTTATTACTTTTTTTCCCCCCACACTAGTGATTGAACCCAGGGGTACCCTACCACTTACCTACAGCCTCAGCTCTTTTATTGGAGACAGGTTTTTGCTAAATTGTGGAGGTTGGCCTCAAATTTGCAATCCTTTTCTCTCAGCCTCTTGGGTTGCTGGGACTACAGGTATGTGCCACTGTGCCCAGCTCTAAGTTATTACAGATTTTTAAAACAGTATCTCCCATTGAAGATTAAATAACATGACTAAAACCCTAGTACAATTTAGTATCTCAGTCATTATTAGCTCAAGTTCCAACCCGTGTTTCATCTGTACCCACTATGCTGATATGCAAAGGATGACACAACAGGGTACATTTGCTGGGCCCTTTAATTATTGGAAATGATCCTTTTAAAAAAATTAAATTGTAGCAACATAAGTATACAATAGTGAAGAAGTATAATTAAGAAAGTATAAATGTAAAAGGTCAAAATTTATAGATAAATGTAGAGAACACAAGTATTCAAAATAGAATTGATGTAAAGGGGACGGAATTAATGAAATAAGTCTATCACACTGATGGTATCCCTAGGATTTTTCTTTTTTTCAATGATCTCTACCTGATGTATGTGATTCTATCATACAAAACTATATAAGCTATACAAAAGAAATATGCAATTCTTCCATTTTCTTTTCTTTTTTCCTTCTGTTTTCTCTTGTAGGATATATGGGACTTTCTGCCCTGAGACTCTAACAACAATATGTTCATTTTTAACTTATATATCAGTTGAGTCTCTCTCTTCTCATAATTATAATTTTAATTGATACCAGTTTAAATTTGTTGCTTACAAAGCTTCTCCTCTTACATAGTTCTGTCCCCAATTTTGTCACAAATTACATCTTTATACCTTGTGTACATACTAAATTAACATAGATTTATAAATTTTATGTATTTGTTTCTTAAAACCTGTAGAAAGTATAAAATGGTGCTACAAACCAAAATAATACTACTTGTTCTTAATTATAATTGTCAATGTGTTAACCTTTACAATGTGTTACAATCTTTACATCTTCATATAGGTTTGAGTTACTGTTTTGTGTCTATTCATTTCAACCTGAAAGATCCCTTTAGAATTCCTTGTAGGGAAGGCCTCATGGTAATGAACTCTCTTAGGTTTTATTTGGGAATGTATAATCTTTTTTTTTTCTTTGTAAGAATAACAGAGAATTATTGCTAAATTGCTGAAATTGTAATTCTTTAATTGAAAATGTTTTAAAAGGCTTCTCATAGCTCTTGTAAGAGATTAAACCCAGGGACACTTGACCACTAAGTGGCATCCTTAGCCTTTTTTATTTTGAGACAGCATCTCATCAAGTTGCTTAGGGTTTAAGTTGCTGAGGCTGGCTCTGGACATCCTGCCTCAACCTACTGAGTCACTGGGATTACAGGCAAATAATGTATAAATTTTATCCTAATTTTTAAAAGAATATTTCCCCTGAATATTGACAATAAATCCCCCGCTTTAGCCCTTATGAATATATTTCCTACTTTGTTCTAGCCTCCAAGGTCCCTCTTGAGAGAATTCAGGTGAGAATCTTACTGAAGAGCCTATGTACATGTGTTGCTCTCTCTTGCTTTTAAGATTCTATGTCTTTGGCTTTTGCTTATAATGTATCTGTGGTGATCTTATCCTAGAATTTGCTGGACATTTTAGGTTTGTAACTTCATCTTTAAGAAATCTGGATAGTTTTCAACCACTATTTCTTCAAATAATCTCTCTCCTCCTTCAAAAGATCCCATAGTGTTTCCCTTGGTGATGTAACACAAATCACTTAGACTCTGTTCACTTTTCTCCCATGTTTTATGTTCCTCAGACTCAATATATCTCAGTGTCTTGTCTTCAAATTTGCCCATCTTTTCTTTTACCAGTTCAAATTTGCTGTTGAAACCTAGTAAATTTTAAAAACTCAGTTATTGTATTTCAGCTTCAAAGTTTCTATTTGATTCCTTTTTGTAATTCCTGTTTTTGTTGATACTCTTTGCTCACACATAATTTTTCTGATTTTAATTCTTTGTATATGTTTTCCTTTAGCCCTTTCAGCATTTAAGATAGTTGTTTTAGAGACTTACTTTAAGTCCAGTGTCTATTTCTTGAGATATTTTCTGCCAATTTACTTTGTTCTCTTGGATGGGCCATATAATCACCTCAAATTTTGGTTGAAAACTGAGTATTTGAAAACACAGTCAGGTTTCCCTTTTGAAGACTTCCTCCCTTCCAGAGACATCCTTCACTGATTTAGTACAGTATAGGGAGATTAGAGATCAGATTAGGGATCAGAGGAAGAAAATGTTTAAAAAGGCTTCTCATGGCTCGTGAACATACATCTTTTAAGTCTATGTATGACTTTCTCACTTCCTCTTCATAAATAGTACTTTCTATATCTTAACTTTCCAGTATCAACCTAGTTTCCCTCTAGCATCTTCATCCACAATCTCTTGACCTAAGCATCTGTTATATAGTACCACTGCAACTTTCACCACCAGTGGCTGCCACTTTCTCCCTTCTACAGGTCACGTGAGATAGGCAGGTTAGAATGTTTCAAATCAGATCTTTTTGGCTCAGTCTGGCTTGAGGTAAGGAATTGAGAACTGGAATGCCACCAAGATTTAATCCATACCAGGAAAGTAAGGGAAAGATGCAAGTGAAAAGGGGGAAAAAAATCTTTCCTACCTTCTGAATGTGACTTCGTCACTGGGAACTTGCTTGATTACTAGAGACCTTTGATTTTTTTCCAGAGCTTTTCTGATAAGGTTATTTTAGCCAGTTTCAGTAGTTTCTTATTCTTTTCAGATAGCTTCATAGGAATGAAGTGTATAGAATACCATTTCTCTCACAACACTGTATTCACTTTTGAATATACTGATATTTGTATGACCGAGAATATGGTCTATCTTGGCAAAACAATAGAAATTGTAGCCCAGTCATCTGAAATCATGAGGGCCATGTCTTCTCTAAAACCTTAAGGGGAGAATCCTACTTTGCCTATTCTAGTTTTTAATATTTTTCATCAGTAATCCTTGGTTGTGTGACAATGGAGGCAGAGACTGGAGTATACCTACAAACCATTTTATTCCTATATGTCTGTCTGTTCTCAACTAATAAGGATATCACTCATAGTGAATTACAGCTAATAACATTCTAATAACTTCATCCTAAATTGATTACATCTGCAGAGGTTCTATTTCCACTGTCACAGGTATCAGAGGTGAGGACTTCAACATATTTTGGGGGAATAGAATTGAATATCTAAAAAGTGTTTTGTATTAACTATAATTATTTTAATTATATAATTAAATAAGGCTTATCATGTATATCTTTATCAATCTTCTAGGGATATTATACTCCTTTGTGTATAAGAATCTTAGAATTTCTTCTCTAGCCTTTGGTCTATTGTTTGCATAATTTTATTTACTCCTAAGTTATAAATCCCACATTTATATAACTTTCACTTGAACTTGAAAATTGTTTTCTTTTTTTAGGTAATGGGGATTGAACTCAGGGGTGAGTGAGAGATACATCCACAGCCTTATTTTGTATTTTATCTAGAGAAAGGGTCCCACTCAGTTGCTCAGTGCCTCACTGAGGCTGGCTTTGAACTTGTGATCCTCCTGCCTCAGCCTCCTGAGCTGCTGAGATTACAGGCATGTTGCCACCACACCCAGCAAAACTGTTATCTTTTAAACAGATTTAAATAATAACATCTAATTATATAGGCTACATATATCTGTGTGTGTATATAAATACACACAAACATATAAACACATACCATATATAAAATTTAAATAATGTAGTGGCTTTCTTTATAATCCGCTATCAAAGTTGTTGAGAATGGTAATATGTGGACCTTACCTACTTTCCCTGCCAAACAGGAACCTGCCGTTACTTATCTAAAAGTTATAGTGCCTAAAAGTTATAGCTATTGATCAAAAAGCCAATTAGGTCAAAACACCTTGACAAAGACCTAGGTTTAAGATAATCAGTATGCCATACCATCCCAGTAGGATGTATACAAGATTTTCACAACTAGACAGGTGTTACTTGAGGTTTAGATAGTTGTGAAAGCCATGTATTTTGAAAATTCAAATTAAAAAAAAAAAAGATTTAAAACCCATTTCGAAGAGTCACAAGGAATGAATGCCTTATCTGGAAAACTTCCAATGTTCTGCCTACCTTCATTTAGTGCCCATTACCTGGTCCCACTTCACAGCCCATGCCTCTCACCCTAGGCTTAGAACATCGTAGGGTGAAGCTCTCTTATAGGGGCGACAGAAATGTGTTCCTCTCTCATTCTACTTTTTTTCCTTCCCCTTTCTACTTTTGGGAGGATGTGTTTAATAACGCTTAAGACTCTGGCAAACTAATAACACACTGATGTTGAGCTACATGAGCAAAGGAAAATAAGTTTAACTTGAAGGATCTGTGCATTTTCTGGGGATTCCTTGGATCTGAAGGTTAAGTGCTGCCCTTCTGAAAGCACCTGTGCAAAGGGTGAAAGGGTAGAATCACACTAATGTTCAGTTTGAATAAAGGGAACACAGGAGCTCTCTATAGACACCTCATTAGGAGTGTGTTTTCTTTTGTTGCTACATTCACAAAGTGCACTTTTCAGACTTCATTTGTCAGCTTCTCCCCAACAAGGCTATGAGCAGAGACAACAAAGTACAATACAGAGAGTATTTAACTAGGCAGTGTCCAAGGTATGAATTTAAGTTCTAGTAGTCTAAACAACTCCGGCAAATCACATATCATTTTCTGGGCTTCAGACCCCCACATCCCTTGGGCTACATGACCACCCTCTGATCACATTTCCAGCTTTCTAATCTCAAAGCTGCAGAGCAGACTGGAGCTCCTGCTGTCTGAGCTTCATCCAATTGTCCCTTGCTGGAGGGAAGCTTCAGGACCTTGGTACATCCCAAAGATAGCTCAGTAAAAAGGATGATTTGAAAATGAATACTGGAATTGGACATGAAGCCTGGTAATGAAGGCTAGAAAAAATACGTATAACTCCATGGATTTGTTCTCTGTGACAATCCTAGTTCCTACGGATCAGCCTTAGGTCTAATAGGTATAATTCTATACACACTATGAATGTGATACATTCTGAAAGTGAAAAATATACAATGGCTGAAAGCTTTAAGCAGGACGACACATATACACAATTGCCTTAAGTAAAACAATCTATACAATGATCAAGAGAATAACCTCTTTGGAGAATGGATAATCTGTACAGGACGTGGGTAGATTTAAGACTGGAAAAATGGACTGAGGCCAAATGATCAAGAGCCTTAAGACTCTGGATAGAAGATATGTACTCAAGCAAGACCAAATTCTGCTTAAGCATCAATTCCCTTCAGTCTACCAAGTGAAGCCTGCCCTGGGGCTGTGGGATAGAAAAGTTACAGTGTCACAGGGACTACTCCATGTAGACATGAAAGGCCAGATGACTTTGTAGTAAGTATTCTTTTATTTATTCTTTTTTGGCACACTGGCCTAGAAAAGTATTCTAGGAGGAATTAATATTGATTAAGATACTACCACTACTCATGGACTTAACTTAATTTTTAAGTTTACACCTCATGAACCTTACGGACATGGTAATCTAACATCTGAGCTAATGAAAATTATGTAGCCTGGTACTATGTTCACAGTGGGGGTATCACCACCATAATCACACTGGGCCAATACTACTGGGACCCATCTGTAACTTGTCAGTTTACCATTTTACTGCATATTCATCCCCACCAAGGGCTTTCTGACTGTTCCCTGTCTTTTGAAACATGAGTAAATCATTTAAAAGGTTAATTCTCATAATAATAGTGGATTAAACTAACTGCCAAGATCCCTTAAAATTCTAAAATTGTTTAAGCATTTTGACACATTTAAAAGGCAGTGTTTTCAAGGTGCAGTGGTTGTTTACAGGTCAGCATCTTGTTCTGATTAATATTCGAAGATTATCCCTGTGTGTTTTAAAGCACAGTGCTGGACTATGTTAACTGTAAAACAAACTAGGATTTTTGATCTGTAGGTGCTTGGAATAGCAGCTACAATCCTGAGGGGAAGGGAAAGACAATCAATAAAGGCACAACTGGATAAATTCAGTCCCTTCACCAATTATAATTAAACAATCAAACAGCCCAACCAACTGAGATGGTTTGCATGCCATTTAAGGTTGGTTGTGTTATAAAGTGATCCTCCTGTACAGTGTGTGGAAAGCCAACTTCATTTTCAAAGTCTGCTCCTCAAACCAAGAAATCTGATATTTTGCTAAGAAATAAAATTTCCCTATGTCAATTACAGCCATTTATCAGTAAAAAGAATGTTAGTTGAAAACTTGAGATGTGATTTAAAAAACTGTGCTTTTCTGTCCCTCTACACAATTATCCATAAGTGTCATCTCAAGGCTGGGTTTCCTTGCTTGGGCAGAGCGCCACTTCCTAAACTCTCACATGAAAACAGGCTCACAGTACACACTGTATGACATTTCATAACCTAAAGGGGTTACGGCCAGCACAATTCAAGTCAGTCTGTGACAAGGCAGATGATACTGGGGATATACTTGGGGGTCAACCCAACAAACTGCTTGATAGGCATTCAGTGGAATAAGACTGGTCTGGATATTTGGGGCATCCTGAATTCTTGAAAACTCATTTAGATTTATGTAACATTTTCTATTTGGAAATAACTTTTATATAATTTAATTTCACTAAAAAAAATACTCCCTTTACCCCGAATGTATAGCAAGGGTAAGTCCCCTTGTTAAGAAAAAGAAACTATCAAAGCTTTGGGTTTTTAAACAGCAGAGATAGGCAAAGAAGTAACCCTTAAGGAAGTAGAACATAGGTAGAGACTGTGTTGTGAAACACTAGAAGAGAAAGAAGGCTTCAAGAAGGTTTGATGGGCTGAAGAAGGGGCAGTTCTATTTCAGGTATACAATGATTAGGCAAAAGAGGGCTGGGTATGCTAGACCTGAGGAGAATTGGGGATAATCTGGTAAATAGGAGTAAGTCAGATAGTAGAAGGGGAAGACAGCATGGATGAGTTACATATTGTATAGAAAAACATCAGTGGACCTAGGAGAGGATGATTATAGCAGCTAAAAGGTCAGTCATAAAAAAAAAGAAAGAAAGAAAGAAAGAAACCTTAACAAGTTACAGTCTTGTTTTGCTACATGGCTGGAATCACATAATAACCTAAATTCTTGGTAGAACAAATACAACAGGTTATATGAAGGTGCTCATGTCAATGGAGCTATGATCTGAAGGATGACATAACAGGGATAGAAGGTGTAGGTGTCTCCAAGCTGATACCTGCACCTTCTAGGGAATCTGTGCCCATCTTGCTGTCACTGTGTCTGAGGATGTTTAGAGAAGGTCTAACATCCAACCAGAGCCATATTTTGAACCTGGCATCCACTGTCAGCAAGTATGCCATGCCCTCAGCAAGGGTGTCCTCATTTTCTTTTTTCTTTATTCACTTTCTTTGGCTTTTTTCCTCCCTAACTTCTGGGCAATCTCATCTTTGACTAAAGTTCTTAAATATCCCAATTACAAAAAGGGCCCAACTTTCACAACTTAACCAGTTCTGTCCTTGGGAGGTTTCGTATAATAAAACTATATAAAGTTATCACTTCCAATGAGCATATAGATTATTAGATTAAAACTAAATCTCCTAGCTTTTAATAACAGCTCCTATCACAGAGACATGATAGACTGCCTTCCAGCCCCCTTTCCTGTAGGAAGGGGACAATTTTCAGGTGGAAGCCACACTTCAAGTCTCCCAGGACCCCTGCCTTTGGGAGAAATACTTGGCCACCATACTGTTAAGTCCAAGCAACTCAAAAGATTCTAAACAAACAATGGAAGCCAGAATACAATCCTGTGTTCATAGTTCTCACAGTTCACTAAGCATCCTCACAGGACTCACAGAACACTGTCTGCCAGGTCCTGAGGTGAGCAGAGAGATGTCAGATTCAGAGGCCCAACTGAACATCTCATGGAGAAGTCACCAGCAAAGTAACTGTCAGGGTTTTAGGGACAGTTCTGGGAACCAGGGAAACAAGCACTCTTCTGTATTTGGAAAAGGCACAAAGTTATAGAAATGGAGAAGTACTACTCAACTCTGTCCTTCAACTGGAAAGAAGAGAACTTGCTAAGAAAGAAACTGAGTTGTCTGGAGTCCATGAAGAAACATGAAGCCAATGCCTGGCTAATGGAGCAGAAAACCTTTTATAAGGGATGTTACTCAAAGCTCCAAAGGTCAGAATTGGCACATGCCCGACTGCTGGGCAACAAGGAGCTGGTCAAACAGCTCACCTCCAAAAGCATGTTTTCCAACTACTGCACCATCTTGGAAGATGAAAGTGAGGCAGCAGTGAAGGCGATAATCAAGAACAGGAGAAGGAGTGAGAACAACATGATCTTTCAATCTTGTCTGGACAAAGAGAGACACTGCCCAGCTAGCAGGAATGGTCTAATTAAGAAGGCAGAGGCCCAGGAAGTTCCCAGGGTGACCCTAAAGGCAAACTCCAAAGAAGAGGACCCAAAAGCAACTATGAAAAGAACATTCCCTGTCGGACAGGAGAGCAAGTCAGCAGCTCTGGTTTTATCTTTAGAGTCTCTAAAGAGTCCAGAGCAAGGAGCACAACAGAGAAAGCTTCCTATGGAAAAGAGTCTACCACTACAGGGGGAAGAAGGGATCCTGAGCAATTTCAGCAGGCACTTAAACATTGTGCTGAGTGATCCTATAGATCCAGTCACTGACAGGGAATCAAAAGGTAAGCTTCTTAAATACACAGTCCATGAAAACAGAAATGTGGAGCACCCCCAAAAGAAAAGGCCAATGAATAATCTCTATGGCCCAGAGGATGTGCAAATAGATGCAGCTGTGCTGACTGAGATCCAAGCCATGTTAGGGCAAAACTATCTCCTGAATGAAACAACCAATTTGGTGGATAGAGTCACAAGTCCCCCACATCCTGCATATTTTCTCTTTTCAGATTCCCTTTCCAAGAGCCCCTCCAAGAAAGTGAGGGAGCACTGAATGCTCCAGGAATCAGAAGTTATGCTGCAGGAAGAAGACAGAAAATAGTTCTTGAAGAGACTGGAAGCAATTCTATCACCACAAAGAATGGACACTTGTTTTCCTAAGGTATCCCTCCCCTGTGCACCGACTTATCATTTATTTAGCAACTGTTTCTTAATACTTACCAATGAAAACTCTTACCCCCAATCTCAAGATTGTCCCTGAACTCGGGGAGAAAAATGCTTTCCTCCTCTTCTATAAAATCACAGCAATCAAGGCAGGACTTGAACAGTTAAGACAGTGGACCCAGGTTGAGGCCGGCCCCGTAGCCTTTCAAATGGACCGTGGATACAAGTGGCAAAAATGGACAGCAAAGGGCAGTCTGGGTTGGGACCCTGCAGGGCACATCTTGAACAGGCTTCATCTTCATACCACACAACAGTTTTCAAGGAGAAATATCTAAGAGGAACATGACTCTGGGAAGCTTTTTGGCAGTATGGTTTACTGTAAAAAAAAAAAAAAAAAAGAGTAAAAGATAATAATTTGGGAATGTTAGCAAATTTTGTTTCTTCAGTGGGCTGGGAGGAAACAGAAATGGGAGTTTGGCTCTAATTTCTCAGTGTTTCATAATAAAAACAATCTAACAAATCAAACCTGATTGACTAGAGAATAAAGAGCCTCCCCTTCCCAAGCCAAACCTTTATGGTAAGTTCCTCACATCTAATTAAGTCAAGACAATGCCCACTGAAGGAAGCTGAGGCTAAATTGGCATGCTACTATGGAATGAGCTGAGTGGGAGGCAGAGGCTCTGGTTTTTAGCTTTATTTATATAAATGCAATGGCCAGAGTGATCTTGGGCAAATTGATACACAGCTTGGCACTAAATACTCTAAAATGTGCATTGGGCAAAATGATTTTACTTTTAACCCCTAACCACCTTACACAATCCAATTATTGTCATAAAATCCATAACTTGTCATAAAAGTGATATATATGTATAAATGCACGTGCGCGCAGTGGCACTGACATTTTAATAGAATAATGGTAGTGCTTTTATATCTGATATATAAAAGTTCCATGATGACAATAAAAGTAACGTAAGAAAGTAGAATTCATGTTGTAAAGAAACAGCCAAATAACTGCAGGTTTCAAGTATTGTATGTGGAATTAGATTACTGAAGTGAGGCCAACCTGCAGGCAGAGGCTACTCCTGTCCCCTTGAATAGGCATGTGCAGGCCCTCATGACTGACTCTACTTCATATGAATTCAGTATTCATTATATTTATTTCCTATAGGGATTGGTTGTATGAAAGCATACAGATTGTTATGATGAAACAAAGAGCCACTATTAAGTGAATAATGGGACTACAAGTGTGAAATGGGGAGAGGAGCAGGAGCAAATGCAGAAGCCCTCATGAAAGTAGTGACTTAGGAAAACATGTCTGGTTTACTCACCACCGTCTTAGGAATATATTGAAACACAAGCTGGTTTTCCTTTTACTGCTTTGCCGAAACCTAAGAGCAATGTGTTGTTGTATTATCCATGCACAGTGGGAAGATGTAAGGAACCTCTCAATGCCATAAAAGCTTCTTTCAAGATGGCTCTTCACATGCAGGAACAAGACTCCTACTACCTTTTACTGGTAGATTTGTAGAAATCTGGAACTCTGGTTGACAAATCAGACCCTTTGACTTTGCAATCATAATTTCATTCATACATTCATTCAACAATTCTGTGCTGGAAATTGGGGTAAAGAAAACAAATGCATTCCTATTCTAATAGAGCTTATAATTTAAGGAAAAAGTTAGGCAATAATGAAGTAAAGACTGTTAGAGCCTACAAAAATTATAGTACATTTTGGGGGAACATAATTTAAATTTGGCAATATATAAGTTCTAAGTGTTGAAGAATGGCATTTTCATTGGGTATGAGTGCTGGATGCAAGCATATTGGGGGCAACTTCTGAAATGCATTCTTAGGAAATGGAACAACTTCCATTTTACAAGGGCCCACATATACAACATCAAGTTGTGAACTGGGATCCTCCTACGTATTCTCAGCTCAAAGTACCTGCAAGTTATCTTCTGCCTAAGTGATTAACTCTGGGACAAGGACACCTTATTTGTCTCAGGAAACAGATTTGACCTCATTACTGTCCTCTTTTGGATCAAATGAGAAGTGAGTCAAAAACAGCAAAGTTAGGCATAGGAATGGAATCAAAAAGGGGATAACTGATATAATTATTTTTAAGTTTATATTTCAAAGATTTGTCTTCATGTGATGACAGGTATGTATCCGCCCTTCTTTTAAAAGCTACATTAGGGTAACTTGTGTAACCCTCAAAATTTCAGCACTGCCAAAAAGTGTGTTCTTGACATTGTCTCCTGTATTCCCTTTTGCTGGTGACAATACTCCAGGGAAATGGTGTAAATGCTAGCAAAACTGCTAGCATTTCAATAGGCATTTCTACAGGCTGGAGTCATACATATCTTCTCTGGAGGCTGCTTCTTCCTGTGTTTTTATTTGCATAGGGACAGATCCCATTGCCCGTGACACTGCAATTAAAACATGCCCCAAGTGTACCAATTTTTCCTCCAAGATCTGCTCCTCTTCTCTGTAGATCCAGTACCACCACTCTCCATCCAGTTGCTAAAATCAGACATGCAGTTGTTTTTGATTTTTCTCTTCTTTTGCAAAAAACATCAGTCACCCAGTCCTAATTCTGAACTTGCCTGAAATTGTCCCCTTCCTTCTACCCTTAGGCTATTTGCCTTTCTAGAATTATAGCAATAATCTAATAATCTAAATGCAAATACCATGTGGGCACTTATGCTCTTATAGATCATATTGTAAAATAATAACAAAAACGCCAGCCTGATTATGCCTTAGCTTCTCAGTGTCTATAGTGTCAAGTCCAAAAGTCCTTGGTATGGTCTATGAGGCCCTCCATGATCTGACCTTTCTAATCCCACCGTGATCCCTTTGAGCCCTACACTCAGGTGTAGTGAACACACTTTACCCATCTGTCTAGTGTACAACTACCCATCTAAGATTTAACTAAACATTCATCTGTATGAAAAGTTTCTGGATCTGAATTTTCAGCCCAAATCGTACTTTTACATATTCCCTTTGTGTTTATGTCTGCCCTAATTAAATCATCTCCTATAACTCCTTAATTCAACAAAGCACCTCTGAACGAATGAACCTGATACCTCCAGGACCCTGCAAAATTGCTAGTATTCAATAAGCATTTCCCCGACAAAAATGTTAATGAAAGGGGGAAAAAAAATTACACTTCACTTAGAATAGGATCCAAGCCAATTTGGAAATATCCCATAATTCCTCATCATAAATATCATCCTAAATGTCCTAAGTCCTTTTTAGGTCTGATTTATTGAATCATGAAGACCTGATATCTGTGTAGTGCTAGTGAGAGAGGTAGGTGCAGAACACAACTTTCTACTTTTTCCAAGCCTGCTTTTTAATTTTTCTAGTGATGAAACTTCAAGCCATATAACTCTTCTGGTCACATTCAGGAAATAAACAAAGCAACTTTAGGGGGAGGTACTGTGAAGTCCATAGTAATGAATTATCAAAATGTCAAACTCTCTAAATTGAAGGCAAAGCTCTGCCTCTTGCTCTCAAGCCTTATTGTGGGTAGAAAAACTAAGGAGTGTGGGCAACCTGCTTCTTTTCTCTTCTTCCTACCACTTCTTTCCCACTCAGCAGGTGTTTCTGGCCCTTCTACAGGGGAGGGAATTAGAGAAGAGGATCTGCCTCATCAGGTTGTTGTAGTTGTAGTATGACATTTTGCTGGGGCGGGGCGGGGGAATGACTTTCTTTCCTGGAATACAGCCTTCTGGGAACCCCCACTGAGATTCCCTGGCTTGGATACTAGCTTCCAAACTCTCCTCCCCTGACAGTTCTACACTGGATGGCACTCTTCTGCTGTGTGCCTGGCTTCAGGCAGGAAGGCCACTTGCACAGGGTTATTTTCAAGATTGCTTATGGCTTATTTCTTACAGCAATCATGTGTGACCTATGGGAAACACCCACCTTGACCTCATCATTGGTGAAAGTGCCCTTTATTCAGCTCCCACAGGCCACTTCAGGCATGTCTTACCTTGGGACCCTTTCAGAGTCAAGTACCATTCCTGTGTTCCCCAACATCTAAAGATCTCGCAGATCAAGGTGCTGAAGTAGTTATTTTGAAACATGCTGCTGGGCTTAAAAATAGTGGAAACTCCCAATTCATTCTGAGACCAGTATTACTCTTATACCAAAACCAGACACAAAGATTTAACAAGAAAACTACAGACCAATATCCTTTATGAATATAGATGCAAATATTCTAAACAAAATACTAGCAAACCAAATCCAGCAGCATAGAAAATGGTTTATGTAGCATAGACAAGTGGGATTATTCCAGGAATGCAAGGTTGGTTCAATATACAAAAATCCATCAATGTAATACAACATATCAATAGAATAAAGGACAAAAACTACATGACAACCTTAATAGATACAGAAGAAGCATTTGACAAAATCCAATATCTTTTTCTTTTGATAAAAACACTCAATAAACTAGGAATAGATGGGAATTTCCTTAACTTGAAGCATCTATGAAAAACCCACAGCTAACATCATACTTAATGGTGAAAGACTGAACGCTTTCCCCCTAAAATCAGGAACAAGAAAAAGATTTCCACTCTTGCCACTTCTATTCAATCTTGTACAGAGGTGCTAGCCAGGGCACTTAGGCAAGAAAATGAAATAAAAAGAATCCAGATTAGAAAGGAAGTAAAAGTATTTCTATTCACAGATACATGATCTTGTGTATAGAAAATTCTAAGGAATTAAAAAAAAGAATAAATGAGTTCAGAATAGCTACAGCATACAGGATCAAAACTTAAAAATCAATTATATTTCTAGACACTAGCAATGAATAATCCAAAAATCAAAATTTAGAAAACAATTCTGTAATAGCATTAAAAAGAATAAAATACTTGGAAATATTTTAACCAAAGAGGTCAAGACGTATACACTGAAATCTATAAAACATCATTGAAAGAAACTAAAGACCTAAACAAATGGAAAGACACTCCACATTCATGAATTGAAAAATTTAATACTGTTAAAATAGCAACATTCCTCAAACTGTCTATATATTCAACACAATCACTACCAAAATCCCAGGTGCTTGTTTTGCAGAAATTAATATGTTGATCCTAAAATTCATGTGGAATACAAGGGACCCAGAATAAGACAAAATGATCTTGAAATAGAACAGAGTAAGAGAACTCATACATCCCAAATTCAAAACTTACTATAAAGCTATAGTAATCCAAACACTGTGGTAACTGGCATAAGGACAGACATACAGAACAATGGAATAAAATTGAGAGTCCAAAAGTCTTATATTTATGGTCAATTGGTTTTTGACAAGGGTGCCAAGACCATTCATGAGGAAATAATAGTCTTTTCAACAGTTGTTGCTTATATGACTAGATATCCACATACCAAAAGGATGAAACTGGATCCCTACAATGCACCACATGCAAAAATGGGTCAAAGACCTAAATATAAGAATTAAAACCATAAGATGCTTAAAAGATACAACCAAGAGAAATGAAAATTTAGGTCCACATAAAAACTTGTACACAAATTTTCATAGTAGTAATATTCATAATAGCCAAGAAGCAGAAACAACGCAAGTATCCATCAACTGAGTAGATAAACAAAAAATACAGTATATCAATACAATGACATTATTCAGCCACAAAAAGAAACAAGGTACTGATAAACATGCTACAACATGGATGCACTCTGAAAACATTACTCCAAGCGGGAGGAAGAAAAAAAAGACACAAAGGCCACATATTGTATAATTCCATTGATATGAAATGTCCACAACAGGCAAATCCATAGGCGGAAAGTAGATTAGTGGTTGC
Source organism: Marmota monax (assembly GCF_021218885.2). Taxonomy (NCBI): domain Eukaryota; kingdom Metazoa; phylum Chordata; class Mammalia; order Rodentia; family Sciuridae; genus Marmota; species Marmota monax. Next base: position 3,618,121 of record NW_026695200.1, on the reverse strand, counting down.
CAGGGGCTGGGGATTAAGAACAGTGATGAAAATGCTCTGGAATTATATAATGATGACAATTGCACAATTCTGTGAATATACTAAGAACCACATATTTTACAATTTGAAAAGGGTGAATTTTACGGTGTATGAATTGTATCTTAATTAAACAATGATGAGGAAAAGCACTCCTCTTCCATTTTTCAGATGGATGAAGGAAGGTCAATTCTTGCTCAACAAATCTTTATTACAAACATTTCCAACCTCTCACTTAGACTTCCCTTTCTCTTATTTTCTGGCAAACATTGGGAGAACCCATCTGTCTCTCAGGATGTCTTGCAAGATGTTAACTAGCAATACATATCTCAATTTCATTGAATCCTGACAACCAGTGATAAGGTAGGATTGGGTATAATCCAAGCCAAGGGAATGGCAGGGCCAGGACCGAAAACCAGAGTCATCTAACTCTGAAGGCTGCTCCCTCAACCACTGTGTACTGTTTCCCAGATACATCCAATCCCACTTTGTATGGTTTCCTAGGGTCGAGAAGGTAATTAAAATAATTATCCCAGGTACTGCTCAGTTGTCTAAGAATCTTGATTTGATGTTTAATTTTTGTCAATGGGAAAATGACAGATTTTAGATTCATGTTGGCCCAGGCCCTGTTCCTCTATTTACTGGGTGTAGGGCTTTGGGCAGGTGAAAATGAAAGATCATATATACAAGACTGTGCACTAGAAGTTAACTCCCTCCATAATCTAAAGGAATTCAACTTAGATAAGAAAATGCTAAATATGACTCTCATACAAAAGGCACTCACCATGGTGAATGCTTCATTTAGTATAGAGAGCAGTGTTTGGCTGAGAGGTTGAGGATCTGAGAATCGCTCCTTGATAAGCATGAGTGGCTGGCAACAGCACAATGGTGTAAGATGACTGTCAGCCTCTATTTCCACTGAGAGAGAAGGGAAGAATGTGGATACAGAGAGGGTAGCTGCAGAAGCTTCTAGTTGCCAGTATACCGGAAGATGGGAAATGTTACACAAAAATCTTGCTTTTAAGGGCATTTTCATACCTCCTCTTTATCTTCCTTTCCATGGGCCAAAATGACAGAGCCAATAATTTCAGGGAGCCTCCTCACTGGGGAACAAATCTTTAACCACTAAATATTAAAATATTTTAAATTTTTTAAATAAAAAGTTTTGTCAAGATGGTGGAAAGATGGATTCAAATCTTTAACAAAGTAAGCACCTACTGTATGTGAAAGACATAAAGACTTTAAAAAGACAATCCTCACCAGGAATTTATTTATATTCCAGGTTAACAGTTAACAGTTAGAAGCTTCAGAAACAAAGCTAAAACATGGAAAGGATCATATCAAGATTAGCCTGAAACACTCCTTAAACAATTATAACTCCTCGCTGTTCAAATAATACTCCACCATGCTGTGCTGTGAGATGTGTGGGCTGCTATGAGGTTACGGAGGCACTTGGGCAGGGCAGGGGGTAATCAATAAAGTCTTTATGGACAAGATGCTTTTAAAATTTGGTTTTGAAGGATATTTGAGAAATATAAAATCATTAGGTCTATGACAAGTGAAGATGCTGTGTAGGAAATGTGCACGTGGAGAGAGGTGACTGTAATAGAAGAACTGAAAAGGTAGGTTGGGCTCAGTCTGTGGAGATCAGAGGATGCCTGACCTGGGAATTTATTCAAAGGAGAACAGGTTTCTGGGTGGAGGGTATTGGCAGAAAGAAAAGGTTTACAATAAGAAGTTAGAGTCAGGTAGATAAGTTAGGAAGGAAATAAGAACATCGAGGTGGGTTAGAGGAGCAAGGCCTGAAAGGAAGCCTAATTGAGTAACAATGAGAGATTTTGATGACTAGTACAAAGGTGACACTTTTAAGAAAGCAACAGAAAGTGGCTGGAAGAGATGCTAATTTAAGAGTTTCATTTTTAGGCATACTGACTTTGAACACCAAAAATATAACCTAGAGCTAGAAGTCTGAGCAGAAGACAGGGAAGTAGAGAAGAATCTTTAGGAAGGGCTGAGGCTGACCAAATAGAATGGAAAAGATTCAGGTAAGAACTCAAGATTTGGATAAGTTGCTATGGAACTGCAACTCATGCTGCAGTTAGAGAAGCAGCAGTTCAAGTATAGGGTGTTGCCAGTGTTTAAAGATCAGAGTTCTTGATTTTGGCAATTAAGAAGTTATGAATATCCTCGAGCAGCGCATTTTCAGTAAAACAGCACTGGATTAAGTCCTTCTCATAATGAAATCCAGCCCATATATTCATCAGAATCTTCTTGCAGTGATTGCTACAAGTATCAATCCACCATCTTGGAACAGGGAAAGGAGAAAAGGCTTGAAACTTTCTATACTTATAAACCCCACCCTCCCCAGACAATTCTTACACACTTAACACTGTGGATAAAATGATGCAAGACAAGAAAAGGAACCAGTGAAAGTTGTGTATTTTTATTCTTTGGTGCCCTTAGGGAGGGGTGGGAAAAGTACAGATAGTCTTAGAGGTTGATGGAAGGACAGAAAAATATTTTTGAGGTAAACAGTTAAAGGGGGATCAAGATAACAGAAAGAATAGTTTTGGGGAGACACTTCTTCCTCTGACAGTTTGTATAGATTCTTGGGAAGATCCTTAAAAGGGGTTTAGAATCTCAACACAGCCATGTTCCAGTGGGAAAAGGAAGTGATGCTGCCCATAACAACCACTTGTAGCAAATTTTGTTTATTTAAAGCCTCATTTTCAAGTTTCTTTTTGGTATGTATCTCCCTCTATACTCACATATCCCAAACTAAAGTTAAAGAAACTGTAACTGGATTTCATCAAACAATTAACCACAGCCCAGGAATGTAGTATACAGGGTCAGGATACCCATTTCATTTGCTGGAACTTCCAGACTCCATAAAAGTCTGGCTGAAGGCTGTGTTTTCATGCTTTATGTTTGAAATATTCTACAATAATACTAAAAGGTAAAAGAAGTTTGCATTTTATTTTAAAAACCAACTAGTTTACAATTTAACATGCCCAAGAGCATCCTGGAGATTGGGGGCCAATTCAAAGAAAAGTACTTTTATAATAATTTAACATCTGGGGTGTAGGGAGTAGCTTTTACACTAAAAGTTTATATTGTTTTCCTCTTTCTTAACATATTGTTCAGTGATGTTCTAATAATCAATAGTGAAAAGGAAATAACAACAGAAGTGATAATATGCACAGAATAATTGATTACTAAGTAATAAGAGCAGTTAAATTCTACAATCATTTTTTTTCCTTAAAAATTTTTAAAGGATAGTAATAGGTTGGTTTTTGACTCCTTGTTAAGTCTATTTGATGTGAATTATGAATCTGATAACCTATATGATTATCATTTTAAAACTTTTCATACAGACGTGCTATTACAATTGTAGAAGTTCAATACTGTTGTGATAATAAAACTTGAGAACTAAAGAGCACAAATTTCTTCATGAATTTATTATATAAAATGTCCCCAAAGCATTTAATTTCTCCTCACTTTCACAATACATAAGAAGCACAGTGGATGAGAGGGCCTTTAAAATGACTATAGTCACATGAGGGTCCCTTGCATCAAGGTAATGTACAAATACCTTAACAGGGTACTCATAAGCTGGCCCAGAAGAACCCCATGTTACCTTATCACAATATGGAAAGCATTTTCTTTTTTCCACTAAACTATGGTGAAAAATGCCACTGTTTTATTTAGCATTACAATACATAACAATTCTGTCTCAATTACTAAAAGAATTAAAATAATCCTGAAAGACATCCTTTTTCCCCTCCAATGATTTGAAAGCTGTATTTTTCCTGCCAATTTCAAGCAAATCATCAGGTTGATCTCCAGTAATCAGTTAAAACAATCATCAAGGCACAAGCTCAGCACATTAGCTGTAACTTGCAGTAAAATGATATATCGATATGTCTCTCCTTAGTTAAAAATACATAATCCTTTTATTTTATAATGTAATAAAAGAAATTAACATCACAGACGCAGAATACTAGGAAAAGGGAAACTACTACATTAAATATCCAGAAACTTAAACCTACCTGTACTTTTCTGTAGTACATGAAATTAATCTTTAACGCTTACTTTTTGAAGTAAAATTTAATCTTTGGGGATATACAATGTAATTCTTAGGAGTAATATTTCCATTCATTTCCAGGCCTTCTTACTATATGACTAAGTAACACAAGGCACAGCAGCCATCCTTTCCATTACGCTGCAACACTGATCGTGTGCCTTGATAAAATAGCTGATTAAACAAAATGATGGCAACATGAAGGGGAAACTTTGGATTGTCTATTTAAAATCTAGGTAATAATTAATAAAAAGTTTATTTTAAGTGCACTTTCACATGCTTTCATTTATAATAAAACAAACTTACTAACTGACTACCATATCATTTGGCCAAATGCACTTTCCCCAGTAAACTTAAAACAACAAGAACAACAACAACAACAAAAAAAATCCCTGTCCTTTCATATACTAAGAAAGAGGATTGGCTACTTAAACAATTCATTGCAAGACACGTGAAGACAACATACTGTGGCATGAGTTGTTTTTAATTTGTTGTGCTGTTACTAAAGTTAAGTTCTGAGGGCTGCAGTTAAAACATTACGAGTTCTCCCTTCCGTCTTTATTGATTCCCAAGATTTTGCACAGAAAACTCTTTGGGGGCTAGAACAGCAGTACTTGCATCACACTGTTTCCAAGACTTCAAGTTTAAAAAGCAAATCGTTTAAAAAAGAAAAAATACAGTTCCTGATTTGAGTTAGATACAGGGACAAAAAAGAGCACATACTTGAAGGTTACATGGTCTACAAATGGTGGCAATGTTTTCCTTGGGGGAGTAGTTTTGTTGGTATATATATATTTTAAATACTCAAAAAAGGCTCAACCTCAAGCAGTAATAAACACAAGCAAAAGTGATTTAACCCTTAAAATAAATATTCAGAAAAACCTCTCTGTACATACAAGTGAAAGAATATGTAACACTTTCACGCAAAAAAATAATTATAATAATAATAAAGGATTTGTTCATATATGTAGCTGAAATCTGCTGTTCCAGCCCACATGTCCCCAATAAAGAAGGGAGGCACAGACATAGATGACTACTGTGGTTCACTATCTTACAGCCTTTTTGTACCGGGACACTATCACCACCAAATTTATCCCTCATTATATTTATTTATTAAAATTTTTTTCTTTTTTTCATTTTTTTCTTCCTTCCTTTTTTTTTTTTTTTATTTTGTTTTACAGCATGCCAAATCCTTTGGCATACGTGATGGCCTTCAACAATCTCTCTTTAAGTTTTTCTTTGCTTGAATATTCCGGAAGTAAAAGGACATTAAAGCAAGTATGAGATGTAGGTAACCTAAATAGAGAGAAAGGGGAAAAACAGGAAAATAATAAGTCATGGGAAATATGCTCAGTATTAAATGCTCCTATTTTTAGATGGTATATACAGGTGAGATGGTTTGCAATGAAGGCTATACATCAAAGTAAACATAACTTTTTGTTCTGCAACCACCAAGAATCAGTTTGTCTTTACCTTATAAATTAATGATAATATGATGATGATGACAATATTTGTATTGGTTATATTATTACAACATAACGAGCTATTGTTTTACGTAGTTAATTAACTAAATCTCTCACAAGAAATATATAGTGGATTAACACTAAACCCTTAAGAGTTGAATTCACTGAGATGTCAGACAACTTACTCTAAGGTGAAGAAAATATTCAGAACTGGTTTTAAGATTTAAAAAGTCTGTGCTCTTTAATGTTTATTAGAAGCAGTGTTGGCAATATAACTATGAAAATGTTTTATAACAAACAAATTTATTTACATTAACACCATGATGTATCAAATAATGTAGAATAAATCCTAATGGAAATGTGTGTATACATTTAAAACACTAAATATGCTAGTTCATGAATGGTCTTTATCCCACAAAAATGTGAAGCTATACAATGGGGAAAGAATACAATTAAATGCCAAAACTGAGGTTTCAAGCATATTCTAATGCTGTACAGATAATCTTCTAAACCTTAATTTAACCATTCTAAATAGATTATTATATAGTATGGCTTTCAATTAACAATGAACCAAAATGGAATGAAACATACTAATTTGAAAAATTCTAAACCAATGCAAGCCCCTAATAATTTTTAATGAGGCACTTTTTCAAAAATTTCCTAACAATAACAGCAAAATATTCCCTCATCTAATGCTTCATGTGATTTGGAAATTCCTATATAAAAATCAGAAGTGTTCAAAAGCTACAATAGGTCACATGTGTGTGATATGTAATGCAAGGTTTTCAGTAGTCATGTAGTGATAATTTAATAATTACCTTTCTGTGTCTGGGCCATTTTTGGCTATAATCATCTTTAATTTTCCTAGTCCTCCCACAGGTGCTCTGTCTGTGCCCGTGGTAAATTGCAAGAAGAGTCTTTTCTGTTCATCTGTAAATGAATGAACGATTTCCCAGAACTCCCTAATGAGAAAAGATATGGCACTGGTTTTAGTTTGACATTCACTTTACCAACAATATAAGCTTATATTGTGTATAAAAACAATGTTAAGGGACAAGTTCAAAGTAACATTAGAAACTCTAAATATTCATTCCTGGTTATTTAGTAAGTCTACTTAGGCAAATTTATTTTAAGTAAACAATTCTAAATACATAAAATTTAAGTTCATGACTATATAATCTGCAATAGTAAAAAAATAGCAAAACATGTCCTAGCACAAGGAAATGGCTGAATACAATGGTATAATCATAATATATGTCAGAATTGAAAAAGATTTAAATTGTAATATACTAACTTCAGATGCTTTCAAGTATATTATCTATCCTTCCTCTCTTATTTCCCTTGTCCATTCATTCACTCCTTACTCAATTTTGTAAGGGAGAACAAGGGTGAAAACCACAAAATGATACAAATAAACCAACAGAACAACCACCTACTTATTAACAGTAATAGAAACATAAACAATTTTTATATGAACTAGAATACTTGATCAAGTACTATGTATTGTATAAGAAGGGAGAGAATATATTATCATGGTATTTATGTCATATGCAGTTACTTTAAGAAAATTATTTTATCGTATTTCTAAAACCTATGTAATAAGTGCAATGTCGCATGACACTTAAGTTATTCTGAAAATGAAAGCTCATAAAAGCAATCTTGGCATGCTTGTTTAAATAATCAGCTATATCAATAAAACTAATACACACATTAATTCACAACTTAAAAACTTAAGACTTCGAAAGAAAAAATTGAGTATTTTTACTTGGGTACAGAATGCATTGTAAAATTCACTTGAAAAGTTCTTTCCAGAATTGTGGCAGAGAATGTCAAACTACCCAAATCAGTAATTAAAATTCTACTTTTTTTATATTCTTTTTTACTACTAAATACTGGTGATTTTATTGTTACAATACCATTTTTCTGACAAAATACACTGTTTCCAAGGCTTTTTTCAAAAGCCTTATGAGATTTCATCACTTTATTCAATTTCCTTCCACTTCCTTTCTTTGCCACCATTAATGACCTTCCCATCCTCAGTTTCTGCAAACCTATCACTTGCCTAAATGAAACAATAAAGATATACAAGGTAAAGGAAACTGGACATGTAACTTGCAGAACCATCTCTCAGTTAAAAAGTAAAGGAATCACACCCCAGTTTATGTACTTTTGGGGGGCTGGCAAGAGAAAACATGTCTACTAAAGCACTGAGCCCTCTTCAGGCAGGGTGTGGGGGGGGGGGGGGGCTGCCCTGCAGTGGGTGATAATAAAGCTTCCCACACTGTTACTCCTAAGGAGGTAGAGTATCAGCTGCCAGCAAGGAAGACAAGACACTGAAGTGGAAGATAGGCAGTGGTGACAGTGACCAAGTCAAGCTTTATAATTAAGAAGTTATTTCTTTGGTTATATTTTTTAATTAAGAAGTTAAAAAACAGACTACTATCAACTCAACATAATGGAAACACTTATTCAATAAAATTCACTTCCTATGTAATGTGCAATGTTAAAACCTCTAATTAAATAAGAATGCCTCTATTTAGAAAACTGAAGATGAAGCTTCCAGGTTTCTACGTAAAAGTGGTAGCTACCTGGATCAGACTCTACTCACATCTCTGAAAATCTACACAGATCAAAAAGGACAGAAAACAGAATAAACAATGAATATCTAGAGTAAAAAAAAAAAAAGGAAATGGAGCAAAGAAATCCAAATGTCAGTTGAGTGGGATAATGAACACTCTTGATCAGCAGTTAGCACATAAACCCAACACTAGCAAAGTGCTATGTGGAAAAGCAGGGTGTGTAGATTAACACTGATGAGCTTTACCTCCACCCTAAGAGAGAACTACTGATAACAGGTTGGTTAAAAGCAAAGGCCACAGAACTGGGTACACTAAACCGTAATCTAAGCCACTTGGGAGGCTGAGGCAGGAGGGTCACAAGTTTGAGGCCAGCTAGGGCAACTTTGCAACACCATGTCTCAAAATTAAAATTAAAAAGGGTTGGGTGTAGCTCAGTGGCAGAGCCCTGAGCTTCAATTCCTAGTACTGCAAGAAGAAAAGGAAAAGAAAAAACAAATCAGGACAGGCAACAAGAAAATACCTAGACCAGAAAATGACACTGTGCCTAAAGGGAAGGGGAACAAAGGTGTCCCTTGAAAGTAGCTTCAGGCCACAAACAGATGGAAATGACTGGTAATAAGGGGGCTTTAACTAAACAAGATGGAATTCAAGAATCAGAAGGCACTGGACCACATAAACAGAAGAATTATGTTAAAGAAAACTGCATTTACTGTAAAAATAAGGAGGGGTCCTCTCAACTGAGAGACTATTCTAAAGTCAACCAAACTTCTATTCTTCTCAACTGAGAGACTATTCTAAAGTCCCTCTTCTCAAGGAATACTCTAATAATAGCAATTCAAAGAAAAAATTAAAAGCATATAATAAAATAAATAAGAAAAACAGAATTTCCAAGTCCAAATAAAGATGTTATAGAAAAAGTCCTGCAAACAACAGGAAAATGTGAATCATAAACAACAGGAATTTGTATTAGCGTACACTATCATGAAGGGAGAATGCATCAGAAAGAACATCACTGATCAGAAGTACAACAGAGAAATGGAAAATAGAAATATTTTCAGAAATAGAAATGAGAATACTACGTACTACAAAAAGTGTGATTAAAATTGCTACTAGGAACCAGTCTAGACAAAAAAAGAAAAAAAAAACTTTTTAAAATCATAAAACCAAAACGAACAAATAAACAAAAAACTCCGAAAGCAAAGTTGAAAGACAAATGACAAATTAGGCAGAATACTTATATGATAAAGAAAAAAGATGGCATAATGGTATATGTGTACAAAAAGAGATGAAAAAAAATTCCAAATCATCATTTTGAACCTCCACTGAAGTAACAGATTAAAGGGAAGACTGATAAGACAGTGACTTCAAGTGAAAAATAAGTTATTGTAGGAAGATGATGGTAGCAATAACATCTTTACTTTAATTTTCATTTTTTTCAAAATAGGCCCCCCCACACACAAAAGTACAAATTGAATGAAAAAACCAAAGACCCACAACAAAATTAGGCAATAAGGTATTCTCCATGAATTCCTGCACGGAAATGGACATGAACAAGTACTACAGCTAGAAGACCTGGTTGGTATCAACATCTATACATCAAGTAGAAGAGAAGTTAACTTCTGGGTTTCTGATAGCACTGAGAGGAAGAGACTCTCAAAATTGACACCCACTTAAAAGGACAAGTCAATCTGAGAACAGCAGTTAAAAGCTGAAGGGAGTTCTACAAAATTCATTTTGTAGATGATTAATGATGGGTCAGGACCCTTAAAACTCTTGAATAATCAAAACACCTTTCAAAAACAAACCCGGGCTGAGGAGATATTGCTGAGAACAACATCCAAATGGGTCAGGTCAAGGATAAAACAGATAAAGGAAAGTTGAAATATATACAGGATGAGGTAGTAAAGATGACAATTTGAAAAAGCAGAACACCATTACTTTTTATCAGTTTACACAAACAAACATAGAGCCCTTCTGAAGTGGTGGGGTGGGAGAAGCTATATTGACCTCTCTCTCTCTCTCTTGAAAGTATAGGAAAGTCATTTCACTTAAAATGAAAATGAACAGAAAACAAAAGGATCACAGTGAAAAATTGCCCCAAGTTATTATTAGAGTATGTTCATGAAACAATGTCCTTAGGGAATGAAAGTACAACAAAAGATCTCAATAAAACAGATGAAAAACGAAAACAAATTTCAAACTGAGCTAAAACAAATTTTAAAATAATGGAAGTTATTGAAGAACAATATCTGAAAAACTTTAGAAAAGCAGACTGAAGAAAAAGTCTCAAAAGATGATTAAACTAAGGAGGAATTAGGAAAAAATGGGGAAAAAAATCATGCCAAATACGAAGAAACTAAAATTTAACTAAAAAAGGAAGAAATAAAGATAAAAACAATACCCCTCAAATAAAATAGAAATAAGAAAATCTTAAGAATTGGGGACGGGGGAAGCAATGAAACAATGCCTTGCATTCCTTCTTTATTTAGAGACAGTTTGCTGGCACTAATAGGAGGAATTTTGCTCTATGATGGGTTCTGGCCCGGGAAGTGCTACTTTATGCTGTAAGCCTCAAGAGTTCCTTGAAGTCCCTAAGTACCACATGGTCAGGAGCACTGCCCGACCACAGTTTATGAGGCATTCTCTAGCCCAGAGAGAGCTACTGGGGTGCTCCTCCCTCACTAAAAAAACATTATGGAAGGCTTTTTGGAAGCTTAGCCCAGAGAAGCCCCTCAAGTAGCACCATCAGGGACCAGTGTGTGGAAGCCCCCAGTGGAATGAAATAAATGAATTAAACCATAAGAGCACCACAAAACTTCTGAACACTAAAATTGTCATTGGAACCACAACTCAAAAAGCACACCAGGATCTACATGTGTTAAACCTAAACAGGACAACTGCCTGCTAAAGTAAAAAATCCTAAGTCTCTTAATATAGAGCCAAAATTATCACGATGCAATAAAAATTCACCTGTCATACCTTCACAAAGAAAAAATCTTCCATAAGAAACCAGAATAATCACAAAGAAAGAAAATCAACTAACGCCAACACAGAGATGAATAAGATGTTGAAATTATCTGACAAGGCTTTTAATACCATCATCATAAAAATGATTTGACAAGCAATTACAAGTTCTGTTTCAAAAATGAAACAATAGACAATGTCAGGAAAGAAATACAAATTACAGTAAAAAGAGCTAAATGGAAATTACAGGCCTAAAAAATATACTAGGAGAAAAATAATCACTGGATGGACTCAACAGTAAATGATGATGACAAAAGAACAGAGAACAATAGAGAAAAAATAGAATGAAAAATGAACCAAGCTTCAGGTACATGTGGAACAATAACAAATGACTCAACATTTGTATCATTAGAAGCCCCGAAAGAGAAAAGAGAGTGAGGCTGAAAGAGTATTTGAAGAAATAATGGCTGAGGGGCTGGAGATGTGGCTCAAGCGGTTGCGTGCTTGCTTGGCATGCGTGCGGCCCGGGTTCGATCCTCAGCACCACATACAAATAAAAATGTTATGTCCGCCGAAAACTAAAAAAAATAAATAAATATTAAAAAATTAAAAAAAAAAAAAAAAAAGAAAGAAATAATGGCTGAAAACCTTCCATGTTTGGTAAAGACACAGGACCATAGCATCAATGAAACTATTCCTCAGGAATACAGGGAAAAATAAAGTCACATTCAGATACATGAAATTAAAAGACTTTGTCATTACCAAACTGACTTTTAAGATCAGCTAGGGGAAATGTTAAAAGGTAGAATCTTGGAAAAAAATAATGAAACAGATTACCACTCTTACAAGTTCTATAAAGGATTTTTGACAACTGATATAAAAATTATGATGGTATTAACACTCAACACAAAAATATTAGTGAAGAGACCAAAAATGAAAGCAAGGTTTCGCATTTTATCCAAAGTAAAATGCTGATATCAGTGAACAACAGTAAGTCACATATGTATAAAGTGCTATCCACAGTAACCATGAAGAAAATGACACAGGGCAAAACACATAAAAAAAGAACATTATAAATACATCAAGACAACCCCCCCCCCAAATAAAAAAGTTCAAATAACCAAGTAACCATGGATAACAATAACAAATGAATGAAAGAAAAAGAAACTGAAAACAAATAATGAAGTAACAAAATGACGCTCTAACATATCAATAATTGCCTTAAATATAAATAGTCTAAGTATACCAATTAAAAGGCAGAGACTGATAGAATAGGTTTTTTAAAAATATGACCTCACTATATGCTATTTACAAGAAATTGATTCCAAGTGCAGCAACACAGATTGAAAGAAAATGATGGGAAAACATCAAACAAACATTCGTTTTAAAAAAGGAATGGTTATAGTTACATCAGATTTAGAGCAAAGAAAATTATAAGACATAAGACCTTAAATAATGATAAAGAACCAGTATACCAAGATGACATACTGATTCTAAATGGTTAATTACCAAGTGACAAAGCCTCAAATATGCATGAAGCAAAATCCAATGAAGAGATACAAATCTCAGAAACAGACCAATACATATATGCCCAATTGATTTATGACTTACAAGAAAAACCAATTCAATGGAGGAAGGAGAGAAGTGGTATATTCATAAAGTACTCTCAAAACTCAACAGTAAAAACCAAGTGCACAGTTGGTATTTATCCCAGAGAAACAAAAACTTTAATGGGATAACAATTATAAGCATAACCAATTTTTTAAAAAAATATTTATTTTTTAGGTGTAGATGGACACAACAAAATGCCTTTATTTTTATGTGGTGCTGAGGATCGAACCCGGGTCCCGCCTGTGCTAGGCAAGCGCTCTACCAATGAGCCACAATCCCAGCCCAAGCATAACCAATTTTATTGAGCTTTGCTTTACTGTGTTTTAATACTACATTTTTCTTTTTTAAAACAACCCTCAGTCAACCACCTAGGGATGTCATTTTTTTAAAAAAATATTTTGTTGTAGATGGACAAGATACCTTTATTTATTTTTTTATGTAGTGCTGAGAATTGAACCCAGTGCCTCACAGGTGCTAGGCAAACGTTCTACCACAAGCCACAACCCCAGCCCCTAGGGATGTCATTTTTGCAACTGCTTTGATTTGGCCCCCTTTGTATCTCTGTATAACATTTTGGTAGTACTCAAAATATTCTGAATTTTCCCCTTACTATTATCTCCTTACTACTGTGTCTGTTATGGATGGTAATTTGTGATCTTTTATGTATTGTAATTATTTGGGGGAATCACAAACCATGCCTATATAAGACAGTGAACTTAATGTTCTGACTGTTCTACTGGCCAGTCATTCTCCCACCTCTCCCCTCTCTCCTTGAGCCTCCCTATTACCTGAGATGCAATATTGAAATTAGGCCAACTAATAAGCCTACAAAGGCCTCTAGTGTTCAGATGAAGAGTCTCATATCTCCACATTAAAAACTAGAAATGATTAAGTTTAAAAAGAAAGGAACATTGAAAGCTGAGATAAGCTGAAAACTAACCCTCTAGTACAAGTTACCCAAGTTGGGAATGCAAAGGAAAAGTTCTTGAAGGAAATTACAATTGCTACTCAAATGAACAGAAATGTCAAAAAAGTGAAATAGGAGAAATTCTTAATGGTGTAGATAGAATAAATCAGCCAAATTTTCTTAAACAAAGACTTAACCCTCTTTAATTCTGTGAAGGTAGAAAGAACGAGGAAGCTGCAGAAGAATAATTAAAGCTAGCAGAGATGGGTTCATGAGGTTTAAGGAAAGAAGCCATCTCCAAAACTCAAAAATGCAAAGTGAAGCAGTCAAGTGCTGATGTAGAAGCTACATACAGCAAGTTATACAGAAGATCTAATTAAGGAAGTTAGCTACACTAAACAACACATTTTCAATATGGACAAAACAGCCTTATATTGGAAGAATATCCCAACTAGAACTTTCATAGCTAAAGAGAACAGAGTGTCTGGCTCCAAAACTTGGGAGACTGATGCAGCTGGTAACTTAAGTTGAAGCCACTGCTCATTTATCATTCCAAAAATTCTAGGACCCTTAAGAATAACCTTAAAACTATGATACCTGTGTTCTACAAATGGAACAACCAAGCCCAGATGATAACACATCTGTTATCACAACATGGCTTACTAAATATTTTAAGTTCATTATTGCTCAGTAAAAGAAGTGTCCCTTGAAAAGATTAACTGCAATGGGCAAATGGTTACCCAAAAGCTCTGAGGTGCAATAAGATTAATGTTGTTTTCATGTCTGTTAATACAACATCCATTCTAGAGCCCATGGACCAAGGAGTACTTTCAAAGTCTTATTTAGACATATACTTCATTATACCATGGCTGCCAGACAATGATTCCTCTGGATGGATCTGCACAGAGTAAACTGAAAATCTTCAAAGATGGGCAGTGGGTATAACTCAGTGGTAGAATGTTTGCCACGCAGGTGTGAAGCCCTGATTTTGATTCCTATCACCAGAGTGGGGGGAAATGTTGAAAATCTTCAAGAGAGAATTCACAATTGTTGATAGATGAAATTAAGAACTTTTGTGATTCATGGGAAAAAGTCAAAATATGAACCTCAACAGGAGTTGAGAAAAAGCTGATTCCAAATCTCATAGATGACTTCAAGGGGTTCAAAACTTCAGTGGAGGCAAAAAAAAAAAAAAAGGTGTAGGAGACAAAAGCAAGAGATACTAGAATTTAAGTGGAACCTAAAGATGTGACTTAACTGTTGTAATATCATGATAAAACTGTAATGAATGTGACATTGTTTCCTACAGATGAGCAAAGAAAGAATTTTCTTGAGATGATATCAACTCTGGTTAAGATGCTATAAACTTTGTTGAGATAACAACAAAAGATTTAGAATTTTATACAAATTTAGTTGATAAGTTAAGGGCAAGGTTTGAGAGGACTAACTCTACTATGTTATCAAACAGCACCATATGTTTCAGAGAAATCTTTTGTGAATGGGAAGAATCAACTGATGTGGTAAGTTTCCCTGTGGTCTTATTTTAAGAAATTGCCACAGCCACCCTAGCCTTTAGCAACCGTGATCAGTCACAGGAGCTGTCAATGTCAACATTGAAAAAAATCCTTCACCGGAAAAAAAGTTAGGACTTGATGGCTCAAATAATCGTCAATACTTACCAACAATCTTTCTAAGATATGTCTGTATTCTTTCTGCTTAGTAAGATCAGGAATAAGTTAAGAATTCTGTTTACCAAAGATTCCAGCTAGTCAGTTTTATAGAGAAATGGTAATAAAAGGCACAAAGTTCATAAAGAAAGAAGTAAATATGACTTGATCTGTGGATGACCTATTTACAAAGAGAACCCTAAGACATCTATTTTAAAAATACTAGAATTAGTGATTTTACAAAGATCACAGGATACAAAGTCAATACATAAAAATTCAATTTTCCCCATATGCTAGAAAAGCAAAGGAAAAATGAAATTAATAAAGAGCACTAACAACAATATCAAACACGTGAAATACTCAAACTTATTCCTAACGTGCATAATTTCAGAAACTACAAAACATCCTAATAGAAACTAATAAAAATCTACATAGAGAGATATAATATGCTCTAGGTTTGCAAGATTCCACACTGTTAAAATTACAATTCTTTCCAAACTGACCTACACCAGTGAAAGCAAACCAAATAACAATCTCAGCAGGCTTTTTTCTTTGTAGAAATTAACAAACTGACTCATATTTATATGGAAATAAAATAACCAAAGCAATCTAGTATAATCAAAAGAGGTCCCTGTAAAGCTTTACCTGCTCTATAAAGCTGCAAGAATGAACACAGTCTGATTTTGGTAAAAGAACAAATCAATCAGGGCTGGGGATGTGATTCAGTGGTAGAGTGCTTGCCTGGCATGTGTGAGGCACTGTTCAATTCTGCTCCACATTAAAGAAAAAATGAATAAATAAAGTAGAGGTACAACGTCCATCTACAACTAGAAAAAAATTTTAAATTAAAAATTCAAATAAATTAGTAAATCAGAGTAGAATCCAAAAGACTCACACACAAACCAATTTTCAAGTGCCAAAGTAATTCAGAAAAGCTACAGAAGAGCTATACACTGGAAGAACGTATTCACAAAATACATATTAGAAATGGGTCTTTCAGCTAGAATGTATTTTAAAAGGAAAAGTCTATAAACAACAACAACAAAAAACTAACTAAAAGGGGGGAGAAATTTTACAAAAATATGACTAGCCAAAATAACATATTAAGTGCTCAACATCATTAGTCATCGGAGACATGCAAATTAATGCTACAATGAAGTACCACTTCACACTCACCAGAACGACTAAAATCAAAGACTACTACCTCCACTAAATACTGAAGAAGATATGAAACAATGAACTTTGAGATTTCTGGTGGAGGTGTAGAATGGTGTGCAGAAAAAAGAAAACACTTCTACAGTAAGACTGCATACAGTTTTATTCATAAGTGCCCCAAACCCGGAGATAATCCAGTTTTTCTCCAACAGGAGAACAGATGAACAAATTTTGTGTATGCATCTAATGCAACCTTATTCTGCCATAAAAACAATGAACTAGAAATTAATGCAATGACATGGATGCATCTCAAAAATATTCTGCTTATCTAAGTACAAAGGCCAAAAAAATTTCATTTACATGAAATTCAATAACAGACAAGACTTGTGACAACAAACAAAAAGTGGTTACCTGTGATGAATGAGCACTGACTAGAAGAGAATGCATGGGTACTGTGGGGCTAATGGACACAGTCTACATCTAGATCTGTTATATGGATATAATTTTCTAAAACTCTGAACGGCCCAGTTAAGTTTTACATACTTCACTGTACTCAAATCTAACTTCATATAACATCAATATCATCAACACAATGCTGGGAACAATTAGGAAACAGGGAATCATGTTATTTTCAAAATTAGTAACTAATAAAACTCAAGCATTTATGCTGATATATACATATATATATATATATATATATATATATATGCATGCATGTACATGGATCATATATGTGGATTTATAATTCTGGGAAACTAGAAAGTAGATGAGTATTATAGGTAAAACTTAAGAAATGTTACAAGTAATAACGAAGGAGAAATAAAGAATTAGAATATTACCATATTGCAAAGCTTAACAAATTAGTAAACCCAAGCAATCATGATCCATAATAAAAATTCCTTAAAGAAATAGACAAATTTTAAGTACCCCTATATGGAAGTAACAACTCAAAAACCTATGAAGCAATTTCTCCATTAAAAAACAGCACAGATATTGTGAATTGTGCTGCTATAAACACTGATGTGGCTATGTCCCTGTAGTATGCTGTTTTTAAGTCCTTTGGTTATAGACTGAGGAGTGGGATAGCTGGGTCAAATGGTGGTTCCACTCCCAGTTGCCCAAGGAATCTCCATACTGCTTTCCATATTGGCTGCACCAATTTGCAGTCACACCAGCAACGTATGAGTGTGCCTTTTCCCCCACATTCTTGCCAGCACTTATTATTTGTATTCCTAATAGCTGCCATTCTGAGTAGAGTGAGATGAAATCTTAGAGTAGTTTGGATTTGCATTTCTCTAATTGCTAGAGATGTTGAACATTTTTTCATATATTTGTTGACTGATTGTATAATTTTTTCTGAGAAGTGTCTGTTCAGTTCCTTAGCCCATTTATTGATGGGGTTATTTGGTGTTAAGATTTTTGAGTTCTTTATATATTGTAGAGATTAGTGTTGTATCTGACATGCGTGTGTTAAGAATTTGTTCCCAATTAGTAGGCTCTCTATTCACCTCACAGATTGTTTCTTTTGCTGACAAGCTTTTTAGTTTGAATCCATCTCATTTTAGATGCCCTTCAGTAAACGAATGGAAAAAAAAAATGTGGTATATACACACAATGGAATATTTCAGCATTAAAAGAGAATAAAATCATGGCATTTGCAGGTAAATGGATGAAGTTGGAGAATATAATGCTAAGTGAAATTTGCCAATCCCAAAAAAACCAAATGCCGAATCATTTCTCTGATTTAAGGATGCTGATTCATAATATGCTGGAGCAGGGAGGTATTAAATGAACTCTAGGAGAAAAGGGGAGGGAAGGTAGGAAAAATGGTGGAATATGATAGTCATCATTACCGTATCAATCATCATCATTATCGTATCATGTATGAAGATACAAAGGATGTGACTCCACTTTGTGTACAAGAGATATGAAAAATTGTGCTCTATATGTGTAATATGAATTGAAATGCATTCTTTTGTCATATATAACAAATTAAAATTTTTAAAATATAGATATTTTCTAATATTTTCAAGGAAACACTAAGATGCTACGTTTTTAATAACAACTGGTAAGTATTATCTGTATTACAGAGATGTGATACATCTTGGGACTGGCAACTGGGGTTTTCCTATCACCATGTGATAGGAATCACCTTTAAACTCCAAGTACCAATATAATGACTGCTAGCAGTAAATGCAGCAGCTAGAAATGACCAAGAGTGTACCAGAAAGAGGAGATAAAACCAAGATGAACAAAATAACAATAAGAATTAATAATAATTAATATAAAATAACAAAAAATACAATTTGTTGCTAGACAAAAGTTAATATTTATTCTGGTGTTTACATATTTGCATTCCAGAGCAAGAACTTTCCAGGAAGGTACCTGTTTGTATACGTTCTCACCTCACCCCACCAGTGGGTGCCAAAAGGCATCGCTGTCTCTTTTACCAATCTCAGCCGGGAATAAGGAAGTCTTGTGTTTTTCAGGATTGAATGGGATATTACAGAGAGGTAGACAATATGGTAGCAAAGGCATTTGCCAGAAGCAGACAGAACTGGAAACCTCTACCCTGAAATTAACTGGAAATGCTTACTTATATACTAGTAGAAGTACATGCTAATATGTATGTATTTGCCATACGGATTTCAATAAAAGTGTACCATTTCACATCACCAGGAGTAACAGGTAAGTTATAACCAATATACAGGGGAAAACAATGCACATAAATATTTCATTTGGGAAATAAATCATACTATAAACATTGATGATTATATTACAAATATAGTTCTAATTTTGCAGCTGAGAAATTGCAAGTTTGCTTATTTGGTAAGTAATATTTAGAGACAAAAGTCCTCTTAAGAATTGAGTACCTCACCTAATCAGAACAGAGTCCCTGGTATAGCCACCATCATATTCTGTAGTTTCTTCTAGTGCTTGGAAATCTAGATTCTGCAAATTCAAGAAAATATGTCTTAATGTCTTCTACATTACAACATTAAAACAATACGTGATGCTTTAAAACAATTTTTGTGGGGGCAGACATTTGCTTTCTTACCCGGCTTCCACATATGAGCAATTCAATTTCTTCTGGTCTGAATAAATACTTTAAGGGAGATTCATTGGTCACCATATGAAAACCTCTGCGAAAAGCCTTGAACTGTTTTTCTACTGATTTGTTGAGAATGTAGTCAGAATAGAGATTGACAAATTCCTGCCGAAAACATTAACCACAAGAATGTCTTATAATATGTTATTAAAAAAAAAAAAAACCTAATTTGTGGGCAAATCATTCAAGAACACTTTTCAAAATTAAAATTTTATACAAAGGAAAATATCTTACAATTTCATAATTCTCTACAATAATCAATATTAAGCTGTAAAAAGTTTATGTGTATAAAATGGTTATATATGTTTCAATTTTCATAGTATTTTAAACAAGACTGAATATAAAAGCTGAGGCCTCAAATGGGCATGGTGGCACACACATGTAAACCCAGTGGCTTGGAAGCTGAGGCAGAAGGATTGAGAGTTCAAAGCCAGCCTCAGCAAAAGCAAGGTGCTAAGCAACCCAGTTGAGACCCTGTCTCTAAATAAAATACAAAATAGGGCTGGGGTTGTGGCTCAGTGGTTGAGCGCCCCTAAAGTTCAATCCCTGGTATCAAAAAGTAAAAAAGCTGAGGCCTTAATATAATGTTTTAGGTTCCCTTACATTTAAACCGTGTGTACATTTATAATAGTCAAAACTTTTAATAGAGTACAATGTACTAAATTTGAGCAAACCAGAAAGTCTCATGCTATCTATTACAGAATATTGGTAAGCCACCTACGCATCTAGTTCATAAAAAATCTGGTGTTTTGCTTGATGCCTAAGCTACAACACTGAATCATAAAAGGAACTTTATATCCTAACTTAATAAGTGTAATATTTTAATATAAGCACATGTCCTTATAGGTATACTACAAATGTATATAATGTTCCTGCTACTTGTTTTCAGACAAATACGTTTTGGTCAACAGAAATCCAAATCTGATGTAAAGAATGCTTTAGAAGTACAATTACATACCAAATGAGAAATACACATACACATTAAATGCAATTATCATTTTTTTGTGTGTGGTAAAAACTTTAATCACAAGGTCCTATTTGCTTCTTAAGTTTAAGGTAGAAAAACCCTGTTTCTTGTTTTATACTATAGCCACATTTAGGTACTCATTCTCTCCTACTAAATGTCCTCTTATTAAGGAATTTAGTACTCAACTGTGTGCTCACACACCAGATTAAATCCAAGTTTTTGAAAACTGTAGCTCTACCATTTGCATGAATTTGGGTACTTAATTTCTTTGTTCTTGGTTCCAACTCTATTATACTTCTTTAAAAATCACAAGCATACAGGTTTTGAAATTGTTATCAAAGAGACAAAAACAATGACAATATAAAAACATTCATTACCTTCCTGTTTTCATTTGTAATTGGAATTTTATCACCATTTTCTTTTAGATCATACATCATTGGGTTACCAAAAAGATCTGTCTGTGATATCTGGAAAGTGATCATCATATCATCTTCCACATTTCCTTCATATTCTAGTAAGTCTTTTAAACTCTGATATAGAACCTAATAATGAGAAATGGAAAAATTAACTTCAAAATACAAAAAATTATTTGTATATAACTGATACAGATACACACATTTAGTTGTAGATGGATACAATACCTTTATTTTATTTGTTTTTATTTGTTTATTTTATAATGTGGTGCCAGGGAATGAACCCAGTGCCTCACGCATGCTAGGCAAGCCATCTACTACTAAGCCACAACCCCGGCTCCCGCATGTAACTCTTTTTAGAAAAATAAAAACAAAAAATACAAATTGTGTCAGAGAGAACTGGACCATAAACGATATCCATTCTTCCTGTCCCCTAAATAGTTCATAATCTAGAAAGACTGTCAGTCATTGATGATGTTCCATTCTTTGCTAAGAAACCTCACACTACCAATTCAGCAACAGATTTCACATTGTGCTCTATGAGAATATCCACAGTGTCAAGTATGGAGGACAGAGCAGAGGGAGAGAAACAGACACACAAACTTGAACACACCAAGTCCCTAAGCCAGTGCAACTGTGATTTCACCTGGCAGATTTATATGATCACATTAAAAAAATAAATGTTTACAGACTCTTCCTTATGGAATTAGTCTAAAAAAAGAAAAAAAAAAAAAACCTGCCTGTAATCAGTAACATATAGAAATTTCCCTCTTTGACTTAAGATAACTTTATCTTACTAGGTAAAAATATTGAAAACCTTTAGTAACATTTTATGTAAATTAAACTACTTTTACATTTAAATAAAACCTAAGAAATTAAATATAAAATGACAAAGAACTTACTGGGTGAGAGTCTCCCAAGTCACGAAAAGTTCCTTTCTTCCCCATTAGCTTCCTGTAGACAACCATGGGAAAATGGACATCCAGGATACAGTTGTTGTAAATAGCCAGACCCAGTACAATGCCAATCAAAGTAAACTGACCCTCAGTTTCAAAAGAGGATGGATTAAACCAAAATAATTTTGTAGATTCATCATATGTGAACATACCTACAAGAAATAATTTTTAAAAATACATTACTTTTTATTTTATGAAAGATTGGTGAAGAACAATAGCATAAATGTAAAACTGAAATCATTACACATAAAAAACTCACATTTGAACATGAGAAACTAATGCCCAAATATAATTGGTTGATATAAATGTGGCAAATGCTGGCATGTTAATTTTAACAAGTAAAGAAACAAGGTAATATGAAATGGTAGCATTTCTAGAAAGCGTAGAGTATTTCATTAAATCCAAGTTTTATAATATATTAAAACATTCAAAGGGTGAATTTACATTGAATTTATTCAATCACTGAAAATTAAGTGCAAAAGCAAAGTCATATGACCCCAAAACATGTGAGATTTCCTTAAAAGCTTATGTAAAAGCCATTTAATACACATATTAAATGAACTAATATATAACAAAAGTAGTTTTGTAATCTTTCAATTTCATGTGGTGGTTATTTAAAAAAAAATCAACTTAGAGAACTTTTTAGCATCATTCCTTAGAAAACAGAACTCTTTCATTTTTAGTACATGAAAAAGCATTACTAGGGAATGAAAATAACTGGTTTTATAATTTCTTTTTATTTTACTAAATGTTTTTCAATTACTACTGTGAAACTAAATAAAATATTTTTAAAATTAGATCTGAAAAAAATCTGTAATTTCCAACAGAACAGAATTCAGAAATAACATAGCATAAAAATGTATTTTTAAATCAATAATAATAATTTCAAAAGCTTTTAAAAAGTCATTCATTTTTACTTTAAGTTAAAAATAACAGGGATTTTAAAATGCCTCTTTGACCACTAAAAGCATACATTAAACACAGGTTATTTTTCTAAATTCAATTCATGGAATGTTTTGTAAATTATCCAATTCATACTTAAGTTTCACAATTTAGATCCTTTTTTTAAAAAAAGGAGAGAGGGCGAGAGAGTGAGAGAGCAAGAGACAGAGAGAGAGAGAGAGAGAATTTTTTAATATTTATTTTAGTTTTTGGTGGACACAACATCTTTATTTTATTTTTTATGTGGTGCTGAGGATCGAACCCGCACATGCCAGGAGAGCGTGCTACCGCTGGAGCCACATCCCCAGCTCACAATTGAGATCTTAAAAAATGTTTTATTTATAGGACAAGTTATAGTATATATGGAAGTGCTAAAAATTTCAGGTGGCAAATAATAAATGTGGTAAAATGTCACAAATGCATGTCCTTAGGCTTAAGAATAAGGAACTAGAAATTAACCAGAGCATAGATTCTCCATATACAAAAAAATAGCAATTATGAAATCAAAACACTGTGGCTAGAAGAAAAGTCCCATAAAGGATGCCTCTTGTAAGATATTCTTTAAGATTCCTACTGCCATCACTTCATTATCTTATCACCTGGAACAGCTTAATGTATTTTTTCTCTTAAAAGTTATTTTTGCATATAATCCAAATACATTTTAATCTAATGTTTAACATTTCCAGATACATCAGAAGCTACATAGTGAAGGGTCTGCCAAATTTATGAAGCCTACAAACCAATTCCTTATGAAGTTCATAAATTAATTTCCTTTCTCAAAAAGGATATAGTTTTGTGTGTCTCTGGTTTACTGTGAAGAAATTACATACAAAGAGCCTAGACTTCTGATTAATAACAAAATATTGGCTAGACTATTATAGATAAATCTTATCCTAACTATACTTGTCATCTTATCATAACTGTACTTGTCATGAACCTAAAATGTTTGCTTCTATTTATACACACACAAATGAATGGCTAAGAACAATAACATTAATTCATCATCAATTCAATTTACCTACAGTACTAAGAATCCATAGGCTTTAACAGTTTAACTCAAAGATTAAGGGAAATGATGTGCATGATTCTATGCCATGTTCCTCACAATTCTAATGGTATCTTTAGTTGAAACTTTTTCCTATAATTTTATTAAATTTTTAATGCAAGAAAGCCCAATAACTAAGTGGTTACATTGTAGAAATTGAACAAGTGCAGAATGATTCCGTTAAGCAGACCATGCAATAGGCAGTCTTTTCCCTGTTCTGCTTTGCCTACTTTTCACAATAAAGAAAGATACGATCAGATTCATATCCTTCACTTTCCAGACCAACATATGTAATAAGTATTTCACAAACAGCATTCAAACAATAATTCTTTTGACTGGCAAGTACTATTAGATATGAGGTAAGAAAAGGGTTCTGGAGTGGTTTGGAGGAATTGCTACTATACAAAAACCTAAGAAAAAATGTTTTCCTCAGGCCTTGCTCATGTTAGGCAGATGCTCAACCACGGAGTCATATCCCAGCCCATATTTTTCTGGATATTTTCATATCCAGAAAAATCTTAGAGCAAAAAAAATCTAATTTAATTAATTTGATATTACTAGTTTCTGAACTTTGAGTATGATATACTTGTGAGACATTCTCTTGACATTCTTCAAATGACTTCTCTCATTAACACCACGAGTTTGGGACCATTTCAGACTATACAAAGAAACTCCTTCAATTTTTCCAAATTACAACATTCTTAGATGTTTCCAATCAAATTTACTAAAAAGATAATTACCTTTATTAAAACATTTGGCTATATCTTTTTATTTTATTGGTACTGGGAATTGAACACATGGGTGCTGAACAATACTGCCCCCTACCCCCAGTGTTTTTGATGGTGCTGGGGATTGAACCTAGGGCCTTGTGTATGTGAGGCAAGCAATGAACCAACTGAGCTATGTCCCCAGGCCCCCTGGTTACATAATCTTAAATAAGAACTTGAATGAATGATGCAAATCTGTTCCTAAAGCACAGATTTACACAATGCAGTCAGTTATCTGTGATTATAGGTCATCCATACCAAAAATCATCCTTCATTTCTGCTTTTCAGAGCTGAGAATATTTGTAAAGGTAAATTCTTAATTCAAAAATATATGATGTATATTATTCATATCATCAAAATATTTACCAATATCTGGATTGAAGATTTCCTCCACAACCAGCTGAAAAAATTCTTTGGAAACACCACCCTCATCAACTCCTTGTTCTCCTTCAAATTCCACATACAACTGTTTCTTCAAGTCTGCAGGATTTTCCATAGCAATCATCTCTAGCTAGTTTTTGAAAAGATAAATGTAAAAGATGATTGTCAGCTATCAGGATACAAGCAAAATAAAAATAAGTAGAAGCAACACAAAAACAAATAATAAAGAAAAAATTTTCTCTTTTTTTCCTTTCAAATGTAAACAGGAAGCAAACGGACCCCCCCCCCACCAAAAAAAAAAAAAGTCAAAGACAGATTAAGTCTGAAAGAAAATGGAAAAGTGGAATAGAAAAAAACCCCAGCATAATATTTAGGATTACTTTCTAATTTTACTGATGTTTTATAAAAATAATACATAGTAGAAAGTTAGAATTAGATTTTCTGTTACTTGTTTTTAACAAATTTGTGCCTCAAAAGACATAAAAGTTAAGAGAGATTAATGCTTATGTGACTGCTCTAAATCGTTTGGCAAAAACAATGGAGCAAAGAAGCAGAACTTCAAAATTATTTACTAATAGTCCTTCATGTTTACTAGAATAAAAACTCAAGAATTAAGTCTCACTGCCCATTAAGTCATAAGTAAAATAATTTCAACTAAGAAAAATAAATTGGCTAAACAGAAAAACAGTTTATGGTCTCTCACAATGGAACTCAGTATAAATTAATCTTTTAAAATGTACTGAAATGAGTGCAGGTAAAACATACACTTGTAATTAACAAATCCTAGTATCTAGCATTTCTTCAACTATAGATCTTTTACTAAACACTTTTTCTATCTACAGAATAATGTACATATTGATTATTCAGTCACTGTGAGATTAATCACCAAATCAACACTAGATTCTAATGTAAAATGTTTATATATAATTTGTCCTATGCCAAAAATTTACATAGAACATGTCTGATTAATTATCCATCTTATTTGCTGAAATGCTTCCAAACATCTAATGGTAATAAAAAATTTTTCTTTTTCACTCAGCTGGGATCGGTGGTGCACACCTGTAATCTCAGTGGATCTGGAGGCAGGAGCACCAAAGCCAGCCTCAGTAATGGCCAGGCACTGAGCAAGTCAGTGAAACTGTGTTTGTAAAGAAAAATACAAAATACGGCTGGGGGTGTGGCTCAGTGGTTGAGTGCCCCCTTCAATCCCTGATACCCCCCCCCCAAAAGTTGTTTTTTACTCCTCAAGATCTAAATTTGCAAAAACAATATTTAAGAATGTTTAAATTATTCTAATTATTCCAAATGGAATTTTAGAAAATGTTTTTAAACCATGCAACTATCACTGGAATAAGTATCTTATATTCCTAAAGTAATGACTTAGGTAGCAATATTTGGACATTCTTGTTTGTTTACAGCAATTTTTTAAAAATCTCAATTCATGATGGCTCTAGCTCCATGTTTTTCAAAATGCCAACTGCAACTCATTAGTGGGTAGTCAAATCCATTTAGTGGTTTACAGCCAGCAAAGGGGAAAAAATAAGAATGCACTACACATAGTAACAGAACCTATTTTTCATGAAACTTGTTTGTTTCAATTAGATGTATATAGATGGATACCCACTGTGTACTGGGAAGCTAAATAAACTATTTCTTATTAAGGAATATAATTTTTTTAAAAAGATAGTTTGAAAAAACTGACTGAAATTTTTTTCCTGAACAGCTTAAACTCCGAGGTTTTATAATTCTGTGAATTTAGTCTAAAGCTTTGAAGAATGTTCAAAAGCAATCTCAAAAATTAAAAAAAAAAAATCAGGGATTTATTTTTGAGACAGCATTTCATTGTGGAAATAATAAAACTCAGAATACTTTATACTAGCCCTGTCACTTACTTTTTAAAAATATTTATTTTTTAGTTATAGGTGGACACAATGTGTTTAATTTACTTTATGTGGTGCTGAGGATGGAACCCAGTGCCTCACGAATGCTAGGTGAATGCTCTATCTCTAAGCCACAACCCCAGCCACTTAATAAAATATTTAACTTTTAAATTTAGCAAGTGACTTAAGCCTCGGTTTCTTTATCCACAAAGGAAAAAAAAAAAAAAGCAATACTTTTCATACTACAAGGTCATGAAGGCTTAAAAGAATACATGAGAGAGTTCTACAGAGCAGCAATATTATTAAGACGTTAACACATCAGATTGTTATCTTTTAAAACTTTGTTCTCCAAACAAAAGATTCAAATACTTATGTCCTCAAAGGAACTGCAGAAAGACTAGTTTCAAAAATATAGACTCGAATAAATATAGACTTGAAAATAAACGAGGGGGCGGGGGAGGACGGAATTCCAGTTGATATCCAGCCTCAATCTATAGACTATATAGGATTCTGAGGTCTAAATTTACAATTAGTATGTATTTAATATCCCACATTGCAATGTAACCCATTCCTAGTTTTATTCTCCCAGATCTCAAATGGATGTAAGTATATTTTTCTATTTGTTTTTCTATCACAAAGGCAAACATGCTATACATCTAATATAATGAATTCCAAAGTGGAAAAAAAAAATCTGATATTCAGACCATATCCTAGAGTTTTTCCCATTAATACTCATAAATGAGCACTGACTACTTATCAACATAAAACCTTTTAAAGAATTTGGTGGAGAGTTTCTATAGAATTCAGAGGTTCTATATTTGAGTCTTAACTCCACCTAAGAAATGTCATATGTCAAATGAGACAAAATTTGTCCTCATTCTTAAAAAAATATATATCTGTCAAGTTCCACCAATCTTCACTGTATACCTTGGGTGTCAAAAGAACTTAATGCAGTATTTGTTATGGTAAATGAAAACATGTAACCTCACCTCTTTGATTTAGTTTCAATCTATAAAATAAGCAAAATAACATATTGAAAGTTAATATATATGAATGCTTGGATGAATTCCCTGCATAATATCAGTGCTTATAAAAGTATGTTGTTGCTATTATTACTATTCTATTGGTTCTAAAACTTTTTCCAGGTTTATGTGAAACTCCAGCCATCATGTCATTTTCAAACTATCCCAGGAATAACTGCAACAACAACATATACAACTTAAAAGCACTTTACACATTGCAACCATTTAATCTTCACAACAACTTCATCAGGTAGGTAATATTATTTAACTTCAATTACAGATGGTTAACTTAATGAAAGGTTAAAAACTTGATCAAGACAAGTTAGTAAGTCATAAAGAAAGAGATTCTAATCCAGCAACACGCTCTGAATCATTGTGCTTCACAGCCTCTCCATAATGTGTCTTTTATTTTCTGGCTTTCCATATTTTCTATTGTTTTACAATGAATGCTTTAAAAAATAGTTGTCAACTAAATTTCTCAGATGTAAATTTCCAATTATCAATTTTAGAGTATCATTCTCAGATATATAAGTCATTTTGTAAAATATTTTATCATTTAAAGTTGCATGGGTAGCCTTTTTTAAAAAAAATTAACTTTAAATTATAGTACAGATAAAGAAAGTAAAATTTCAAAATAATCATTTTGACAATGGTCATTGTTACATAGAGGCTGCATTTATTCTTCCTCTTTCATAAAAATAACAACCTTGAATACTTTTGTTTAGTTAATGAGAGAATTATGTAAGAACTGCAGTAGAGGATATATTTTATACTTAAATATAATAGAGACCATGGGGACGGGTGATAAACAAAACAGACTGGGTATAACGAACAACATGAACCTCTTTCTTATATAACTTCCTCTTCTTACCAAGACTTTTTATTTCACCAATTGTTGATACTTTCTAAACATTTAATTAGGCATGATGACTAAATTCTAGGGGTCATTTTAAAAAAACTGATCCAACATGAAAGCATTCCCAAAACACCTAGGTATGTTGACATTTCAATATAAAAATATTGTATTACCAGATTTATAATAATCAAAAGGAAAGCCCTTTACTTAAAAACTTTAATAGCCTGGGCTATTAAATAAAATCCAACCTTATCCATAACTGAAAAATGATTCCTTAATGGTATGAATATTTAAGGAGTAATGCTCACATAAACTCAGCCTAATATTTAATAATACTTACATTCTCTAAGGAATCTAGCTTATACTATTTCTGCCCATTAGTTTCTATGGACAGAAGTTTGGTGGTGAATAACCTTATACTATTGATTAGAAAGCAATTCTCAGATTATTCAGATATATTTAATTTTTTCACGTTCTCTATAAGCAAATGAAGAACAGCTTATTATCACTTAAATAGAAAATTGAAAAGTTAGTGTAAAAGCCACATCACATAATTACATTTGTCCATGAGACCTGGATTTCTGAGTCTACTTCTAATTCTGCCATTCATTTCTGTAGGTAAAAATGTCTCTAGATTTCATTTTCTTCTCTCGTAATACTAAGGAATTTGTCAAGTTTCACTCTTTTAAATTATTACATGATGCTGACTACTTCGTTCTTTCATTAAGAAATTAGTTAGAGGATATAAACCAAGCATAAAATTCTTCATTTCAGTTAGAACAAATCCTAAGAAACAACAAAAAAAGGGGGAGGAAGAAAATAAAGACTGCCATCTGCTTAGTGTGAGCATTCAAGAGCCCCTTAGAAGTCTCAGTGAGCTCTATTTCCTTGTGTCTATTTCTTATCAGCGTGCCCAACACAGAGGATTAGTGAAATGAAATGGTTTTATGGACAAGTAAAAATCAAGTAGAGGTATCATCTAAGTGAATCCCAATTTATAATAAGTCAAATCATATTGAGTTTGATAAAATAAGCAGAACTCACTAAAATACACATATATTTGTTAGTGCAACTACAAAGCTAATAGTTATTTTGACGCTTGCTTAGGAGAAGGCTTTAAAAACTGAAATGGCTATTTCCTCAAAATCCTTAAAGATAAATTTAAAACACAGAGTGAAGTGAGTATCAAGGACCTAAACTTTTACTGGATCTTAGCATTACTCTAAAAGGGAAAAAGGGGCTGGGAATAAGGAAGAAAATAAGGCTGGATAGATATTTGAGCAGAAGACAAGTAGGGGAGACAGATAATTTTGTTTAACCCTCAATGGACTCTTAAAAGACAGTAAATCATTTCTTTTTTCAGGTCAGGCATAACTTTTGCTGAAATCAGCTGAAGGGACATGTCACATATAGTGTGTAGTTTCAGCATTTCAATCTCTGCTCCAACAACGAATATGCATATAAACCTCAAAGTGCTTTTCATAAGATTTCATTTTCATTCTTACAAAATGTCCTACCCACCCTGTTGAACTACGCAAAATAAGTTGCTGGCTGCTTGATGACTAGTTACTAAATGTATTAATTATTAATGTTGCTCAAAGCTACATAAATAAGAGGCAAAAAGCAAGCAATAGTAATCTCTTCAGGCAGATAAAAAGCCCCTTTCTGTCTCCACCAAAAAGCTGTTTTGACTTTCTTGAGAATGCA
The DNA here is from genome assembly GCF_021218885.2 of Marmota monax. Classification (NCBI taxonomy): domain Eukaryota; kingdom Metazoa; phylum Chordata; class Mammalia; order Rodentia; family Sciuridae; genus Marmota; species Marmota monax. Next base: position 3,587,634 of record NW_026695200.1, on the reverse strand, counting down.
GAATCTTTCTTCAACACTATAAACATTTGACATTATTAAAAACCAGTAACAGAAAAGAGGCACAAACTCTGAAGTTCATTAAGGTTGAATTCTGAGATGTAACAAAATTTTCCACTGGTTGAAAGTTTCATGAATCCTCAGAGTTAGACAAATCTATTCTAAAAATAAAATACATTTTAACTACTTATCACTGTATCGTAGTTGTTTATACTATGGTTTCTTATTCTGTTAGTACAGAAGGTTGACTAATTTTAGCTGACATTAAATTTTACTTCAAGTTAATGAAAAAACTATTAACAACATGGATACCAAATGCTATGAATACAATAAAAGCATACTAAAGCACACTAACAAATGTAATTTTGTAAAATGTGACTGGCAATTGATTTCTGTCTTCTGGTGAAACCAACATTCTTAAAGTAGTGACACTAAAATTCTTATTCTGTGGAGGAAAAGTAGTAGTAACTAGAGGCAATCCCATCTGAAAAAAAACAGAATTAGAAGATGGGTACCCAAGCTCCCAGTATTTTCCCACCTTAATCTCTCTGAATTTGGCTGATGATACAGGTACAATCAATAAATTCTTAGAATAGCTGCTCTTTTCCAAGATTATTTCAAGCCCCAAAGTTGTCCCTATAAATATTTAAGGGAGAAAAACTACCACAACCACAGTGTCATACAGGGACATTTTGAATGGCTTAATAGAACTCCAATACACACCAACTTGCCCTGGTCATTTTATCAAACTTACCATAATACAATGATGCACATCTAAATTCTACATGATGGAATTTTTGGGGTACCACTTACAACTTTATGGTATAAATTTACTGTACTACGTCTCCCAGTTAAGAATTCATATTCATACTTAATATTGATATCTCCACATTTTCCTTGTTCCTATGTCTCAGTCTTTCCCTAATAATCTCTTCTCTGAAAGAAAACTCTGAAGAAACTCTAGGGATTAGTTTTCAAGATTTAGAAAATCCATTCTTTTTCAAATAGAGAGTACTCATTAGGTAAGACAATAAAATGTAGATACACTTATAAACTTGGTCAGGAATAACAAAAATACTTAAAACTTAAAATCAGAAATATCAATGTCTATATGATACTAAATGAATTCACTGAACTGCATTACAATATCCCATTAGGTTTCTTATTTAGTGCTGATTTTAAACAGCAAACTTACCCGAACAAGTGCATCATCTATGATATGGTCACGTCTGACTTTCAGTCTCAAATATGGATTCAACTGCTGTCCTTGAACTAGGCTGTAGAGAACAGTGATTCTTCGTTCACTGTACATGCGAATTCTATTGTCATAATATAATCCCAAATTCTTTGTGACAGCATTCAATATAAAGGGACATGTCATAAAAGAGAACTTGTTCTCTGTTTCTACTTTGAAAAAAGTATAATCTTTATCCATTTCCAGAACATCATTCAGTGGTTCATTAATGAACTCTTCAAAAGAGATAAGTGGTTTTCGACAATCCAGAGTTTTAACACCAAGTTCAGTTTCCAATGGGTCCACTCGAGGACCTTTCTTGTTTCTTCTTTCCTCTCCCAAAAGCTCCTGAAGTGTCAATTCACTAGACTCAGGGATGGGCTCTTCATCATCTTCTTCATTATGATTTGTGTCCACTTCTCCTCCCACTACATTTGCATAGTAAACCATTTTCAAGCATTTTGAAGCAGCAACAATGGCATCATCATCATTCACTAGATTTCGACTGTTAAATTCATTGCTTATGACTTTGTAAGTAATAAGTTGCTGAAATGTTTCCATCATTCTCCGAATCTGATCTGCACTGTATTTAGACCATAGTCTAATCAGTTTCCCTTGGGCTGCAAGGGGTAGCTTGCTCATTGCTTTGCAAAATAATGGCAATGCCATTTCCAGATATTCAGGACTGTGGAGATTTCTATTCTCCATTACAATAATGAACAAATTCAGATAATTAGGATCTCGGGAGTACACGTTATGATATGTCAAGTCACATTCTACATTAGGTGACAAATACACAAGTGCATTGAGAAAGGCAGTTTCTATTTTTTCATTAGAGAGCAATCTGGTATAGACTCTTCGAATAGCATCAATATCCACAGACACATCATCCGGGCCTAATTTTTGTAAATTATTGTCTCCCTGTGAGCTATCGCCTATTCTTGAGGATGATGCTTCTGAATCTTCTTCCATAGCAGCAGCAGAGCATGCAGCTTTTTCTTTTTCATCTTCATCTTTGTCTTCATCCTTTCCTTGAAGAGATTTCAGTTCTTCCTTGGTGTGCTGTTTCATTTTCCGAAAGCTCTGTACCAATGCCTCAGCACTAGAGAAAACTCTTCCAATGACACGGATTAAAGGGGAATAATCCTCTCTCTCTCTACATAATTCAAGAATTTCATACACTATTTCTTCGGTTAGGTAAGTCACATCTAGAAAGTTAGAAGAAAAAAGAGAATATTTAATTTCAAAATATGCACTTTATTGTAGTAAGTTCTCATGAACTTAGTTATGAAATGTTTTATTGTAGAAAACAACACAACTCCATTTCACTAATTAATTTAAACTTGTTTCAAATGAGTTATTGAAAATTTTGGAAGCATTCTCTAACACATGCCTTAAACAAAAAGATTTCTCTTTTTGTTTGTCAAATATTTTGGACTCAGTCTCATTTATGAGTTAGATTTTTTAAAAAAGTATCTAATACACAGATTCAGCAATCAATAGCTTAAACTGTAAATATGAACTAACATATCCTGTGCTGTTTCATGACAATACCCTATTACAACCTCAGTACAGGGCAGAAAAACATTGTTCTGAAAGGTTTTCTTCAGCCTAATCTTCTGGAAACACCTCTTTTCCTACTTCTGTATGTATTAAAACCAAACTGGTTCATTTGAGGCATTTCTAGTTTGTTTCAGGGTGGCATTCTGTGATTGAGAATATACCATTTCTCATAAACTCTGATGTTAAAACTGTACCCTTATACACAGACAGTACAACATGTGTTTAAAATCAAACAAAAAAAAAACTTTGATATGATTTCTAACTCTGCCTTAAAATATTTGCTCCATAGTAAAAGACGCTATGAAATGCAAGTCATCACTGAAAGAATAAACGGCTTCCAAAAGTTAAAACACAAAAATACCAAATTTTATCATACCACAAAACTAATCTGTGGCCCAGTTAAAAATGTCTACACCTACAGTTTCCTTTATGAACTCAAATTATTTAAGAAGTAATTCTCAGGTTTGTTCTATTGAGTATCTTTTACTCAATATCGTCAATCTCTTCCTGAAAAGTCTGAAACCACTAACTGGGAGACCATTTCTCTTTATTCTAATTGGAAAATATAATAGTACCTTCTTATAAGACAATACAAACCCATATGCAATTTCCTAAAACGTAATCAAAACACAGAAGATACCTAACATAAATAAATATCCTATTAGAATATATATACTGCCTTCTAATCATCAAATTATAAGATTATTAACAGAGGCTTGCTTTGTGTGCAGTAAGGGGACATGACTGTAGAAGAGCAACATTCTAGACTCATACATTGTCTGCTGATATGCCAAGTTTTCAGAAACTACCTGAAATGTATCAATACTTTTCCACTTAGTGTTTTGCTTAAAATATTCAAGTGAGTTCTAAACATATATGCAAACACATACATATATATGCATATATATACAAAGTAAAAAAACTATAGAAATACAAATTATTAAGCTGGGATATCAATAAAAAGAGGTATTCTACTGAGAAAACATTAAATGAACAGATTTTTTTTTCAGACTTATGTCTGTACACATCAAAGTATTGGTATGATTAAAATATTTATAATCCCTAACAGAAAAATGAAAAATGAAAAAGAAGGGGACAGTGGCATATTCTAAAATAAGGAAAGATTAAAACTGCTACATGTTTTAGACTTCAGCAAAAAAACAAAATAATAATTAAAAAAAGGGTGAGAGGTGCTTAAAGACTGGGGCAAACACAGGATAAGCACCTCTAAAAACAAGTATATGGTCAAAAACACAATGAGTGTATCTATCATGCACCATATTTCCTGTAGGTAGTTGAATGCAACTGTGGTGGCACACTCTACTTCACTGAATGCTACTTTGTAATGCACACTTGCTGGAGAAATGTGTATAACAAAGTGATTACAGTTTTCACATTATACATATTGACAACATTCACCTATTTATTCCTAGTATGTGAACTAATTAATGAAATAGAACTATAAATTTTGAGTAACAAAATTGTTTATAGTTATGAAATGTTTTATTGTAGAAAACAACACAACTCCATTTCACTAATTAATTTAAACTTTTGTTTCAAATGAGTTATTGAAAATTTTGGAAGCATTCTCTAACATATGCCTTAAGCAAAAAGATTTCTCTTTTAAAATATAATTGCCTCTACTGGTATAAGCCCTATCATTCATCTAAAAAAAAACATTGCTTCATCTCTTTTTTTTTTTTTTTTTTGGTGGGGGGGTGTAATGGGGATTGATCTCAGAGGTGCTTTACTGAGCAACATCCCCAGCAAGTTTTAGTCTTTATTTTGAGACAGGGTCTTGCTAAGTTGCTTAGGGCCTCAATAAATTGTTGAGGATGGCCTCAAACTTGCAATCATCCTGCCTCGGCCTCCCAAGCCACTGGGATTACAGGAATATGCCACCAGGCCCAACATTTTTCTGCTTCTTTTACCACATGGTCATGGGGTTTCAGAGCTCATACCAGATAACTAGTCCAGTTATATTATAATTTTACAAGTTTGTAGCCTAATTTAAGAGATTAACTACAACTTAAAACATTTTTCCTATTAGAAAACTAATGTCCTAAGCTCACACAATATGACAAAACAATAAATTCATATATTTAAATCTCTAATATGGTATTCAATCACAATTCTCAATTAAAAAAAAAATGTCTTACCTTTAAAATCAATCCTAGCTCCTTTTCCTTCCTTCTTGTTCATTTTTATCTCAGAGTTGTTAGGGGCACCTTTCGAGTTCTCAAGGTAAGCTGAGCTTGCTCCTTTCTTGGAGGGATGAGGATCACAGAGTTTTGCATTAATCTTATAAAGCTCGAGGGCTTTAATAGCTGCTGCATTGTTATCCATACGGAGAAAAGTTGGACAGGAAGCACAAAACTCATTCGTGCAGGCCTCATTTCCACAGCCCTCAGTTAACTGGTGGTAGTAGCGTTCTATTAGATGCTTTGCAGCTGCTCGCTTCCTGTACCAAACATTCAAACAGTAATAAGCACAGTGATTAGTACAGCTCAGGAACAAAGCTCAACAGATCAAGGCAAAAGTTAGTCAAGCATTGAAGTAATAAACTTGCATATTAAGATGAGATGTAAAAACAGGAAATCCACTGTTTACCCATAGCTTTTGACTAGTGAAATATTTGATATTTTCTAAGATACTAACATAAAAAATGTCAATGCTTTCTGAAAGCATCTTAATACACAGTTTTCTTTTGGTTAAAGAGGGGGGAAAGTTTTCTTGTTGCTGTATTGTTCAGCACAACAGCCGGAAAACCACAAGGATGAAAGCTAAGAGTTTTATCATTTTATCACTTTAAATTAAAAAAATGAGAGTCTATTTAGAGCATCAATCCAGTTTTCCTTTATATAATCACCAAATCAAGTTTATAAATACTTAATTTTTAGTTTTCACAGAATCTCTATCTGAAATTAAAAAAACATTTTCCCTAGTTATCAACTAAATGAGAGAATAAAAAAATAAAGAGTAACTTTACAAATGAAAATATTGAAAGGTAGTGTTATACTACAAGAAAGTGGTTCCAGAGCACACAATCTTGAAACCAAAACTTATCACTAAGCCTCCTCATTAATTCCTCATCAAAAGAACAGGGAATATTTTAAGTTCCATAAAGACAAAATATTATATTCCTCCTATTTTGATAAACTTAAACGCAAGTTACTTTTCCATTACGGCTGTTCCAGCAAAGGAACCAAGAATGTTGAGGAAGGAATATTTCATTAAGCAAATAGAATCTATTTCTATGGTTTATTCAACTCAATTCTATGCTTCCAGTGATAATATGAGGTTAAGTAGAAATAGTCTACTGGATCCAAAGAAATATAATTCGAAGCTTTTCTCTCTGGTTCTAAATTTTATGTATGGGATAACTATAAAGAATCAAACCTATAAGAAAAAGGAATTCACCTAATTTAAATCTCAAAACATTCCTGCAATTATCTTATAAACATGTAGGACTAAGAGTCAAATGGCACTGGAGTTTACAGTTTGTTCATCATGAGAGACTCAAGAAAAGTGGCTAACAAGGAGATAAGGCACACTAATTAAGTCTAATTTTGTCTTAAAAGGTAGGATTCTAAACTATCAAGAAAGACAAAAAGAGTGATAATTCAACACATCCAATTCATTCTAGTGCTTTTTTCAATTTCAAAATGTTCCATGCAAATTTACCATTCATGGCATGCAAACAGAGAAAGAAGAAAAACCCACAGAACACACTTAAAAATGCATGAACCATCTATATGTAGGTACATACAATCCCACTTTTGAATACTAAAAGTTATTATTCCAGATATCAAAATTCAAAATATGAAAATTAAAACATGTAAAAGGAATAACAGAATACAGAAGACTTAAAGCATATATTGCTATTCTTCAGTAAAGAATGGGAGGTATAAGACCTGCTCTCTCAAACAGAAGTAGATTTCTCTAACAAGAACATGAAATAGGTATTTCTATTCTGGAGGGCAATTATGAACATTTATCAAAAGTCTTAAAAATATAAATATCCTACCAATTAGAGATTCCACTTATATAATTCCCATAATATGAATATGGCGACCATCTTCCTGATACATCACCAACTCACAAGTCAGCTATGACACAGTAGGTTTAGGATGAACCCATTTTTGTTTCAAAGTGTTAATAGTAATTTTCACTGTGTGATATGACTGAATGGGTTTTCTAAAATATTTCCATCTTTTTATTTCTAATATTTTCTTTTCTATATTAAGTATGCTACTTGTTATTAAAAATTAATAAATATGAATGGGGAGAACATTAGCAGTTTCAAAATTTTATGTACACGACCTGAATAGCCCCAGAGTTTATACTAGAGTATCCACAAATTTTTAACAATTATTTATCAAATTCAAAATGCCAAAATGATCTAGCTGTTTTTTCTTAGTGAAAATGTCAGGTTTTGTCTTAAAGTAACCAAAAACAAATAAACAAACAAAAAACTCTTCATATATATAATACTTCTGTAAGTACTGAATAAGGAAGGAGTATGAACAATGAAATAACTCTGAGAAATCAAAAGACCCTCATTAAGTGTTAGCTCCTTTTATCTCAGGAGCTGTATGATACTGACCAGATGATTCTTTAGATCTCCATTTTCCCATTTTTAAGAGTGTTTTCAGTTCTCAATTTTGAGTTATTCTATGGAATACGAAAAGTGAGCAATAAACTCGCACTTATTGAATGCCTAGTAACAAACTCAACACATTGCCAGGAACTTTTATAAAGATTATTGCATGTAAAACCTATGAATCCAAAGATCCTCTTCAGTCTACTATCAATGAAAGAATGAGGAGTCGAACCTTGTACCTAAGATCACACAAGGGAAAAGTATATAACCAGGACTGTAAAAGAGTCCAAAAGTCTTCCAGCTTCAGAGTCTAAGTCATTCTCTGATTAGTAGAACAATGTAATTTTACAGAAGGTGATTCATTTCCTCATAACTAATTCCTAACATTAATGGTCCTAAAAAATCTTATGGGAAAAAAAGATCCCATTAATAATATGTAACTGACACAAAATTTAAAAAAGAAAAAAACATCATTATTTCAATGTGCAGGTTATCTGGTACCATATATAGAGACCGAGTTTCCTGAGGAAATGGTACCAATGTATTCTTTAATGCTAATATATAACTAATTTGTTTAACATGTATATGCTAAGGCACTTCATAGACAGTGCCATTTTAGAAAACAGTAATCCTTAACATTTCAAAGCTAGAACCGAGGCTAGACTGCCCATGTTTACACGCTGGCTCTACCCCTTATTGACTGTGTGAACCTGAATAAATTATTTGGCCTTTCCATTGCCTCAGTTTCCTCTTTATTAAGATGGTCATATGTGTAAGAATTATCATGACTGTGAGAATTAAATGTGTTAATATGTATATAAAGTGCTTATAATATTATCTGGCACATACTAAGCACTATATAAGCATTAGCTGCAGTTATTATTGTGGTATTGTTATTACCCTCCTAAGTATACATTGAGATGATTAGCTACCTTAACCATCATGCTCCTGATGCTCTGAGGAATTATCTAACAAATCACACATCTAATAAGAAATTTGAATCCAGGTTTGACTGCAGAACTTGAGCTTTTTATTACAACTACTAAGAGGAGAATAAAGAGTTACTTACTACCTCAAATTGATCTGGTTTTCTGTCGCCAGGTAACAGATACAAAGCACACTGATAAAACAGGACTAAAAAGAGGTCATGCCCCAAAACTCTGTTACTGGTGAAATCAACCATATTAAGCATTATTTTTTCTTCACCCCAATGATGCCTTGAATTATCTGAGTGCATTTGTATCCCATCTAATTTAGGGCATAAAAAAAGAAGAACCACCGAAATTCAGTGGAGTAGGTAAAGGGAATGAAGGGAAGGAGGGGATGGGAAAAGGAAAGACAGTGGAATCATTCTGACATTATTTTCCTATGTACACATACAAATATACCATGGTCAATCTCACCATTGTGTATAAGAAATTAATTTAAAAAACAAAACTGGGCAAATGGCAGAACAATCAATAGAAAGAAGGGGGGAAGAGGTATTGGGGATTGAACTAGAAACCAATATATTCCATGTTTTATAACTATGTCAAAACAAATTCTACCATCATGTATAATTTTTTAAAAAGCAAGAAATTTTAAAAAAGAAACTTTCCTCAGTAGACTAAAAAAAAGCATACAAATTATAGAGCACAGAAAAGCTAACATATTAATAATATAAAGGTAAATACTACTCATAATGTTTTAATAAATTTCCTGCCCACAGTTAACATCTGTACAGCAGCAGTCATCAAATCATAGGGCCAAACCTAACCCATCACCTATTTTTTAGAGTTTACAAACTTAGAATATTTTACATTCTTAAATGGTTTAAAAGAGTGTGAACAGAATATTTGGTGTTCAGACACATAAAAATAATACAAAATTCAAATTTTTGTATTCATAAAGTTTATTAGAACATACCCAAGCTCATTTATTTATCTATTAGCTATGACTATTTTTACACTCCAACAGCAGAGTTGAACAGAGACTTATGGTTGGCCTGCAAAGCCTAAAATAAATACTACCTTGAAACACCACACACAAAAAATTGCCAACCCTTAGGATTTATCCTCTCTGTCCTGACAATTTCATCTAATCATTTGTCTTCCTTCCTTTCTCCTGAGCAAATAAATGTAATAACATGGGTATCTTTGGACTAAGGTTGTGGCTCAGCGGCAGAGCACTTAAAGGGCACCTGTGAAGCACTGGTTTGATCCTCAGCACCACACAGAAATAAATAAGTGGATAGGTAAATAAATAAATAAATAGATAAATGTATTGTGTCCATTATTATATATATTTATATATAATGTGTATCTTTCTTCCAGTATTACTAAAGAAAAGAAGGAAAGGAGAAAGGGAAGAAGAAAGTTCAGAAGGAAAAAGGGTGTAAAGGGAAAAGGGAAAAAAATAGAGTAAAGCATTTGCCCTGATTAGATTCCTTTAGTAACACCTTACCTACTGTTCATAATCAAAATGGCCAAAATAGGGTCTACAGCTTACTTTCTACAGTTTTCACACATTGCTCTTACTATTCAGAAGATAGAATCCTCCAATAATAATAATATTTGTTAAACAAAGGAATACCTTTCACCAGGCACAGTGGCACAAGCCTATAATCTCAGAGGCTTGGGAAGTTGAGGCAAGGAGGATTGCGAGTTCAAAGCCAGCCTCAGCAAAACCAAGGTGTTAAGCAACTCAGTGAGACCCTGTCTCTAAATAAAATACAAAACAGAACTGGGGACATGGCTCAGTGGTTGAGTGCCCCTGAATTCAATCCCTGGTACATCCCCTAACCCCCAGAAAAAAGGTATACCTTTCTTATTTAGTCAATAATAAAGATCAAGTGAGAATTTCCAGTAATAGATCTCTAAAAGTTAATGCAGACACCTGAAAATATTTATCCAATTAAAACAGGTAATACTTTATTTCTATGACTGAATTATTTAGACAGTCCTAAAAAAGTTCTATGGAATAAATCATATCTGGAAGGTCAGAGTTTACTCTAGAGATCTGGACAACAAGTCTTTTAAAACTGGTTTCTTCTTGGTGTGCTGATGTCAGTAATTAACTGTGAAGTATAAAAACAGTAAGATGAGCTGACAATAAAAGGATGTGTGGCAAAGTAAAGTCAATATTAATAACAGCTTCTGGGTAACAGACTTGTAGATATCAGCTGTTAAATTCTTCCAACTCTGCTACATGCTTGGAAATTTTTATAATAAAATGTTGCGAGGAAAATGCTGTCACCAGATTCCAATTTTCTAGAAAGTACGTTAATCTGCAGAATATCAACCACAAGTGGCAAAAAAAGGAAATACAACCTCAATGTCATCTATGGCACCCACCAATACCATGTTTTTTGACTTCTAATTTAGTTTTTGTAATAGTCCAGCACATAGAAGAAAAAAATTAAAATGAGACTGATTAAGGAGTTAGAATCTTACCATTGCTATAAGTTAAAACTTAAGTTACCCAAAAAGGAGACATATAATAGGGAAAAGTATTTACTATTCCTGTATAAATGACTAAGCATGAGGGTCCGAACCATTAAAACGGCCACCACCAATTTAGGAGGCAGAAATTGAACAAGATTTTAAATTCAGTACCACTTCACCAGCCTTAGAGAAAATGATTAGGAGACTCCTACATCAGAAATAAAAGGACAAAGACTTATGAACACACATACAAGTATAAAACTCACTACTAGAAGAGATATTAAAATGAAAGAGAATCAGTATAGAAAACTAACAAATGACAAAGACTAATAATAAGATAAAAACAAAGGATACACAAAACAATGAAAAAATTATTGCTCAAAAGTACAAGAGTAGGTTGTTACTCATCAGTAAAAACCTTGACTATAAACAGATTAAATTCCCCATCAAAACAAATGGACTAGCTGAATGGGTAAAAAACCAAACACGATTCAACTTCATGCTGCCTTCAAGAAATTAACTTCACTGGTAAAATACATACAAACTGAAAGTGAAGTGATGAAAAGACAATCAATGTAAATATAAGCCATAAGCATGTATAAGTAGCCATACTCATATAAAAAAAAGACATTAAGTCAAAAACTCTAAAGACAAAGGAAGATAAAGAAAAGGCATATAAGGCCCTCCAGCATTGTCTCTCACAGAAGTATCAATTTAAACAGCTATTTATGCACAAAGCTAGCTTGGTCTTGCCTGTGTACTGCACTGGTCTGGGTGGACTGTGGACTCCAGGTGTGATACAGAATTAACATTTTATTTCTCACCCCCATCCCTTTCCCAATAACTGAAAGCACAATGTGGAAAGAGTAATTGTCCATGTGGGGCAAGAGAAGGAGGCAGAGGCCAGTCTCCTCCTGGTGAGGTCCAGAGGCAAGCAGAATTCTGTAATGCCTGTCCACAAGCCACTGGCTATGGATGAGGATTCTGGGCCCATCCCAACCATAGGCAGAAGCCTGAGGGGACAGACTACCATTTTGGGGTATTCTACCAGTTAATTCTAAATAACACACCAACTATGGATTTGGGACAAATTTGGGTTTAGAGCACCCACTAGTGCTGAGAAGGTTGGAAAAACAGATTTGCAGCAAACATGGACTTGGATGTAATCTTGTACTAAAATAGTAAAAGTAACAACAGGCACAGGGAAAATAAGTGCCCTGCTTAATATTTCTAGAAGGACAGGCACAAAAGCCAGATTATAAAGAACAGAATGTAATCTTAATCCTTCAATGAGCATATGACATTAGAAGCCAACAAGCCCTGAGAACTCTAAGGGACCTTGAACTGACCTAACCTAACAAAGTAACAGGAACCAACCATAAAGCAGCTGACATATACAAACGCCTAACAGAATTCGAAAGTTATAATGAGGAGACCTCATTTTTTTTAAAATTGCTTTTTTGCAAACAAAGAGTTCAGTAGTCTATCAGACAAACCTGAGGTTGAGCAGTTTTTTAAAAAATCAGAGAAATCCTCAAGCTGAAAAGTACAAACTTAAAACATGATCAAAGGCATTAATAGAAGAAGAAACCAAAAGAAAGAAAAAAATCTGTAAGCTTAAAAGTGAGCTATTTGAAAATAGAGTAGGAAAAAGGAAAAGAATGAAGAATAATCAAGAAAGTTTATGGGAAACCTGGAGCAGCATTAAGACAGTAAATATTAAACTTACTGACATTCAAGAGGAATTTGGGAATGCCAAAGGAGTACAAAGTTTATTCAAGGAGATAATAAGAGATAACTTCCCAAATCTACAGGATACAAATAACCAGATACAAGAAGGTCACAAGTCACCAAATTCAACTCAAAATAAATCTAACATGTTAAATTAAGCTCTCAAAGGATAAAGATTAAGAGAATTTCAAAGGAGCAAGAAATCAGAAGAAACATATAAGCATATTCCAAAATTACTTGAGAACAAATTTCTCAGAAAAAACTTTACACAAAGTGGGGGGGGGGGATATGCAGTGGCTGTGATTGTTTGATATTTTAACACTGCTAAAGAAAAACTGTTTAAAACTACCAACAAAGAATACTGCATCCAGAGCAAAGCTACACTTCAGAAATGAATTAGAAAAAAAGGGTACTGTAAGATAAATAAAAGCTGTGAGAATTTCTCACCAGCAGACCTGCCCTACTCCCTGCTAAAGGGAGTTCTTCAAACTGAAAGAGATGCTAACCAGTAAGAAAGAAAACACTGAAAGGTGTAAAACCCATTTGTAAATATCTGAACAGAAAAAAAATCATAAACCTTTCAAAAATCTTCAGATTAAATACTACAAAACAAAATGATTAAAAACAAGAACAACATTAATATATTAAGAGATGGGAAAAAGGAAGACCTAAAATGGTACATCAAAAATTCAAATTGTGCCAGGCATGGCAATGCATGCCTATAATCCCAGTGGCTCAGGAGGCTGAGGCAGAGGGATTGCGAGTTCAAAGTCAGCCTCAGCAAAAGTGAGGCGCTAAGTAACTCAGCGAGACCCTGTTTCTAAATAAAATACAGAAAACATAGGGCTGGGGATGTGGCTCAATGATAGGGTGCCCCTGAGTTCAATCCTTGGCACCCCCCCCAAAAAAAATTCAAAATGTAAGGAGGAATTAAGTAAGTAGAGTTTATCAGTAGTTTTTCTCATTTTCTATATGATGAATGTTAAATTGAAATAATTTCAAAATAGCTTGTTATAATTAAAAAATATGTCTCACTATAACCATGAAGAAAAAATATAGTGGATAAATATGGTGAATAAAGAACTGTGCTATACATACATAATGGAGTATCACTCAGCCATAAAGAAGAATCATTTTATGACATTTACAAAATGGACGGACCTGAAGACCATCATGCTAAGTCAAATAAGCCACTACCCAAAACCAAAGGTAAAATGTTTTCGCTGATGTGGAAGCTTAACCCACAATAAGTGGGGAGAGGGGAAGAATAGATGTTCAGTAATCAGACAAAAGGAAATAAAGGGAAGGGAGGGAGATAGAAAAAGGAAACATAGTGGAATGAATCCCAAATAATTTTCCTATGTACTTATATGACTACACCATAGTGAATCCCACCATCATGTACATCCATAAGAATGGGTTCCCAACTAGAATAAGATATATTCCATGCTTATACAATATATCAAAATGAATTCTACTGTCATGTATAACTAAAAAGAACCAATAAACAAATAAATTCTGGAAAAAAAAAACTATTCAAAAGCAGTACTATGAGAGAAATGTGTACCACTCAGTATAAAAAGCAGAAAGAAATAATATAATGATACACCTCAAGTCCTTAGAAAAGAATAATTCCAAGACCAGTGGAAACGGGAAATAATTAAGAACAGAGCCACAACTAATGACATCAAGAATAAAATAATAATAGAAAGATCAGTGAAACAAAAGAGTTGGTTTTTTGAAAAGATAAACAAGATTGTTAGACCCTAACCCAAACTATCCAAAAAATAAAAGACCCAAATCAAAAACATTACCAGTAAAATAAGGAGATACCACCACAGACACTAAAAAAATCCAAAGGATCATTAGAAACTCCTTTGAAATTCTATATATGACCTATTCAAATTGAACCATGGGGATATACAAAACCTAAACAGACCAATATCAAGCAATGAGACTGAAGTGGTAGTTAAGGCTTCCAACAAAGGAAAGTTCAAAACTAGATGGATTCTCAGCCAAATTCTACTAGTCCTTTAAATAAATGATACCAATCCTCCTCATTATTATCACATGAAACAGGGAGTGAAGATGGTCAAATTTATTCTATGAATTCAGTATCAACCTGATACTAAAACCAGACAGACACATCAAGGAAAGAAAATTTCATACAGATATCCCTGATGAACCCATGCAGAAATCCTTAATAAGGTACTGGCAAACCACATTCAAAAGTACATTAAGGCCAGGTGCGGTGGCAGACACCATCTCCCAGCAGCTTGAGAGGGTGGGGCTGGAGAATCCTAAATTCAAAGCCAGCCTCAGCAAGATCTAGGTGAGACCCTGTCTCTAGATAAAAAACAAAATAGGGCTAGGCATGTGGCTCAGTGGTCAAGTGTCCCTGAGTTTAATCCCTGGTACCCCCCCCTCACCCCCCCCCAAAAAAAAAAACCATTAAGCAAACTGGTGTGAACACTCTGGAAAGGGGCAGAGTTCTCGCCTTGCACGTGCAAGATCCTGGGTTCGATCCTCAGTACCACATAAAAAAATAAACAAGTGAAATAAAAGTGTTGTGTCCAACTACAACTAAAAATTAAATACTTAAAAAAAAATAGCAGTATGGAGATTCCTTGGAATGAAACCCCCATTTGACCCAGCTATCCCACACCTCAGTCTATATCCAAAGGACTTAAAATCAGCATACTACAGTGACACAGCCACAACAATGTTTACAGCAGCTCAATTCACAATAGCTTAACCATGGAATCAACCTAGATGCCCTTCATTAGATGAATGGAAAAAAGAAACTGGCATATATACACAATGGAATATTACTCAGCCTCAAAGATGAATGAAATTATGGCATTTGCAGGTAAATGGATGGAGCTGAAGAACATCATGCTAAGTGAAGTAAGCCAATCCCAAAAAACCAAAGGCCAAATGTTTTCTCTGATAAATGGATGCTGATCCATAATTGGGGGGAGGGGTGGTGGAGGAACTTTGGACAGAGGAGAGCCAATGTAGGGGAAGAGGAAGGGAATGGGGATAGGAAAGATGGTGAAATGAAATGGACATTGTTACCCTATGTATGGGTATGATTACACAAACGGTGTGAAAAGTTGTGCTCCATTAGTGTTCAATGAGTCAAAATGCATTCTGCTGTCATGTGTAACTAATTAGAATAAAAAAAAAATATGATCATTAAAAAAAAAAGAAAATAATACATCCTGATTAAGTGGGTTTCATCCAGGGTTATAAGGTTGGTTCACGTTATACAAATTAATAAACATAATTCACCACATAAAGAGTTAAACACAAGAATCACATGATCATGTCAATAGATGCAGAAAAAAGAGTTGACAATAATCTAGCATCCATTCAAGTTTAAAATGCTGGAGAAAGTAGGTATAAAAGGAACTTAACACATCATTGTAAAAGATACATATGACAAATCTAAGGACTACATAATACTGAACCAAGAACAATTGAAAGCATTTCTTCTAAAATCAGGAGCAAGACAGGATATACTCTTCCACCACTTTCATTCAATTTAGTTCTTGAAATTCTAGCTAGAGCAATCAGGGAAAAGAAGAAAATTAAAGGGATATTAAGTAGGAAAAGAAGCAAATGATCCATTTGCTGATGACATGATTCTTTATAAAATGATCCATTTGTTGATGACATAATTCTTTATAAAAGACCCAAAAAACTACTCCAGAAGACTTCTAGACCTGATAATTCAGCAAAACAGCAGGATGCAAGAGCAACATAAAAAACAATAGCTTTCCTATATTCCAATAATGAACCTACTGAGAATGAAACCAGGAAAATTATCCTGTTCACAATATACACACACACACACACACACAAATACCCAAACCTAGGAATAAACCTAACCAAGGAGATTAAAGACTGCTACAATGAAAACTGAAAAAAGAAATTGAAGATCTTAGAAGATGAAAAGACTTCCAATGTTCTTGCATAGGCAGAATTAATACTGTCAAAATGGACACACTAAAATAAGCATTATTCAAATTCAATGCAATTCCCATGAAAATACCAAAGACATCCTTTACAGAAGTGGGGAAAAAAGGAATCCTAAAATTCATTTGAAAGAATAAAAGACCCCAGAATAGCCAGAGCAAGCCTGATCAAGAAAAAGGATGCTGCAGGCATTAAAATTATACTATGTAACTGTAGTAACAAAAATAACATGGTATTGACATCAAAACAGAGGGTAAGACAAGGAGACAAAACCACATAGATACAGTCATCTGATAGTCGACAAATGTGTCAAAAACATATATTGGAGAAAATTGTCTTTTTAGCAAATAGTACTGGGAAAACTGGATATCCACATGTAAAAGAATGAAACTAGATCCCTCTCTCTCTCCCTGCACAAAAGTCAACTCAAAGTGAATCAAAGACCTAGGAATTAAACCAGAAACTTTAACAACTGCTAGAAGAGAACATAGGCTAAACACTTCAAAATATTGACACAAACAACAACTTCCTTAACAAGATCCCTAAAATGCAAGAAATAAAACCAAGAATCAATAAATGGGATGACATCAAATTAAAAAGCTTCTGCACAGAAAAAGAAGAGTCTGAAGAGAGTGTCTATATGGTGGGGGAAAAAAATCTTTGCCAGCTACTCCTCTAATAGGAAGATTAATACCCAGAATATACATGAAGAACTCAAAAAACTTAATACCAAAAACAAAACAAAACAAAAAACTCAATCAATAAATGGGTAAAAGAAATAAATGGACATTTACTGAAATACAAATGGCCAACAAATATATGAAAAAAATTTTCAATATCCCAAGCAATCAGGAAAATACAAATCAGAACCACACTGAGATTTTATCTCATTCCAGCTAGAATGGCAATCATCAAGAATACAAATAATAAATGCAGACAGTGATGTGGGGAAAAAGATACAATCACACACTATTGGTAAGACTGCAAATTACTACAACCACTTTGGAAAGCAGTATGGAGATTCTTCAAAAGATTAGTAAGGAAACTACCATATGACCAGGTATTCCATCCCTTGATATTTATCCAAAGGAACTAAAAATCAGGGTACCATAGTGATATAGGCATGTAACAATATTTACAGTAATACAAGTCACAACAGTCAAGTTATGGAATCATCCCAGGTGCCTGTCAACACATACATGGTTTAAGAAAGTTTTACTCTGCCATAAAGAAGACTGAAATTATGCATTTTCTCATAAATGGATGCAACTAGAGAACTTCATGAAGTCAAATAAGCCAGACTCAGAAAAATCAAGGGTTAAATGTTTTCTTTCATATGCAGAAGCTAGAGTGAAATAAGGAAGAAAAGGGAGCATAGCTCATGAAAATAGAAGAGAGTAGAGAATGGGGCTTATTGAGAAGGGCGGAGAAAAAAGGAAGAATTATAGAATGCTATGAGCATATATAAATATGCCATGGTGAATTCCCCACCTCTGTGTGTGTGTGTGAGAGAGAGAGAGAGAGAGAGAGAGAGAGAGACTGTGTGTGTGTCTCTATGTGTATCAACTATCGATTTAAAAAACGATAAACGAAAGGAAGACCAGTAGAGTATAGAAAAAGAACAGAAGTAGAAAGAAGGGGAGGGAAAGAGGATTTATTGGAGTATTTCATGCATATACAATTATGTCAAAATAAAATTTATTATGTACAACTACAATGCACTAATATTAAAACAAGATATAGAGAAAGAAACCGGAAAGATCTCAAATAAAATAACATACTACTGCACCTCGAAGAATGACAAAAACAAGTTCTAAACCCAAAACTAGAAGTAAAAATATAAAGAATATAAATAAAGGAAATCCAGACATAAAACACTGTATCAGTATAATGAAAATTGGTTTTTTTTAAAGGATAAATCTTTAGTTACACTAAGAGAAATCTAAAGTAAATAAAATCAGAAAAATGAGACTTTAACATTGAAACCACAGAAATACAAAGGCTTATTCATTAGATTATGATGAGTAGCACTTCAAAAATTTAATAATGAACAATAGGCAAGTATGTGGACATATCATCTTACAATGATTGAATCATGAAGAAACAGAATACGTAAATAGACGAATAATGAGACAATAAGTAGTGTTAAAAAAAAGCCTCCTACCAAACAAGAGCCATAGCTGAATATTATCATTGTTAAAATAATTAATACCAATGCTGAAATCATTCAGAAAAAATGCAAGAGGGAGAAAGAAATTCATTCAAGCTCTTCTATGAGGCCAGAGTTACCTTGATGCCAAAATCAGAGAAGGACACAAGAAAAAGGCTAGAGGCCAATATCCTTCACATACAACTCCTTAACATCACATTAGCAAACCAAATCCAACATCACATTTAAAAGATTATTCAATATAAGAGATTCACCCCAGGATGTAAGAATAATCTAACATGTGCCCATCAATAAATGTGATATACCACATCAACAGAATAAAGGATAAAACCATGTGATCATGTCAATAGATACAGAAAAATATTATGAAACATCAATATCCTTTTATAATGCAAATTCAACAAATTCAGTATCTAAGGAATGTACCTCAACACAATAAAGATTTTATATGAAAAATCAGCTGCTTATCTTCATACTTAATAGTGAAAAACTGAAAGCTTTTCTTTTAGAACCAAGAACAATACAAGAATGCCATCTCACTACTTGTAGTCAACATTGTACTGAAAGTCCTTACCAAGACTACAAAGCAACAGAAATCAAAAGGGCATGATACAGGCATAAAAACAAATACATAGAACAAGAGAACTGAAAAAGGAGCCTAAAAGTAAACTCACACACCTACAGCCAACTAAACTTCTGTTAAAGTGCTAAGAACATGTATTTGAGAGAGGACATTGTTTATAATAAATGGTACTACTAAGAAAACAGGATATTCACATAAAGAAGAATGAAATTAGATGCTAACTCTATTATCATATATAAAAACAACTACAAGCCATAAAACTACTCAAAGAAAAATAAGTTAAAAGTTTCAAACATTGGAATGGGAGAGAATTTTTTGGATAAGAACTCAAAAGCACAGAAAACAAAAGCAAACA
Source organism: Marmota monax (assembly GCF_021218885.2). Taxonomy (NCBI): domain Eukaryota; kingdom Metazoa; phylum Chordata; class Mammalia; order Rodentia; family Sciuridae; genus Marmota; species Marmota monax. The sequence goes on along the minus strand of NW_026695200.1, from coordinate 3,567,995 downwards.
CAAACAGAATTACATCAAACTGAAGATCTTCTGTATAACAAAGGAAACAACAGTGTGAAAAAATGACCTGCCTGATGGTGGAAAATATCTGTAAGTCAGTACCTGTGAAGGGGCTAAGATCCAGACATTATAAGGAATTCAAATAAACCAATAACCCCCTAAAAAAGTTTTTAATGATCAACAGACCAAACTACACACAATAGACAAAGGAAACAAATAGCCAATAAGTACATTTTTAAAACTGTTCAGTATCACTAATTATAACGGAATACAAATCAAAACTATAATGAGATATCAACTCACTACAGTTAGAACTATGACTAACAAATAGAAAACAGATTACAAATGCTAGAAAGAATGTGGAAGAAAGAGAACCCTTACATACTAGTGGTGGAAATTAGTACAGGAATCATGAAAAATATTAAGGAAGTTCCTCAAAATATGAAATTGAACTATCATATAATCCATTAATCTCATTCCTAGATATATATGCAAAGGAAATAAAACTAGACTATTGAAGAAACATCCCATGTTTATTCCCAATAGCTACAAATATGGGGTTAAACTAAGTTTTCATCTATGAATGAACAGATAAAGAAAATGTAGTACATATATAAAATAGAATATTATAAACTACAAAAAGAATGAAACCCTGTCATTTCAACAACATATATGGAATCATTATGTGAAGTGAAATAAGCCAGGCACAGAAAGACAAATATCACATGATCTCACTCACCTATGAAATACAAAGAAGTTGATCTAGAAATTGACAATAGAATAGTAGTTCTCAGAGTCTGGGGGGAGTAGAGGGAGGAATGGAGGAAAGTTGATCAAAAGGTTAGAAAAATAATTTCCAGTGGTGTGCTACACTTTAGGATACCAGTAGATAATTATAAAACAGTATATACTTTTTGAAAGAATTTAAAATGTTTTCACCATATACAAATAATAAATGTTTGAGGAGATACATATATTTACCTTGATTTGAACATTACACAGTGTATACATATACTGAAAAATTACATGATACCCATAAATATGTACAATTTTTACATGTCAATTAAAAATTTTAAAAAGGGAGATAAAGTCATTATATAAGGATATAAAGGGGATAAATTCATCAAGAGAATATAACTACTATGAACATTTATGTAGTAATTCTCAGACCACTCAGTATATAAAGCAAATATCATATCTAAAGGGGAAGACAGACCATACTACCATAACGGTTAGAGATTTTCATATGACACTTTCATCCACATACAGATTATGCACATATAAATTCAACAAGGAAACATCAGACTTAAATTATCCTAAAAAAGATAATTTACAGACTGCTACAACAGCTGCAGAATATGCATTCTTCTCATCAGCATATGAGACATATACCAAGATAAGTCCATACATTAGTCCACAAAACAGATCTCAACAAATGAAAAAAAAAATGAAATTAAAGCATATATCTTCTCTAACCACATTGAAATAAAACTAGAAACCAACAACAGTAACTGTGGGAATGATAAAAATACATGTAAATTAAACAACATACTCCTGACCAATGGGTCAATGAAGAAATTAAAAGGGAAAATAAAAGAATTCTTAAAAATGAAAACAATCATACCAAAATCTATGGGATACAGCAAAAACAATTCTAGGAGGGGGATTTCTCATAATAAGGGCCTACATCTGAATAGAAGATTTCAAACCTACGACAATCAATTAAAGGAACAAGAAAAGCAAAAATAAATGAAGCAAAATCCATGAAACAAAGAAATAAGGATCAGAGCAGAAATAAATAAAACAAAGGCAGGCAACACAATAAAAATTAAGGAAACCAAAAGTAGCTTTTTCAAAGGACAAATAAAATCAAGAAACTTTCAGCTAGTTTGGTGAAAACAAAGAACCAAATAAATCAGAAGAAAAAAGACATAACTAATACCACAGAAAGATTATTAGACTTATTGTTAACTAATGTAAATCAACAAATTGGAAAATCAAGAAGAAATGGATAGATTTCTACAGACACAAGCTATGAAGTCTGAACTACAAAAAACAGAATACCTAAACATATCAATAACAAGCAAAGAAACTAAATCAGAAATAAAAAGTTGACCAAAAAACAAAAGCCCATGACTAAGGTGGCTTTATTGCTGAATGCATTTTCTAAAAATTAATCCTAATCAAACTACTCCAAAAAATTTATAAGCAGGGAAATCTTCCAAATTCATTCTACAAAATTACTGATAACAAAAGCAGACAAGATCAATTTAAAAGGAAAAAATCATAGGCCAATATCAAATACAGTGGAATCAAAGCACATTAAAAATGATAAAATGAGATTAACCCCAGAGCTGCATGAAAAGTTCAACATATGCAAATCAACAAACATAATACATTTGCAGAATGAAGGATAAAACCATCTCCACAGATCCAGAAAAAAGGATAAAACCATCTCCACAGATGCAGAAAAAGCTTCAATGAAATTCAATATTCCAGCCTGGTGCAATAACACATGCATATAATTCCAGTTACTTGGGAGACTGAGGCAAGAGGCCCACAAGTTCAAGGACAGACTGGGAAAAACCTAGACACTCTCTCAAAATAAAATTTAAAAGGGCTAGGGATGTACCTCAGTGGTAGACTGCTTGCTCACCATATATGAAGTCCTGGGTTATCTATTTCCACTACTTGGAAGAAAAAAAAAAAAAAAAGCCTTCATGACCACAAACTCAACAAATTAGAAGGAAAAATAAGTCTTCCAAGATACTCAAAAACTAAAAGAATTCATGATTATTAAGTCAACACTAAAGAAAATACTTAGAAGAACACTACATACAGAAGAAATTAAAAACAAACTTCAGAGCCTACAAATGGATCAATTTCATGAGAAGAGTAGCTACCAAATAAGAATTAAGATCAAATTTAAGTTCAGAAATAAACAAAAATGGCAGATAATAATAAAAACATCTCATTAATAATAACACTGAATATAAACTGCCCCAAATCTAATTAAAAAAGAACCAGAATGGATTAAAAAACAAGACTCAAATATATGCTGCTTGCTCTCTTACCAAGATAGGTCATCTAGACACAAACACAAAATGAGTCTCAAACCTAAAAAATTTTATAAATCAAATGGACCTAAAAGACATCTATAGAATAATCCAAAATTCACTTTCTTCTCAACTGCACATGGTATCATCTCTAAAACAGATCATATTTTAGGAAAGAAAGTAAATCATAGTAAGTACAAAAAACAAAAACAATAAGAACCCTGATATTATCTCAGCCATCTTATCAGACCATACGAATGAAACTGGAAATTAAAACCAAGAAAAATCATAGAAATTACATAGAAAATGAGAATGAACAATATGTTTTTTTACAATGAATGGATAATATAATAAAATGAAAGGGAAAATTAAAAATTCTTAGACTCAAAATATAATGGAGATATAACATATTAGAATCTCTGGGACACAATGAAGGCAGCTCTCAGGTAAACTTACAGCTATGAGTGCCTACATTAAAATATAAATGAATGAATGAATGAATAAATAAATAAATCCCCAACAACAATTATACATTTCAAGATTCTTGAAAAACAACAATAAAGCCTTTCCAAAACCAGTAGAATAAAGAAAATAATTAAGGTCAGAGCCAAAATTAATGAAATAGTTCTTTCAAAAGATAAGAATGATAAACCAACTAACCCCAGAAACAAAGAGAAGACCCAAATTAATGACATTAGAAATGCAAAAAAGATATTACCATAAACATCTCTGAATTCCAGAGGATCATTAGGACTACTCTGAAAGCTAGAAAATCTAGGAGTAGACTGATTCCTATATACATATGTCCTATCAAAATTGAACCAAAAAGATAAAGAAAACCTGAACAGGACAGCAAAAAACAATGAGACTAGGGGCTGGGGTTGTGGCTCAGCGGTAGAGAGCTCGCCTTGCATGTGACAGGCCCTGGATTCCATCCTCAGCACCACATAAATAAATAAAATAGAGATATTGTGTTCAATTACAACTAAAATATAAATATTTTAAAAAATGCCTAGCTGAATTCTACCAGTCCTTTAAAGAACAAACAATGTCAGTGATCCTCAAATTAGGGGACACAGAAATAGATAAGGGAAAACATTTTCAAATAATTGTATGAAGATATCAACCTTCTACCAAAACCAGATAAAGGCACATGACAGAAAGAGAACTACAGAACAATATCCCTGTTGAACACAGATGCAAAAGTCCACAATAAAATAGGAGTAATTCTTCTTCAAAAACACATTAAGAAGCTTATACTTCATGATCAAGTCAGCACAGGCAAAACAATAAACTTCATTACATAAATGGAAGGAAGGACAAAAAACACGTGATCACCTAATTAGATACAGAAAAGGCCTTTGACAAAATTCAGCACCAGTTCATTTTAGAAGCATTGAAGAAATTAAGGACAGAAGGAACTTAACATCTTGAAGAACATAAATGATAAACCCAAAATAAACATCATACTAAAAGGGGGAAAACTGAAAGCATTTCCTCTAAAATCACAAACAAGGAGGTCTTGAAATCTCAGCCACAGCAATTACATGAGAAAGAAATACAACGTATATAAAGAAGAAAGGAAGAAGTCAATTTGGCACTGTTCACAGATATGATCCAATACCTGAAGACTTCTCAAGTTTTGGAAATAAATACAGCAAAGCATTAGGCCATAAAATCATCATAAAAAAATCAACACCTTTTAAATACAGCAATAATGAAACTGCTGAAAAAAAATCCTTCACAGTAGTTTTAATAAATGCATGAATAAATATCTGCATATTTATATACATGAATGAATAAATCTAAAAAAAGGTGACAGACCTCTACAATAAAAATGATAAAATATTGAAGAAAGAATTACAGAGTATACTAGAAGATAGAAATATCTCCCATATTAGGGATAGACAGAATTAATACTGTCAAACGGCAATACATAGACTCAATGCAGTGCCCACCAAAACACCAATAACATTCTTAACAGGGGGCGGGAAAAAAAACACCTAAGATTAATTTGAAAGAAGAACCAGAATAGCCAAAGCAATTTTGAGTAGTAAAAGCAATGAAGAAGGCATCATAATTCCAATCTTCAAATTATACTTTAGAGCTATAGTAACAAAAACTGTGTGGTACTAGCATAAACTCACATGCTGACCAATATCATAGACTAGAAGACACAGACACAAACCCAGATACAGTTGGTGAAAAAATAGTCTTTTAAACAAATGGTGCTAGGAAAATTGGATATCCATATATTGAATGAAACTAGGAGCTTTATTTTAATTGCTAAAACTTGGAAACAAGCGAGATGTTCTTCAGTAAGTCAATGACTAAACTGTGATACAACCAAAAACCAGAATATTACCTAGTACTAAAAAGTCATCGAGAGTCCTAGGAGAAACTTAAATGCACAAAAGTAAAAGAAACAAAACTGAAAAGGCTGCATAATTTAAGATTCTAAGTATATAACATTCTGGGAAAGATAAAACTAAGGAAAGAGCAAAAAATCAGTTATTGCCAGGATTTTGGGAGAGGGACTGATAAACTGAATACAGGATTTTTAGGACAATAAATATATTATGTACGATACTATAATGATGGGTATGAGCCATTACTCTTAGTGCTAACTCATAGAATGCACATCAGGAACAAATCCTAATGTAAATTACAGACTCTGAGTGAATACTATATGTCAACTGAAGTTCATGCATTTTAACATGTATATCACTCTGTTGGAAAACTGGATAATGGGGAAATTTACACGTTTAGGGGACAGTGGATATGTGGGAAAGTTTGCTCAATTTTGCTGTGAACCTAAAACTACTTTTTTTTTTTTAAAGTCTTAAAAAGAGATAGAATTACCATATGATCCAGTAGTCCTACTGCTGATTATATATATATATTTTTAAAATAAATTTAAAGTAGGATCCCAGAAAGATATCTGTACACTCATATTTATTGTAGCATAATTTATAATAGCCAAGAAATGGAATGTCTATCAATAAATGGTTGGAGAAAAAAAGCGTAGAATATACATACAGCAATTTATTCAGCTTTTAAAATGGAAATTCTGTAATATTCTTTCTATAACTTGAATGAAGTTTGGGGACATTATGCTATGCCAAACAAGGTAATCCACAACAAGACAAATACTCCATGAAGTATCTCAAAGAAATTTATTCACAGAAAGTAAAATGGCATTTGCCAATGGATTAGGAGAAGGGGAAAAATGGAAGTAGTTATTCAACGGATATAGTTTCAGTTGCTTTAAAAGAGGAGAAAGTTCTAGAGATCATTAAGATGCCTACAGAGAGAGGTATGACAATATAAAGAGGCAATTTAGTAGAAACAAATTCTAAAGGTGACTGGAGAGCCAATGATTAAAAGGTACAAAGAATGCTTAAGACAGAAAAAAAAATGTGTTAAGAGGGACCTGAAAAAAATGGTATTACAGGAAAAACCTAGAGAGTTCAAGGAAAATCTCATATTCATGATACAAAATTCTAATCTTAGCTAACATCAAGAGTAAAATTTAATGACATTCCCCCCATAAAAATGCATGTTTCATACTAATAAAAAAAATTTTAACCACGATGGTATCCTAAACACTTCAACAGCTTATATAACTTCTGTTTTCTCCATGTAAATTAACTTTGTTATAAAAGTATGGACACAGATAAGAAAAAAAAATGCATGTTTCATATTGCCAGAAATTCCCAGGATTCATAAATCACTATATACGAACGAATAAGTTGGTCACTAACAGATTTTAAGCAGATAAGTGTCTAAAGAATTTGCTTTTACAATAATTCCATAATCTAAACTAAGACCAAAATGCACAAAACTGAATATAGGCAATCCAGTTAGGTAGTGAATACTGAAGATGTTACAGGCCAAGAAGGAAGTACCAACAAGAATGAGGATGAAGAAAATTACATAAGAAATAATTAAAAGACATAATTTATAGAGATTATGCTATGCCAAACAAGGTAATCCACAATAAGGAAACTAAAGATAACGCCCAGGCTTCTGGTATGTGCAACAGGGTTCAAAGCTTATATGCTAACAAAAAGAACATTCATCAAGATTTAATTAACAATGTATGTCCATTAGATACTTCATGAATCCTAAGTTCTGCTCTTATTATTTTGGGGAGAATAGAGCAAGGTAGTCATTCCCTCAACCATCCCTACTAAGAATATGTTTTCCTTTATTTATAGCAGATGGTACCAGTCAATATGATGCATTATACAGTAGAAAAGTGGATAGACTATGACTCATGTCATTAATATGCCCAGTACATTTCAGTGACTCCCTGTGTGTCAGGAGAGAACCAAGAACTTTACTGTTGCAAGATCTTTCACAATCTAATCATGGCTTTCTACTTATGGCTACATTTTTCACACCTCCTCCCATCACCTCACCCTGCCATACATCAATACTGAAAAGTGAAAAGGCCATTCAGTGTACCTCTTCTGATGTCTTCCTTGATTCCAGATCTTAGAAGTTATTCCTCCTGCCTTGAGGACTATGGTCTTAGTTATCCCCAATCAAGCTGGAGGTTTCAGCTTATATAATCATTTCTAAGATAATTAGGTATTCCTCTTGTATGCTCCCCATAGCAACCTATATTTACTCTATCACTAAACTACATTTTTATCTTATAACTGCCATTTATTAAATGGTAAGCACCCTAAGTCACATAACCCAGTAATTTATTATTGTGTTCTTAGCAAATTACAGAACCTCAATAAAGATTCTTCAGGTTCTCTTCTGATGCTGTCTAGATAAATAGTATCAACCCTATCTTTTCCAGTTATATGACCTTGAAGGGAAGAGAAAAGTCAGAATATCTCCCAGTTTCTGGGGTATACTGTAAGTATACAAAAGAACCTACAAAGTCTCAATCTGCAGAACAAGAATATGACAAGGAGATTTTTTTCCACAGGAAATTTTCTCCACATGAGAAAAATCATGGCAACAGAAGTACCACGTACATGATTAAAGAGATTTCTATCTTATTTCAGAAAATATTTTGATATTAGTTAGTCCATAAGTGCTTACATATATGAAAATACACCTATAATTCATGGAAAAACTAAAATCATCCACACTCTATCGCCACAGTCAACTTGATTAAAAGGTTCAGCTCTCCAAATCTACTTTGAGAGAATTCATGAGTAGCATGGAACACAGTAACTTGCCATATGGCAAATGTTCAAGACGTCGGATGGCATTCCCCACATTCAACAGCTATGAAAATATAAGTCAGTTTATTAGCATATAAACTGATGTTAAAAAATTCTTCCTGTTTTCACAAGGAAATTAAAAAGACAGAAACCTTTTACATAAAATTAGCATCTTCATTCTTTCATGTAATAAATATTGAGTACCTATTTATTGTCTCATTTGGCTTCCATTCTAATGATGAAGAAGAAAGACACCAAAAAAGTCAACATGAAAGTTGTCAAATGACATTAAATTGTGTGAAGAAAAATAGATATGAGGACTACAGAAGCCACAACATGGGCTCTCTGATATAGCATCATTCAAACAGAGACCTCTGAAAGAAGTAAACAAGGAAACCATGTGGACATCAAAGAGAAGGGTCATAGACAATAGAAATAACCCTTGAGAACACAAAGATATGTGGGCAAGAGCATAAAGCTAGTATAGACAGAGATGAAAAACGGAAGTACAGAGGTCACAGAAGTAAAAAGGAGCCAATAATAGAGCAACATAGATTTCTAAGTATTACTTTGAGAGGGGAGGGAAAGACTTTGAAGGGTTTTAACCCATTTTGTCCCCTTCTTCCAGATGTGTAACACCAATAAAAACTTCAATTAATCAATATTCATACCATTTGAGTTAACTTTGAAATAATATTTATATATTTATTATGTTCATAGAAATGAAAACTTGGAACTTAACAGATTAAGTCAAAAAGACCAGTCTGGATATTAAGAATACAATGTAAGGGGCATTTTTTTTTTTTTTTTTGGCAAAAGACAAGGGCTTTAATCAGGATAACAGAAGTAGAAATGATAACAAGGGGTTAAAGTACAGATGCTTCAAGGTAGAAACAACAGTATTCGTAAATCCTTTGAACTATGTGAGACAAAAATCTAGAGACTTCAAAGGTTTTAACTAAAAGGGAGTAGGGATGGAGGGCAGACTGCTACTGAATGAGATGGCAGAAGAATGTAAAAGAATTAGATTTGAGAGGATGAAAATCAAGAGCTCTATCTATTTAAGTAAAAGATTGCTAAACTTGTATTTTGGTTGTTAACATTAAGAAGTAACCATCCAATTACTGGATAAATAAATCTACAGTTCAGAGGGTAAGTCAGAGTTGGAATGGAAATATGCAAGTTGTAAGAGTACAGATAATAAATCTCTTACCTGGAGAGAAAGGATAAAGATGGCCTTAGGACTGGTCTGGGGCATTCCAACATTTAGAGTAAACTGAGGATTTATTTAAACAATCTTGCTTTAATGAGCCATAAATCACTTGATACATTTACCCTTGCTCCATTTATAGTAATACACCTGAAAATATAGCCTTAATGTTAGAGATGGGGTATAGGGAGTAATTACCAAATATGAGAAATCTGAAGTTACTAAGAAACTGCTTTGAAATCATTAAGATATCAAGAAGCCTAAATACATATAAAAAGACTCTACCACAAGATACTTACAAAGTTTTAACAAAACTCGGAATAACATATGATCAAAAAAGATCTTGGTTACTATTACTTCTAATTTTAGGCTGAATTACAAAATAGTATCCAGCTGTTAAAAATCTTTGCTATGCTTTTCTGCTTCCAAGGAAATATTAAGAATTCCTTAACAGGCATGGTCTCTATGAATATAAAAATTACTAATTAAAATGTACTCAAAGTCTTCTCTATATGTATATTTAAAACATAACTGAGTTACACCAAAATCCAACTTGTATACCCAAGTACCACAAAAATTTAAAAATCATGCTTCAATATATGTGGAATGTTGTCTTTTATAAATTACCCTCATTAATTCTTAGGGGAAAGCAAGAATCCTTCATTAGTTATTTTGTAAATTAAGACATACAATATTATGGTACAACAAAACTGGACCTACTCACCTTACTAAAGTGCTGCCTGTTATGGTTTTTACAGGTATAGGAACTTGAGAAATGGTGGCAGATGTGAAGGCTTAAGAGCTATTTTCCCATGATATTATGGCTAGGACCATAGCTCTGTTGAGACATCATGGTAGGTCTAATTTGCTGTTAACTCTATTTTAACATGGTCAAGTTAAAAAGCATGAGAGCTTTCTTAACAAAATCTGGACTTACACCAGAGATTTATACAGAAACTTGTAACAAACAGCTTACCATGCCTCACAATGTCATCATCCTTGATTTTTACTACCAATGAAGTTTCATCTATACTCTCCATTCTTTAATCTTGATTCATTCTCCTAAATTCCACCAAGATCTCTAAAACCCCACTTATAAGGTGTCCATCATCTTCAAATGCTTTACATAATGGCTCTTCAACATATTACATCGCACTAAAGCCTGGCTCCCTCACAAAGGCACTTATCCTGCAACACTTTTATATGAGCTTGAAAAGACTCCTAAAGCCCCTAAGTCCCCCATTATTCTTCTAATACCCTTGTTAAAAACAAACAATGCCCCCACCGCAAAGAAAACAAAAAACTTCTAACTTGAAACTAACATAATCTACCCGAATTCTTTATGACTTTCCTCTGTTCTGCTGTTAAACTCAGATAGGTTCTATTTGATGTATATTAAGTCACTAGCAAAGTGACTTCAATGTCAAGGTCTGTGTCTCTGTTCTATTCCAATATTATAGTCCCTTAAAATATCTGCCTTAAGTTTAAACAGCTTTTTTTAACCTCTTTTTTCATTCCAGACATGTTAAACACCCACCTCTGATCATTGTCATCTACCCTCATCTGCACTCATATAGAATGATCATTGACATAAAGACAGGAGACATTTTTAAAATTTTGTATTCATTTATTTTGTTGACAAATGAGAATTAGATATATTTATCACATGCACAACATGTTTTGAAATATGAATACATTGTGGAATGGCTAGATCCAGCTAATATATGGAATACCTCATATACATAAAATTTTTGTGGTAAGAACACTTAAAATTTTCTGATCAATTTCCAAGAAGATAATACCTGTTAACAAGTTGAATAATGTCGACAATTTGCATCCTCTAAGTATCATGTGTGCAGCCCTTGGTGACAACCATTCTACTCCATACTTCAATGAGATTTTTTTACTTTTCCCATATAACTGACATCATGCAATATTTGTTTTTCTGTGTCTGGCTTATTTCACTTAAATAATGACTTGAGTGTCATCCATATTGTTTCCCTGTGCCCCCAAAAGAGAATTTCATCCTTTAGTATGGCTGAATAGTACTCCATTTGCAATATACACCATATTCTTTAATCTATTCATTAAACTGAATGAGATAGATACTCAGTTTAACGCTAAATCTTGGCTACTGTGAATAATGATACAATGAACATGACAATGCACGTATCTCTCTTTTTTTATTAGCTATACATGACATTACAATGATCTTGGCAATTCATACATCTGAATCAACTGGGGTATAATTTCTCATTTTTCTGATTGTACAGATTGCAGAATCACACTGGTCATACAGTCACCTATATACATACAGCAATTATAATGTCTATTCTATTCTGCTGCCCTTCCTATCTCTTTGACATAGTGATTTCATTTCCTTTGAATATGTACTCAGCAGTGGAACTGCTAAATCTTGGCAGTCCCATTTTTTATTTTTTAAATAAGTCCTCCTATTTTCCCTAATAGCTGTACTAATTTACATGCCTACTGTCTTGAATACAGAGGTTCCCTTTTTTTTCCACGTCCTTACCAACAAGAAAGGTCTCATTTTTTATATTAACTATTTTAATGGGGCATCTTATTGTAGTCTGAATTTGCATTTCCTGGATTAATAACAATTCTGAGTACTTTTTTCATCTACCTTTGGGTATTTGCTTGTGTTTGAATGTGTGGGGGTGTTGTGCATGCACATGCATGTCATGGTTATCGGGGTCCTTTGCTCATTTCTTAACTGGGTTATTTTTTTTCTTGCTACTAAGTTCCTTATATATTTCATTTATTAACCCCTTCTCAGGTGTGGTTTACAAATGTTTTCTCTAATCATTTCATAGGTGTTCTTTTTACTATTGATTTTACCCTTTGTGCAGAGCTTTTCAGTTTCTCATTTGTCTACTTTTGTTTTTGTTGTCCTTCTCTGGATTAAAAGAAAAATAAAACTGAGATGTATTCCTTTGTCTTCTTTTAGTACTTTCACGATTTCAAATTGTACACGTAGTTTTTAAACCATTTTCAGCTGAGTTCTCTATATGGTATGAGCTAATGTTCCAAGTTCATTCTTCTGCATGTGGACATCCAGTTTTCCCAACATCAACTACTGAACAGACTGTCAGATCACACTTGCTTTCATCAAATTTGTCAAGACTCTATGCTCTTTATTGTGTTCTATTTGTACATGTGTTTGTTTTTATGTCTTACTGATTAGGTATATTAGTAGTATGATACCTTCAGCTTTGTTCTTTTTACTCAAGACTGCTTTGGCTATCTAGTCTTTTATGGTTCTATATAAATCTCAGTATAATTTTTTCAATTTCTGTGAAAAAGGTCATTGACATTTTCCTAGGGATTACACGGAATCTTAAGAGTACTCTGAGTTGTGTGGGAATTTGTAACAATATTGATTCTTCCAATCCATAAATATGGGCTAACTTTTCACTTATTTGTATCCTCTTCAAGTTCTTTCATCAATGTTTTCTTGTTTTTACTGTGGACATCTTTCATCTCGGTTAAATTTCTTCTTAAATGCTTTTATTTTTCTGTAGCTATTTTAAATGAAACATTTTCTTGATTTCTTTTTTCAGTTAGTCTGCTCTTTAAGTGTATAGAAACAATGACAATTGTTATACCTTGATTTTGAATCCTACAACTTTACCATATCTCTTTAGTAATTCTAATAACCATGCCATCTACAAACTAAGTGAGTTAAACTTCTTCCTTTCCTATTTGGATACCTTCTATTTATTTCATTTAATTACTCTGATAAGGACTTGAAGCACAATGTTGAATAGAAATGGTGAGAGCAGGATCCCTTGCCTTGTTCGAGCTTTCAACTTTTCACCATTAAGTATGACATTAGCAGTAGGTTTGTCATATATGCCTTCATCGTGTTGAGGTACATTCCTTGTATGCCTTATTTATTGAGGCTTTTTATCAGAGATGTTGAATTTTTTTAAATGTTTTCCCCTCACTCTATTAATATGATGTCACATTTATAGATCTAGTTATGTTACACATTCATTGCATCCTTAAGATAAATTTGTTATCATGATGAACAGTTCTAACATGCTATTTAGTTCAATTTGCTAGTAATTTCTTCACAATTTTTGCATCTACTTCATCGGGGATATTGGGCTTTAGTTTTTTGTTTTTAAGAGTTTCCATCTGACTCTGTTATCAATTTAATGCTGGCCTCATAAAATAAATTTGGAGATATTCCCTCTTCTTCAGTTCTTTGAAAAAGAAAAAAATGATATTACTTCTGTTCAAATATTCAATAAATTCAGCAGTGAAACCATCAGGTCCTGGGCTTTTATCTGGGGGAGGATTTTACCACTGACTCAATGTCTTCACTCCTTATTGATCTGTTCAGATTTTTTGTTGTTGTTATTGTTCAACATTAAGTCTTGGTAGACAGTATGCATGCAAGAATTATCTATTTTTTTCTTCTAGGTTAAAGAAAAACCAAATATAGTCTAGGCTGAATAATTTGTTGATGCATAACTGTTCATTATAGTGTCTTGTGATCCTTTCTGTTTACCTGGTATCAGTTGTAATGGCTCTTCTTTTGTTTCTGATTTGATTAAGCCAACTTATTCATGGTCTACCTAAAGCTTCCTTAATATTATCTTTAAAAACAAACAAAAAACAAACAAACAAAAAACCTCTTAGTTTTGAGAATCTTGTCATTCCCTTTCATTTATATCTACTCTGATCTTACTCCTTCTTACATCAACTGACTTTGAAGTTATTTTTTCTTAATTCCTTCAGATGTAACGTTAGCTCATTCATTTGAGCTATTTTTTATTTTTAATGCAGGTGTTTATTGCTGTAAATTTCCCTCTTAAAATTTATTTTTGCTGCCTTACATGAGTTTGGATACCTTCTGTTTCCATTTTTGTCTAAAGGTATTTTTTAGTTTTAATTTTGTCTTTGGCCTGTAGTTGTTCAGACAGTATTATGTTAAACTCTCATGTATGTGAATTTTCTAAAATTCTTGCTATTACTGATATCTAGTTTCATACCACTGTGATCAGAAAAGATATCTGATACAATTTCAAACAACACATTTGATAATTCTTGCACATGACCTATCCTGTATTTAAAAGAAGGTATTCTACCACTGTTGTACAGTTACATATCATCTGGACTGAAGTATAATTTAATTATGATGTCTGTACATTGCTGAGAATGGGGTGCTGAAGTCTCCAACTATTATCATTATCACAGTCTATAAAATCTATTGGGGCTAGGGTTGTAGCTCAATGTTAAAATGTATACTTAGTGGGATGAGGATGTAGCTCAAGCGGTAGCGTGCTTGCCTGGCATGCGTGCGGCCCGGGTTCGATCCTCAGCACCACAAACAAACAAAGATGTTGTGTCCACTGAAAACTAAAAAAATAAATAAAAACTCACTCTCTCTCTCTCTCAAAAAAAATGTATACTTAGCATATGTGAGGCTGTGAGGCCCTGGTCTCAATCCCACCACAAAGGGGGCGGGGGGCACTTATTATCTGCTTTATATATTTAGATACTCTAATGCTAAGTGCATAAATATTTACAATTATAATATCCTCCTGATGAAATGGCCACTTTACCATAATACAATGACCTTCTTTTTCTTGCTTTAGTTTTGACTTATCTGGTGTTATCTGATGTAGGTACAGCTACCCCAGCTCTCTTTTGATTTCCATACACATGGAATTAAAAGTTAAGAACACTTTTAATTTGTGTTCTTAACAGTGAAGCGAGTCTCTTATAGGCAACATACAGTTAGTTCTTGTTTTATTATCCATCCAACCACTCTATGTGTTTTGACTGGTGAAAATGAATTCATTTATATTCAAAGTAATAACTAGCAGGTACTACTCCAATTTGTTAATTGTTTTCTAGCTGTCCTATAAACCTTTTCTTCTTTTCTTATTGTCTTCTTTTTTTATTGTCTTACTTGTGATTACATTACTTTCTCTACTGCTGGGCTTTTGACTCCTTATTACTCTTCATCTTCAGTGTAACCACTATAAGGTTTCACTTTTATGCTTACCATGAGGCTGACAAAACATTTATAGTTATAACAGGCTATATTAAGATTAACAACTGTGGTCGCATTTTTTTAATCACTTTTTCTCTATCATCCCCCACACTTTAGGGGGTGGGGGTACCAGGAATTGAACTCAGGGCACTGAGCCACATCCCCAGCCCTAGACTGTAGTTTATTTAGAGACAGGTCTCACTGAGTTGCTTAGTGCCTCACTAAGTTGCTGAGGTTGGCTTTTAACTCGCCATCCTCCTATCTCAGCCTCCAGAGTCACTGGGATTACAGACATGCACTACCACACCCAGCTCACATTTCACATTCTTGATGCCACAATTCATACCATACAGTTCAACAAAATATTGTACCTATTACAATTTTGAACAATTTTGTCTTTTAGTTTTCATACTTAATGTAAGTAATTTATATGCCATTGATACAAAATTGGAAGAATTGGACTGTGTTTATGTTTTCATGTTACTAATTAGCATCATTTTCTTTTAACTTTAAGAATTTTCTGCAATATTTCTCATAAGACAGGTCTGGTGGTAATAAATTCCCTTCATTTCTGAAGAACAGTTTTGCCAGGTGAAATATTCCTGTTGTTGTGTTTTCTTTCAACAGGTTAAATGCACTATCACATTCTCTCCTGGCATATAAGGTTTTTGTTCCGAGACTTATTAGAACTCCCTTAGGTGTAAAGTACTTCCTGTTTTCTATATTCTTTTTGGCTTTGATTATTCATTCATACCCTGAAGTAATGTGTCTGGACTGAATTTTTTTAAATATTTTTATAAGTTGTTAAGGCACCATTATTTTATTTATATGTGGTACTGAGAATCAAATCCAGTGCTTCACACATGCTAGGTAAGCTCTCTACCACTGAGCCACAACCCCAACCCCTGGAGCTTCCCTTGCAAGATTTCTTCAATCCTTTTCAATCATTTTCCTTTTATATCCTCTAACTGTATATTTTCAAATAACTTGTCTTCAGATTCAAATTCTTCTGCTTGATCAATTCTGCTGCTTATGCTCTTGTATTCATTTTCATTTCATTCACTTTATTTTTCAACTAAAGAATTTTTCTTTAAGAAAATATTTTCAATCTGTTGGTTGAATTTCTCATTATGATTGTTTACTGATTTCACTGAATTACTTCTTTGTGTTTTATTTTTAATTCGCCAAGTTTCCTTAGAACAATTACTTTGAATTCTTTGTTAGGCAGCTCATAAATCTCCACTTTTTTGGAACTGATTATTGGTGTTTTAATTACTTCTAACTGTTCTTGATCCACAATGGCCATGTGTTGGTATCTGCACATTTGAAAAAAGTACGGACTTATTCCAGTCTTTTCAGACTGGCTTTGTTTAAAAAGCCCATGAACAGTCTGCCTATCTACAGGTTTTGAGCCACCATTTGTTGTAGCCCATGGGAGGACTTGCAGCTATAGTCCACGAGCAGGGTGGTGGGAGTCCCTAAGTCAACAAGAAAGCAGGACTGGAGCCTGTATCTGTGAGGCTGAATTTCATGAAGCCTGGATCCACTGTGGTAAACCTATTGATGGGGTTTGTGAAGGTGGATCTAGACCCTATATCCACACTGGCTGACCTGATGCTGAGTTGGGCCTAGAATCTGACTGCAAAAGACAATGAAATGCTAGGATGGGCCTGGCATCTGCACTCACTGGGATAAACCTGAAGATCGAGCTCACAAAGATTAGCCTAGAGCTTAGGTCTAAGGGGAAGAACTGTAGCCTTAGTATATAGGTAACAGAGTCCACTGGGGTGGGTATGTCTAGAGCCTAGGTCTACAGGGAGGAAGTGTAGCCTTAGTATGTAGGTAACAGAGTCCACTGGGGTGGGTCTACACTCTTGAGTCCATTGAAGCCTAGAGTCACAGGGAACAATCTGAAGTTTAGGGCTTGATTGGTTCTGAGGTAAGTATGCAGCCAGAGTCCAGAGGAGTCAGTCTGGAGCCAAGTGTGAGAGTACGGGCCTGAAAGCTAGGTCCACAGGAGATAGAATAGGTCCTGAGGCCACAGAGGCTAACCTAGTACCTGGATTCACAAGGATGATCATGCAACCTGAATCCAAGGGGTATGGCTAAGCACTGTAGTCTACTGAAACTGGGAGAACAAGGCCTAAACACTTAACCTGCTGGAGTGTGGGACCCCAGGGGCAAAGCTGGAGGGTAGGATTCTAGGTGCCAGCTTAGCACTGGGGAAGCCTGGAACCTGGGACTATTGGATGTGGTTTGGCATTGCAGTGCACCTGGAAACACAGTGTATTGGTACCAGCCTAGGGTCTACAACCAAGGACATGGCTCAGCCTTGGGTTTTATCGGGGCAGGCCCAGTATTGAGTTCTACGAAGTCTGGTGCATACTTACTTCTCCTTCCCGCAAGGAGATTATCTCTTTACATACTGTCCTGTCCAGGGTTGATGGAGACTTGACACAAATAATGTAAAACTGTCTTGCCTATCGTCAATACATTTACTCATTTCTGTGCCACACCCAGTGCATTACCTGGTTTCCTTAGCACTTGTGAAGGTATTTTTGTCCATGAATAATTGTTCAAATTGATGTTTTTAAAGTAGAATGAGTGCTGCAAAATCCTAACCCACCATCACATCTGAACCTTGGAACACACGGTTCTTTTGGCCATCATAAATAGCATAAAAATTTAACTATTACAATGCTTTAGTATTATCCCCTCTACACTGCTAATATTCAATGGGAAATACCATGAATAATCTTCTGGCTATTGGAGAAAAGTCTTTAAGTTCCAAGTGTGATAATGTTTCTAACCTTGAGCCATTCAATTGATGATTTTCAATGATCTTTAGTTCTTCTTCACCAATAACCCTCAATAATTTTCTAAGTTTTCAATATTCCCAAATCCCCTAATTAACCCTGTGTAAAGTATAATGTTCCACAAAACACTGTTAATAAAAAAAAACTTTACATGGTCACTAAACTATAATAAAATATCATTTCACATCCAACAGGATTACAAATATAATTAAATAAAAACAAATGCTAGTAAAGAGGTAGAAAAACTGGAACCTCTATACACTGTTGTTTGGAATCTAAAATGGTGTGGAAACAGTATGGCAGTTTCCCAAAAAATTAACAACAGAATTACCATATGATTCAGTAGTTCAACTTCTCGATATATACTGAAAGAATTTAAAGCAGGGTCTGAAAAAGTATACCAATGCTCATAGCAACATTATTCACAATTGCTAAATATAGAAACAACCCAAGTGCCCATTCAGATGAATAAATAAGCAAATTATAGTACATACATGCAATGGGATATTATTCAGCCTGAAAAAAGAAGGAAATTCTGATATATGCTACAATATAGATGAACCTGAGGATATTACACAAAGTACAATAAAATAATCTCAAAAGACAACTTATATGGGGTACTTAGAGTAGCCAAAAATCACAGACAGAAAGTGAAATGGTGGTTGCCACGGGCAGTAGGAATGGGGAGTTACTGTTTAACGGGTATAGGGGTCTTGTTTTGCAAAATGAAGAGAATTCTGATTATGACTATGTAACAATGTTAACACTCATAACACTACTGAAATGCACACTTTAAAAAGGTTAATTAAGATTTCTTTCATTTCTAGTTGTAAAAGGACACAATAAATTTTATTTATTTTTATGTGGTGCTCAGGATCAAACCCAGCATTTCACACATGCTAGGAAAGTGCCCTACCACTGAGCTACACCCCCAACCCCAAGATGGTCAATTTTTATATTATTTTATTATAGTTACATGGTTATATAATATAGTTAATATATTATATACATATAATTAACAGAAAAATTACATGGTCACATAAACTTGAGGAATACATTCTGTAGTCCTTTCTTGGAGAGTCACAGTATACATCAAGTATTTAAAAAGATTTCCTCCATTCAGTAAAGAAAACATTGAGGGTTTTTTTGTTTTGTTTTAAGTTAACAGAAAAATTACATGGTCACATAAGTCTGAGAATTATATTTTACAGTTCCCTCTTGAAGTTTCACAGTGTACATAGCATTTGAAAGGATTTACTCTATTTTCAGTAAAGAAAACCTTGACTTTCTCAATCTTACCCATATGCACGTTTAAAAGTTTAAAATCACATGTTTATCTTTATCTCCTCCTATCTTCAGAAGATGGGGATCTTTTCTCTTATTTAAGATCAAATTCTGTACTAACATTTTTCATTTCAATTTACTGTCTTGAAAACCTTGCTTGGATAATTACTATAGTGCACTTCTACTGTCTTAAAATTCTTAAATTCATACAACAAATCACTGAAGACTTCATTATTTCACTTTCTAAGTATTTGTCTTAAGTCCAGAAAAACTGATTTTGAATTCATTATTATACCATTGTTCCTTTTAAGGCTCCCATTGACTGAACTACTGAATCCCTGGTTACCATGTCCACGTGTCTGTCTTCAAACCTGTTTCTCTGCTACTAAAGTTACTGAAAATATGTCTTACGGGTACGCTACTGCCTGTTAAGCAAATTCCTTACAATTCCAAATATCTATGAGATACAAATCAAAACCTTTCATGTGGCATGCAAGGACTTAGTCCTTTTTACCAAGTCTTATCTTTACTTTCTTGTCTTTTGATCAATCTATGATATAAAAGTCCTTAACTGACTACTGTTATCTACACTCAATATGCTGCTTCATAACTTTGCTTATGCTTCTACCTAGAAGAAATCTGTTCATGGGTTCAGCTGCCTAACTCCGGTCATATTTCAAGATTGATCCTAGCCTTACTTAGTCACTCAATTTTCCTGCCACCTGGATTTGGTGCCTGCTGCACACCTGGGTACTCTTCTGGTACTCAGAATTCTGTGTTCCCACTGCATCCAGAGTACCATTTTACCTCAGTAACTGGAAAACTTTGCTTCTGCATCTTTCAATTTAAGTTATTCCAGGGTAGAAACTAACTCTGAATCTTTGTATCCATGACAAAACCCAATGCCTTTCACATAGTAGGGATTAAGAATGTCAAACTCATCTGCCCTGTCTCCCTATTTCTCACAACTTCTAGGAGAGCAAATGACAAAAGAATTCAGGAATAAGCAATTTTCTATTTAACAGTAAACATCTAGTGATTTCTTATCAAATGTTTACAGGTGTTTGGTAGAGGAAAAAGTAGACATTTTCATATATACTTTTAAATCATTACTTACTTTTACCTGAAAATCATTTTCAAATAATGTCATCCCACTGAAAACAGTCTAGGACTACATAAAATATACCACAGCCTCAACCAAATTATACTTACATTCGGCTAGCTTCAATGTTGTCAGACTGAGGTTCTCCTGGTGATCTGTAAAATGCAATTGAAGAAAAGTTAGCAAAATATTCCATATTCAAAAAGGGAATAAAACTTAACTTGGGAAAGCAAGATTTGAAAACAAGATTTAAGCACTAAATAAGGGTTTAAAAAAAAAAAATCAAGATTTCAACATGAGAAAAAAAGCAGTCCAATCAGATTGCATACAAAACATTTATTTGAAGGGGTGGACTAATAAAAATCTCAACACAATGTTTTTAAGGAAAGGAAACTGTAAACACTATAGTTAGATACCAACAGACAAATCAAGTCAAATACATGTAATACAACAATACAACTGTGAAACTTTTTATATCTCAATATTGCTTATCCATATTAAGAAAGTGGTATTCGTGGTCTCAAATTCTGGATCAAGGTTCAGCAAACTGCAACCTGAGCAGACAAAACTAAAGCTTGGGCCAACCACATAATTTTATATGTAATGTTTTAGAGGAACACGGTCACATTCATTCATTTCTAACACTTTCAGATTCCCAAAATAGTTAAAAAAAAAAATTAACATCAAAAGTTAAAATTTCAAATTGCCATTCAAGAACTTTGATTTGTGAATTTATCACTGACTTTAAATTTCCAATTTCAAACAATTTAATAACAAAAAATCTGAAAATCAGAGTCACCAGAAAGGGGGGAAAAATGTTTGTTAAATTCCTTAACTTAAAAAAAAAATCTCACTTTGTTATCAGGATTTCAAATTTACACACACTGCTGTTCATTCAAATTCCAAGACAAGAATGCAAGAATAAATAAAGAAATATTTTTAAAAGACTCCAGCAGCTCAAATATTTGTCAGATCATCTTTGCAATTTATTTAAACTTTCAATTTTGTACAAAATTATTTAAGAACTAAAAACTGGGGCATGCTGGGGGAGGTAGTGATTTGGCAGCACCATAAATCCAAAAATTTTCTCCACCCTCTCCCCCAGGGAGCAAGCAAATCAGCTTGTGGGTAAGTACCCCAAGAATGCTTCCAAATGTGTGTCTCCCAGACAGAAGAGCTAAAAACTGATAATAACCCCTTGTACCAGCTGACTCATTTTTGAAAGTACGACCCTCCAACATCAGATGTCATACTGTAAAGAGGCAGAGCTGGCTTGCAAAACAAAAAAATAAACCTGGTGGCACTGAAGGAAGAAAGGCAGATTAGAAGCTTTTAAACAGTTAAGCAGCAAAATTTTCAAAAATTAACAGGGAATAAAAAAAAAAAGAAGGGGAAAAAAGCAAGAACATGATGACAAAATTTTTTTTAAAAAATTACTTCAGAAAGGTCAGATACAAGGAGAAGGAAAACAAAACCAAATCTTGGAAGTATAACATGTAATTGTTGAGAAGCTTTGAGACCCTAAAATGGTATAGAGATTAAATATATCATCAAATGGTAACTACATCTATTTTCCCAATTTCTGTTCTGTTCCCTTAGCAAGAATATGTAAATATTAGTATCAAAATGTTACTAAATTACTATAAATATACAAGATTATACTTAATATTTACAAATATTAAAGTAAGCTACTAAAAATCATTTGTAAGTCAAACCAAATAATTTTAAAATAATCCAGTCCAGAAGGATGAGAGTAAGGAAAGACTGAAATATTATTATCCTAAAGTAAACATCTCTGCTGGGTCTCTTAAACATAATAGTTTGCTTTTCATTCAAATTGCAAACTTTTTTAATCCACAGAAAATCGAATATACAGAATTAGCAGAATTGTTTCTGAGTAACAATGAATATCTGAATAAATTTCTATTCATCCCCCTTGTAGTATATTTCTATAATATTCTAAATAAGTTACCAAAAAATATCTTCAAGTGAGGACTCAAACTCTCAAAACTATAATGTGTGTGTGTGTGTGTGTATATGTGTGTAAAACATCTAGTAACAGTGCCCAACATTATTTTGGCTCCTAAAAAGCTCATTCACTTTTACTGCCAAAATGTTAGAAACAAAATTCAGAACACACTCCTAATTTTACCCAATTCACAACATATAACACAAGGGGGAAAAAAATTTCTTTTAAAACTACTGACTTTAGTTACCCTAAAGTTTGTGAGAATAACAAATTAGATAATTTTAAAACTACATATTAGCCAAGTAACATTAGAAAATAAAAAATAAATCCTATAAGACTCTCAATTTTAGGTCTTGATCTGAATTGCAGAAAATAACAAACACAAAAATGCCCACTAATCTAAATACTGCAACAAGACTTAGAAAATTCAAATGATGGATCATTTCCAATGGGTGCAGCTTCTCTCTCCTGTAAGCTACTCTTCTGCCTCCACTATAACTCTCTAGGACAAAAAAGTAAACTAATTTTATTAAAGTTGCCAAAACTTCTAGAAAAGTAAACTTCCACCACATAAAAAACATACTTTAAAAAGCACATGAAAAAACTTTCCACATTTCTTTAAAATGTTTATTTAAAACCATGAAATAATACTTTCTTGTTTATCCATATAGATAAGTCTCTGGTGGTGGCTACTGACCTTATAAAGCGGGTAGGAAATGAACTGAAATACATTAGGAAGGAGATTAAATGGAGAAATAGGTCAACTCTTAGGTACTCTATTCTTAACAGTATTCCTGCCAACTAGACATTTTCTTCATTTTTACAGTATGTATTTCACTTTATGATGACAGCCTCTTAAAGGCTGTAAAATAACATTTAAAATTACCTTTTACAAGCTGTGGCCATTCGGTGACATCAGGGTGATCACAGCTTTGAGTCACTGATTAAAAACAGGTTGTCACACCAGTCTAGCTGCTAACTTGATCTGAGCGTAGGTTTAATAATTCTAACAAATTAAACAAACCTTTGGTTAGAACACTTTAGTATATAAACTCAATTCAGTGTTTAAAAGAAATCTGCAAAGCTTCAAATTAGGTTTCAATACAAAATTTATCAGAAAAATACTTATAGGAAAGTTTTCAAGGAATATTTCCCAGCACTTTGTTTTCTTAAAATATCTTTCTCCAAAAACCTAAAATGCTCCAAAATCTAAAACAATTTAAGTTTCATGTCACCAACTCAAACAGTTTTAAATTCGGGGGTATTTCAGATTTTGGATTTTCAGATTAGGTATGCTCAACCAGTAAAGTCTATGCAAATATTCCAAAAATCTAAAAAAATTCTAAAATCTGAAACATATGTCGTCCCAAGCATTTTGGATAACAGACGCTATCTGTACTTTTTATGTAGTATTAGAGTTTATAAAGTACTTTGGTCAATGATGCCTTAAATATCAGGACAGTTTGGGCTCTCCCTACCTAAATAAGGCAGATACTATAAGAAATAATAACAATAATAATTGGCCTCAGAGTAATTAATTGATTTGCCCAAGATTTTAGAATTAGTGTTGAAATCAGAACTATAACAATGACCTACAGACTTTCTATTAAGGGTGGGAATATTTTGGGGAGATGGGTTAGTTTTTGTCATAGAATTTCATGATTTAAATATATATAAAGGAGCAAGGATTTAGAACATGGACCGTTAACTCACCATTATAGCAGGAGTTTAAATGGGACTAATTTAATCACAGATGGAGAAATAAGTCACCAAGTAGACAAATACTTAATAAAATAGCTCTACTTATATATGTGCATGCAGGTACACGTGCATGCAGGTACACATGCATGCCTAAGCGTGAGCGTACATGTGCGTGCACGGGTACACACACACACACAAACACATACCCCAAAGTCTAGTTCTACTTATTCTTTCTTTGAGTCATCTAACATTAGCCAGATCTCCTTGGCTTCTACATGAAAATGTATTCTACTCTCTGTCATCAACCCATTAGATTCAATTTCATGAAAGAATTATAGCAAGATAAGAAAGTCCATCTTTCTTCCCTCAACCTATTATCTTTTTACTCCCATATATGGTCTTAACCAAATTTTCCTGACTATTATAATTCAAATTTAGCAGGCCTTTTAAACCATATTATAATTCTGGCAAAGATATCACACATCTGAAACATCCAGTATCAAGAGATCATTTCATTCAATTACTTTTTCCCCTCAATGATGCCCTAATGAACTTTATATCCAGGTCAAATCTGAGGAGGGAACTAAAGAAAGATGATAAAATGAAGAGGGAGAACAACAGAAGAGCATGGAAAGTGGTTAACAGCATGGACCCAGAATCCAATATAAAACAGCAAAGTATCAGAGAACCCCAAGGAAAGAGCTGAAACATCAATGGAACACCACTACAGTTATAAACAAAGGGCTTCAAATCTAGGAGAGAAAAAAGGTTAGCCTGAGAATATATAAGTAACCTGGGATTCCGATAAACAGAATTATAATCCCTTTAAGAAAATAAGTCAATTTTTCAGTTTCCCTATCCTAACTATATGTCTCCTGTTAAGAACCTAGGTACTGCTGATGTAATATGGAAAGAGACAACTGCACCCTGGAAATAAAAAACACTGACTGATCATGATACAATTCTTCTTGGGTTCTCAGTGTATATGGATTTAAAAGATCCAAAATAAGTCTAACTTTCCAACTTGTAAACACAAAAATGTGAAGTTAAAGTATCTTTTTAATGGACTTAACTAATCAACATCAATTAATCAAATAAAGAATTAGATGTATTTTGAAAATTACTAAGTTAAATACTCCCTTCCAGTCGCCCCCCCCACCTCTTTTTAGTAGTTGGACACAATACCTTTACTTTACTTATTTATTTTTATGTGGTGATGAGGACCGAACCCAGCACCTCACACCTGCTAGTCGAGCACTCTACCACTGAGCCACAATCCCAGTCCTCCAGTCCCTTTTTTTGTGAGTTCTGATGCTCAACAAAACACAAACAGGTGTCCCTTTGGTCACTTAGAAGCAGGAAATCTTGGGCAAGTCACTTAACCTCTAAAGCTTAATTCTTACAGGTAGAATTTCAATATCAAGGGCTGTTACGAGGATGAGCAAGCTAACACCTGGACAACTGAGAACAGTGCCTGTATATAATGTGCTCACAAAAGGGAGTGATTAATAAATATTCACAGCCTAACAGCCAAACCTATCCCCTCAATCTTCTTGTGTGTATTATTTTCCATCCCACAGCATCTAATTTCTTGCAAATTCTTTCAGCATCCCACTTGGGTCTCTCATACAGTCCACCTGTAGTACCTAGCAAACTGCTTTAAAAATGACATGTGCCCAAATTTGTGGAACACATTTGTCATTCTAATCATGACATTAAGATAATTCATGCAATATGAATTTCAAAAAATAAAACAGAAACATACCATATCTTGCCAAACTTCTGAGGAGCTGGTGAATTCTAAAATCAGGCTCTTACAGATTTTTTAACCTAAAATATAAAACACCTCACTCAATTCCTTTTATATAGACAGCTGGATAAACTTGCAAAAAAATTTACTAAAACTCATTATAAAATAAAAGTGAATCAATTTTCTGTAATGTTTATGAATATATAAAAAAATATCAAATTATCCTACTGTTGTTGCCAAGACAAGTGGCAGGGTAGTCAGGCAGGCCTTTGTAGTCTGAATGCTTTCAGCTGGCAAAACTGTGCTTTCTCATTTTCAACCACAAAGCTTAGTGCTTTCCATTTCATCACCCTCTCTACAAATAGGCTGGAAATTTATAAAAATTTTTGACTACATGCCTTCAGACACCTTTAGTAATTTTCCTTTTAACTAAATTCTATGTGCTGAGCATCGGCCATGTAAAAATAAGGGTATAGGCAGGTCCTTTGACCTCTGAGTCTCAAGTGTCAAACTATTTGATTAGAGAAAGTGTACTAAAAGGATGTAAGATAATGCCTGTCTGGCACATAACACGGTCTTGATATTCTGTGACATTATGTCTTAAACTATTTAATCTATCAAAATTTAACTCTTATTTAAAAAATCTTATTCTGAAGCTTTAAGTGAGACCTCTGTAAATGCATAACTCCTCTGTAAACAATCTGAGCATTTCTAGTGGAACTGCAATTAAAATCTTTTAATACGTGTCATTTTATGATAATGAAAACAGGCAAAGTTTAAGAAATCCACTTGGTGTTCTACCGGCTAACGGCAGCAAATAAATACAATGCATTAAATATTTTTAATCAAATTAACCAATTTTAAAACTTTAGAGAACAGTCTTCAACTTTGTAACAGAATCACCTGGAGAATTTTAAAATGCAGTTACTCAGGCTCCACCCTCAGAGATTCTAATTCAGTTTATGAGGTTAGGACTCATGAATTGGTATTTTAACATATATTTCAGGTGGTGCTCAGAGCCTAATGTGAGAAAACTTGTCTTCCTAATTATAGATTAGGAACAAATATCACAGAGGAAATATACAAAATCTAAAATCTATATATACCGGAAAAGAAACAAAAACTGTAAGCACCAGAAATTTTAGGTGCATTTACTTAGCAAATTTAACCATTAGAACCCTATAGTCTGGAACATGGTGCCCTCATTTTATTTATTCCTATGTCTCTCCGAGAGGGAGCTCAGTCTATAAATTAAACTAATAAATGTAATCTAAATTTAAAATGCCTGTGTCAATCAACATCTCCTCCAAAACTTTTCATTTTACTCATTTCTATTTTCTTCATTTTCTATTTTATATTTAAAAATAGTCCCATCTGCCAACAATCTCCACCCCTCACTCCTCCCCTGGTGATATATATGGATATATATATACACATATGTAATACATAATTAATAGGATACATCCCAGATCTCTTCTCCAAAAGCCTGTTTCCTTTACCTCCGTCCAAAACCTATGTCAAAATTTGAATTTCACATTTTATTTTCACATCTACCATTCTTGTCCTTCTTTTGTACCATGTTTACAGGTACAATTACTTATCAAAACTCTTGTTAAGTTTTGCCCATTTACAAATTTCACAATTGATCAAAGACTGCTCCAACAACTTTCCTGCTAACATCTTATCTTTAGGCTTTTATTCTTATCTATCTACGCTAAGATTAAAGTTTTAAATATATCTTTCATATAGTACTCACAACACAATTCTATCAACTCCATTTAATCCCTTAACATACCTTTACCTTACTCTCCCTTAACTACCAGAAAGATCTAATTAACATTAGTTTAGCCTATGCTGATGGATAAAATCTTCCACCAACTATAATTTTTCCTCACAAAAGTCATCATCAGTAATGATGATGATGATGATATATATTCCAAATCCTATGTCTCTTTAATCCTGTTTAATATCTGCAGCATTTCACACTGCTAACTATCCCTTAACTCCCACTTCCCTAATGCTGTACTCCTGCCCATCTGTTTTCTACCCCTGGAAGAGTAATTAAGTCTTCTGCTAGTTCATCTTCCTATTTCTCACACATAGCCACTCTTGAAGTTTCTGTCAATAGTCAATTAACCTAAATTAATCTCAGTACAATGCCATCTATTCCCATTACACCTCTATACTTACAACCCCTAACTCTATATATTTGAACCCTCGTCTCTAGTTATAAGCCTACAATTCTCAATAACCAAAAGCACACAACCACTTAAATGTCTGGTTAACATCTAAAATAAATGTTTTTAAAATCAAACTCAGTTATTTTCCCCAAGACTCATTTCATTCTATTCTATATAGTCCTAATTTTACTATCATAGTTACAGACAAAAAATCAGGGACCATTCCCTATTTTCTCTCATTTTTATTTACCCTAACCAGCACTTGTCAGTATGCAAATTCTTAAAAGTTATTCATTCGTTGTCAACAAGATTTTGAGTGCTTATGAGGTAGATGAAAATGCAGTGGTAAAAAACTAGACACAATTACTCGTCTGCATTATTTGGGGTGGGGGGAGATGGGCACAGATAATAAAAACTAGAGTAAATTATGTAATAACAATGCATAACTAAGTGTTTTACAAGAGAAAAACAGGGAGTACTGTTTTATAATCCTGACTAAATCAGGGGAAAAGACATCCTTCAAGAGGAATAAGCAATATTTACAGACACAATAAGTAAATCCTGTGAGATAATGGTAGCACTATAGGTACAGTCACTCCAATTAGAAAAGTCATAGTCTAAGTTCTCTCCTGATATAACAAATCACTCACCAGGTGCCACCAATTCCATGTCAGGAATTACCCCATATTCCAAAACTCTCTTCAGTTCTTTTAATGGTTTTTAGCTGCATCCAGAATAAACCAAATCCCCAAAATCATGTCACATGACACTACCCCAACTTGGCCAAAACATATTAGTCCAGCCTCTTCTTCCAGACTAGACAAAGCTTTGAGACAATATTTGTATTATTCAGTTTTATAATTCCAGTGCTTTAAAATGTTCGTGGAATAAACATCTCACAAAGGAGGAACAAATTAGGTTACTTGCTCTAGGGTCCACAGTAAATGTAAGGTTAAAATTCAAAATCAAATTTGTTTTTAAAGGCCACACTCATTCCTTTGAACCCCATTCCAATTTATACTCAAACCCTATAAATTTTGTCTTTAAAATCTCATAGATTGGCAGCCATTATGAAGTCAAACAACAACAAGTGCTGCCGAGGATGTGGGGAAAAGGGTACACTTGTACATTGCTGGTGGGACTGCAAATTGGTGCAGCCAATTTGGAAAGCAGTATGGAGATTTCTTGGAAAGCTGGGAATGGAACCACCATTTGACCCAGCTATTCCCCTTCTTGGTCTATTCCCTAAAGACCTAAAAAGAGCATGCTACAGGGACACTGCTACATCTATGTTCATAGCAGCACAATTCACAATAGCAAGACTGTGGAACCAACCTAGATGCCCTTCAATAGACAAATGGATAAAAAAAATGTGGCATTTATACACAATGGAGTATTACTCTGCATTAAAAAATGACAAAATCATAGAATTTACAGGGAAATGGATGGCATTAGAGCAGATTATGCTAAGTGAAGCTAGCCAATCCCTAAAAAACAAATGCCTAATGTCTTCTTTGATATAAGGAGAGTAACTAAGAACAGAGTAGGGAGGAAGAGCAGGAGAAGAAGATTAACATTAAACAGGGATGAGAGGCGGGAGAGAAAGGGAGAGAGAAGGGGAAATTGCATGGAAATGGAAGGAGACCCTCAGGGTTATACAAAAGTACATACAAGAGGAAGTGAGGGGAAAGGGAAAAATAATACAAGGGGGAGAAATGAATGACAGTAGAGGGGGTAGAGAGAGAAGAGGGGAGGGGAGGGGGGATAGTAGAGGATAGGAAAGGAAGCAGAACACAACAGACACTAGTATGGCAATATGTAAATCGATGGATGTGTAACTGATGTAATTCTGCAATATGTATATGGGGTAAAAATGGGAGTTCATAACCCACTTGAATCAAAGTGTGAAATATGATATATCAAGAAATTTGTAATGTTTTGAACAACCAACAATAAAAATTAAAAAAAAAAATCTCATTTCTTTTTTTCCCCATGCTTATTAACACTGTCTTACCACATAGCCTCATTATTTGGTTTCTATTTTATTTTATTTTTACCTTCAATTCAATTGCTAGAATTATCCTCCTCAAAATTAGAACTTGGTCCTATACTTCCACATTCAAAAAATTCTTTGTCTTCCAAATACCAATAGAATAAATTTCAAACTCCTTTACATATTATATGAAACCATTGCCATAAGGCCCCCACATGGTCATCTAAGCATTACTGCTCCTTATATTACACCATCACCAACTCCCAGATTTAGTCCTATCACTGAATTACTGGCTATCGCATATTAGCCATCTAAATTTCTGATTTTACTGGTTTTGCTTCTCAGGAAACTTCACTTAGAAATACTTCCCTATGCTCTGCAACTTCCATCTCCCATTCATCTCTCCAACCCTGTAAAAAACCCTACTCATTCTAAAGGTTTATGGCACAAAAATACAGCCTTCTAAACTTTCCTCCATACACAACCACTGTCTCCTTTGATTCTTATTTACATGTTCCCAATACCATAAAATAATTTATTAATGCCACCCTATATTTATTATTCTATGCCTTATAGTTATCTGTATACATCTGTCAGTGCCTCTAGTTATTATATGGTTGATGGCAGGGATCATCTCTTCCATATTATTTTCACAGTTATGGTAACTATGTTTTAATACCATGCTTCCTCCTTCCAAAAAAAAAAAAGCAGGGGGTGGAATCAGGATCTACAGACTAAAAAAAATATATGTTAAGTTAGTTCCAAATGCATTCATGGATGAACAATTCATTTCAAATTAACTAACTTTAATCTAATGTCAATTTACCAAAGTTTATTTCAAAGATTATGTTTAAAAAAAAAAAAGTTTGTTCCTAACAGAAAAGTTCCCTGTCTTTCAGGGAACTTGCTTCGCTGGATATTAAAGCATACTATTATTCATTTAAATAATATTAAAATCAGTACACCTTTTTCAAAAAACTTGAACAGTATACACTAAAACTAAATATATGTATATCTAATAACTAAATTTCACTATGTATAAGAGATATGAATACATATTTTGACAAGACATCCATTGAAATGTTTACAGGAGCATTATTCTTCATAGCCCCAAATCAAAAATGACTAAAAATGTCCATCAATGGCAGAACAAAATGAGGTACATTCTTTAAAAAAAAAAAAAAAAATCACTATACAGCAATGACAATAACCAATTACTACAACCAACAATAAATCTCAAAAATATATTAAATGGAAGAAACCAGACACAACTACAGATGTTCCTCAACTTGTGATGAAGGATAAAACCTATAAGTTGAACATATGGTAAGTAAAAAATGCATTTAATATACCTAGCCTACTGAACATTATAGCTAGCTTAGCAATGCAGAACAGCAGTCTCCTCATTCTCAGAGGATCCAACACTCCCAGTTGGATCCCTGAAACCACACATAATACAAAACTCTATATATACTTTATTTTTTTCTACACACATACCTAGAAAGTTTAATTTATAAGTTGGGCACAATAAGAAACTAACAACACTAATAAACAACAATTATAACAATATGCTATAATAAAAATTATGTGAAGTTCTCTCAAAATATCTTATTGCACTTTTTTTGATATTAAACAACACTTAAAGAAACCATTTATGCCTCTTTATAATACCCAAATTGCTAGCATCACCACTCTTCCACTTTGGGGTCATTTTAAATTAAATAAGGGTTATTTGAATAAAAGCAGTATGAAACTGCAAATGTTGATGTGATTAACTGACCAATGGGGTGGGTAGTAGGCTGGACATATGATATGGTGGGTATGCTGGACAAAGAGATGATTCACATCCCAAAGAGCCCAATGGCCACGATACTCAGAATGAGGTGCAATTTAAAACTTATAATTGTTTCTAGAATTTTCTATTTAATATTTTCAGATCTCAGCTGACTGCGGATAACTAAAACTTCAACAAGAGAGACTGTAAAATATAAGTGACCTTCAATTTCATGGCTAACAGGGAGCTGTGTCAATGCCACTGCCCAGCACCATGAGAACATGAGAGAGTATCACAAGTGTATCACTAGCCTGGGGGTGGGGGGTATCAAAATTCAAAGCAGTTTCTACTGAATGCATACGGCTTCTGCACCACCATATGCAAGGTAAAAAATTGTAAGTTGAAACATAGTTGGGGACTATCTATAAACATGATTAATTCCAGTTTATATATATAATAAAACAGGCAAATCTGATCTATGCTTTTAGAAATAGGACAGTGGTTACCCCTGGGGGGAAATGGGTAGTGATGGAGTAAAGAGAATATGCTAATGCTTGTTGGCCTGGCTGAATATGCATGCTCAATATTTAACAAGCTACATATACTTATAAGCTCACTCTTCCGTATGTATACTACACTACAATCAAAGAGTTTATTTTAAAAACTAGGGTGGCATAAGCAGTAGACAAACAGATACACAGAACAAGAAATTAATAATAGAGAAAATTTCAAAAATATATTACAGGTACTTCTTGTCAAAAATAAGAATGTGGGGCTGTGGTTGTGGCTCAGTGATAAGAGCATTTGCCTAACACGCGTAAGGCACTTATGCCGTTCAATCCTCAGAACGGCATAAAAACAAATAAATAAATAAAATGAAGGCATTGTGTCCATCTACAAATACACATTCTCTCTCTCTCTCTCTCTCTCTCTCACACACACACACACACACACACACACACACGAATGTTCAAACCCTGGGTAATAGGCAGCACAAGACTGTAACCCAAGCAAGAGAAAAGGAAATGGAATGAAATTACCTATCTAATTCTTGGAATTCTACCTGGAGGCACTTTTCAACCAACAGTCAATGTAGGGGAAGTCCAATCATAAGACAGCAATCTCATTGAGGTGAGAGGCAGGATATCACAGTTGAGGGGGCCAAAAGTGGGTAAAATTTATGATAGAATAATAGAGAGGAAGGGAGCTATGCAGAGAAAAAGCTACAAAATACGGGCCACTTGAGAGTCTGTTGCAGTATAATCACTGCATAAGTGAAACACTCCATGAAACTGAAAGAAGAGGAATTATGAACTGAAATATTCCCACTGCTTAGAAAGGACTGGCAAACTCCTGTGTTTTCTCCAACCATAGTGAAAATAAAATAAATGGACACTGGAACATTCAGTAGAGATTTAAAACAGGTCCTGACTTAGCAGTAGCTACTATCCTTAAAAGTAAAGGCTTCCTCTAGATACACCCTAATAAAGCCTTAAAGGGATCAGACTGACCAGAAAGTTATTTAGCTGACTGCCAAAATAAAATTCAACAAAATATTACTATAATCAGAATTTGTTAGAAACTGCTACTACACAAACAAACAGGAAAATACAACACATAACTAAGAGAAAAAAAAATCAGCAGATAAACTAAAAGGACTGAAGGAATCAGCAAATAAGGACTTTCAAACAGTATTACAAATTTGCTCAAGTTCCCCATAAACTTTCAATGAAGTAGACATATGAGCTCTATGACTTTTGATAGTAAGTCATAAAAATGCCATTCTACCTTGCACTCTTGGGATCTAGTCAAACATGCTATAAGGAAAACAGCCACACTGCAAGGGAGCCAAGTAGCTACATGTCAAACCAAAATGAAGCATTCCAGACCAGAGCTCCAGCTAAAGTCCTGACAGTTTGCATCAATCTGCAGATGTATGACTGAACAAACCTTAAGATGATTCTAGCCTCTGGTCTTCAAGTTACCCAGCTAATATGCTTAAAGCCAAGACAAGCTCTTCTTGCCAATTCCTGCACAAATTCAGTTTCAGAGGTAAAGTAAATGACTGTTGATGTTTAACTGTCCCCTTAAGGTGATCTGTTACACAGAAGAAAATAAATGGAACAGTGCACTTGATTCCAGTTAATATACATGATGAAATTAAGGAAGTGGTACAAAAACATGTGTAATATCTGTAACTTACCTTGAAAAGCACAAAAAAGACAAACTAATAGAAGGATAGGTATGGATAAATATGAAACAAAGGAAATATAACAATGTTAATTGTACAATTACATGCCACAATTATTTTAAAGTCTATGTAAGTTTGAAAACTTTGTTCTTACACTATAGACTAAGAGATATAATGTTTTTCAAGATAGATAGAAATAAGTTAAATATGTATTTTATAAATTCTAGAGTTGACCCTAGAGCAGCAAGAGCAGAGTTATAAGCTCAGAATGGAGACAAAACAAAATTCTTTAAAAAAATGCTCAATCCAGCTGGTCATAGTAGCACACACCTGTATTCCAAGATACTCAGGAGGTGGAGGGAAGAAAATCACAAGTTCAAGGCCAGACTGGGTAATGCAGAAAGACCCTGTCTCAGAATAAAATGAAAAGAACTGGGGATGTGGTTCAGTAGTAGAGAACTCGCCTAGCATACAATGAGGTGGTCCTGGGTTACATTCCCCATATGATAACAAAACAAACCCCCCACCTTATCCCCCCTAAAAAAACTCAATCCAAAAGAAAGCAAGAAAGGAAGAAATTTGTTTTTTAAAAATTTAAATAGGGGGCTGGGGATGTGGCTCAAGCGGTAGCGCACTCGCCTGGCATGTGTGCGGCCTGGGTTCCATCCTCAGCACCACATACAAACAAAGATGTTGTGTCCGCCGAAAACTAAAAAAAAAAAAATAAATATTAAAAAAAAATTCTCTCTCTCTCTTTAAAAAAAAATTTAGATAGGACAAATAGAAAACAAGTAGTGTTCTTAACTACAATAATATAATAAATGTAAATGAACACCACTCAAAAGGTAGAGTTTAAAAACCAATCAAAAAGCAAGATTCAACTATGTTGTCTAAAAGAAAGGCACATTAACTATGATGATAGATAAGTTAAAAGTAAAGGGATAGGCAAAAGGTATAAGATACAAAAACCAAACCTAAGAAAGGAGGAGAGCCTATGTTAATACTAGACAAAAGTGATTTTAGGACAAGGAACATCTAGGACATTTTATAAAGATAACAGGGATCAATTCATCAAATAGATCTAATAGTTCCAAATATGAATTTAGCTATTAATACAGCTTTAAAATATATAAAGCAAAAACGGACAAAAGGAAAGACAGCAAACTCCAAATCACAGTTGGGAGAATTCAATACTAATCCCTTAGTGATTAATAAAATAAATAGCCAGAAAAATCAGTAAAGATGCAGTATACATACATACATTTGACAAAGGGCTTATCTTCTGAAAAAGAATAGAATGTGTAAAACATGTGAACAGACATTCACAAAAGAAGAAAATTTAGTTATTAGGAAAATATAAATTAAAATGATAATGACACTTCACACAATAATGGCAATTATTTTTTAAAAACAACAAACTAACAAGTCTTAACAAGGCTGTGGAAAAACTAGAACCCTGGTAAAATGGTGCAACCACTGTCAAATACAGTGGGTTGGTCCATCAAAAAATTTAAAAGTATAATATTATCACCCAAAATATGTAGATACATAGCCCAAAGAATTGACAGAGAGTCAACTATATTTGTACATTGTTCATAGCAGCACTATTCACACTGCCAAAGAGTGCAAACAACCAAATACAGATGAATAGATAAAATGTGGTATGCACAATGGAATTTATTCAACAGTCAAGAGTCAAATTCTGACACGTTACAACCTGGATGAACCTTGAGGGTATTGTGCTATGTGAAATGAGCCAGACACAGTCCAAGTATCACTACTTCCAATAACAGGAAGTGCCTGGAATAGTCAAAATTTAGAGACAGAAATCAGAATAGTAATAATCAGGGGCTAGGGAAAAGAGGTAATGGGGAGTTATTGTTTAATGAGTACAGAGTTTTAATCTAGGAGAAAGAAAAATTGTGCAACTATCACCATTATCCATCACCAACTATGTGGTAATAGTTGCACAATTATCATGAATTTTATGCTATCTAACTGTATATTTAAAGTTGGGTAAAATGGTAAACTTTATGTTATGCATATTTTACCACAATTAAAACAAGAAACTGCCAAGGGATATCAAACATGCCTATCTGCAATTAAAGACACAGAATATAAAAATGTTGACAAGGATTTGGAGAAAACGGAACTCTCACCCATTGGATGAAATATAAACTTGTATAACCATGTGGAAAATAATTGTACAGTTCTCTACACATTTAAACCGAAACTAGTGACCTACCGTGTGATCTATTAATTCCAAATTAAGGGATTTACTTTAGAAAAATGAAAATGTTATAAAGACATGTACACAAAATATACCTTCATTCACAAAGGCTTAAAACTGGAAACAATCTGAAGATTCATCAAAAAAAATGAATGAATAAATACACTATCCTAAAAGAAATTAGTCATACACACAAAATAGATGAATCTCAAAAACTAAGTGAAAGATGCCAGAAGAGTAAAAATGCACTGTTCCACTTATTTGCAATTCTAGAACAAACTAAACTAATACACTAGATAGTTGCCCAGAGCCAAGAGAGGAACAACTTCAATAAGACACAAGGGAACTTTTGAAGGGGAATCAAATATTCTAGCTTATGGTCATGGTGGCAATTAGTATTCACATTTGTCAAAATACATCCAACTGTACAGATAATAGGGGTATATAAATTATTCAAGAAAACTTGATTTTTTTCAAAGTTTGTGAAAACTTATTATAGAAAGATCCTTTAAGTGATCAAGACACTCAGATACCCAAGTGAAAGAAAATAAAAGGTAGATATTGCTCTTATACCATATCCAAAAATGTCACCTGCAATTCCTATCTAAACCATAACATTCCATATATAAAATTATGAATTTTCAGATCTACATTTATAAATCTAAACCAACAAAAAACAAAAAAGTATGAAAGAAAACATAACAATATTTTAATACATCATCTTTGTAAGCATGCTAAAACAGCACCATGAAACACAGATTTACCTACATAAAGAATTTAAAGCTTCACTTGATTAAATACCACAAAGGTAAATGATGGATGATGAAACAATACTTGAAAATAATAGTAAAGGATTAAATAAGAGTGCTTTAAAATAATAAATAAAATCATTATAAAAAATGGACCAAAAGAGGGACTACCTATAAATATCAAATAAATAAAGCTACTTATAAATATTTTAAAGACTTTTATATGCACATAAAATAAAACAGCAATGAGTAAGTAAGTGGCTTCATGCATCATTTGAGGGCATGAAACTTGCTAAAAATGCTTTTTAAAAGGTAACTGTAATTGGCAAAATCTACCAAATCTTTAAATTGACATAGCTTAATGGCCTAACAATCCTGTTTGTGGGACTCTACCTTACAGAAATAACAGGCACCATTATTTGTAAAGGCAAAATTGAAAGTAATCGAACTTCCATAATGGGAAAGTGTTTCAAAATATATTAGGACCTCTCAGGGTTCCTAGTTCAGTTCTCAAGATTGATAGAACACAGGTTAAAGTCTTTCCATCTCAAATTTACTTCAGGACAAATGTTCATTAACACGATTTCTCACAGTTTAAATCCCCCTCCAATCATGTAGGCATGTGATGTTATATACATATTTAATGAAGTAATTAAAAATAATTATTCAATTCTATTCTTTGGTTGTTTCTGGTCAAAACCTTTGTGCTATCTTTTAGTTCACTTTTATCCTATGTACTCAATTTTCAACCACTTCTCACCACCCTCATTGGCATCACCTGTCCAATGAAATTGTAATCACATACTAACTGGTTCTGCCCTAGTCCTCTTTCAGTCCATGATCAAAACAGCAACCAGGGGCTGCAATTGTGGCTCAGCGGTAGAGTGCTCACCTAGCAAGTGTGAGGCCCTGAGTTTGATCCTCAGCGCCACATAAAAGTAAATAAATAAAGGTACTGTGTCCAACTACAACTAAAAAATAAATATTAAAAAAAAGTGATCTTACTAAAGCCCTAAGTCATATATTTCTCTCCCATTCAAAAACTTCCAATGAATTTCCCTATCATTCGAAGATTAAAAACAAACTCCTAATTATGACCAAAGGACCTATACCCTCCACTACCTGACTCTAATTTTCCATCATTTATTTTTCTAAAGCCACAATGGCCATCTCCCTGTTCTCAAACACAATAAATACTCTTCCACTTTAGGGTCTCCTATTCACCACAACCTTTGCCTGAATGTTCTTCCCCCCAAAATCCACATGGCTATCTCCTTCAATTTTTTGCCCAAATTACCATTCCAGTGAGGTTTTCCCTGATAACCCTATCTAAAATTTCCCCTCATCCTTCCCATTTCCAAAAACTTTATATCCCACTTCCTTTATTTTTTTTTTCTCTTTAGGACCATGTATCATGTAACATTATTTTGCATACCTTGTTTGTGATTTCTTTCCACTTTTTATATATTTTATTTATTATCTTTCCATTTCTAGCATACAAGTGCCTTTGGCAGGGATTTAGATGGATTCTGGACACTGCTGCCACTATCAGAAACTAAAAAATACCAACCACACCAGTGTTCAATGAACTATAAATAAATGAAACAGACATACATATAACTGTTTATTTCTATATTGTTAAAAGAAAAAATAAGTTATATAGAACACAGGTTTAGTATACAAAAATCTATGTATAAGTAATGAATAATCTGAAAATGAAGTTAAGAGAACAATTCCATCTGCAGTCACAGCAAGAACAAAAATTCTTAGGAATAAGCATAACAAAAGTACTAAATAAGTAAAAGAAAACCCTGGACACTGAAAACTACAAAACATAAGAGGGTTGGGGGTATATATTATAAACTCTGTGGTAAAATGCTTACCCGGCATGCACAAACCCTATATTTATTCCTGAGCACCACAAAATAAATCATCCATAGAAATAAATGGAAAGATATCTCATACCCAGAGATCAAAAAAGATATAATAGTAAACCATCAATACCCCTTGTGTAAATACATTTATGTATATATGTTGTATATAAATCATATGTATTGAATGCATAAATATTTGCATATTTATATAGCTCTATATACACATACAGACATACATATACATATAAAACAGATTTACAGACAATAAAAACCCTATCAAAGAAACCTGCAAGTATATTCCTCCAAGAAAGAAATCACTATTGACATTTTACCTGTATTTAATAGATTTCTCAGGGGCATGTATAGATATGTATCTCTCTCTCTCTCTCTCTCTCTCTCTCTCTCTCTCTCTCTCTATATATATATATATATATATATATATACACATACACACACACACACGCACACACACACCAGCAATAACAATATTAGAAGACAAAAAATTAGGGATTGGAAAGAAGATGATTCAGTCTGAGAAAGAGAACTGCATTTAAACAGATACCAGTTATAGAATTAATTTTGATTCGTTTCATCAAAATATATTTCTACAAAATCTGGATGGTAAATTTTTTGGTTTATAGGAATTATACAACTGATTTCCTGGTAAAGTAAGCCTACGGACAGAATAAAAATCATTACATTTATTTTAGGGCTAACAGAAAAGCCATACAGTAAGTAGGGTACTCTTGTTGGTACTTTAGAAATAAAGAGTTGCCATGATTAGAACCTCAGCCCTTTTTTGTGTGTGTTGGTTGGCTCCTTTCACTTTCCTGTTAAGACACAAAATACCTTAATCTTCAGTGACTCTTTTAACATTGTCTCTCATGGAATTTTAATGACATCCAGGTTTAATAAAATATCTAAATTTCTATAAGTGACAGAAATCAGCCAGATACTAGATATATAACAAAACCTAGTAACAAAATATTGTCTCTTAGGCTGGGGGTGTGGTTCAGTGGCAGAGCACATGTCTGGCATGTGTGGGTTCGATCCTCAGCATTACATAAAAATAAATAAATAAATAAAGGAATTGTGTCCATCTACAACTAAAAAAAAATTTTTTTTTAAATTCTCTCTTAAATGATGAAGGTGGTATTTCTGACTAAAGAATAGTTTTATAGCTATTTTAAAAAAAACTTCACCAGGCATATGTAAAAATAAATGTCACAGGTATCTCTAGAAATTTATAATACAGTGAAAATACAAGTTATTTTGCAAAATAACTCTAAAATTCATAAGGAAATTTTTAAAACCCAAATAGTCAAAACAATATAAAAAAGAACAATAGTTTGAATATTTACATTTTCTGATTTCAAACCTTACTAAAAGATATAATAAAAGATATAATAATTAAAATTGGCATAAGACCATACAGACCAATGGAATATAACTTGGATTCAAAATGTAAATCCTTATATTTATGGTTGATTCATGGGGTCAGAATAGTCTTTTCAACAAATGGTGCTGGGACAAATGAATATCTACTAGGAAAAGAATAAAGCCTAAAGCTGGAGCCCACATACATGCGCAAATTAACTTAAAACAGATATAGACCTAAATATAATAATTAAAACTACACAACTTAGAGAAAGCAAGTATATACCTTTGTAACTCAAATTAGCCAGTGGCTTCCCAGATAATGACACCAAAAGCACAAGCAACAAAAGAAAAATCTAACTAGACTTCACCAAAATTAAAAATATGTATTTCCAGTGAAACTCATGAAGTAAAAAGGCAATCCACAGAATATGGGGGGAAATATTTACAATCTCACATCTCTGATAAGAGTCTTATGTACAGAATATATAAGGAACTCTTATAACCCATCAATAAAAAAATTCTAAAGGATTTAAACAGATATTTCCCCAAAAGAAATAGGCAATGAGCACATAAAATGATGCTCATTAAGTAAGTCATCAAGAATCTGCAAATAACAGTCACTAAGACACTTTCAAACCTACAAGAATGAATAAAAAAACAAAGGACAGAGACGACTGACAAGAAAATAGAATAATCAGAATCCTCATATTGCTGGTACAACTATAAAATTGATTAGCAATTCCTCAAGTGTTAAACTTTGAGTTACTGTATGACCCAGCAGTTTCACTAGAGATGTATACTCAAGGGAATTAAACAGCCCAAAAGCTTGTTCACAGCAACAGTATTCATAATAACCAACTGATGGAATAAACAATATGGAGTATATCTACAAAATGTTACTCATTCATAAAGAAATGAAATGCAATAATATGATACAACAGAATGAACCTCAATAACCCCATGCTAAGTAATGAAGCCACACAAAAGGACACATAGTGTATGAATTCCACAGAAGAACTTGAAAAACTAGTTTTAAATTATTATGGAATAGTAAAGGTTCAAGAAGAGCCAAGAATTTGGGAAATAATACAGGCGGAAGCTGAGAAAACTCCCAAATTTCAAAGCTTTATATAAAGCTATTATAAATAAAACAATAGTAGTATAGTGGGACCATTTTTTGGAAATAATTAATCAAACAAAAAAGAATGAAGAAGTTAAAATCATACCCAAGCATATGGGAGATGATTCAAGTGACATTTTAAAAAAATATATGGGGGAAGAATTAATAATGTTGGAACTACTAGTTTTTCACACGTTAAAAAAAAAAAATTCCTAACTTCCTTAAGATGGACCTAAACGCCAAAAAAATAAACAAGTAAATAATTAGGAATAAAAAGTCCTATTAGAGTAATTCCTCAAAACAAAAAGCACAAATCCTAAGAACAACTCCTTATTTTGACATCAAAAACTGAAATTCCTGGCTGGGGATGTGGCTCAAGTGGTAGCGCACTCGCTTGGCATGCTGGAGGCACTGGGTTCGATCCTCAACACCACATAAAGATAAAATAAAGATACTGTGTCCACCTAAAACTAAAAAATAAATATTTTTAAAAACGCTGAAATTCCAAAGGATAAAAAAGAATACAAGGACCAGATTTTATATTTTATATTTTTCTGAAAACTTTCCTTGGCTACATTGTAAAGTAAAAAGGTTGGATGAGATGACCTTTAAGATCTTTTTCAATATAAATGTACAATGGTGTCTCTTTTCTTAGAAGAAAAGTACTTTTTAACTTATGAAATATTTAAAACATACAGAAAATAATAAAATTCACATCTTTTTACCAAGCACTCCACATAATGAAGTAAATGCAAATTATATAGCATTTCATATCCATCATTTTTAGCAA
Organism: Marmota monax; assembly: GCF_021218885.2. Lineage (NCBI taxonomy): Eukaryota > Metazoa > Chordata > Mammalia > Rodentia > Sciuridae > Marmota > Marmota monax. The sequence goes on along the minus strand of NW_026695200.1, from coordinate 3,525,609 downwards.
ATGTTTTAAAATCTGACAATCTCAAGAACCAGGGAAGGATTCTAAAAACAAAAATGCCCACACACTGCTAACAAAGTATATTTGGCTAATCCATTTTAACAGAATTCAGCAATATCATAAAATTAAAAATACTCAGATCCTATTTCCCACCAATCTCTTTTATGGATCTTCCCAAGAGAAACATCTGCAGAGGCAGACACATGTATAAAAAATGCATAAGCATTACTTATAAAAGCAAAATAGGAAACAAATAAAAATACTCATCAATAGTGAGATAAAAACATTTTATATCTGTATACAACGGAGGACCATAAAGCAATAAAACCAAATTAGCTCCACCTGTACCAACGTATGTTATCTCAAAACTTAATATTGACACCTTCCCCACCCCATCCCCGGCTTTTTGGGAAGTACTAGGGATTGAACCCAGGACCTGTGTATGCTAAACAAGTGCTCTGCCACTAAGCTACATCTCCAGCCCAATATTGACTTTAAAAACCTGATGAAAGGAAGGCGTGGTAGGTCTTGCCAACAATCCCAGTGTCTCAGCCTCTTGGGAGGCTGTATCAAAATTTAAAATGGGCTAGGGATGTGGCTCAGTAGTTAAGTGGCCCTGGGTTCAATCTCAAATACTAATACTAATAATCTACTGAAAGATATACAAAACGTATCTGCAAGAATTTAAACACCTTATATCACTTATGACACATGTACAAAGCAAAACTATAAAATGTATTCAAGAATCTCAAGACAGTTGTTATTCTGGGTAAAAAGAGAGGGCACTAACACTTGGAGGAATGGAGTTGCTACAAGTGAGTCACTATAGGGTTACTCATTTTTTCTCCAAAAGATCAAATCTGACATAATTTCCATTTGGGGGTGGTATGTAAATGGATATTCATTATTTTCTATGTTTTAAATATTTGGGAATTAAAATATCTACATATATTTTAAAAATGCATTAGTATATAATGTCCTAGCTTAAAATGTCACAGTCTTGGAGATCATCAAACTTCTTATAACTAAGAAAAGATACACTACTAAAAACATAATTAATATAAATACTATTGCAACATGGCAATTTAGATACATGCTAGCATTAAGTATAGATACTTTACATCTTCATCACTGAAGAGATAAGCCCATTTCTGAAAATCTGGACTTAACTAGCAATAAGAACACATGCATACACACATCAACACCTCCACCTTGTCTCTGAATGACTAGCTGAAATTCAGCACAGGCACAAAAGTGATACATTTTACAATAAGATCACTTGCCTATTTGCACTTAAAACTCTTTTATTTTCTCAAGCCTGGAGTACTGATTGTTCCTGATCATTCACACATAGTTCATGAGCCCATAGCAATAAAGCAAGCCTGAACAAACTAGAAAGCAGTTCACTCATTCCAGCATTTACAAATTCCTAAATCTGCATATGGAAAAAAGAGTTTGTGCACAAACATTTACTGGTCTTTTACTCCATTCAGGAGTAAAAAAAAAAAAAAAAAAATACTTAATTTCAATTGAGATAAGTGACTCTATTCTCCAGTTGAGATCCATCTGTTTTGTTTTGTTTTGCGGTTTTGGGGATTGAATCCAGAGCCCCATGCATCTAGTAAGTGCTCTACCACTGAGCTATATAACCAGTCTGAGATGCATCCCTTATCTTCAACTTATGCCAAAAGATGTAATTTTCAGGATTGGTGATGAGGATGATCCCATACTGAATTAAATAAAACAAGACCATCATTTCTAAAATAATTTGAAATATGATACACTGAGCAATAATTACACAACATAATTTGAAATGCTGAAATCTAGTTTCTTGTGTGTAAAAAACTAAAATTAGCTGGGCACAGTGGTGCACACCTATGATCCCAAGGCACAGAAGGCTGAGGCAGGAGGATCCCAAGTTCAAAGCCAAGAGAGGCACTATGCAAATCAATGAGACCCTGTTTCTAAATAAAATACAGAACAGGGTTGGGGATGTGGCTCAGTGGTGGAGTGCCCGAGTTCAATCCCTGTATCCACCCCCCCAAAAAACCCACTAAAATTAACAAGTTATTCAAATACATTATTATATTTGAATTTTATTTCAATACTGTAATCTACTTTTAAGAAATACTTCCAATCGAGCCCAGTGGATTCATTAGTTATCCAACTTTATCCATTTAATTCCCCAATTTCCCTCTTTCTTCTTTAAATCTGTTTAATATATTACAAAGACAGCATAATGCTTAAGACAGAGTGAGAATGAAGCAGATTAAGTAATTAGGGACCCTTTCATCTCTCATAAACTGCATTTGGATTATCTTAAACAGCGTATTTTCTATCACAGAACACTGTCAGCACACTTCAAAAAACTAGGAAAGAAAAATATTACTCCCATTAATCTTTGTATGAAATAAGATTTATCTATTGGCATAATGTTGCATACAATAGGTGCTCAAAAGACTAATGTTTAATTCCACCCCAAAGAAAGTTTAAATATTTAACAAAGGAAAATTAAACTTCCTTATTAATAGCTCACTGTATGGTTAACAAAACTGCTCTATACACAGAGAGGGGAACAATATTTTAGGATTCTTAAGATAATTAATGTCAGATCAGTCGGGAGCTGGAAATAACCCATATTTCCCCCCATGATATATTAGCTTTACATAGAAAACACTACTGGCCATTTCATCATTAATTTTCCAAAGCATGACATTTGATAATAGATAGGAAAGTATTTGGTAATAGGTAGGAAATTCCTTTAGTGGTATCTACAGTGCTAAAGGTAACAAATAAGAAGAAAATAAAGAATCTGTTTTATAGGGAGAACTAGAGTGTGTAAGGAAGTAGCAAATGAGGTTTGTCTATAGTGAATGATGCACACCTGGCTGGTTGTTATTGTTCTCTGTGTTGTCTATATATTTAATTGGGAGAGGGGGTTCAAAATTAATTCTATTATCACAAAGAATATACAAATATATAAGCCATGATGGTGGCTACAGTCTACAAGGGCAATTCTAAGACTACTTCTTCATATTTGAGAAGATAATGCTGATTGTAGAAGTCCATTAGAAGCTTGAAATGGATAAGTCATCCCTTTTGAGGCAAGGAAATAGTCATGTATGAACAGAATATGTGTGGAAGCATACACTGACAGCGTCTTCATTTAGTCCACATCTATGTAGTTTTGTGCAACAATGCTTATCTCAAACATGAAAAATAACATCAATTTCTCAAAATATGTATGTATGAATGTATACAAACATACATACATAGGGTACACATTAAAAACTAGAAAAGAGCTACAGTAATAAAGGCAATAAATAAGAAGAAAATAAAGAATCTGTTTTATAGGGAGAACTAGAGTGTGTAAGGAAATAGCAAATATGAGGTTTGTCTATAGTGAATGATGCCTACAAAGAGAACAAAAAAATTTTTTCATGTTTGATTTCTGTAGCTTAATGGAATCTATGCTACACTACTCAACTGTCCTGACAAGTATATAAGACCAACTTCTGGAACACCCTGAGCTGCCAAGGGTTAACAGCATTAGACTCTACTGACTAGCCAAGAGTTTCACGAAAAGATTTTATCCTAATTGTATTAGTAAGTCTTCAGAACTTATATAGCACCTGTATGCTTTTGCTTGAGATACAGATGCTGAATTTAATAAAGTCTTACATAGGATTCTGTTCTATGATCTAGAGGCAAAACCATACATGAGATTCCTGTTCAGATTTCCTGGAACTGAACTTTATGAATAATCTGATTCCATAGGATTCTATGTCCCCTAAAACCTCTCTTCTTCTCAGGTCAATCCACTCACTTGCCATTTATCAAATTAAAACTACATATCAAATAGAGAAAAATCACAAAAGGAATCTGACTTCAAATCAGTCACACTAAATGATGTATTAATAACTTTTCTACAATAGATGTATTACCAAGATCTATTGTTCATTTCAAATGTACTTACCATATTTAAAGTAAATTGACATACTATACATTTCCCCAAATAATATTTCTAAATAGAGGTTAACTGTTTAAAACAAACAAACAAAAAAAAAACACATGAAAATGTATGTACCAAGATTCTAGTCACCTGCCTGTCTACCACACACCAATCTTCTTAGGCAAATCACTAGGTCAATTATTAATTCACTTTTCAACAATCACACATATAATATATATTATACATAAATATATAAAAGTCCTCAGAAACAAAACAAGTAAGGAACTTCAAGGAACAAAGGCTTTTAGAAAACTAAATGACCTGCTTGTAACCAGTTGAGAAGCTAGAGAAAACAAAGGAGCCCAAGATCTTCTGACATCAAAGCTAGCGTGCTCCTTTCTCCATTTCAATGGTCCAGGGTGGCTTCTGTTCATTGAACCTGTTGAAATGCTGAAGAACTTAAAATCTTATACAATTTTAGAGGGGTAAATCCTAAATCTCAGAAGCAAACAGTAATAGCTGACTTCTAGCTAAATCTCAAGCACAAAGAGCAATATTAAAAAATAATCTTATTTCATTCTCAGGTTACTAATACTTATTAATAACCTTTCCAAATTATTATCCATATTGGAATTTACTTGATAAAGATAACTTACATCAAAGCACTATTAGTAACATTTTTGAGATTAAATTAAATGAAAGTTGGCAAAGATATTCACTATATATTTGTTAATAGGTCCTTTTATTAAAGAAATATATACAGCATCTTTAAGTATTTCAAACATCTCACATTTGGATATAGAATATAAGTTTCTACAAGATTAGTACTAATTATTTCTATTAAATTTTGTTTTTTAGTAGAAGAAAAGGTCTACTGGTGGTACTTCATTTGCTTCTATTAATACTGTAGAAAATAACTCCACAAGTTGATGGATAATTACAAAGTGTTAACTACTCTTCACAACGGTAAGACAAAACATGTACAGAGCATGCAAAGACCTAACTACATGCAAAGTCATAACTAGAATCTGAACTAGAGTCCAGAGATGCTGGTTATGGCCCCACCACCTGTGAGACATTAAGAAAACCATCTTTACACTTCAATTATGTATAAAATGAAACATAATAGGATAATCCTACTCAGGTTTACAACATCTAAGAATCTATTACTAGAAGACATAATGATAATCACCACCCCCCAAAATAAGGAGTATTCACAGGCAAGTACTAAATTCTTTAAATTATACAAACACACACACAGAGATCTAGAAACACTAACACACATATGCCCAAATATTGAATGGTGCGCTAGGACCAAAACCTGAAGTAAAAAACATGCCAAAGGGATGTAAAAAAGTAAAACAGGTAGAGTAGAAGGTGGGGGATGGGAGGTGTTAAATCTATAGAAATCTGCCCTAAAGCTAAAAGGGCAGAGAATGGAGACTGAAGTTCCATATTTAACAGGGCTTTACTAATTTTTTTTAATGTGTTTTATGGAGAAAATCACTAGACTCATCAACTTCCAAATGTCTTTGTGGCCTCTGTAATGTATCTTGGCTCATAGTAGCCACAGTAGGTACCTAAGAGATATTAGTGGACCCCCTGCTAATTCACTGGTAACTAACTGAAGCATACTCTAAAACTACAGTCTCAATATTTGTGTCCCCTACAAATTCCTATGCTGAAAGCCTAAATGACGCAGAAATTACCTAAAGAAATACAAGTGATTAAAGGTTATATGCCAAAGACACTGTAGGCACCCAAAGAATCCTGTTAAATGGACTAGACAAGTGGGATGACTAATAAGTACCCTTACTTACAAAGTTACTTTTTAGGAGGCAGGACTTTGGGGAAGATCTGCCCCCATGAATGGATTAATGCCCTTACTGAAGAGGCCCAAAGGAAAACCCCTTTATCCTTTTCACTACAGAAGGTTACAGTGAAAAGGTAGCTATCTTAAGATCCAGGAAGAAAGCCCTCACCAAACATACAGGAATTTGCCCGCACCCTGATCTTGGACTTCTCATCCTCCAAAACTGTGAAAAATAAAGTTTTTAAAAAATAATTGTTTGTCTCCAGTATTTTATAATAACAGCCTGAAGAGACTAAGACATCTAGTAACATACTCTCAGGTAAACACTAGGAATCCTCTGAGTCCTTGCCCTCTAAAAGTTGAGTTCACACTGTGAAAGAAAACAAGTAGTATAAAGCATAAAATGCTATAGGTCACTATGTATATAGTACTTCAGACCTTTCCAAAAAAAAAAAAAAAACTGAAGAGGAAGACTATAAGGTAACATTTATTGAGTGCCCATGGATTAAGCATTTAACATGCTTGCAAATCTGAGTTAGTTTCACCGTCCTGTCTTACAGATAACAAAACTGTGATTCACCAAAATTAAAAACAGGTTCTAATGGCAAAGCTATTTCCACTATATGTACCAAGATATCTCTGATTACATTATCTTTACACTTGTCTGAGAGGGGAATTTTCAAAGCTATTCAAAATTATCATCCTGAATTATGATGAAAAGAGCATTTAAGACTTTTTTTAAAAAAAATATAACCTTGTGGCACATGCATTACTTACTTGAATGATCACTTTTTGATTTCTCTTCACCCATGAACATCAGAAAACTGTACCTTTTAATAGCTGTATATTCACCTTAAATGCACCTGCATTTAAGCCTGTACAATTTATTAAGTCTAAATAAAAAGTATACAACATGATTGGATAATATAACCAATATTCATTTTAAAAAATAGAAATTTGGAAACATTAAGTGCTCAGGAAGAAAAACTGAGATATGATCCATCTATAGTTTTGGGTCATTCCAATATTGAAATAATAAATTATTACAATTATTTTGAGAAAGGAGACTGACGCAGAAATCACCCAAAGTTTAAGAAATACAAATGATTAAAGGTTACAGGCCAAAGACACTGTAGGCACCCAAAGAATCCTGTTAAATGGACTAGACAAGTGGGATGTCTAATAAGTACCCTTACTTACAAAGTTACTTTTTAAGCTATGAAAAAAAAAATAATAAGGGTATATTTTAAGAGCTATAAAACAAAAGCAGACTACAAAACCTCTGAAATCAAAACACAGTATGTTGTATCTCTGCATAGGTTACACTCCTCAGGGATGAGGGCAATGTCCAAAAGATGGTGTGTACACTACTTAGCACACTAATGCTAGTTAAACATTGACAAAATAAGACATTCATAGCTTATTTTCATAGCTTATACATTCTATTTTTATAAATAAAGATTACAAATTATTTCTATATTTTTGCATCCTTCTATGCATATCACAAATATGTAAAAATTATAAATTATTTCTGAAGTTTTTTTTTTTTGCTGTTGTGAATGTTGTTTTGTTTTGTTTTTAAGTCGGTTTTTGTGGTGCTTTTTAATGTTTAGGAGTCATCCTTAAAGCTTATTAACAGCATCATTAATACTGTATTCAATTCATTAAAAACATGATAAGTAGCTTATATTTAAAAGCAAATCTAATTCCAAAACTATTTTCACTACACATACCAAGACCAAATTTTTTTCTCTCTCCTAAATTCTAAATTTTACATGATTTACCAAATAATTTCTTAAGTGTATTTAAGTGTAGTCAGATGTGTAAGAAAAACGCTTCTGATGCCACTTGTTCAATTTAGCCACCAAAATTTACTGGGTACCGACGTGTCTTTGACATAACTTTTAATATTTTTATTTCTTAAACCTTAAACTTTAGGTTGTCTTTATTTCAAATTCCCTTCCCTTTCCAAAAAAACAGAAACAAAAAACACTGTAGAATAAACCATTTGGGTTTTTTCCCCCAATACTGAATGAATGGAATGATCAAAAACTATGGGCCATATTCATATTAGGCCTGTAAATTCCATATGCTATTCAGTTTATATTTCCAACAGCACCCTAGCCAGTAAATAAATATAATCTCAAACAGATTTTGCGGTGTTTCTATTTTAATACGACCACAGGAAGCCAAAAATAATAGACTAGATTATCTTTCTAGAATTCTAAGATTAACCAGTGTCTGCATTAAAATCATATTTTATATTTTACATACTAAAAAAATATTTGGCACACTTAATTCTGGCTTTACCAACAAAAGCCTCTACCCCAAGATGAGGAAAACATCCTTTTCATTCTTTAACTAGAAAGGTTAAAAAAAACCAAAAAAGCCACCCGCTTTAAGATTTGCATTTATATTTAAGTCAGCTCTAACAAACCCAAGAACTCACGTTCAAATCCAGAAACCTGGCGATCAACAAGACATGAGTAATCTGTGAGCACAATCCTTGGGATTGACATACCACTTCATCCGCCCTCCCTCAGTATCAATCCACCCCCAAAACCCCAACCCACTATGCACACGATTAAATATGTCTTCCCCAAGAGAGCCGAAAACGCCGAGAAAGAGCTCCCCTTTGAATGAAAAGGCATCCTTTGCTAGCCTAGAGGCCCTGGCCGGCTCTGCGATCCTAGCTCCAATAGGGCCCCATCTCGACGCCCAGCACGTCCGCCCCGCCCCGGGCCCTCTCGAGTCCCCTTGGACGACAAAACCCTCCTTCCAGCGTATATCCAGGACTGACAGTTAAGGCTGCAGCAGCCGCGGCCACCAGGGGCCTACTCCTGGCACCGGCCCCTCAACACCACGCGCCCCCAAACACTCTATCCGGCAGAGGTGGGGGTGGGGGAAGGGATGCCTATCCTTGCCAGAAGGGTCCCGAAGGATGGCGAGGGCAAAAAAGGAGACCAAGGGGAGAACGCGCTCCGGGCCCAGACCGAGTCCGCAGCAATACTAACCTGTCGTCGCCCCCGCGCCTGGGCTGCGGCCCTCGCAGCTGCGGCCGCTTCACTGGTCGTCGTCGCCCTCGCCCACCGCCTCCGCCCGCCACCGCCTCGTTCCCTTTCGCTGCCGCCACCGCCGGGGCTCATGCGGGACCCGCGCTTCCTTCTCTGGAAACCGAGGCCGGGAAACGGGGCGCCTAGGCCGCCGAAAACCCGGCACTCGTCGCTAGCCGCCGCTGTCTGTCCACACTGGGGGGCTGCGAGGCCCTCCTGGCAGGGGCTACAGGCCGCGAGCTACTGAGAGGAGGAGCTGGGGGTGGCGCCGCTGCCCGCGACCGGGGTCGGCAGAGGTGAAGCGTAAGTCGGAGGCGGGTGGCGGGCGCCCGGGTCGGCAATAACTACGCGGTGGCAGGGTGCGCGAGCGAGCGAAGTGTGATGCGTCGGGATCCTGGCGATTGGTAAAAGGCCCTGTCGTCTCCTGTAGTCACCCCGAGCCCAGCGCCACCATCTTGGGAGAAACGCGGATCTCGCGACCGCGGCGCAAGACGGGAGGACTAGCTGGGCGGGCCGAGTATCCCGGCAGGCAGCGCGCGCCTCCCAGCCAGGCGAGGACTCCAAGCCGGACGCGGGGACGCGGGGCGGTGCTAGGATGAGCGCGGGAGGGCGGGGCCAAATCCCGTGCGACTCTGCCCTCACCTCCCGCTTACCGTCGCCGCCGGCGCAGGGGCCCGTGGGAAGGGGAGATGGCCTGCGGTCCCGCGGAGTCTGTTTAGGGTTGGTCGCCATCTTGAGACTGGGCAAAAAGAATAATCTCCCTTTTAAGCCCCTGCTCTCTGTCGCCTAATAGAAAGAATTGGGTACACTCTGGAAACCCCAGCGATCCCCAGAAGGGTTGGAGTCCCTGGCCTACCCAACCAAGAAACGCCTCCGATTTTATTGGGGAATGAATTGATTCCGTACGTCAGCTTGGGCAGTGTTGATAGTCCCCAGGCCCGAGGCAAGGCAGAACCGACAGATACTAGGTTCCGACCCGAATTCCTTTTCTCCCAGAGCTGCCCTTGTAAACATTTCAGGGGTGGCCCGAGAGTGTGAGCCAGTGTTCAAGGACCAAGGTCATCTGCTTAGGCCACTTGACAACACAGGATGTGATTAGAAGGTAAAAGCCCACCTCCCGTAGTGTTGACATTTAGTGGGTTGTCAAAGTAAGTGGTCTCTTAGTTGACTCCATGGGGGTAGAGGGTAATTTTAATCCGTATAACAGCCTAGCCTTTTTAAATCCATGTGTCATACTTGGTACTAGGGCGACTTAAAAAGGGTTGGGGGTTTTTTTGTTGTTGTTTTTTTGTTGTTGTTTTGTTCAAGGGGGATTTTGCTAGCGAAGTTATTTTAAAAATCACTAATTCAGTCTTAAGGTTTTCCACTTTTTGGATAAGCCTTTAAGTACTATGTGATACACCAGTCATCTAGTATTCAGAAAATGTTAATGTCATCAATCAGCAGTGAATTTTTACATTGCAATTCTTAATATCATCTTTTTTATAAAAATCAGGTAATTGACATTTTTATACATAAATGTGTATATATGGATAGAAATAATCCACCTCCCACCTATAATCAATTATTAAATTAACTATAAAAAATAAGCAAGAGTAATTTAAGTTATTCTAGGACAGTTGATGATAAATGAAAGTATTAAGCTATGTCTGATTGTAAGATATTTTTAAAATATCTTTATTCATTTTCCATTTCTCCCCCATTACAGATTCACATTTGGAAGCTACTGGCAACTGAGAATGAAAATCTTTGAATACGTTATTAGAATAAATAAAGCAAAATTTTACTACTAGATTTATCATATGAAGATACTTTTAGCTATTTTATTTTCTCTTAAATAGGAATTGTCTAAGTGAAATTAATTTTATAATAGACTGAAGTTTCAAATGTGGCTGAAATCCATGAGTTCTAAAAGAGTTTCAAGACTGAGGGAAGTAAATCTACTTTTAGATGTTGAAATGACTATTCTGGTTTTAAGTAAGACCAACAAAAAAAACTAATTCTTCCTGGGAATCTGAAAAAATTACCCTTATCCTTTTAGTTCTTCAAGTTATATATATATATTCTTGTGTGTGACTACAGTGTTAAACTTGATACAGGAACTCTGTATTTTTTGGTTTACCCATTTTTAAATTAAGAAATGTTGATTAATAAAAATTGTCAGCAATGAATATTATCAGGAGTCCTCAGGATACCAGTAGTGTTCCATTTCCATACATACAAGTTTTGATGAAAAAGAAAATGTTTATCTGAAACCAGACCCTTATTTCTCTTCAAGTATGTTTTCTCAGAAAAAAACTTCATATCTAAGTTTGCAGTAAATTCTTTAGACTATTCTAGTCCAAATGAGAACCAGTAGTTTCTAATAATTTTCCCATTTCAGGTAAAAAGTAAAAAAGCAGTATAATTTTATAAGTGTATACATCAATGCTATGTGCAAACTTTGAACTTGTGTTTACCCAGAACTGTGCCAGGCCTTGGGAATCAATAAAAGATCAACAATCTCTATCCTCCCCTCTAGAAGGCAGTTCAGGAGGATATCACACCTGTAAAAACTGAACACTTTTTCATGTGGAGTAGGGTTGTCTATTAATATGTACTAATACTAATATACTTTTTGAAAATGAAATATTTTTCCCTAATCTGCCAGTGAAGTGGGAGTTTTTGACAGGGCTGTTTCAGTGCTCAAAATTTCTTATTGATGTGAATCACAACAGATGAATTAAAAAATAAAACCACAATTTTTTATTATACAGCATGCCCCACAATCAGAAATAATCTGAGAGCATGAAGGAGAAAGTTCAGATGTGGTAATATTCACAATTGCTATTTTTAGGCTGCATCAAAATATAACACTCATCTCTTGAAAGATTCTAAGATTTTGGTGTATGAGTAGTTCCCAATATTTAACAAGTACTTCTGAAGCAAAATTAACTCCAAGAAGCATGTGATAAGTACCCAAGAAATGTTAGTTTCAATAAATAAAGAACACAATAAATGTTAGTGCTTACTAGAAATAGTAATATTAGTATTATTAATATTGTTATTTACTGTTACATATATCCAGTATGAACTCCTTAGTGCCCTGCTTTCATTCATACAGAGCTAAATTTGCCTTCTTCCTGACCTGTCAAGTATGAATCATCCTTCCTCCTTTATACAGACATTTTTTAAAAGGGGTCGCCTCAAGACCCCTTTAAAAAAAATTAACTCCCTCTGTTTTTCCCTCTCCTGTTCATAAATTCTCCCTCTATTTGTCTTTTCTGTTTTAAAAGGTATCTATACTCAGTTTACCATTTCCTTCCAAAACCTTCTTCAACTACTAAAATTTAGCACCTACCTCCATTTTACTTTATGCATTCCTTGTATCAATGTCACTATAACATAATAGCTAAATCAAAGGTTGCTTCTCACTTTTCATAGTATCTGATCTTTCTGCAACCTTCAACATGCTAACCAATGCCTCCTGGAAACTGCTCTTTTGTTCCATCACCTTAAGTTCTCTGACTTTTTTTTTCCAAGTGTTTTGGGCCACTCTTCCTCAATTCTCTTATGCAGAATCCTCTTCCTCTCCATCCTTGGTTCTCTTTGCCCTCCATATTACAATTTACATGTACTCTTTCTCTTTCACTTTGGTCAGAGTTCAAGTCTGAATATTGAACATAGACCTCACTTGGAAACTTAAGACACTAAGTTTTCAACCCTTTGTAGGGAATTTGAACTAGATTTCTATAACACCTCAAACACTGTCCCATTTTCCATCATTAACTGAGATGGGGATATCTGTGCAGAGGAGCAGATTTTAGAATAACAAGAAGGAATTCAGTTTTGACAATGATAAATTTGAAAAGCTTATTGGACAGCTGTAGTAGAGACTACTTGCTTGTTGATCCCTAATGTGCATATCAGTTTACACATACTGACCCCTTAGTGTGTCATGTCACTAAATTCTGGCCAATAGACTGTGAATAAAAATGATATTTGTACCTTCTGGATCACACTATTGAAAGAAATGATGCTAGGCTGCAGTGGTGCATGCATGTAATCCCAGCTACACAGGAAATTGAGGGAAGAGAATCACTTGAGCCCAGGATTCCAAGACTTGCCTGCGCAACATAATGAGACCCTCTGTTTAAAAAAAAAAAAAAAAAGAAGAAGAAGAAAAGGAATTCCACTTGCTGTTTCCCTTCATCCCTTTCTGAGGATTGAAATGTGGTGAGCTGTTTTGTTGGAAGGTTTGAATGATGGTATTCTCACCAAAATTTATGTTGAAACTTACCACCCATTATGGTGGTACTAAGAGGTAAAACCTTTTGGAGAAGTGATTAAGTCATGAGAGCTCTGCCCTTACACATGTGGATTATTGCGCCTATAAAAGTCCTGGAAAGAACTACTTTAGACCCTCCTTTGCCCTTCCTCACTTCCATCATGTGAATAGCATTCATCTCTTGCAGAGAATGCAACAAGGTGTCATCTTGGAAGCAGAGAGAAGCCTTCATTGGACACTGGACCTGCTAGTATCTTGATCTTAGACTTTCCAGCCTTTAGAACTGTGAGAAAATAAATTTCTATTCTTTGTAAATTACCCAATATCAGGTGTTTTGTTATAGCAGCACAAATTAAGATGGGGAAGGCACTCCCATTATCATAGAGCAATAAGGAGGATCCTGAGGCCTTCATTAGGCAAAAGTCTGTGTATCAGTTTGAACTTCGATTTGAATCAGCTGCTAACATTTGTAATCTGCCATGATTATTTTAGATCCCTTTTACTACAGATGAACTTGTATCCTAATACAGGAGTCTGGAGTTAGGGGAGAATGAAACCAAATCATCCTACCATCCTTGACTTACTTGATTACCATCTGTGGAAGTTCCCAGTCAAAATAAATCTTAGAAATCCTAGAGTTCTTTCTCCCAAGAGGCAAAGTCACATATTTCTTCCAGAATTCATATCAGGTAATGTAGCAAAATAGTTAAGAGCATAGGCCCCCAATTTACCTGCAAGTGACAGATGCCAAGCAAGATCATAATCCCTCCCCAGTTTAGTTTCCTCATGTATAAAAAGAGTTGTTGTGAGGATTAGATATTAATATACATAAAGCACTCAGAAGAATGCCCAGCGCATAGTACAACAAATGTTAATTTTTTTAAATCCCAAATCTCAGTTCTGCCAGATACAGAATCTTTAGTATTTCAATTGATATGTTTCCTTATCAGTAAAGTAGGAAAAATAATAGTAATGATCTCATAAGGCTACTATAGGCCTTCGTTCTTCCATTCAATATTAGTTTTGAGCAGATCTTATGTAGTAACACTATTCTAGGTGCCAAGAATAGAACAATCAACAAAACAAAGAGACTACCTTCATGAAGTTTATGATCTAACAGAGAAAGAAAATCAACATATGTGTGGTGTGTCAGAATATGATAAATGTCAAGGACAACCATAAAGCAATACAAAGGGAATAGAGACCGTTATAGGAGTTATGTCATGCAGGGTGGCCAGTGAAGGTGTCATTGAAAATATGACATTCAAGCAGAGGCTTGACATAAGTGAGAATGAGCTGTGGGGAATATAATGGGGAAAAAAACATTCTGGACATAAAGAGCACTGAGACAAAAAGGTGCCTAGAGCCACCTCAGACAACATAGGAATACACTATGGCTGGAGCAGAGAAAGCAGAAGTTAAAGAAGTCACCTTGGGTCACAGCCTGGAGCACTTTGTTGGTTATTCTAAGAACGTGGGTATAGCCACTAAATGATGTGGGAAGACTCTGGAAGAGTTTGAGAAAGTTTTTAAAAAAGATATAGCCTGTAGAAATTACATAGCTACAGTGTGAAGAATCAAAAATAGAGCATATAAAGTGTTTGATATCTGACAAATGGGAAGTATCCGGTAAATGGTAATAAGCACTATCATGATGACGATTCCTGATTTTATTATTATTATTATCACCATTATTGTAACATTCATGTGCTCCTCTATAATGGCTTTGTTACTCTCTTAATTTAGACCCTTAATGTTTCAGAACTAGACTGTAAGATCTACAAGGGCAAGGACATAATATTTCATTCACTGTTTTATACTGAACACTCAGCAAATTCTTGTCTATATTATACTACTTTACTACTGTATGTTCTTAACACAGAATCTTTTTTTTAAAGAAACAACTATGACTATATTACTTCTTTTCTTTATCAATGACTCTCCATGGCTTCTGAATATGGTCTAAAATCCAAGAACAAGGCTTATTAAATGTGGCCCCTGCCTCCCTTCCAGTTCCATCTCCCCATATCAACATGAACTCATTGCCCAAGCAGTACTTACACACTTGAGTCATTTGCAGTCCTTCTGCATGCAATGGATGAAGGTGGGTAACTCCTCAAAAAATGTTCAAATGAATGAGTGAATCAGCCCTTGTGAATGTAAAAGGGGTAAAAGAAAAGGAGGAAGTTAAGAACTAAGACCAGCGTGTCAAACAGAGAACCCTTTACGAAGCTACCATGTGATAAAGTAGTGTATCTTTAGATATTTCACATTTCATCTATGTCAAGTTATATAAGGTGGAGAGGTGCTTGCTTACGGAATTCAGTTGGGGACAGAAAAATCAGGCAAATTAATTTACTGTAAAAAATTCTCATGAATTCCAGTAACTAGGTAAGCAACAATGAATAATCTTTTGGAACCTTAGTATATCATGTATAAAATTAAGATAAAGTACTTGTGAATCTATGATTTACTCAACTACCAATTCACCTATAATGAATTCAACCACTAATTGCTCCTACATCCCAGACTACATACAAAGTTATTGAAGCAAAAACCTGGAAGTTCTATCAAATCATGCTTTGACCTTGGTCATTTCAATCCCTTTGTGCCTGCCTTAACTCAGCCGGAGAAAAGGTGAAAAAGGAAGCATTTCATTGAACATCAGTTGCTGCTACAGTTTTCTGAGCTTTCTGGATACAAAAGTTCCACTCAAATAGATGAAGCAACACTTAGAAATAGTTTTCCTTTTGACAAATGCATCATTTGAGATTTTTAAATTCATTCATGCTGTATCCATATGTCTAATAATATTTTAAATGCATTTGTTGATTCTAACAGGGATTATAACAAAATATTTTTTAACCTAAGGAAGGGCACTGATTTAATAAAATCTTGGTATTAAAGATAGTGCAGCAACTATTATTATTGGGATTTTTTCATGGTCTCTCAACTAAAAAAGACATCTAGCTATGGAAGAATCATGAATATCATTTGTATTTATTAATTTTTTTAGTCTTGCTTGACAATGACATACAAAATACAAAATTCTGTTATCAGAATAAATTTTACTATGTAGATTATTTGACACTGCTTCAAACAGAATTTTAAGACCAACCTTGCTTTTAAATTTTAAAGACCAAGATCTTTAAAGATAATGATATGGATATTATTTATAACAAAATATTTTGTTACCTCTTTGTTTTTAAGTTCCTGCTAAGCATGATAATCACTGCATCTACCTGTCAGTATTTAACACAAAGTTCCTGAAATTATAGTATATTTCCACAGATTAAATTTGTGTACTCATTAAGTGCCAGTTTCTTGAATAAATTTAATTAATTATTACAACAATCTTGGCTATTATAAATTTTATGGATTAGAAAACTAAACTTAGGGCTGGGGATGTGGCTCAAGCAGTAGCACGCTCGCCTGGCATGCGTGTGGCCCGGGTTCGATCCTCAACACCACATACAAACAAAGATGTTGTGTCTACCGAAAACTAAAATAAATAAATAAATATTAAAGTTTCTCTCTCTCTCTCCCTCTCTCTCCCTCTCTCTGCCTCTCTCCCTCTCTCCCTCTCTCCCTCCCCTCCCTCTCTCTCTCTCTCTCTCTCTCCTTAAAATAAAAAACAAAAAACTGAGCTTAGAATAATAGATAAGTAACATACCTGTCTCACAGCTAAAAACTAAAAGGGCTAAAATTTAAGCCTACAAATACCTGTGTATGTTCATATGTGTACTCATGTTCACATATATACATATGTGTTCTTGTTGTAGCATGTTGCTTCACCTAAAAGTTTCTTGAATAAATTTAATTAAGATAATTTTTTTAATTTCAAAAATGTTTCAATGAAATGAAATGTTTTTTTCTTTCTTCTCTCATACTGGGGATTGAACCCAAGGGTGTTTAACCACTGAACCGCATCCCCAACTCTTTTTAAAATATGTTTAGAGACAGGGTCTCACTAAGTTCCTTAGGGCCTCGCTAAGTTGCTGAGGCTGATTTCAAACTTACAATTTTCCTGCTTCCATCTCCAGAGCCAATGGAATTACAGGTGTACACCACCACTGAAATATTTTATTAATCATTGAATATTCTCTTTCATTGCTTCATGGAAGTACTATACCATAATAATACTTTCAAATTGCTCTTTTTTCATACTGTTCAGTTCAGTGGCATTTGGGACACCTAACCTGCCTGACCTGCCATAACCCCTTTCCAGTACCCTGCCTTAATCATATAATGTTAGAACAGCTGCTTGACTTCTTTAAACCTTGATTTCTTCAACAAGAGGATGATTTTGTGATGATTAAGTAGACAATATAACTGTTAAAGAGATAATTCATTGCTGAGGACTTAACTCAGTGCCTGGAACATAATAGATGCCCAATAAATTTTGATTAATAAATGAATGAGATTGTCTTTTGTTCATGTTCCACAACAGATCTTGAGATAATGCTTTAACACAAAATTAGTAAAAAAAAAAAGTGATTTGGGGCAGAGAGACAACAACAAACATGTGTCTTACCAATCAAGTGCCCACTGTGAATAACTGGAATTTACTTCTGCTGAGAAATTCTGGAAGCCAGTGCAGAACACTCACTTTACGGTTATCCTGAGTGTATAACACAGTAATCTAATCCTACTGGCTTGCTGTGATTGGATCATGGAAGCTTCAACTGGTCAGAAAAAGCCCTAAGAGAAATTCTGGCCACTGGATCTAGAATTGGCATGCAGTACATTGGTAAGATCTAGGGAGGCAAGAACATTTGCCCTGCACAGAAAATAATGATCAAACCAGTCACACTTGATGAATGTACCATAGTTTTGGTCTAGACTTCATGCTTCCAGACTTAGAAACCTATTTTAGCTATCCCAACAATGCAATGCACATTAACCAAGCTCGAGAGGTGGAATTATAATTCAAAAGACCAATTTATTAAAATTGAGAACTGTCATAAGAGCTGGAAGATATGTGATCAGAGCAGTCTTTTCTTATAAGAAGATAAACAGGACCCCCAACTAGCAGTTGTTTCCTCATGAAGATTAAAATGTAGAGAAAAGAATTTAAAGGAACTGACTTTTTGATGACAATAAGCTTAAATACCTTGTAACTGCATGAGGTTCAGTTAGCTATAGTCAGTAAACAATGTATGGAAAGGCAGAGTCACAGAGAAAAAGTTTCATTAGCAACAAACCATGTAGTGTTGGAAGATGATTGCTTTTGCCTTCAATGACCATCTTTCCCTTGCCCTAAGGGAGAATCGTTTATATGATTTTTCAGGGGAAGATATGTGGGTCCTGGACAGGTGGGTGCCTCACTTTGTTCAGTATTTCAAAAAGTAACCTCTCTGGAGAGTGCACTGTGTACATCTTATCTCTTTCACATAGGTTAGCTAGAGTTGCAATCCTGTGGTTCTACAGAAGGCATAAATAATGAAAGTTTCTGTGTTGATTACAATAGCCTATGACTGGTGTTAGTTGTGGTCAGTGTTTCTGGCAAACATACTTCCAGATGTGACCTTCTCCCATAACTTGGGACTAAGGAGTGCTAGGAACGGAGGGTTTTTACAAATTTCTATATGATTTTAGTGTGCAGTTTATCTGCAAAAGACAAAGCATACAGAAGCAAAAAGAAACTTCTGAGAACTAGGGGGTTACCCTTTCATCCCTATGCATCCAACTTCCATTAAGACTTGTCTTTGTAAAAGAATGAAAATTTGGGGCTGAGGATATAGCTTAGTTGGTAGAGTACTTGCATTTGCATGCACAAAGCCATGAGTTCAATCCCAAGCACCACACACACAAAAAGAGAGGGAGAGAGAGGGGAGAGAGGGGAGAGAGGGGGAGAGGGAAGAGAGGGGAGAGAGAGAAGAGAGGGAAAAGAGTAGAGAGAGAAAATTTTGACACTTTTTGGCCAACATTCTCTGGGAGAGTCACAGTCAGTATTTCCTGATCTAACTTTATCCACTGTATCCACTGGTGACTAGCCCTTTCATTGAGAAATATCAGGTTTCAATTATACCTGGCAAGCCTGGAAGCCAATTCTCTGTTTTTAAAGTGACTTTATGTCAACCTCTGTTCTGTGGCATTATGTTACTAATCTGAAAGGTTACCATCCAAAAGGCAATCTTCTTTTTGTTTTTGTTTTTCTTTTTTCTGTTTGTTTGTTTTTGGTTTTTGGAGCTTCCCATTGTAGAGGCCAAGAACCAACAATATTATACTTTATTATCTGAATGATTGTATTCTCTTCTCATCCAGAAGTCTTTTCTGCTGATTCTGAACTTTGAGCCCCTCAAATCTATGAAAACTACCAACTAGCTCCTCAGATTTTCTATTTCTCTTTCATGTCAATTATTTCTCATATGAAACATAACATATTTATTCTTACCTTTCCATTTCCAAGTCATTATTTAACCCAAAGGGAATAGCACAACGAGTCCAGAGGCTCAGGAGGCTGAGACAGGAGAATCAGAATTTCAAAACCAGCCTCAGCAACTCAGCGAGGCCCTAAGCAACTTAGTGAGACCCTGTCTCAAAATGAAAAAAATAAAAATAAAAAAGGACTGGGGATGTGGCTTAACAGTTAAGCACCAATTCCTGGTACCAAAAAAAAAATTATAATAACATAATAACCACACATATTTCTCACCTAGATTTCCTGATAGTTCTTATTTTGCCATATTTATAGTCATCCCTTTGTTATTTCCAGGTATAGAATTATCTAGCATAAATTACTGATTTCTTAACACTTTATTCCCAAACACCTTGGCATGTTTTCCCTGAGAAATGGACAGAGTGGTAAGTATAAGTAGGTGGGACATGACTGGAGGAGGTGGGTCACTGGGGCATTCCCTGGAAGGGTTCATCTTCTCTGCAGCCCCTTTCCACCCACCCCCCTTCCTTGCCATCATAAATGGAGCAGCAGCACTTCTCCACCTTACTCTTCCACCAAGATATTCTGCCTTATTTGGGGCTCAGAGTAATGAACACAACTAACCATAGATTAAACCTCTGAAACCATGAACCTAAATAAACTTTTTCTCCTCTAAGATGTTCTTGACAGGTATTTTGGTCACAACAAAGTAAAGCTGATTAACACAACTATTATTTTAGTAAGCTTTTTTGCTGCCGTGACTGAAAGATTTGGCCAGCACAATGATAGAAGAAGAGTTTATTTGAGGGCTTGCAGTAGAGAGAGAACGAGAGAGACATACACACGCACTCCACTGGCAAGATGCAAAATATATACCTCATAGCCACACCCCCAATGAACCACTTCCTCCAGCCACACCCCACCTACCTCCAGTTACCACTCAGTTAATCCTATCAGGGATTAATTCACTCATTAGGATAAGGCTATAGCCCAATCATTTTTTTTTTCCAAACCTTCTTGCATTGTCTCACATGTGAGCTTTTGGGAGACGCCTCACTTCCAAACCATAATACCATTTGATATTTCACATTGATTCAATAACATTACCTAATAAAATATCCAGTCATTTTCCCCAATCATTTGAATAATGTTCTTTCTTTCTTTTTTTTTTTTTTTTTTACCTGTCCGAGATTTTATTAGCAGGACCATAGTGGCCAGTCGCAGAAGAGAAGGGGGGGGAGAGAGAGAGAGAGAGAGAGAGAGAGAGAGAGAGAAAGAGAGAGAAGAGGGGGAAGGGGGGAGAGAGAGAGGAGGGGGGGAGAGAGAGGGGAGAGTAAGAGAGAGAGGGAGAGCAAGAGAGTAAGAGTAAGAGAGTAAGAGTAAGAGCTGAATAATGTTCTTTACATATTTTTCTCATCTAGGATCCAGTGAAATATCACAAATATCTTTGTATTATTCCTTTAGTCTTCATTTACCTATAAATATCCCCAGAATATTTTTTTGTTGTTGTTATACAATCATGCTACTTTTTAAAAAAGATTCCAGGGCAGTAGTTTTACAGAAGTTCCCACAGTCTGATTAATCTGATTGTTTCCCTGTGATTATATCCATGTAGAACATTGTTTGGAATTGGCATTACTGAGGTGATGTTATATATTGATCATTGCATTGCATGAAAAGGCTCATGCGATAGTTTGTTCTATCATTGGTTAGGCTACTTGGTTAACATGGTGTCTGTTAGATTGCTCCATTATAAATGTACATTTTAATTAGTAAGTAATCTGAGTGGTGATACTTTGAGAACTGAGTGAACATTTTAAGAATTTACCTAATATTTTTTGACACCCATTGTCAAACATTGTCTGAATTAACTTTAGATTGGTGGTTGCACAATGATATTTTTTCCCCATTCTTTCTTTTTTTTTCTATTTTTTTAATTGGTTGTTCAAAACATTACATAGCTCTTGACATATCATATTTCATACATTAGATTCAAGTGGGTTATGAACTCCCATTTTTACCCCAAATACAGATTGCAGAATCACATCGGTTACACATCCACATTTTTACATAATGCCATATTAGTAACTGTTGTATTCTACTACCTTTCCTATCCTCCACTATCCCCCTCCCCTCCCCTCCCATCTTCTCTCTCTACCCCATCTACTGTAATTCATTTCTCTCCTTGTTTTTTTTTCCCATTCCCCTCATAACCTCTTATATGTAATTTTGTATAACAATGAGGGTCTCCTTTCATTCCATGGGCTGGGGATGTGGCTCAAGCCGTAGGGCGCTCGCCTGGCATGCGTGCGGCCCAGGTTCGATCCTCAGCACCACATACAAACCAAGATGTTGTGTCCGCCAAATACTAAAAAATAAATATTAAAAAATTCTCTCTCTCCCCATTCTTTCTATATGTACTAGCTGTGTTCTTTAATAAAGAAGAGCTGTGCTGGGTTGTGGCTCAGTGGAAGAGCACTTGCCTAGCATGTGTGAGGCACTGGGTTGGATTCTCAGCACTACATGTAAATAAATGAATAAAATAAAAGTCCATCAATAACTATATATAATTTTTTAATAAAGAAGACTTTTCCTCCTACCCACCACTTTCCTTAATATAGTTTCAATTTTTATTCAACATATCATAATATATCATTATTTGTTTCAGGGCTTAAATTGTTCAGATTTGGTCAGTTGGGGCTCTTTCATTAAAAAAATTTTTTTTTTAGTTGTAGATGGACACAATACCTTTATTTTATTTTTATGTGGTGCTGAGGATCGAACCCAAGGCCTCCTGCATTTGAGGGGAGCACACTACCGCTGAGCTACAACCCCAGCCCCAGTTGGGGCTCTTTCAAGTCAGTTTTTTGTTTGTTGGTCGGTTTTTGCTTTCTTGATATGTCCCCTCCAGTCTGCTTTGCTTTTTGGCACAATAACATGTTCAGGCTCATTCTGTCATAGACCTGAACTCTGCCATTTCTCAGAGATCTGGTACCTTCCAATAAATCTGGGCAGTAGTAATTTCATACAAGTTATCATTGTTTCAATGGCTACATTTATAGAGCAAATAATGAATGAATGAATAAATAACATTTTAAAATCACTTGTTTATAATGATATTTCATATTCAACACTGCTGAGTTCTTTCTCATATCCTCCAAGTCAATGTTTATTTATCCTTTCTCCCTCACTAACATATTTATCATTTGATCTATACACAGAAATCATCACTAGCCACAAATTTTACTAAGTTCAAGATTTCTTTGTAGTTCTTTTTGCCCTTAAACTAAATTTCCATAAAAGTATTTAGAGTATTATGTTCAGAAGTTTCTTGAGTTGATTCATATCAGCTTGATATATAGTTAGGTCTATTTGTTTCTGTCTGTAGAAATTTTAGGGCTTGATTCTTTCATCTTTATTAATTTTTAGTTTTGCATATGAAAATATTTTGATGTTTCAAACACACACACACACACACACACACACACACACACACACACATATATATATATATATATATATATATACATATATTCTCACCTACTTCCTAAGTAATCACATTCATTCTTTTATTTGGCCCTTTTAAAAAGTCATTCTGTATGTTTTCCCTGCAAGTCTCCATGACACCAATCCAGTTTTTATTCTTTTTTTTTTTATTCTTTCAAATGGTCGGTCCCTGCCCATGAATCAGCCACAGATACATAACAAAAATTCACAATATTTTATCCCATAACATAAAAAGAATCTTTTCCCAAAGAGGTAGAGATATAGATTATTTGTAACCCTCTTATACAATTATTGTTAGCTGACAGGGTCTCTTGAATGCAATGTGGTTGGGGCACAAGGTGAAAAGAGAGACAACCAGAATGAGTCAGTGACTCAAACATCCTGCTGAATTCTTTCACCTGCTTCTCTCTATAGACTGATTATAGTATTTTCTACTGAAGATTGTTTGTTTCAAGTACTGTTAAACAAAGAAGCAGTCAACTTTAGTCCCTGTTTCCTCTCCTAACAATTTGTTAAAGGGTAGGATTGATTCTGGATAAACTTTCAGAAGATTCAATGACTTTTTTTAACTTCTATATTTATTTATTTTAAGTTAGCATTATGGTTTGCTTATTTATTTATTTATTTATTATGACAGTGGGATGCATTACAATTCATATTACACATATAGAGCACAATTTTTCATTTCAATTTTTTGGTTCTTATGTAAGAAAATAGACCTTGATTGCTCCAGTTCCCAAACATTTCTGCTCAGGAATTAAAATGTCTGATTCAATGTGCTATGGTTTGGATGTGTTTCCTTCAAAATTCAATAGTTACCAATGTGAAAGTATTAAGAAGTGAAGAGTTAAGGTTATGTCATGAGGGCTCCTCATTTGTGAATGGCAGTAGGTGCACCCATAAAGTCATCTGACAGAGGGAGTTGATTCTTTATTGTTTCAGCCATTGCAGCAAGAAAACCCATACCAGGTACCCTTGATCTTGGACTTCCCAACCTTTAGGACTATGAGAAAATACATTTCTGTTCTTTATAAGTTACCAGTCTAGGTATACGGTTATAGCAGCACTAAATGTACTAAGACACAGGAAAATAATTAGAAAATTTAAACTTTAATGTTCATGCATTTTTCTCCTTCTTCTTTGACTTTGGTCTATTGCAAACTGACCAACTATAAAGGGAAAAGAATTATGATTTGTATGTCCTCTGTTGAACTTCTACTGTTCCTCCTTATATCTCATAAATCCCAGTTCTTTTTATTTCTTTGGAAGAAAAGGGACAGAAAATTCTTACCCAAATAATGGTGTTTTGAGAAGCCATGTGTGTTTTCTGGGATATGTGTTAAAAGGTGACCCTCTTTGGGGGCATTTTAATGAGTTGTCTTGAGACCTCCGTTTATCCATTATTGAGGATCTATTCGCTCTACTGCCCTCAGTATAGGTAACTGCATTTTTTTCTGACTTGTTGGGTTGGGTTTCTTCCTTGGCCTCTGAAATTTTAGAATTTTTCCCTGTTGTTGCATCTTCCTCACAACTTGGTGGCTCTGTTAGATAGGATCTGAGAGAATTCCATGCTGGCTCATTCTCAGATATGGCCCATCTCTAATAATGTTCATGCATTATTTGCATTGACAAATGTGGAACTGAAGGTTATCCAACCCAGTCAACTGTCACCATTTCCCTTTTAAGATGTGGGGTATGAACCCACAGTTTTCTAGGGCTGTCATAATGAAGGACTACAAAGTATGGTTCAAAATAACAATTTTATTCTCTCACAGTTCTGGGGGTTAGAAGTCTGAAATCCAGTGTTGGCTTGGTTATCCTCTCTACAAGGCCTCTGGAGAAAGATCCTTCCTTGTTTCTTTCAGTTTTTGGTAGCCCTAGCAGTTCCTTGGCTCTTGGCAACATAATCTAATTACTGCCTCTGTCTTCATATGACCTCCCCCTCTTGTCTTTATCTTTGTAAGACCACCTTCATGTAGATAAGGCCTGCTCTACTCCAGTGTGACCTTATCTTAATTACATCAGCAATGTCCTTATTTCCAAATAAGATCACATTTTATGGTATCCTAATTACATCAACAATGTCCCTATTTCCAAATAAGATCACATTCTGTGGTAATTGGGGTTAGGACTTCAAGATATCTTTCTGAAAGACGTGGGGGGGGCAATGACATCTAAACCCACAAATAATCAGCTACCAGTTCATTATAAAAGACTACAAAGATATACATTAAGATCCCCAAATGATCACAACAAGTTCTATCTCCTGACTTGAGGAAAAATGGAAAGCAACAACCCTAGCTTACCAGCACCCCCCTCAAAATTCCTCTAATAATCTTTAACCCTTGTATCAGTCTCCTCAAACTCTTTAATAGTGGAAGAGCATATTCTTGAAGGTATCAGAGAGCTAAGAAATAGCTGACAGAAAACATAAATCTAGATAGGCGAAACTAGCACATGGATCTTCTTATAGAAGACTTTATAGATATCAGAAGAAGTAACTGATGCTTCAAAAATACTAATAGGCTAAGGAGACAAAATTTGGGATCCTGGGCCTAAATGGGGAGGGTCCTTGGCAAAACTTCATGCTTTCAGGCTCTGAATGATGAAATCTTACAAATAAGATCAAACAGAAATCCAGGAGCAGGCACATGCCTGTAATCCCAGGGGCTCAGGAGGCTGAGGCAGGAGGATCATGAGTTCAAAACCAGTCTCAGCAAAAGTGAGACACTAAGCAACTCAGTGAGACCCTCTCTCTAAATAAAATACAAAATATGGCCGGGGATGTGGCTCAATGTTGAGTGCCTCTGAGTTCAATCCCTGGTACAAAAAAAAAAAAAAGTAAAACAAGGCAATTCACACAAAAATTATAAGCTTGAAATTTAGTTTAGTGACATTAGATTACTGATAGCCCCAGGGGGAAAAAAGAATCTAATACAAAGCAAATGGAAAATTTAAATGAGCGATGAACAAATAAAACATTGGTACTATCTAGTAGGATTTAACATGTGGAATTAAAATATATCATAATAATTTTCTATAGGTTTAGAGGGGAGGAGTTAATGTATTAAAGTGTTCCATAATCCCTGTGTAATCCAAGAAGATTAAAGTTTCTAAAAAGTTGTAAGACAAAGATGAAAGATAAGCTTTCAGTATAACTACTTATAGTTTTAAGATGTTTCAAAATTGTAGAGTGAGAAATGTAATAGTAAAAATAATTAGTGCAACACAAGGAAAACTGAAAGGTTAAAAACAGCAAAGATGAAAAAATAAAATGCACATAAGAAAGAAGAACAAAAATAATTTTATTGGAAATACATTAAATGAAAATGACATAAATATTTCAGATAAGGAAAAAGAGTTCAGGTGATAAAATGAAAGTAGACTACATACTATTATTTAAATATAATAACATAGGGAAGTAGAGCCAGGTATGGTGGTGCATGCCTGTAATCCCAGAGGCTCGGAAGGTTGAGGCAGGAGGACTGAGAGTTCAAAGCCGCCTCAGCAATGGTGAGGCACAAAGCAACTCAGTGAGACCCCCCTTAATAAAATATAAAATAGGGCTAGGAATGTGGTCAAGTGCCCCGAGTTCAATCCCCAGAACCAAAACAAGCACACAAACATACAGGGAAGTATAAAGAAGAAGGAGAAAGTTAAAGGATAAAAATTATATATACTAATCAAAACAAAGCTAAAATTATCATATTCATACAGATTTTACAAATTAAACTTACATAATAACTTACATATTACATAGTCCATAGTAACTTCATATTAATACACATAGTAATTTGTCTATTAATACAAAGTTTACAAAATAAACTCTCTGTATATATACTTACACACACACACACACACACACACATATATATATATTTAGGAGTTTGCCTTATATATAATATGAGATTAAAAGTTTCAATTCAACCAGAAGACACAATTGCTCTAAATTTATGTGTATCTAATAATGTAATTTCAAAATATATAAAGCAAAGAATGAACACAACTCAAAAATAGACTAATCCACAGAGTATAACACATTAATGTGCTTCTCCCAGTAATTCATAAAACAAGTAACAAAAAATGGTTAAATCATGAAATGTTTGAATAACACAATTAACAAACAAGGCCTAACTGATATATGTGTTAGTTTTTCTCACAGGACATTGGGGAATTCTGAAACAATGTGTGAGGTTGGAAAGCTGAGCATGAAAGGCAGAGTAAAGTCTTACATGATCACATGGTATGAAATTTCAGTTAGAGATTGCTACAAGCAGGTGACTGTTTCCCTCTGAAAACATTTACTGGATTTTAAACTTGCATGTAGTAGATAAATAGCACATTCAAAATCTCCAAGTGTGAAACCTCCAGGTTTGAGAAAATGTAAAATATTTATTATTTTATTCTCTTATTCAAAGGTCTAGGAGAACTATCTATGATTAGTATGTTTTTAAAGAGATATGAAAAGATTAATTAAATACATAGAGATGGAAATTTTCAAAATGAACTAAAACGATAAAATAAATAACTCCACCTGAGACCTAGAACTCTAAAATATGAATTCTCTAAGAAATGAGAAATTCCATGCCTAAAATGAAGACCTAATTGTATGGATTTGACAACAGAACAGATATAGCAGAAGACAAGAAAACTGAACATAAAAAAAAGTTCAATACAAAATATCCAAACTAAAGAACACAGAACACAAGGAAAAAAAGAGTGAAAGAAAGATGAGAGCATAAAAGATATGTAAAATAAATTACCAAATTATCTAAATAATCAGATAATCTAATATGTAAATTGAATTCCAGCAAAAGAGGAAGAGGAGCTGAGGCAGAAAGAATATTTTAAAATAAAATAATAACAATTTCATCAAACTGTTGAACACTATTGACCCACAAACTGAAGATTGCTGAACCTCAGGCAGAATAAATGCAAAGAAAACCCCACTTGAAGTGCATCAGAAACTAAGGTCATGAGATGATCCTAAAAGTAGCCAGAAAAATGTAACACATTTTCTTTAAAGAATCAACCATAAGACTGATAGCTGACATTTTATAAGAAATTGTGAGTACAAGAGGACAATATAATGACATTTTTGAAAGCTGAAAGAAAAAAAAAATGAAGCCAGTCTAGAAATCTACCGTCAGAATATTTTTCATAAATAAGTGTAAAATTTACATGTTTTGGAGCAGAAAGTTAAAAATATTCAGGGATAGCAGGTATTTTCTAAAAGAAGATCTAAAATAAATACTTTAGGCTGTAAGGAATCATCCCAGATGAAACATAGAACTGCAAGAAGGAATAAAGAGCACTGCAAAGAATAAATATACGTAAAAAACCACAAACAGATAATAACTGTTAAAAATAATTCTATTGTGCTATGCATAGTGGCACATGCTTGAAACTGCAGTGACTTTGGAGGCTGAGGCAAGAGAATCATAAGTTCAAAGCCAGATTCAGCAGCATATTGAGGCCCTACTCAACATAGCAAGACCCTGTCTCAAAATAAAAAATGAAAAAGGCCTACGGACGTGGGTCACTGGTAAAGTTCCCCTGGGTTTAATCCGTAGTACCAAAAAAGAAGAGGAAGAGGGGCAGGAGGGGAAGGATGAGGAAGAAGAAGAAGAAAAATTGTACTGTGAGATTTATGACATATAGGAATAAAATATATGCCATCAATTGTTCTGGGCATGGTGACACACACCTGTAATACCAGTGACTGAGACGGGAGGATTGCAAATTTGAGGCCAGCCTGAGCAACTTAGCAAGACCTTGTTTTGAAAATAAAAAGGGCTAGGAATGTAGCTCAGAGGTAGAGCACCCATGGGTGTATATATGCATACACATCAGCAATAGCACAAAGAATGAAGATTTTAAATGGATTAAATATATTGTAATGTTCTTGCATTGTTCAGGAGGTGGTAAGAAAAACTTAAGGTAGTTTGCAGTGATTGAGGCTTTTGTTTTGAGTCTCTAAGTAACTATTAAAATATTTAAGAATAGTTAACAGAAGAGAATTATAGAATAACAAAAAAGTTGATATATCCAAAAGAAGGTAAGGAGAGAAAATTAGAATAAAGAAAAGACAGGACAAATATAAACTCAGTAACAAGACTAGAGATCTAATTGCATCTACTTTTTATTGGTTATGAATATCCATATGTATACATATATGTGTGTATAAACATATAATATACATATACATATATGTATACACATACAACTAATCACTTCAATTAAAAACAGAGGTTGTCACACTGGATACAAGAGTGGGACTTGAGTGTATGCTATTTATAAGAGAAGTGGTTTCAATGTAAAAACAACATTAAATGAAAAGTAAAAGAAGAAGTTACAGCATGCACACAATGTTCAAAAGAAAGGTTTGGTTTTATTTTTCATTGCTGGAGATTGAACCCAAGGCTTTATGTATTTTAGGCTCAGTGCTCTGCTACTGAGCTCCACCCTCAGACCTTGATTATTAATATAAAATATCATATTAATAGACTTTAAGACAAAAAATCATTAGAAGCAAATAGGTACATTTTATAAAATATATTTTCAATTAAACAAATAAAAATTCTAAAATTTTCTCTAATATTACTCATATGAGAACCAAATAACTTCAAAATATATAATTCAGAATGTAGCAGAATTATAAGAGGAAACTGATCTAAAATCATGTATTATTTAGAAAGATTTTCATACCTATGTTTCAGTAAGTATTACAACAGTAATCAAAATATCAAGAATATGAAATACTTGAAACAACATGATTAATCAAGTTAATCTATTTGATATATGTAAAACGCCACAGTTAACAATTGAGACCAAATTTCCTTTTTATGTGTACATGAACAGCTACCAAAGCATACCATATGTTAGTCCCTAATTAAAGCATCAAAAAAATTTTAAATAATTGCAAAAATTTTGAGCACAATGAACTTAAACCAAAAATCAAGAACAGAAGGGTAAATGGACAGATCTCCAATAATTTAACAATTAAGCAACACACCTTCTAAATAGCCTTTTGGTAAAAAGAAGAAAGTATAATGAATGTTAAAAAAATAGTTTAAACTGACTGGTAATGCAGAACATCCAATCAAACCCATTTATACAGACCTAAAGAAATGCTTAGAGGGAAACTTGGCTTTAAATATGATGAAGTTTGAAAATGAATTTAATTCCTCCCATGCTCCCATTCCCTATGCCTCTATGAATCAGCCTCTTTATATCAAAGAAAACATTCGGCATTTGGTTTTTTGGGATTGGTTAACTTCACTTAGCATTATCTTCTCTAACTCCATCCATTTACCTGCAAATGCCATGATTTTATTCTCTTTTATTGCTGAATAATATTCCATTGTGTATATATGCCACATTTTTTTATCCATTCATCTATTGAAGGACATTTAGGTTGGTTCCACAGTTTAGCTACTGTGAATTGGGCTGCTATAAACATTGATGTGGCCGTGTCCCTGTAGTATGCTGTTTTTAAGTCCTTTTGGGTATAGACTAAGGAGTGGGATAGCTGGGTCAAGTGGTTCCGTTCCCAGTTTTCCAAGAAATCTCCATTCTTCTTTCCATATTGGCTGCACTGATTTGCAGTCCCATCAGCAGTGAATGAGTGTACCTTTTCCCCTATATCCTCACCAATACTTATTGTTGTTTGTATATAAAATAGCTGTCATTCTGACTGGAGTGAGATGAAATTTTAGAGTGGTTTTGATTTGCATTTCTCTAATTAATAGTGATGATGAACATTTTTTCATGTGATAGGGCAAAGGTGTTGGAGGGGAAGGTAGGGGCATGGGTTATTAATGATGGTGGAATGTGATGATCGTTATTATCTGAAGTACAGGTATGAAGACACGAATCGGTGTGAATATACTGTGTACACAACCAGAGATGTGAAAATTTGTGCTCTGTATGTGTAGTAAGAATTGTAATGCATTCCGCTGTCATATATAAATTAAAAAAAAAAAGAAAAGAAAATGAATTTAAACCAGAGATCAACAGAATTTTTCTATGAAGGTTCGAGTAGTAAATGTTTTAGCTTTTGGGGTTATACAGTTTCTGTCCCAGCTACTCGCCTCTGCCAGGGTAGAGTGAAAGCATCCATAGACATTCAGTAAACAGGTGACTGGCCCATGTGCCTTGAGTGAGACAGGAAAAAGGAGCGATACTCAGTAACCAAGACTGAATATGACTCACTCACATATCCACTGACTATAAATAATATATGCTCCTTAGATCTGGTAAAAAAAAAAAGTAGTTCATCTAAGCAATGCTACACAGACTATGATGAAAATATGCATGAAATCACATCATAGTCTATGCAAGAAAATTATGGAAAACTTTCATTTCTCTGTGATGGTATATATCCCTCAAGTATTTATTTGAACATTGCCTCCTCAAAGAGTCCTTCTCTGTCCTCTATATATCAAAATAATATGGCTTTCATTTCTTTTCCATGGTATATTTTTTCTAGTACTTACCATTGTTTTAAATTATATTAAAATTTTTATTACTTACTTTAAAAAATATTTTTCCATTTCACCTACTAAATTGCAAATTCTATAGAGCTGTATCTTCTTCAGCACCCAGAACACTGCCTGGCATAAAGTAAGTGCTCATAATTATTTCTTGTAAATGGGTGATAGGGAAGAGGACTCAAAGTCAAAAATCCCTAAGTTCCATAAGTGATATTAAGTTATGTGCATGATGAGTTACCCATAATCACAGTCAATCAATTCCTGAGGCATAATGGGATCAGATGTGGGACATGATGAGTAAGCCCCTGCAGATCTTTGACTGCTTACTTTAAACCTGTGCTGTTCTTTAAACAAGAAAGAGAGGATTCAAATTGCCTTCCCACTCTCTGAGAATTGTTGATACAGCCCCAACTATATTCCCAGCTCTCTTGTTAGCATACACAGGAAAAATCACTGGACAGGAAAGGCTAATGTGGAGTAATGGATGAGCTTGATTTATTCCTCTCTCTCTTCTTTAAAGGAGACATTCGTGGAAATGTTCTCCTTGCATTTCTTTATACTTTTGCCATCTAAGTTTGAATTCCTAAATACTGTATTGTACTTTAGTTTTCCTTACTTTTTGAACTTTATGTAAAAGAAATCATATAGCATGTATTCTATTGTGTCTGCCTTCTTTCATTTAAAATTACGTTTGTGAGATTTATCCATGGTGTAGCATGTATATGAAGTTCATTTCATTGTTATGTAATGCTAACCCACTACAATTTAGCAATCCATCTGCTGATGATGGGCATTTGCATTCTTTCCTATTTTTTGGACATAACAAGTTATACTACTAGGAAAATTCTTGAAGTGAATGTACTTGCTGCTTTCTGAATTGTGAACAAAGTACTCTTCTAACACAGAAACAGCTTCCCAAGTTCTCCAGGTTTTCTAATTACTGAACTGTCATATGACCTTGACCATTTGATTGACAATATTCTTTTACTAGACAGTATGATCCATCAATGCAAAAACAATCTTCGCTTTCCTTCTTGTTCTATCAATACATGTTTACCAAGAGATATTCTTAGGAGGATTAATAAGATTTAAGATTTTTGAAGTCCTTTGAGCCCCTTTGGAGAACTGCACTAGATTGTCTCTGCATATTTATAGTAACAGGATCCAAGCATATCACAGATCTGTCACATCAATGACACATTAAGATCTCTTGTAAGTCATACAGTTTAGTCATATGTTATAAATTCTGGAATTTCCTTAATAAAACTGTTATAGAGGAAAGAGTAACTGTAAGAACTAGCAATGACTTTGAATTGCTAATATGTATATGAGTCTCTTAGGTAGTTTAACATTCAGCTTCTCCAGCTCCACTCAGATAGTCTGAATCAATGGGAGCCAGAGCCTAGAAAACTGGGTTTTTAATAAGCACCCAAAGAAGACACACACACACACACACACTCACACAAAATGATTACAAGAAAACCAATAGTATTTCTTCCTGGGGACAAGGGTAAAGATCTGATTGAGGGAGTGACTGCAGGAGGAAATAAAATTGTCATTATTTGCAGATGATATGGTCACTTACACAATCAGTCTAAAATAATCTATGGATGTTATTCAAAATACACATTTCTATGCTCAAATAACAAATAACTAGAGAATGTAATTAAAGAGAAATGCTCTTTAGAATAGGTAAATTATTTTTGTAACAGTATCAGAGAACTTTGCATACAAATAAATACTTACTGCTATAAGTCACTGAAATTTCAAGATCATAGAGCAAACTTTATTAATGTGGCTGTGTCAATAAAGAAAAATTATAAAGCTCGATTATGGGCTCTAAAAGAAGGCCCAAGTAAGTAGGGAACTATTCTGTTATTGAAAAGGAGTTTTGATAGAATAATATTTTAATTCTCTTCAAATTGATCTGTAAATTGACAATAATTTCAACCAAAACTATGATAGGGTTTTTCATGCCACTTGATGATTTCATTTGGAAGCATTAAGAGCTAAAAGTACCTAGATATTTCTTCAAAGAAAGGGAGTTATTCTATCAATTTTCAGGATTCCCTATGAAACTAGGGCGTTTAACACCGCAGTGAAGTACGAGGTAGATACAGTGATAAATGAGAGTACACACAGCACCCAGAAATAGATCCCTGGTATGTTTGGAACTTTGGGATGTGAAGAAGGCAGCATATGAACAGTAGGTACAGGAGCTGAAAGCAGTAGTCATCTTAATGAAGGAATATCTCTATCTCACCTCATTATAACATAATCTTCATTTGCATTAAAGACTTTAATGTAAAAACAAAACCTTAAAACACACATGGGAAATATAGGTCAGTTTCTTTTACATCTTGGGGGTAGTAAAGATTTCTTAAATGAAAAACAAAATTGTTAGCTAAAACAAGATATTGATAATGCAGTCTAAAGTAAAATAGGAACTCTATTCATCAAAATACCACATAAAGCGGGCTGGGGATGTGGCTCAAGTGGTAGCGTGCTCGCCTAGCATGTGTGAGGCACTGGGTTTGTTTCTTAGCACCACATTAAAAAAAAATAAAGATAGTGTGTCCACCTAAAACTAAAAATTAAATATTAAAAAATATCACATAAAGGAACTAAAAGTTAATAAATTGTGAGATATCTGCAACATACATAATTAGTAAATAATTGGTATTAAAGAGCTTCTACTTATCAATAAGAAAAGTATAAACAACCCAAGAGGAAAAATAGGTGACATGATTTTTTTTTTAAAAAAGGGAAACACATAGGAGCACTCAAAACAGACAATAAATATTGACATTATAGTGAGGTGAGAAAAAATGCAAAGCAAGGACATGGTGAAATACTATTTTCTTCACACAATGAGGCCAAAACTGCTGAAGAGTTATCTTTCTATAGGAGCAACCTTCAACAGAAATTTATTTTTTGAGGGGGTGTTAATTGGTTTTTACTTGAGAGTTGTGCTACCTTGGGAATATTATCTTACAACAAATATTTTTTCCTGATGTGGAAATAGAGGATAATATATCCCTGAGATATGTTTGTTTTATGCCATAGCACTTAGTTTATAGCCTGGTACCTTCTTATCAACACCATTAAGTGAAACTCCTATGACCAGTATTATTAAGACTATTATTACATTAATATTGTAATATTATATGTTCATATGAATACTATCAATAATATTACAATTATATTATATTATAAACATATTAATAGTGTTATTGCTATTACAATTTTAAATCCTGAGAATCAGTTTGTGTTTGTTATTTTTAGATATACATGACAGTAAAATGTATTTTGATATATTAAACATACATGGAGTACAACCCATTCCAATTAGGATCCATTCTTGTAGTTGTACATAATGTGGAGTTACTCTGGGCATATATTTATTTGTGAGCAAATGAAAGTTATGTCCGATTCATTCTATTGACTTTCCTATTACCGTCCCCCCTCCTTTCCCTTTCTTCCCCTTTGTCTAATCCAATTAACTTATATTCTTCCTTTCCTACCCTCCCTTGTTGTGGGTTAGCATCTACATGTCAGAGAGAACATTCAGTCTTTGGTCCTTTGGGACTGGCTTATTTCACTTAGCATGATATTTTCCAGTTGCATCCACTTACTGGCAAATGCCATGATTTCATTCTTGTTTATGGCTGAGTAATACTCTATTTTGTATATATACCACATTTTATTTATTCATTAATCTCTTGAATGGCACCTAGTTTGGTTCCATAGCTTGGCTATTGTGAATTGAACTGCTATAAACATTGATGTGGCTGCGTCACTGTAGTATGCTGATTTTAAGTCTTTTAGGTATAAAACTAAGGAGTGAGATAACTGGGTCAAATGGTGGATTCATTCCAAGTTTTCTAAGGAATTCCCATACTGTTTTCAATAATGATTGCACCAATTTGCAGTCCCACCAGCAATGTATGAGTGTCCCTTTTCCCCCACATCCTTGCCAACATTTATTGTTACTTGTATTCTTGATAATTGCCATTCTGACGGGAGTGAGATGGAATCTCAGTATAGTTATTAAATTGCATTTCTATAATTGCTAGAGATGTTGAGAATTTTTTCATGTATTTGTTGACCATTCATATTTCTTCCGTGAAGTGCCTGTACAGTTATTCTGCCCATTTATTGATTGGGTTATTTAGCTTTTTGGTGTTAAGTTTTTTGAGTTCTTTTATGTCCTGGAGATTAATCCT
The DNA here is from genome assembly GCF_021218885.2 of Marmota monax. Taxonomy (NCBI): domain Eukaryota; kingdom Metazoa; phylum Chordata; class Mammalia; order Rodentia; family Sciuridae; genus Marmota; species Marmota monax. The sequence continues at coordinate 3,489,917 of NW_026695200.1, read as the reverse complement.
TTATCTGTGGTGCAGGTGGCAAAGATTTTCTCCCAATCTGTTGGCTGTCCCTGTTCTTGATTGTTTCCTTTGCTGTGAAGAAACTTTTTAGTTTGACATAATCCCATTTATTGATTCTTATTTTACTTCTTGTGATTTAGGAGTCTTACTGAGGAAGTTGATTCCTGAGCCAACGTGATAAAGAATTTGGCCTACTTGGGTAGGCACAAGATCTCTGGTCTAATGCATAGGTCCTTGATCCACTTTGAGTTGAGTTTTGTGCAAGATAAGAGATGGGGTTCTACTTCAACTTACTACAAATGAATTTCCAGTTTTTCCCAGCACCATTTGCCTCAACAGAAACTTCTTGGAGTTAGTGCTTAAATATACCAACTGTCTCCACTCTTTGAATAGAATAATTCAAAGATCGTGTTTATACAAACATTTCTCAGCCTTCCATAGGATTAAGCTTCATTCATCCACTGGAAGAGCTGGAACAATTGCATACCCTTTATTTACTATAATGCCTGATTTATACTACTTCTCCACGTATCTAATAATCTATATTCACTTCAACCTTTGTTCCACAGATTGGGAAAACCAAATGAAGGCAGTATATTCTTTAGATAAGGAATGTGTTGAAATGAAATGAAAATATATTAAATGGAATGGATGGGAATTATGCACAGGAATTCAGGTTCTAGGTTACCTTACATGGGGGCAATGAGAAGTGTCCAAATGGACGAATGAATAATATTTCAAGGTGGTAGTTTCTGTTCTGAGTGATGAGTTTGTAGATGATTATTATTAAAAATAACAAACAACCAAATAAATAAATAAGCCAAGTTGTCATAAACCAAGATTTCCCCAACTCTGTGGCCCTGAGATCCTTCTAAATATGAGAGAACGTGAGGGGCAGGGAGAGAGAGAGAAGAGAGTAGAGAATTATAAATAGGAAATAAAGGAAAGAGGGGAGAGAGGAAGGAAGAAGGTATCAGGCCACATTGAGATTTAATTAGATCCCAGAAGAATGTATAGAGAAACGATGGAAACAAGTGAAACAAGGAAAATGTTAAGAGTTATCAGAAGTCTTCGCAACAAGAAAAAGAGAAGACAATAATAAATTCCAGGGAAACAAAAACTATGGATCATACTATGAAAATAAAGTAATTAAATGTAGCATGATCTGGGCCAACTGGTAGAATGAAAGGAATTTGAATCCATTTTACCTAATGTTAGAATAGTTTTTTCTTTTTCTTTTCTTTTTTTTTTTAGAAATATAGGAATTAAGTATTAAAATTTTATAGCTTGAAATGTAATCACAGCACATGCTAGGTTCTACAGTGAAACATACTTGCATAGTAATTACCCAATGTCAATTTTACCCTTTCTTATTTTCAGAACTCCAATTTTAATTATAGCAGTATTGTGCCAAATTTTTTTAAAAACCATCATTTCCCAGCTTCCCTTCCAACTAGGTATAGCCTTACGACATGGCTTTGACCAATAAAGTATAAGCACAATTTCCTGGGTGGGACTTGTTGTTTAACCTTCTTGAGCTACTGCTACTTGATCTTCCTTCTTTCCTACGGCAGCAGACTTCTCAAGATTACACACTAATTGAAGCCTCTTGTTCTCTGCCAAATAATTGTTCCTTAATCCTTTACTTTTCAGACGCTTTAGCAAAAATGTTTTTCCAAAGCTTACTAGTAACATCTTAGTAATTAAATCTTAATTATCCTCTCCAGCGCTCATCTTCTTGTAACTGATCCATATTCTAATACTCTTGAATGCCTGTCTTCATTGGGACAGTGTCTCAGTCTCAGTTCCTCATGTAATTTGATTTCTGTGCAGATTCTATGCTAATCATGGAAATCATCTCTGATTCCTAGTGTCTTTTATCACCCTTAAATTTAGACACTCACCATTTTTTGCTATTAGATTTTTTTTTATCATCTGCTTATTAGATTTTTTTATTATATCTCTGCTCTAGGGTCAGCATTCCTTTTGAGGTTTTAGCAATTTCATTGGTGAAGATAACCTCCCAGCCTGTATTTTCCCTCTAATTTCTCTACTGGGTATTGAGCCTGTACTTCCAGATGTGTGCTCCATACAGCCACTACCTCCTATTCAAAATGACCAAACTCAGAATTGCACCCCCCCACACACACACACACACAATTTTTTTTTTAATCCCTCTTTAAGCTGTACTTATGATGGAGATGCTTTGGTCAATGGATTGTTCTAAACTTTCAGCATCAGGCGTTTACCATGTTCCAGGGACTGTGCCAAGAGCTTTATATTTTTGATTCTCACAGCAGTTCTGTCATCTGTATCTTATTACTATCATTTTACAGATGAGGAAAAAGCCGAAGAAGTGATTTTCCAAGGTCACACAACTCATAGTGGCTGAGACTGGTCATCTAATGCCTAATTCAGTAGTCTTCCTTTACTCGATAATGCTTCTTACAACTTTCTAGTTTAAAACCCTAATTCCACATTTAAAATGTTGGCATATTCTGCCAATTCTATCTCCCCAAAACTTTCTATTGTTTCTTCTTATCACCTAACTAAAGTTCACCTACCTTCAGCTTGTTGATCTGCGAATCACTGTTTTTCTCACTTCAAGTCCTCAAGCACTACAAGATGACTCTAGACAACTACAGCTTCTGTCCTCCACCTCCAGAGGACAGACGAAAATCCATGTTCCCATGAAGTGGCTTCAGCCTACTATTTCATTATTAGTTCCAGCTTTTCTCAACTTGTCTTGAACAGCAGCCAAATGACCCCTCAGGAAGAATGGTTTCCTACAGACCCACCAAAGGAATTTATGATCATCCTTGGAGATTTTAATAATCTATCTGGCTTCCTATGTGTCCAATCAGGTCCTACTCTGGCTCAGAATCCAGACTGTCCAACCCCTTGCATTCTTTGGCAAGACCTTGTTGCGGTTTTCCTTTAACTTTGTGCTGCAGGTCCTGTACCTGGTTTCCTGTCATGTCTTGGTGACTAACCTCTCCCTCTTATGGACTTCTTCAGGGACTGGCACCCAGCTCCTTTTGGCAGCTCTCTCTCAGAGCCTGAAATTCTCTGCCAGAACCACAGAACAGCAGCTGAGAATGCTGCCTCATGCACCTGCTTGAGCAGCTGCATAAATGCCTATGTCCAATCTCCCCATGACCCTGTTTGCCTGCTTTTAAGGACTGTCCTTGACCTCCAGTGCATGGACCAGCTGCCAGAACCACCATCTACTTTATGTCAGACTTTCCATACCCAGTATCTTGCCCTCAATCCTCCAAAGCCAGGCCACTTTAAATTATATAATCCAGGGCTCTCAAACACAATTCCAGAGTGTTACTAGGTACTTGGCAGGGGGTGATTAAATGAATATGGGAGATGTGTAGCTATGTTTAAGTCTATTTCTTTAGATGAGACTTTCTAGAGCTTTTAACATATTCTTGTGCATTGAAATGTTCTAAGACCAGAACTACAGATAAGTACTATTCCCATACTTGAACATGAGAGCCTGTTTCATAGTGAATAGCTATAAGGACACTTCAGAAACACTGATCACAGCTAGAGTGGACACATATTTTTTCCAGGTTCTATTTCTTTTTCACATGGCCTAACCTATTAAGCACTGTCTAGATTTCCAGAACTGTAATAAGCACCATATCCTTGGTCCCCAAAGAGCTCACGGCCCAGGGATAGAGAACTATTTCCACAGGTAAGCAGCAACACAAATGAGCAAGTATCATGTTGGAGGCACAAAGAAGGAAGTTCTGCTGGAGTATTTGGGAAAGTTTTACAAGGAGCAGATATTTAACTTGGGTCTTGAAGGATAGCGCAAGAAGTTCTGCTCTGGGCAAAGCATATGCAAATGTACAGAGTCATACAGTTCTGTGTATGGAAAGTGGTATGTTTCAGTGGTTTAGGGGGATGCAGATGTGTGAGGGCACGTGCAAAAGATAATGCTAGAACACAGGCTGGGACCAATATGAAAGGCCTTACAGGTGAAGAATTTAGATTTTGGGGTGGCCAGAAGTTCTAAGAAAATGTGTTGAAGTGGTTGTGACGCTATTGTGGTATATGGGGCAGGCTCTGTTGATTCAGGTTCTGGTCTTGGTGTGGATGGTAGCTCAGGAAGGTTGACATGATACAAACTTCCATTATCTTGTCATTCAAGCCATGATTGTGGACTTCAGTTTCTCTTACAGAATGATAGTTTCACCAAGTAGCATTGGCCTTTTCCCCACTCCTTTGGTGCTTTACATGGTGACTCATCTCAAATACATATGTAATAAATACACTTGCTACATCTTCTATAATAAATAAGGTGATAAGCACCACTTATAAATACCAGTTTTGAGGGGAAGGAATTCCCTGGTGTAGAGGACAGGCATCTGGAGGAGGTCGGACTTGCGGCAGGGTGGATGCAACTGGGATGTGGATGAAGGAAGGGAAACTCATCCCAGGTAAGGGGAATCACTCCTCCAAGTACCAAAAAAGGGTACTTAGAGAACAGACAGGTCCAAGAGCTGGGCAGGTGATCCAAGAGGTTCTGTTAGCATGTGGAGGGCAGAGACTCATGGCTCAGGGAGCAGAACTTGGATCTATCTGCCTCTGTGGCTGCCTCAATTTGCAGCTGTCCAAACTGTTAAGGGCTGGAAGTGACAGTAGAATGGAAAGAAAATAAAACTGAAATTCTGGGGGAAGACAGGAGAAGGATGTGATTTTTAGAATTGAAATACGAAACAGCTTTGGGTTAAAGGCAAGAAAAAGTTCAAACAGACAGGAAGGAAGTGAAAGATGAGACAAGAGTGAGCAGCAGGGTGGACTAAAGACAATCTGCTGGGCAGTGACTGAGAACTCCTTTAATTTCTTAGGGAGAGACACAATTGTCCCTGGATCAGATGGAGAATTTCAGGCCAGCAGTGGTTAAAATGAAGGCAGAGGCTATGCAAACATATGAGGTATTGAGGAGGAAGCAAAATGATCACTGATTGGCAGTTAGGAGACTAGACTGATTACAACAGAGCATGCATGATGCAGAGTAGGAAAGAAATAATATTAAGTAGTTGTATCAGACTGAGGTGTGTGTTAGTCAACTTTCTGCTACTGTAACAAATATGTGAGATGAATCAATTTAAAAGAGAAAGGTTTATTTTATTTCAGTCCATGATCAATTGGTCTGATTGCCTTGGGTCTATGAAAAAGCAGCACATCATCCCAGGAGCACATGGCAGCCAGGAAGCAATTGGGAGGGACAGGGTACCAATATTCCCCTCAAGAGCACACCCCAATGACCTCTAAGTTCCTCCCTCCTTAAGGTTCCACCACCTCTTGTTAGCACTGTGAGCTGCAAACCAATTCTTTAACACATGAGCCTTAGAAGGACATTCAAATATCAAACTACAGCTGAATGTGATGGCACATACCTATAATCCCAGCAGTTCAATACCTGGTACCGAAAAAACAAAAACAAAAAAAAACCCGACGACGATCATCCAAACTATAGCAGGGTAGGATTGGTTTAAGCAGAGGAATGTACATTTAAAGAGTGGAAACTAAGCTCAGATATTTGATGTAGGGTGTGAGGAAAATAACAGCAATCATTTTAAAGGAGAGCCTAGAGTTAATGCTACTCAGGGAATGACACTGGAGTAAAACAGTGTGGTTCCAAATTAGGGAGGGAGCTCTATGATTGAAGAAAAAGACACAAAGATCACTTTGATTGGGCTGGCGATGTGGCTCAAGCGGTAGCGTGCTCGCCTAGCATGCGTGCGGCCCGGGTTTGATCCTCAGCACCACATACAAACAAAGATGTTGTGTCTGCCGAAAACTAAAACAATAAATATTAAAAAAAAAAAAAAAAGATCACTTTGATGGAAGAAACACCAGTGTAGGTGATTGATCAGATAGCTGGACAAAATGCAGGAAGGAAGTCAGAGATCAAGTTAGAATTTTAAGCTCAACTGATGAAGAGCATGAAGGTGCCATCCCCAGAGGTCAAGATCCTGGGTGGCTCTGACTGTCCAACATAAATACCACAATTCTGTTTGTGAACACCATGGAAATGTGAATTTCCATGAGCTTGTGAAATGTGAATTTTTATTCCTAGGACTGCCAAAGGAAGGGAGCATCTTTGCCTGCACATGGTGGGCAGGTATCAATGTCAATGATGAGATTATGAGCTTAGGTGAGAGTGCAGTACTATGCCAATGGCCAGTGGCAGGCGACAGCAGAGTTTGATTTGTGTGTCCTGGTGGAGAACTGGAAGGAATAGAATGATTGGGACATGAATGCCAGGTGGCAAATATAATATAGCCTAAACCTTTTATCTAATCCTAAATATCTCCATGGGAGAAGGGAGTAAGCATATCAATTATATAAAGTAAAATTTGAGGAGCCAGTGAAAAAAGTCTTTGGGATAACTTTCAAGCTTAAATTAGGTTTGGGTGATGAAATCCTATCACATAAAATATTACCTGAAATAATTTAGATTGGGGATGTTTTGAATTATGTGGATTTCACTTTAATTGGATTTAACTGTGGTATAAAATGAGATGTGAATCCACAGAATATATTTTAGGGAGTAGCAAGTGAGGTCACTGTTATTGGAATGTTGCTGAAAGCAGTGCCCAGGAAATAAACTCTGACATCAACCAGTTTTTCTTAGCTTACTGAGAGCATGCCATGCTTCCTTGATCCTCTGCCAAGGAACACTGCCAACAGTGGCTCAGAAACCAGGATAAAATGCTGGGTGTCTAATGTCCCTTTCATCCTCAGAAATAATACCGAATAATTCCACTGGACCCAGTGTGGAACAGACAGGACCAGCCTGTAGGATGGGTGTGTCTGCAGATGCTTTCTTCCAGTTACTTCTGGCCTGGTCATGATGGCTTTTATTGGTGAAAGGAACAACAGCAGTATGGTCACTGGAGAATTTTTAAAAAGAGATGAAGAGTTTAGAGATGGATTAAGGCTAAAATTTGTAGTGAAACAAGAAACTGAAAAACATTCTGCATGGACTGAATGATATAGCATCCAGTGATTTGTGAAGGCTGAGTTCAGCACAGAGCAGGCATTTTGTCCACATCAAACAATGCTTGCAATTGACACATCTCAGGGAAGGAAACTGAGCAAGGAAATGAGGTTGCCCTGGAATGCATCAACACCCCAAGTGGAATATTCTGATGACAAGCCTGGCAGAGTTACTCTGCCCAAAGACCTCACTTTAAAAAATTATACCTGTCTGAAACCACTCAGGAAAGTAGTATAGAGATTCCTCAAAAAACTAGGAATGGAACCACAATTTGACCCAGCTAACCTACTCCTTGGTATATACCAAGGGATTTAAAATCAACATAATACAGTGGCTCAGCCACATTAATGTTTATAGCAGCTCAATTTACAATAGCTAAGCTATGGAACCAACCTAGATGTCCTTCCACAGATGAATGAATAAAAAAATGCTATATATATATATATATATATATACACACACACACACACACACACACACACACACAATGGAGTATTACTCAGCCATTAAGAAGAATCACTTTATGATATTTGCCAGTAAATGGATAGATCTGGAGAGTATCATGTTAAGTGAAATGAGCCAGTCCCCAAAAGCCAAAAGTCAAAAGTTTTTGCTAGTATGTGGAAGAGAACCCACAATAAAGAGGAAGGGGAAGAATAGAAATTCAGTAGATTAGACAAAGGGGAACAAAGGGAATGGGGGAAAGGAAAAGGAAAGACAGTAGAATGAATCTGAAATAATTCATATATACATATACAAATACACCACAGTGAATCCCCCCATGGTCTACATCCACAATTATGGGGTTCTAATTAACATAAGATATATTCTATGCTTGTATAATCATATCAAAATGAATTCTATGATCATGTATAACTAAAAAGAACAACAACAACAAAGATAAAAAAGTTGCACCTGTCAATAGTAACTTCTGTAGTACAGAGCCATTGGAGTTCTTTTTCAATAGAATGCATTTTATTTCATCCTGGGATCTGTTCTTAAGTCAGCAAATATTTTATAAAACATGTTTGAAAGTGTCCATTTATTTTAGTTAGCTTTTGTGTCACTGTGACCAAAACACCTGACAAGCACAACTGATTGAAGGAAAAGTTTATTTGTGGCTCATGGTTTCAGAGATCTCAGTCCATATATGGCCAACTCCACTGCTCTAGGCCCAAGATGAGGCACATCATGGGGGAAGAGCCCAGCAGAGGAATGCTGCTCAGCTCATGGTGGGGTCAAGAAGTAGAGTGGGCAAGGAGAAGAGTCACAGGAAGAATAACCTTTTCAGGCATGCACCCCCCCCACACCAGTGACCCACCTCTTCCACCCAAGCTGCCCTGCCTACAGTTATGACCCAGTTAGTCCATTCAAACTGAGATGGGCTGAATAAGTTACTGCTCTCGTGCTCTAATCTTTTTACCTCTGAATATCCCTGTATTAACAGAATATCCAAATCATAGCAGGATGTAGTTAAAGAAATTTTAATATTTTTTAAGAAACTTTAAGAGAGCTATTAACTAAGTTTAATTTCTATCTACTTGAGTGCACATAAAACCTCATCAACACATATATTCTAATAATTCATTTTGAAGAAGATTGTCAAGGACATGACTTAAACATGTAATAAACAGAAAAGATGTGATTCAAGAAAAAAATTTTTTAAAGCCTTTGGAGCAAAGTACTTTATCTTTAGTTAGGACAATTAGGAACATTCTAGATTAAAGAGGGTAGATTATTGTGGGCATTGCTTGGGCTGCCATGTGGTAATGTTATCACACCATTTTTTTATAGTCTTGCTTCTAGAAAAATAGATTTTGAATCATAAGTGCTAGAAATGCCATAAACCTTTAAGAAACAGCTCGACTTTAAGTTGAACCCTGCAAATGATTATACAGATTACAGTAATTTATGTAAAATAAAAATGAAAAATTTAATTTATTAACTTTAAAATTTTTGCTTTAAAATAAATTCTTCTCATTATAAAAGCAAAACATGCTATTAAAGAACATTCTTAAGGTTGAAGAAAAGGCCATCCACAACTTTTTGAGGAGACCTATCCTATCAAAATGAAGAAAGTACTGTGAGTGCTCATTCCCTCATTCACCAAATGCTTATTGATTCTCTACTGTACAATGTATAATATACTCTTTTAGATATTGAGGGCTTAAAATTTGAAAGACACCATTCTCATCTTGTAGTGTACAGAAGAGCACTAGCAGACAATAAAAGTTCCCGGGATGGAATTCAGGCATTGTGATAGCATGTCTGTGCAGAGGGAGAACAGAGATGGGAACAGCAGTCAGACAAGCAATAGACTGGGGGAAGGCTTCTTAGGGTACAGAGAATCTGAGGCCAGTTACAAAGTCGAGAAGAGGTAGGGAGCAGATTCCAGGCAGAGGGAACAGCATGATAAAGACATGGAGGTGTGAGAGAGTATGGGAAGTCCAAGAAGTCATATTATCTGGCTGGAGGTTGGCTACTAGCATGTGAGAAGACCACAGAAGTGGATCAGGAACTTCAGCTTGTGAAGCTTAAGAGTATGAGCCTGATTCCAGATGCAAGGAGGAATTTCAGATATACCATTTAAACAACTCAGCCATTTTCCAATGTAGAAGCATAGGTTTACTCTAAGATTTGCTCCTAATCCCATTGTTTAAATTTTGGTATTGTAACCTATGAGCCACAGTAGCCTCTCCTGGACAAACTATACTGTACATCTTCATTCAAGGTAGTATCATGTCACCAAAATTTAGCATCCTTCCACCCAAAGAAACTTTAGAGCAGAAACTAAACCAGATAAGTACAGTGTCCTATCTCAGGATGAGCTTCCAAGAAACCCATGCCCATCCCACCTGGAGAGTAGAGGGTGAAAGGCTTAATTTATAGAGTGGGGGAAGGTCTCATTTATGAGTTAGGGGAAGCTTCTCAGAGGGTTGAAAAAAATTAAATAACTAATGCTGGAACGAAGATTCATGGGTCCTCTCCATATCTTAACTACTCTTCAAACTATCTCATAGACCACAGGTCAATTCTGTGGCTAAATAATTACATCCAATGTTTATTGAGCATATTCTTTGCATCAGGTTTTTTAAAAGTGTAATCTAAAATTTATTTACTTACTATGTTTCCAGCACTATGTTAAATATTTATGATCATTTCCTCATGTCAACTTCATGACAAGCCTTCAAGTCTTTAAGATAGGACCTATTTTTATCTTCATTTAAAAACTGAATAAATGGAACTTTAGAGAAGAGCTTGTCCCATTTACATTGGCATGACTCCCACAGATATAATCACACAGTGAGCTCACAATGAAATACCATCAGGCACAGGGACAAACAGCAAATGACATTCAGCAAAAGAAAACAAACATAGACTTCACACGGACTGTACAAATTGGAATTGACAAATAAGAATATGTGCAACATATCAGCTATGTACAAATTGTCTAGAAAAATGACACAATTTCAGAGAAGAGTATCAATAAAAGATATAGCAAAAAGTGTCAACTTAAAAGCAGAGAATAGCCTTCACAACAACCCCAAATCTGCTGGTGTTTTCAATTTTCTAGCCTCTGCAATGATGAGGAAATAAATTACTACTACTTTTAAATTATCAAGTCTAAAATATTTTGTTATAGCAGCACAAATGGGACTAAGACATCCTCTCACAGTAATTGGTGAAACAAGTTAATGAAAACATCAGTAATGATATAAAAATCTTAAATAATAATTTCAAACAATTTGATATAATTAACATTTATAGAATATTAAGTATAACTGTAGAATATACATTCTTTTCAAATGTACCAATATTAGTAATACTTTGATTCATAGAATAATTTCAAATGAATGTCTAATTTTTAGAATGGATGTAATGGTCTTTTTGAATTTTTGCATTCATCCAGAAATGAAATGAACCTGTAGAATTTCTATGTTCTACTTTCAACTCAGAAAGAAAGAAAGGGGATTGCGGGGAGAAAGGGAGAGACAGAGAAAAAGAGGCGAGGAAGAAAAAGAAGGAGGGAAGAATGAAGAGGAGAGAGAGGAAAGGAGAAGGCAGGAAGGGGGAAGTAAAATCAAATCAAATACTTTGTAATTATTTCATATATATATATTTTCTGAAGTGCTGCAACTGTTTTTGAAAATTTTCTAACAGAATCAATTTTAAAATGAGATTTCAATAAAATTATATTTTATGAAAAAATGGTACCCATTTGTTCTTAATCCTAAATCTTCAAACATGGTATATAAACTTGTATATTTACTTGGGTTTTCTTTGGTATAACTCATACAATGTTACATAATTTTAAAACATAAGGGCCCTATTTACCTTAAAGAATTTTTTTTTTTGTTCTTTATGCTTTTGGTCACGTTCAAAAATGAAAAGATTTTTATAATGTATTTTCTAATGCATTTAAGTTGAAATCCAGGAAAAGTTGCTATTTGAATATTTATCTTGCATACAGTATCTTTGCTGACTTATTTTACCAATCTTAACCATTTCTCATTTCATTTTGTTTTAGTGTCAATGGTACGACCTACAAATCGTTCTTCTCCTCCTTTAAAAATAATGATAAAAGCAGGAAGAATCCAGGCAGCAAGCTTCTAAATTGCTCTGAGTACTTACTTACACAGTACTCTGGGGATAGACCATCATCAGGTTGCTGAGTCTTATGAGATACTCTCAATACCTGAGTAATTGCTTTTCTCATTTAACTTTCCAGTAAAGATGGGATAAAACAATATGAACACGTTACTCTGTTAGAGAAAGGAAGTAGAGGACAGTTATGCAGAAAATCCTCAAGGTGAAATGGCACTCAGGACACAGAGGGAGTCTAATTAGTCTAGATATGAAGGACACATTAAAACATAAATTGTCTTTACTTCTGGGAGCTAAGTAATATTTACTTACTTATTTAGATCTTTCTTCTTGAATGAGCACAAATTATTTTTATAAAATACTAGGTTGTTTCTTTTGCTTTGGGAGTAGAAAATTTTTATCTGGCTTATATGGATCCCAGAAGCTGTGAATTAAAAATAATTCTTATGCCCTAAGCCATCAGAGTCCAAGTATTTGTTTGCTTCTGTTGCTATGCCTGAGGGCTTTTAATCTGCCATAGGGGGCAGTTTTTGCTGAGTCAGGGGGGCAGAGGCTGGCATTGAGTTTCTACACTTAGAAGGAGGATGCAGGGTTTGGAGAGAGCTACTGCCTTTCATGGGAATCTTGACCCCTCAGAAATGAGAAGTCAGAAGTTAATCGAATTATTAAAGAAAAACTCTGAATGATAGTAGCATATGCAGAACTGTTGGGGACTCAAAGGACTGAGGATTGCATGCACCAAAGCAGAGAGAAGCACACCCTTCAATTGATTCTCTGGTACCAGGAACAGTCTAAAACTGAAGGCTGAGTGTGGATATTGTTGTCATGTGATGGACAGGGGCAGGTGAGAGGAGCAGAGTAAGGCCTCTTTAGGCAGATGGGGTCTGGTCCGTCTGGGAGTTAAAGTTGAAAACCAGGGCAAGTGATAGCTTCAGTTCAAGCCATCATTGGTGGCCTTGTTTTATGATCACAGATGGAGGAGGCTCAGCATGAGACTGAAGTTACTAGGACCAAAAAGAAAGTGTATTTATAACAAGCAAGAACTTTTACAACCACTGGGATTCAGCCCAGAGCTGAAATTTGTGGGCTTCATGGTCCTGAAAGCACCAAAGTTTACAAAGCATCTGGGGGTTCTGATGAAGAAAGGTGGCAGTTGTGCTGACTGCCACATATGCCTTCCCAGCCCCCATGGAACTTCAGGAGAGGCACTCGTTGAGCATTACAGTGCCCCCTCCACTTGCTGCCTGCCACCCACTCCCGTGAAAGACAAGGCCAGAGCTACAAACATCTGCTGCAGCAAGGCATACCAAATGCAAGCACATTAAAGTGAGGCGACAGCTGATTGACTTAAACATTTGGTCATGAAAGAAAGAACTTTGCAACGTGACTGGAGAAGCCCAAATGTGCTTGAACGCAGACCAGGTTGGAGATCAGTGTGACAACATGGGTTTGATGAGGAGTTGTGCATCATCCTAGAAGACTTCTTTTCCTCTTTCTCAGGGCACAGGCCAAAGTCAATGACAAAATCAAAATCAACATAAGGACCCCTCACTGAGAAAGTTTTCTTCCTCCTCCTCCTTCTCTTCCTTTTTACTGAGAAAGTGCTGTTTTCTGAACCCCCCTCCCTCCCAGTAAGGTTGAATAAAACTTCAGAAAGTGATTCAACCATGTTTTCATAAATAAATAGATCTGGCAACCATTATTATTTTTGTAATGGAATATATTTACGATTAAACTAATCTGAGCATCCCATTTCAGTGTTTATTGCAGTACTATTCACAATATCTAAGATATGAAATCAATTGAGGTGATCATCTGCAGATGAATGGATAAAGAAAATATACACAATGGAATATTATTTATCCATAAAAACAATAAAATCCTGTCATATGCAGCTATGGAATTGGAGGAAATTACCTTAAGTGAAATAAAGCAGACACAAAGACAAAATACTGCATGTTCTCACTTACATATGGAAGCTAAAAATGTTGATCTCAGTCTGGCTTGGCGGCACATGCCTGTAATCCCAGTGGCTCAGAAAGCCAAGGTGGGAGGATTGGAAGTTCAAGGCCAGCCTCAGCAAGTAAGCAAGACCCTAAGCAACTTAGCGAGACTCTGTCTCAAAATAAAATATAAAAAGGAATGGGGATGTGGCTCAGTGCTCAAGTGCCTCTAGGTTCAATCTCTAGTACCAAAAAACAAAAACAAAGCAAAAAAAGTTCATATCAGAGAGTAGAATAGTGATCACCAGTGGCTAGGAAAGGGAGCAGGGAGCAGGTATAGATAACAGTACCAAAATACAGTTAGGTGGAATAAGTACTAATGTTCTACAGTACAGTGGGGTGACTGTAGTTTATCAGAATCTATGTGTTTTTGTGAAGAACTGGAAAAGAGGAGCTTGAAGTTCCTGACAAAGAAATGATGAGGAGATGGAAATGCTAATTATCCTGATTTATTCAGTACACATTACATACGTGTATTGAGTTATCACACTATATCCCATAAATTATATGTCAACTAAAAAGAAGAAGTTTTTAAAAACTACCAAAGAAATGTAGCTAAGCCTTGGACATGCTAAGGTGGTAGATGGGGTTTTCCTTTCCATCTGCTAATGGGACTCTCTCAGGCCTGTGTCTGTCGAACAATAGCTATCATACAATTTCCTTGTAGCTAGACTATTTGAGGGGCTCATCTAATGGGATGAGACACTTCTGCTCTGGGAATGCCCTTCTGGTTGGGATAGAGTTTTCCATCAACACAGAGAATTGGGTTATCTTCTGGGCCCTGTGTTCAGCGTTCAATCTCCTGTTCTTGGTAAACAGGAATTGAACTGGAGGTCAACTGTGGGGCAAGGAGCATGTTGTGGCTGCCAGTTAAAATCAGGCCAAGATAGTGACTAGGTGGTTCCTTCCCTCACCCCCATCCTTCCCCCTCCCCATCCCCTTACCCCTCTCCTTCCTCCTCCTTCTCCTTCTCCTCTCCATCTTCTTGGAACTTAATAGTTATACATAGTAGTTGGGTTCATCCCAACAAACTCATACATGCATAGAAATCTGTTTCAGTTCATAATACACCTTTTTCCCTACCCCTTTCCTCTCTTCCCCCATTTCCCTCCTCTCTCCCTTCTCCCTTTCTTCTTCCTCAACTCTACTAGACTTCCCTTCATTCATCTATTAATTTGTATTTGATTGATGCTTTATGTAATCTTATCCTTCCCTTTCCTTTAATTTACTCCAGCTTCCACATATGAGAGAAAATATTCAACCTTTGAGTTTCTGAGTTTTGCTAATTTCACTTAACATGATATTCTCCATTTCTATCTATTTACCAGAAAATGCCATAATTTCAGTATTTTTAATGGCTGAGTAGAACTCCATTTGTTTGTGTTTGTGTGTGTGTGTGTATGCGTGTGTGTGTGTGTGTGATATTATATCACAATTTCTTAATCCATTTATCTATTGACAGGCAGCTGGGTTGATTCCATAATTTAGCTATTGTGTATTGTGCTGCCATAAATGTTGAAGTGGCTGCATTTCTATAGTAGGCCAATTTTAGTTCTTTTGGGAAAATACCCAGGAGTAGGAGAGTTGGGTCATCTCTAGTTTTTTGAGGAATCTCCATACTGCTTTCTAGAGATATTGTATTAGAGACTAGGTTCTTTGAAAAACATTTCTGAAAAATTGAAGTAATAAAATATGGTATTTGATAACAGCATGAGAACTAGATATACTTTTTCTACATTTTGTGACTCAACAGAAAATCATTCAGGGTACATGTAAACTTGTAGAAAATGTTTTTTAAAAACTGATGGAAAAGTATTTTACTCCTTTCTTTCTTTCTTTCTTTCTTTCTTTCTTTCCTTCTTTCTTTCTTTCCTTCTTTCTTTCTTTCTACTCTTAGAATTGATAGCTTTAATTTTTACTCAAGCCTGTCCAAGTCCTGAGAAAATCCTAATTAATCCTAAGCATATAGGGACAGGTTCTTCATCTAAACCACATTTTACTCTCCTTCTTTGGGGATGTAAATCTGCTAGCAATAAAAATATCATACTGGGTAATATGTATGCAGTGTACATTGTTAATGTTCCTAAATCTGAAAACAGTCTGCAGCCGAGTCTGATGTGTAGATCCTGAGCAGTATGTGAACAGGTTGGGAGAGAAGCCCTAATCCTGTGTACCTGTCAAGTTCCAATTTTCTCCTGTGTCAATGTTTCTGGTATCCATACCACTGACCTAGAGGGAAGGACTGCCACAAACCACTTAAGAGGATGATCAGCCATAGTTTCTGGACTTGCAGAGTTCTTTCCTGCCTCAGGGCTTTTGCACTGCTGCTGTCTGGGGCCCGGTGTCTTCCTGCTGCTTTCACCTCACAAGTTGTTGTTTTACATTTTTGAGGTTTCAGCATCCACACCAGAGAGAAGTCTTGTCTGTTCACCTGATTTGAGAAAAGAGCCTCCTATTAGTCTCCCTTTTATATCTCCTATTATTTTTCTTCAGAGCACATTTTCTAATTTATGTATTTTTTTACTTGTTTATCTCACTAGATTATGAATTTCAAAAGGCTGGTGGCTTTGTTAGTATAGTTTGTCATCATACCAAGCCCAGTTCCTGGAATACACTAGATGCTTTACGTGTAGAAAAAGTGAATCAAAGAAGATGTATTGTCAGAGATCACCCATAACCCCCTGACATCCAGATTCTGCACCCAAAGTCATGGCTGAGTGAATAAGTAATCACAGCAAGGGCTAGGTCAGCAGAAAGTTTGTGACTCAGCATTTGCCTTGGGTATTCTCAGATCCCTAAGGAACAAAGCCAGATACCCAGCACTTCCATGACTATGGCTGATCCTGATGTTAGAGGGGCCTCAGGGAGTTTTGTTTATTAATGATTTTTCTCTAAAAAAAAAAATCAAAAGCCTAGTCTCTTCCTCTGTGTAGAAAGATGGAACTGTTGATGTAACTATGTGATTACAGGATAATCTCAATAAAACTCCTGAGACCTTTCCTTTGTTGGTTTTTGCAGAGCAAATAAAATAAAAGGAGGGCTAAATCACCTACTTCCTGTGTAGCACTGTGATATTCAGGGTTCCCTTAGAAACGAAGGTTTCCAGGGCTTTGACTCTCAGCATCTCTGCATGCACCCTCCTGACTCCTGAATGCAGTGCCCATAATGTTCCCATCTAAACCACATTTTACTCTCCTTCTTTGGGGATGTAAATCTGCTAGCAATAAAAATATCCAACTGGGTAATATGTATGCAGTGTACATTGTTAATGTTCCTAATTGCTGTTAAATGGTGATGGGACTTTACTGGCGTTTTGAAAAGAGCCCTTAAATAGACTTTTTCCCCCTAAAGCTTGTGACTGCTCAGAAGACTAAAACTTGCTCTTAGATATGCATTCTTGATGAAAACTTTAACAAACATTAGATCTCCTTCAACATGTTTTCTTAGCAGATGAGACACTGAGAGGAGAGTTTGCACATTTTATCATTTCTTTGATTATTTAAAAAATGTCTTTTTAAAAATTAATAGTGCTCAGGGCTAGGGTTGTGCTCAGTGGTGGAGCACTTGCCTAGCATGTGCGAGGCCCTGGGTTCAATCCTCAGCACCACACAAAAATAAATAAAATAAAGGTATTGTGTCCAACTATAACTAAAAAATAAATATTTGAGAAAAAATTAATAGAGCTATTTATTCAGAATATGCAGGAAATACATGACTCTGCAAGATCATATTCTAATCACTCTGCTGTTTTACAGTGACAACATATTAATAACTCAGCATTAGATCAGTGTTAGCACTTGAGGTGTTATGGAGCACAGGAAATAGCAGATATATTTGTGCAGTAACATAGAAAACTCCCAGAAAGGAGGATTTAAATCCCCTGAATCTTGAAGGAATGGGGAAAAGTGAGAGGAGAGGTTAAGAAGGCATCCCTGATGGGGAAAGTGGTAGATGGGACGTGTCCTGGAAGAGGGAATTGCAGACTGGAGCACAACAGCAGCCAGACAATCTGTTCTTCTTCACACAGGAATGAACCAGAGCTGATATGAGGGAGGCCAAGATTGAAGTCTGTTAGCAATTGGGGTGGTCTCAAGGTCGTTGGGGTCAACCAGAGATTTAAGATGAAAGTACTGTAAAATGGTGCTCAGGAATAAAAATAGCTCCATGTGAGCCAGACCCTCTTCCACATATATCTTGATGATAAAGGCATGAAGTAATCACTTTTCTTAAAGTTGCCATCCAGAAAGTGGCCAGGGTCCATCATCTTTGGGTTGGGAATTCATTGTTATCACATAGAACTAATGTTAGCGATATCAATATGCTATTCCCACCAGGTCAGGTTAGTCACAAAAGTGATCCCAATTCTATTTAAGAATGTCTTGAAATGATATGAAACCAAAATAAGAAATAAAATTACTGCAAATGTGGAAAGTAAATGACCACAATTCTTTAACGGAAGGGCTAGAAAACCCATGAGAATCACTTTTCCAGACACAGAGAAGAGACGGAGATAAAATAAACACTTAAAAATCAATCTAATGCTGGTTACTCACTATATGCTTGCTTGCATGTGTTTATTCATAGCATCCTGTGATGCTGAAAGGATGGAACAGTTTCAGGCTTACGCAAGTTGACTTTTATTATATGGTTGCTGCTTCTTAGAATTTCCAACATCATTGCCAATTTTATCTGACTTATTCATATAGTTTAGCTGATTATTTGAAGTGAGTATTTCTTGGTGTTATGACTTAATAACTCATGTAATTAAGATAGGGAGGATGAAGAAGCCATTCATAAGTGTACTGAGCATCTGCTACTCTGCATCACACCTTGTGTTAGATGCCAGGGTTCAAATGATGAAGATCCTGTGGCACCTCAAGAGACACACCAGGAAGGGTGTGCTGATGTTCCCAGTTTGGCAATAGGAACAGAAATAGGATTCTCAGAGAGAGAGCAGGTTTGGGAAGAAAGTGGTGAATTCAGACTTGGATTCTAAGGATTTGAATTTTCAAATATCTATCCACATGGCAATGTCCAATAAACAACCCAAACAAGCAGAGGCAGAGGCTAGAGTCTATGACAGGGACTCAGAAATGAGGTTTGAAGTGGTCCGTGAAGTCCTGCAGATTAATGAGTTTGCTAAGGAAACTCAAAGGGAAATTATTGAGAATAGGAGCATAGAGAGAAGTCATAAATTGTAATCTGCAGGAAGAAATAAAAAATAATAGAGGATATTGAACTGAAGTCATCAGAAGAGCTACAAAGCCAGGAAATGCCCAAGAAACGATGCCAGGGAGAGTTCCTCGAAGCAGATAGGCACAGTGACAAGTGCAGTAGTAGCTAAGGCAGCAAAGTCAGAATATGGTTTGGATGTGGGGGAGATGCTGGGAAGAGTTGTTCATCAGAGCAATGGAGATGCAAGCTATCTGCCAAAGGCTATGGAGTGTGAGAGTGGTAGGGGCTGTCCAGAGGATACTGTTCTGGAGGAGATGGATGGTAGATGTAAGGGGAGAATGTGGGAGAGAAGGAGAGGCTGATCCTGCTGGGATACAAATGGAGATTGGACTGCCAAACAAAGTGGTAAGGGATAAGAAGGGAAAAAGATAAGGCATGAGATGAGATGGAGAGAAGGGAAAATGGAGGAAGCTTTCCTCTGATGTCCTTTACTGATTAACAAAACTGGGAAGCTGGGAGGGGGTGACACATGTTTGGAGCCATCCTTTTAGACAATGCCTAAGAAAAAGATGAACAAAGCTGAGTGTCTAACCTGTTTAGGCTTCTGAAGAATTTAAGTGACCCAAGGGGAGAGCTGTGCCTTTTGCATGTCCTGAAAGTCATATATGCCCCTCGTATCCACTGTTTAATTATAATTAATCATAAAGATGTGGCTGAATGCTCAGAGTCTTCTGTTTCTTCCTGCTGCCAGGGAAGGAGCCAGTGGCCTCTAAAAGACCTGTAAGAGCAGCTCTGTTGCCTTTGCTGTGTGCAGCATCAGCTTCAAATCCCTATTACTCAATCCTGTTTTCCTGCAGCCTTGGCTTTCTTTCTTCTGTTCTTTCCTTTTTCTTTTGGCTTGCCAAATTTGGGCTTAGTCAGTGCCCTGGTGTTAATACCGCAGCTCATAGTGAGCCAACTCATGCTGACTCAGGACCACAGAGCCGGATCAGCACTGTACCAAGAACCAGAGACAAAAGCAGGGGTGGAGACAGGGTCCAGGTAGCTTCCTGGAGTGCTGCTCTTTGTTCAAACATCTTACAGATGCCTGAGGAGAGAGGGCAGAGACAATCTGAGAGGGGTTGAACTCTCAGGAGAAAAATACTGTTTCAATAGAGAAGACTGCAAGCTGTGTGTGTGTGTGTGTGTGTTTATGTGTGTATGTGTGTGTATTCATATGCATGTGTTTTAAAACAACTCTCAATGTGCAAATTGTTTTAACTGAAATTTTAATAAATATAATTGTAGATTCACATGCAATTATAAAAACTAATACAAAGATTTCATATACGCTTTCCCACTTTTCTTCAATGGTAATATTTTGCAAACTTATAGTATCACAATGTGATATTGGTATTGATACAATCCACCATCTATTTCATATTTCCCCAATCTGTGTGTTTGTGTATGTGTGTGTTTGTGCAAGCATTTAATCTAAATTAATTAATTCAGTCTTACCACAAGTACAGAGTTGGGTTTCCACTACTACAGTCAAGATACTACTTCATCACCACTAGAATTCCCTGTGTTGCCCAGTTATAATCATGTTCATCTCTTCTCCAACCCCATTGCCACCCTAACCCCTTATCCCTGACAACCACTGATCTCAGTTTCTAAGTTTTGTCATTTCAAAAATATTACCTAAATTCAATCATGTATTGTGTTTCTTTCACTTAGCATAATTCTCTTGAGACCCATACAAGTCATTGTGTATATAAATAATTCATTCCTTTTAATAGCTGAGTAGTATTCCATGGCATGGATGACTCAGTTTGTTTAATTTCTCATCCTTTCAACCTACCTGTATTGTTGTTTGATGTGAACTTCTTCTAGATAGCATATCAAGGGGGATAATGTTGTTCTTAGCCACTCTGACAATCTTTTTATTTCTGTCTTTAAACCATTTATATTGAAGATAAATATTTCAATGTTGGTGTGGTAGGAGCTCTCTTGAAAGACAGGACATTACAGCACGGCTAATATCTATGCCTGCACAGGCGACTCTGCCTGACAATATGAGGCCTTCAGTAACCATGGATATGTTTCCCAGATAAAAGAAAGATGACATGGCAATCAGCACACATGCGCAACTCTGCTGACACTCAGAGTGTAGGTGCTACCCTGTTTAAATGTGCACCCCCCACACCTGCCCAGCTCCGTGGCAAATTCCTTATGATTTGATAGTATAGAACGCCCACATGAAATGTATTTTGCCATATAGGGGAGACAAATGGGGCTAATATATAATTGGTGGGCAAGACTAGCAGGAACTATATAAGAGGAAGCTCCACTGTGTTCTGGGCTTGGCCTTTGGATGAGAATCGTCCAAGTTTGTGCTGGCACAAAATAAATACTGCTTCCTGTTGAATGCCCCTGTACCCTGTCTCTCTGTGTGCAAATCCCACAGCATTGGTGCTTCAGTCTGCCTTTTTAATTGTTTTGTTTCATATTTGTTATTTGAGCAATTTCTATTTCACCTCAATTTATTTATAGTGTTTTTGAGTATATTTCCTTAAAGTTAGTGTTTACTCTGGGTATTATAAATATATGACTTATCATAGTCTACTAGCATTGACATAAATATCTTAAATATATGACTTACACAGTCTTATAGGATCAACAACTGCATTGTGTTGTGCAAAGTCTCATTATCACCTATGTCTCTTTCCTTTCTATTTTAAATTTCATTGCCTTGAGAATCAGATAGTGTTAATATTTTTTGCCTCAGTATGATTTATAAATCCCCTGAAGAGGATGGTCTATTGCATGCACTGATATTTCTGTTATTTCCCTTGTTGTTCTTTTCTGATGCTTAGGCTTTCCTCTTTTGTCAGTAGCTTTTTCTTTGACAAATTACTTTAGCCAATCTTTAATGGTATTTGCTAGGGACAAATTCTTTTACTTTTCTTTCATCTGAGAAGGTCTTTATTTTACTTTCATTTCTGAAAGATCAGGTTCCCAGACATAAAATTCAAGATTGAATATTTTTTTCCTTTCAAATACTTGAAAAATGTTGTGCTATTTTCTCCTGGTTCTCATTGTTTCAAATGAGCAATGTACTGCCATTTGAAACATTTCACTCCTACAGGTAATGTGTCATTTACCTCTACTTTCTTTCAAGATTTTCTTTTTTCTGTCTTTGACATGAATTCCTTTGGGTTCTATCCTGTCGCAGATTTACTCAGCTTTTAAAAAAATCTATAGACTTGTGTGTATCATCATATTTGGGGCCAGGCAGGTTGCACGTGCCTGTAATCCCAGTGGCCTGGGAGGCTGAGACAGGAGGATTGCACATTCAAAGCCAGCCTCAGCAAAAGTGAGGCACTAAGCAACTCAATGAGACCCTATCTCTAAATAAAATACAAAATATGGCTGAGAATGTGGCTCAGAAGTTTAGTACCTCTGAGTTCAATCCCAGTACCACCTCCCCACCCCCCCACACACAAAAAGTGGGGAGTTTTTGGAAATTTACTTCTTTAAAAAAATAGTTTTAGTTGTAGATGGATACAATATCTTTATTTATTTATTTAGTATTTTTTTTCACGTGGTCCTGAGGGTCAAACCCAGTGCCCCACATGTGTTAGGGAAGCATTCTAATACCGAGCCACAACCTTAGCCCCCAGAAATTTACTTCGTCACATACTCTTTCAGCCCCACTTCTCTTCTTCTGATGTTTTAATAATAGAAATTTTAGGTTTTTCTCACAGTACCATTGGTCCCTGAGATTGTTAATTTTTAGAGTCTATTTTCTCTCATTGTTTCAATTGGTTGTTCAAATTGGACAAATTATATCATCAAATTCATTATTCTACCTCCTGTCATCTCCATTCTATGATTGAACCCATTCAGAGGATTGTTTGTAAAATTTCTGCCATAGTATTTTCTAATTCTCTAATTTCCATTTGATTCTTTTTTTCTAATTTCCATTGCTTTGATGATATTATGTAAAGATTTTTTATTTGTTTTAAGAGAATTTGTAATTGATTATTGAAGCATTTATTTGATAAATGTTTTAAAATTCTTATCTGATAATTCCAACATTTTATTCACATCCATGTTGATGTCAGTTGATTATCTTTTCTTAGCTAAGTTGCAGTTTTCTTTGTTTTTGACGTGATGAGTGATTTTTATTGTATCCTAGGCATTTTGTCTAAATCCTATTTAAATCTTTTATTTTAGCAGGCAGCCACTCTGTTTAAGTTTAGTACTCAGGTCCTGGGTCACTTCTGTGGACTGTAGTTCCAAATCAGTTATATTTCAGGACCTTTGGATTTCTTGGTTTACCTATTGGTTCTGGGGCTCCCAGTCTCTGCTATTGCTATGGAATGGAACAGTTCTCCCCAGGTTGGGCCACCAGATATTTCTTGGAGTATGAGAGGAATCTCAGGCCAATGGAGACAAAGGGGTTACCTGGGCTGAGCCACTTGTCTTAAAGCATCTCTTTGCTGGTTCTGTCTATCTAGCAGGAATGTGGAGGAATCTCATCATAGTCTCTGCATCTCTTGTTTGCATTTTCCCTAGATATAGATTTATGTTACCCAGTTTGCTATTACTATTACAAATATCTGAGATAAATCAACTTATAAGGAGAAAAGATCTCCTGGTCATTATGGCTCAAAGTTTTAGAGGTTTCAGTCCAGGAACAGGTAACCCTATTGCTTTGTACCTGTGGTGAGGCAGACCACATGATGGAGCAAAGCTCACCTTATGGTTGGGGACAAAGAAACAAAAAGAAAAGACCAGGGTCTTCAAATCCCATTCAAGGGCATACTCCAAGGCCTCCCACTAGGCCCCGCCTCTTAAAGTTTCTACCACCTCCCAATAGAGACTTAAGCTGGGAACTAAACCTTTAATACATGAGCCTTTGGGGGACATTCCAGATACAAACTATAACAAAACCTATGTAGGTAAAACTAAGTCTAGCTGTACTTGTGCAGCTGTAGCTCCAGGGCATAGCATAGAATGGATAATAGGGTGCATATAGCAGGCTGGCTTTGCTATTATCCTCCAATACCCAGAGCTCTTTGAAAACAGATTATCTGTGTGACTCATCTGGCTAATGAAATGCAAGCAGAAATGATGAGTGTCATTTACAGGTGGCAGCATTGAGAGCCAGGAGGACCTCGCTTTGTACTCTTTGCTCTGTCATGATCACTGATGATGTTTCAGACAGTAGCTGTTCTGTCAGCCCACATTCCAGAATGAGAATGATGACAGTTTAGAGCACAGCCCCTGTAGCTCTTGGAAGACACATTATGTGAGTGGGCAGGAACTTTGTATGTGAATTATGGAGATCTGGGGTATTGTTTGTTACTAATCTACCCATCCTGCAGTGAATTTTGCTTAAAGAATTGATTGCAGTGGCAAATTTTGATATCCCTGGAAGATACTAGAAATGCATAAAAACATATATCTTAAAAATTATATTCATTAAGGGGTGGGGATATAATTCAGTGGCAGAATGTTTACTGAGCTTGTACAAGGCCCCAGTTTTGATCCCCAGAACTGCAAAATAAAAATAAAAATATTGTATTCATTAGTCATTTGATTAATTCAGCTTGTGTTCCCTAGTCAAATATAACAATTAGAGTTTCACTCTAGGGAAATAAGATATCACACATCTTGTTCAACAGCATCATATATGTATGAAGACATTTGCAGTAAAAGTGCTTTTTGTTTTAGGAGAATTGTGGGGTTGAGGATATTTTCAGTTGTCAGAGAAAGCTTCCTTTCTGTCTCCACCCCTAGAATAGATTGTAGCTTTAAAAATTATTGACTTGGTCACTCTGTGCGTATCCACAAATTGTTGCTGCTCACTGAATTTGTGCTTCTTTGTCATTCGTTTTGGAAATTTCTGTCTCCATCTGATAGCCTTGTATTAGGATCTCCACCTGCCATTAATGGGATCAGCTTAGCTTGAACCAAATGACAAGCACAGCCTGCCTCTGGGTGCCAAGAAGGCCACAGGTGGGGAAACTGGATACCATCCTAGAGGAAAGAAATCATGTTTCCTCTGAGAATGCTTAGGTAAACCCACAACACTTGTATTATTGCTTAATTAAATTGCTAGATGGTGTTTCTTAGACTAACCTGGCCTTGGCATTTCCTCCCTTGCTCTGAATGTAATTTGATATTAAGGAAAAGATCTTCTGGTTATTTAATGAACATGTGGAAATACTTTTAAGTTGTGAAGAATGAATCTGTGTTTTTTTGTTTGTTTTTGTTTTACAATATTGGATTGGTTAAAGTTAAATCACTTTAAAATGAAATGAAAATGACACATGCATCCCTAAGCCAGAGAACCACAGGAACCTCTGGCCAGTTAAACCCGTGGGACGAATTTGCCATCCATGGCTATCTCTAAGTAGCATTTTTCTATTGAAGACCCCTGTAGCAACTGGCCTGTTATCCTTTCTCTTTTTCTAGCTGTATTCTGCAGGTGCTACTATCTGGTTTCTATTCATGAGTATGCTGTCTCCTTTAAGTTTAGAAATGGAATCAATTCCTTCCTACGCATCTACTGGTCCTTTTGTGATGCTCTGATCAAAGGATACTGTAGATTTTTTATATTAAGAATTTTACTATACTATGGATGTTTTAAAAATCTTTATATACAGTTAAACAAAGGGAGAGAGATGAGACCATATACAATGCCATTAAACGCTGTGTTCTTACTTAGTTTCAGCAATTGTTTTTAAATAAACCCTCCTTAGATTACTGTAAGATTTTGGTTAATTTTAAGATTTCTTAAAGAATTGATGTTAACAGTTCTTTTGCCAGCGTGTTCATTGTTGTGATTGAGATATGAATTTACAGAGTTCATTCGTCTACCATTCCAGTAGTAAATTTTTAA
Source organism: Marmota monax (assembly GCF_021218885.2). Classification (NCBI taxonomy): domain Eukaryota; kingdom Metazoa; phylum Chordata; class Mammalia; order Rodentia; family Sciuridae; genus Marmota; species Marmota monax. The sequence continues at coordinate 3,464,218 of NW_026695200.1, read as the reverse complement.
TAAAAGTTATAAAGGAATGCAATCAAAAAAATAAGGCATTTTATTTAACAAACATTTGTTGAATGGCTAGTATTTGATAGGCACTGGGCTAGGTACTGACAATCCAAGTGGGAAAGAAATACAACTTGCTTTCCAAAAGTTCATCATTCACTTTTGGAGGGTGGACACTAAGTTTTTTTTCCTTCAAGACTAAAAGTGGACAGAGAATAGAGTGAAGGGGCTGAAGTAACCACTTCAATTTACATTTGCATTTTGACAAAAGAGAATAAGAATATAAGAACACTGTGGGAAACCTTACATGTTGAACTTTATCCCAATTTTAAAAATTTCCCTTTGTTTATCTTTATTTCCATCTAGAGGATGATAGAAGGAGCAAAGGGAAATTGTAGAGCAAAACTTATCACAAATGAAATGAAAAATTACTTAGACAAATTTAGCAAGACTGACAGAAGAAAGAATTAATGAACTTGGAAATATATCAATTGAGATTACCCCAGTCTGAGAAACAGAAAGATAAAAGAATGAGGAAAAATAAACAGAGTTCTGTGGGACACCATCAAGCATACCAGCCTGCACATAATGGAAGTCAAAGAATGAGAGGAAATAAAAGGGTAGGAGAGAATATTCAAAGAAATAAAGGGCAAACATATCCCAATTTTAATGGAAAGAATTTATGTACATATCTAAGAATATCAAATTAGATACACTGAAGGGAATCTACAAATCTGTATATAGTAGTCAAGCTGTTGAAAGATATCAGAGATCTTGAAGAGAGAGAAAAATTACTCCTCACATACAAGTGATCCTCAATAAGGTTAATAGCCAACTTCCTACAAGAAACCATGGAGAGGACAAGGCAAAAAAATTGACATTTTTGAAGTGATGAAAGAAAAGGAATGTTAATCAATAATTCTAAATGCATCAAAATTATCCTTTAATTATGAAGTATAAATTAATGCATCCATAGATTAAAATGTAAGCCCTGAAGACCTACACTCTGAGTGATATTAAAGGAAACATTCTAGGCTAAAATTAAGAGATACTTGGTGGTGATTCAAATCCACATTAGTTTGGAATACTTTTCTTTATCTGATTTAAAATACAACTCTATAATGTAATAATTGCAAAACTATGTTAATAAGTCTATAATGTATAAACATGTAAGCTGTATGATAAGAATGCACAGAGAAAGGAGGAATGAAACTATTTTGGAATAAAGCTTATGCATGCATACTATTGAAATTAAGTTGATTTAATCTGAGCTAGATTGTTTTATCATGTTATTAACCACTCAAAAAATACAGTAAAATGAACAATAAAGAACATAATTACTTTTTAATAAGGATGCCAAGACAATTTAACAGGTAAATGATAAGTCTTTAAGCAAATAATGTAGGAACAAGTGGATATCTACACGCAAAAGAATGAAGTTGAATCCCTACAATATACCATACATGAAATTAACTAAAAATGGTTCACAGAACTAAAAGAAAGGACTAATATTATAATAACCAAAAGAAATATAGGAGCACATATTCGTGAATATATAAATAATCTTGACAATGGTTTCTTAGGTGTAGCAACAAAAGCACAAACAACCAAAACACTAAGTTGGACTTGAACAAAATAAAAACTTATTTAGTAAGAAACTTGTTTCCAGAACATACATAAGGAAACTTATGGCTCAGCAATAAAAAGAATAAACAGTTTTTCAAAACATTGGGAACAGATTTGCATACACATTTCTCCAAAGAAGATGTACAGATTACCAATAAACACATTAAATGATTCTTGATGTTATTAGTCATTATTCATTAAGGAAATGCAAATCAAATCCACAATGAGAAAACTCTGAATCCACTAGTTTGGCTGAAATTAAAAATGGTAAACATTAACAAGTATTGACAAGGAAATGGGAATCCTCAGTGAATAAAATGTAGTATAGACAATGGAATATTATTCAGTGCTAAAAAGAAATGAGCTATCAAGCTGTGAAAAGATACGAAGGAAACTTAAATGTGTATTACTAAGTGAAAGGAGATAATCTAAAAGTCTACATATTTTATGATTCTAAGTATATGGCATTCTAGAAAAAATAAAATTACAAAGATAGTAAAAAGAAGAGACTGGACTAGAGAAAGATGAGTAAGTGGAGCACAGAGGATGCCTAGGGCGGTGAAAGTATTCTGTATGGTACTACACAGGCATACACATATTGTTACGCCTCTATCAAAACCCATAGAAGGTCCAACAGAAAGAGAATTCCACATCAACTATGGACTTCAGGTGATAATAATGTGTCAGTATAGGTTTGTGGATTATAACAAATGTAGTACTCTGCAGGGGCAGGGGAGGCAGTTGATAGAAAGGCAGACTATGCATGTGTCAGGACAGGAGGTATATGAGAACTCTGTACTTCCCTTGCGATTTGAGCCAAAGATAAATCTACTTTAAAAAAGGTTATTAAATAAAAAAATAAAGAAAATGTAAATAGAGAGAAAGACTGAGAACATGGTAACAACTTGCTTTCTTTAGTATGCTACATACAAAGATGGCTTAACGTGTTCCATTCCTGTGCCACTCATAGCCTTTACAACTGGATACTATGGGACTAAGATGATAATAACTATATGGGACCACACACTCTCATTAATTCTTCAGTCAACCGGTACTCATTGAGCATCCAATAATGTGCCAGTGATGCCTTGCAGCTATGAAATAGAAAATAAGAACTCTTTACAGTTCCTTTCTTGCCTGACCCACAAGAAATGTACAGCTATTAGTGAACATGATAATTTTTTTTATTCCTATAGCTGTGATGCTTTGGATCTGGAATGTCCCCCCCAAATCTCATGTGTTGAAAGCATAATCCCTAATGCTGCAAGGTTGAGAGGTGGAACTTTTAGGCAACAATTGGATCATGAAGGCTCTGATCTCACCAATGGATTAATCCATCAAATGGATTAATCTTGTTTGATAGCTGAATGAACTACCAGGAGGTAGGAGCTAGGTGGAGAAAGTAGGTCACTTGGGATGTGACCTGGAAGGGTTTATCTTCTCTCCAGCTTCTGTCTCTGTCTCTCTACCCTTCTTGGCTGCCAAGAGCTAAAAGCTTTCCTTCTGCCATGATGTTCTGCCTCATATCAGGCCCAGAGCAATGGAGCTGTCCAACTTTAGACTGAATCCTTTGAAAACATGAGCTAAAATAAACCTTTCCTACTTTATGTTGTTTTGGTCAGGTATTTTGGTCACAGAAAATAAAAGCAACATATAAATTAACTCAACAATCAACTGGAACCAGGATGATAGTTGATGAGCTACTAATTATTTGGTATAGACAATAGGTGTGAAAAGGTTTGGTGCAGGAGGAAAAGATAGATTGGACGTTCAAGAAGTGATGAATGGACATATTACAGCATATCCACACTTTAGAATATTACTTAATACCAAGGAATAAGCTATTAACTCACAACAACAGATGAATCTCAAAAGCAAGCTGAGCAAAAGAAGCTAGGCATGAGAGACTACACGGCTAATGTTTCACATATACGACATTCCAAGCAGGCAAATCTAATCAACAATAACATAAAGCAATCAGTGGGTGCCTGAGAGATGATGGGGGTCAACTTCAAAGAGTCATGATAGAAATAATCTGTATCTTGATTGGGGGTTAGTTACACAGGGATATCCATTTACCAAAACTGATCAAACTGTCTATATAAAGTGGCTTTTTATTTTATATAAATTGTACCCGCTAAAAGTTGACTTCAAAAGCTTGCTAATACAGTTATGAAGATCATACTCTAACATAGAAAATGGTTGTGTTAAAGTTAAAAAGAAAAATTCATTTGAGCTGGAAACCTCTGAGAAGATCTAAAAGGGAGAGACCAGGAGCAGGTGGTCATAGGGTCCCACACTCAGTCAATCCTCTGCTTTCGCCATCTTGAAATTCTTATTACTTCTGAACAACAATTGCTACATTTTTGTTTTGCACTGGACCTCACAAATTTTTAAGGTGCCTCTTCTCCTAAAAGTATACATTTGTAGGGGTCATATTGGATTTACAAATCATAATTGCTATCACTTATTGTGCCTTTTCAAGTGCCAGAAAGACTCACAAATGCAAGTATTAGTTCCTAACCCACACAAAGGAGAAGAAAACCAAGGCTCAGAAAGGCTAAGTTCAACTAGCATGTGGGAATGTCAGGATTCAAATCCAAGCTTACTTATTTTTTTTCCTTGACTTATTATTTTCAGGTTTTGACATCAATTCATACTCTGATTTTTTTTTTTTTAATTTGGGAGGAAAGTAGCTGAACCTTGTGAATAGTTTACTCCAGAAGTTTCCAAGCATTCTCAGCTCACAGAACCTTAATGTCTTAGCAATTTTTTTCACAAGGCCTATAAGTGCTTAATAATTCTGTTTATGAGGCAAATCAAGTCCAAACACTGCAACAAGTATTTATGTCTTGACAACTTAGTAGCTGATAAAAAAAATAATATGTACAAGTTGAAAGAAAAAAATCATGTTTTAATTTTATTCTTTTTTTAAAATATTTTTTTTAGTTGTAGATTGATACAATACCTTTATTTTATTTAATTATCTGTGGTAGAGTGATTGTGTAGCATGAGTGAAGCACTGGGTTTGATCTACGGCACCACATAAAAATAATTAATTTCATTATTAACCATAATTTTTTACTCATGGTATGTGGATCATTGGACATTATGATATTTAAAACCTTGAAATGAGATTGGACATACTTCTTTTTCTCCCACATCTATCTCAACAATTACCCAAATCCCCAGTTTTGCAATGATTTGATGTTTTGAAAAGGAAAGAAGCAACCTCGTATTAAAACTGACTTACATCAATATAGCTGGCCTGAGGGATCTACAATCTTTATTGTGTTTCCCTCAAAATTTTAAAAATATCCAGGTGGCTCTGTGGAGTGGCCTGAGGTGCCTGCCCTAGGACATGGTCTGTTTATGCAAAACAATACCACCCCCTTGCTGGTGCACGGTTCTCAGGACTTCTCCCTCTGTAGGATGATGTTAACTAAGCAGAGAATTGTGGATAGGAAGAGCAAAGGGGCGGAAAGGGGGAACTAAAAATCTGAAAATAGAATAATAGTTTTTAAAAGAAACACAATACATTTTTTTTTTCTTTCTTGTTTCTCTCCCCAGGGGAAGGATGGTACTGGGGATGGAACACCAGGGATTGTAGATGCTAGGCAAGCGCTCTACCACTGAGCTATATCCCCACAGCCTAAGAAATATATTTTTTAAATGCAGGCCTACTTCTGTAGCTTATATCTTATTAGGTATTTGATATCAGAATACAATTACAACTGACATAAATGATGTTATCTATTTGACTTTTCTTTCACTTCTAAATTAAATGTAATCTCAAGTGGAGAGACAGCCACAGTTTTCCAAATAAAAAGAAAGGTATAACTAAATTTAAAAAAAAGCTATATATTGTAGTAAATGTTGACGTATAATAAGTTTTAAGAAATAGGTGATAGTTAAACAATTGTTAGCTACCAAGTGGTTCCTTTGTCTTTCCCCTTTCAAGAAGGATGGTATATAGAAAGCAGAAACTATATTCAACTACTCAAGTCTACTTTAATTCAACATAAAACAGGAATAATTCTCTTTACTCTTTCTGATAAAAACAAAACACAAAGCAAATATTAGTTATAATTTGCAATTAATAACATGTTTTTAGTGAGCTGTTAGTTGATTTTCTCTGGAACTGCTTAGGTAGGTGGGATTTTTTGTCTTAATTCTATGTTACTTCCAGAGGGATGAATTACTTGTTTTTTCATGAGAGGATAAAAAGGATTTTTTCATCTCAATTTATTGGTTCTTTTTCCTCTGAAACATGGGCTTCTATGTGCTTATTTAAAAAAATAAAATAAAATAAATAAGAGGCTACTGCCATCTATTGGATGGAACGTGAGTCCTACTGAGCCACACAGACCCTCTAAACATCCAAACGTCTGACCTTTCTTTTAACTGCACAACTGGTATCTTAAAAGTTAAGATTCTGCATAACGATGAGGGTCTCCTTCCACCATCCATGCAATTCCCCTTATCCCTTCCTTTCCCTCCCACCTCTCTTCCCTATGTAGAGATAATCTTCTTCCCATGCTCTTCCTCCCTACCCCATTTTGAGTCACCCTCCTTATATCAGAGAAGAAAAATGAGAAATTATATCCCATCTGATTCAAATGTATGCAATGTCAAGGTCATTGTACTGTCATGTGTAACTAATTAAAACAAATAATTTTTTTAAAAAAATAAAGATTCTGCCTTTGATTTATGTGCATAGTCCCTGCTTTCCATCTCTAGAACTTGGTTTATTTTGACAATGTTTTCTATGGTAATAGGGTACTTTCTCTTCAGAAGTTTAAATACTTTCTACTGGAGAGATCTTGTGAAGTTTTTGCTTTCTCGTCAAGTCTTACAGAGTAAGGTAGGTATGTGGGGCAGGGGAGATGTAGCTGCATGAGTATGTTTAGAAGCAATCATATTTTTAAGAACAATTATATTTTTAGCACAGAGTAGTAGAGAATCTCCACTGAATTAAGAGGTAGAGAAATCAAAATTCTGTTACTAAATCATGATGCATTTTGAGGACAGCAATTTTATTGCCCTGGGTTTGGTTTCCTCATCCTTAAAATGAAATGACTGGACTAGAAATGATAAAATCTCTCATTTCTCTAAAAGTCTCTCTAAGGAGTTGTATTCGAAGAATAGTGATTGTAATAGAAAATGAAAATTTAAGGAGAAATGCCATTTTGCTTCTGAAAAGCATGAAAGAAGAATAAGTCTACAAAAACACTGAAATCTATTTTATTCCACTGCCCTTTCTCTATTCCTCAGTTCTTATTTTTATATTTTTTCAGGTACTCTGATTGCCACCATCCCCCATAACATCCCTTCCCACGCTCTCTCTCTCTATTGTCTCTCTCTCTCTCTCTCTCTCTCTCTCTCTCTCTCTCTCTCTCTCTCTCTCTCTCTTTCTTTTTTATTTTTTGCAGTGCTGGGGATGGAACCTGGTCCTGAGTCACATCTCCAGGCTGCTCTTTCCACTGTTGGTCAGCTTTTTTTCTTAGTCCTCCCCTCTTCATGTGACCCCTTGAGTCTCATATTTCTCTGCCCATTCGTTGATTCTGCATCACAAAATTCCAAGATCCGGTCTTGGAGAAACAGCCTCTTTTCTGAGGGGAGTAGATAGCAGAGAAGGAAGCTAAAACAGGCAGAACACACTTCATATTTGTTTGGATTTTTAGCCCTGGAAAGTCAGAGAAGTCTGGGGAAGTGAAAGGGGGAGAAACATACACATTGGGAATCTCCCTTGCAGCACCAAGAGCAAATTCAGACATTTTCGTACTGTGCCTACAATGCCTGCAACTAAACTGGTTGAAGAGTAGATGATAGAATACATTTCCTCGGATTCAAGATATTTGAAGGTGGCTATGGTTTTTTTCTTCCTAAAGAATGTCCTTGGGGTCATTATTGAACTCATTCTCATTTACTGTTTTGAAATTCAACATCCATAAAAACAGGAGTTCATTTACTCCTTCCTTCCTTTCTTCTTTCTGTCAGTCATTGCATTCATTTACATCAAATAAGAGAAGGTGAGTCTTCCAGACCAGATGAGTTCTCTTGAGGAGTGACCTCAAGGTGGTTCTAGAAGCATAAGCTAGTTAGGTTAGTTCTCCTGGCCTCTGTGGCTGTCATGTTCTCTTCCCCACTTCCTCTCTCAGGTATGGTGAGATTTGCTGTGCAGGGAGGGAGCATAGCCAGCCTTCTGTTGATCAAACTTTCAAGGAAATGAAAAATAGTTTCTTCTTACAAAAGTTCTGGAAAGCTTCCTAGACCTGTCTGTTTCCAGTAATGTCAGTGCAGAGAAGTTTGGAGGGCTCCAGGCAGCCAAGATAAAGGAAATAGGCCAACATCGATGTTCATAGCAGCACAATTCACAATAGCTAGACTGTGGAACCAACCCAGATGCCCTTCAATAGATGAATGGATAAAAAAAAATGTGGCATTTATACACAATGGAGTATTACTCTGCACTAAAAAATGACAAAATCGTGGAATTTGCAGGGAAATGGATGGCATTAGAGCAGATTATGCTAAGTGAAGCTAGTCAATCCCTAAAAAACAAATGCCAAATGTCTTCTTTGATATAATGAGAGCAACTAAGAACAGAGCAGGGAGGAAGAGCAGGAGGAAAAGATTAACATTAAACAGAGACATGAGGTGGGAGGGAAAGGGAGAGAAGGGAAATTGCATGGAAATGGAAGGAGACCCTCATTGTTACACAAAATTACATATAAGAGGTTGTGAGGGGAATGGGAAAAAAACAAGGAGAGAAATGAATTACAGTAGATGGGGTAGAGAGAGAAGATGGGAGGGGAGGGGAGGGGGGATAGTAGAGGATAGGAAAGGTAGCAGAATACAACAGTTACTAATATGGCATTATGTAAAAATGTGGATGTGTAACTGATGTGATTCTGCAATCTGTATATGGGGTAAAAATGGGAGTTCATAACCCACTTGAATCTAATGTATGAAATATGATATGTCAAGAGTGTTGTAATGTTTTGAACAACCAATAAAAAAAAGAAAAAAAAAAGAAAAGAAAAAAAAAAGGAAATAGGCCAGCAGGGCCTCACCTGGGGCCTGCAGGGGAGAAGGTCTGTTGGAGAAAGATCCTGTTTGTCTTTGCTGGAGAGTAACAGCCAGTCTTGCAGTCAGTGATAATGATTCATTTCCTTAGTTGAGGTTTGGGAGGATTAGAGTTGGAATTTGAAAAAGTCATTTCTATATCTGGAGATGAAGGAACTCTGAGTGATCATCATGTACTGTTTGCAGTTTTGTCATCTTTGGTAATATCACTGTCTTAGTCAGCTCAGGCTGCTCTAAAAGAATACCATAGGCTTGATGGCTTATAAACAACAGATATTTCTTCCTCACAGTTCTGGAGGCTAGAAGTCTAAGATCTGGGTGCCAGGAATGGGATGGACTCTCTTTTGGGTTGCAAATAGTGGTCTTCTCACTGTATATTCACATGGTGGAAAAGAGTGAGAAAACTCTCTGGGCTATTTTATAAGGGCACTATTTCATCATGTGAGCTTTGCCCTGACAGCTTAGTTACCTCCCAAAAGGACTCACCTCCAAATACCTTTACAATGGGGATTAGAGTTTCAACATATGAATTTTGTAGGGATATAAACATTCAGCCCTTAAAAATCCCCAATGACACTGCATTGAAAAAAAGGCAAACTAGAATTGTCATATTAAAAAATAAATTACATGAGCAAAATTCCATGCTCCAATGTCCTAAGATTGAACGCAAGACAGTTGATGTTTATAAGTAGTGCATGTTAGGTAGTATATGTATGTGTATGTGTATGTGTATGAATGTGTATGTTCTATGATTTTTCTGAACATTTATGCATTTTTGCCAGGGGCTCTAGGGATTGAACCCAGGGATTTTTGCTTGGTAGGCACAAGCTCTTCCACTGAGTTATACCTTCAGTCCCCAAACTTTCATACTTTAAAGGACATAATAAATCCATGAGCAATGTTGACAATCTCAGCTGAGTAGAGTTAGTGTGTATCTTGAACCACTGACTGGTTGTGGAAGTAGGGCATTATCCAGATATCCTGGTATGTGAAAAAAGTCCTCCCCAGGTTTGCTTTGGAAGGGATAAATATTTGTTGAACAATCTGACAGCATAAAACATGAATCCGCCAAGAGTGGAGTCCATGTACTCAAAATCACTTTGCTTCTATTGGTGCTGAAGATCCCTGTGGCTCACAGTCCCCAGGCTAAAGAATGTATGGCTAGTATGAATGCTCTCCCAGGTCCTTCTTGGGATGCAAAACTATAATGTCTAACTCACCTCTGTGCTCTTGTTTCTAGTATGTCCTATACTGGAGGAGCCATTGTTGAGACTGGTCCATGGAGGGAATCACCTCCCTTTATTTCCACACAACAAGCCAATACTGAGGCAGTCTTGGACATTTGTATGTAAAGCTCCAGTGCATTCCCCTTCGTATGCACTGCTCTTATGTGCCATAATTCTCTATAAATTACATGGCACGAAGAAAGAGACAGAGCCCAGTGACTGGTGTGGCATGCCATATTGGGTGATACCATAGGAGTGTGGGACAATCTTCCCATTCAGAGTTATGCTATTATGGTGTATCTTGGCAGGAGATAGGGAACAATCCTAAATATTCAGGTACTCCAATGCCTTTAAAACACTATTCTGGAATGCATTATAAAATGACAATAAAAGGAAAAGGGAGGTAGAGCTTTTAAGATTAAATAGGGACTTTGACTTGAAGGCAGAGATTTTTTTTTTTACCCTCCTCATGCTGGGAATCCAATCAAGTACCTCCTTATGCTAGATTTTTTTTTTCAAAACTGCAATGAGACAGGTACAGAGGTACAGTGGCATACACCTGTAATCCCAGTGGCTCAGGAGGCTGAGGCGCAGATTGCTAGTTCAAAGCCAGCCTCCGCAAAAGTGAGGTGCTAAGCAACTCAGTGATACTCTTCTCTAAATAAAATACAAAATAGGGCTGAGAATGTGGCTCCGTGGTCAAGTGCCCCTGAGTTCAATCTCTGACAAAAAAAAAAAAAAACGGCAACGAATTAGGTTTTTCTACTAGAATTTTCTATAAGTTCACTTTGAGTTTACCAAAAGTCTGTATTTTCTATTTTGATTAGATCCGGGGACCACTGGGAAGAACTACTTAAAGTTTTGGTTGTCATCAGCAACTCTCAGCTAACTACTAGGTGGAATGACTACATTACTCTTGGTTAAAACAAAAACCAAAACATGAATGAAGTTCACTGCCTGAATGGCAATAGCTGGCACTAATGGTGCCCTTCCTGTGTATCATACTTTGTATTGTGTTCACCCTGTGGGTTATTGTATTTATTCCCCATGCAACTCATGGGGCAGGGATACTCACTCCTATTCTAGAAAGGGAAAATGAGACTCAGAGAACATCATATAGCAGAACTAGGCTTGGATTCAGCGACCCTAACCCTAAAGCCTTGATTTATGATGAGAAGCTCTGTTTCTGCCAGGGGTTCAGTTGAGCAGCGTGGTACGGTGATTTCCTTCTATGGTGAGTGAGAGCTCCTATCTTATGTTGACAAATCATGGGGGAATTGTGAGCTGAAGTTCTCCAAGGAAGCCATACCTGTATTGAAGATGCTGCAGGCTGGCCCACTAGAACATGATGATTGTGGAGAGATGGGATATTGCAGATCAAGAACCAAAATTATCCTTTTGTGACTGGCTCACTTCGCTTAGCACAATGTCTTCGAGATTTTCTGGTGTTACTACACAGAGTCAGATGGCAATTATCAAGAATACAAGTCAAAAAAAAAAAAGCAAAATTTTTAATTTTGGGCTATCTTTAGTCCCTTTTAATAGCCATTTACTACCAACCTCTGTATCTGACCTAACATCATTGTGACGATTGGGCAAAACTCTTGGAATTTATTGTTAAACTTAGCAGACCTCCAGTTTCTACCAATCCTAAAGCAAAGAATGTTATAACATCCGAAACCTATAGAAGAGATTTCCCTAGTCTGCTGTGGCCCCTCTACCTTAAGCCCTCACCAATGTATTTGGTAAATGCATTAGTTTATGACCATTTTGTTGTTGTTTTGTGACTTTAAAAGTTAATGTGACCTTTTCTAGGGTGAAGCACATTAGTCAGGATTACCTGAATCCATGTTCCCAGACCTTGATCACTCATATTTGACTCAGAAATAAACTCTTTTATTCCCCCAAAGAGCTTTTTATATGTGTGAGTGAGTGTGTGTGTGTGTGTGTGTGTGTGTTAACAGGCCCCACATTTATTTGGCAGTCGTAACCGAAGACACATAGACATAGTCCCTAACTTCATGAAATTTATAGACTTACTAGTCTAATGATAGAGATACAACAGATGTAAAATAATAAATAGTTATTAATCAGTTACAATTGTTCCAAAATAATATTCTTTATTATTTCATTGTAAGCAGTCTATTTGTATATAAATCGAATATATTTCTCTGTATCCTGAGAGACAACTTTTTTTTCCCTTTAATTTTTATTGTTGGTTGTTCAAAACATTACATAGTTCTTGACAAATCATATTTCACACTTTGATTCAAGTGGGTTATGAACTCCCATTTTTACCCCGGATACAGATTGCAGCATCACATCAGTTACACATCCATTGATTTACATATTGCTCTACTAGTGTCTGTTGTATTCTGCTGCCTTTCCTATCCTCTACTATCCCCCATCCCCTCCCCTCCCCTCTTCTCTCTCCACCCCCTCTACTGTCATTCATTTCTCCCCCTTGTTTTTTTTCCCCTTTTCCCTCACTTCCTCTTGTATGTAATTTTGTATAACCATGAGGGTCTCCTTCCATTTCCATGCAATTTCCCTTCTCTTTCCTTTTCCCTCCCACCTCTCACCCCTGTTTAATGTTAATCTTCTTCTCATGCTCTTCCTCCCAACTCTGTTCTTAATTACTCTCCTTATATCAAAGAAAACATTTGGCATTTGTTTTTTAAGGATTAGCTAGCTTCACTTAGCATAATCTGTTCTAATGCCATCCATTTCCCTGCAAATTCTATGATTTTGTCATTTTTTAATGCAGAGTAATACTCCATTGTGTATAACTGCCACATTTTTTTTATCCATTCGTCTATTGAAGGGCATCTAGGTTGGTTCCACAGTCTTGCTATTGTGAATTGTGCTGCTGTGAACATCGATGTAGCAGTGTCCCTGTAGCATGCTCTTTTTAGGTCTTTAGGGAATAGACCGAGAAGGGGAATAGCTGGGTCAAATGGTGGTTCCATTCCCAGCTTTCCAAGAAATCTCCATATTGCTTTCCAAATTGGCTGCACCAATTTGCAGTCCCACCAGCAATGTACAAGTGTACCCTTTTCCCCACATCCTCGCCAGCACTTGTTGTTGTTTGACTTCATAATGGCTGCCAATCTTACTGGAGTGAGATGGTATCTTAGGGTGGTTTTGATTTGCATTTCTCTGACTGCTAGAGATGGTGAGCATTTTTTCATGTACTTATTGATTGATTGTATGTCCTCCTCTGAGAAGTGTCTGTTCAGGTCCTTGGCCCATTTGTTGATTGGGTTGTTTGTTATTTTATTGTCTAATTTTTTGAGTTCTTTGTATACTCTGGATATTAGGGCTCTATCTGAAGTGTGAGGAGTAAAGATTTGTTCCCAGGATGTAGGCTCCCTATTTACCTCTCTTATTGTTTCTTTTGCTGAGAAAAAACTTTTTAGTTTGGTAAGTCCCATTTGTTGATTCTAGTTATTAACTCTTGTGCTATGGGTGTCCTATTGAGGAATTTGGAGCCCGACCCCACAGTATGTAGATTGTAGCCAACTTTTTCTTGTATCAGACGCCGTGTCTCTGATTTGATATCAAGCTCCTTGATCCATTTTGAGTTAACTTTTGTGCATGGTGAGAGAAAGGGATTCAGTTTCATTTTGTTGCATATGGATTTCCAGTTTTCCCAGCACCATTTGTTGAAGATGCTATCCTTCCTCCATTTCATGCTTTTAGCCCCTTTGTCAAATATAAGATAGTTGTAGTTTTGTGGATTGGTTTCTGTGTCCTCTATTCTGTACCATTGGTCCACCCGCTTGTTTTGGTACCAGTACCATGCTGTTTTTGTTACTTTTGTTCTGCAGTATAGTTTGAGGTCTGGTATCGCTATACCGCCTGATTCACACTTCCTGCTTAAAGTTGTTTTTGCTATTCTGGGTCTTTTATTTTTCCATATGAATTTCATAATTGCTTTATCTATTTCTACAAGAAATGCCGTTGGGATTTTGATTGGCATTGCATTAAACCTATAGAGAACTTTTGGTAATATCGCCATTTTGATGATGTTAGTTCTGCCTATCCATGAACAGGGTATATTTTTCCATCTTCTAAGATCTTCTTCTATTTCTCTCTTTAGGGTTCTGTAGTTTTCATTGTATAAGTCTTTCACCTCTTTTGTTAGGTTGATTCCCAAGTATTTTATTTTTTTTGAAGATATTGTGAATGGAGTGGTTGTCCTCATTTCCATTTCAGAGGATTTGTCGCTGATATACAGGAATGCCTTTGATTTATGCATGTTGATTTTATATCCTGCCACTTTGCTGAATTCATTTATTAGTTCTAGTAGTTTTTTTGTAGACCCTTTTGGGTCTTCTAGGTATAGGATCATATCATCCGCAAATAGTGATAATTTAAGTTCTTCGTTTCCTATTTTTATGCCTTTAATTTCTTTTGTCTGTCTAATTGCTCTGGCCAGTGTTTCAAGAACTATGTTGAACAGAAGTGGTGAGAGAGGGCATCCCTGTCTTGTTCCAGATTTTAGAGGGAATGCCTTCAATTTTTCTCCATTCAGAATGATGCTAGCCTGAGGCTTAGCATAAATTGCTTTTACAATATTGAGGTATGTTCCTGTTATCCCTAGTTTTTCTAGAGTTTTGAACATAAAGGGATGCTGTACTTTGTCGAATGCTTTTTCCACATCTATCGAGATGATCATATGGTTCTTATTTTTAAGTCTATTGATGTGGTGAATAACATTTATTGATTTCCGTATATTGAGCCAGCCTTGCATCCCAGGGATAAATCCTACTTGATCATGGTGCACAATTTTTTTGATATGTTTTTGTATCCGATTCGCCAGAATTTTATTGAGGATTTTTGCATCTAGGTTCATTAGAGATATTGGTCTGTAGTTTTCTTTCTTTGAAGTGTCTTTGTCTGGTTTAGGAATCAGGGTGCTGTTGGCCTCGTAGAATGAATTTGGAAGTTCTCCCTCTTTTTCTATTTCCTGAAATAGCTTGAAAAGTATTGGTATTAGTTCCTCTTTAAAGGTTTTGTAAAACTCTGCTGTATACCCATCCGGTCCTGGGCTTTTCTTAGTTGGTAGTCTTTTGATGGTTTCTTCTATTTCCTCAATTGATATTGGTCTGTTTAGGTTGTCTATATCCTCCTGATTCAATCTGGGCAGATCATATGACTTAAGAAATTTATCGATGCCTTCACTATCTTCTATTTTATTGGAGTATAAGGATTCAAAATAATTTCTGATTATCTTCTGTATTTCTGAAGTGTCTGTTGTGATATTGCCTTTTTCATCCTGTATGCTAGTACCTGAGAGACAACTTAAAGAGATAATACTTCATTAATTTATCCATCATCCATCCATTCAGCAAATAAATATTTGGTAATTTTAGCTAAATATTTTTGCTAAAGAGTGAAGGATGTACAAAGATATTAAAAAGCAGGAATAATTTCTTCCCAAGGTGCTTCATATCTAAGAGACTGTCTACATAAAGAGTTACTAGATAAAAGAAATGAGGTAAATGCTGGGAAGAGTAAGAGTTTATAAAAGAATGAGCTTCACTATGAGTCACAGAAGTATTGATAAATTGGCTGGATATTGAAAGGGGAAAGAGGATGATAGAGAGGACACTGCAAATGGACAAAGGGACATTACTCCCTCCAGAGGCAACTTAAGCTCAATTCAGTAGGCAGCAGGGCTCAGTGGAGCTTTTAGAGCTGCAGAATTTCATGGCATGGCATGGGCTCAGTGGTAAAGGACGGCATTTAGAGTAAGGCAGATCCAGGCTAGCTTCTAGCCCCTGTTTTTGCTTTTTTTTTTTTTTTTTAACCTGTGTTTACTTGATCAGTTGCTCTGTGAACCTCAGATTTCCACACCTGTCACTTGAAGAAAATGATGCTTGCCTTGCAGTCTTGTTTGGAGAACTCAGTCCAATCATGTGTGCAGTATATCCCTGTAGGCCTGACTTGTGGGCAGATAATAATTCTGGTAGTCTTCCTGTGAGGTGCCTGGGGACGATTCTGGATGACCATAGACATGCTACAAAAAGAGGGACAGATCTGAGAGACTAGGAAGAATGGATAGAACCCAAAGCCCAACAGGAGGTGTGACGGTAGGTTGACAGGGCTGAGGAGTAAGATAACAAAAGGAGTTCTGGCAGTACCCAGACCAGGAATATATTCATTGTGGGACTCTGTGCCTGGAGCAGTCCTTCTGTGGAACCAGACTTTTCCTTTCAAGCCACAGCAAATTCTAGGAGGGCCTCTTTTCATACAAGCTTCAGATGGCTGATGCCAGATTTGCAACCAGAGGTACAAAAGATTTTCAGTTTTCTTCAGGGCTCAAACTACACAGCTTCACTTGGCTTCCTCTTATGTAGCAAGGTTGGCCAAGAAAACTACCCTTTGTTTTGTTTTGAATGGGAGGCACACTGTTATGTGGCACTTGGCATTTACTCCCCTCTACTCCTGAGGTGCTAACTTCAACTCTGCTCCCAGTGATGGTGAGGGTGGGATGGGAAAGATGGTCCTCAGTAGGCAGGCGGGTTTTCTACATTTGGACAGTAATCCTGGGCTTCAGCTTCAAATAGTTGTTTTTTTTTTTTAAATCCCTGATGACATTTACAACCACACAAGAGAAACAGAATTATAGAACAATATTAACTCATCATTGTTGAACTGAGATGAGATTAATGTTTTAAATACTTCCTTCTAGAGAAACCAAGCAGGAATCTACCAAGTGAGAAAATGTATCAGGAGGGAAGATAATTAGTTAAAAAGTTAAAATAGGCTAGTGAATCTGATAAGGGAAAAGTTGTTTTAATTATCCATGTATTGTCTTAAATCAAATCATACAATTTTCCAGAATAACATTTCTGTTATCATCAGGGATGAACCCCTATTCCAGGGTCTCAGAAATGCCTTTGGGTGTCCCATGTAAAGAGAAGACTGAGATGAAACTGAGAAGGTTTGATGAGATTCATGTTTCTGAACTGTACACCCTGTAATGGCTTTGCATCTGCACCAGCAGATGTCACTGTTTACATACAAAATGGAAATAGCCACCTAAAGATTTTATTTTTTTCTTATTCTAAACAAGACTAGTTTGTTCATATATAATATATATATTTCTTCCATAAATTCTTACCATGTGGTCAATTTTCTTCTGGAAAAGAATTACATTGATAATTCCTTTAAAGAAGAATGACTCAAAGAAATCAAATCTACTTGGAAATCAGATCAAATCAAAGAATGTTTATGTAGCACCACTTCCTGGGCCTTACCTATGGTTATCCAAACAAAAGCTATGAATAAATTCAAAGATGACTGGGTAGAAATTTTGTCTCCTTAGTCCTGCAATACTGTGAGAATATTGAGATGATAAGGGTAAAAGCATCCATTATGTGTATGACATACAGCAGATTCTCAATAAACATTTCATCATTATCTCTAGAAATTTACTTATGTAAATGAAACAATTGCACATTTAGTAGGTTATATTATACAGTTGGATTCCATTTAAAAATAATTATTGAACACCTGGTATTTGCATGAAACCAGCTTATGTGACGTGAGACATCCAAAAACAGATGAAGATCTGTCCTCCAGGGTCTTAAAATCTCTTTGGGGGAGATAAGGCTTAAATAATGCAGAAACTTAAGATGATGGAAGTCAAGTACTAAAACCAAAAATGAATTCATATTGTTTCAGGAAAAAGGGAGGTCAACTGGGATGGAGCAGAAGGCTTGTAAGAAGCCCCAAGATGGAAAGGGCAAATTCATTTGTTTGACAATGAAAGGCTGGAAAGGTCCTGTGTTATGTTTTGTTTTGTTTTTGCTGAAAGAGTGAAACAGTGCCCCCCCTCCCCGCAAAAAAAAAAAAAAAAGAAAAGAAAAAAGTTATTTTTGGAGGATCCATTTGATGGAGTTGTGAAAAATGAAATGAAGGGAAGAGTTGTAGAAATTGGGAGTGAGGATCTGAACTCCAATGGTAACTGAGAGTAAGATCACCCCCAGAGGGCATAAGGAAAGAACACGGCTACTATGCCAGTATATTGACAGGTAAAGTCATTATATTTTCTTCACTTCTCAGGTGAACATTAAGACACAAGGATTGATACATGGTCAGATAATGAAGCAGAAGTTTAAATTCAGGGGTGTTTCCAGAAACTCTAGGACGTATGGACGCTGCAAGTATACAAAAAGAGGGTGACCTGAATCTCATGAACTTGGATGATATCAATGGTGTTGCTCTTGATAGAAATGGAAAACCTGAGGAGGAAGCTAGCTTGGATGGAATGATGTTCAGTACAATGTGGTCATGTAGTTAAAACTGACCAGAGTGAGGCTGGCAGAGCTATGGATGCACTGAAGGTGAGAAGCTAGAAGCCTGACCAGAGTTGGCAGGATTTGAAATTGTGTTTAGAAGCCATTGACTCAGAAGAGGAAACAACAGGGAGGAGAGGGAGAGAAGGCACCATGTTGTAGAAGTAAAGATTCATGCCTTAAGGAATCAGTTCATTTCATTAAGTCACATAACACCATAGTCTGAATATGGTATGTACCTCATGCTGAAATTTGATTAGCATTGTGGTGGAGGTGGGAGATAGGGCCTGTAAGAGGTGACTATGTTGTTAAGAGGGATTGTATGGGATTGGATTAGTTTTGGAAGAGTAAATTCTTATAAAGGAAGACTGACCCCTCTTGCTTGTCTCTCTTCTTCATGTACCCAATTGTCCATCCCCTTTTCCACCATGTTCTGATACTGTATGAGGCCTTAACCAGGTGTAGCCACCTACTCTTGGATTTCCAACCTATAAAACCACAAGCTAAATATTTTCCTTCTTTCCTTTACTCAGCCTTGGATATTCTGTTATAGCATCAGAAAATGAACTAAAACAATAATAATAAGTAATATTCAGTAAAGAAAAATAGTTAGAAAACTCTCCCTAGTGTGGTGTGCTCTTAAGACAAATTTCTGTTGATTCTGCATCTTGGCTGCATACACATTATGGGAATTGTGTTTAGAAGCCTTCAGACTATCCCCTTCTGCCCATCCCAGGATGCTATAGTTTGGATCTAAAATGTCCCCCTGGGACTGGGAATGTAGCTCAGTGGTACAGCGCTTGCCTAGCACGTATGAAGTCTTGGGTTCAATCCTCAACACCACAACAGATAAACAAAATGACCTCCAAAGGCCCATATGTTGAAGGTTTGGACTCCCATCCTTGGCACTCTTGGGAGATGGTGGAACCTTTAGGAGGTGAGGACTAGTGGGAGAAAGTCACATCACTGGGGGAGTGCCCTTGAAGGGGACATGAGAACCCTGTCTTCTTTCTGTCTCTCTTTTTCCCTTTCTGGCTGCCATGAAGTGACAGGTTTGCTCTACCACATGCTCTCTGTCATGATGGTTTGCCTTGCCACAGTGCCAAAACAACAGGCCAAGTGACCATGGACTGAAACCACTGAAACTGTAAACCAACATAAATCTTTACTCCTTCAAAGTTGTTTATCTTGGTATTTTGTCACCAAGCTAGAAAGCTAAGACACAAGGTTTAGTCATAATTACTTGGGACCTTCAAATATCCCTCTCCCAGTCAGCAACCCATCATACTTGCTCACCCTTTCAGATCTCTGTGAAGTCAACTTATTTACCAATGTGGAAGGTCCTGTTCTTGATACGAATCATTTCCTGAATCTATGAGGGAGGGAGGGAAATGTGACTAATAATTCAAAGCAGTTACAACCATTTCCCAAACATCTTGTCTTTCATTTTCTACTGACTCATTCTCAGAGCCTGACAGGCTCTTGAATACATCCATGCCTTAGTTTTCTCAGCTGCAGAGGGGGTGAATGATGCTTACCTCTCAGGGTGGAATAAAGATTGTAGGAATAATGTGTGTAGGGCCCATTGAGGGTGTGCAGTTAGTAGACATGTTAGAACCAGTAATGTGTGTGGGTTTTTATTTTTTTTCCCATATTGGGTAGGCTTGGGAAGAGGACTGCTGTTAGTGAGACCAGAGTGACAGTGACAGAATCCCAGAGTAAATCTTCACTTGACATAAGTGATGAAAATGAAGATTACATGTTCGGCCAGAGAAAAGGAATTTATGGAAATGAATGTCACAGCTCTGATCACTTTGTATATGAGTGTGTGGTTAGAGGCAGCATTTCTTTTGTTTAAAACCCTGTACACTAATTAGCATTCAGAGAAAGGTTGTGGAATCATTCAGGCCCACTGCAAACAAGAAATCGGGTGCCAGCAAGGCCAATGTTGTTATGAGAATGTTGAGCTATTAATCATAAAAAAGCAAAACAGGGCACTTTTATTTATAGCAAACTGTTGCTAAGCAGTTAATAAAGACCCCTTCAGAGCTTGATTTTTTTTTTCATAGAAAAGGACTTGGCTAATATATCAGTTTTTCAGATGAAATACAAATTCCATGCTTGTGGAAGGATTCCATGCTTGTGGCTTTTAGACCAAGGTCCTTAGTATTGGCCAGTCCATGTAGGATGGGGTGCATGATGTGGAACAGCCCTGTGAGGTGCTTATGCCTCACTTTAACAGCACACTGGGTATAGGAAGCCCCTTTAGATTAGAAATGAGTTGGTAGCCCCCAAGAAAGCCCAGATCAACTCTTATGCCTTCTTGGGTTTCCCAGGTCACTGCCTGCTATGCTGGCAGAGACTAGGAGCCTGTCTGTTGCCATCACTCAGATTTCCTTTTCCTAGATCCTCTAGAGATACTGTGCAGTAGTATACCGACAACAAAGGTCCACTTGTGCTCAGTCTCTACTAGGGTGATCTGCAGATTCTTTTCAAAATCCAAGGGCTAAACTTTTACAGTTTCTAGATAAAGCAGGCAATTGAATATTTGTGAAGTTTGTGAATTGCTTCATGCATATATTTTGACCTGTCCAACTTTAGCAAATAAAAGAAATGGTAAGCAGAAAAATAGCCCCCTAAAAGGTAACTACATCTTGATTCTTGAAACCCATATGTATTGTCTTTGTTTGAAAAAAAAAAGGACCTTTGCAGATGTGATTAAGCTAAGGATCTTGAGATTGAGAGATTTCCTGGATTATATAGTGTACCCTAAATGTAGTTGCCTGTATTCTCCCACCCAATTCATGTTGTAGCCTAACCTCCAAGGTTATGATATTAGGAGGTGGGGCATTGGGAGGTATTTAGGTCATGACAGTAGAGTCATCATGAATGATGTCCTTTTTAAAGAGTCCTCAGAGGACAAAGGGCTAGGGGTTTAGGCTCATGGTAGAGTAATTGTGTAGTATGGGCAGGGCTATGGGTTTGAACCTTAATACCATTTAAAAAAAGTTCTCAGAGAGCTGCCTTGCCCCTTACACCACATGAGAACACAACACACACACACACACACACACACACACAGAGAGAGAGAGAGAGAGAGAGAGAGAGAGAGACTCCATCTGTGAACCAGGAAGTGGGTCCTCAACACACATCAAATCGGCTGCACATTTATCCTAGACTACCTAGCCTTCAGAACTGTGAGACATATTTCTGTTGTTTATAACCCTCTTGGTTTTTGGTATTTTGTTATAGTTGCCCAAATGGACTAAGTCAGAGATTGGAATGATACAGCCACAAGCCAAAGAGTGCCAAAGTCACCAGAAAGAAGAGGCAAGGAGTAGATGTCCCCAAGAGTCTCCAAATGTAGTATGATCTGCTGACACTTCGATTAAGCCCTAGTGAAACAGATTTCATAATTCTGGCCTTCAGAACTGTGAGGAATACATTTCTGTTGTTACACCAAATATGTGGTAATTCATTCAAATATGTGTCAATTCAAATATTAGGTAATTCATAGAAAACTAATACAGAAAGCACAGCTATTTTCCCCTCAGACTCTAAACAACCAAACTCTACTTGGTCCTAAAATTTTAGAATAGCAAGCATAAGATGATTGTGTCCTATACAGACATTACTGGGTGACAGTTACATTCTATTAACATATATTTACAAAGAAAACAATCGTGTATAATTATTATTATGAAAGTAAAATACATTCAGTGCAGAACATAGAACTAAATTGTCTAGCAAAATACAAAATTAAGGGTGCTGTCCACTTTGGATCCCCAGAAGTCAATCCTTTAACAGTTTCTTATATATTTTTCTTTAAATTGTTATAAGCAGAAGGAGATATGCATCTCTCCCTTTTTACACAAGATCATTGTGTAGATCATTCATTCATACTATTCAGTTCCTTTTCTTATTCACTTAAAAATGGTTCTTGGAAGGCAGGGGTCTTGCTATGTTGTCCAAGCTGATATCAAGTTCCTGGGTTCAAGAGATCCTCCCACCTTGGTAGCTGGAACTTCAAGCACATGCCATCAGCCTGATTTGTTATTTTCTTATCAATACATAGATATTTCCTCATTCCTTCTCAAAAATTGTTCTAAACTGTTCACTGTGTGGCTATATCATAATTTGTTTAATGAATCCAAAATGGTCAACTAATAAAGGTAAATGAAATATGTTTTAACATAGAGGGCAAATTATACTGGCAGTGATACAATAGGTAGAATTAGAAATTTGCATGTGTGAAGAAAGTAGCCCCATGTGGACAATGTAAGCCATAGCTCAAGGTGAGAGGGTGAGGGGTGTGTGTGTGTGTGTGTGTGTGTGTGTGTGTGTGTGTGTGTATTTATCAAAATATCTAGTTAGAAAAAGATTGAAGAGCTATGGAGAAGTTTTTCTAAGCTCAAGATGAAATGTTGGGCAGAGGTGACTGATAAGGCTGGCTTTCTTTGGTGCCCAGGAGAACAGACACATGTTGTCTCCTGGGGTGAGATGAAAAGGACTCCTCACCCCCTCACCCTACATGGCACATGGGAACGGCTTCTTCTTCTAGGATTGTTGCCAGGCAGAGATAATTATTTGTGCACCTATGCATTGCCGTTGACCCTGGGAAGAGAGTGAGTGGGCTGTTTTGTTCTTTCTGTTCCCACCCTGGAGCTGAGCCCCTCCTGAGCCCTCGGTGCTGCACCTGTGGGGCGGGCACAGCTGCCAATGGCAGCACCGAGGTAATTAGGGGAAGAATATGCTAATAAGCAGATGCCCATGATTAACTTGCCTTTTCTGTTGTCTGTCAAACCCAAGCTGCATTTGTTGGAAAAGATAATTAAATTGGAATCAGATGCCTGCAGTAAATATTTTATTCAGAACCTTACAGGACAATAAAGGAAGTTGACTGTGACATTCCCACCCTCAAATTTCCACCTTTGTCTGAGGCCTGGGCCAGACTAAGGGCTTGAGCTCAGAAACTGTTCAATTGAGCTTCTCATTAAACAATCAAGGGCTCAATTGTGTGTGTGTGTGTGTGTGTGTGTGTGTGTGTGTTGCTTATTAGCTTATTTATTCTACAGTAATGCTTATTTGTTCCTTTATGAGTAGACAGAACTTGATATGGAAGGTGTGGAATCCAGAGCAACTTACCCTCTCTAGCCCCACCTGCCCCTGAGCATCCCATTTGGGCATCTCATTTGAACATTCCATTTTCACATCCCCTTTGAGGTTTCTTTTGCATATCCCCTTGTGAATCTCTGCTGTGCAGACCATTTACTTGACTCTGAGGGGATCTTGGGCTCTGGATTCTTCCTTCATAGAGACTGTCCCCATACACCATCATGGTGCTGAAACTCAGTGACTACACACATTTTGGCTTCTCTCCTGGACATTTATGACTTGTTCTAGCAAGTGAGGGTTCTGAAGGTGACTTTGGAATGGTAAGCATCTGTCAGATTCCTTTTTCTCATGTGACACATTAGCCCTGATGCATCTTATAGAATGGGACAGTGAAGAGTGATTACAAGGCAAGGGAACATTCCTTTTAGCACCAAATGGTAGTTTTCTTAAAAGAATTCATATTATTAAACTACAGACCCTGCACCTAATAGAAGAAAAAGTAGACCTAAATCTCCATCGTGTCAGATTAGGCCCTGACTTCCTTAATAAGACTCCTGTAGTTAGAGATATAAAATCAAGAATCAATAATGGGAATGATTCAAACGAAAAAGCTTCTTTTCAACGAAAGTAACAATCAGTGAGGTGAACAGAGAGCCTACAGAATGGGAGCAAATTTTTACCACATGCAGATAAGATAGAGCACTAATCTCTAGGATATATAAAGAACTAAAAAAAAAAATCTTAATAACCCAAAAAACAAATAACCCAATCAATAAATGGGTCAAGGAACTGAACAGACACTTCTAAGAAGAGGATATACAATCAATCAACAAATATTTGAAAAAATGTTCAACATCTCTAGCAATTAGAGAAATGCAAATCCAAACTACTCTTAAGATTTAATCTCACTCTAGTCAGAATGGCAGCTACTAAGAATACAAACAACAATAAGTGTTGGTGAGGATGTGGGGAGAAAGGCACACTCAACATTGCTGGTGGGACTGCAAATTGGTGCAGCCAATATGGAAAGCAGTATGGAGATTCCTTGGAAAACTTGGGATGGATCCACCATTTGACCCAGCTGTTCTACTCCTTGGTTTTTACCCAGAGGACTTAAAAACATCAAGTGACACAGCCACATCAATGTTTATATCAGCACAATTTACAATAGCTAAACTGTGGAACCAACCTAGATGCTCTTCAATAGGTGAAATGTGGTATTTATATACAATGGAGTATTACTTAGCATTAAAAGAGAATAAAATTATGGTATTTGCAAGTAAATGGATGGAGTTGGAGAATATTGTACTAAGTGAAGTAAACCAATCCCAAAAAACCAAATGCCAAATGTTTTCTCTGATATGAGGATGCTGATCCCTAATGGGGACGGGGTGGGGGAGCATGGGAGGAATGGAAGAATGTTAGATAGGGAAAAGGGGAGGGAGGGGAAGGGAAGGAGAAGGGGGTAGGAAAGAGGGTGGAATGAGATGGCCATCATTACACTAAGTACATGTTTGAAAACACAAATGGTGTGACTCTACTTTGTGTACAACCAGAGACATGAAAACTTATGCCCTGTATGTGTACTATGAATCAAAATGCATTCTGCTGTCATATATAACAAATTAGAATAAATAAATAAAATTAAAAAAAAAGAATTTATATGAGGAAAAGATTTGTAAAGCGAATCCAGTATGCCCTATCATGGGTCAAGGAACTGAACAGACACAAGGTGGCCCTTGATGGGGAGGCCCACCCACCAAGTCTGCTCCCCTTCTCATGCCTAAGGCCCAGGGAGGGATGAGCAACTGGCCCAATCACTTATTTGTAAGAAGAAGACAAAGGACCCAGAGGGGTAAACTCACAGAAAAGGCCTGATCTATCAGAGAACCAGGATGTGCCCATGTGAGCTTCAAATTTCTGGAGCATCTTTTTCTCTAGGTATGCTGATATCACAGAAATTTTTTTCTGCATACCCAAGAGATGGGTGACTCCTATGTTCCATTTAAATTTATAATTAGATACATCAAATTAAGAGGCTTTTCTGCCCAGTGAAAGAAGCAATTAACAGAGTGAAAAGACACCTACAGAATGAAATACTTGCAAACCAATATCTGATAGGGGATTAATTTCCAAAATACATAAGAAGCTCCTAAAATTTAGTAGCAAAAAGCCAACCCAAAACAAAACAAAAAACCAAACACACACACACACACAAAATCAAAACAAACCCAACCTGGCTTTAAAAATGTCAAAAAGCTTGAATACACATTTCTCCAAAGATGACATACACAAGGCCAACAGCTATATGGAAAGATGATCAACTTTACTAATCATCAGGGAAATACAAATCAGAACTACAACAAGAGGCTGGTGTTGTGGCTCAGTGGTAGAGCGCTTACCTGGCAAGTGCGAGGTGCTGGGTTTGATCCTCAGCACCATATAAAAATAAATAAATAAAATAAAGGTAGAACTCCAACTTAATATATCCTTCAGTGGATGAATGGATAAGAAAAATGTGGTATATATACACAATGGAATTTTACTCAGCAATAAAAAAGAATAAAATCATGGCATTTGCAGGTAAATGGATGGCGTTGAAGAAGATAATGGTAAGTGAAGTTAGCCAATCCCCAAAAACACAAACGCAGAATGTTTTCTCTGATATAAGGAGGCTGACTCATAGTGGGGTAGGGAGGGGGAGCATGGGAGGAATACAGAGATATGAAAAATTGTGGTATATATGTGTAATAAGAATTGTAATGCATTCTGCTGTCATTTTTTTTAAATCAATAAAAAAATACCGACATCACCTCAGACCTGTTAGGATGGCTATTATAAGAAAAACAAATGACAGCAAGTATTGTCAAAAGTGTGGAGAAAAGGGAATATATGTGCATTGTTGGTGTGAAAGTAAAATGATGTAGCTGGCATGGAAAACAGTATCAAGGGTTCCCAAAAATTTGAAAATAAAACTACCAATCCCACTCCTGGGTACATATCCAAAAGATTTGAAATAAGCATCTTGAGGAGACATCTGCACTCCCATGTTTGTCATAGCATCATTCACAATATCTAAGACATGGAAATAAGGTAAATGTCTATCAACAAATGAATGAATAAAGAAAATGTGGCATGTCTATACAATGGAATATTATTTAGCCTTAAAAAGAAGAAAATTCATTTTAAGTTCTATTTAATTCATTTGCAACAAATTTAGGAAACTGGAAGACATTATATGAAATGAAATAGTCATAAAAGGACCAAAAATACATGATTCTTTTTTATATAAAGTATCTAAATACTTTATTTGAAGGTATTTTAAATATAGAAGCAAACAATAGAGAAGCAGTTACCAGGTGGTGTGAGGAGGAGGATATGGAGATTCATTGTTCAGTGGATAAAAAGTTACAGCTATACAAGATAAGTTTCAGAGATCAGCTATACAACATCATACCTATAGTTAACAGTAAGATATTGTGTACTGAAAATTTTGTTAAAAGAGTAAATCTCATGTTGTGTTCTAACCACAAATTAAAACAAAACACATCCAAAAGGATACAAGGACATTTTTAGAGGTGATAGATATATTTATTATGTGGATCAATCTACTTAAGTAAAAAATTAATAATTTATAATTAGGGATTGGGAAAGGAGACTTCTCCATCAACTCCTTCTACACATTAATCTATTAAGCAAAGAGTGGATGTATTTTATTGTAAATAATCCTAAATCCTAAAATCTCTCCATTTCTTATGCTTCCATGTTATCATATTTAACAAAACACAAAAATTCAATTGAATCAATGCATAAATTAATATTCTATCTATTGACCATTTGTATGTCATCTTTGGAGAAATGTATTTTGTATTCAAGCTTTTTGAACTTTTTAAAGCCAAGGTTTTTTTTGGTTTTTTTTTTTTTTTTTAACTTTCACACCAACAAATATTTAATTATCAATCCATAAATGAGTAATACCATTTGCCTGGCAGGCTGCTTGGTGCTGAGTTTGCAGAGCTACATAGCACAACTGGGCTCTCTGCTACTCTGCTGCAATATAGTACAAACAGAAAATAGACCAAATTTGAGCAGAGCTGGGATTGCTGCTATGTCTCCCATCTGCGGTGTGGGGACGTCCTCAGAGTGGGGTCTTCAGAGGTGAATAACATAGAGCTTTGCCTGAGGAAGTTGTTATTCAACTTTCATGATCAATGGAACTTTCTGTTGTATATCCTAAACATTTGCAAATCTCAGCTAATAGAGTCCTTGTGTTTTACTTCCCTGGACAAACCCTATGACTTCTTTATGTATCTTGAACATTTAATTGGGGACACACTGTGACCTCTTTCAAAAGCATGTAATCGATATCCCTTTTCAGATGGCTTTTTTTTTTTTTTGCAGTTTGCTGATGTATGACTAAAGGTACATCTCCCACCTTCTTGACTGTGCCCTAGCTGATGGCCACAAGACCTGAAGGCCTTTATCCAATCTCCTCATACACAAGGCAAAGCTTGTTGTTTCAGCAGCGAGGACCCAGGGGTGGAGGCTCTCTCTTCTGACTTAGGTACTCTGTTCTTTTCTACCTTCCACACAGTTCTTATAAACAACACAGGTTTGTTCTCAAAATCCTGAGATTTTGGAGTATATAAGGAGATGGTCTCTTTTTTTTCCCCCAAACAATCTTAGTTCTGCTTGTCTTCATTAAAAACAAAACAAAACAAAACCCTCCTTTTATAAAAAGCAAAACAAACCCACTGGGAAGTAAATGCACCTAGGAAAGCAGGGGGCCTGACAGAAACAAGAGGGATAGAAGCTGCCTTGGGGTGAAACACTGGAGTATGACCAGAGTCCAGCCTGGGTGGACTGGGACAGCCCCTACTGGCAGCCATGCATGATGGGGAGATTCAGGAACATTGCCAGTGGGGGAGGAGTTCAATATGGTGGTGTGACTCAGCTTTCCATTGCTGTAAAAAAATACATGAGAAAATAACTTAAAAAGGAAGAAAGTTTATTTTTTTTATTGTTTGTTTGTTTTGACTTTCGTTTCAGAGGTTTCAGTCTATGCTGCTTGTTCCCATTGCTTTTGGGCCTGTGGCAAACAGTACATCAGGGAAGAAGTGCAGGATAAAGGAAAATGATTTACCTTTTGGCAGCCAGGATGCAAAGAGAGAGAGAGAGAGAGAGAGGAAGGGGTCAGGGTCCCCAAATCCCTTTCCAGGACATAGCACCAATGACCTACCTTCCTCCCTGTAGGCCCCACCTCCTAATGGTTCTATCACCTCCCCATAACACCAAGGGCTGGGGACCAAACCTTCCACAAGTGGGTCTTAGGGGGAGATTTAGTATCTAAACTATAGTGTTGGGAAAAGGGAGTTGTCAGTGACGGAAGACACTGGATACATCTCTGCTTGTGAGTAGGAAGAGTATCAGAGATCCTGGTTTACTACAGGTTATATATTCTGCCTTCAAGGTTATTCAGGAGGGTGGGAGCAATTTAGTAAATGTCAAATGTGGAAAATACTATCCCTGCAAAATTTTTTAACTATTCAAACACTTGCATAAGGTGAACAAAGCCCCTGGTTAATAAGGAACACCTTCTTGAATCTTTAGGAAAGCAGGGGGCCTGACAGAAGGGCTCTCTGAGCACCCCCCTCCTCTCCTTCCCTCCTTTTATTCTTTAAACTAGACCATATCCTTGGTGCTTTCCTTGGTCTACCTAGCCCAGCGTAACCAAGAAATCCTTCCAAGTCAGTTTAGTGAGAGTCCTCCCACCTTTGATATCTTACCAAGTTCCTCTTCCCTCCTCTCCTTGATACTTACCCAGTTTTCTCTCATTAATTGTCCATCCATTCCCTCACCCTGGTCATTGGCTATAAATTTCCACTTGTCCTTGTTGTACTCAGAATTTAGTTCAACCTCTCTTCCTATTGCTCACATACAATGTTACTGAGAAAAGGGAACTCTTGCACACCATTGGTGGGAATGTAAGTTATTGTGAAAAACCTGGAGGTTACTCAAAAAATTAGCAATAGAATTACCATATGATGTAGGAGTATTACCACTGAGTGTACATCCAAAGGAAATAAAATCAGTATGTGGAAGAGACATCTGCATGTCCATGTTCACTGCAGCACTATTCACAATAGCCAAGAAATGGAAGCAACTTTAGTGTTCAATTGATAAATGGATAGAACTGGAGAGCATTGTGGTAAGTGGAATAAGCCAGGCACAGAAAGAAAAGTATTATCTGATCTCACTCATTTGTGAAATCTAAAAAATTGGATCTCATAGAAGTTGAGACTAGAATGGTGGTTACCAGGGAGAATGGGGAGGGGTGAGGGTTTGGGAAAGTTTGATCAGTGATACTAAGTTACAGTTATATAGGAGTAATAAGTGCTGGTGTACTGTCAAGCCATAGGATGACTATAGATAACAATTATGTACTGAATGTCTGAAAAAGCTAGAAGAAAGGATTTTGAATATTTTCACCAAAAAATAAGTGATAAGTATTCAAGGAGACAGACACATTTAACCTGGTTTTTAACATTATACAGTGTATACATGGTATAAATGTATACTCAATGTAAACATCATGCATGTTACCACATTAATGTGTACATTTTTTATATACCAGCTATTAAGAACACAAACAACAATAAGTGTTGGTGAGGATGTGGGGGAAAAGGCACACTCATACCGGGGAGTCTCCCTGAGAACTCCCCGGGCCTTTCAAACATGGCGGTGGGCAAATTGCCAGTGGGCAGCTAGAACTCCCTGGACCTTTCAGATAAGAAGCCCCTAATGCAACATGGCAGCGGGCAAGTTGCCAGTGGGCAGATAACAAGCTGTTTTGAAAACCTTCTAATTGGTCCTCCCGTCTTCCGCGCTCGTGAACAGTTCGTGCCCCCCATGAATCTTATGCAGGGCGGACGTGTGGTGCGTGCACCGTAGGTGATGACCTGACCTTTACTATGATTGGCCTCCGGAGCTTCCTGGTTTAAGATAACTGACTCTCACTTTCTATATAAGCTAACACCAGCTTGCAATAAGGTGCTTCATCTTTGTCACTGCTATCTCTGTGTGCCTTTTAATCTCTCACAACGAACCTTGGCCTTTCACATACATTGCTGGTGGGACTGCTAATTGGTGCAGCCATTATGGAAAGCAGTATGGAGATTCCTTGAAAAATTTGGAATGGAACCACCATTTGACCCAGCTATTCCACTCCTTGGTCTATACCCAAAGAAATTAAAAACAGCCTACTAAAAGGACACAGCCACATCAATGTTTATAGCAGCACAATTCACAATGGCTAAACTGTGTAACCAACCTTCATGCCCTTCAGTAGATGAATGGATAAAGAAAATGTGGTATATATGCACAGTGAAATATTACTCAGTAGTAAAAGAGAATAAAATCATGGAATTTACAGGTAAATGGATGGAGTTGGAGAATATAATGCTAAGTGAAGTTAGCAAATCCCAAAAAACTAAATGCCAAATATATAAGGAGGCTGATTCATAATGGGGCTGGGAGGGGGAGCATGGGAGGATTAGACAAACTCTAGATAGGCAAAGGGGTGGGAGGGGAAGGGAGGAGGCATGGGGGTTAAAAGATGGTGGAATAAGATGGACATCATTATCCTAAGTACATGTATGAAGACACAAATGGTGTGAATATACTTTGTATACAACCAGAGATATGAAAAATTGTGCTCTATATGTGTATTATGAATAGTAATGCATTCTGTTGTCATATATAACAAATTAGAATAAAAATTAAATTAAATTAATTTTTTAAATTATTTCTTTTTTAACAAGTGTCATAATTTCTCTTTAATATGGCCTAGGACCTAACATTAGAGGCCACATTGATATAAGACCTTTGGTGGCTTTAGAGACAAATGTCTTAGATATAATTTCTTATCACACTATTTTTTTTTAATTTTAATTTTTTTAGTTGTAGTTGGACACAACACCTTTATTTCACTTATTTATTTATTTATTTTTTATGTGGTGCTGAGGATGGAACCCAGGGTCTCGCACTTGCGAGGCGAGCGCTCTACTGCTGAGTCACAACCCCAGCCCCATCACACTATGTTTTAGCTTTGTTAGTCTCTGTTTTCTTGTCTGAAAAAATGGAAACAATATTGTCAAGGATTTTAAGGGGTCTAACAATTTACCATACTTGCAGGCTAACAAATCAGTCTGCCACAATTTCATAACTGCTGGAAGAAGAGCTGTGATCCTTTGGCCAGATTCAAAGGACACTATCTCAGGGCAATAGTATCCCCATTGTCAGTCTTCTAGCCAGTTCCTCAAACCCCATAGCCCACAGGGCAAAGGACAGGCAAGCTTATTACCTGATATCAAAGATTTGAGTTTTCCAAGCTCCTCTGTAATTCAGGGCATTTGATGTGTAGTCATCACTTCTTTTCTCTAGATGGAGATATTTTTAATTTTCCTAGACAGTAAACACAATCACTGTACTTCTGTCTTCCAATGTTGTTTGCTATATAAACACCTGTGAAAGAGGAGTGCCTAACAAAGGGAGTGAGTCCCCTTACTTGCTAACCATGCAGAATTCCAAAAGACACTTGGGGAATTATCTGCAAACTTATTATAAACTTCAAAAAGTTTTTGTGAGATTGTTTATTTTCTTTCAGGGAGGGAGACATAAAGGCTCACCCAGTGTCTGAAACATGGTGAGTACTGAATAAAAGTTAGTCTCCACTTTAAAAGGAAAATTCACAATGACAGAAGTCTCTTCCAGTTGGCTGATCATGTCATATATCTTTCCACCCACACTATTCATCAAATTTCAGTGATCTCTGGCCAATGTCTAAAATGCCAATGTTTTAAACTGCTTTTCCTTCCTTTGTCTCCTTGTTCGCCAAAAAATCAAGAAGTACCCAGAAAATAGCTATAAATTAAGTTAGGGAGATCTGTGCTACCAGCTTCAATTTTCTGTAATTCTAACAGCTTTTCAGATTGTGGAAGATTAAATTCCACATAGTTGAGCCAGTAATAGCTTCAAAAACACACAGTTCCTGAGTTGCTTCCTAGTTTATTTTTGGCCTCAATCTTACTTTAGAAGTACAGATTTAAGTATTTTTAAAAATGAAATGAATAAAAAGGTTGGATTTGCTCATAAGAATACAAAGTAAGGGGTTTGGTGGGAAACACATTTGGAGTGGAAATTTATCTTATTATAATCCATTGCATTTTAGTGTTTAGTTCTGTCCAGGGGATCACATAGGGAATACCAGAGGATGTTGCTAAAAACTTTGATTTGTAAAGAATGTCTCTTTTCCAGCTCAGATTTTCCAATTCCACACAAGCAGAGAGACTTAGGGCCTTGGACAGGAAATACCAACAACTTATCAGTATCTCAATTCTTAGAAAAGTTTAGTGAAAATTCTAGAGTTGTTTTGTTTTGTTTTTGTTCTAAGGAGCTATCCTAGGGTCTCATGCACGCTAAGCATGTACTGTACTACTGAGTTATATCCCTAATCTTAGTGAAGATTTATTTAAAAAAAACCTCTTCAAATAAATGGTTTCTGATATAGAATAGTATAATGGGAATACCTACTCCCTTAGAAACAAAAATTTTATAGACCATCTTCATAAGTAGTTAGTTCAAAAGATTAGACTTTTAAAATGTCTTCTACTGAACTTGATGCATAAAACTCAAGAGCGTCTGAAGGAAAAACAGAAATAGCCACAGTCTCTACTTTTTAGAAACTGTTACTTGAAAACAAAAAAGCAAAACAAAACAAACAAAACCCAATCATGTAGAATAGAATCAGATAGGCCAATACAAACTAGGGAGAAGGGTGACAGCGAAAGGGTTGCAGACAAGGAGGTCTCAGGGAGACTAGTAGAGGTAGAGGTCTCAGGAAGACCAGACCAGTAGAGGTGGAGAGACTACCAGAAGGATTACATCCACCTTAAATCTGAAAATACCTAAAAGAGTAACTGGACAGATTAGAGCAGAATGAAGGAAAGAAATTTCTGGGTCAGGCCAATGATTTAGAGGCATAGAGTCCACTTAAAGGAGAATATATGATTTAAGGGATAGTCTTCCAACTGCATAACTTCTGAGGTGGGGATTGAAAGAAAAGGAAGAAATGTCTTTTGACCTTTAGGTAGTTAAATAGAAAGGAAGTCAAGGAGAAAGATTTAGGTTTTTCAAAATAAATGTACTGTAAAATCTGAGGGGACATCATCTACCCTTTGTTACTGCTGAAACAAAGAAGCAAAGAAATAAAACAAAAACTATTAAAATGTTCAGCCTCTGCTAGACAGGGAGTGACATAAAAATAGGAATCATGTAAAATATCTTAATATCACAAAATTGAACAAGAGGAGAATTTATTTGCAGAAAATAATGAAATAGATTTTTACACAAATTCAGAAAAGAATCATAAAGCAGAATAAAACTGCATTTACACTCCAAACAGTGGGGTATACTCAAGGAAGCATTTTTTTTGGGGGGGGATTTGATAAACCACCCTGAAATAGAAACTCAAAGTATAAGAACAAAAATGGACAATAAACAAGGAGAAATCTTTGAATTGAACTCAGAAAGGCAATAAAGGAGAAAGACAATATTATCTCAGGAAGGAAAAACAAATTACAAAATGCCCAAGTGAGTGTAGACTTAAATGCAAATTTAATAAGGGGTGTCAGAGAAAGGCATGAAGACAACCTGATGAATTAAAATGGCACAGAGAACTAAAATGGGTGGGAGAGAAGGTAGTAGAAGTGGAAGATAGTTAAGAAGGAATAATTTTCCTGTCATTGAAGTCTCAGTAAGAAAAACACTAGGTGTGGTGGTGCATGCCTATAATCCCAGCAACTCAGGAGGTTGAGGCAGGAGATGTCAAATGTGAGGTCAACCTCTACGTAGGAAGGCCCTAAGCAACTTAGTGAGACCTGGTTTCAAAAATAAAAACACACAAAGGGCTAGAGATCTGGCTCAGAGGTTAAGCACCCCTGTGTTAAATCCCTGGTATCAAAAGAAAAAAGAAAGAAAAACACATCAACAGAGCAGAACTAATATTGAAAAAGTACCGCTCGAGAATTGGCTCCAGCACTGGGGTTGTGGCTTAGTAGTAGAGCACTTGCCTGGCTTGTGCGTGGCACTGGGTTCGATTCGATTCTCAGCACCACATAAATAAAATAAAGGGCCATCAACAACTAAAAAAAATATTAAAAATTAAAAAAATATTTTTAAAAAGAAATGGTTCTAGAATTAGAAAAAAGACCCAAATCTACACAGTGAAAGGACTACCTGGGAAAATTAATCAGTAATGATCAACTGTGAAGCAGTTCCTAGTAAGACTACTCAGTTTCAAAGACAGTGACAAATCCTGAAGCGGTACAGGTAAAAGGGACAAATAACAGTGTATGATTTAGACTAGGAACAGAACTTTCAAAACCAACATGCAAAGCAAGGCAACAATGGGGCAGTGTTTCTTAAAAACTTAATGAAAGAAAAGGATTCTCTACCTCTTTATGCCTACAGTAATTATTGGAATACTGCTATGATAGAAAGCTATGTCTTTATTATTTTAGTAGCATGGACTTGTGACTATTTATTTTATTCTATTGGTTAAAAATCTGGTAATTTTATTTCTTTGTTGCTCAAGTTATTCCACCTTTGACAGTTACAGACTCCTTCAGGTTAGCTCTTGGGTTTTAAGATTTTTAGTAGAAGAGTTTTTCCACTATTTGTGGGTTTTTTATTAAAGTATAGTGTTTTTATATTATGATCAGAGTCTGTGTTGTTTGAAATATTACTTTATGAAAATTACTCATGTTCTTTTTTTTTTTTTTTTGGTAACATAACCCTTGGAATAATATTCTATTTATGTGGTATTTGAGAAAAGGAAGAAATGTGGGAAAGAGAAGAGATGGATGGCTTCCAGGGGTTAGAATAGGTCTAAACACAGAAGTACAGCATAAGAGGACCTATTAATGGGTGTTGGAATTTTTCTGTGTCTTGTCTGTGGTGGTTAAAAGAACCTGTGTATCTGTACAAACTTACTGAACCCTCCAAAGTGAATTTTATTGTGTGTAAATTAAGATGTTTTTAAAATTTCAGACTCAGGCAGATTCCAGTTGTTCACTGTTTCCCATGGCTCAATCATTCTTGTACCCCCTGGAGGACTATTTACCCTATCTATGTATCATCTAGTGTCCACCCATCATTACTTAGTTGTTTTATTTGAATCATCTAGTTCCTTTCAAAGAGGATTATATAATACCTCTGAATTCATTGGTTTGGTGTGCTAGTTATATTTAAGCAAAAAACCTAACAAACAAAATCTGACCAGAAATGGTATCAGGAAAGTGAGATGAACCATTGACTCTTGAAAGGATATTTAAAGATAATCTAGTCCGATTCAGTAATTTGTTGAATTACATGTGTGAGGGCTGGACCATTCTGGCCAAAAAGTGCTAAAGAAAGCTGCTGCATAGTGTTTCAGAGGCAACAGTGTTTTAGCACATTCTGCTTGGGCTAAGAACTTCTTGGGGATGGAGACCAAACCTGGCATACTCCTGATTCCCTACTGATTTCAGTGCCTGGCACCAATCAAGTGCTCAGAAACAAATTTGGTGGAATGAAATATTGTAAGGGTATATAAGTGTCTTTATGGAGAAAGAAATACATTAACTGTGCTGGGGCCCTTACAGTTCCTTTGGAACATCTCTATTTTGATCCTACATTGATTAGGTTGAGAGTGACTCATGGTCATTTTTGCCTGTTTGAAGTAGAACTATCACAATCCTGCTCACCACTATGAAGCACAGTGAAAAAAGCTGCCTTCAGTTCTGGTGGAGATGTGGAAAATCGCTAGGGGAGATTGTTAAGTTTTAGTTCAGGCAGCAATATGAGAGAGAAACTTTTGTCTAGAAAAAAAAGGAAATTCAAGGAAAATTGAACAATCTCTATCTTCACTTAGATGGTAAATCATCTTATCCATTTCAATGAAAATTTATCTTCATGCTGATTTAACTAACCATGCATTTCTACTTAAAGCAGTAAATAGAACAATATGGTAGCTTTGTGTGTACATGGCTGGGAGTGAAGAAAAAGTGTAATTTAACCCATATGCAGCTGTCCTGGTGGACTTGTAATATGAAAGGTGGATCCTACCATAGAGCAGTGCCTATGACTTTTTTTTTTTTTCTGCCAAGGGCTAAAGGCTATTGTCTACCTATCAGCCCATAATGTTGGAGATATTTTGATCAAAGTCTCACTCAGCATATTCCTCTATTGAGTGGTAATTTATTTCCTTTATTTGAAAATGTATGTTTAATGCCTCAAGTTGTTATCCTGTTTTTATGTAGGTTTGACTCAAGCCGCAGAAAGCCTGGAGCTCATACAGTCTTTGTTATCCTCATTAGCAAAAACAACAGAAAGTTATAAAGACAAAATTAAGTACAAAAAAAAATTGTTTTTAGAATGAGAAAATAAATCTCAACTAATTACAAATTTTTAGAAGCTGAAAAATACCACAAAATTCAGTGAAACATATTTTTATTAGCTCCCTGTCATAACGTCGTTTTCCATGTTTTGCATAGATGCTCTTTGATCCGTTTTGTAATGCCACTTACATAGAAATTAGAATGATTTCAGTCTTTCTTCTGATTGATGCAGATTTTTATTTATTATTGAGGTTGGGATTTCCAACACATACAGGCCCACATACAGTGGGGCTATTTGCAATACTGGTTGAAAAGAAACTTACACATATAAGAATTCTGATCAACACTACTTTGTGCAATTAACCATAAAAAACCCCAAACCACCCATTTTATGATCCTTATAAAATATGCTTCTGAGAGACAGAGAGAGAGAGAGAGAGAAATCCTTTTTTTTTTTTTTTTTTTGGACTATTGCCTGTGATAGCTGCCTCCTGGGCTTATGATTCTCAAGTCTGATGATTAGGTCTGAACATTCACTGCCCACACATTTCTGCTCCTGGGAACAGTGGAACCTCTTTCTGTCATGAATATTCTCTGGTTATAGCTAGCACAAGTTTCATTTCAGTAGTTAAAATATCCAGTCCTGTGTAGGAATCAGCTCTATGAGCTCCATCTAGATTAGAGCTCACACCTGCTTGAGATTTGGAGGTCCCCATTGGTCATGGGTCCATCTCTTTTGCAAAGCTGTCATTTCTGACACTTTCAGGGCTGCTCCTGGGGCAAATGAAAAAGGCCAACTATTTGTGCAATTCTCATTAAAAAAAAAACCCAAGCCATCCAGTTCATGATCCTTATAAAGTGTGTTTCTGAGAGAGAGAGAGAGAGAGAGAGAGAGAGAGAGAGAGAGAGAGAGAGAGATCCTATTTTGAGTATTGTGAGTGATCGCTGCCTCCTGGGATTATGATAACTGGCTACTACAGTTATCATTTTTTTGGTGTGGGGCCTTCTAGGTGACGAGGGTACTACGCTGAATCTCTCATGGGTGGATTACTTTGGAGCACCCCTATGGCACCTTGTAATGTAGGATATGCTTCCTTAAGCTGGCCACTTTCAGTTCTTTCTTTTAGACTTCACAGCAATGTCCTCGACCCTTCTATTCTGGGTCATTTTGCCCCTCTAGCTGGCCTACTTGGGCAAAGGTTTCTTTAAGTGGCTTCAGGTCAGTTCCTTCTTCAAGCCCTAAGATTGGTCCCATAGAAAGGTTCACAATGCAGGAACAAAGCTGCTCCAACTGAAACGCAAATCTCTCTTTTTTCTGCTTTTGCTCTCATACTTGCTCTTGCTATGTAGTCTCAGGCCTCTCAAGTGTCTCTTAGCTTCCAGACTCCATAAGACATTTGCCTTTCATATGTTCTTCTTGATGTAACTCTCACTTGTCATAAAATGGGGGAAACTGCTGCCATGTGGTGGAGAGAAACCTTTCTGCACAGGAAAGCTTTCACTCTCCCTTCAATTGCTCAAATTCATAGTGTGGGGAATGGGAGAGGATTCCTGTGGGCAGAACTGGTTTTAGCAGCAGTAGAGCATTGGAACTTCAGTGTAGGTTATGAGGGTATTTGCCATATTCTCTTTTCTTCAGGTAAAATCAAGACACATTCCCTCCCATTTTAACCCCAAATTACAGAAATGTGTTATCTCCATCCATTTTTTTTTCTCAATCAAGATTCTATCAACTATTCCTGGTTTTGCACCTCTGATCTTCACTTCCAATATGCCCCTAGAGGACGTTTCTTCAA
The DNA here is from genome assembly GCF_021218885.2 of Marmota monax. Taxonomy (NCBI): domain Eukaryota; kingdom Metazoa; phylum Chordata; class Mammalia; order Rodentia; family Sciuridae; genus Marmota; species Marmota monax. Next base: position 3,425,630 of record NW_026695200.1, on the reverse strand, counting down.
TTTTGCCTCTAACCTAATTGCTCTTTTGGTTGTCCTCATTGCTCAGGACCATGGCCTGACTCATCTATTGTCAGATTTCTATCCATTTCTGGCCTGGTACCATGTATGCTGTGATACTCCTCTCCAGTATGTCTATGGAAATTTCCTATGTCATACAATTTACTAAACCTCAAAAATATTCTTTGCAATCATTCAAGGTGGAATATTTGGAGGTGATAGTGAAGGCTAGTAGTATTGGTGGCAAAGATGTTGGTGATAGTGGTGTTATTTGAGTTCTTAACAGTGCCAGAAGTAGTGGAGGAGGTGAAGGTGATTGTGGTGCATATTGTGGAGATGAGATGGTGGAGTTGATGGGGAGGAATGGTGGAAGTGGTGGTCGAGGTAGAAGTAGAGGTGGAGGTGGTGGGGGAGGACGTTGTGGAGGTGGTAGAGTTGATTAATGAATCATCCTTAAAGCAAAGGAGGACAGTAAAACACCATGTCCCTGAATGCCCCCTTTCTGTTCCCAAAAACCTCACCAAGTAAAGGAAAAAATGAGAGCAAGTCTGGCCTGGAAAGTCCAAATACATATTATCTTAAAGAACAATGGCTTTCTCTTCTGCACACTGAAAACTAGGACAAGTTAGTGTTATCTGTAGAAAGCTACTTTCTTGCATGTATATCAGAACAGTTGCTCCTCGGTAAGCTATTGAGACAAGCAAACTAAGCAAGCTAATGCTGATGATGTCACTGCCTCTGCAACCTAACTATAAAACCCCTCTCTGAATAGGGACAGGCATGAAACTGAGGACATTGTGGAAAGGATATATATCATTCATCTGGCTGGCCGCTACTGGACAAAGCACCATGAGGGAGAGGAGGCACTGCTTGGCAAAGCACTGTGAGGGATAGTGGTACACTCTGATCAGCCTCTCATCACTGAACTCTTCTTGGAGCAGTCTTTGATCTAATGTAAGCTTTCCCCAATAAGCAATGTCTTCCATGCTGTCTCTGGGCACTTTCTTTGACTTGTCTGAGCCATAGCACAACTGGGCTCTGGATGAGAAAATGGGGGATTGGTGGAGGTGGTAGTGGTGGTAGTGGGGGTAGAGGTGGAGGTGCTAGGTGATAGGGGCAGTAGAGGTAGTGGTGGCGGTGGTAGAGGTGGTATTGATGGACATTACTGAGGTAGAGGTGGTAGAGTTGATAAGGAGATGGTGGAAGTAATGATAGTAGAAGAAGAGGTGAAGGTGGAGATGGAGGTAGTGGTGGCAGAAGAGGTGGTGGTGGTGGAGGTGAAACCTATGAGTCTGTGGCAGAATAGACGCAAGGCAACGTAGCTATCTTCTATGCTCCAGGAAATGGACTCCCACTAAACACATCTCCACTGAGGTTGAAGTAACTGCAAAAGATTTTAAAACTGAAATCTATGAAAAAGGGTGAGCAGACAACACAAATGGGAGAAGACTCAGGTTTAAGATCTAAAAGAGATCTTGTATGCAGAGAAGAGAGAGTTATTTTAAGAAATTATAAGTGCTGTCATTGTTGAAACGCAGTCCTGAGCAGAGTAAATGAAAACAAATTCATGCCTAGGTACATTGCAGAGAATTTTCAGAACTTCAAAAACAAAGAGAAAGCTGGGTGCAGTGCAGCCAGCACGTCTTTAATCCCAGCTACTGGGATGTCTAAGAAAGGAATATCGCAAGTTTGAGGCCAGCCTCAGCAAGTTAGCAAGACCCTGTCTCAAAATTAAAAAAAAAAAAAAATTAAAAAGGGCTGGCTCAGTGTGGTAGAGTACCCTTGGGTTTAATTCCCAGTACTGAAAAAAAAATTTTTAAAGGCCAGTAAGATAAATGACAGATTTGGAAGGGAAATAGGAGAATTAGTAGTCCCGGGATTATAACTGACAGCAGACTGGCAACTAAACGTTCCAGAAGAAAATGAGGAAAACTGGTGAGCACATAAGACATTTCCAGGTACACACAGGGATTCTGAAAATATCAGCACTAGTCAGAGATCCTTATCTGAATATAAAAAAATAACTAAGGTTTGAACTTTAGAGAAAAGGAAAATAATCCAAAAGCTAAGAATGAGATAAAGAAAACTCCATGAACCAGTTGACAAATCCAAGTTAGTATTAATTATAAATAGAAGCATTAATAACTGATCTGGGTGGACTGCAAAAAGATGGTGGAACTAAAGCATTGGGAAACAATAAATACAGAAGTCAAGAAGTTATAAGGAACCTGTTTTGAGAGTCCTATATTCTACAGAGAGATCTTTAGCCTTCAATGGCGTTAAATGATCATGTTAGACATTTAAGTATGACCTCTCAAAGAATATAAGTAGAATGCGTACCTGCAAACCAGTTGGAAAAATTTAGGAACAAGGAAAATTTTTCAAGAAACAGAAAGTAGGAAAGGAGGGGAGAAAGGAAGCAAGATAACTCATGGTCAATAAAGCACACGAATGAGATGGTGGAAGTCACTCCAGGCAGGCTGGAAGCCGGGTAGCTCCTATGGCCAGGCAAGGTGTGGGCTGGAGTTACCACTCTCCTACAGCACCTCTTTAGCCGGCTTTCAGCTTTACAGAGTGATCCAGAAACCTCACAGGCAGAGGCAGGGAAATTGAAGTGGCCCAGCTGACATAACAATTAGCGGAATCATTGATCTACTTGTGCTTGATCCAACTGCTGCCTCCATTCCACACAAGTCATCCTTTTTTTTTAAGTCCTTATTTCCAAACCAGTACAATGTGCCTTTGTTGTTGCTGGGCCTCTGAAGACTCTTCAGGGTGTAGTATGTTTCTGGTTCATGATCAGCTTAAATGGTTGTAACAGTCAAGCAGCCATGACCCCAGAGTGAGGCATATGTTTGCATTTTTTTCAGAAGAAACAAGCTACACACAACATACTTTGACAGTCTGTTTTCTACTAAATCTGCACTCCAGGTGCTTTTCTGTGGGTTGTACCACCCATGAAGCTTCAGAAATAAATGTATGGCCTTCCAATTAAATGTGGATGAAAAGGAAAGGATGATAGGATCTCTGGTGCTTACAAGAAAAATGAATTCCTCTCTGCTCACATTTTCATGTGGCTATAGAATTTTAAATAGGCCTCTTAAAACCCACGAACTCCATAACCCAGATATGGCACAGACTACTCCTATTTTAGGAAGCTATTTGAAACCTATTCCATCAAAGGGAGTGAAAGGGCTTGATGGATAAGCCTTCTGCTTTCTCTCTGTGCCCATTTCATGCTACCCATTTGTTTCCTTCCTTTGAAAGGAAAGTCAAAGAGAAGGCAGGAATAAGTGGCCTCTCCACCTGACCTTCTTTTCTTATATTGCAAAAAGATGATTCTTGCTGGCCTGGAGTTAGAAGAAAAGAAACCTGCAGCCTTTAGTGAAAAAAGGCTGGGCTCCTGGGGAGAGGCTGCAGTTGCATTTAAAGAAACAGCCTTGACAAACCTCAGTAGGTTCTGAATGATCTGGGACTGGCTGACGTAAAAAGGCATGAAGGATGTATGGTGTTTGGGGTGCTTGGTATTTGTGCACTGGAGGGTGCTTTACTTTACATGTCAGATCCCCCTGGTCATTTCCGTATGAGTTCTATTGGCATTGCCCATGCTCCCACCAGACACCAGGACTCAGCCATGTGCTTTGTCCTCAGATACTTGTACCTCACAAATTTGTCCCTCATCTACCTTAAAATGCCTTTCTAAAGACCCTCTTCTTTTTCTGTAGTAAGGACATTTAAAAAAATACTTCTTTTTCATAATACTATAGTTTGGATCTTAAAGGTACTCTAAAGGGCTTAGTTCTCAGCTTGATACTGTTGGGAGGTGATGGAACCTTTAAGAGGAGATATAGTAGGAGGTCTTTCAGCTATTGGAGAGTATTCTTGAAAGGGAGATTAGGACCCCAGCCTCTTTTTTTTTCCTGTCTCATTTATTCTCAGCTATGAGGTCAATGATTTTGCTGTGCCATGTACTCCCCGACCTCACCATAGGTCCAAAAGCAATAGGCCAACTGACTATGGACTGAAACCTCCAAAATTATGAATCAAAATAACCCTTTTCTCTTTAAAGTTGATTTTCTCAAGTATTTGTTACAGTAATGGAAAGCTGACTAACACGCATGAGAATTACTACTATAGAATCTCAATATTTTTGGTCAGTTTAGATTGTTAACATTTATGCGCGCGCGCGCACACACACACACACACACACACACATATATATATATATATATATATATATACACAGTCTCACTATGCTTCCCAGGTTAAATTTGAACTCCTGGGCTCAAGTGATCCTCCTGCTTCAGAGCTTCCTGTGTAACTAGGAATACAGATATGCTCCACCACACCTAGTTGGGTAACTAGTTTTGACTTGCTACTATGCACCTAGCACAATTGAGAGGTTGCCTTCAAGATGCAGCTTTGCTTGCCTGGGAGCTGATGTGGAATACAGTCTACACTTAACTGAGTCTGCATCTTCATAAGATGACTCTAAATTTAAGGGCACTCTGATCTCAATTGAATTTTCTTCAAAGGAAGAAATCCATCAGATGTAAAGCAGTTGAATTCTGCCCATAAAACTATCAGTTTTCCCTCAGTATTTATTTTTAAAGGGAGCTTGAGATCCTTGAACTTTTTTTTTTATTTGTTTGTTTGTTTGTTTTGTTTTTTATTTGTGGTCTTGCTTCCTGCTGTTAGAAGACACTGAGAGTAAGCAAATTACTCAAATATTGGCCAATTAGTTCCCCATCTTCCACAGTATGCCCCTAATTTCCCTAAGGTAATCATGCCATTAGCCACAATACAGTCAACAGGAAACAATGCCAGGCATTAGGCAGAGAGAGTGAGCAGGAAGCACCTCACCACAGGGCTGTGGACATTGCTCTTGCCTTCATTTCTCTGCAGAAAATTACAGAGCTAACTGATGGAGTGGGCTGTGAGTTAAAAAGTGCATTTGATGACTGGAGTCCACTGTGATCTTCACTGTTTACAACCTACTATGTAGTCTGAGCATACAGTGTATGTTGAAGAGAACTTATTTTTTCTTCAAGATTAGAGTATTTTAAAGAAAATTTGCTGGCTCCATTGCTGGCAAGCAAAGCACATTCTTTTCCGTGTAGTTCCCCAATTCTCTTTTGAACGCCGAAATAGAACAGGTAAGGTGAAAATGAACAGATAGATTACCCCAAGTCCTGAACAAAGTACGAAAGCCTTGGAATTACACAACCAATAGTACCATGACCAGAACCTCACCCCTATCTGATTCTTTCTTCATAGAGCTTGGCAGGGAGCAGATACCTCTTATTACATGTGATGTGTGTACTACTGAAATGCTGTTTTCTAAAATTAATGATTACAATTATATTGTTTTGCAAATGGGATCCTTATTATTGAAGGAATCTTATGATGAGATCTCTGAATAAGGCCATAAATCTTTTTGGCTTATTTAACTGCAAAATCAATATAATAGAATTACAGAGGGTGTCAACAATAAAATAAAATAATCATATGTAATCTCCAAACTCAAACATAACTCAGTTATGATCTTTTCTCACTTTTATATACAAGGCATATATATTTAACTTAATTGAAATTATGAAATCAAAATAGTATCAGAATCTTCTCTCTCCCCACCCTACATAATGAGATTTTATTTTCCACTTGTTAAAATTATTGTCGGGGCTGGGGATGTGGCTCAAGCGGTAGCGCGCTCTCCTGGCATGGGTGCGGCCTGGGTTCGATCCTCAGCACCACATACAAACAAAGATGTTGTGTCTGCTGAAAACTAAAATGTAAATAAAATATTTTAAAAAATTATTGTGCATTTAACTTGCTCCTGATATTTTACCATGATAGTAAATGTGATAGATGTTTTGAGCTTATCTACTGCCACCCACATATAATTAATTCATAGCGGCAACAAGAGGGTAGACATGGTCTTTTTGTGGATATATGTGAGGACTTTCACTGGAGCAATACAGTGATAATTTGAAAACACTTGGTCACAAAGGAAAAGACCTAATCCCACCCTCCTTAGTTTTCTGTATCCTTGGAACCATCTTCTTAATAAATTCCCAGGAATAGTATGCTATGCCAGAGAATCTTTTCATAATTACCAGTATAGCTAATGTTTTAAATCCCAATGTTGCATATTTTGAGCTTGCTACATTAGGGAAAATGACTTTGACTTAATATTTTCTAGTTTATTTTTGCTATATGAAATCTTCTAGTTAATAAGAATGACCTCTTTTTGAAACTTTCACTTTGGTATGTTCACAGATCAGGTGTTTTTTGTTTGTTTGTTTGTTTTGTTTTGTTTTTTATGGAACAAGATTTTCAGAAGTCACAGTCTGGTAGTAGTCAAGACATAAAACATTGTACTTGCTACTAAATGCAAGAAAAAATATCTTTTATTGGAAAATTGGGGCCTAACTACTGATCCCTCTGCCATATAGGATCCTCAAGTAGGAAAAAAAAATCCATAAATTCTCACATCCAACATTGGGAGTTATCAGTGTTTTTTGTGCCAGGCACTATGTTGGGCACTTCATTAACATTTCCTATAGAGGGTAGCCCATCAAAAATGGAAAGATAGCGTGCAAGATCTTCTTATAAGATACATATTTGCTGGAGGTAATGAAGGGAATTTTGTTAGTTAGTGTTCTGTTACTGTAAGAAAGTACCTGAGTCAATCAACTTAAAAAAAAGCAAGGTTTATTTTGGCTCACGTCTTTGGAGGTTTCAGTTACTATTTGGATGACCCTGTTGCTTTTGGTCATTTGGCAATGCAACACATCATTATCAGAGCCCACGGCAGAGGAAGCTGCTCACCTCATGTTTTGGTCTTTGTATGTAGCTCTGTAATCTTCTTGAGCTGATTTTTGTGTAAGTGGGTCAATCATAATTCTTTTTTTTCCCAAATGGTTATACAATTGATCCAATGTCATTTAAGTAAAATACTTATTTCTCCCACTCTTTGATATACCAACTTTTCAAAAATCAAGTGTTAATGTAAGCATTGGTCTTTTAATATGATGTATATATTTTGGTTTTTATCCAGAAGTCCTGACTCCCAAGTCAGACCTAAAAACTAGAATTTCTCTTCCCCAAAGTATATCATAGGCATTAATCTTCCCCCATGATTACATAGTCATAAATAAGTCCTCTGACTACCTTGTTTGAAAACCTTAAGACCCTTAGTAAAGCATAAGACCCTCCTCATTCTAGAATGGTCCTGCCCCCAACCCTATGAGGAAAGAATACGATGAATCTAGACAGACATGCCTTGCTGGTTTCCACATCCAGTCTATTGGCAGTCATGCCTACGTAATGAAGCCTCTGTGAAAACCCAAAAAGACAGAGTTCAGAGAGCTTCCACACAGCTGAACATGAGGAGGTTCCTGCAGGCTGGTACCCCCAGAAAGAGCTCCATGACCCTTCCCATAGGCCCTGCCCTGTGCAGCTCTTCATCTGTATCCTTTCTAATATTTTTACAATAAACTAATAAATGTAAATATTTTCTAGAGTTTTGTGATCTACTTAAATACATTAATTGAACCCAAAGAGGAGTTTGTAGGAAACTTGGTTTATAGCTGATTGGTCAGAAGCACAAGTAAAGCAACCTGGGACTTGTGACTAGCATCTAAGCAGGGAAGCTGAGCCCTTAACATGTGGGATCTGACACTAACTTCAGATAGATAGCATCAGAATTGAATTAAATTAGAGGACACTTGGCTGGTGTCCACTGCAGAACTGATTGCTTGCCAGTGAGGAGAAATCCCCATGCCATTTGAGGTCACAAAATTCTGCAGTTTTGATTGTTGTGGTGTGAAAACTGAAGAAACAGTTTGTTTTTCCTACAGACTAGGCACTCACTTTCACTTGTCACTAATCTATTTTTCTATCCTTGGAACCATATCATGCTGTCTGAGATACTGCAGCTTTATGGTAAGTCATGATATGGGGAAGAGGAAAGCCTTGTTGTTTTTTTAACAGTGACTTGACTATTCTTGATCCTTTGAATTTCCATGTAAATATCAGGATAATTATATGATTATTAGCATTCTTCAAAAAACTTGCTTGGATTTTTTTTCCTTATTACAGAGATCAGTTTAAGGAGAACTTACATTTTTATATTATTGCATTTTTAAATCTGAAATTGGGGAAAAAGGAGTAAATGACAATGATATGTGAAATATTACAATTCTAAACACTAAAGTAAAAGAAATTCTGGATTTATGCATAAATTTATGGCACCCTATATTGACATCTCTGCTTATAATATAACCATAGCTACCTTATAATGTGAATTAATATGAATTAATTCACGTAAGAGCTGCTGGAATTACTACAGGGGTGTGCCAACACACCTGGCTTAAGAGCTTGATTTTTGAGGTCTATTTTCCCTCTTTTGGATTCCAGAAAAAGTATTCTGAAAATTCTGGCAGAACTGCAGAGGCAGTTCCTAGTTTTCCAATAGGTGGTATGCATCGCAGTGATTCGTGTCTAGATGGAGAAGTCAATAAACATTAATCAATCTGACTTGATTTGTATAAAAGTGAGTTAGTCAAATTTTCATCATTGTGACCAAAATGCCAGACAAGACAACTTAGAGAAAGAAAAGTTTATTTTGGCTCACAGTTTCAGAGATCCAGTCCGTGGTCAGCTTGCTTCATTGCTCTGGGCCCTAAGTAAGGCAAAACATCATGGCAGAAAGGCATGGCAGAGGAGGGCCACTCTGCTCAGAGCAGCTGAGAAGCACAGTGAAGGGAAGGAGAAGGGCTGCCGGGCAGATGCACCCTTCCAGGGCGCATCCTCAGTGACCCACCTCCTACAGTCATGCCCCACCTGCCTATAGTTACCACCCAGTTTAGTCCACCCTACTTAGGATGGACTAATTAGGTTACAGCTAATCATCTCTGAACATTCCTGCATTATTAACACAGAAGCTTTTGGGGGACACCTCATATTCAAACCATAACAATAGGGCAAGAAAATTGTCTATTTGAAATTTAAATTGGACAAAAATAGACAATAGAAAGCATTAAAATACCTGTGTAAAGTCACACACCCAATGTGGATCAATTACTTGGGCATCTAAATCTATCTCAGGAGTTAAAGTCTTAGTAAGAAGTATGATTTCTTTATGTTGGTCATTAGCACAGTGTCTCTTTCTCTGCCCTCCTCCTTCCTTTAATCAAGAATTTGGTCTCACGAGTAGCTCTGACCCAGTCAGCAGCAACTAATTCAAAGAATGAATCTTCCTCTCTGCACAGAGAAGCAGGATGAAGATGTAGGTCTGGAGTAGGTCTGCTCACATGGGCTTTCAACATACTTTCCACATTGACTTGGCAGGCAAGCACATGAATAATTCAGCCTGCATGTTCCACCAGAGCAGAGAAGAGTCTTTGCCTGGTGGTGAGAAAAAAATCAAGAAGATATCTCTTTCCAAATCCTCTGAGTTTTTACACAAAGTGAGTAAGTGATGGCAGTGGTTTTCGACCAAAAATGAGTTTGTGATGAAGAGAGAAAGTTGATTAATCATTTTTAAGAAAAAAGAGAAAAAATGTTAAACATAGTTTAGACTAATTGGATTCTTCATATTTCCTTTTCTACTTTCACCACTAATTGCACAAAGTTAGGCAGGCTAGTCTGTTTCCCCAATGCCTGAGTTGAAATACGAGTAGGAGAACAGACCCACTCTTTCTTTCATTCTTTCTCTCAACACATATTAATGGGATTCAGTGTGATATTTTCATACATGCAGACAATGTGCATTGATGATATCCAACCTGCCTTTTCCTACCCTTCCTCCCACTCCCCAATCCCTACTAATCACTCTTCTAAATTCAGGTTGACTCTTTTTATGAGGTTACTTGTTTTTTCAGTCTGGCTTATTTCACTTCACATAATGCTCTCCGGTTCCAACAATTTTATAGCAACTATCAATAATTCATGCTTATTTATGACTTAATAATTCTCTATTATATATGTATACATATACAAATAATTATCTATTATATATACATATAGATAAATAATGGTGTGTGTGTGTATATATATATATATATGTGTGTGTGTGTGTGTATGTGTGTATACACACACACACACACCATTTTATATATTCATTCATCTGTTGATGGTCACCTAGACTGATTCCATATCTTGGTTATTGTGACTGAAGCCTTGATAAACATGGACGTGCAGGTATACTGAATTCATTTCCTTTGGATATATACCCAGAAGTCGGGTCGCTGGAATCATACGGTAGTTCTATTTTCAGTTTTCTGAGGAACCTCCACACTGTTCTAGTTCACACTGTACTAATTTACATTCCCACTAACAGTGAATAAGAGTTCCTTTCTAAGGGAAGGAGGGAGGGAGGGAGAAAGAGAGAAAGAGAGAGATTCTTTCTGATTATTTTAAGAGAGTAGTGCTCTGATGTATTGGAAGGAAATGGTGTTTTTGTTTTGGTTTGCTTTTGCAGATCCCCAGTGCCTTTGTCTAAGCCCTTTGAGTTTAACCAGATCCTCAGATCTATTCATCTGCAGTCTGCATTGCTTTATCAGAGATGGCCTACTTCTAAGATCTAGGCTGTAAGCCAAGGTTTGCTAAAATGTAACTCAAGAGGAAAGAGTCTCATTCCTCTTCTCTGTTTCATTTGGGTCAGACTGTAAGTAACATCTAGGTCCGAGAGGACACATTTGTCCACTCTGTTGCTAACTTGTAAACAGAACTGATGAGAGACCCCATTTGCTCACAGGCCAATGGGATATTCCCAGTAGCCCAGTTGTCCATGGGTTTCTTCCTCTGCCTCCTCCCTGACTTTTCACTTGCCTCCACCCACCAGATTTCAACTGCTCGTTTAAGCCAAGGAATGCCTTTTCACCTTTCTCTCCTTTCGCTCATCTTCCTGTCAGTCTCTCCAGTCTCTCCCTCCCTTTTTCCCCTATCTTTGTTGTTCTTTTCCTCACTCTTCGTCCTCAGGGCCCTTCTCTTTGATTTTCTATTATTTTCATTTTTCCCCTTTGATCTTTCCCTATGTTTATACCTTAGAATTGCTGTTATCATTCATTATACTAAAATAAATGTAGAATCTCAGAATAAGCAGATACCTCTAAAGCTAGTTAAGTCAGCCTCTACTTAGTGCTTATGGACAGGAACCAAAAGGTTGCTCATCCCAGGAAAGATAACCTAGCTCAGCGGAAGAGTGTTTGTCTAGCATGCACAAGGCCCAGAGCACCAAAAATAGTAATAATAATTTAAAAAACCTCAACCATAGATATGATCTTGGCCCATGCATTCATTCATGTATTTTCTCATCAAATATTGATTTGGGGCCTACTTATTTCAGATACCAAGCACTAGGGATATATAAATGAACATGATGCTTCTGTCCTTAAGGATGTAACATTTCTCCAGTTAATCCTCCTGCATTTTACATAAAGAACAACAGGTAAGAGGATTAACATTGACACATACAGTCATTAAATGACTTAAGCAAATGTCCAGTGATTTGATCATTACCACAAGGAACAAGAAACTGCTCTGTGCTAAAATGTTTGCAATTAAGTGAAGACAGACAAGATCTGGATAAGATCCCAGTTGAATCATATTCTCTCACAGGTGATCTGAGGCCACCTTCAGAAACCTATATAAAATTCTTCAAATGAATTTTCTATAATGAGCTAAACCAAAGACTGTCTGTAAGTCATTAAATATACTTATGATATAAACTTTACCTATCTTTTGAAAGATGGACAAAAATAGAGTCTTAAATAAGCCTGAGTCTTGCTATCCATCCAGAAAAAATAACTTTTAAAACAAGTTCATTAGTTTGTTAGACAATTTAAACAAATATTATAACCACTTCAGGAACTCACTCTGCCTCTACTAAAGGATATGTGATATAGTACACTGTCAGATTAATGACGTTTCTCAAAGAAATTAGCACAATGTTTCTATGGAATTACACATTTTATTTAGAATCCATAATAAATCCCCTGCAGCTATAAATTCCAGGTTACACAGTGCAAATAAAGATTAAAATACTTTTTTTTTCTTTTGTAGTATGGAGATTGCTCAGAAAACTTGGAATAGAACCACCATTTGACTCCGTTATCCCACTCCTTGTTATATACCCAAAGAACTTAAAATCAGCATATTACAGTGATGCAACCACACCAATGCTTACAGCAGCTCAATTTACAATTGCTAAGCTACGGAGCCAACCTAAGTGCCCTTCGATAAATGAATGAATAAAGAAGATGTGGTACCTACAATGGAATATTATTCAGACATAAAGAAGAATGACTTTAAAACATTTGTTGGTAAGTGGATGGATCTGGAGACTATCATGCTAAGTGAAATAAGTCAATTAAAAAAAAACAAAGGCCAAATATTCTCTCTGATATGAGGATGCCAACACACAATAAGAGGGAGAGGGAGAGAAGAGTAGTAGTTCAATGGATTAGACAAAGGGAAATGAAGGGAAGGGGATGGGAATAGGAGATAGAATGAATTGGACATTATTTTTCTATGTTCATATAAAAGCCACATTATGTACAACCACAAGAATGGACTCCCAATTAGAATATGTATGTATAATTTGTCAAAATATACTGTACTGTCATGTATATCTAAAAAAAATAAAAATTTTAAAAGCTGCTTTTTAATTTTTATTGTTTTTTTTAAGTCATACATGACAACAGAATTTATTTTGGCATAACTATAAAAGCATAGAATATAATTTGTTCTAACATACATGCTCTTTTACAATGTGAACATGGTAAGATTCTATAAGCATTATAGAATTCCCATCTGCCAAGAGCTCGTTATAGTGCCTGCCTGCTGTCAAACTTGTGGTTAGCAAATGTTTGTGGATGGTTGACTCTACCTGGTAAGTCCAATTAATTTAGATTGAATCATTTTCTAGTAATACTGATTAAACTCCCCCCTGTGCACCAAGTACCTGATTTTTCAGAACTCACTATTCATAGGCCAATGAGTCACTCTCCTCCCACCCACATGCTGTTATCTCATAGTTCTCAGAGTGCATCTACAGGTCTACACAATGATTTGCCAGGAAGGAGAGAGGAACCAAAGAACGGGGAGAGAAGAGAATGGGAGAACAAAGTTGGAAGAAAAGAATAATGATCAGTTACTCTTCAAAAAAATGTCTTAGAGCTGGCGATGTAGCTTGGTGGTAGATAACATGGTTAGCAAGGATGAGGTCCTGTGTTCAATCTCCAGTATTCCCCCAAAAAGCTGCAAAAATTCTGTAAAGTCAGTGAATAAAATACTGGCAACTCTTTTTTAAAATTGTTAATTTGTTTGAATTCTCCTGTAAAAAGTACAGGAAAAATAGACCAGGGGTAAGGAATTTTAAAGGATTTCAAGACAAATCCCAACAGAACCTCGTAGAGTAGATGTAAAAATTGCAAAGAAAATGAAGATGAAGATTTAAAGGAGTTTAAGTCAGCAGAAGCAGAAAGGAATTAAAGTGAGGAAAAGGAGACAAAGATTAAAGTATTTTGTTAAATTTAATTTCATTAAATACTTTAATGAAAGACTAAGTCCTGACAGCAACGTTTTTCCTGCTGAAAACAGGAAATCAGTTTTTTACTGATTGTAAACCAATATAATGAACGTGCTCCCACTCAAGCAGTTGGACCCAACTTCAATGAAATCTTTGTGGTATTCAGGACTCTGTCAAGTTCCATGAAAAGAGGGGAAATGCTCTTTTTTTTTTCCACTTCACTCACTTAATTTCTTATATGGAGGAAGAAGGAATAAAAACCAAATGATGCTCTTAGCTAATTGCTTTGCTTGTTGTCTCATTTAATCCTCAGCACAAACCCATGAGCTATTTTGCAGTCAGTATTATTGAGGTACAATTGACTGATATTCAGTCATACAAATTTAAGCTGCACAATTTTATGAGGCTAACGAAAGGACAAACCTAGTCAAGAGTATAAGGATAGCCATCATCCACAATAATTCCTTCATGTTCTTTTGTAACCTCCTTCCTGCCCTTTTTGGCAGCTATTTACCCCATTCTCAGGAGGGATGTTCTTCTTTCTGTCACTCTAAGTTGTTTTGTCTTTTGTAGAATTTCATATAAAAGGGCTCACTCAATACATGATTATTAACTTTTTAGTGTTTTTTTTCAATCAGCTTAACTACTTTGAGATTTATCCATGTTGTTTCCTGTACCAGTAGTTCACTTTTGTTGATGAGTAGTATTCCACTGTATGGAAGCACAATGATTTGTTTATTTTTTTGCTTCTTGGTGGACATTTGGGTTGTTTCCAGTTTACATATCAGCTGCTATGAATGTTTGTATCAAGTCCTCCTGTGAGCATATGCTTTTGTTTCCTTTGGATAAATGCCTAGGATTTGGATCACTGGGTCATATGGCTGGTACATGTTTAAGTTCTTAAGAAACAGCCAAAATGTTTTCCAAAATGATTGCTTTGTTTTTCATTCCAATCATCAATGTATGGGGAGTTCTGTATGCTTCACATCCTTGCTCATGCTCAGTTATGGGCAGACTCCGTCATCTGTACTATTCTAATGGGCATGTAGTGGTATTTCATTGTGGACTTTATTTGCATTTCCCTAATGGCTCATGAGGTTGAGCATATTTCCATGTGCCCATCCGCCTTTTGTGTATCTTCTTTGATGAAGTATCTACTTGATTATTTTGCTCATTTTTATTTGGGTTGTCATAACAGTTCTTTACATATTATAAATACAAAATTTTTGTTGGATAACAGTTTTGCCAAGACTTAGTTTATCTTCTTATTGCTGTAACTCTGACTTTGAAGAGCTAAAGTGTTTTTGCTTTGAGTCAGTCCAATTTATTTTTTTCCATTATACTTTGAACTTTAGTATTGTATCTAGTAAATCTTTAATACAGTCACTAAAATATTCTATTAGTTTCCTTCAAGAAATTTTATAGTTGGAACTCATATTTTGGTCTAAGATACATTTTGAGTTAGTCTTTGTGTATGCTATAGCAACAACCAAAGTTCATTTTTTTATTTTGATGTCTATTTGTTTCAGCACCATTAGTTGAAAGACTATCCTTTCCCTATTGAGTTACATTGGCATCTTTGTTTTATCAATCTCAATCAACTAGACTTTCATTTCTGGAATGATGGAGTAGATGTACATTTTTTTCTTTCTCCTGATAAGCATAGCTTAAGACATAGGAAAAATGGCATGGTGGTGAGTTCCCTGGGTTTTATTCTTGCCTCAAAAATCTCAGATCGGAAAATGGAGATGTGGGCAACTGAGAAACACTAATGAACACAGAAAAAAAAGCCTAAGAAAAACTTCCTTTCTAGTCAAAGGATGAGGAAAGCAGCAATCCTGACAGACCAAAAACTACAAGCTACATCTTAAAAGATAAGACTCTACCCTTACCCACACTAGAAATACAGAATATAGAACCTAGAGTTCCACATTTGTGTCCAAACCCCAACCCCTCTAACCTTAGCAGGGTAGTGTCAGAGATGATCAAATAGGAAGCCAGTCCTCTACTTTCTTGTGGTGTCAATGGAAACCGTGTAGGAGACTAGACTTCCATTTTCACTCAGTTGATTTTGGGGTGTGTGTGTGTGTGCGTGTGTGTGTGTGTGTGCGCACACACATGCTTGGAACTGAACTCAGGGATTTGTGCATGCTAGGCAAGCACTCTAACACTGAGCTATATATCTCCAGCCTATTCTCTGATTTCAGTCAGGCAGCTTTCACCTTCCTCATTGAGATGGTGTCATAGGAAGTCTACAGAAAAGTTGAAACTTTCACCACTGTTCAGTGGCATTAAGGCCATCACACATTATTTCAGAGGTGGTCACATAAGGAGCAATGACAAGATGCCCCACTCCCTCCCATGCAGTATATACCACTGGAGGCCTGGTGGGACTTCCTCATGCACCCCACAGTAAAGAGTCATGCCCTCAGGTGTTAATGGAGGTCAAGTAGCAAACCTGGGCATTTTCAAGTAACTGACATTAAAAGGCAGAACTCACCATCTCCTGCCAGAGGGGTGTGAAAGGAAAGTTGTTAGAAAGCTTTAATAAGATATAGATCTTGGTTAATAGTAAGAAAAATATACAATTATAGTAAAAAAAAAAAAACTCAAAGCACTCATTATATCATGAAATAAGAAGACCTCAATAGCAAAATGAAAAGGAGAAAGGAAAGAATCAGTAAACTCAAAGATGAAATAAGAGAAAATACCCAAACTAAACATCATAGTGAAAACAGACTTAAGGCTAGATTTTTCCCCCCAGTACTGGGAGTGGCACCCAGGTCTTCAGGCATGCTAGGTAAGCTCTTTACCACTGAGCAACAGGATTAGCTGGGAAACAAATTTTAAAATAAACAGAGACTCCAAGACTTGTTGGAGTATGGGGGAAATCTAATTTTCATGTCATTGGAGTCTCAGAAGAACAGAGTAAGGAGAGGGGCAACAAAAAATTAGCAGAAGAATTAGTGGCTGAAAATTTTCTAAATGGCAAAACGCATAAGCTTATAGGTTCATCATTGTAGTAAAATTAGACCTTAAGTAGGGTGAACTCAAAGAAATCCACCTGTAGACATGTCATTTTTACACATCAATAACTAAAAACATAAGAAAAAAGTATTAAAATTAGCCTGCATGATGTATAGGGGGAAAAATGACAGCAAATGTCAGGTCTGCAACATTGGAACCAGGGAAGAGTGGCACAGCATTTTTCTAGTACTGAAAGAAAAGAACTGTCAACCCAGAATTCTATATCCAATAAGAGTATTCTTTTGGAATGAAGGGAGATATATTCTCATGTGAAAGATAAGAGAATTTGTTGCTGACAGACAGACCTAACCTAACAGAATGGTTAAAGGAAGTTCTTGCAGTAGAGAGGAAATGATCAATGAAGAATGTAAGAGACTGAGGGACAACATGAGAAGTATGAAAATAGTAAAAATATGAGTGAATCCAATGATTATTCTGCCTCCTCTCTTCTTGTGTTTCCTTAATAATATTTGATGTTTGAAGCAAATAACGGTAAAATGTTTAATGAAATTCTTGATGTACTAAAGAACTGTGTTTTATAACCATATCATAAATGAGGAGGGTAACATGATGACGAGAAGGAAGAATTGCCAGTATGTGGTGATAAGTTATGTGTAGGTAACACCTAGTTTAGAGCCATTTTAAAAATTATACAAAGAAGCACAGTCAGAAACACTGCTGACAAATCAAAATTGAGTTCTAAAAATTGTGCAAGAAACCCAGTGAAAGCCAGGAAAAATAAAACGCAGCGAGAACATACAGGAAAAAAAATGGCAGAGGTAAGCCTTGATATATCAAAAATTATCTTAAGTAGAAATGATCTAAACACACCAATTCAAGGAAAAAGACAGGTAGAGTGTACTAAATAAACAATCCACATATGTGCTCTTTACAGGGAACTCCCTTCAGGTAAAACAATATAAGTAAGTTGAAAATGAAAGTTTGCAAAAAAATGTCTATTAATGTAAGCATCAAGCAAAAGAAATCAAGAGATGATATTTAAGCAGCTGATGAGAAGACTTCACAAAAAAAGAATATTACCAAAGACAGAGAAGGATATTACATAATGGAAGGGACAAATGCACTAAGAGAACAGAAATCCTAAATGCATGTGCACCAAACAACAGAACTGAAAATCTGCAGTACAAAAAGTAATAAAACTGAAGGAGAAGTAGACAATCCCACACTTATATTCAGACATTTCAGTATCACTACTTAAACACTGAGAAAAGCTAGACAGAAAATCCTCAAGGATACAGAAAAACTCAACAAACCATAAGCTGACAGGACCTAATCAATGTTTGTAGAACACTGAACATCAGCAGAATCACATGCCTTTTACACATCCATGAAATGTACTCAGATAATCGATATTCTGCATGAGAAAACAAGCCTCAGGGATTTAAAAGAGTTGAAATCATAGAATGGGTTTTCTGACCACAACATAGAGAAACTGGAAACCAAATTAGCAGAGAGATAATGAGAAAATCTCAAAACCAAACAACGTATTCCTCAATATTTTGTGGAATAAAGAAGAAATCTCAAGGGAAATAAAAAATACACTGAGCTGAATGAAAATGAAAATATAACAAAAATTTATGAGCACAGTTACAGTAGCAAGGGGAGGGAAATTTATAGTTCCAAATACTTAAATTAGAGGAGAGGAAATATCTCAAATCAATAATCTAAACCTTCCTCCCAAGAGATCAGAAATAGCTTTTAATCCCAGCTACATGACTGAGGAGGAAGATCACAAGTTCAAGACCAAACTTGGCAACTTAGTGAGATTCTGTCTCAAATGATAAAGGGCTGAGAATATAACTCAGTGGTAGAACCCCCACCCCTTTAAAAAACAAAAATAAAAAGTAAAAGCAGTAGCAGCCAGAAACAGAAAAGCAAATAAGCCCAAAGAAATAAGTAAATAATGAAGATAAGAGCAAAAAGTCAATACAACTAAAAATTTAAATAAATAAAATCAATTAACAAAAAGCTAGTTCTTTGAAAAATATCACTAAAATTCGCACACATATAACAACACAGGAAAAAAAAGAGGATTCAAATTACTAATATCAGTAATTAAACAAGGGACACCATTAAAAAAAAACTGAAGACATTAAAATTCATTTTGTACTACAAACTCTATATACATAAATTTTACAACTTTGATGAAATAAACCATATAAAAACACCACAACTCACCCAATAAGAAAAGATAATTTGAGTACCCTTATGAAAAGTGAGGAGATTAAATTCATAATTTAAAAACTCTAAAAAGAAATCTCTAGGCCCAGATGGTCTCAATGGAGAAGTATATTGAATGTTTAATAAATAAATAATAAATAGTATCAGTTCTATATAATGTCTTTCAGAAAATCTATCAACTCATCTACAAAACTAGAATAGCATTACTATGAAAATCAATCAAAGATAGTACAAGAAGAAAACTATAGACAAATGTTTCTTATGAATACAGATATAAAAATCTCCTACAATTAGCAAACATAATCCAGTGATGTGTTAAAGCAATTGCACACTGTGACCAAGAGGAATCAAGAGGAATTTATTCCAGTGATGCAAAGCAGGGTCAATATTTGAAAATTACCATATTAATAACTTAAGAAGAAAAATTGTACAATCATATTAACTGATGCAGAAAAAGCACTTTAATGTTAATTATTTAAAAATAAATCCTCTTAAGTATAGGACTAAAGAAAAACTTCCCCAACTTGGTTAAAAGCACTTACAAAAGTTTACAGCTAATATTATACAATATGGTGAAGATTCAAGACTTCTATCCTAAGACAGAAAACTAGGCAAAGATGTCCCAATCATCACTGCTTGCTATTCCACACAGTACTTGGTGTTCTAACCAACACAATAATGCAGAAAGTGGAAATAAAAGCATATTCATCAGAAAGAAAGAAAGCTATTCCAATGCAGAAGACATTATGTAGTACATTTGTACTTAGTAGTGTACAAAAAGCTAGACCTAGTAAGTAGAGTTCAGCAAAGTCATAGAATACAAAATCAACATGCAAAAATTGTATTTCTATACACTAACAGAGAACACATGGAAACCAAAATAAAAAATAAAATGCCATTAACATTCAAACCAGGGTTAGGGTTGTAACTCAGTGGTGGAACACTTGCCTAGCATGTGTGAGGCACTAGATTTGATCTTCATCATCACATAAAAATAAATAAGTAGGGGCTGGAGATGTGGCTCAAGTGGTAGTGTGCTCACCTGGCATGTGTGGGGCACTGGGTTCGATCCTCAGCACCACATAAAAATAAAATAAAGATATTGTGTCCACCTAGAATTAAAAAATAAATATTAAAAATAAATAAATAAATAAAATAAAGTTTAAAAAATCAATCAAAATAAGTGAGAAATACATAGCTATAAACCTGACAGTGTAGTACTTAAATGATGAGGACTACAAAATTCTAATGAAAGATATGAAATAAAGATCTATTCCATGTTCATGGATTTGAATGTTTAAGTGGTAGGGCCTAGTGGGAGACAATTAGGCATTGGCATCACCCTCAGAAGAGAGTAATGCAGTACTATGAGACCCCAAAAGAGGATTATTGTAAAAAGAGGACATATGGCCCCTGAATTTCTCTCTGTCTCATCATGGGATCTCTTCTGCATGCACTCCCACAATGATGCTATCTGCTATGTTGCAACATAGCTAGAAGACCCACAGCAGAGGCTGAACAAATGTAGCCAATCTCAGACTTGCAGCCTCCAAAATTGTGAATTAACCCATTTTCTTTATGAAGTATCTTGCCTCCAGTATTTTAAAAAAAGACTAACACAACAAGGTAAATGGAGTAAAGAATATCTGTTTTACAGTTGCATTGTGTCCATGTTCTAGGACTTTATGGAATGTAGAACTTAAATGCAATGTATTAGGACATATGGTAGAAGAAATTTATAAGCAGCAAAACATTCAGGCTGCTGTGTGGCTACTTTTAACTTCTTAAAGTGAAATGAGAGAGCAAAGAGATGACTTAAAGATAGGATACATAATTAAAAGGGAAACTGAGTGGAAAGATTTGGAAAATTCTCAACCTGGCTATATGGTAGGGAATGAAAGAACATTTTCAGGAAAGGAAATCAAAGCTTTGGCTGAGGGACATCTGCCAAGGAGATTAGTATGAATAGGCAGGATCATGAAAACAATGGGAAAAGATCCCAAAGGCATTTTAGAGATCTTTGAGGCTGCCCCTTCTCCATCAGAGGTCCAGAGCTGTAGGAGGGTAGAATGGTTTCAGGGGCTGGGCCGTGGACACCCTCCCTAGGCTTACTGGTCAAGACTGCCTCCCATATCTGCTCCCTGCACTCTAACACAGCACTCCTCAGCCACTACAGATATGACTCAGGTTAACTCAGGTGTAACTCAATCTCCAGCTCTGGAAGGCACAAGCCATAAACATTTATGGCATTTATATGAGATTAATTATGCAGCTCTCAGAATGCAAGAGACCTGGGGCCATGACCTTCTCCACCTAGATTACAAGGAAGGAAGGAAGGAAGGAAGGAAGGAAGGAAGGAAGGGAGGAGAAGGAAGGAAGGAAGGAAGGAAAGAGAAAGAAAGAAAGAAAGAAAGAAAGAAAAGAAAGAAAGAAAGTCATAGGTGTGACCTAGAGGTCCAGACAGAGACCTGACTGTGGGAGAGTCACTTCAGAGCCTCTACTAGGGCAATGCTGAGCAAAACTGGGGTCAGAACCAGAGCTACCACAGAGTCCCAGGGTAATGCCTAGAGGAGTTATGGAGCAGGGCTGCCACCGAGATTTCAGAATTATAGAGCTACCAGAGTGCAGTGTTAGCCTGGGAGAGCTGCAGACATATAAGATTTCAATCTGAGACAGCTGCAACGTGGGCTGAGCATAGCAAAGCAGAGGGGTGGGGCTGCAGAGGGGCAGGGCTGCAGAGGGGCAGAGCTGCAGAGGGGCAGGGCTGCCCAGGGCCATAGGGACCAACTGCCACACCAACATGCACTGTATTTAGGATATGAAGTCCAAAGAGGTTATTCTTCAGCTTAAGACTTAAATGTTATTTTCCTGGTTGTGTTTTGGACTTAACTGGGGACTATTACTTCTATTTTTTCTTGCTTATTTTCCTATTTTGGAAAGGGAATTCCTATGCCTGTCCCACCATTTTGGAAGTAGATAACTTGTTTTGATTTAATATGCCCATGACTGGAGTGAATTTTTCACAGAAGGATTTATGCCATTTATTTCAGAGAAATGGAGGCTTATGTCTGCACTCATACACACACATACACACACACACATACATACAATGTACATAATTGTTCTAGCAGCATTATTTGTAATAGCCCAAAACTGGAAGTCTCAAGAGTGCCTCACAGATGAATGGCTAACCAAGCTGGAGGAAATCTATACCATGCCAAGGGGAATATGTTGAGTGGGGGAAAGGCCAATATCAAAAGGTTACATACTATATAATGCCATTTATAAAACACTCTTGAAATGATAAAATTATAAAGATGGAGAAGAGATTGGTAGTGAGTCGTAGCACAAAGGATACCTTTGTGATAATAGAAGAGTTTTGCATCTTCATTGTCACAGTGGTAACAAAATCTACATGTGTTCGCCTCTTTTAATCCCATGATCCTCTATTCTCTCATCCTTCTGCCACTCCAACTCTTTTCTGACTAAATTAACAGAGTCTGAACTGAATCTGAGTCTGAAAGATCAGGTACAGAAAAGGCATGGAATTAAGGACATTTCTCTGTGCACACAAAGAACAGGAGGTGCAGAAGAACAGCCTAGAATCTAGAAGGGTACTCTATAAGCAAATAACTTCAAAAAGAAATTTGTTAAAATCAAATGTTTTCTACCTTTCTGATAAATATTTAAGGAAATGGATGTATTTACTCTGTTTTAAATATCATACATGTATACATGCATTGAAACATCACTTAATATGTACAATTTTATGTTTTATGTATCAGCTAAAAATAAATTTAATTGAAAAAAATGTTTTACATATTAACAATGACTCTGGTTTCAAATAATAGTCTCTTAATAAACCTTCAAAATGCTGTTCAACTTTCTATTCACTCAACAAAAATCCAGTCTTCCAGAAATGAGTGGCTGAGTGAAACTTAATTTCTGTGACCCTTCACAATGTCATCTGTAAATGCTGGTGGAAGGAATGTGTTTAGAGGGTCCAGGTACTTCCTCCCCTCTGCTTCATCACAAGTGACCCAGAGAAGGCTTTTCATGCCACAGGATTTGGTTGGTTAGTTTAAAGGTATTAAAAGCAAACCATTTTTGTAATTCTTTCATACACTTATTATAAGAGTCAATATTTGCAGAAGGATTATTCTTCTTAGACCAAGTTCTCATTCTAGTGTTTTTGATTATTGGAAAATCAATGGTCTAGGAACTTTGTAAAGCAAAATTTCTCTCTGAATGTTATTCGACAAAACCAGTGGAAAGAAAATGTCCAAAGCAAGCATGTGTGAAGTCCTAGGGCTTTTTTGGATAGGTATAAACAAAATGCAGGTGGGTATTTTGAAGAGTTATTTTTTATCATACTGAATGAAAGACCAGACTACAAAGAGTTACACTGTTCTGGGAAGTGAGTGTTAGGATTTACCATTTTTAATGTGCCCATATTATAGCCTACCATCAACTTATTGAAGAAAGTGCTACCATCAGAACAACCTTGTGAGAGGGCTAGGAAAGTCACTTCATGAAACTTCTAGAGGAATGAGGTAGTGGGGAAGGCTACATCACTGGCTTCCTTACTCCATTTATACTGATGGTCGTACCCCCTTGTTCTTGCCAAATGTTTCCTTGTAGCTAAAAATAATCCATACTTAAGCCTCTGTATCATTGAGTAGAAATGGGGGGAGGGGTAGAGGTAGAAGTATTTTACCCCCCAGTAGGGCTCATTGTCAACTTGTACCTATTGGTTGGAATGTCTCCCCAGTAGGACTAGTCTTCCTAGAACTGCCATTTAGAAAGACAAATGGCATGACCCCCACATGGTCATCTCAGCAGAGCCAAATTTTCCTGATGAGCATACCTGAAGCCCAACTAATTTTCATGGTTCCCCCATCAGCTGCTGATTTACCTGAACAGAGGTACCACTTTGTGACCTGCTATGGCACTTAGCACAGTGGCTCATGGGTGCTCCGGTGACTACATTTCTAGCATTTCCATAGCTTCAGAGCCTGAGACCTGGGAAGCCAAACAGGGTCCCACTTTGGGTTAATGATTTATTGTTGTCAACTTGAAATTCTTAACAGTTTTTGACCAAAGGGTCCTGAGTTTTCATTTTGCACTGGGCCCAAAAATGTAGCCAGGCCTAAACAGATAACTCTCAGTCTGTGTTTTTCACCCACTGAGGTGGGTGTCTCATTGACAGGATTATAGCCCATACTTTGGCTCCCACAGCTTACCCCTCTGGATGGCAGTGATCCCTTCTTCCGTCTTCCCTTTTACTCTTTAAACTTCCGGAGAATGGAAAATGGGGATACTTTACCATTTTATCTCCAAATTCCAGTCAGAGTCTTTCATACAGTCTTACATCAATAAAAAGATGAAAGTACAAATAAATGTTCTTTGGCATCTTTAACTGCAAACTTTCACAATCCTGGATTCTGTAACTGTGTGCACATGTGTATACACACAAACACTCACATACTTTTCTTTGTCTTCTAGCTATTCAGAATTATTGTTTAGAAAAACAAAACTGGAAATACAGTAAAAAATTCTTTGACCTTTTCATTTATAGAATCAGTAATTAGATAGTGAAAATGGTTGAAAATTCAGAGAATATTTCCAAGTGACTTTAAAGAGCATTATGTACCTTTGTTTTACTGACCTCCTTAAGTTTGACTTGGATTGGTAATAAATTTCAGTTTCTACAACAAAGTATATATTAAGAGGAGTCTTGAGAAGAGTTCCAGAGATTGGGAACAAGCTAATTTAAGTTAGGGGAGGGTATCCTGCAAAGAGCAAAATAAGGGTTCTAGGAAGGGCAATAGATGTTACTCCTAGTGAAGGGTGCCTCTAGGTAGTTTCAAGTGATTCCACTTGTATGAATGAGGTTGTTAAGAGTTGTGGGAAAAAACTGAAATCTCTGGTTGGGGATGACTAGACTACCTTGGGGAGAGTAGAGCATTTGTGAAACTGCCTGGCCCTGACACAATCACAAAGTAGTGTGGACATTCTCCCTGCTCTCACCTGGCAAGTGCTTTCTCTTCCTGGAACCCTGTCACTTATTCTGTTAAAACCATTTTAAGGTAAGAATGAGGATGGATAATATTGACCTTTTTAGGTACATTTTGCATTTTCACAGAAGTCAGAAGACAATGTCTAAAGTAGGGTTTCAGAAGAGCAGGCAGGCTGCAGGAGAGTGTTCTCCAGACAGGGAAAGTGTTATGGTCCCTCAGGGGTGTTGCTGAGGTGCCCTGGGACTGTAAAGCTGTGCTTCTCTAGAGCATGTGTGTAGACAGGGGCACAGCTGCACTGCAACTGGGCGCCAAGTAGAGGAACAATAGCACACAGCCAGTCAGCTGGAACTGCAAAGGCTTCCCTGGGGGCCTGCAGAGGCCAAGGATCACTCACCCCCTGTAGCCTGGCTTTTGTGGCTCAGAAGGATGGGGGAAGCCAGCAGTGGAGAAGTCTGGAGGACCCTACTTCCTGGCCCTCTGGCTGATCTAAAGTGAGGAACCCTGCGGGCAGGGGGAGGTGGTGAATCACCCTTGGTTTGAGACCTTTTTGTTGAGGAATAAACCTTGTCATTTATTGGAAACTGGACCCCTGGAGGCCTGGGGTTTTGCAAGTCTAATAATTTGCTTTTTTGAGAAGATTCTGTATTTCTGTGGCTCAAAAATTCCTCAGAAAAGTCTAATCAACAGACAGAAGCAGCCACCTTCTGATCTCTGAGAGGTGCTAATGACAAGTGTGCTCTGCACAGCCCAGAGCACCCCAGAGAAGTAATGGAATCTAAATGTTGGGCTTACTAGATGTAGAGTGAGGAGAATAGAACACAAGAAGTGATCACCTTAGACTCCCATTTAGAGAATTAGGGGCTGCCCTGGGCCTGTAGGAGCATGGGGGTTGGAATGCAGGAGCAACTTTCCTTGTCTTGTCTGCCTTTTAGGGCATCCCAGGATGTTTTGGGATTTAGTGTAGTTTCTGGAAAGGGGGTTGTCTGAGAGCACAGCTCTCTGAATAATCAAGGCTGAGGTGTGTGTGTGTGTGTGTGTGTGTATGTTAGAGAGAGAAAGCTAGAATGAGGATTCCAGGTATTTTTACAGCCCCCTAATTGTATGGCATTGAATGGCTTTTTCACTTTAGTGATTCTAAGCTGAAACTGATTCAAAAAGTGACAATAACTAGACCACCAGTAAAAATGGACTTTTGAGCTGGGCACAGTGGCACATGTCTGTAATCACGGTGACTGGGGAGGCTGAGGCAAGAGGATTGCAAGTTCAAGGATAGCCTCAGCAATTTAGTAACACTCTGTTTCAAAATTTAAAAAAAATGAAAATGACTGGGGATATAGCTCAGTGGTAAAGCTACTCTAGGTTCAATACAACCCCACAAAAGGAACTTTGACTCACAACCTGCAGCAATCTACCAAGGAAACTAGATCATCTATAATAACCCCAAATTCAACCTGTTGCTAATCAGACATGTCAGATCCCAGACTGTTATTTCTAATGATAATCTAAGATGTTAAAAAATAACTTCACTAACAATAAGTCTGAATTGGCCAGGACTTGATTAATAACTGAAGCTTTCCTAATTTTTTTACTTGGTTCCATCTTAGAACCAGCAAGATTTGAAAGCCAAATATGCACCTCTAATGGATCACATAATCTGTTAGATTATTAACCCTTCTTCCAATTAGGCCACCTAAAGTTTCTCCAGGCCAATAGTTGCCAATCAGGGTGGTTTGTGGCCTTATCTTTTCTCCACCATAAAACTTTTTCACTTTTCTGTCTGCCTTTTCAGTCTCTGCCATATACAAGTGCTGGCATCTGACTCTCTTGCTACAGCAAGCTTTGAATAAATAGAATTTTTTCTCATTTTGTTGCATTTCATTTATTTCTGCAAATGCCATAACAATAAGGCTATGATACAGCCATCACCATCACCTGGTCACTGGGACCATCCCCCATAGGTCAGTCCTTACACATCTCCATCCTGCTTGTCAGTGGCCAGAACATTCCCATCCTCAGCCCTGGGTGTGCAACAAGAAAATCTCAGGGCTGGGGATGTGGCTCAAGTGGTAGCGCGCTCACCTGGCATGCGTGCGGCCCGGGTTCGATCCTCAGCACCACATACCAACAAAGATGTTGTGTCCACCGAGAACTAAAAAATAAATATTAAAAAAAAAATTCTCTCTCTCTCTCTCTAAAAATAAAAGAAAATCTCAATTGCTTAGAAAGTTTGTATCTATTTTCTGATTTTATATACACAACCTATAGGTATGTGTTTAGTAAACCACGTATGTCCCATATTGATTTTTTGTAAGGGACAAAATTCTGATAGGGATAGAGCAACAAGAAAAAAAACTACTTGTCTACTACATTTATTTAGAGCCTACTATATTATGCCAAACACTAGGAATACAAAGATGAATGATATCTTCATAATTTCCCCTCTTCCCCACATCTAGGGCACTCACAAGTGCTGTAGACATGTGAATAGGATGTTACATCACAGTTCCCAGCTGTCCCAGCATCATGGACAGGGAGCATGGGGAGTATTGGGGGAGTCCCTGAAGGCTTATCCTAAGGAGTGACATTTGTGTGAGATTACAGAGGGTGCGTGGGAATGTGGCAGGTGGAAAAAGAAGAAGAGAAGAGTTGTGAGAAATGAAATTTGGCATTCATAAAACCAGTGTCTTTCTCAAAAACAGTGTCTTGTATTTAAATGAGATTACAAATAAATATTTCAAATGGTAGGCTCAGGAAGATGGGAAGATCTGTGGTTTAGCACATCCTAGAACAAAGGACTTTTCTTGCCAGGCCTGACTCCTCTGGAGACCCATCATGGAAATACAGCTATGGGCTCAGGGATTCCAGGATATTGAATCCTCCCCTGGATGCAGAGGATCGAAGGGGGTTTGAAAGCCTGCAATGGTCTTTGGGAATGGGTTTCAGATAAAGTGGGCAAGGGAGAGATTTGGGAAACTGAGGAAGCAAAGGTGGGGGCATGGAGCTGAATAAAGGAGACTCCTGAAATGGTAATGGTTGCCAATAGACACCTGTGATAAAAATACCTAAGGAAAATAACTTAAAGAAAAAAAATTATTTTGGCTCATGGTTTCAAAAGTTTCAGTCCCCAGTCACTTGGCCTCATCACTGTGGGATTATGGTAAGGCAGATCATCATGGTGGGGAGGGTATAGTAGAACAAAGCTGCTCACCTCATGGTGACAAGGAAACATGGTGGGGTAGCCTGGGGGGGGAAATATAGTCCCCTAGGACATGCCCCCAAGGACCCATTCCCTTCAACTAGGTCCCACTTTAGACCATTTACATCACTTCCTAATAGTTCATTCAGTTAGGAACACTTCGATGGATTAATCCATTAATGAGATCAGATTCAACCCCTTCCCCAAACTCCCACCTCTGGACATCATTGCATTGAGGACCAAGCCTTCAGCCATCAGGAGACATTCCAGATCCAGACTACAACACCACAACTACCACAGCCCCCCACTGATCCCCTCAAACACTGCCTTAAGTTGTAGTCAGATGTAGCCCTTTTTTTGGTTGATTAGTTTGGGGGCTGCTGGAGTGTGGGGATGCTTTCCTCAGGACTCTAGTCTCACACTGGAACTCCTCTTCACACACCAGGCTCCTCAATCTTTAGCTTTGGCAGTTGTCCAGGCCTTGAAGTCAAGTAACTTGGCACAAGCAGGTAAAGATCACCCAGAAAACGCAGTCTGGAAATGCAGGATACTTGGGGAGAGAGTCATGATTGCCTCAGATATCTGTGCTGACTCTCAGCTGTTGGGATGAAAAGGCAGCACCTGGTTACCTCTATACCTGGGTGAATTGTCCTTGGATTGCATGTACATACGTTTCACATTTATTCATCCATCAATTCATTCAGTAAATATTTGGCTCATCAATCATTTGATTTGATTCAGCAAACATTTACTGAGCCTTTGTTATTATGAGCCTAATACTGGATGCTAAATCTATAAGCGTACCATTAATACACATATTATGTTATCATTCAAATTAGTGATTTGTCAGTAAGACACATGATCTATTATAGTTGGAATTAGTAGTTTTCAATAGCAGAAAGGTGAGGAGATATGTCTCCAAATCATAGGTCAGGGCTTTCCACCATCTCTCCTCACCAGGGGCGACATTCTGCTATTGACTAGGGAATATGTCATTTTCCTCAAGCAAAGCCAAGAATTTAAAATATCTATGAGGAAGCATCAGAACAAAATATATATTCAAGACATACCCCAAGGAGACTAGGTTAAGGCTTTCTAAAGTCCCAGAAAACTGGATCTTTCCAAGGACTCCACAGACGTGTGGGTGCAGGGTTTTGAGCAAGGAATAGGGGTACCATGGGCATGGATGTTTAGTCGTGGGCCCACAGAAGTCAAGGACAGATTCATAAAAGAGGTGGAGCAGGCAGGTCCCCAAGGGAGACAGCATGAAAAGGCCCTGGTCTTGGGGACTAGTACTATATCTGACCTTGCTTAGGCCTAGGTGATATGGGTCCCTTTGGCTTTTTCTGTTCCATCCTAGGTTTTGCCTCCTCATATCTAAATTGGGAGGTGACACCAAGGTCACTTCCAGCTCTATTAGCCTATGATTCCAACTGCCTCACTCCTAGAATCACGTGCTGCCCACAAGCCCCCTGCTCTCTATTACTGCCACCCACGCCTCCTCCCCTGAATCACAAGTGTGCTGTCCATGTCTTTGCTGTCCTGGCTGTGTCCAGTCTCCTCTAGTGAATTATCCACCCTTCCATTCCACCTTAGTTCATCTCCTTGGTCCAGTGCCAACAGTGTGGGCTTCCTACTCCTTCTGAGCTCTTCCTATGGGCTGGCAAATGTGGTGAAAAGCCACCTGCTGCTTAGAAAAAAAAAAAAGAATTTACAGGCAGAGGGATTTTAGAATAGAGCACCTTCCCACCTAGTTGT
The DNA here is from genome assembly GCF_021218885.2 of Marmota monax. NCBI lineage: Eukaryota > Metazoa > Chordata > Mammalia > Rodentia > Sciuridae > Marmota > Marmota monax. Next base: position 3,395,893 of record NW_026695200.1, on the reverse strand, counting down.
CGCTGGCTCCCTTCTCCCGAATCATTTCAGATTTCCTTCCAACTGGAAGTATGTGCTGCCAAAGGCAGTGAGAGTTCTGCTTCACACCACAAGAAGGACACCGAGAACACAATGATCCTGCAGTCTCCGGAGACACTTCAGCACTGGGAAGCTGCCCAACCTGCATAAAAGTCTCTGTCCAACTGCTGCATGCTGCATTTTCTAAGTCTAGATAAGAATGTCCAACTACAACTAAAAAATAAATATTAAAAAAAGAGAATTGCCTCTCTAACAGGGACAGAAAGATCTGAGATGTTGCCACCCAAGTGTGTATATTATAAATGCCACAGGATTGGTGCCTGTACATTCTGCACACTGTGTAGCATGTGTGCATCATCCACACAATACATAGGTTGTATGTTGAGATCTCGGCTGACTCTCAATAGATAGAATTTGGCATGAGCAAGAAGATCTGCCTGACCCTTAGTCCTTTTAAATGTCACCTGACCTTCCATAGCTTTACATTTATTGATTTAAGAAAAAAATCTCCAAAGCAACAGTCCCTAGGTACACAGTGAAGTTTTCAGTGACCTCTCTCAAAACAGGTAAAGCAGGTGCCACAATGTACTGAGTTTTTTTAAAAAAATGTGATCAATCTGAGATTATATTCTTCTTACTTCCTATTCTTCCCCTGTTCTCTTCCTAATGGGCTGGCAAGAGTGGTGAAAAGTTTTCCCTTACTTGGAAAAAAGAATGATCTTTCTTAGGATAATTTATTTTATTTATTATTATTTTCAATATTATTATTTTAGGTACTAGGGCTTTGAGCATGCAAAGCACACCCTCTACCAATGAATTGTACCCCCAGCCCTGATATTTTTGATGTTAGAATATTCTTTTCCCAATTAAATGACGATGACTATAGATAGTATTTTTTAAAATTTAAGTTCTTATTGGCCATATAAAAAGAACAGCTCCCTGTTCCAACTTTTCATTTGCTGCTTTGTGAAAGTCTGGGAACCACTAATCTGACAAGTGAAATTCCATCTTGGAGTAATATATTTAGAGTTTGTATTATGTAGTTGGAGACCAGGGAAGAGTTGATACTGTTTAATGAACACAGAGAGGCAGCTTTTTTACAGAAAGTCTTTTATGTGCCCCACTAGACCTTCTTTCATCAACTTGTGGTCCTTTCACTGTTGCTGGTGGTGGTGGTGAAATATTGTCTTATTTTACTTACATATAGATAATTATTATCTACATCAGCCTTCCACCTCCTTCCCCTCAGATATACTCATGTCTTCAACTGTACAGATATTTGGTGGCTGGAAAGATAGATAGTATTAACTGAAACTAGAATCTGTGGGCATAGAGGCAAATCTAATATCAAGGTGAGTGACCACAAAAAAAGAAGTAGGAGAAATAAGACTGAAGGGGAGAAGAACCACACACTCCTGCTCCTAGAGAAAGTCCTCCAGGCATTTATAGAGAAAACTGCAAGGCATGGCCACAGAGCAAACACAGGGATGAGGGCATCTATTGCATCTAGCACACCAGGTATTGCCAAAGTGAAGCTAAGAAACTCAGAGAGGTCTGACCCTCACTGAACAGAGGCTGCTCAAAGAAATAATATTTTCATAAACCAAGAAGAAAGAGGGCAATGGTGTCTTCCACAGGGAGTACAGAAGCAGTGGCTTTGAACTGCAAAGGTTGCTCATTTACAAGTTGTTGAGAATAGTCCTTCAAGATACACAGGTGGTAAAGGGAGGTCAGAGCTGGAGGTTGGCTGATCCCGTTTAGTTGGTACTTGCTATGTGCAGAACTCAAAAACTACTGAAAAGAACTGGAAACTCTATTTTCTGTTTTCACAAGAATAAACATTTTGAAAAGAGAAGAGCTTTTGACCAAAGGAGTGGTTTAAGGGAGTAAGAATTCACCTTGGATGTCAGAACTGATGTGAGCCCTTCATGTACAGTACCATGTGGAATGGCTTTGGGGAAAACATAATATTTTCAATTTACTAAAATAATCACACTGAGGAAGAAAAACAGTTCACTTGGAGAACTTCAGCAGGTTTTTAATTTTTATGAAACCACAGAATCCTACCATTTTAGTCTATAGCAAATTTCCTTGCATTTTGGATTCCACTGCAGTTATCCTTAGATTCTAGTTTAGTTAGGACACTAATCCTCCATATTTATATGGACTTTTAAATTGCATCTGCCACAAGCTCTTTGATTTACCTCTTAGAAGGCCTGCCTTATCTTGTTCTCTGCAGTCCTGGGTGAATTTTCCATTTCTCTGCTATACAATTGAACTTTACTGATAGAATGAAACATAATACTTGAAAAATCTTACATGTTTAAAACACTAATAAGTGAGAAAACAAAAATGTACAAATACTTCAGAAGTTAGTCTGGCAATTTCTTTCAACATTAAGCATATTTTATCATATGATACAGTAATAAATCTCCTTAGTTATTATGATGCCAAAACTTAGAAGCAACAAAGATGTCCTGCAGTAGATGGAGGGGTTTATTTAGACTTCAATATATCCAGATAATGGAATATTACTTACCACTAAAAAGAAATGAGCTGTCAAGCCATGAAAAGACATAGAGGAAATTTAGATGCATATCACTAAGCCAAGGGAGCCAACCTGAAAAGGCTAAATACCATAGGATTGCAACTATGTGACATTCTGGAAAACACAAGACTATGGAGACAATAAAAGATCAGTGGGTGCTAGGGGACAGAAGGAGGGGAAGATGAATCGGCAGAGCACAGAAAAGTTTTCCTGTGAAATTTATATGTGAATACATGTCACTATGCAGTTTCAAAAGCCACTGAATATACAAAGGCGAAGACTGAACCCTAATGTAGACTGTGGACTTTGCACAATAACAAAGTATCAATTTTTGCTCATGAGTTGTAATAAATGTACCAAGTTGGTTCATGGGTTTTGATACTGGAGAGGCTGTTCCTGTGTGGGGCCAGAGTATGTTAGATCTCTGTGCCTTTTGCTTAATTTTGCTGTGAACCTAAACTGTTCTAAAAACTGAAGTCTGTGTCAGGAACAGAGGTGCATACCTGTAATCCCAGAAACCCTAGAGGCCAAGGCAGGAGGATTGCAAGTTCAAGGCGAGCCTCAGGATTTAACAAGGTCCCGAGCATCTTAGCAAAATTCTCCTAACAAAGTGAAAAATTAAAAAATGGCTCAGCATTGTGCTTCTTGAATGGACCATTTACAATTCTTGGAATGTGGCCCAACCCACAACAGAGCCATGCTGCGAGGTTTCCTGAACACTTCTCTTGACCTGAGGATAACACGTCCTGGTTGGAAGTTACTGACCAGGCTTCACAGGTCACTTTTAGGCTGATGTTGGCATTTTGTTTACCATCCTCACCCTCTCAACCCAGCAGGACATCACTAATATGATGCAAGTAGAGTGATAATCCTACAATAGCACTTTTTAAATTTATTTTTCCAGTGCTAGGAATTAAACCCAGGCCTTGCACATGCCAAACGAGTGCTCTGCCATTAAGTAGCACCCCCAGTCCATGAACAGCAAGTTTTATGGTGACTCTGTGGGACTCAGCTTAATATCCCTTGTCTATGGTTTATCCACAAAAAGTTAGTATGTTAATCACAGACCCAATTTAGTCTACAGAATTACAATTTTAAAAAAGCCTTCTTTTAATCTCTTTTAAAAAGATTAATATGAAATCAGATATGAAGCAGACATCAGAAACCTCATATCTATAATACCAAAATATCACTAAATTGACAGAAGATTAGTAAGGGAATTGTGGAGGTGGAAAATTTCATTTATTGAATAACCTCCTCCCCTCCGCACTCTTTGCCTCTATACTTAGCAATAAAAGGAGGAATAAGAAAAATGCTCTTTCTGAAAGCTTTCTTCTACTTCTGTTGCATTAGTCAGAGTTCTTTGGAGAAACAGAATCAATAGGATGGATGGATAGATAGATAGATAGATAGATAGATAAAAATACGTAGATGATAAATAGATACTATTAGGAGTTGGCTTTCATGATTATTAAGGCTCAGATGGCTAATGTTCTGCTGTCTCTAAGCTGGAAGCCTGGGAAAACTAAGGGTATAAATTCATCCTTGCTTAAGAACCATGTCATCCATCTCTGAGGACTGGAGAAGATGGATGGTCCAGCCTAAGCAGAGGGAGCAAATTCACCCTTCCTTTATCTTTTTGTTCTACTCAGACCCTCAACACTGGATGATACACATCTTCACTGGTGTGGGTAGATCTTCTTTATAAACTTGTTCCCCTAAATTAAATACTGATCTCTTCCAGAAACACCCCCACAGATACAACCAGAAATAATGTTTTACCAGCCATCTGGACTTTTCTTGGTCCAGTCAAGATGATACAAAAAATTAACCACCACAGCTATTTTTCTAAGATTTGAGGGAATTCCAACTAAGACAGCTGGAATACAAGTAATCCAGAGTAAGAGATATTCATTGTAACTTTTTCTTGATTTAATTTTTTTTGGCTGACATTAAAATTTATTAGGAATTCTTGAACTGCAACCAATGATGGCATAAGATGGTTGTGAATAAGCTTACTACATATAGCTCTTTTAAAAAGCTGTGTGTGTTCTGTTTATGATATTTAAGCAAAAAAGAAATGAGAAGTGATACTCTTTAGGAAATATTCTTCATAAAATGCAGTACACAAATATTAGAAATTAGGAAAAAAAGCTGGAAAATCAGAGGAAAATGTTCCTAAACACTTTCATATCAATATAAAGAAAGGCTTCTACTGAATAAGGCAACCAACTCAAGAAATTAAGGTAGCATGGTGAAGTCATTCTATTTCCACCTGGAGGTAGTATCATTGTGTTAGTGGGAAACCTGTAAAGTATCTGGGGATATCCAAATCAGGAACAGGACAAGTTCATCTCTTATCAGCATTATTGTTTAATATTGCTCTGGCAATAGTAAACTGAGCAATTGTACAAAAAGGAAAGAAAAGAGGCTGGAGTTATAAAAATGGAAGAAAGTTATTTGTATGTGTTGTGTTATTATTTGCATGGGACATGATTCTTGATAAAGCCAATAGAACTAAATTTAAAAATGACAAATAACGTGAGCATTTAGTTTGGTGTCTGGGCAAATAAATTAACATGGAGAAAATTAAATCTTTAATATAAAACAAGAATAAGTGAGATGATATACAGGATAAAACATTCTTTATAGAAGTTTTAAATAGAATAAAACAAGTGGAAATAATACAGATCAGAAAATTGCAACAACGATATGAAGGAAACTTTTTTTTTTAATTTTTATTTTTTTAGTTGAACATGGACACAATACCTTTACTTTACTTATTTATTTATGTGGTGCTGAGGAACAAACCCAGTGTCTCATGTGTGCAAGGCAAGCACTCTACCTGTGAGCCACAACCCCAGACCCATGAAGGAAACTTTTTAAAAGGAAAGGTTTAGCATTTCACTACAAAGGAGGACACACATTATAAGAAAATCAATTTTTCCTATGTCACTATTAGTAGGATATTATTGACAATTATCATAAAACTAATTCAAAAGTTTACATGGAGAAAAAAGGAAGAATAGATTTAAAATGTGTTTTAAAAAAACTACAAAGAGGGAATAGCTTAAATCAACAGTTATTTAAGGATGGCTTGATTTAAAGCAAGAATATGACCTAATGGAACATAAATAAATAGGCAGATCAATGGAATAGAGTGGAATATCCTGAATATGTCATTAAGATGAAATTAATGGGAAAGAAATATAGATTTTTTAAGCATTTAAAAAATTATAGTTGTAGATGGACACAATATCTTTTTTATTCATGTGGTGCTGAGATTGAACCCAGTGCCCCATGCATTCAAGGCAAGTGCTCTAACACTGATCCACAACCCAGCCCAAAAATATAGATTTTAAAAGTAAAGTTGGGATAGCTGGGGAGAAATCTAGAAACAGGTTTGGATTAATATGTTATGCCTTATGAAAAGATTAACTGAAACTTTACTTATATAAAGGCAAACCATAAATGTACAAGAGAAAAAATAAGAGACTTTATTTAATCTCTCAATTTGGAGAATACCTTCTTTGGCCAAGAAACCAAAACACACAACACAGGAAGAAAAAAACAAGTGCAGCTTTATGGATAAAAATTACCTTAGACAGTGTTCAAAAATAAATAGCAACTGAAAAAATAGTTTTAATTCATAGCACAGAGGAAAGTTTCTTAATATCAATTAGGACTACGTAACTAGAAAAATATTTAACACATACTAATAGAGCGTTAAAAGAAATACTCTTTTACACAGAATAACTACAAGATACCACTTTTCTCTGATGAGATTTGAAGTCAGTCAGATTTTGATGACTCACCACATTGATGACATTGCACCATGTATAAATTACATGCTCATAGGAGTATGTATTGCTATAACCTTATGCAGGAAAAGTTGGCAATGTACTCATTGTGTGGTTCAACTTCAGGGATTTTGGTCTGCAGAGGAACTTGGAGGCATGTGAAATTAATGTGCAATGTTAGTCCTTAAAACATTTTAGTGAAAAATTAAGAATACTCTTTAAATTCCTATTGCTATGGTTTGAATAAATGTCCCCCAAAGGCACTTGTTCTGAAAGACTGGTCTTCAGCCTATTGGGAAGTGGTGGAACCTTGGTGTTAGGAAGTTAGTTCAATGGGATATGCCCTTAAAAAGGATATTGGAACCCCAGTCTGATTCTCTTTCTCTCTTTGCTTCCTGATCATCATGAGGTGATCAATTTCCTCTGCCACATGCTCCCAGTATGATGTGCTGCCTTGCCACAGACCAACTGACCAGGACTGACACCTCCAAAATTGAGCCAAAAATAAACATTTCTTCCTTACATGTTGATTATCTCAGGTATTTTGTCAGAGTGATAGAAAGCTAATTAACATATCCATCCACTGGCTCCCAGACAAATATGGAATATTCATTGAATGTAAACCTATAGCATATATTAAAAAGGATGAAATAATCTTTATGAACTCATATGAGACAATTATTATGATATTTTGAAGTGGAAAAGTATAGTAAACTATGTGTGCACAGAAGAACACCATGTGAGTACAGCAAACAATTAAAAAAGACTGTAGATTCATGCTTATCTGAAACCCTGGTGACATGACACAAAATAAATTGGTTGTATTATTTTTCTAGAGCTGTCATTAATGTAATAACATAACTGGGTGATTTAGACAACAGAAATTTATTGTCTCACAATTCTGGAGGCTGCAAAATTGGGATGGCATTGTCAGCACAGTTGGTTTCCTCGAAGGTCTTTCTTCTTGGCTTCTCCCTGTGTCTTCACAGGGTCTTCTCTTCTTCTCTGTCTTGTGTCCGAATTATACCCTTTTATGAAGACAAAAATAATATTGGGTTAAAACCCACTCTAATGACTTCATTTAAGTTGATTATAATGACTTTATTCCCAAATACCTGGTATTAGGACTACAACGTGTCTTTTGGGGAAGGAACAAGTCAGCCCACAACACAGGAAGGAGTAGAGTTGATGGCCAGAGCTGTGAGGAAAATTATTCAACACTTTTAAACTTTCTTCATGCACTGCTGACTTAAAAATTAAATATAATCTTGGCAACGTATTTATGGTATCACTTTCCATAGTTTCATTACTTATAGTCAACCAAGCTCCAAAAATATTAAATCGAATTAAAAAAATAAATAATTCATGAGTTCTAAATTGTGTGCCATTCTGAATGACATCAGGATATCTCATGCTGTCCCACTCTGTCCTGCCTGGGACATGAATCATTCCTTTGTCCAGCATATCCATGGTATATGATAGTCACCCATTAGTTGTTTAGCAGCCTTCTAAGTTATCAAATGACTGTCACAATGCTTCTATTCAAGTGCTCTTTTTTACTTAGTAAAGGCTCTGAAGCACAAAAGTAGTAATGCTGGCAATTTGCATATGCCAAAGAGAAGCCATAAAGTACTTCCTTTAATTATCATCTTGTGCCATCAAGAGAAGAAGGGTGAGTATAGCACTGTAATATAATTTGGGAGAGACTATATTCAAAAAACTTTTATTACACTATATTTTTACAATCATTCTATTTTTATATAGCTTTTGTTGTTAATCTCTTACATGCCTAATTTATAAATTGAACTTTATCATAGGTATATATGTACAGGGGAAAACAAACAGTATACATGGGTTTGGTATTATTTCATAGTTTCAGGAGTCCACTGGGGGTCTTGGAACTTAAAGAGGGGACTATTGTAAAACAAGTTTGAAACAGCAGAAGCAAAGAATGAAAGTGAAGAAGTGGTCAAATAACGTACTGAGGAAAATATTGGGTATTTGTCAAACAACAGTGGAAGGGTGTGGTTTGGAAAGATTCTCACCTTTAGGAAGAGAAGAAAAAGAGAACAGTGTTGGTGAAGACAGAAAAAAGGACTGTGGGTAGGCTTTGCAGAATATAGAGTGTGAGAGCACCAAATGATTATCTGTCCATCAGGGACACTTTGTGACATGAGTCAAGCTCTCACGGATCTGCATCCATGCCTAGTGGTCTTTCCTAGGGCCAACCCTACTCCTGAGACTTTTCTGAACATGACATGGTGACGTGGCTTGGCATTTTGTCATCATTTAGGAGAATGTCAGAAATGGGATGAGCACTGAGATGTGGGACCCCAATGTGTTATGCTTCCTGCTTTCTGGGCGATGCACTGATGCTTATGTAAGGATTAAATGTGAATGTTGGATCATAAATTCCAGGAATAGAGAGGAGAAAAGCACAGAGCAAAGCACCTTTTGAATCCTTTTCTGAATGCTTTTCAGCAACTTTTTCCTTTTCCTTCCTTCCATGAGCATTATATTATTTTTGTAGTTTGCTCTTCAGCTGAAAGGAAGAACAACAACAAAAACCCTCAGCTGTTGCTACTGCTTGTTTGGGATTTTGCAGGTCTTATGTTACTTCTTTGTTGGCTGATGTACCTGCTGGTGTCAGGAAATAAAACCACTATCTGTTCTGTGACTGGAGACAGATGTTCCTCCCAGGAGCCGCTGTTCATTTCACTGTTATAGAAGGACAGCAGAAATTCATGTCTTGTGGTCAAAGGGTGACTCCATTAACTATCTTCAAAGTCTCTGTGAAAACAATAGTTGCAATCAGAACATTGATTTTCTGGTAATGGCAAAAGTGAGAAGGAAAAAAAATCTAGAAATTGCAATGAACTATGGACTGACACACATTTAGGTGGTCTATGGGACAAAGCTTTAGAAATAAGTTTCAATCAATTAAAATGTTTCTTGATTGCCTGCTGATTGGTACATATTGAAATAAGTATTGAAATAAGCTACAGCTGAAACAGTAGATTATAATGCAGGTGGGGTTTTTGTCCTTATGGAACCTCTACCGGGAGGAGACATGAAATGGGTCCAATGAGTTTAAATCCAGAGCACGACACTAGTTTTGAAAAACTCAGCTTCTCCCCCCATCTGAGTGACTCAGGTGGAATGTGGTCTTAGGACTCAGTCATTAGATATCAGCTCTGGATTCTGCTGAGACACTCTCATTCTCCATCTCTGAACAGTTCATGAGGTTGCCACTCATTTTCTCTGGTTCTCCAGGCCCCCCTGAGATGAGGCATCTCCCAGGATGTCAGTGCCTTTCTCATGGGCACAGTGGGCACTTGATGCTCCCAGTCTTGAGGGCTCATTTCCCCTGTGGTAATTCCTGCTTCCGAGAAGGTGTGAATGTGGTGTCTATCCAGGGTTCTTTAGCTCACCATAGTCATTCCCACACAGAAAACAGTCATGGCTATTTGAAGGATCCCCTCAAGGTCTCCACCATCAGGATGGTTTTCTATTCATCTAAAAGACTTTCTCAAGCCCAATAAGCCCTTGATGACCCCCCACACTGAAGGCTCTGCTTAAGAAGCAGTGTGGACTGGTTCCCCTCCAGAAACTCCACAGCACTTTCTCATATTTGTCCCTTGGTCTTTGTCAACGAAGCATACAGCAACCTGCCTCTCCTTGTAGAAGTTCCTGTGAGTTCTTTCAATGGTGGTCTCAGTGCAAATAACTGACTTTCCTAAGATAAAACAAAAAAGAAGGGACTAGGGTATAGCTCAGTGATAGAGTGTTTCCCTAGATGTGTAAGGCCCTGTGTTTGATTCCCAATGCTGCCAAAAGGAAGGAGGGGAAGCTGGGGGGTAACCTTGTATATTCTACAAGTCTGCCCTCTGAGGCCTTTCTTTTCACTTTCTGACCTGGTCCTGAGCTCCTAGAACAGGACCTCTCATGATGTGCTTCATTGCATATTTCTTCCCTGTCCTAAGTATCGGGATATTTTATTGAAGAGAGGAGTCCAGGGAGCACTTCCTGGGCTATAGGCATGGATCTGACATAGAAAGGTTGAGTGATAGAGCCATACAAATGAAGGGGGAGAATTTTCTGCAAAAGGTAGCACAAAATGCAGAGTATGCTCTCATTACCTGAATGATTTTATGTAAATATTTATCAACTGGTTTATTGTCTGATTCTCACAGCTAGACTGTTACCCAAGGAATAGAATGTATGAGTTTTGTTCACTTTCCATTCCATAGCACCTATAACAGTGCCCAGCACAGCTCAGGTTTGTCAATAAATATGAACTCGAAGGTTTTCATCACTCACATCATATTGACAAGTTCTCCAGCTATGATGGCTAAGAGCACATTTAGGTACCGGTATCCTAAAGAGACAGAGAGCACTTTCAAGCTCTGGGGTGACTTTACTCTCTCTTCCCTCACTCCAGGCCTGGGTGTTTGTGACTGGCAACCCCCTGCTCCAGGAGCTTGGAGAGCAAAGTTCTGACCTCTGTTCTTTGGTGGGTTTGTCATGGGCTTTGAAAAAATCTCTACTTAGACAAGTAGTTCAAGATTCTCATCAAGAAAGGAGGCTATGGACTGTGGTAATGTGCCAACACTGTCTCTGATATGCTTCTGGTGAAAATTAATCACTCTGTGTGTGTATGTGCATGTGTGAAGAAGCAGGCTGATTTTTTAAAAAATGATCTTTACTTTCTTGGGCTTTTTTTTTTTTTAAAAAAAAAAAAGACTTAGGAATCTTTGCAGTCACAAAAAGGTCTTCTCTTTCCATTTTAGTATAATTATGACAAGAATTCCTGCCCTCATCATTGTTTTCAGTTTGCCTTTTCCTTATTGCAACAAGAGTCAAGGCCTCTGTAATAGGGGAGAGAAATGGCATGTGACTTCAAATACAGCAAAGGACTGCTGGGGAGTTTTAGCCAACAGGCAGGGTGAGGGGATCAATGAATGGAAAGTTACTAAGAAGAATTGGATTAGATACTATGAGTGGGAGGATCCTTCCTAAAACCAGATACAGCAAACGAAGGACAAGCCTAGTTTAAATGAGGGCTCCGAGGAGCTGGCTGAAGTTTAGTCAAGGAGGAAATTCAGCAAGGAGACTGGTATGCCAGAGAACAGTTTCATGTGGAATTGAATTCAGCAAATCTGAAAGGAATTGGGCTATATGACCAGGGAAAAAGACAGAAGAAAGAGGGCTGCACACATGATTCTGAATTGTAGGGTGTTAAGAGAAAGACTACCATCTGTTGGAGCCCCTGCGTCTATAGGGATTTGAACTTTAGCCTGAAGATAGAAAAGACAGATTCGTTGACTATACTTTAACATGGAAATAGTTTCATTTTATTTGACTGGGCTATCAAATTCTGGGCTATCAGAAACTTGTAAAAGATGAAATCAGGGGCTGGGGTTACGGTTCAGGGGTAGAACGCTCGTCTAACATGGGCGAGGCCCTGGGTTCGATCCTCAGCACCACATAAAAATAAATAAATTAAATAAAAGATATTGTATCCAACTACAACTAAAAAATATTTTTAAAAGAGATGAAATCAGCCCTGTCAGATCCAGACAAGATTACAGCTAGGAAATAATACAAGAGAAGCTTATAACTGCCTGTCTAAGGTAAGCAATGTCTTAAGGACTTGCTTAAAATCCTACAAGAAATTCCTTCACATTCTACATGCATCCCATGCTTTAGACATCTCCCTTGAATACAAGCAGATCGCTGTAACAAAGCTTATCTTTAACTTTGTTTAAGATTGCAGCAATTCAGACAAGATGCTCTTGACAGAACACTTGCCCAGCAACAGCACCTCCACCAATGAGCTGACACCAATTCCTGCCTCTGGTCTCCAAGACCAATGAACTCCGTATCTAAGCAGCTTACGTGAATTTCTCCCTTTACGCTAATAAAAAACAAACAAACAAAAACAACAACAACAACAAAAAAAAACCTTCCCCTGTCTCAATCTCCTTAGATAGTTTACTATAGTATACATATTCCCACTGCAGTGCTATTCCTGGGTAAAACTAATTAATATTCTGAGAATCTCCATTTGTTACTTTGTTTGATAGATGTAAAGAAATCACTGTGCAACAGGGATGAATATGATTGATGACTCTAAGGAGGAACATCAGAATCCTGTGTATTCCTGAGAGGTGTGTCAGCTCCATAAGGATGCAGATACGTGCATGCTTATCCTGCTTGCATGACCCATCTGCTGGGCTTTTTTTTTTTATCGGACTTCAGGGAGAATAGAGCACCCATGCTGCATCCTGCATCAGAGAATGCTCACACACAACCAGCATGGGGACAGCCAAAATTGTCAGGGAATGAAAAGGACAGTACTGGAGACAAAAAGAGTCATTTTCATTATCCGAAATTCCTTTCATCTCCACTATACCATGTGCTATTTTGAGAGCACATCACAAAACCTTACTGATTTTAAGTGAGGTTTCCACTTGTGTATTTAGATTGTTTGAAGCTAAGTAGAAAGAAAAGACATATGTGGGAATTCCAAAACTGGCTTCTAGAAGCATGCTTCTATTCCATGCATCCTAGGTCAGGGGGAGCCAAATCAGATATGGGCAGTAATCCAAAAAATCAAACAGAAAAACTAATGGTGAAGTAGGCAAGGAATTAATTCAATACAGTATTAGAGAAACCTGAACACTTGCATTCCCATGCAGAAGATGAATAATACTTCCAGATGCCTTTTGAGTTCCACATGCCATTTAGGAGAGTAGAGGAGGTCAATCCCGCCAGTGGACATTTTACCTTCATCAAAAAGGATAACTTAAAATAATTACTTATAAAGTTCTATTTCTTGGCTCACACAAAGGATAAATTGAAGAGCAATCGAACCTTTGAGAACATGGCAGCATTCAGAGAGACCAGTGACTGACTGAATAGATGAACCAGCTTATATTTCTGAAACTCAGGGGCCTGCTGCCAGGACTCTTATTTAAAACATGTCTCAGAATAGGCCAATGTGGGCACCAGCAAGACCCATCTCAGAATACTTTGGGAAAAAAAAAACATATTTTCATGGCCAAGGCTGTGCTTTTCTGGAAGCTAGGTTTCTATTTGATACTTGTCACTGTGACCTACAGACTGAGCTGATTTGTACCTGCTGCCAGTTGCACAATGCCCAAGTTTTTCCTCCTTCCATCCAGAAATGGGTGTCCATCTGAGTGCTTAGCATATTGATAGATTTCCTCACCTTTGAATGAAAGTGGTAACAATTGCTCCAGTTAAAATGTAAGATCATATTGATAGTGTCAAATAAACATTATAGGAGACCATTGTTTTGGACTAAGCTCCTGCCCTGGGCTCCAACAGACAAGACTAAAAATCAAACTGGAGTTACCACATTACAGTTCCACAGCAACAAATGAAACCAATTGTTAACTGATCTTAGTGAGGTCTCAGGAGAGAGAGGGAACAGTGAAATTTCCCAAGCATGCAAGTTTCAACTGGCATGATAATAAAGTTCCTTCTGCCTTAATTCTTAAACACACACACAAAAAATAACCTGAAGTAGATTGATAGTAACCAATCAGCTGTTTTCCTAGTGTTCTGTCTCCCTGTCCTCACCCTGACTTTGAAATGACCAATTTAATCTTTGTTCTTTTCTTTCTTTCTTCAGCTCCTCTTGTCTATAAAACCAACCTCTTCTGCTTAAAATATTTATCCTATATTATGGAATGAACCATTATCCAATTCTAAAATCAAAAGTAAAGCAAATGAATAGGGTATGGCTCAGTGGTAGAGCATGCTCTTAGCATGCATAGGGCCCTGGGTTTGAGCCCCAGAACTGCAAAATAAAATGAAAATCCAATTAAAGTTTTTAAAGTGTGTTTTAATTTTTTTCCTTTGACAATTGGAAAAAAAAGCATATAAATCCAAAGTCTGGCTGCCTAAACTGTAATGGGGAATACTGGCTTGAGTAATAATCTGGAGGTAAAACAAAGCGGTAGGCATTCTTAACATCTATCAAAATCTCCTTTCCAGGCGTGTACCCTCTTGGAATTAGGAATGTTTTAGTACTGACAGCAAAAATGCTGTGTGCTACTAAAGCCAGGAGTAAATATCCATGTTTTTTTCACAATGCCAGGGCATGGGGGAAGTGTTGACCAGAGTCAAAGTTTGGGGTAGACAGAAAGAAAAAGTTTTTGAGATCTATTGCATAGCATGATGCCTGTAGTTAATAATAATGCAGATTTCAAAATTTCTAAAAGATCAAATTTCAGGAATCACGTATTGATGTGGGTGTCACAAGAGCAAGGCACTCAGAAATACTTGAGCCTCTGGAGGATCATTATCCTGTAGTGTCAGCCAGACCCTTAGCCCATTATGTGAGTGAGAAATAAACTTTTGCAAGTTGGCACAGATTGTGGTTTGGAATTACCACATATTCTTGTGTATTCTGACTGGTATAGATGATTTTCAGAGTAGATTTGGTTCAGTGACTTACCAATGTCACCATGCATTCAGGTTCTTTTCGACCTTTTGCCCTCCCAAAATGGCAAAATGACTCCTTCTGCTCTGGAATTTCCAATCCAGAGCTACCCTTGGAGTGTCCAATAACTCTCCTTGTCTCCAGAGGAAGTCCAAGGAGTTCCCAGAGAAGGGAACCTCAACTCAGGACCAGTGGGGTTCTTGTCAGATATTGCTGAAATGAATTTAAGGACATGTCAATTAGAGGCACAGATACAGATTACTTAGGAAAGCAGAGACATATTCAAGGGAGAATGTGGGTCATCTCAAGAGTGAGAGATGTTTTGGGGGTTCTTTTAAGGAAACACTGGTGAGGTGTGAGCATGGAAAATATGTGGAGATATTATCAGTCTGAAGATCACAAAATGGTTTTTGGAGGTTTGGTAATTCTCTGGTAATTTTGTATCCTTAGGTTGACATCTTCTCCATTATCTGATGAGTAGATGATATTGGGAAGGACCCTATATTATAGAGTCTAGGAAAGTACCCTATAATATGAAGTGTGGAATCTCCTTTTAATCAATCTATTCTAAAGATACATATATTAGTAGGCTAACTAATCATGAACAGGGCAATTTTTATAAGTGGGTGGATTTTCAGTAAGTTTTAAGATTGTGGGTAAAGATTTGTAAATTTCCTCGAAATTTGGAAGTGTCAGACATAGGAGAGGAAGGAAAAGCATGTAGAACTTCAGCCTAAAGCTTTTGGATTATAGTTTCATTGTCCTGCCTTTTGTCCCTCTTCTACCTTTTATTTTTTCTGTCCTACCTCATTTCCATCACATTGGTCCAAATTACATTGAACACCCATCTCCGAGCCCAGCTTGTTGTCCAGGGAATGCCATAACTCTAGACAAAGGGCCAACAAACACAGCAGTACAGGGTTTGAGAACATATAATCATGTTAGACTGATCAAAGCTAGCCTGGAAGCTGGGGACAGGGCTGTCGTGCCCTGGAGCACATGGGAAATCGGGAGGATGGGAGGTTAGCAGGCATGTGAAGTAAGGTTGAGTTTGGGGTGAGCAAGTCCTGGTCAGGATTTAGCTCAAGGTCTTCCCAGCTCCCCTGTAGCTTAGCAGAAGTTTCATTTTTCTCAAGGTTAATGAAGCAGGGAATTTCTGGGTTCACAGTAAAAAGTAGACCTTCAAAAAATCAAAATAAGCTAGGCACAAAAAGAAATTTAGATGTGAAATCTAGAAATGGTAACCTCATAGAGGTAGAGACTAAAATGATGGTTATCAGGGGCTGGAGTATTGGTGAGGGTTGGGGTTGGGTTTGGGAGATGTTAGACAAACTGTACAAAGTTTTGGTTAGACAGGAAGAATAAGTGTTTGAGATCTATTGCATGACACAGTGAGTGTAGTTAATAATAATGTATTATATATTTCAAAATTGCTAAAGAGTAAATTTCAAATGTCTTAACGCACACAAGAAAAATGATAAATGAAGTGAGGTGATAAATGTTAATTAGCTTGATTTAGTCATTCCACATTGTTTACACATATCAAAACATTACATTATATCCCATAAATATAAATAATTATTATTTGCCAATTACAAATTTAATGACATATGCCTTTAATCACAGTTACTAAGGAGACTGTAGCTGAAGGATGGCTGAGCCCAGGAAACATAATAAAACCCTGTTTCGAAAAACAAAAAATTTGAAAAAAAAAATTAAGAAATGAAAAAAGAAAGAACAAAGGCTTTCTGAAGCCAATCAGAAAATTAGAAAAACGAGATTACGAAGATGTACAATAGTACTGTGTTTTCTTGTAGAATCTTGATTGATTTAGTTTCCTTGTTTTGGTATATTATCTAACTTAATTTTTACTTATAGTGTGAGAAAGTTATTGAGGCGTATTTTCCTCAAGCAGATATCCAGTTGCTCCATTTATTACAAAGACGATTTGTAAGGAAAAATCCCGAATAATAGCTGCATCTTTGTGGCAAATCACATATGGATCTATTTCTGGAGCCTGTATTCTGTTCTATTGTTCTTTGTCTATATTTTCTTTAATATGACTCTGTCTGAACTACTGTGAGGATTCTCAATAACTTTGTTTTTTCTTCTTTACGTGTCTTTTTCTAGGTACTTTGCATTTGCATATGCATTTTTAAATCAGCTTATCAAGTTCATCTCTCAAAAAACAAAAATCTGCTTAGATTTTTTTTTTATTATGCAATACAAAAGGTCAGCTGGCAGGCTGGAGGTCTGAGTAAGAGTTGCAGTTTAACTCCAGAGGCATTGTGCTGGCAGAATTCCTTCTTGCTCAGGGGAGGTGTTTTGATTTGGATCTGGAATGTTTCTGAAAAACTCCTGTGTTCAGAGGTGGAGGTTTTAGGAAATAATTGGATCACAAGGGCTGTGACCTCATCAGTGGATTAATTTATTTGATGGGTTTATAATTTTAATGGACTATTGGGAAGAGGTAGAAACTGTAGGCAGGTGGAACATCATTAAAGGTAGTAGGTCACTGGCATTTAAGTATTATTAATTATATGTCATGGTATTTGAGTTCTAGGATAACTCAATGTGGCCTTGGGGACTATATCTTTTCCTTGGCCCCTTCATTTTCTCTCTCTGCTTCCTGGCTTCAGTGAGCTGAGTAGCTTTCCTCCACCAAACCCTTCTGCTATAATGTTCTGCCTCATCTCAGGACCAAAGCAATAGAGCCAGCTAACCATGGATTGAAAACTATGAAACTCTGAGTCAAAATAAATCTTTCCTCTTTGGGGTTGTTTATGTCAGGTGTTTTGGTCATAGTGATGAAAAGCTGACTATCACAGAAGACTAGTCATTGTTTTATTAAGCCATTTCAACTGACTGGATGAGGCCAACTCACCTTATGGAGGATAGCCTGCTTTACTTAAAGTCTACAAATTTAAATGCTAATCTCACCAAAAACAAAACAACCAAACAAAACAAAAAACCTTCACATAAATATCCAGATTAATGTTTGAATACTTAAGCACCATGGCCCAGCCAGGCTGACATGTTAAAGTTGCCATCACAAGTTCAGCTATCATTGACTTGGCACCCATACATATTTCCTTAAGCTACACTTAATCCCCAAAGACAATTATGAGACCACACTTTCATCTAACATAATCTATCTATCCTACATTTAACCAAAAATGCATAAACCCTTTCTCCCATAAGAGTATGCAGAGTCCTTGAGTGATGCTTATTCTTCTTGTTTTTTTTTTTAAAAAAAACCATGGTTGGCCTTTATTTTTTAAAATTTGTTCTAATTAGTTATACATGACAGTAGAATGCATTTCGACACATTGTACACAAATGTAGCACAACTTCTCCTTCCTTTGGGTGAACATGGTGCAGAATTACAACAGTTGTTTAATCATACATTTATATAGGGTAATGATGTCTGTCTCATTCTATTGTTCTTCCCATCCCCACACCGACTCCCATCCCCTCAATCCCCTCTGCATGATCTCAAGTCCCTTCTTTCCACCCCCACTTTTATGGATCAGCATCCATTTGTCAGAGAAAACATTTAGCCTTTTGTTTTTTGTGTTTGGCTTATTTCATTTAGCATGATATTCTCCAGCTTCATCCAGTTACCTGCAAATCCCATAATTACATTCTTCTTTAAGGCGGAGTAATATTCCACTATGTATATGGACCACATTTTCATTATCCATTCATTTGTTGAATGGCATCTAAGTTGGTTGCATAATTCAGCTATTGTGAATTGTGCTGCTATAAACATTGATGTGGCTGGGTCCCTTTAGTATGCTGTTTTTAAGTCCTTTGGGTATAGACTAAGGAATGGGATGGCTGTTAAATGGGGATTCCATCTCAAATTTTCTGAGGAATCCCAATACTGCTTTCCAGAGTATTGCTCCAATTTGCAGTCCCACCAGCAACGTATGAGTGTACCCTTTCCCCCACATCCCTATCAATACTTATTGCTGCTTGTATTCTTGATAATTTCCATACTGACTGGAGTGAGATGAAATGAGTAGTTTTGGTTTGCATTTCTCTAATTGCTAGAGATGAACATTTTTTTCATACATTTGTTGATTGATTGTATTTCTTCTGTGAAGTGTCTGTTCAGTTCCTTAGCCCATTTATTGATTTTTGTGTTAATTTTTTTGAGTTCTTTATGTATCCTAGAGATTAGTGCTCTATCTGAGGTGCGCGTGGTAAAGATTTTCTCCCATTCTGTAGGCTCTCTCTCACATTATTGATTATTTCCTTTGCTGAAAGAAGCGTTTAAATTTGAGTTCACCCCATTTATTGATTCTTGATTTTTCTTCTTGCCCTTAGGAGTCTGGTTAAAGAAGTCACTTCCTAAGCCAATGTGGTGGAGATTTGGTCCTACTTTTTCTTCTGTTCCATAGCAGGGTTTCTGTTCTAGTGCCTAAGTCTTTAATCCACTTTGAGTTTTTGTAATGGGTAAGAGATAAAGGTTTTTTTTTTTTTTTTTTTTTAAACACAAAATGCCTTTATTTTTACGTGGTGCTGAGGATCGAACCCATGTCCCACCCATGCAAGGCAAGTGCTCTACCGCTAAGCCACAATCCCAGCCCAGATAGAGGTTTTTTAAAAAATTATATTTCTGTAGAACAAATTGTGTTAACGTACTAATTTTTTTGTGTGTGGATAAACTACTGACAAGGGATATTAAGCTGAGTTCCATGGTGTCACCATGAAAATTTGCTGTTCATGGACTGGGAGTGCTGCTCAATGGTAGAGCACTTGCCTGGCATGTGCAAGGCCTGGGTTTAATTCCCAGCACTGCAAAAAAAGAAACTACAACTAGAGGGGCTAGATTCTATTTTTTTGAAGATTGACATAAATTTCACAATCAACGTATCAAATTCCACACACAAAAAATATCCTTTTGGAACGCTGATGGGATTAGCATTTATTTTATCTATAGATTAGTTTTGGAAGAAATAAAATATTTATATTTTTTTAGAGAGAGAGAGAGAGAGAATTTTTAAAATATTTATTTATTTTTTTTAGTTCTCGGCGGACACAATATCTTTGTTTGTATGTGGTGCTGAGGATCGAACCTGGGCCTCATGCATGCCAGCCGAGCGCACTACCGCTTGAGCCACATCCCCAGCCCAAAATTTATGTTTTTCTATTTTAAAATTCCTAAGTATGTTATTTCTCTATATAAATAATTTTAAATGTCTCTCAATAAATATTGAATTCTTTTCATAGTATTTTAAAACACATTTTATCAAATTTATTATCAAAAACTTACCATTTTGTGATTTTGATGATAATGGCAGTTTTGTAAAGTGTTTTAAAATTATTTGTTGCTTATATAAATAAATAAATAAATTTCTTTTTGTAGTTTAACTAAAAATACAACAATCTTGCTGAACAAATTCTCTTTCCATACTTATTTTTCATTCTTATTATCAAAGTTTAAAAAGTTTTATTTTCTTATTTCTAATTCTTCTATTTTTGATATATTTTTCTTGCTGGCTAGCACTTTAATTAACATGAAGTGATAATAACAACCACCTTTATTTTTTATTCTCAATTTCAAAGAGACACTTTCTAGGTATCACCAATAAACATAACATTTGCTGTAGGATTTTCAATATGATTTTAGTCAGGCTAAGTTCCTATTTCTTTCTTGATAGAGATTTTTTTCTTAATGTTTATTTTTTAGTTTTAGGTGGACACAATATCTTTATTTTATTTTTATGTGGTGCTGAGGATCAAACCCAGAGCCTCACACATGCTGGGCAAGTGTTCTACCTCTGAGCCACAACCTCAGCCCTTGATAGAGGTTTTTAATCATAAATGGACATTGAGTTTTAACAAATAAAATCCAATTCTATTGAAATTATTAGATATTTTATCCATAAAATTATAGTGATAATTGATGTTATATTTATTAATTTTATAAATATTAAAGCAATCTTATCTTCGTGGAACAAGACCAACTTGGTAATTATATATTTTCTCTTTTATGTATTTTTGGACTGTGTTTGTTATAATTTTGTTTAACAATTCTTAGAGATGTTCAGGTTACATTGACCTATAACTTCCCTGACAAATTTTGGTATCAAGGTTCAGTTATCAACTTGCATATTTCCAAGCACAACATGGTACAAAAATTGTTAAAGTTACAGTTGAGGTATGCAAGACATATCCTGCAGATTAGGAGGCTGCAGAAGAATAAAAAACAGAGAGTCTGCTGTGTGTTGAACAGGAAAAGGAGTGTGTGAAAGAACAGGTTGTTGGCACTGATGAGATTGGCCTGTTATATACAGATGTTGGCAAATGAATCTGTAACCCACAAATGGCCTCTAAAGTCCCTAACTTTGAATCATTCAATGACCATGCAATTTTTTTTATAAAAACATGCATCAAATAAACAGAAAACACACAAAAAACAAAGTTATATTCTGATTGGTTGATGAAAATAATGTGACCACACACTAACGGGAACCTTATCCATATAGCCCTAGGAGCAATGGTTTAGTATTCACCAATTCATAGTTCTCAGTTTCTTTATACAATATAACTACCATGAATAACAAGAACAACAAGATTGGTGATCTATCATCTACTCTGACTTAGATAAACAATGTATAAAATAAACATTTATCTTATTTTTTAAAGATTTCTTTTTTAGTTGTAGATGGACACAATACCCTTATTTTGTTTATCTATCTTTTTATGTTGTGCTGAGAATTGAATCTAGCACCTCACTTATGCTAGGTGAGTACTCCGCCACTGAGTCATAACCCCAGCCCTTAAGCTTTATTTTTCTCTTAACAAAACATCCTGGAGCTCACTCCCTAGTAGTATTCCTTTAAATAGCAGTATAGGTCTCTGGTTTGTGGATGTACCATAATCTACTGTATTAATCAGCTTTCTGCCACTATAATGAAATATCTGATACAATTATTTTATAAAGAGAAAAAGTTGTTTTACTTATGAAGTCCATAGAAGTTCCAGACTATGTTAGATTGGTCCCACTGTTTGGGGCTTGTGGCAAAGATAACACAATGTGCCAAGAGTGCATAGCAGAGTAAAACTGCTCACTTCATGGCCAAGAAACAACAACAACAACAAAAAAGTGAGAGAGTTGGTCAGGGTCCCACAATCCCCTTTGAGTATGCAACCCAAGTGACCTTCTGCACAGCCTGACTTCTCAAACTTTCCACCATCTCCCACTTGAGGACCACACCTGCAACACATGACCTTTTGGGGAACATTTAAGATTCAAACCATCACAAGAAGACTCAAAGCCAGGTTGCAAGCCTGGATGGGCCGTTTGTGTCCATTTTGCCCTCACCCTGAGGCTGTTGGCATTTAGACTAGTAGTTTGGTGGGAGTGCAGTTTGCTAGCAGCTGCACACCGGAGGCCTGGACATTTGACTGTGATTCCTGCTAACCTGATTTTAGTTTTCCTGCTGTTTCTTTGTTTACAGAGGAAATCCTCAGAGCAAAATTAGCTCTGAGACTTCAGCTTACTTTTTCTGGATCTTGTTCAATGCGTGGTCTTGTGATTCTTCATTCTCTTGTTAGCTCTTTGATGCTTTTAAGATGATAAATTTTAACATCATCCAAATATATTCATTTTTCTCAGCACAGAAGCTGATCTGAATTACCCAGTCTGCTGCTACTGGAACCATTTGTTACTTTTATAGCTGGAGGAAAAATTAAAAAGAGTCATCCATGCTTATTTGGGAGATCAGTGTCAGTTTTGACTTATGGATACTGAACCAAGAAAAATATCATGTTAGCATTTTTATCCTTCATGAACATAATAATATTCTTTCTAATAACATCAGCCTAAGCACCTTAGAAGCAAAAGACTCTATGAGTGTCAGAGAATGTTCCAAAAGCAGTTATAGGTAATGGACTGTGATTCGTAGGGAAGTGTTATGAATCTTTTTAGAAATGCCCTTCCAGCACACTCAAGCCTCATTACCTCAAGTTGGGGGAGAGGCTGCAGAAGCTTTGTAGACTCCCAGAACTTGGAATGGAATCAGCAACAGATATCCAAATAGGTCCCTGCTTCAACAAAATTAGACACACATTATCTTAAATGTTCCTATTCTTCTCAAACACTCGCCTCCATGTTTTGGCCCAACCCTACTAACCATCACAGAGTGGAAGTTGACATCCAGATGAGGCCACACATATACTGCTGTCTCTAATATAGAGATGCTGTGAGATACAGCAGTGGAGGAATTAAAACTTAAAAGAATGAAAGGATGAACAGTGAACGAACAAATCCAAGACCACTAGTTTCTAAGCCTGAGCTTAATAAGGAGCCCATTAATACATTTCCAATGATTTGAGATCTAATTGGCCACCAGATTACATCCAAAGACAATTTAAATGACTATGATTGCAATTATTCTTGTGCCCAATTATGTTCATCATTTTCTATATCAAGAGATGCTGAAATTCTAAATAATAAAATCAGGTAGATGAACTCTGCAGAAAGCCCTTTTGTCCACTTCATTTGTTGCTGGGACAAGTAAAAAGGCAAGAGATTTCAGTCTGACGGCAGAACCAGGCTCTTTGTGAGGAGAGCTGAAAACAGTAATCAGAAGTAATCATTTGGGGAGAGGGAAAGGTTGAGAACAGAACTGACATGAATCCTGAATGGAGCGGTTCCCATTTGTCTCCACTCGCAGAAACCATGGGGCTAAGCTGCAAATGCATATTCTGGAAATCACTTTCCAAGCCATGATTGTTAGCAAGGCTAAGGAGAACTTGAATGGTCAGGGGTCAAGCAATGTAGAAACATTTAGGGTAATGCATATCTAATCTTGTTGAACAGGGACCCGTCAGGCTCTTGTGACAGACTCCATATGGAAGAAAGGGTGGCATGTACATGGCCCTGTGGTTGTGGGGTCTGTGAACAGGATCTTCTCCTGGGACTACAGCTGTTCTCCACAGGGCAAGAGTGACAACAGAATGTGCATGAAAACAGCAGGGGAAGGTTTCCAGAATGCTTGCCATCTAACCTCTCCAGGGCAAAGCGGGTGGGGATCCTCTCCTATCAAGGTGACTTGAGCTGTAGTCTCACTGTTCTTTTCAATCCCCAAGGGCTGGCTTGATGATTACAGCTGTTAATCTCCAATCCCTCCTTTATCACAGTGGTATTCAGAGAAATAGCTCTTCAGGACATCATGGAGTGCTCTCTGTCTAAAATGTTCCAGAGCCCAGATTCTTAGATCAGGTCCAGATTGAATGATTCATCTTTTTGGCAGAGACGGGTAGAGCTGGCATATTTGTTCACCAGCATACACTTTCCTGTCTTTTCCTGTGAGGTTTCTCCAGTTCCGGTGCCTTGGGCAGACCACTGGGAAGGACTGGCTTATAGTGAGTGCTCTTTGTTCCTGCTCTATTTTTCAACAAAGACCTCTGAAATATCTACTAGCAATGGAATTCGGTTCATTCTAGATAAGGAAATTTTTTTGTGAAACTATTTTCTTACTCATGAACTCCTGACTGCCATTCATCATTCCTCTAGCTCCTCTTCTGTTTCCTCCTCCTCCTCCTCTTTCTCCTTTCCTTATCTTCTTTTCTTTACTCTCAGATTTTAGTTTCTTCTCCTTTTGTGTATCCCAGTTTATTATCAACAACAAAGGTCAAACTCTCCTCAGACTTCTGGCACAATTTTGGAAATCTATAAAAACCTAGAAGAAAATTAAGGGGGCATGGGAGCCTGGTCAAATTTCTGCCTCCTGTTGCTTCCTGTTGCCTTGATTAAGAAGGTGGCTGGCACAGTATAGGCGTGCATCCTATGCCTTCAGGTCCAGCTTGATTGTTTTCCTAAATTAGCATAACTGGGCCAGTGTCTAAAATTTCCTACCTTTTTTTTTTCCTGTTTAGTAAAATCTCTGTATCTGGCAAGTTTGATGAATGATTTTGTCATCTGTTATATTGGTTATTATTCACTCTTCATCTGCCTTGACTATTCCAGGCAGACCTGGCCCACTTTGGAAATGTTTACATAGGCATTAATGAGGATTGTGCAAAGGATTGCAGAGATGACAATCTGTGTACCTGAGCTAGTACTTCATAGGTTCTATTTACTTGAAAAAGAAAAGGTAACCGTAACTAAAATTTGTTTATTTGTAGAAATTTAGAAATTTCACCATGATTTATATTACTTACCTTAAAAGGTGTGATTACCTTAAAAAATTAAACTGAATTATCATGTGATGCAGAGATTTAACTTGTTGGTATATTATATCCAAAAGAATTCAAGCAAGGACATAACAGGTATACCATGTTGAGCAGCACTATCCTCAAAAAAACAAAAAACAAACCGTGGAGGAAATGATAAAAAGTAGCATATTCAAACAATGAAATATTATTCAGGTTTAAAAAGGAGTGAAGTTTTGTCACATGCTACTCCATGAATGAACCTTAAGGTCACTGTGATAAATGAAATAAGCCAGTTATAAAAGGATAAGTATTATGTGACTCCACTTATGTGAAGTACCAGCAGTGGTTAAATTCATAGAGACATAGAATAGAATGGTGGTTGCCAAGGGATAGGAAAGTGGGAACAGGGAATTACTGTTTAATAGATAAAATTTCAGTTCTGCCCAAGGGAAAGAGTTCTGGAGATGGATGGTGGTGACGTGAATTGTACTTAATGCCACAGAAGTATACACTTAAAATAGTTAGAATAGTAAATGCTATATATATCTTAACACAATATATATGTGTGTGTGTATATATATATATATATATATATATATATATATATATATATATATATATATATCTTACCACAATCATTAAAAGTGACTAATTTGGCTTTGTACAAATTAAACTGTGTTCTACCTACAGCTCAAGAATTTGCTCTAGGGGCTAGGGTTGTAGCTCATTGGTATAGCACTTGCCTGGCATGTGTGAGCACTGGGTTTGATTCTCAGCACCACATATAAATAAATAAAAATAAAGTTCCATCAATAACTAAAAGAAACATATTTTTTTAAAAAAGAATTTGCTCCAGGAAGAAGTGGCACAGATCCTTCAGGAGGGTTTAAAGTCTGCCTGCTATTACTTTGGCTTACATTTATCCATAGATTTGCATTTTTATACACACGTAGAGTTTGTATGCATCACCTTAAAAGAGCTGCTATATGGTTTTGCCTCTGTCACATACTGGTCTGACTTGTTATTGCTAAAACACCCTTGTCTTAAATTGGGTTTTATACCTTAGAGGAAAATAATCTCACATGCCTGTAGTACTTATTGCAACTACAGAATAAAAGGGTAAGTTTGGTAGTGGCTTTGATTTTACTTCCTGAAGTAATCTTAGAAGGTATCACTATGGAAAGAAAGAGCACAGTAGAGGTTTCTGAAAATCTTTTCAGTTTAGGGTTTATTAATAAAATACTCCAGGAACTGAAGTTCCTGGATTATTCTAACACAAAAACATCTTAAAGTGCATATCATTAACATAATCAACTGTGCTGCCATTCGTGGATTGTTTAGTGATGTAATTTATGATACTGCTGACACCCAGCAAAGATGGAAGAAAGAAGAAAACCCTTCGATACGTCTACAGTATGACTTCATGGTATTTCTAGAACTATTGAACCCAATGGGTATGATTCTCAACTTTGGAAAATCTTTTAAAGAGTCAAGTTAAAGCATACTTGATTAAAGTGTTCATACTTAATCTAACTGAAACTTTTGGTTTACAGGAGACACAGGGGAGGGAGCATCAAGTTAAATGATAGCACAAATGATATTACCATGCAAATCTAGAATCTGGGCCTTTCATTAATTTCATGAGATAACTGTGATGCAAAAATTAGATAAAAAGACAGACCACACCTGGGCACCCAGGGAAATGTTGAGATACACACACACACACACACACATTTGCAACTCACTTTCTAATGACTTTTTAAAAATTTAATGATTAAAAAAATTCTTCAGCTTCCTGAATAATTTGTTTGCTGTTATAAAAAGGAGCAATGTGAAAATAAATTTAACTTGAGCAAGAAAGTGAAGCTCACAAGCAAGATCCAACATGAACTGAACCTCAGCATAAAATTTGGAATATGGAAAAGTGGATGCTACTTACATTGTCCTTTGTCTCCACATCCGGGTAGGAGACTCTACAGGAAAAATCCCTGTCATCAAAATCTGTAGAAGTCTCTGAGCATCCACCATTGCAAAGGAAGAGAAGCACCATTTGGCAGTGCCTGGGAGGAGGGCCTTAGTGTAGAGTGTAGGCTGTCTCTGCCTTCTTGGTCTTGGGGCTGAACTAAAGCAGTCCTTGCTGTTGCTGTTGGGGTCCTTTTATATATTTCAAACTTGTGCTTTAAATAAATTTACCAAAAACTTCTAACATGAAAAGAAATGCTACTGGCAGAGTGACAAGAAAAAAGGATAAAAATATTTTCAAAGTGCCAGATTGATTCTTTAAGAAACATATTGCATCTTTAAGCAACATGGTATGCATTCCTTCTGCTCCACTCTGGATATCTACCCTGCTTCTTTGACCTGGCCTAACTTTTTATTGCCTTCACCCTGTTTTAGCTCTCTCCAGCTTTCTATCCTGTCCTATAGCCTCATTCTCTATCTCCCCCCACCCCGCCCGGCCTTCCTCTCATTCATCTTCTCCATCAATTCCAGAGCAATATTTCTAAGATGTGATGTCAATCATGTGCCTTCTTATTTTTTTCAACTTTATTGAAGCATAATTGGTTTACCAAAACTGCATTTATATAATTTGGTGAATTTGGACAAATGTTTACACTCATGTTACCATCACCAGTATCCAGATAGTAAACATCTCCATCAACTCCAAAAGTATTTTTTATGTTCCTTTGTTTTTATTTTTTTTTAATTTAAATTTTTTTTTCATTTTTCATTTTTATTTCTTTGGGGAGTACCAGAATTAGACTCAGGGGCACTTGACCACTGAGCCACATCCCCAGCCCTATTTTGTATTTTATTTAGAGACAGGGTTTCACTGAGTTGCTTAGCTTTGTGCTGAGGCTGGCTTTGAACTCATGGTCTTCCTGCTCAGCCTCCTGAGCCACTGGGATTATAGGCATGCACCACTGCACCCAGCTGTTTGTTTTTATTTTTGTGGTAAGAACACAACACAAGATTTTCACTTTTAACAAATTTTTAAGTACATAATTCCTCATTGCTAATTTTAAGCACTGTTGTATAAGTTTTTTTTCTGGAACTTATTGATCTTGCGCATACTCTTTACACAATTCCTCATATTCTCCTTCCCCATCCCTTGGTAGTCACTCTTATATTGTTTACTTCTGTACCTTTGACTATTTTAATTGCTTCATTTAAGAGGAATCATACAGTATCTGTCCTTTTTGTGGGTCTGACTTATTTCACATAGCCAAATGCCTTCCAGGTCCATCAATGGTAAATGGTAAGATGTTCTTCCTTTACAACTGGATAATATTCCATTGTATGGATAGACCATATTTTCTTTATCCATTAATCTGTTGAAAGACATTTGAATTGTTTTCATATCTTGGCTCTTATGAATAGTGCTGCAGTGATCATGGGAGTTCAGATATCTCTTTGAAATACTGATTTCATTTTTTGGGGTGGGTATATACTCAGTAATGGATTCCTGGATCATATAATAGTACTATGTTTAATATTTTTAAGAACCTTATACTGTTTTCTATATTGGTTGTACCATTTTACATTATTACCAACAATATACGTAGATTTCAATTTCTCCACCCCCCTCACAAACACTTGTTAGGTGTGAGGTAATATCTTTGTGGTTTTGATTTGCAATTCCCTGATGTTTAGTGATGTTGAGTATCTTTTTATGATTTGCAATTTCCTGATGATTAGTGATGTTGAGTACCTTTTTATGAATGTTTTGACCATTTATATCTTTTTTTGAGAGATGTCTAGTCAAGTTCTTTGGCCATATTTAACTTGTTTGTTTGTTTTTGATATTGAGCTTTAGATGTTCTTTATGTATTTGGGGAATTAATCCCTTATCAGATATATGGTTTGCAAATATTTTCCTCCTATTCCATAACCTCTCTCTTCACTCTGTTGATTCTATTCTTTGCTGTGCAAAAGCTTTTTAGTTTGATGTAGCTCCACTTATCCACTTTTTCCTTTTCATATCCATGCTTTTGGTTTCATATCCAAGAAATTATTGTCCAGAACAATATCAAGAGGTTTTTCCCTCAGAAAATCTTTGCCACCTGCTTCTGGATATGACATTAATATTCAGAATACATATAAAACTCAAAAAATTTGACACCAAAAACCAAATAACCCAATTAATAAATGGGCAAAAGAACTAAACAGATACTTCTCAAAACAAAAAGTACAGTTGACCAACAAATATATGAAAAAAAATTTTTCAATGTCTCTAGCATTCGGGGAAAGAAAATCAAAACTACATTGATATTTCATCTTGCTCCTGTCAGAACAGTAATTATCAAGAATACAAATAATTGTAAGTGTTGGTAAGGATGTAGGGAAAAAGGTATACTCAATGGTACATTTTGGCGAGACTGCAAATTAGTTCAACCACTCTGGAAAGCAGTATGGAGATTTTTCAAAAAATTAGGAATAGAACCACAATATGATCCAGCTATCCCAGCCTTAGGTATATGTCCAAAATATCTAAAATCAAAATATTGTAGTGACACAGCCACATCAGTATTTATTGAAGCACAATTCACAATAACCAAGCTATGGAACCAACCAAGGTGCCCTTCAACAGATGACTTGAAAAAGAAAATGTGGTAGTTATACACAATGGAATACTACTTAGCTATAAAGAAAAACAAAATTATGGCATTTGCTGGCAAATGGATGAAACTGGATATATCACATTAAGTGAAATATGCCAGACTTATAAAGCCAAAGGTTGATGTTTTCTCTGATATCTGGTAGCTAGTCCAAAATAAGAAGGAAAAACAAGAGAAAAAAAAGGAGGAGGGTTCTATCAAAAAAGAAGGAATATCAGCGGGGTTGATAAAGGGGACTTAGCGGAGAAGAAGGGTCAGGATAAGGGAAGAACAGAGGAATGAATCTGACCTAACTTTCCTATGTACATTGTGACCATACCACAGAGAATCTCACCATCATCTGTATCTAAAAGACATTAATCAAAAAGAAAAAATATGAAAGTAATTAGCATAAAAATAAGTAGAATAGAAGAAAGGAAACAGAGAGAGGGAAGAGGAGAAAGAAAAGGAAAAGACTAGGGACAATTCAAATTCATGAGCAAGTTATATTCCATGCTTTTTTAATTATGCCAAAATGAATCCTAATGTTATGAATAACAGAAGAAGGAGGAGGAGGAGGAGGAGGAGGAGGAGGAGGAGGAGGAGGAGGAGGAGGAGGAGGAACTTCTCAAATTTTATTCTAGGAGTTCTATGGCTTCAGGTCTTATATTTAAATCTTTAATTCATTTTGAGTTTGTTTTTGTGTATGGTAAGAAAAAGATATAATTTCATTCCTTTGAATATGGATTTCCAGTTTTCTTACACCTTATTGAAGAAATAATATTTTCCCTCATTGTGTATTCTTTTTAAATTTTTTTAAATTTGGTTAACTTAGTTGTACATGACAGCAGAATGCGTTTTGAATCATTGTACACAAATGGAGCACAATATTTGATTCCCTGGTTGTACACAATGTAGTCACACCATTTGTGCAATCATATATGTACCTAGGATAATGATGTCTATCTCATTTCATCATCTATCCTATCCTCATGACCCTCTCCCTGCTACACTTTGCCAAATCCAAAGTTCCTCCATTCTTCCCATGCCACTCCTCCTGGATTATGGATCAGCATCCACTAATCAAAGAAAACATTAGACCTTTAGTTTTATGGGATTGGCTTACTTCGCTTAGCATGATATTTTCCAACTCCATCTATTTACCTGCAAATGCCATAATTTTATTCTAGTTAAATGCTAAGTAATATTCCATTGTGCATATATACAACAGTTCCTTTATCCATTCATCTATTGATGAGCATCTAGGTTGGTTCCAGAGTTCAGTCATTATGTGTTCTTGGCACTATTCAAAGATCATTTGGCTATATATATTTGGGTTTATTTCTGGTCTCTCCTGTTTCTTTGGTCTCTGCATCTATTTTTATGCTTGTTACTGTAACATACTGTTTTTATTACTATAGCTTTGTAATGTATTTTGAAATCAAGAAGCATGATGCCTCTAGCTTTTTTCTTCTTGTTCAAAATTGCTTTAGCTCTTGGGGTCTTTTTCAGTTTCATATAAATTTTTTGATTTTTTTTTCTATTTTTATTAAAAATTTCTTTGAGATTTTTGCAGGAGTTACAATGAATTTGCATATGACTTTGGGTAATATAAACATTGTAATAACATTAATTCTTCCATCGATGAACATGAAATGCCTTTATGTTCATTTGTTCTGCTATAATTTCTTTGATCAATATTTTTTATTTTTCACTGTACAAGTCTTTCATCTTTTTTGGTTAAGTTGATTGGTAAGTAGTTTACTGCTGTGTATGTGCTATTATAAATAGACTTGTTTTCTTAATTTCCTTTTTGGATAGTTGGTGGTGGTGTATAGAAACTAAACTGACTTTTGTATGTTGGTTTTGTATCTTACAACTTTACTGAATTTGTTTATTAGTTCTAACATTTTTGGTGGAGTCTTTAGGGTTTTCTATGTATAAGATCATGTCCTCTGCAAAAAGAAATAATTTAACTTCTTCCTTTTCAACTTGGATGCCTTTCATTTCTTTTTCTTGTTTCCCTTACCCTTTTTAATGTAGTTTTTCTCAGCTTTTGTCCTCTAACAGAGCGTTGCAACCTCTCTCCTGGGTCCCAGAATTCTCACAAAGGCATTTCCATGATTTGAAGAGACTCCACTGAATTTCTAATTTCGTCTCTTCCCCTGTCTTCCCAGGCATCTGTGGCTCAGTTTTACTAGATTAGGCACAGCCCCAAAGTGAGCATTCTTTTCCTGTGTTTTTTCTTTCTTTTCTCTCAAACACAAAAATTATTAATTTAGCACTAACTGTATCCTCATACCTTAAAGATTGAGGGATGAGTAAACTCAATGAGACTGTGTTCTCAGGGAGGTTGCCATCTGTGGCTGGTCAGACAGGAGAAGTTTTCAAGAATTGCACCTGCTGTGAGATTCACCTCTCTGTGTCCACTTGCAAACCTTCATCCTTCCAGAGCGGTTCTGAATATAACTTCTCAGTAGTGTTTTCCTTCATACTTCTCTGTCGACACCCTCCCACACCCTCTAGAACCTCCTGCAGTTTCATCCTTTACTCCCTTGCTTGCAATTTCTCACCCACCAGGCCTTATTCCTTGGGCATCAGAACTTTTGTCTTTTTCACAAAGGAAGGAGTGGGTCCCACAATGACTTAGTGACAGATGTAGGAACATGATTAATAGCATTTTCTCCTTCTTGTGAATATTTATGATAATACATTTTGACTTCTTTCATTGGGACTTTCCACTAAATCCCTTAGAAATTATTTGCTTTCCAAAGCAGCAAGGCTGATGCACACACAGGAACTCTAAGGAGCAAATCAACTGGAGGAGGGTTCCTAGCTGTGCATAAGGCTACTCAGATCAACACACCGATTCATTAAAGTACATCATGGACTGAAGGGAAATCAATCAAAACTGAAGGAAATTTTGGTTCTTATGGTTCTTATCCATTCAGTGAGGCGTTTACTCTGAGACATGATGAATTAGAATTTGACGTGGTTTGGGAGGGCTGATTGTGCTCATCTCATCCCAAATCTGCTCTCAGTAATGTCACATTGTGGCTTGAAGTTGGTCATAATGGGTAGATTTACACCATGGAAATTGGTAAGTGCTTCAAATCTGAGTGGGTTTTTCAGAGAGTCAATAGTTAAACATGTATCAGCCTAATGCCAGTTCATATAGCATGTGGAAGATCATGGCCTGCCTTGTTCAGTTATTACATCATAGATGGAGTGAGTAGAAACTTTGTAAAGTGAAAAGGTACACCATTAATGAGTATACCAGAACCACATTCCTAGACCAGAACTCTAAGGA
This sequence comes from Marmota monax, assembly GCF_021218885.2. Classification (NCBI taxonomy): domain Eukaryota; kingdom Metazoa; phylum Chordata; class Mammalia; order Rodentia; family Sciuridae; genus Marmota; species Marmota monax. The sequence continues at coordinate 3,362,973 of NW_026695200.1, read as the reverse complement.
GCAAATCAAGATGTATGGTCACTCTCATTTGAAATGTTTGCCAGTTTGAAATTTTTATTCCCAAACATGATTTTCTTTTGGCAGCACAGTATTCTTTTATTTGTAAATAAAATTTTTTTATTATTATTATTGAAGTGTTTACAATTTTTCTAACACAGATATTTCAATAAATGTGTAGTAGGATTAATTTCCAAATAGTAGGATTATTTCTAGGACAGGGGATAGAAACATTATTAGAAGTCTAAATACCTATTGCCAAATTGCTTACCCAGAAGGTTATACACATTTACACTCTCCTGCTGTCAGCCCAGTTCACCAGAGCTCTTCCCATACTTGGAATTAGGACAGGGAGAACATTTGCCAGCCACCTCCAGCTCCTCTCTGTACTGGCTCTGCTTTCCAATTAAGCTGAATATATTCATGGAACTCAACAAGCTCGGCTCTCTCTGGCCTTCTTATGCTCCCTGGATTTGCTATTCCTTCCACACACAGGCTGTCTCTGATTTCTCTTCTACAAATCCTGACCATTCGGGTTTTCTGAGCTAACCCCTAAAGGCAAGATTAAAGAGGTGCACAAAGGTGTATTCTTCCACATGCTTATTTTTAATAATGACAACTTGGAAACAACCTGAAATGCTCAAAACTAGGGGTTAGCCAAATAGATTATGGTATCTTTTTATGATGGAATAATATGTACTTGTTGATAAAGATAATACAGGCATGATTGTACACATGGAATGATGTTTACAAAATAATAAATAGAAAAAATCATGTTAAATAGAATATTAAGGTATAATCTCTGTGTATTTGACCCAAAAGAGCATATTTTAAGTATAAAAAAGGACTTGTCTCTTGGTGGGAGGCCGGATTTAAAAGTGAATTAAAGCTGTGCACTGTAGTGTGTGCTTGTTATCCCAGTTACTAAGGAGGCCAGACAGGAGGATGGCAAGTTCAAGGCCATCCTGGGCAACAGAGATTCTGACTCAAAATAAAGATTAAAAAGGGATTGGGATACAGTCAAGTGTTAGAGTGCCCTTAGGTTCAATCCCCAGTACCACAAAAAGTGAATTGAAAGTTTTAAGTCTATATTTATGAATTTTAGTAAAGTTACTAAGTTTTAGTAAAATTTAGTAAAAATTTATACAGTGAAAAGACTTGGGGAAGATTTTCACACATGAAATAATGTAACTCCTATCTATACCTCAAGACCCCTTTAAATAACTCCTTCAGTTGGAGGTATTTTCTAAAGAAGATATGACTTCTGTTATGGCTTAGATCTGGAATGAGTCTCATGTACACAGAGGTGGGGTTTTTAGGCAATGATTGGATCCAGAGGACTCTGACTTCATAAGTAGATTGATCTATTTGTTGGATTAATGCACTGATAGCTTAATGACCTACTAGTTGGAGGAGTAGGTCACTGGGAGCCCTGGAAGATTTTATCTTCTCAGCTCCCCATTGCCCTTCCTTACTGCCGTGAGCTGAGCTGCTTTCCTCCTCCACACCCTTGTGCCTTGATAGTCTGCCTCATCTCAGGCCCAAAGAAACGTAGTCAGTCAACCATGGACTGAAATCTCTGAAACCATAGGTCAAACTAACTTTTTCCTCCTTTAAGTTGTGTCAGGTATTTTGGCCACAGCGACACAAAGCTGAATAATACAACCGTTCCTTTCTTCATAGTTCCATGAGTCTTTGCAGCTCTTTCTGCTTTTCTGGGACCTCCTATGTTCCTATGCTATTAAATCAAAAGGCACTTGCTTGCTTGCTTATCTCTGACAGATCATGTAAGTTCCAAAAGGACAAACACTTCATATTCTTGTTCAAGAGGATGTGGGTGTCTCCTCTTTGTGTTGGGTTTTAATAAATGTTTGATAAGTTGATTTAAATTTAATTTTCTTATGTGACCAAGAAAAAAACCCTAGTAACAACCGTACTTGCAGAAAACTTTGAAGCATGCGTTTGACACAGACTCCTAGAAATTCATCACACACAGACAGAATGATGACATCTAGGAGCCCTGGATCATTGTGTTAAATTGGAAACTTATTGTCAGCTGCTTCTGGGATTCACGTTGCCTCTCCTGTGAGCAGCCTCGGCTTGCTGTAGCATATGGGATGTCTCAGTGCTGCCAAAACAGCAGTCATGATTACAGGCCTTGCAAAGTACAATTTGTGCCTGATCCTATAGTTTCAGAATATCAGATGGACTTCTCATCCAAGAAAGCTAGCCTGGGGACCTTATTAGCAGGACACCTGATTCCATTATGCAGGATGTTACTGCACTTAGCTATTTTCTTAGTTGTGCTGAAATCTCAGGATTGACAAATTCGTTGTGCCTCTGGCCAATTGCTTTAATGGAAATCAAGTCATCCAGGGCTAGATCTGGGACAAGTGTGAAAAACTCCTTGGTCTTGTGTTTAGAATTGGCAAAATAATTGTAAACTATCCGACAACTGTGCATGTGGTAGGCAATTAATAGATTCTTAGTGGAATTTGTCAAATAAGATAGTCAACTGAAAAGTTGAACATGGTTTCATAATTTGACTTCTAAAATATCACTGCACTGGTTGCAGACATTTACGTAAGCCTGGACTATTGTCTCTTCTTATTACTGGGTTATCCCCATGCTCCTTTCACAAAGCACTGCATCCTTGATGAAGAGGAATTTCTTATATGGAGAGGACCTCTGAATCTAAATCTGAATGATACCATTCCTCTTCTCTTGGACTCCAAGATCACCTCAGTAGCATCCTCCCAGAAACTGGCCATAGGTGTTCCTCCCAGAAACCATGCCCTCAGCAGCTAAAGATGTACTGGTCCTGTAGCAGGAGGGCTGCCGTATCTGACAGGCCGAGAATCTAGCTCTTCCAGGCTGGATGAACCTGGCTGGCTCTCCTACCTCTTGAGAGCACACGGGCAGCAATTCTGGACCTAGAATAGTTATGAAGATGATAGTGAATACATGAAGTTCTTTTCCAGCGGTAGCTCCTTTTTTCACTCACCTTTAGGAGAGCTCTAAGCCTCTCTAGAAAGCCTGCCTGGTCTAGACCAGAACTCACTGCTTTGTGCTACAGGTTCCTCAACGCATCCAGTGACGATCCTGAATGTATACAACAGACTGCTAAGCAGAGGCTGGAGGAAGATGATAGTAGGTGAGAGAAAGGTGATTTCTAATTCAATGGGAACCATAGGGGGAAAAAATGGCTGGTGACAAATGCTCCCAACTTAGAAACCTTTTTTTTTTTTTTAGGTACTGGGGATTGAACTCAGGGGCACTCAACCACTGAGCCACATCCCCAGCCCTTTTTTGTATTTTATTTTCAGACAGGGTCTCACTGAGTTGCTTAACTTCTTAACTCTTGCTGAGGCTGGCTTTGAAATCTTGATCCTCCTGCCTCAGCCTCCCGAACTGCTGAGATTATAGGCAAGTGCCACCACACCTGGCTTAGATCAACTTTTGAGGCAATGGTGAGACCTGAGCATGGAGCAAATCCTGAGGTATTATGCTCTTCTCTTAGAATCTCCTCTTTCATCAGAGGCCTCTGCAGACTCAGCTCCACCATCATGGAATACTGCATCTCTCTGCCCAAGGCTTTCCCTTGTTTTCCACTAACTGACTGGGTCTCTACACATATATGGAAGGCTGCTCAAGCAGCTCTGTACCACCCAAGAATTGGGCTTTGGTGAATAAATGTCCCAGCTGGATATATAGTCTGCACAGACCCACAGACCCACATTAAGAAGGGCTTTGCATTGGATTTATAATCTTCTGTCATCATCTTGAAATTCTTAGTCCTTAGATTTTATATATTAATTGTTGATGGAATTTTAATTTACTTATCTAATTATATGCCATGCTGAGAATGAACCCAGTGCCAGGCACCCTACCACTGAGCTACAACTCCAGCCCCAGTACTTAGTTTTATTGAACTGGTGTTTTATAAGTAAAGCCCAGTGGCACACTGGAGTATGTACATTGACAGAGGGAGATTAGCACAACTTGTCTTTGCTGTTGCCACTCCATTCCCTTGAATGTTCCCAATCTCCTCGGTGCATGGGCACAGAATTTCTAGCAACTGTGATAGGTAGGGTGGTTCAGAGAGACAAGGTGAGTACTAGGCGGATGTTTCATGTCTGTGACAGGGTGCGGCAGATGTGGACATCCTGAGAGGCCAAGCTCTCCTGTCACTCTGAAACTTGCTGTGATCACAGAAAGCAGATATGTGAGCCACGAAGGAAGTGGATCACATACTTTCTTACTCTTTCCCAGCTTAGCCAACCAATAGGCTGAAAATGAAGAGACAGAGGCAAAGGGAGAGGCAGGACAACCACAGTACCAGTTCCTTTCTGTTCTTCCTTACTCATCAGTAAGCAGGGCCATAAAGTCATCCCTGGATAGTGACAATGGAATGGAAAAGCATCTGGAAATGAAATAAAATTTGATGGGTGAGTTTTGTGCAGCCATCGTTCTGGTAAGAAATGTATAGACACCCTGAACAGCCAAATATACAAATTGTATAATTCCAGTGACTCTGAATGTAAGTGCAGATTATTTCATTTGAAACTGGCATTGTACAAAAGAAAGATGGATGATAAAATTTCAGGTAATCATTTACAATTATTCTTCATTCCATAGTTGGAATAACTTTGAGGTGGGTTCTGCACTGTGGGTAGAGAGCTCCAGCTGTCCCTGTGGTTACTTGTTAATGATGACCCCACCCCCTGCTGTCTTTCTTCCCCTTGTTTACTTCCCCACCCCACTAACAGTCTTCCTTGGGATTCCCTCCCCAAACTACTACATACACCCAAATTCCTGAATCAGGTCTTCTTCCACTGAATCCTTCAAAGACACCTGTCTCTGTTTTGAGCATTGCTGTTTATAGATACTGGTTGGGACATTTCCTTTGTGACTTTGCTGTGATCAAATAACCATTTGCATCAGCAAGTCAATACAGAGCACAGTTGTGCATTTTGTTAGCTCATTGGAGCTCACTCTGATTCTCAGATAGGCCAAGAAACTGCCAGCAGTGACTTTTGAAGGTTTGTTGGTGTTTTTAAGGAAAATGTTAAGTTGCTAGTTTTAGAAATATTGAAGCCAAAAATTAAAATATTTTTTTCTGACAATCCCAGAATAAATGCCCTTTTATTATGTCACCAAGTTTTGGAAATTGTTTTGTAGACACTTGGGAAACTTTATTTTCTTCATGGGGTCCATGAGCTTCAAGGGAGATAGATAATGTAATGCCTGGGCCCTGTCGCAAACACAGACCTGTCATGCCATGGTGTTTACAGGCCACAGAGAGCCCTTTTAAAAATGTCTTGTCCTGGTTCTTTTCTGAATTATAGTGCCTTCCCCAAAAAGTCAGATGGCAGCCAAAATGTGGCATAATCAGATGAGATGGGGGACTTTCTTCCTTTGGTCTGAAATATTTGAGAAAGTTTTCTTCTGGCCCTCCTACCCCTCTGCTATAGTGACTTGAATCTAGAATGTCCCCAAAGGCTCACGTTAAAGGCTTGGTCCTCCAGGTGGCACTATCAGGAGACGGTGAAACCTTTGAGACATGGGGCCTCACAGGAGGTGTGTTCTCAAGGGTACTGTGGGACCCTAGTACCCTCATTGTCTTTTGCCTCCTGGCCATGAGTGAGTGGTTTAGCTTCACCACATGCTCCTGCCATGATATGGTTCCTGACCACAGGTCTAAAGCAATTGGGCCATCTGATCATGGGCTGGAACCTCTAAAACTGTGAGTCAAAAATAAACCTTTTCTCTTTATAAATTAATTATCTCATGTATTTTGTTAAAGTGATGGAAAGCTGACTGCCACACCCTCCCATCAGCACTGAATCACTGTGAATGACCAAGGTATTGATCATTCTCAGCACAAAGGTCACTCTCAGGACAAAAGGTACAGATGCACCACCTGCATGCCTGGAATCTGGGAAACTCATTGACTGACCAAGGTCACAATGAACTTTCACATTCTAATTCTTTTTGAAGGGTCTCATGGGTGGCTCCACTTCACAGATAAAAGAGGTCAGAGGTTCAATCCTGATTCATTCTTCTCTCTCTCTCTCTCTCTCTCTCACAAAGGGAATACATTTTAATCAAAGCAGATTTCACTCTCACTATTGACATAAGGAGCCCCATCTAGATCTAACTATTTTAGTTCTTTGTTTCCTCTTTTGAGCTTCCCCTAAAGAACAAACACTCTAGCATCAAGACTTTGAGGTGAGCATCATGCAGAATGCCACTCTGAAGGATGCTCTAGGTAATATTAACAACCACAGAGTCACATTTTGCTGGCTCTACCTTCATTCAGTCTCTCACAAGGGCTTCCTGCAAGTCCCCAGGGGACATTCTGATAGGCACAGAAACCCTTTTTCTGGACTTCCATGGGGTAATAGCTGGTTCATACCGGTAGATTCTAGTGTTTTTTTTTTTTTTTTTTTTTTTTTTTTTAGTTTTCAGTGGACACAACATCTTTATTTTATTTTTTATGTGGTGCTAAGGATTAAACCTAGCGTCCCGCGCATGCCAGGCAAGCGTGCTACCGCTTGAGCCACATCCCCAGCCCCTGGATTTTAGTTTTTAATGTCACACTAGCTCTCTGGTGCTTCCAACCTTTATGGTTGGAATAAGTGAACCAGATAGAGATATGAATAAAAGGTATAGATCTTGTTTTCCTCAAAAGATCCAAGACATCCTTTCTTTAGAAAAGTTATTTCCTTTGCTTCCCTTTATGGGCCTTTCCCTACCTTGGGCCTCTCTATAACCAGAGAAGTTTCAGTTCTCTGCTTACAGGAGACTCCTGGGAAATGTTTAGAATGGGACTTGCATGACATTCCTTTGTTAACAGACCAGCCAGGCAGCTTGCCAGGTCAACCCTACCACCCAAATGCCCATGCTTTCTCACAGGTGGTCTGATGAGGAAGATCAGAGAATCCACTAGGGTTGTTTTGGAAATTACTTTTAAATGTAGAGACAAGTAGGGAAAAAAACTCACCATCATAAAGCATCCTGGTCTCTTTGGGAACAAGGATGTCCTGAGAGGATTCTATCTTATGTCTGAAACCAACCAAGGATTGGAATAAGAGTTAGGTCTAGAAGAAATATCCAAAAAGTTGATTCTGTAGAAGCTGAGAGTGGAGTAGTGGTCAGCAGAGGTTGGGGAGCATGGGGGAGGAGGGATGGGGAAGGTTAATTAACAGTTACTGAATTATACTTAGATAGGAGAAATAAGTTCTTATGCATCTATTTCACAGTGGGATAACTTCAGATAATAATAATATATGGTATATTTCAAAAATCTAGAAGAAAGATTTAAATATTCTGACTGGAAAGGATTGTAAAGGTTGAGGACATAGATATATTTACCTTGATTTGAGCATTACACAATGTAGTCATGTTTTGAAATGTTTTATTGTACTCCATCAATATATATATAATTTTCTTGGTTTATTAACTGAAGAAAAAAATAAAAGACACACTTAATGAATTTCCAGGTAATCTCTTTTTTCAGGAGTGTATGAAGTAGCTTTTTCTTTTGCCCTTGTAAAGTGATTCCATTAATCTTCCACTTGGGTTACTACCTTTGATGGAGCCACACTGAGAATTGTCAAGGGATAAGAGATAGAAGGGGGATATTAATGTGAGTTCCATATCCTAAGAGTCACCTTTATGGTTAATTCTTTTTCAGGTCAGCAAATTTTTATAAATGATCTGAAAATATGAGTATTGCTACAATTTGCACTTTTTGCTTACTTGTCAGAAGCTATGCATTTTATATAAATATATATTTTTTAATAACCTATCTGGGAACACACAACATTTTTTTTGAAGATTCTCTGTTACCCACATTCCCAATATATTATACTAATTTCTTTGGCTTTATAACAAAGTACCCCAACTCAGTAGCTTCAAACACTAAAAACATTTGTTATCTCACAATGTCTGTGGTTGTATTGTGGGGTCTCTTATGTTGTACAGTCAGGTGTTGGCCAGGGCTGTCATCATCTGAAGGCTTGACTGGGACTAAAGGATCCGGTTCCAAACAGACACTTGCATGGCTGGCAGGGTGCTGACTACTGGCAGGAGACCTCACTGGATCTCCTCATGGGCTTCTCTATAGATCTTCTTTGAACATTCTTCTAGCACAGCAATTAGCATCTCCTGAGCCAGTGAATCAAGAGGCAGAAGAGGAAGAGACAATTCTTGGATGTTACACACCATCACATCTACCATATTTTATGGGCCACACAGGCCAGCTCTGTTTCAAAGATCCTTTCTGGACAGAAGGGAAGTCTTGGAAGGTGGCTACAGCAATTTATACATCACATTGTTACAAATTTCTAATTATGAAAAGAAGGCATGTAAAAAATATAAGCCATCCAGCTATAGTGATTTGTGAACTATTCTAAGTTGAATTGTCTTGAGGTGTTTTGAGGTGGCACTGATCCACAAACTCTTGCTGTTTAATTCAGGCCAAGTTGCATTATTCTTTTCATTCCCCATACACAGCGTGCACACACACACACACATTTATTCACTCACTTCTGTAGTCACTCATACTCACATTCATGTAGTTACACACTCATACACACTTATTCACAGATACACACCTGCACTGATGCAATCCCACACACATACACATACTCACAGACATCTATTCACATCGACATTCAGTGATGTATTCACACACACAAACATGCATGCACACACACACACACACACACTCACATATGCACACTACTCTTGCTGCTGCCAGCTCGTTGGACTGAGAATACTACCAGATGGCTTCATTCACTGCCCAGTAGCTCCTTCCTCTTTCCTACTGGCTCTCTTTGGCTCTACAGAAACCACAGCAGACACTTCAGTTCACTTTTGCTCATTTTGTATTCCAGGATCTTGGCTCCACCCTGGTTTGGATGCCAACCTCTGATTTTATATGTGTCCTGCATTCTTCACTCCTGTTACATGATTTTACACTTCTCTCCTCCAAGCTTGCTCTTTCCTTTCATATAAGAAGAAATTCCCTGGCCCAGCCCTTCTGATCTGCTCCTCTCCACTCCAGCCTTGTGACCAGGGCCTTGCCAGAAATAGCACCAACTCCTTCCTTGTGGAAATGAGAAGATTTAGGCATTACAGTCATAAGGATTATCTCATGTGGAAATGAGACAATTTGAGCTGACACTGTTCCAAGCATTCCCTGAACTCCTTTAGCCTTGATTTGAAAATTATCCCCCAAAGCCCAGACAAATCCCCACCAGCCATGTGGGACAGTGGTGCTCACTGTTAAGACATGCATTCTCTAAAGCTTACTATTCCACTTGGGGTTTTGTTTTCTTTTTTTTTTTTTTATTGTTTTTTTTTTTTTACTTTATTTATTTATTTATTTTTTTTAATTTTTTATTGTTGGCTGTTCAAAATATTACATAGTTCTTGATATATCATATTTCACAATTTGATTCAAGTGGGTTATGAGCTCCCATTTTTACCCCATATACAGATTGCAGAATCACATCAGTTACACATCCATTGATTTACATATTGCCATACTAGTGTCTGTTGTATTCTGCTGCCTTTCCTATCCTCTACTATCCCCCCCCTCCCCTCCCCTCCCCTCCCCTCCCCTCCCCTCTTCTCTCTCTGCTCCCTCTACTGACATTCGTTTGTCCCCCTTATATTATTTTTCCCCTTCCCCTCACTTCCTTTTGTATGTACTTTTGTATAACTCTGAGGGTCTCCTTCCATTTCCATGCATTTTCCCTTCTCTCTCCCTTTCCCTCCCACCTCTCATCCCTGTTTAATGTTAATCTTCTTCTCCTGCTCTTCGACCCTACTCTGTTCTTAGTTACTCTCCTTATATCAAAGAAGACATTTGGCATTTGTTTTTTAGGGATTGGCTAGCTTCACTTAGCATAATCTGCTCTAATGCCATCCATTTCCCTGTAAATTCTATGATTTTGTCATTTTTTAATGCAGAGTAATACTCCATTGTGTATAAATGCCACATTTTTTTTATCCATTCATCCATTGAAGGGCATCTAGGTTGGTTCCACAGTCTAGCTATTGTGAATTGTGCTGCTATGAACATAGATGTAGCAGTGTCCCTGTAGCATGCTCTTTTTAGGTCTTTAGGGAATAGACCGAGAAGGGGAATAGCTGGGTCAAATGGTGGCTCCATTCCCAGCTTTCCAAGAAATCTCCATACTGCTTTCCAAATAGGCTGCACCAATTTGCAGTCCCACCAGCAATGTACAAGTGTACCCTTTTCCCCACATCCTCGCCAGCACTTGTTGTTGTTTGACTTCATAATGGCTGCCAATCTAACTGGAGTGAGATGGTATCTTAGGGTGGTTTTGATTTGCATTTCTCTGACTGCTAGAGATGGTGAGCATTTTTTCATGTACTTGTTGATTGATTGTATGTCCTCCTCTGAGAAGTGTCTGTTCAGGTCCTTGGCCCATTTGTTGATTGGGTTGTTTGTTCTCTTATTGTCTAATTTTTTGAGTTCTTTGTATACTCTGGATATTAGGGCTCTATCTGAAGTGTGAGGAGTAAAGATTTGTTCCCAGGATGTAGGCTCTCTATTTACCTCTCTTATTGTATCTTTTGCTGAGAAAAAACTTTTTAGTTTGAGTAAGTCCCATTTGTTGATTCTAGTTATTAACTTTTGTGCTATGGGTGTCCTATTGAGGAATTTGGAGCCCGACCCCACAGTATGTAGATCGTAGCCAACTTTTTCTTGTATCAGACGCCGTGTCTCTGATTTGATATCAAGCTCCTTGATCCATTTTGAATTAACTTTTGTGCATGGCGAGAGAAAGGGATTCAGTTTCATTTTGTTGCATATGGATTTCCAGTTTTCCCAGCACCATTTGTTGAAGATGCTATCCTTCCTCCATTGCATGCTTTTAGCCCCTTTATCAAATATAAGGTAGTTGTAGTTTTGTGGATTGGTTTCTGTGTCCTCTATTCTGTACCATTGGTCCACCCGCCTGTTTTGGTACCAGTACCATGCTGTTTTTGTTACTATTGCTCTGTAGTATAGTTTGAAGTCTGGTATCGCTATACCGCCTGATTCACACTTCCTGCTTAGCATTGTTTTTGCTATTCTGGGTCTTTTATTTTTCCATATGAATTTCATGATTGCTTTCTCTATTTCTACAAGAAATGCCGTTGGGATTTTGATTGGCATTGCATTAAACCTATAGAGAACTTTTGGTAATATCGCCATTTTGATGATGTTAGTTCTGCCTATCCATGAACAGGGTATATTTTTCCATCTTCTAAGATCTTCTTCTATTTCTCTCTTTAGGGTTCTGTAGTTTTCATTGTATAAGTCTTTCACCTCTTTTGTTAGGTTGATTCCCAAGTATTTTATTTTTTTTGAAGATATTGTGAATGGAGTGGTTGTCCTCATTTCCATTTCAGAGGATTTGTCGCTGATATACAGGAATGCCTTTGATTTATGCGTGTTGATTTTATATCCTGCCACTTTGCTGAATTCATTTATTAGCTCTAATAGTTTCTTTGTAGACCCTTTTGGTTCTGCTAGGTATAGAATCATGTCATCTGCAAATAGTGATAATTTAAGTTCTTCTTTTCCTATTTTGATGCCTTTAATTTCTTTCGTCTGTCTAATTGCTCTGGCCAGTGTTTCGAGAACTATGTTGAACAGAAGTGGAGAGAGAGGGCATCCCTGTCTTGTTCCAGATTTTAGAGGGAATGCCTTCAATTTTTCTCCATTCAGAATGATGCTAGCCTGAGGCTTAGCATAGATTGCTTTTACAATATTGAGGTATGTTCCTGTTATCCCTAGTTTTTCTAGAGTTTTGAACATAAAGGGATGCTGTACTTTGTCAAATGCTTTTTCCGCATCTATCGAGATGATCGTATGATTCTTATTTTTAAGTCTATTGATGTGGTGAATAACATTTATTGATTTCCGTATATTGAACCAGCCTTGCATCCCAGGGATGAATCCTACTTGATCATGGTGCACAATTTTTTTGATAAGTTTTTGTATCCGAGTGGCCAGAATTTTATTGAGGATTTTTGCATCTAGGTTCATTAGAGATATTGGTCTGTAGTTTTCTTTCTTTGAAGTGTCTTTGTCTGGTTTAGGTATCAGGGTGATGTTGGCCTCGTAGAATGAATTTGGAAGTTCTCCCTCTTTTTCTATTTCCCGAAGTAGCTTGAAAAGTGTTGGTATTAGTTCCTCTTTAAAGGTTTTGTAAAACTCTGCTGTATACCCATCTGGTCCTGGGCTTTTCTTAGTTGGTAGTCTTTTGATGGTTTCTTCTATTTCCTCAATTGATATTGGTCTGTTTAGGTTGTCTATATCCTCCTGACTCAATCTGGGCAGATCATATGACTTAAGAAATTTATCTATGCCTTCACTATCTTCTAATTTATTGGAGTATAAGGATTCAAAATAATTTTTGATTATCTTCTGTATTTCTGAAGTGTCTGTTGTGATATTGCCTCTTTCATCCCGTATGTTAGTAATTTGAGTTCTCTCTCTTCTTCTCTTCGCTAGCATGGCTAAGGGTCTGTCGATTTTGTTTATTTTTTCAAAGAACCAACTTTTAGTTTTGTCAATTTTTTCAATTGTTTCTTTTGTTTCGATTTCATTAATTTCAGCTCTGATTTTAATTATTTCTTGCCTTCTACTTCTTTTGCTGTTGTTTTGCTCTTCTTTTTCTAGGATTTTGAGATGAAGTATGAGATCATTTATTTGTTGGTTTTTTCTTTTTTTAAGGAATGAACTCCAAGCAATGAATTTTCCTCTTAGAACTGCTTTCAATGTGTCCCATAGATTCCGATATGTTGTGTCTGTGTTTTCATTAATCTCTAAGAATTTTTTAATTTCTTCCTTGATGTCTTCTATAACCCATTGATCATTCAGTAACCTATTGTTCATTCTCCAAGTGATGTATTCTTTTCCCTTCCTTCTTTTATAGTTGATTTTCAGTTCCATTCCATTATGATCAGATAGGATGCATGGTATTATCTCTACTCCTTTATATTGTCTAAGAGTTTCCCTGTGACATAATATATGATCTATTTTTGAGAAGGATCCATGTGCTGCTGAGAAAAAAGTGTAACTGCTTGATGTTGGGTGGTATACTCTATATATGTCAATTAAGTCTAGGTTATTAATTGTGTTATTGAGTTCTATAGTTTCCTTATTCAACTTTTGTTTGGAAGATCTGTCCAGTGGTGATAGAGGTGTGTTGAAGTCTCCCATGATTATTGTATGGTGGTCTATTAGACTCTTGAACTTGAGAAGAGTTTGTTTGATGAACATAGCTGCACCATTGTTTGGGGCATATATATTTATGATTGTTATGACTTGTTGGTGTATGGTTCCCTTGAGCAGTATGTAGTATCCCTCTTTATCCCTTTTGATTAACTTTGGCTTGAAATCTATTTTATTTGATATGAGTATGGATACTCCTGCTTGTTTCCGAAGTCCATATGAGTGATATGATTTTTCCCAACCTTTCACCTTCAGCCTATGTATGTCTTTTCCTATCAAATGCGTCTCCTGTAGGCAGCATATTGTTGGGTCTTGTTTTGTGACCCATTCTACTAGCCTGTGTCTCTTGATTGGTGAGTTTAAGCCATTAACATTTAGGGTTATTATTGAGATATGGGTTGTTCTTCCAGCCATATTTGTTTATTTATGTTACTAATCATGGTTTGTTTTCCTCTTTGATTATTTTCCCCCCTTTAGTGTCCTACCTCCCACTGTTGGTTTTCATTGTTATTTTCCATTTCCTCTTCCTGTAATGTTTTGCCAAGGATGTTTTGAAGAGATGGTTTTCTAGCTGCAAATTCTTTTAACTTTTGTTTATCGTGGAAGGTTTTAATTTCATCTTCCATCCTGAAGCTTATTTTCGCTGGAAACACAATTCTTGGTTGGAACCCATTTTCTTTCAGTGTTTGAAATATGTTATTCCAGGATCTTCTAGCTTTCAGAGTCTGTGTTGAAAGATCAGCTGTTATCCTGATTGGCTTACCCCTAAATGTGATCTGCTTCCTTTCTCTTGTAGCTTTTAAAATTCTCTCCTTATTCTGTATGTTGGGCATCTTCATTATAATGTGTCTAGGTGTGGGTCTCTTATGATTTTGCACATTCGGCGTCCTGTAGGCTTCTAGGATTTGGGGTTCTGTCTCATTCTTCAAGTCTGGGAAGTTTTCTCGTATTATTTCATTGAATAGATTGCTCAATCCTTTGGTTTGAAACTCTGTCCCTTCCTGTATCCCAATGACTCTTAAATTTGGTCTCTTGATGTTATCCCATATTTCTTGGATGTTCTGCTCATGGTTTCTTAACAGTCTTGCTGAGCTGTCTATGTTCTTTTCAAGTTGAAATACTTTATCTTCATTGTCTGATGTTCTGTCTTCTAAGTGTTCTACTCTGCTGGTAGTATTCTCAATTGAGTTTTTAAGTTGGCTTATTGCTTCCTGCATTTCTAGGATTTCTGTTTGTTTGTTTTTTATAACCTCTATTTCCCTGTGTAGTTGATCTTTTGCTTCTTGGATTTGTTTATGTAATTCATTGTTGAAGTGATCTTTCATTGTTTGATTTTGCTGTCTGATGTCTTCCTTGAGACTCCAGATCATCTGAAGCATGTATATCCTGAATTCTTTATCTGACATTCCATCTGCTGCAGCTATTACCTCTTCTAACGTTGAGTTGACCTGCATTGCTTGTGGTCCTTTCTTTCCTTGTCTCTTCATACTGTTCGCGTTCCTTTCTACTTAGTGAAACTGTTGTGCTATTGAATTTTCCCCCTATATATTTATATTGGTCTTGTATAGTTGCAAAGTCTCCCTCGCAGGCGCGGGCGGCGGCTCTGTCCCTCTGCGGGCCGCTAGGCTTGTTCTGTGGGTTGTCACAGTTCTGTCTACTTTGCAGGTGCAGGCAGCGGCACTGCCCCTCTGCAGGCCTCTGGGGCTGTACTGCCAGTGGGTCGCAGGTCCGCCTACCTTGCAGGTGCGGGGGGGGGGGGGCGGCTCTACCCTTCCTCAGGCCACTGGGCCAGTTCTGTCTCTCGGTTGCAGGTCTGGCCTGTTCTGATGGTGGTCACAGTTCCACCTACCTGGCAGGCGCGGGGGGGTGGGGGGCGGCTCTGCCCCCCAGCAGGCCCCTGGGCCTGCTCTGTGCGTGGTCACAGTTCCCTCTACCTTGCCGGTGCAGGGGGAGGGGGCGGCTCTGCCTCTCAGCAGGCCGCTGCTCCTCTTCTGCCAGTGGGTCGCAGGCCCGCCTACCTTGCAGGAGTGATTGGAAGCTCTGTCCCACCGCGGGCCACTGGGCCTTTTCTGTCGGTGGTCACCTGGCAGGGGCGGGGGATGGGGGGTGGCTCTGCCCCCCAGCAGGCCGCTGGGCCTGCTCTGTGCGTGGTCACAGTTCCCTCTACTTTGCCGGCGCAGGGGGAGGGGCGACTCTGCCTCTCAGCAGGTCGCTGCTCCTCCTCTGCTGGTGGGTCGCAGGCCCGCCTACCTTGCAGGAGTGATTGGAAGCTCTGTCCCGCCGAGGGCCGCTGGGCCTTTTCTGTCCGTGGTCACAGTTCCCCTACCTGGCAGGCGCGGGGGGTGGGGGGCGGCTCTGCCACTCAGCAGGCCGCTGGGCCTGCTCTGTGCGTGGTCACAGTTCCCTCTACTTTGCCGGCGCAGGGGGAGGGGGCGGCTCTGCCTCTCAGCAGGTCGCTGCTCCTCTTCTGCCAGTGGGTCGCAGGCCCGCCTACCTTGCAGGAGTGATTGGAAGCTCTGTCCCGCCGCGGGCCACTGGGCCTTTTCTGTCCGTGATCACAGTTCCCCTACCTGGCAGGCGCGGGGGGTGGGGGGCGGCTCTGCCCCTCAGCAGGCCGCTGGGCCTGCTCTGTGCGTGGTCACAGTTCCCTCTACTTTGCCGGCGCAGGGGGGGGGGGGTTGTTTTCTTAGCACATATTTCTACCTTCACTAACCTGCCTTTAGGAACTTGGGAGCAATCCAGCTTCAAAGGGGATTTATAAGTCCATGTGGACCTATAAATTTGGGCAGACATGGAGCTGGTCACCAGGAATGAGAAGACGCTCATCCCAGAGTCCACAGCCAATTTTGTTAAGCAATGTAGCAAGACAGGGAAAAAAGTTTTTCTGCTCCATCTTCAAAGTAGCATATGCATGAGAATGGTCTCAGAGATGTACTGATTCAGGGGCCATGTATGGTTGGTTGCATCCAGGGAATGCGTGTCTGGGATCAAGAACTCTGTTAAACACACCATTGCCAAAACCACCAAGCCATATGCTTCCCACTCTGGGATGGAGTCAAACATGCACACACATGTGGGTAAGAAGATGTCTCAAGAGCATAAACAGCTGTATCTGCAGTACCAGAGGAGGGAGTGCTGTATCTACCCCATACTTTGATAGTCTGAGTTCTTTGGCTCTAGGTAGAAGCACTTCCCTACTTTCTTTAAGAATGTTAAAAAAAAAATTTAGATTACTCATGATTACTATCAAAATAAAAAAAAACAGACATTGGCAAGGATAAAGAGAAATCAAAACCCTCATGCACTATTGTTTTTTTTTTTAAAGAGAGAGAGAGAGAGAGAGAGAGAATTTTTAATATTTATTTTTTAGTTTTCGGCGGACACAACATCTTTGTTTGTATGTGGTGCTGAGGATGGAACCTGGGCCGCACGCATGCCAGGCGAGCACGCTGCTGCTTGACTCACATCCCAGCCCCCCTCATGCACTATTGTTGATGGGAATATAAAATGGCATAGCCCTTGTGGAAGACAATATGAAGGAACCTCAAAAAATTTAAAAGTTAATCAAAGAATTATTATATGACCCAGCAATCTCACTTCTAATTTATACCCACAAGAATTTGGAAGATATATGTGCACTTTTTCATCCACAGCAGCACATTTTTCACAATTGTCAAAAGGTAAAAATGACTCAAATGTTCTGTCTATAGAAGAATGGATGAACAAAAAATGTGATCTGTGTATATAAGGAAATATTATGCAGCCTTAAAAAGGAAGGAAATTCTGGCACACACCATGATATGGTTTCATGCAAAGTGAAATAAGCCAGTCACCAAAAGAACAATGTTCTAGGATTTCATTTCTATGAGATACTTGGGTTCATTAAAATTCACAGTGAATGAAAATAAAATGGTTGTTGCTAGAGGCTGGGAGGAGGAGGTATGGGGGGATATCAGTGTTTCATGTACTGAGTTTTAGTTTTGTAAGGTAAGAGTTCTGGAGATGGATGGTGGTAATGGTCGTACAATATAAATGCTTAATGTTCACTTAATGCCACTTAGAATTAATCCATTCTAATGACAACTTGCCCAGACTGCCCTGTCTGGTGCCTAAACTGAGTCTCACTCTTGGCAATCCCTTACTAGAAGCCTGGCCAAGCTGCCCAAGCCTAAATGCAGATCCACTGGGTAGACACCAGCTAGGGCAGAAAGAACTTTCAGTCCTGCCAATGTCGCCTTTTTGTTTCTCTAGGACCTCAAGCCACTCTGAGTTCCCCCTTGCAGGCACTTCCTCCTCTCTTCTGCCCAGCCCTCAAATGTCTGGCATGAGGAAGACATTTCCAAGACTGGGACCCAGAGAGGCTTTGACTGGCTTTAGGCTAACATAAAACTACCTTAGAGGTCCCTGGTCCACTTCCTGGAAGTCCTGCTCTTTCCCCAGTTGTCTTCTCTCTATCCTGGACCTCATGTCAGCAGCAAACTCTGTATCCCACTGTTGGGGAAGATGGGTTTCCTCTTCTGTCCTACTGATACAGTAGCCACGGGCATCAGGGAGCCAGCCTTGGCTCCAAAGTCTTGCTCTTCAAGTTGCCTGTCCTTTTCTTCTCCAAGACTCAGTAGTGCGTCTGGGTAAAGCTTTCTTATTGAAACTTTCACTGTCACTGATTAAAGGACCACTGGGCAAGAAGACAATACAGCTTAGAGAGGAGAGAATTTCAGAAATAGAAATACAAAACATTGAACCTCAACTTGTCCATGCCCTAGCTCTGTAACTCTGCAAACTACTGGAACTCAAATGGCTTTGGTTCTCTTGTTGGTAAAGAGGGGTTGGGGGAGAAGGGATGAAAATAGACATGTATCAATATCGCGCAATTTGAGGTACAAAGGGAGAATCTGATCAGTGGTAGCTCTGAGGGGTGTTGTTTGCAGTTCAGTAGATCTCTGATTCTTGATCACAAGTGTTATGGGGCAGATCTCCTCCTGAGAACAGAGCTGATGTTTCCCTGTACACATGGAGGGAGGATAATGGGTGACACAAGGATCTACTAGTAAAGCCAGGCATTTCCTTGACAGATGAAGGCTTCTACACCAACGCAAATGTCAGATCACCCTAACTTGGCTCTGAGAGAAGAAGGTTGGGAATGTTTCCATTCGAGGAAAATAGTTTTACTGTGGCCATGCTGCCTGAGAACAAGTAACTGATTAATCACAACAACTTGCATAGCTTACCAATCAGGTTGTGGCTTCAGTTGGTTCCAGTGAGGGTCTGGTATACCAGCTTCAGCTGGTTGAGATTCAGCATTAAGCCCTTTTAAAAAGCAATAGAAGGGAGATAAAGCATAAATGAACCCAACTCAAACAAAGACCTAAAGGTGACTGAAGCTTCTAAAATGAGAACAAAAGGAACAAAAACAAGCTATGAGAAGTAAAAAAGAGGGAGAAAAATGGGAGTGTAGGGACAGTGGGGAGGTGGAAAATTATAGACAGAGGTTAAATGCAGAATCACTGAAAATGACTTGTTTATGTGGGTTAGGACAATGCACATAGAGTAGTTTGGGAGCATTGGGTTTTTTTGAGGTGATTCACCATAGGACCTGGATCGCATTTAGGCACATAGCCTAGTGTAGGTGGAAGGCTGGTTGAAGTGTGGTCAGGTTTCTTAGCACAGTGTTTGAGCTGCTCCTTTGTGGAAGGGATTTCACAGTTCATAGTGGACACTAATTGAGGTGGAAGATACAGATGGGTTTGCATATCTCTGTGGAAGGTACTCCTTTGCTGCAAGTGCAGTTTCTTCCTTTTGCACCTGGTTGCTTCTTGAAGCTGCCTCCAGGGATGTAGTCTTGCAAGATCCTGACAATTACAGTCTCTGAGTAAACTACCTTGAGCAAATAATAACAAGGAAGTGCATAAAGAAGCAAGAGCTACTTGCTTACCACAATTAAAATGTAGAAGGAAAGAATGTCAAGACTTGAGGAGGGGGGCAGTGTTCTGAGGAATGAATACGTTGGTCTGAAACTCATTCAGGGGGAGCTGTGAAGAGCACAGGAAAGGGCTGTGGAGTGTGGTTTTGCATTTGAGCTCACAGAGGACAAATATACTACTCAGCAGTATTCCATTTCAGATGCTCTCCATTTATCATCTGGTTTTTTTGTGTGCGTGTGTGTGTGATTATCTTGCAAAAAAGACTTTTCTCACTTTTATTTTTCTTAGAATTAAATCCAACAAATGTTTTTGAGAGCTGACAGTTCGCCAGGAACTTTAAAGATCAAGGAGGCATGAAACAATAGTTCTGTGGCACATGCATAACTGAGAAAAAGAAATCCCTTTGCTCTGTTCAGGAACCTGTGTGAGCTGCTCATCTTGCATTCCAACTTGGCTGCCTTCTCCTTTCTTTCACGCTGCCTTCACCTGCTTTCTTTCTGCTCCTTCCCACCTGGTGATTCTAGGACTCATTTCTCCATCTGCATCCAGATTCAAAAATACTTTCCTTCAGCCTTCCCCTGCACTCCTCATTCCCTTGCTCTCTACAGCACAATTTCAAGTTTTGCAAGGGTTTAGAGAGTTCTTACCTGGTTCTTATTTCTGTAACTGCTGGACAAACAAGTCCTGAATGATGGAGAGAGTACTTGGACTTTAACTTCTACAACTCTTGTTGCATTTGAAGAGTGATTGCTTTTGGCAATGAGGAGTAGTCTAGGTAGACTATGTGTATTTGTAGGAAAAGTCACTTCAGTTCCTGGCAGATGCTTAGACTACATGTATTTGTAGATAAAGCCACTTCAGTTCCTGGATATGGTAAGGCATTCCAAGCCAACAGAATCTCAGCAACCATTGGAGAAAGTTCAGGAGTAGATAAGAGCAGACTCCTAATGTAATGCCCCCTGCTCTTCTTTCCTTTACTTGTGGACTCTGAGCAAGACACTGACTCTATGCCTTAAATAAGACCAAATGAGATCTGATTCTTGTTTTGGCAGGGACATGAGGGTGGGGTGAGCTGTATTTCAGGAGTCTTTTCTGGACACCACTTACCTGATTTGAATTGTGAAGCACCAAACTCCATGTAATATCATGTTACGCTGAAGTATTTTTCCTTGATTAGACAATTGTCTTGAATTCTTTTTCTCCTTCTACTCTCTTAGGCATAGGGTAAGGCTCTGATTTCTGGAAGAACCAGATGATGATGAAGACTTCTGTTCTAAAGAGGGCTTGGGTCTCAGATGCCATAGACTGGAGAAGAAAGTCTGATCATGGCTTAGACTAAAGGAAGCAGAGTCTGGGAATGCAAAGAGGGAAGCTGGAGAAACTGTTGAATATGAGATGAGCAGGCATAAGCATCTTCAAATTCAGGTCCATTCGTCTCAGTGTTTGTGAACTCACTTCTGGGAAACACAGAGGGATACTCCTTGGCATGGGCACATTGGATCCACTTTCAGCAGAAACAAGCTTTCTTTTGGATACCCTGGGTCACTCATCATCACAACAGAGAAGGTTAGCATTCTGTGACCTTTCTTCACCTCTGCACAACTCACTGGAAGCAGCTGGGTTACCTGTGCAGCCTCAGGCTCATGGCCAGTATCATGAAGGGCTGTTCTCTTCCAGCTCAAGGGGCCAATGGAATGGAAGCGCAAGTACAGGTAGGATGGTGGCCTTGGGGCATCCAAGTAGCAGCAGGAATGCTGAGAGGAGTGTTGCAGATTCAGTGCAACAGCCATCACACTTCTAATTTACTCAACAGCACACTGAGATCTCCTGGGACAGGGATTGGAACTGGGTGGGGACAGGAGATTTGACAGATCCTGATTGCTTAAAGTTAACCTAGTGTGTACTAATTCCATTATTATTTTGCTTTCCTTCCCATTCCTTACTCTGTACAGGGATTTTAAGCTTATGGTACTGAATCCTCAGGGAAAGTTTATTTCCAGAGGAGTCATTCTCAAGCATGAATGATATCAAGAGTATGTGCCTTGCCACCACTACAGGTGTGGGGAGGGAGGGAGGACCCTGGTATAAGAAAACAAGAACAAACATGGAGATCCTGAATGTGTGTTCAGGACCTCCCTGGATCTGCCCCTTGTGGCTCTGTTTCACTGCTCTAATGAGGTTTACACAGGTTTCCATGTGACCCTGATACATATCCCTGTCCCAGAGCTTTCAAAACATCTATGCAATGTTTCCATTCCATTTCAAAATGAGTAGCACTCTCTGGTCCAGATGCTGGTGATACAAATCTAAAATTAAGGAGGGTGGCTGGTTAGACTTTACCCCATGGGTAAGACTGTCTTGAGCAGTCCTTCTCCTTTTCTATTTGAACTATTAGTGATTAACACAGGTTAAGCATAACAACTAGGAATCAAATGTTAATGAATCACATTTAAAAAATGTCTTGGCCCAAGCAGCTGTACTTTTTCTAATTCCTGGGAGTGATGTCATTTTGAGTGAATGAAGGTGAAATAGTGAGGTTAGTCTCAGAGCATGGGGGTGGCAGGTGGTAAATCATTAACTTTTGCCTTATGTATTTTTCCCTACTGGGTCACTTTTTATGAAAGGTGTGCTTCAGTTTGTTAAGTTAAAAGAATAAGAAAAATTGAAAGAGAGAAAAATTGAATGAACACAATTTTTGAAAAGAAAAAAGGGAGAAATGGAAAAATGGGGGAAAATTATGGATTATCTGTAGAAGGAGGTAAGAACAGCCATGAGAGAACCTCACTGAACTCAGAGGCTACATGTGTCTTCCAAGCTCTAAAACCCAGGTTGCAAAGTCACATGTGTGATGGTGCAAGGATGGTCTTGAACACTTTTGTCAAAGTTCTGGAATTCATGGCCCCCATGACCACAGAGTCAAAAGCTATTTCCAACACAACTGGGAAGCCCCATCTTCTACCCATTAGGACCTCCTGAGTAGCATGGCTGAGGGCATGTGGTGACCAGGAGAGTCCTTCTGGAGTTAGGACTATTCTAATGCTATTCTAATGGCATTGGAGACAGATCCCCCCTGTAACAGGTAAGTGGTATCACTCTTTTAATAATTGTTATGAATCTTTGTCATGGGAGAAGTCTTCAGATGCTGGAATTTACAAATGTATTAGGGGGACAGTGTGTGTTTTTCTGATGGCTTGATCTGGGGCCAAAAATCTTGGCTAGTCCCTATCCTACAGCTTTTGTTAACCACTGTTCTGGACCACCCTCCTTTTCTTGAGATAGAAAAGCCATTTCAGAAAACTAACTATGATCTCACTCACCCTAGACGAGAGTGTAGTTTTTAGCAGGTATTTATTTTATTTTCAAAAGTTACTGTTCTTTCAAAATACAAGTGGAATATCTTTAAAGATTTACAGAAAACAACTTATTAAAAAGAAAAAGCACCCATCATCTCACTGTTCAGCAGTAATCACCTGTTAACTCTGGTTTTCTATGCACACAGAGTTATACATTTTAGCATATTTGAGGACACAGTGATGCCTAATAATTTGCTAGTCCTAATCAATAGCTGGGTCTTGCCCAGGCATTGTGAAACATGAACTTCCATGCATGTGAGCATACTGTTTACCTTGTAGAGATAGGTAATGGGAAGGATCAAAGAGTTGAATAAATAACTCTGGCCTAAGTGGATTCCCATCCAGGGTTAGTGCCATGCTCTGGACATTGTTCAGTAGCCAATTGTGACTTCTGGTTTTTTTTTTTCCCCTCTCAGCAACATACCAACTATCAACCTCTAAGATTATACACTCAGAATCCTAGAAGAGTATGAAGATTTAATATTGTAGAATTTACTTCTACCCAGTTCCATGTTATAACTTGTGTATATTTAGTAGGGCATAGCCACTTTGTGATATCAAGTTGTGTTTCTCTGTGTGCCCTTGTATGTGTCCTAATTTGAACTGCTGAGTTCTCAGGTCAAATATTCCTCATTTCCTGTTATTGAATGCATATAAGGTGTCTCCCTAAAGCTTCAGAATGAGTGGAGGTGAAATTCCATTATAAGAGCTGCAAACTAATCATTGCATTGATTATGGATTAAATTAATAATTTGAAATAATTTACTGGGCAGTAACTTTAGGCAGGTAGGAGGTGGCCAGAGGAGGCTGGTCACTGGGAATGTGCCCTTTGGGATTATACCTTGTTCCCTTGACTTTTCCTCCTCTCTTTCTGCTTCTGGGATCCACTGAGCTAAGTAACTTCCCTCATGCCCTTCAGCCATGAAGCTCCACCTCACCTTGTGCATAGAGGAATGGAACTAGTGAACCATGAACTGAACTTCTGAAACAGTGAGTCCAAAATAAACTTCCCTTCCTCTAAGGTGTTCTTGTCAAGTATTTTTGATACAGTGATAAAAAGCTGACTAAAGTAGCCCTTTATAAGAAGTAAGTTATTACTGGTACTCAAGAGCATTAGACAGGAGGGTAGTAGTCTCACCTGCACAAGGAGTACCTGATTGCTTTTACACTTATTGCTTTTCTTCCTATGGAGAAATGGCAGGACAGTAAGTACCAGGTTTTCAATTCAGATGCTTCATGGCTATCTTGGGTGTCCCCCACAGGACAGAGATGAGTCCTTCTAGAGCTAAGCCCATCAAACCTGTTGTGGTCCCTGGGATGCTTCCCAGAGTCCTTCAATGGTGGGTTCAAATGCCTAGACTTGGATGGAGTACTGCTGGCAGTCAACTTCTAGCTGCCGTCCTCAGGGACTGCTGCAACTGCAAACCACTTGACCAGGGGTATACCCCTCCCAAGGTGGTCCATATCCAATGAATGATTCAGTAAGGTTTTTGTAAGGCCTTGCTATCTCTGCCCCCTTTATGACAACATTGACCATCCTGCCTCAGGAGCCCCATAAGGGCCAGCTGAGACTGTTACTGGGCTAGTCCTCAGTCCAACTTCTCATTGGACCTGTCCTGCTTCCTGCCCATCCTCCCATGATGTTGACGCCAGTGGTTTTCATTAATAAACATCCTGCAGGCCAAGCTCTATCTCTGAGTCTGCTTCCCAGGGAACCCAACTGTGCCAACCATTTGCCCTAAAAAATGTTTAAAGGCAGAGGACTCAGGAAGCCCAAATGTAAGCACAAATGTTTAATTTATATACAGTCATCCCTGAGTCTCTGCTGGGGATTGGTTCTAGGACCCCTGTTGACACTAAAACCCACAGATGCTTACGTCTTCTTATATAAGATGGCATAGTGTTTGCATAGAACCTATGCACATCCCCCTGTACACTTTAAATAATCTCCAGATGATTTATAATTCCCAATACAATGTAAGTGCTTAGTAAATAGTTGTTATACTCTATTGTTTAGGGAATTGTGACAAGAAGAAAGTGTGTACAGGGCTGGGGTTGTGGCTCAATGGCAGAGTACTTTACTCCCTCATGTGAGGCACTGGGTTCAATCCTCAGCACCACATAAGAATGAATAAACAAAATAAAGATATTGTGTCTATGTATAACTGAAAATATTTTTTTTAAAAAAAGAAAAGAAAATGTGTACATGTTCAGTATGAACAACTTTTTTTCTGAATATTTTTGATCCTCAGTTGGCTGAATCCTCTGATGTAGAATCTGCAGATATAGAGGGCTAACTGTATTATCTACACACACACACACACACACACACGCACGCATACACTCATATGCAAAACATATTCAATATATAAAGTATATGTGTGCAGATGTTTAATGTATACACAAAATATTTAAGCTATGCATTTTTATATAAATATGCACATAGAAACGGGTTTATCTAATGCCCATGAAAACAGCTGGCCCCTTCCTGTCTCTTTCTTTGCTTCCCAGACAATGTGAGATGAACAAACTACTACCATCATTCTCTCCTGCCCTGATACATTATGCAGCCACAGACCCAAAGCAATAAGGCCAAGCAACTGTGGGCTAAAACCTCCAGTGTGTAAACCAAAATAAGCTTTTCCTTCGCTGCTGATTATCTCAGGTATTTTGTTACAGTAACAGAAAGCTGATTAACATAGATGTCTAGACAACACAGTGCCGTGTGTGTTACCAACAAGTATATGCTAACTGCTCTCACTCAGTACATATTGCTTGTTTCTTCCTCTTGCTAGGTAATGAATATGCAGTGCCCCCAAAATGCAAAGTCATTGCCCTAGAAGGACTCACAGCTGGATGGCAACCAACCTGTCAGCAGTTTAGTGGAACTGGAGACCTACCCATGCAATTGAGCACAGAGGGCCAGTAGGAAGTGCCAGGAATGCAAACAGGGAATTCTGTGTAGACAGGAATATTCGTATATTGGCCTGTTAATGTTCTCTCATATAGTAGAGTACTTCTGCTATGGAACAAAAAATACCTTTTAATTGAGAAATTTTTAAACACAGGTGAACCCACCTAGAATGTATTTTGCATGCTAGAAGGCAGACATCAAATGGCTTTTCAGATTTTCCAACACCGTTTATTACATTATTTTTGCTTTCCTTACTGGTTGTCAAAGGCAGTTTAGTCATTTGTCCTGTAAACCTGGTTCTGCAGATTCTCTGCATTATAGGTCTCTGGAATATCATTTATGTCATAATCCACAGACTATGTAGTGGGACACCATTAGGTGCAAATGAGTGGAGAAACTCAGAGAGGTTGACCATACTTGTGGGAATGTAACATGGAATGGCCACTTTGGAGAATAACTGAAAATCTCTTAAGTTAAATGTGCACCTATTATCTCACTTGGTCATTCCACTCCCAAGAATTTACCCATGAGAAAAGAAAGCACGTGTGCATATAAAGACTTGTATGTCAATGTTCACAGCGGCACACTTGGAATAGCAGAAATTGGAAACATATACTACATATTCTATGCTATATCCACACAATGAACTACTACTTGGCAATAAAAGAAATGAACCATTGATATGCACAAGTAGTTGGGAAAAAAATCTAAAAACTCAAAAATAATTATGCTTAGTGAAGAAAGTTGGTCCTCTTCACAAAAAAGTCATGTTCCATGTGATTCCATTAACATAAAATCTAGAAAATATGATCTAATCTACAGTGACAGAAAACATCACAACTTGCTTGAGAGGGAAGAGAAAGGGATGGGAAGAAGGATTACAGAATAGATAGAGGAAACTTCTGGAAGAGATGAATATGTTCACTATCTTGATTTTTTTTTGTTTTATTGATGTACAGATATTAGCATTATCTATAGATGCAATTTATTGTATTTATATATTTACAAATAAATTGTTGAGAAAGTGTCTACTCCATTGTTTCTCAGTATCTACCAGAATAAAGCTTCACATCAAAATAGGTTTTGAAATGAAATTTCAGTTTTAGATTGTATGGTAGAAATGGATTTTTAAGTTACTAAGGGAAAGCTAAAACTTTTTCAGTTATAATTGCTTCCTTTTTTAAGTTATGAAAAAATTTTCTTCATGTATAGCAAAAGAATATATGTGAAGGTTACATTGGTTTCCTGGGGCTGTTGTAACAGAATCACAGACTGGGTAGCTTAAGCAATTGAAATTTATTTTCCCACAGTTTTGGAGGCTGGAAGTCCAATATCAAGCTGTTTACCAGGTTGGTTCCTTCTGAGGTCTCTCTCCTTGGCTTGTAAGTGGCCACTTGCTCCCTATGTCTTTTCACATATTCTTCTCTGTACATGTCTTGGTCTCTCCACATGGTGTTCTTTATATAAGGACACTACTGTACATTCTATTGTATTATGACCTCATCTTAACTAATTATTTCTGTTATGACCATGTTCCTAAATAAAATCACATATTTAGGTACTGTGGCAGTAGGACTTCAATGTATGAATTTAGGGAGTGAGCCCAGTTCAACCTATAACAAAGTTTTACTTTATATTTCCATTTCTTTCTTTTTATTTTTTAACAGGAAGAATTAAAAAAAAAAAAAAAAACCTCTATTTTGAAACCTGAAAACGTGCCACAAGTCAGCCAGGAAGGGAGCAATGCTGCTGCTGAATTTTTAGTTCAGCTCCTTGTGGTCTCAGGGATATATTTTCTTCCTGCCCTTCTGAACTTCATTCTCTAGCTCTGGGCATGGGGGTTTTGCTCTTTTGGCTTGGACCTTAGTAACTTTGTACCTGTTGGACCTTAGCACCTGTACCTGTGCACTCTGAGGTCTGCAGGTCTCTGGAATCATTGCTGCTTTTTACTTATTTGTTTTTTGTTTTATTTATTTGAATTTTACTTATTTGTTTTCATCCTTTTTCTTGTCTTACTTTCTTCCATCCCATATCAACTTGTCCACATGAATAAAACTTCCTAGAACCATTGTTGGAGATCCATATTCAAATTCAAATTTCTATGAAAGCTATAAACCCTTTCCACATAAAGAAAAGAGGATATCCTACAATGATCACAACTCCAAGACAGAATATTAGATCTTAACACTCTATAGTGATGAAAAGGGTGTACCTTTTGAGATAGAACTTTTTCTTTTACATTCTTTGCACTGGGTGTGTCCTTGCATTTGGGGAAGACACAATGGACCATTTGCTCTCACCTAAGGAGGAAGTTCTAGGGGCAGGCAGGCTCTCAGCCACATCTGCTTTATAGGAACAGGGGAGAATCTCTGGTTCAGGTGCTGAGGGGTTCAGCAGGTAGGTGTGTTTGAGGAGATGAATAACTGGAAGAACTATTCAAGGGCTGTTCTTTTCTGCCACTGCTTTCACAGTACCCTCCTTGACAAGGATATAAGAATCTGGAACTGGGATCTGCTCTGCTTCCTGATGGTTAGCCCCACCACACATGGATACTTATGCACAGGAAACCTCATACCCCATGATTGGTAATACATTCATTTTATCAATTCTTCCTTCAATAACAACCTGCTTGTCTACTCAGCATTTTCAAGTTGGACAGATGTTCTTCATTCCTGCAATTTGTTCTTCCCCCTCTAAATTGCCAACCCTCCTACTTACCCTTCTTTTCTTAATACCAACCCAATTTTCTACTTGGATATTCTTTTTAGAAAACAAAACAATCAGTAGTGCTATCACAAATGAAAGCTAACACTTAAATAAAAAAATAAGCCAGCAGCAGGGTGGATGGGTAAGCATCCAGAACTTTCCTAGAATTTGCAGCCCTTGAGGAGAAGTCTTTTTGAATGAAAAGGGAAAAATATTCATGAACTTCCCCTAGAGATTGTTCTTTCAGTAACTGTCAGTTGAGAAAGTGTGTATGTAATGACCAAAACCACTAGTAATTCAGAGCGAACTACCATTATGTTAACGACAACAGCAGAATCCACAAGCAGCAGAAGTCTCCATCCCTCCCATCTGCAGAGGGCCTAGTGCTTTAAGTAATTTGAAGCCTTCTTGCAACTGTGGCTTGCTGAAATTTGCAGTCCCCAGTTGGCAATGCTGGGTTCAAAAGAAAAAGCCAAGGCAATCCCTTTCCCATTGTGTGGACTTGAGCATTTTGCCTTCTAACTGGTTTGAAGTTCCCCAGTCTGTGAAATGTTGATAAGAGCCCCTGCTTACCTACCTCACAGATACCGTGTGTGTGTGTGTGTGTGTGTGTGTGTATGAGAGATAGTAAATGCTATTAATAAAGGGAAAAGAAAATTAATGCAAAAATATCAATATAACCCTTCCTGTGAAATTTCAGACTCTGGGAGGGGAAGGAGAGGAGCATGATCAGGCTGAGGAACATGGATTAGTAAAGAGAGGATATATGATTTGGAGGAAACTCAGCAGTTAGGGGTCTTGGTAGGTCTTGGAGGGCTTAGAGATAATGGGGGGGCGGTGCCATTCTTCTCCCCACACCTGTCTGTGTCACTGAGGAAATGCACCAAGGCTGCCCTGGGGTCCTTGGAAAACTCACTAGGACTGGTCACACTTCAATAGATGGGGAAGAGAAGAAAAACAAAATGATAGGGACTGGGTGGAGATGGGAGAGAGCCCTGCATGCAAACAGTGGGGGGAGGGGCATTATGGGAGGGAGTTTTTCCCTGCAGGGAAGGAAGGACAACAGGGTGAATCACCCTCCCTCTGTTTTCAGTTCTATTTAAATCACTTGCCCAGTGGCAAGGCTGTATTCAGTGTGTCTATGCTTTCCTTTCATGAAAGCCCCCTCCCACTACTGGCACAGGATCCAGAACTAAATAGCTGCAGGTGAGCAGTTCTCAGTATTATATAGACTGGGACCAAAGATGACTTTATAATAATAGGAGGGGACAATCAGGCAGGCAGGGAGGACCTTATAAATAGATTATAAGGCTGCATCGAGTTTATTTTAACTTTTAAAAAGCCCCCGAGCTTTTTCGGTCCGCAATCTAACAATGTCCTGGTGCTTTGTGGCAAAAAAAACAAAGCAGAACAAAACAATATCCTTTCTTTCTTGATATTTGGTCTTTTTAGTTCAAAAGTCCAGAAGAAGTAAAGCCTAAACTTTCTGAGTTCCCATGTTGAGGATGGAACTCATTTTAGGAAAATTCTAAACTGAACAAAGAGTAAGGCTCTGATTAAAATGACAGCTCATTTAGTAAAAGCCAGAAAAAGCATGTTTGTTTTCCTGATGCCATCAGCAGCAAGCATTTCTTGAGCTTTCATCTGATACAAAGAAGGGATGCACTGGGGCAGGTGGGAGCAGAGGGGAATCTGGCCTCAGTAGTCCCTGAGGAAGGTAGGCTGCATATACATAAGGATGCATTAGCAAGTGGAGCTGCAAACTGCAAGGGTCACAGGTGTCCCTGGGAATTTTTAATGGGATTTCCATTTTGGATCAAACAAAAAGGAAGGTGGAGTTTCTGAAAACCACCCTCACTTTGCCTATATTTACATTTTAGGTGCCCAATGGAGGATGAGAGGTTGGTGAGGTGCTTGTTTGGGGTAGGGCTCTCTGGATGAGGGTTGTCAAAGGCAACCTCATTGTACCCTGAAGTGTAGGAATCTGATGGCTCAGAGCTTTGGCTGCTCCCACATTTTCTCCTTAGCTTGTTTTTTGTGGTTATTTTGCTCACTAGGGGGACCTCATCTAGGAGGACTGATCCTGGGAAGAGAGTTATGTAGGGCTTCTTTTTTTTTTCTTCCTTGACATAGGCATCTGACAGATATTTATTTTTAACATTTCTGGAGTATGCCAGGTACCCCTTGAGAAGCTGGGAAAGTCAAATAGCTGCTATTTCCAGAATTTGTCCACCACTGCATAAAAGTCTTAGGACCTAAGAGTCACTTTCTGGATCCCTTGAAATTGAGTGCTTGGACTTCACATGAAGCCCCACCTTCCACTTCCCAGTCCAGTTCTGTCCCAAAAGTTTCTAGAGGTTCCAGGGGAAGGGCCTCTCACTCTTTGTACTCTTTCTCTCTTGCTGTCATTTGGTGCCAACTGAGACAGCTGAATTGTATCTGAGACATCTATGTGAGGCTAAGAGCCCTGCAGGGTCCAAACCACCCTCTTATTGAGAACTCACCATCTTACAAGTCTTTTTATCAGCCCAGGCATATCTCTCATCAGAACCACGGAAGAGTCATTCTATTGGAATTTTGAGATTGAAAGGCCATTTTGCAAATAGGGATGATTATGTGGATCTTGGTGCTACCCCAATGCTAGGTATTTGGAAGTTACCCCTGTTCTTTTTTCTAATGATTTCCAGGAAGTCAAACCAAGTCCCTCTTTTGGGAAGGAGCCTAGGGCAGGCCTACCTTGCTGAAGTCCACCCCAAGGGGGCTCCCAGCCCTGCCCCACAAGGCCCCTCATCTCTCACCCGCCTTGGCAACCAGATTTGTGGGCTACAGAGCTCTCTTTTCCACCAATGTTGCCTTTTAAGCCATCAAAATCAACAATGGAATACCAGCAATGGTATTCCCCCTCTCCTGCTCACTTCAACTATGTCCCTCTAAGAACTTCCTCATAGCAGGATTCCCTCTGCCTCTCCCAGGATACAGAAATCCTGCCAGGAAGTTCACCAGATGCTGGGGGAAGGGAAAACTTGGGTTACAGTCAGGACATATGCTTCCTTCTCATGAGAAGAGGAGCCAAAAAAAAAAAAAAAAAAAAAAAAAAGCTGTGTCCATAGGAACAACACACAATTGCCAGTGGCAGAAGAGAAACTCAAACCACCCAGGACATGGGAGAGAGCTATATTACCCCTTCAGTGGTGGTGGGGGGGGGACCCTTACCTGTGAACAAGTTTTGTTTGTAATTAGCACTCTCTTTTAGAGTTTTGTTTTGTAAGGGTAAAAGAAATTGAAGTTAAAGCGTAAAAGTTAAAGGGTAAAAGACCGGGTATTGTAAAAGTTTCTAAGCTGCAAGGTCTGAGTTAAAATGTAAAGGAGGTATTGTTAGGTTTCTATGTTACCTGCAAAACCTGAAATCCCTGTAGCTGTTAGGACAATACTGGAATTGCCCAGTAAACATTTCCCCTGATTGTCTGGTTGTTTAATAACTGAAGGGGTCTGTGTGGTTGCACGTAGGCCTTGCAGGGCCTGAACCAATCAGTTTGAATGTGTACCCCGTTTAGAAATGACCTATCACTCCAGCCTGACCTGTTCCCCCCAATGAATGAACTAATCATGTTTAGGAGTTGTTGTTTGATTTTCCCGCGGTGTATAATGATTTGTTAAAGGAGACTGTGATGTATGTAAAATCCCCGTCCTCCCAAAAAAAGTGTACTTAAGCAGTGCTCAGCCCCTGCTCGGGGCTCTGGGCTGCTTTCCCTTCTTGAGTGGGCACGGAGCCCCAGCATGCTGGTTCAGTAAATCCCCTTCTGCCAATTGCATGAGTGGTCACTTGGTGGTCTCTTTCTCCATTTCGTGGGACCCTTACAGTTTGTTTTGTTTTTTAGCTTCTGGAACTACTAAAGAAAAGTTGTGAGATTTATTGATTTTTAAAATGCTCATAAATTTGTCACCTTTAAACAATATTAGTAAGAAGCCAGGTGAGGTGGCATTGCCTGTAGATCCAACTACTAAAGAGGCTGAGGCAGGATTACTTGAGTCCAGGAGTTCAAGGTCATCTGAATAACACAGTGAGATTCCATCTCAAATTTTAAAATGTCAGAAAGTCTTCATTATAAGTAATTTTGACAAATTAAGGTACAAAGTATTTACTGAAGCTTAGGTACACATCCTTTTCCATAACCAACTTTGAAATCTAGGAACACAGTCAAACAGCAGCTCCATTTTCCTCCTAGATGCCCCTAGAGGAAGCACAATAGGCTGAATTTGTAGACAGGCAGAAAAACTGGAAAGTGGTATTCAGCAACATGACAAGACCCCAGGGCAATTAAGCTTGCTTAAGTTCTGTAAAAAATTAAGGCACTTTTACCCTTGATACTGGAAACAATTTATTAGTCATATTGTTTCTACTTTTAGTAATCTCTCTGACCATGGAGGCAGGTTTATGCCATCAGACAACTGAAGTGGCACCTCAGAGCCTGTAGTCCATACCTTCCCAATGATCTCTGTGGAGAATTTTTTTCCTGCCAGACAAGGGAAATAAATTTCAGAGCACTATCTTCCTAGTTTTCCTCCTACTTAAAGACACACATGATTCTGTTATAGCATTGATCACAGCCAGCTCTGTATCACAGCATAGTGCCTGACTCATGGAGCTGTGAAGTAGCTTTTTCGGGGGAATAAATTATCATGACTCAAAGACTGCTCTGCTTTTGAAATCTACCACTACCCTGTATTTTTTGCCATCTCTTCTTTTCTCAAAAATATGTTTTGAAGTACATAAGCACTTATGCATTCATCATTTGCTTTCAAATGTAGCCCTGTTTTAGCCAAAGCCAAATGCTAGCATAGGGTTCTTCACCAGGCTTAATACAACATATTCATCTAGAGTGGGGATAGGAAGCTATGAAATCTCTGAAATTATATGAAAGCTGTGTGAATATGTATATTTTCCTAGGAACCAGGCTTATCACTTTTATTGGATTCATACAAGTGCCTGTGCTAGAGGCCCTGAGGTAGCTAAAACATGTCTGTTAGTCTTAACCAGCAGGGGTTTGCTGAGCTTTCCCCAGAAGCTGCCCCGAGAATAAGCTATGAGAGTGAATAAGCTATGAGAGTGGATCTTCTGGGGCTCATCATGGGAAACTACAAAATGAAAGCAGCACAAGTGAAGAAGCCTGACTATTGAGCAGAGCCAGTGAAAGAAAATTGGGTAAAAGAGGAAAGAACCCTAGACCACAGCAAGTACCAGTCAGCATGAGAGACTAGAGAGTCTGCTGAAAAGATCATTCTTTCTTGAAGAAATATTTTTTTAAAAAATAGGTAAGAATTCTTCTGGAAGATATGTAAATTGGAAGATAATTTGGCCCGACCTAGTGTCCTAGTCGGCTTGGGATACCATAACATAATACCACGGACTCAGTGGTTTATACAACACACATTTATTTCTCATAATTCTGGAAGCTAAAAGTGTAAAATCAAGGGACCAGCATTGCCAGTTCCTGGTGAGGGCTGTCCTCCCAGATTGCAGATGGGCACCTCCTCACTGTATCCTCACATGTTGGACAATGACAGAGAGATAGAGACAGTGACAGAGTCAGAGACAGAAAGAGAAAAATCTGTTTCTTCTTGTCTGCTACCTTGCAGCCATACCTGGTGCAGAAGGATTCTTATCTCACATACCCTAGCCTTTGGCCTGGGTGATGTCCTGAAAAGCCTGAAAGGCATCATACCTCTCCAGGTAGACACCCCTGAGAGCTGACATGAGCCTGCTGTCCAGTCTTAGCTGCATGGGGTGTGGACAGAATGGAGCCATGCTCCAGGCTCCAGCCTGCTAGGACACTTTGCACTGTGCATGCTATTGACTGTTCCCAAGTGAGTAGCTGCTTCAGGCCATCTGAAAGTTGCTTGCTTTAAGAAATGAGCAGAACTGGAGCTGGGGTTTTAGCTCAGTGATAGAACCCTTGCCTGGCAATGCCCTGAATTCAATTCCCAGTGCTGGCAAGGCAGTCGCACTGATAGACCTTCCAGCCCATTACTAGCCTCTCAGGAAGTTGATCCAGGCACAGGTGAGCTCCAAAGTAAATCCAGTTCTTGATGAGTGGCTGATGTTCCTGCTTGAGTGTGATTTAACCTTACAAAGGGTGGAGAGGCCCTCTCCTAATGAGTCTCTTAAATGTCTAAGAGAATTGCTTTTGTGTTGGACTTTATGGAATGCATGGAGAGAAACTTCACAGGGGACAAATGTTACAAGACCTCAGAATGTAAATGTTTCTCAGAAACAGGACTGATCAGACATTGCCAGTGGATTTGGGAGGGCGAATCTCTTAAGGGAGTCTTTCAGGTAACTTCCTTGTACCCATCTTGTCCCAGAATGTTCGAGTCACCAGTTTTTCAACCATTTATAATATACTGTGTAAATTTATGAATGTTTGTCTCTCTTTCTCTGTTTTCTTTTTCCTCCCCCTCAAAACAAACAAACAAAAAACTGAAACTAAACCAAGAGTGTGAAGTTTTTGAGAAAATGAAAAGACACAAGCTGAGATAAAATATTTATAATACATACATTTGACAAAGAAATTATATCCAGAATATATTAAAAAAACTCCTACAACTCAGTAATAGACAAAACATCAAATTTCTTTTTTTAAAATAAAGCAAAAGACTTGAATAAATACTTTATGAAATTGAGTAGACAAATAAAAAATAAACATAAAAATAGGTATTTAATGTCATACTTTTCAGTAAAATGTCAATGAAAACCACAGTAAGATACCACTTTTTGCCCACATTAGAATGGCTAAAATTAAGAAGACTGCTAACTTTTCAAAGCTTCTCAACATGAAGAAAATAAAAATGTTTAAGGGGGAGGAAATGCCAATTACCCTGATTCAATCATTGCACAGTGTAAGTAAGTATCTAATTCTTGAACTGAGTGAATCTCAAAATAATCATGTTGAAGAGAAAGCAGACATAATTCACACTGTGCTGTTCTATTTCCAGGAAGTTCAGGAACAGATTAAACTCAGCTATAGCAATAGAAATCAGATCAGCCGTAGGGTGAGGATGGATGAAATGGGCAAGAGAGAACCTTCTGGGCTGATGGAAGTATTCTGTGTGTTGATTAGGGTAGTGGTTATGTGAGTAAATGTTTATATATTTTTAAAAAATCTAATGAACTCAATTGTACATTTAACATCTATGCATTTTGCTGTATGAAAATTAGACCTTCATAAAAGTGAAAGTTGGAAGTGACAGTTTAGTTCCTGGAACCCAGGAGCAGAAGAAGGACCATTGACCATTTGGCTATGGAGGGCAGAAGGGGCTTCAGGCCAGACAGGGCAGATCCACACCCAAGGGGCCACAGGCACAGAGACTAAGACTGTTCCACCAGCCTTTTCTTCTACCATCAGAGCCAAGCTGAGTGAGGCTTTAGAGTGGCTTCTTCATTGGAGCACAAGAACTCCAACGAGGAGCCAGAACCAGGCAACTGGGCTCTTAAGAGTAGAGGAAGCACTGGAGTGGACAGAGCACTCGTGCTGGGGGGCACTTGGGCAGAGGCTCCTGTTGGGCGGTGATACTATGTCCTGACATCTCCTTCAGGACACTAACCTCCCTGGGCTGGTGTAAAGATTCTAGATAATAATGTGAAGTGTGTCTCAGATTTAGAGCTCAGGAAGCTGTAGCTTTCTTGCTACACCTTTCTTCCACCTACTAGTTTCTTACTGTGTCATGTTAGTCTCATCCTTTCCTCTTCACCATCTCCCCTTCCTATTCCTCCTCCTCTGTCTTCTTTTCTCCTTCCTCTTCCTTTTCTCGTGTCTCCTCTTCTTTCTCCTTCCATCATTTCTTCTTCTTCTATGTCCTCTTATTTTTCCTTTTCTTCCTCTCCTCTATCTCCTTTCTTCCTTTGTCTCTTCTTTCATCTCCTCTAATTCTTCCCCTGTCTCATCTTTCTCGTGCTCTTTCTTCTTCTCCTCTTATTCTCCTCTTATTCCTTCTTTTTTTCCTTCTTTAATTTCAGCTCCCAGATACATTCCGTGCACCATTTATATAAAACAAATAAATAATAGATCCAGCCTCCCTGGATTTGGTTTTGGAAATTATGTTAGTCAGCTTCTTGTCACTGTGACCAAAATACATGATAAGAATTACTTAGAAAAGAGAAATTTTGTCTTGGCTCACAGTTTCAGAGGTTCAGTCCATAGTGGGCCAACTTCATTGCTCTGGGCAATGGAGGTAAGGCAGAACATCACCACACAAGGGCATGACAGAGGAAAGATGCTTGGCTCCATGCAGCTGGGAAGCCAAGAGAGAGCAAGTGAGGTGTGCACCCAGAAGGTGCATCTTCCCTCTGTCCCCTCCTCCTACCTCTTCCAGCCACACCCGCCTGCCTTCTGTTACCACCCAGAAAGTACACTCAAACTAGGAAGAACCAATTATATCACAGCTCTTATAATCTAATGATTTTCACCTCTGGAATATTCCTTCATTAACATAGGAGCATTTGGGAGACACCTCATATCCAAACCATAAAAAAATTAAAGAATAAAAAATACTTTGAATAAAACAGAGGATGCAGGTTGGAAGGGAAAAGAAGAGGGACTTCCTTGCTTTTAGAAGACTTATTTTTTTTCTATTCATTAAATTCAATTTGGAAAATAACAACTGAGCATCTCCTGTGCCTTGGGCACCAGGGTTGCTTGGAAACAACACTAATAAAGCATATTCCATTCCCCTCTCAGAGTTTTTGGGCTTTTATAATGTTATCAGAATCCTAGGACAGAGGTTTCACTCGGGGTGGGGTGGGGTTCCCAACAAATCAGGTTCAGTCACTCTCCCTAAACAACAAATGGAAAAAGTGTTGCTGTAAAGCAAGAAGGGAACTTTCAATATGGCCTTGTAGGGAAAGCAAAGTGAGATCAAGTGTCTCAGCCCTGTCTTTGGTATACTGACATGAGATTTAGGTTTAAATAGAGGAAGAATTAGGACATAGGACAAAGGTGAGACAGATGTATACGTTCTGCAAGTTGGCTCTGGAGAAGTCCTTATTGTTTGCAGAGACAATCTCAATTTGCTTTACTGGATGCTTATCTATCAGATCTGTGATCCTGGAAGGTGCAATTCAGTTCCCAAGAGATGATTTCTCCTGCTTAGGAAGACATTCTCATCATGGGGGCATCTGCTTGAAAGTCCCCACTTTTCCTGGAAGGTGTAGGGCAATGACCAGAGAAGTCGAGTTGCTACTCCAAGGGTCTGGAACAGCTTTTTATAAAAGTTGGCGGTTGAGTGTTCATTCAAATCTTGAAAATAGCTTAATTATTCTTATCTTGGTGCCTTTAGGCTTGAAGGGGGATGGGATAGGTTTAGTCAATTTAGGACTAATAATTCTTATAATGCAAGTTTTTAGGTGAATTTTCCTTAAATGATGAACGTGCCTATGTGCAGAGTTTGCAAAATTCTGACCCCAGGTTTAAGGTAATAAAGG
Source organism: Marmota monax (assembly GCF_021218885.2). NCBI lineage: Eukaryota > Metazoa > Chordata > Mammalia > Rodentia > Sciuridae > Marmota > Marmota monax. The sequence continues at coordinate 3,325,337 of NW_026695200.1, read as the reverse complement.
AGACAGATACATAAAGATAAGGAGAGAGAAGACTAGGGGTAATCAAAGGCAGAGGTACAAAGCTGTACTCTAATTTGAGTTACTCATCTGGCATCAGCAGGCCCAAATGAAAAGTCAATGCTTTTAGCAAAAGCAGCTTATAATTCTCTGTTATAATATTATAATAGCTTGAAAGCTTTGATAATAACTTTTTGGTGAAGAAAACAATTGTTTTGTGTTATCACATAATCTTCACATAATTGACCCATTATATAAAACTCTTTTTTTTTGGATTTTGAATGTATTAAAATGAAAAGCAACTCATTTGGTGGCAAGTTTAGACTATTTCTAAAAATAATGTAGGAAAGCTTGAGAAGTTAGTAACTGAAATTGAAGAGAAAGTGAACGTTTGAAAGGAGGCTAGGGATGGTGCTCCCTGGGGGTCTTCTTGCAGCGGGCAGGGGGAGTTTCTTTGTGGGCTGATGGTGAAAAGGATACTGCTCTGGTACTTGAATAAGCAACAGCTGAAAAGAGGACTGGGTCAATAAAATGATTCATTGCAATGCAATATGAAAAGTACCTCATTAAATGTGTATAATGAGTTATGGGACCATAATATTGTGGAATATGTGTTTGGTCTTCTTCCCATTTCATGATATACAACTCTAAAGTGGCTTTTCTTTTTCATTAATGAATTGAATAATGGCTGTCAGCTCCTGGGTGGCTTCAGGACATGCCCTGGTCACAGAAAAGACCAAGATAGAATTAGAGGAGTTGGTACTTTCAGCCTTATCCCTTAACCTCTAGGGAGGAGAGAGGGGGTAAGGGTTAAGTTGCTCACCGATGGTCAGTGATTTAATCAACTATGATGATATAGGAAAGCCTCTATAAAACCCCAAAAGGATAGGGTTTGGAGATCTTCCAATAGCTGAACTTGTGGAGGTTCAAAGGATATTATGCCCTAGAGGGCAAAGTTCTGCATCTCTCCCTACACACTTTGCCCTATGCATCTCTTCATCTGATGTTCATTGGTGTCCTTAAATAAATCAAGTGTACCAATAAATCGTTTCTTTGAGTTCCATGACCTCCTTTAGCAAATTAATCAAACCTGAAGAGAGGGTTGTGGGAATCCCTGTTAATATCTAGTTGGTCAGAAGCACAAGGAAAACAACCTGGGGCTCATGAATGATTGGCATCTGACACTGTTATGAAATATCTCCTTAAAGCTTAGGGGAAAGAAAAAAAAAAAACATGAGGCGTGTTGTACTTCAAAGGATTACTCCAGTGGGGAAGTGGAGAAGGTCTCCCTGACCACAGAGGAGGGGAAGCTAAAAGAACTTTGCACAAGATTTTTGCTTGGCTCAGAAATTCTTTTGTGTCCTTGCTATCTAAAATTGGTTCAAAGAGCATTTTTCTCTAGCGTCTTCCTCAGTTTTCTCCTTCTCTCAAAACCATCCCAACCCCTTTCCACAGAAAGCTTCTGAAGTCCCCTGAATATCATCCGCAACACGCCTTTTCACACAGCTCCGTGATCATCCCCTTGTATGACTGGCTTTGTGCTGGGCTGTGAATCCAGAATATGTTGTAGTCATTTTTGCAACTTAATTCCTGTCTCATAAGGGAAATCATAGAAATTGAATTTAATGAAGATAAAGAGGAAAGAAGAACATGAGGGGAATTGATAAATTTTAAGAGGGGAAAGTGGGTGGTGGATAAGCATGTTCATAGGCCATGAGGAAGGAATAAACAGATTGGAACAGTTTTAAAAAGAAAAAAATATTAAGGTACTAGAGAGTAGATGGAGAAAGTCTAGGGATTTCTCTGCAAAGAAACAAAATGGAAGACAAATAGGATAGGAAAAGCAGCAGATAAATCCACTTCCAGTTAAAGATGACAGGTTAAACACCTGTGTTTCTCTCTACTCCATTCTGAACTCCAGAAAACTTAACTTTTAAAACAGCAAATACATCTAGTGGACAAGAATATCCAAGGTTCAGAAAGGAGGGCAGCCAGGCTAAGGGCACAGATGGAGCTGCCACTGAGACATAGGGGCCTGAAGATTCCCTGCAGAACCCTGGAGGGCTGGGGTGTCTGGGCCCCAGAATGCTACATGAGGGGTGCAGAAGGCACAATTCAGTCTCTCCAACAGGATAAATGGACTCGGAGGCTTGAACTCTGGCAACAAGAAGGGAAGGCAAGGTACTGGTGGGAAAACAAGGCACATGCCCGTCATGGGTAGAGGCTCTCTCCACCTTGTCCCGCATGGCCCAACACAGGTATGAGGTTGAGATACCACCTTCAGACAGTAGCCTGGATACTTCCTTACTGTAAAAACCAAATAGCCCCAAAGTAAAGCCTAGCAGCTTCTCTAATCTGCAGACCCCTACTCAACCAGTGGAGTTCCTGCTCAATCACCCTAAGGAGCTTCCTGTTATCTCCAACTAGATTTTCAGGGCTTTATCTTTAAAGAAGTACAAAGAGTCATCAGACATTTGAGACAGACTCCAATATGGAATTCGGAGCTCAAAAGAAACAAGGCAAAGCCAATATTCTCAGAGATAGTACATCTGTGAAAAAACAAGACACCACAACAAGTAATAAAGAACAAGAAAGTGCTTTTAGAAATTAAAAAAAAGTGTAAAAAATTCAGAGAGTAAAAGTAAATGAAATATCCGAGAAAGCATTGATGGATTTAAAAAGACAAAGGTGAAAATAAGAGAGAAAAGAAGGGAAAGTAGAATATGAATGCATAAAGAAGCATATATTTCATAAAGAAGTAATTCAGAAAATGGAGGAGAGGAAATTGTCAAAAGGAAGGAGCATGAAATTTCAGACTAAAAGTGTCAAATATATTTCTCAGAAAAAAATAATGGAAAAACTACCAGCACAAGTCATGTCAAGATGAGATTTTACAACACCAGCTATAAAAGAATGATCCTAAATGTTTCCAGAAAAGAAAAAAAAAATGAGTCACATGCAAAGGATAGGGAACAAGGATGGCTTCCTACCAACTTCTAAACACCATTGCAAGCTGCTAGGCAAAGCAGCAATGCCTTCAAGATGCTGAGGGAAAGCTATTTTCAACCTGGGATTTCATCCCATGCTATCCATCAATTATGACAAAGAATAAAAGCATTCAAAGGATCTGACGAACACTCTCACCATGACCTAACTCTACCCAGGTTTCTCTGAGTCTTCCTTATGTCTAGGCTCAGACCTTTGGTCCTATTCTTTGCCCAATTACTCCAGTTTGAACAGTGAAATAAGGACCATTCCAGCAAGAATCCTGTGGACTCCTGCTTGTAGTCCTTGGGTAGACATGAAGATTGACTTTTTAAGGTGATGCATACTCCAAGAGTGGGCAGAAGTAGAGACAGTCTGGTGGAGTGTGAAACATGAGAGGGCTTAGAGCAAGTTTCTGCATGCTTTCTTGGTAGCTCCTCTAGGTTTGTAAATCACTTTTTTATTGTGATGTGATGTGTGTGTGTGTGTGTGTGTTTATGTATGTGTATGTGTATATGTATGTATGTAAACATACCATATATCATAAACTTTATCATTTAAACCATTTAAATGTATGGTTCAATAGTATTAAATACATTCATGATATTGTGCCACTATTACCACCATCTATCTTCAGAACCCTTTCATCTTGCAAAACTGAAACTCTGTACTCACTGAATACTAACTCCCAATTCTCCATTCCCCCAGTCCTTGAGAATCACCATTCTATTTTCTATCTCTATGAATTTGACTATGCTAAGTACCTTATATAAGTGAAATCATACAGTATTTATCCTTTTATGTCTGGTTTATTTTACTCAGTATAATGTCCTCCAGGTTCAACCATGGTGCCAAATTTTTCTTCCTTTTTTAAGGCTGAATAATAGTCTCTTGTGTGGACACAAGAGTCGTCCACATTTTGTTTAACCACTCATCCTTTGATAGACAGTTTGGTGCTTACACTTTCTAGTTATTGCAAATATTAGTTCTATGAAATGGGTATGTGAAACCTAAGTCCTTATTTTCAATTCTTTTTTAAAAAATATTTATTTATTTTTCTTAGATGTAGTTGGACACAATACCTTTATTTTATTTATTTATTTTTATGTGGTGCTGAGGATCAAACCCAGGGCCTTGCACGTACTAGGCAAGTGCTCTACCACTACGCCACAACCCCAGACTATTATTTTCAATTCTTTTGATTATATACCCAATAGTGGAATTGCTTTAATAAGTCTATATTTAATTACTCTGAGGACCTGCCATACTACTTGCCATAGTGAAGAACCCCCCATTTTACATTCCCACCAGCAATGCTTGAGGGTTTAAATTTCTTTACATCTCCACCAATAATAATAATAGTAATTTCAATAATAATCTTCCTAATAGGTTTGATTGTTACTTACAGATTCTTAATCCTGTGCTCAAGTTTTTTCTCCCTCCCTCCCTCCCTCCCTCCCTTCCTTCCTTCCTTCCTTCCTTTCTTTCTTTTTCTTTTTTTCTTTTCGTACTAGAGATTAAACCCAGGGGTGCTTAACCACATAGCCACATCCCTAGTCCTATTTGATTTTTTAAATTTTTGAGACAGAGTCGCACTATGTTCTTTAGCACCTTGCTAGTTGCTGAGGCTGGTTTATGTGCTTTGGTTCCTCCTGCCTCAGCCCCCCAAATCACTGGTATTACAGGTGTGAACCACCACATCCAGCTGAAGTTACTTCTTAACTGTCTCTCACTTTGTCTTGGAAGAGGTCCTAATAACAACTGTTACCTAGGAAGCACCTGCTGAGTGGCAGGCATCCTAAATAAATTAACTCTGAACTGTAAAATACAAAACAAAATTAAAAAAAAAAAAACTGATTTGGCAAGATGATGTGTATTTCCTGTCTATAGAAAAAAAAATGTGCTCTCCATGGGCCCAGAGAGCAGAGCACGCTATTCATAACCCATGTTTAACAACCTTCCACCCAATTCCTTACTGCTCTTTTACCCCCAAACACATCATCTGACAGCCTCCTTGAGTGGACACTCTTCTGTGCACTGAATACCTCCCAGCACCCAGGTGATGGTGAGTAAAGGGAAGAACATTTTACTTTCCTTCAGTGCAAGACATTTTGACATAGCTGTTTTGATCTACTCTAAAAACCAATTTAACACTTTTAAGGAGACATCAAAGCTTAACTTCCTCCTATGGCTCCATCCAATCCTTGAAACTGCCCCCATCTCTGTCCACACAGCAAACTTCCTTTTTTTTTCTTAAAATAGACCAAAGACAATAATGACCATTCTACTGACCTAACACAGGTGACTGAAGGTAAGCAGTGGTCCAGCTATCAGTGAGCAGAGTGCATGGCTCTGCAAAGGCTAACAGAGCAGGTGTATTGGGAAGCAGAGGAAATATACTCACTGGGCACTGTGCTGCTTTAGTGGTTGCACATGACATAGGAATTCTGTTGTGCTGTAACAGAATGTGTCCTGCATTGGCAAAACTGCAGAGAACAGCACTGGAAGCAGTGCTGGAGGGTGGGAGACATCCTCGCATGCAGTGAAGTGGTCACTTTTCCTGCCAAGACATCATTAGCTGAGGAACGAAGCTAAGAGTGGTGTGAAACTCAGGGACAGGATAAACACGTCCCATCAAATAGCAGAATGTAATGCCCTGATCTTGAGTTCATTCTTGTGGGGCTCCTGAATGGTTTGGTAGTTAAGTAGTGTGGAATATCTTGAAATGAAGTCTGACTGATCTGTCCTGCCAATCTTTGAATCCATACATTCATTTATTCACACATTCACTGCAAAAATAGTCATTGGGTCTCCTGGGTAAGCCAGGCAGTGCTGATGTTAACAATGACTATGTTTGCGGTGAATAAGTGAATGAGTGAATGGATGCTGATGCTAAAAAAATAGACAAAGATTCCTAACAAATGAGCCTCTTTATAAAATGTATTATAAAGTTTATCAGGTGATGGCAGCTCTGGGGAAAGAGACAAGATTGAGCAGAGTAGAGCAGGTTGAGTGACAGATGAGTATGCAGGGGCCTGGCCTCCTGAGGCACAGAGGGAACAGTCACAGTGACATTAGAACCTAGCATTTACACAGGGGAGCAGCTCTCTAATTCAGGAGAAGTCCCCTGCTTCCTGTTCATTATTGGGGGAAGGTTAAGGAGACCCAGACCTCTCCATGGAGAGTGGATGTTGAATTATGGGTGCAGTTTCAAGTGAGAAGATGTAAAGGTAGGGGCTGGGAGTGAGGACAGGCAGTAACCTCTTGGACACATTTTGAAATTGAACAGAACTACAGGGAGGATTGGATAGAGTCAGAGCCAGAGGCATTAGAGGACAGAAAGGATGAAGGTTGACTCAGGTGTGGGGCTTGTGAGCTCAGCAGTGTCTGAGTGTGATAGGAAGGTGATTTCTTACTTGTTCCAGGTGATGTGTGTTACCGCATCCAAGTTTCCTTCCTACTTGAGTGTGGGCCTTCTGATGTTTACCGAGAGCTTATTTCCTGCCATGACTAGTCTTTAAAATTCCCTTTTTGCATTATTCTAAGATGTGTAAAATGTATTCAATTAAGTGAGAGCTCGAAAAAAATGAAAAGTAAGCCAGGCTAAGAAAGGCAATTACTGCTGGAAAATTATGACCTTTCCAACCTCAGCCTTCTCCATCCCAGAGGCAACTCTTTATTTTAATGTGAAATTTCAGTTACTGTCTTGGAGGGGGTGGACTTTTCATTTTCCAGATTTGGGAGGAAGGCTATATTGAGCATTATGGAAGTTACTTCAGATGCAGATTTTAGGAAGACCCAAGAGAAGAAAATAAATCTCTAAGACATCATTTCCATATGGAAGGGAGCTTGGAACAGATTTCGATAGACTGTGCACAATAGTCTAGAGAGAAGTCATCATGCTGTCTTTCTCGTTCCCACTTGCTCTGCTAAAATGATACCCAAAATATGCCTTCTCTATTGGCACTATGAGTATCTCTCTCCTTCCCAAGAAGCTAACCCTGGCTCTGAGGTTCCCAATTCGTGAATAAAATTTCTAATTATGATTTTCAAAGATTTATCAAATGGCTCCATTTTACTACTCTGGGCACATTTTACACAGAGATGACAAAAAATAATTATTATTAATAACATAATAAATAGAATGAGGTTCTTTGTTATTTAACTTAGTCATTCATTCCCCAATCATTGAGTATCGACTATACACAAGATATTATCTTAGGAGTTAAGAATTCATTGGTGAGCAAGATGGAACTAACCCCAGCCTTCCTTCATGGAATTTATAATCCAGCAAGGGAGGCTGACAGGAGAAGAATTTTAGTGTGTAAGAGTGTTTGGTGGCATGAGTGAGACAGACCCAGAGATGGTGAGTTTGCTTCTTCGGGAAACTCACAATCAAGCTGAGGTTTCAGTGAGTCATACCCAGCAAGTCTCTAGATTGATCATATTGGTCAGAGGACCGGCAGACACTAGCAAGACTCCAGGTGAAGGCAAGCCAGCGGTGAACAAGGTGTAGAACCCATAGTGTCTTCGAGAATGGAAAACAGGCACTGCTGCATGTGAATGTCCTGTGCCCAAAATCTTAGTGAGTGATGATGCTAGGCCAGGACTTCTTGGCCAAAGCGGTGGGGACATGAACTGCAATGGGAAAAACATATTTTCACTAATCACTAATATGTAAATTTTCTTTCAGTTCTGGACATGGACAATAAACTACTATAGTATTAATGGTACCGGTAGGGTTGCCAGATTTAGCAAATAAATTTGAACTTCAGAACAATAAATGATGTTTTAGTATTAGCATGTCCCAAAATTATTCATTGTTTTCTTGACATTTAAATGTAAGTGGGCTTCCCATATTTTATCTGGCAACCCTAAGTCCAAAACTCTGTCACCATCAGCCATCAGCTCTTTCCATTCCCATTGCGGTTGTTGCAGGTATCATGACATATTGGGTATTATCACCAGCAACCCCCAAATGTAGCAGTTATTAAACCAAGTACTGGCTCACTTAACACTCAAATAAGGCATATATATTGTCAAATTTGTCAAATATATATTGGCAAATTTTATATATTTATATTTTATATATTGTCAAATTTGTCAAATATATATTGGCAAATTTGTTTGTCTTTTAAATCATTTTGCTCTTCAATATAGTTGATTTCTAATGCATTCCAATATATTTCATTTTTAACCCTCAGAAACAGAGTCTGAGGAGTCTGTGGTCTTTGTCAGATGGGTAAGGATCCTTGCCGTAAGAAGGGTTAAGTCCCTCTGAGTGTGGTGGCGCACACCTGTAATCCCAGTGGCTTGGGAGGCTGAGGCAGGAGAATCACAAGTTCAAAGCCATCCTCAGCAACTTAATGAGGCCCTGAGCAACTTAGTGAGAGACCCTGTCTCAAAATAAAAAAGGATGGTGGATGTGGTTCAGAGGATAATCACCCCTGGGTTCAATCTCCTATACCAAATAAATAAACAAATAAACTACAGCATTCCATTTCTCACTCCCCTTGAGTACTGCTTGACTGCCACCCCCATGTGCTCCTGAGGCCAAGACTGCTGTGCAGTGCACAGACTCAGCCCAGAGAACACTGGTCCCAAGTTTGATAGCCCTGACTTCAGCAGTGAAGGAAGCAGATACTTGGAAGACTGGTTAAACAGAAGACAGTCGCAGGACACTTCAGGTGGCTCTGAGAAACCTCTCACCATTCAGAGCCAGTGGCCATCTTTGAGAATGCAGCAGCATAGGGATGAGAACAGGAGAAATCATCTGTACAGAATGAGGATCCCCTAAGGGATGTTTTGATGGGACTGGTAAAAAGCTGATCTGTTCCAGTTGCCCAGCTAATAGGACAGTAGGTAGAAAGAAAAACCAGATTATAATTATTTTAGAGAAAATCAGCTACATTTTCTGCACCTATTTGCATTTGGGAGGCATATAGCTGCATGTACATCTGTGCACATGTGTCTGGAATCTGCAAATCTGTCTCTCTACTCCCTCCTGGTCCAACTCCAATGTGCCACACCCCCTCCTATACCTATGTTTTGGATCAAAATGAAGAACCTCCTCCTAATGCCAGGTTCACATGTATATCCACTCTGGTTGAATTCTCTCCCCTCCCCCCTTCTCCCTCTAAGGCCCATGTAGCCTTTTCCTAGTATGTCATTAAGCACCTACTAGTGTGGCCCCTTTGAGGCTTGTGTGACATGGGATGACATCTGACACTAAGCCTGAGTTGGGGACTGTGTCTCCAGTAACAAGCTAAACTTTTCTGGGACTGAGCCCACATATGAAGCCATGAGTGGAATGAGCACCCTGCCAGACCTGGGCAATGAATGTTTGCTGAATGAATGTTCTGAACCAAATAGTAGGCACTGCAAGAAACTTGATTTAGAAATAAAGTGTGTCCCACTAGAATTACTTATTTTAAATCACTTTCCATATTTGAGAATGGCAATTGGGTATGTCTATATACAAATAAAATTAACATTTTAACTGACATGGAAATTCATGTTTATTGAGACTTTCCTCCACTGAGAAAAAGTGTGGTAATGAGGACTCATTTGCCAGCCTGCTTGAGCTCAAGTCCCAGTTCTACCACTTACCACTGTGTGACCTGAGCACATTTCATGACCCTTGCTGGACCTCAGTATTTCCCATCTGCAAAATAAGTAAAACTTGAATATTTTCCACAGGCTTTTGTGAGGGACAAAGGATCCATCTGTGTAATCACATAGATGGATATCAGCTTCATAAAGCAGTTGTGGATGTTGCCTCACTTGGTCTTGAAGTGTGGGGGTATCACATCACATTAAGTAACTGACCTAGTGGCCCCAGTGGATGAACCTGGATTCCTATCTCCCTCCCCAACTGCAAAGCATGAAGATGTAGGTAGAGATGAAAAGTGTATGTAAAACACATTTAGATCTATGAACACATTATGTTGCTCCTCACATCTAACTAAAGAACCAGATTGTCTCATAGACAAACCCGTGACTCTGCTTCTAGAGGACCAAGTTAATATCGTCTCCATTTTAAACAATTTAGTCAAAGGCACATACAGAGCACTGTTGCCATGTATGTATGCATATGCCATGTATGAGTGCAGTATGTGTGTGTGCATGTGTGTGTAACCCAGAGGTTACTTACATGCATCTTCTCCTTGCTATGCACCCTCTCCCTTCCCCAACACTTTCCTAGCATGTGTTTAACACTTTGTTATGCTTAATAAGAGTATATGAAAATAGTTCTTTTAAATGTGATTCTAATTTATGATGCTGCTGTGTATATATTCAGGAAAATAAGGGACAATTCTTTCCAGAGATGACATTCCTATTTAAAGAGATCTCTCTGGAGCCCGGGGTTGGGGTCTCCCTGTTTGATTTCTGCCAGATTTGGGAATCCCTGTCAGAGCTGAGGGATGAAACAGAAAGGAACTGTGCTCCTGATTGCCTTTGTAGGATCACCAGCCAGGAGGCTGCAGGCAGCTGCAGACCCACGTGGCCAGCCCGCGAGAGAAATCTAAGCCTAAAATAGCTCACAGCCTCACACTCCACCGCTGGGAGAGGCACGATTTTTCATCCAGCATTCAGAGTGGTGTTAGGAGGGCTCTGAGCACAGCACCGAAGAAACTGCAGTACATTGGAGGCTTTGGTTTATTTTAATCTGTGCACTGGAAAACCAAATGTTTGGGTGTTCCTTTAACTCTACTGCCTTCTGATGCAATCTAGAATGTGCACATGTACAATGCCAGGCCATCTGTGGGGACATTTCCAAAGGGAGGGGCTTGAGACTGGGGACCACTCCTCCAAGCCCCAGAACATGCCCCAGTTTTTCTCCCTTTTAAGGGATAACTATGCAGCTACATATTTACAGCTTCAAGAATCTACTTCCTTTATTCACGTAGTGAAATGTAATACTGCACTTCCTTTAAAAAAATGTGTACTATATTAGCTATAAAATTGCCTGGTTTGCTCCCAAGTCATGATTCAATAAGAAGAGACCCCCAAAGAGAAGGTCATGGCTAATCTTTTAAAAATTCAAATTTTTAGGTATACAATATATGGAAACTTCTTTTATCTGATCTGGTTATAAATGCTCAATCAGATTGCAGTGTTTGGAAAAACTAGGGCTTTTGTTATGATAAAGGGTGACAGAATTTGTGCCCTTATTTATATATTTTTTAAGGTAAATCCTGAGGAATGTATCTGTGCTCTCTGCTGTGAGATGGTTCTTATATTTTATATCAAAGACCAAAACAATATTTTTCAATTATGCAAACTGTCTTCAATTAAACATTAAAACACAATCTCATTCATCAGATAGTCTGTTTCTTTTTTTTTTAATGAGATTATTGAGAAGGATATTACCTCCTTTTATGGGAAGGGGAAATGAGAGGAAAACAAACAAGCTGGTGAAAAATGAATGAGATGATGTCATGATGTGTTAATGGCTACAAAGAAAATAGTGTGTGCCTGGTACAAGTGTCTGTTTTGGGGTTGTGGAAGACCTCTTGGGAGTGCATTTCTGGGGAGGCTGGGTACCCCACAGCAGCCACCCTGAGAAGATTACCTACCCAGATCAGTTTTCCTCACAGCCAGCAAGCTAGCAGCTTCTTCTTTTCTCTGAGAGAAGTGAAAGCTAAAAATAGCAGACTGATTTTCCTCTAAGAACTCTGTGTCTGGTGTGTTTCCCACTCCTATAAGCCATAACTCAGGACAGAGATTTATGGCTACCTGAGTTCCAACAAGTTATTTAGAGCTTCTGAGTCAGAGCAGACACATTTGCTGTCATGTTTATTTTATAAGGAGATAAACTTTCATATCCTCTGAAAACGAAGCGTGGTGTGAGTGCATCCAGCCACGACAAGTTGGAGAGCGGAGGCCCCGGTAGGCTCTGTCTCAGAATCTTGTACCTTGTGAATATTTTAATATAAAATAGTATTCTCCCTGGAGCTCTTGCTTTTTTTTTAAATTATAAAACAATTGTTGTAGTGAAATGCACAGCGCATTTGCCATCTTAACCATTTTTGAGTGTAAACTCAGTGGTATGAAGTACACTCACATTATTATACAGCTATAACCACTATCCATCTTCAGAACATTTTCTTGAAACCAAAATGAAATTATGTACTCAGATAAGAACTCCACACTGCCCCTTCCCAGCCCCTGGCAACCAGTATTCTGGTTTCTGTTTCTATGAATTTACTTACTCTGAGAACCTCATGCAAGTGAAATCTTATGGTAGGTGTCCTTTCGTGACAGACTTGTTTCACTCAGCATAATGTCTTCTAGTTTCATCTATGTTGTAGCTTGTGTCAGAATCTCCTTTCTTTTAAAGGCTGAATAATATTCCATTGTCAGTGTGGAGGTGGAAAGGTCTGGTACCTTTCCTTACCACCATAAGGGGCAGGGCTGAACTCATTAACGAAAGACAGATTCATAAGAGAAAAGTATAACAAACATATTCATTCAGAGTTTTACATAATTTAGGAACCTTCAGAAATGAAAACCCAAAGACCTAGGTAAAAGTATTTTTAAACTTAGGTCTGATGCAGAATTGTGTAGACAGCTGTGTAGAATTGTGACTGGACACAAGGATATGCTTTAATAGGTACTAGACCTAAGGAGGAAAGCCAACAAGTCATATCTGTTCAGATTCTCCTTGGCCTCTCTATGCAGCATTCCCTCACCCTGGGTATGGAGCAGGTCCTCTCTGGGGTGAGGATCTTCAAGGAGAAAGGAGAGAGTGCTCTTTCTAGGTGTTATGGATGGCTTTGATGGGGGAGGGCTTCTAACTTCTATGTCTGCACTGGGGAAGAAGAATTCTGTTCTCTATAATTAGTCTACAGGGAGGAAGAGGGATAAGGGGAGGGTAGGAAGAGATCAGAGAGTAACTTTGCTTCTAAGGTTGTTTCTAAAGTCTTCCAATCTTCTTTGGTTCAAAGTAGTTATTATGCTAAAGTGATATATTTTGGAGTACTAATTTCTGCACCCTATCATATGTACATACCATACTTTATGCATTCATTCATCATTGATGGACCCTTGGATTCCTTCCACTCTTTTGGATAATATGAATAATAATGTTACGAACATGGGTGTGTTAATATCTGTTTGAGTCTCTGTTTTGAATTCATTTGGATTTATTCCCAGAAATGTAATCACTGAATCATGTGTTAATTGTATGTTTAATTTTTTTGAGTCTTGCCGTACTGTTCTTACAGTGGCTGTACTGTTTCATACTCTCAACAGTAGTGCATAAGATGCCGATTTATCTACCTCTTCACCAACACTCATTTTTTTTCCTAAAAATGAAAAACATTATGAAAAAGACTTCTTAATGGATGTGAGATAGTATTTCTCTGTTTTTTAAATTTGTATTTCCCTAATGATTAGTGATGTCAAACATCTCTAGACTATCAATTCTATGGGATTTAAATATGAATGATTACCAACACAGTGAACTCATATTTTATGTTTTACAGTTGTTTTCAAATGTAGGTTGAGGGTATAGGAATCTGTGGTGTCTGGGAGGGAGGGACAGGATGAGATGTGGAGAAGATAAGAAGTTAAGAACTAATTTGTGACCACTATGTTGTGCTTCAGTTTATATCCCCAAAAGACATGTTTAAGTTCTATCTAACCCATGGTACCTATGAATGTGACCTTGTTTGGAAATAAGATCTTTGCAAAAAGGAAAAAGAACTAAGCTTTGATCATAGCTCTGACTATGATTTGCACTTACTTATAAACAGTCATACCCTAAGCACAATATCCACTGGGTAGGAAGGAGGAGGAGGATGATTCAGGGATAAGAGTCAGTTAACAGGGCCAGAGAGCAGTACACAAGGCCCATAATCATAACCCTATTGGTGGTTCTAAAGTGTTTAGGGTGAACTGTTCACCCCAGCAATGAAAATAGCTCCAGAATCTCAGTTCCAACATAAAGAGAGGGTTTTAGAGGGGTGGACTGCTCCCTGGAGTCTCAAGAATAATAAAACATTAAAATGTGTTTTCCTTGTATTTAAAGAAAGGAGATTGGCAGTAATGATTCTTTCTGATGTCTTTATGGAAAACACACATTAGGATTCTCAGCACTTTCTCAGCAGCCTGACTAGGCTCCCTCACAGCTTCATAAGACCTGAGCTGTCCTGGGATCACCCATACATACAGGTGCTGAAGGGGACAAGCTGTGAGTATGTGATGGCCAACGTAGGCATCTTGAGCATTTGCTTAACTGATTATTTCTCAGTTCCAGCAGCACTATTTGGGAGGTGGCAGGGAGTATGATGGACAGAAGTTTATGTGTTACTTGGAAAATTTATCCCATTAGTCTGATGAAGAGTCTGATGACAAGCCTCAGTGTAAGTCCCTTGGACACTCACCACCAAAGCTGTGGAGTTAGTGCATATGGCATGAGCCTCATGATGCTCTGTTCTATCAGCAGAATTGGAGGGGAAGGAGGAGGCTTGCACAGGTCCCTCAGGGTTGCTGTATGATGAGGCAGAGCTGTGCTGTGTACTATGGCCAAAAGCTGTCCCTGACATGGGATCAGGACTGTTTCCAAACAGAGTGACCAATGAAGCCATTTACATCCATAGGCCCAAGAGTTGGTCCTTCATCATAGGCCCTGAGCTCATGTACAAAGTGGGATCCAGGAAGAGAAAGAAACCGGGCAACATGTCTACAAACCTCAGCTGCCCACCATATGCATATACTTCTGATTATAATAAATGACTTAGCTCAAATTAGTTGAATTGTCCATGTTCCCCACTTTTGTTTTACTCAGCGACTGTGGCCCCAGCCAGGTCTCTTTAAAATCCATGGTTTTGTTCCACAAGTGTGGATGAGATCTCTCCTGGCTGCCCAGAACATTTTTGTATTTCTCTGTATGTGGATTCTTTGCTGGAGCAGTGTGACTGATGTATCTTGGATTATTCATTACTTTTTGGATACTTAACTTTGAAATGTAGAGTAAAAAATCCTTAAAACTAAAAGATAACCCCTTCAAAATTAAGTTTTGAGCCAAGAAATACTATTTTATGGGTTAAAAAAAACCTCATTTGTCCAGTGTATTATAAAAATTGACCTTGCTGAATGATGAAAGAAAATTAGGAGAGAGTCGGAGACCCAACATGGCAGCCAGCGAGGAGGCAGCACTTTCAGTATCTCCACATTTACGGGATCAGAGAGACCCATTAATATGCCTAGATTCTACCTGCTGAGGAACTTCTAGCAAAATTCTGCTGAAAGGAGACCTGCCGGGAATTAGTAAGTTTATTAGAGGTGACAGTTTGTCCCAGACGAGTGAATCTTGGCCATGCAGCGCAGAGGTCCAGTCCCGCCGGCCGCCGCCGAACAGCCACCACCTGCCCGGCTCTGCAAACGGCCCCACCCGCCCAGCTCAGCTCAGGAGGCGACATGAAGGGACTCTAACCAAGCCTTTATGAAATAGCGAACTGGGAACTAAAATCAGAGATTGAGTCAGACCAGAGACAAGCCAGTCCCACCCCTCCCTTCGGACACTCCAGCAAGGAGCCAGGGGCCCGCCATAGCAGAGAGGGGAAGTCACCAGAGTTCGGCCAACGAGATTCCTTCCCATCGGAATCTACTTTAGCAGGTGTGTGACTCCCACCCACATCAGATACAAACAACCGGGAAACTTCAAAAATCTCTCCATGGGCGTGACCGTAAGGGCCAAGGGACTCCCGACCCCCAACTCCCCCAACCGCCAGTGACGTGGGCGTGACTGTAGGGGCGGAGGGAAGCAGAGAAGACTCCCCACCCCCAACTCCCCCAACTGCCAACTGAGAGGGCATGACGGTAGGGGCCGAGGGAAACAGAGGATATAGTCCTGACCCCCAACTCCTCCTACCGCCAGCGGAGTGGTCATGATTGTAGGGGCTGAGGGAAGCAGAGGGGATCCTCGACCCCCTACTCCCATTACCACCAGTGGCGACACCCAAGGTCTTAGCCGCCAGCTTCCGAGGGCGTGCCCACCAAAGGGGTCCAGAAAAATTAAACTATTGACTCCCAGACCACAGCTCCACAGCACTGGGGCTTAGATGAATGATAGAGAGAGTGCTCAGTCATTCGGGAAATAGGGCACGCGGTGGGGCTGAAAGTGTAACCAGATCCTTGGGGAACCGCCTCCGGTGAGCAGGACCTGGCTGGCTGGCAGGAGGAAGGGGAGGAGGGGCCGGAGAAGTGAAATGGCTCTGGACCAACAGGATTGAGAGACTCCCAGGAGCTGCCTACAGGGATTGCTGTCGACACATAGAGGGCAAAACTCAGCTCGGAGGGCACAGCTCTGCCTACGGGAAGAGAAGAAAATGGATCTCTAAGACCTAATTTTATTTCTTATTTTATTTTATTTTATTTTCTCTCTCCCCTTTTCTTTCTTTCTTTCCCCTTTCAAGTTTTATTGTTCTTTCTATTCTCCTCTATTCAATCTATCTCCCTCTCCTTCTTTCTTTTCAAGAGCACCTTCCTTCCCCTTCCCCCCAACTTTCATCCCAAGCATTACGTCCTCCATTACGTGTAATTGTCTAAATGCAAATAGGTGAATGTTTCGAGGCTGTCTATAGGGCTCCTAAATACCTAGCTACTACCAACACCCTGATCCAATTGACGGTTAGTATCCCCCTTCAGTAGAGCAACCTTCTAAAGTAGCCAAGACATATTAACCCTTATACCTTCATAGCACCTAACCTAAAGTCCTAAGAACAAACAACAAATCACTATATGCATACAGAATCCGGAAGCCCTTTATAAATTGAATGAATCAGCTTTAAAGTACAATAAAGCCCAACATCTCTAGGCATAATCTCCCACCACAAAGGAGAGACAACAGAGATATACAAAGCCAAAACAAATGTATAGGAGAAAGCAGTTACTAAGCAGTCAAACAGAGCTGGAAAGTAATGTGAACAACATGAAAAAATAAGGGAAAAAAGGATTACAGACAATGCAGGACAACTTAAATCTACAGGAGGACCTAGAAGCATCAGAAACATGGACAGGGAAAGAAATCAAGGCATACCTAACTCAGATGGAATGGAATATTAGAGAAGACATGAGACAGCAAGTCCAAGCATTGAAAGTATATTTTGAAAACGAACTAAACAAACAAATTCAATCTGCAAAGAACGAGCTTTACCAGGAGATAGAGATCTTAAAAAAAAACCAAACAGTAATCCTAGAAATGCAAGAAACCATAAACCAGATTAAAAACTCTAACGAGAATATTACAAATAGACTAGATCAAGTAGAAGTCAGAACATCAGATAATGAAGACAAAGTTTATCAACTTGAAAAGAATATAGTCAACACAGAAAAGATGCTTAAATCTCACGAGCAATCTATCCAAGAGATATGGGATCTCATAAAAAAACCAAATTTGAGAGTCATTGGGATAGAAGAAGGCACAAAGGAATGGACAACTTATTAAATGAAATAATCCTAGAAAACTTCCCAGAGATGAAAGATGGAATGGATTGCCAAATCCTGGAAGCCTACAGGACCCCAAACATCCAAAACCGTAATAGACCAACTCCAAGACATAAAATTATGAAGATAGCCAACATACAGAACAAGGAGAGAATATTAAAAGCTACGAGAGAAAGGAGGCAGATTACATTCAGGGGTAAACCAATTAGGTTAACGACTGATTTTTCATCACAGACTTTGAAAGCGAGAAGATCCTGGAACAATGTATTTCAAATGCTGAAAAATAATGGATTCCAACCAAGAATACTGTATCCAGCAAAATTAAGCTTCAGATTTGACAATGAAATTAAAATCTTTCACGATAAACAAAAGCTAAAAGAATTTGCAGCCAGAAAACCAGCACTGCAAAGCATTTTGGGCAAAATACTATAAGAAGAGGAATGGAAAAATAGTGCCCAAAACTAACAGTGGGAGGTATCTCAGTAAAGGGGGAGGAAAATAACCAAAAAGTAAAAACTAGCCAAACTAAAATAAATAAATAAATAAACATGACTGGAAGTACAAATCATATTTCAATTGTAACCTTAAATGCTAATGGCCTAAACTCACCAATCAAGAGACATAAGCTAGTAACCTGGATCAAAAAAACAAATCCAACAATATGCTGCCTTCAGGAGACTCATATGATAGGAAAAGACATACACAGGCTGAAGGTGAAAGGTTGGGAAAAATCATACCACTCACATGGCCCTCGGAAGCAAGCAGGAGTGGCCATACTCATATCGAACAAAATCAACTTCAAACCTAAGTTAATCAAAAGGGATAAAGAAGGACACTATATCCTGTTAAAAGGAACCATCCACCAACAAGACATAACAATTATCAATTTGTATGCACCAAACAATGGTGTGGCAACGTTCATAAAACAAACTCTCCTCAAATTCAAGAGTCAAATAGACCACAACACAATAATTATGGGTGACTTCAACACACCGCTCTCGCCATTAGACAGATCCTCCAGACAAAAGCTGAATAAAGAAAATATAGAACTCAATAACACAATCAATAACCTAGACTTAACAGACATATATAGAATATATCAACCATCATCAAGTGGATACACTTTCTTCTCAGCAGCACATGGATCTTACTCAAAGATAGACCATATATTATGCCACAGGGCAACTCTTAGTAAATATAAAGGTGTGGAGATAATACCATGCGCCATATCTGATCATAATGGAATGAAACTGGAAATCAATGATAAAAGAAGGAAGGAAAAATCCTGCATCACATGGAAAATAAACAATATGTTACTGAATGATCAATGGGTTATAGAAGACATAAAGGAGGAAATCAAAAAATTCTTAGAGATAAACGACAATTCAGACACAACATACCGGAATCTATGGGACACAATGAAAGCAGTTTTAAGAGGGAAATTCATTTCCTGGAGTTCATTCCTCAAAAAAAGAAAAAAACCAACAAATAAATGAACTCACACTACATCTCAAAACCCTAGAAAAGGAAGAGCAAAACAACAGCAAATATAGCAGAAGACAAGAAATAATTAAAATCAGAGCAGAAGAAATAGAAGAAGCCATCAAAAGACTACCAACCAAGAAAAGCCCTGGACCGGATGGGTATACAGTGGAGTTTTACAAAACCTTCAAAGAAGAATTAATACCAATACTTTTCAAGCTATTTCAAGAAATAGAAAAAGAAGGAGCTCTTCCAAATTCATTCTATGAGGCAAACATCACCCTGATCCTGAAACCAGACAAAGACACTTCAAAGAAAGAAAACTACAGACTAATATCTCTAATGAACATAGATGCAAAAATTCTCAATAAAATCCTGGCAAATCGAATACAAAAGCATATCAAAAAAAATTGTGCACCATGATCAAGTAGGATTCATCCCTGGAATGCAAGGTTGGTTCAATATACGGAAATCAATAAATGTTATTCACCACATCAATAGACTTAAAGATAAGAACCATATGATTGTCTCGATAGATGCAGAAAAAGCATTCGACAAAGTACAGCATCCCTTTATGTTCAAAACACTAGAAAAACTGGGGATAACAGGAACTTACCTCAACATTGTAAAAGCTACATATGCTAAGCTTCAGGCTAGCATCATTCTGAATGGAGAAAAACTGAAGGCATTCCTGCTAAAATCTGAAACAAGACAGGGATGCCCTCTCTCACCACTTCTATTTAATTTAGTCCTTGAAATACTAGCCAGAGCAATTAGACAGACAAAAGAAATTAAAGGCATAAAAATAGGAAAAGAAGAACTAAAAATATCACTATTTGCGGACAACATGATCCTATACCTAGAAGACCCAAAAGGGTCTACAAAGAAACTACTAGAACTAATAAATGAATTCAGCAAAGTGGCAGGATATAAAATCAATATGCATAAATCAAAGGCATTCCTGTATATCAGCAACAAAACTTCTGAAATGGAAATGAGGAAAACCACCCCATTCACAATATCCCCCCCAAAAATAAAATACTTGGGAATCAACCTAACAAAAGAGGTGAAAGATTTATACAATGAAAACTACAGAACCCTAAAGAGAGAGAGATAGAAGAAGATCTTAGAAGATGGAAAAATGTACCCTGTTCATGGATAGGCAGAACCAACATCATCAAAATGGCGATATTACCCAAAGTTCTCTACAGGTTCAACGCAATGCCAATCAAAATCCCAACGGCATTTCTTGTAGAAATAGATAAAGCTATCATGAAATTCATATGGAAAAAACAAAAGACCCAGAATAACAAAAGCAATTCTAAGCAGGAAGTGTGAATCTGGAGGTATAGCAATACCAGATTTCAAACTGTACTACAGAGCAATAGTAACAAAAACAGCATGGTACTGGTACAGAATAGAGGACACAGAGACCAATCCACAAAATTACAACTTTCTTATATTTGATAAAGGGGCTAAAAGCATGCAATGGAGAAAGGATAGCATCTTCAACAAATGGTGCTGGGAAAACTGGAAATCCATATGCAACAAAATGAAGCTGAACCCCTTTCTCTCGCCATGCACAAAAGTTAATTCAAAATGGATCAAGGAGCTTGATATCAAATCAGAGACTCTGCGCCTTATAGAAGAAAAAGTTGGCTCTGATCTACATATTGTGGGGTCGGGCTCCAAATTCCTTAATAGGACGCCCATAGCCCAAGAGTTAAATACAAGAATAAACAAATGGGACTTACTTAAACTAAAAAGTTTTTTCTCAGCAAGAGAAACAATAAGAGAGGTAAATAGGGAACCTACATCCTGGGAACAAATTTTTACTCCTCACACTTCTGATAGAGCCCTAATAGCCAGAATATAAAAATAACTCAAAAAATTAAACAATAAGATAACAAATAACCCTATCAACAAATGGGCCAAGGACCTGAACAGACACTTCTCAGAGGAGGACATACAATCAATCAATAAGTACATGAAAAAATGCTCACCATCTCTAGCTGTCAGAGAAATGCAAATCAAAACCACCCTAAGATACCATCTCACTCCAGTAAGATTGGCAGCCATTATGAAGTCAAACAACAATAAGTGCTGGCGAGGATGTGGGGAAAAGGGTACACTTGTACATTGCTGGTGGGACTGCAAATTGGTGCGGCCAATATGGAAAGCAGTATGGAGATTCCTGGGAAAGCTGGGAATGGAACCACCATTTGACCCAGCTATCACCCTTCTCGGTCTATTCCCTGAGGACCTTAAAAGAGCATACTATAGGGATACTGCCACATCAATGATCATAGCAGCACAATTCACAATAGCTAGACTCTGGAATCAACCTAGATGCCCTTCAATAGATGAATGGATAAAAAAAAAATGTGGCATTTATAGACAATGGAGTATTACGCAGCACTAAAAAACGACAAAATCATGGAATTTGCAGGGAAATGGATGGCATTAGAGCAGATTATGCTAAGTGAAGCTAGCCAATCCTTAAAAAACAAATGCCAAATGTCTTCTTTGATATAAAGAGAGCAACTAAGAACAGAACAGGAAGAGCATGAGGAAAAGATTAACATTAAACAGAGACGAGTGGGGGGAGAGAAAGGGAGAGAAAGGGAAACTGTATGGAAATGGAAGGAGACCCTCATTGTTACACAAAATTACATATAAGAGTTTGTGAGGGGAAAGGGGAAAAAAAACAAGGGAGAGAATTGAATAACAGCAGATGGGGTAGAGAGGGAAGATGGGAGGGAAGGGGAGGGGGGATAGTAGGGGATAGGAAAGGTAGCAGAATACAACAGTCACTAATATGGCATTATGTAAAAATGTGGATGTGTAACCGATGTGATTCTGCAACTTGTATTTGGGGTAAAAATGGGAGTTCATAACCCACTTGAATCAAATGTATGAAAGATGATATGTCATGAGCTTTGTAATGTTTTGAACAACCAATAAAAAAAAAAAAAAGAAAATTAGAGAGAGTCTGTCTCGCCTGAGCATGGTCATTTCCTTGGCCTCTCCGGTAGAAACCAGAAAGGTTTTCAGATCAGTGAATAATCTAGGCTTCTGTGCTGGTTTAACAAAGAACTGAAAAAACCAAAAATGTTAACTATAAAGAAAACACAGGAAGAGCCATTTGAAATTTGCCCTGGGTGAGGAGGTGACTAAACTCTGTCATGATCCATTGTGGGTGGCTGTGGGCACACAGCTTAGGTAATTAATAAAAGCAACTGATGGTTCTCCTGGAAAAGTTGGAGTTACATCATGTACCAGTTTGGACTGGGCTTGTTTAAGAGGAGTTTTATTTATGCCATATGGTATGTGAACCAAGTCATAAGCTTTCCAGCAAAGGTCTCCAGCTGTGGTTTTATTAATGAGGACCAGAGGAAAGCAAGGCCATATGCAAATGTCCTGAAAACACTTTTGTCATTTTCATTGATCCAAAACATTTGCCTCATGTTCAGTATAAACTAAGTTCAAATTGATCAAAAGAGTTTTCATGCTTTAAATACAAACACAAGAAGGGATTCATTCAATAAACTATAATGCACCAATTAAAAATAAATAAATAGCAAGAAGACAGCTAAACTAGTGGAAGGAGAAGAAGAGAGAAGTGGGTAATACTGCTAACTGAAATGGAGAAAAGTATGTTACATGAACGTATGAATATGTCAAAAAGAAGCCTACTATTATGTATAGCTATAATGCACTACCAAATAAAATTTTAAAAATTAAAAAAAAAAACTACTACACAAAAAGATATCCAGTTGACATTGTATTAGAACTAACTACGGTAAGATCAAAAAGGAACCATACCATGCAGATCCACACCATAAGAGCTTGTGTAATAAAGGTCCATGCAGCAGAGAGGCACAGCTCGTGCAGGGTGGAGGGGCCTTTGTGGAAATTGTTTCCATTCTGAGTGAGATCAGATGATAAGAGTTGGGAGGGAGGGGATCAGGCCTGGTTGACTTCCTTATGGCTAAGTTCATGAAAGGAAAGGAACAGAAAAGGAAGGGAAGGGAAAAGGTGACAAAGTGGATTTCATGCCCTCAGACAGATGTGAGATGTCTACCCTAGATGTGGTTTTGATACAAGGGCAGAGTGAACAAGGAAGGAAAGTCTTCATACCTGTGAGGGAACAGGTCTGAATAAGAATTGTTTAGTAGATGCAAGAAGAGCAGGAAAATGGTGAAACCACAGTGGCTGGCACACTGCCAGCAGGGCTCAGGCGTTGGACCCCGGGAGCCCACAGGTTCCCTTCCTGGAGGCACAGGTGAGGGCAGGGCAGAGCCAGTGAGAGTCAAGGATCACTGCATTTTTCCGTGCTTGCTCCTCGCTTCAGAATCTCTCTCCTTGCACACTGTCAGCTTCCATCCTCCCTGGCCTTGCTTGGCCAAATCTGCTTGTACCTGAAGGCTAGCTCTGTCTACAGTGATGTCCAAGGATATGTGGCCATGCACACTTACATCTGTTTTTTTGAGTCACAAGTACAGAAACAAATTGTTTATTATCCTCCAAATCCTACATCTATGTTTTTCCCTCTCTCTCTGTTTTAGAAATTGCTGACTGTATTCATGATTTTTCTATTTCTTCCTTCCATAAGTTTTAGTTCCATGTATTTTGAAGTTTTGTTATAGATGTATGCCATTCAAGATTGTTATGTCCTCCTGAGAAACTGTCTTCATCATTAGGTAAGATCCCTCTTTATGTCTTGAAGCCTACTTTGATATTAATGTTAACCATATCATCTTTTATATATATATATATATATATATATATATATATATATATAAAGTTTAAATTTTGTATTTTTTGCATCCTTTTACTTTCAACATGTTTTATGTTTTGTGTCTTTATACTTCATGGGCATATAGTTGGGTCTTTTTATTTCTTTTAATCCATTTTGAAAATATTTGTCTTTTTAAAATTTTTTGTTCACATTATTTGTGCATTATAGTTATACATATTGATGGCATTTGTTGTTATATATTCCTATATGCACACAATATAACAACATAATTCAGTTAATATAGCTTCCTAGAATTCCCCCCCCCTCCCAACCTCCCACTCCTTTTTTAGGAGATCCACCCCCATCTTTCGGAGATCCACCCCCACCTTAACCTTCTGAATTTAACTATGAAAATATTTGTCTTTTAATTAAAGCATTTAGTTTACTTACATCTAATGCAATTGTTGACATTATTGGTTTAAGTCAACCATCTGCTATCTCTTTTTTTATCTGTCCATCTGTTCCTTGTTCCTTTGTTCTTCCTTTCCTCACTACCTTTATGTTGAGAAATGCATGAATCAAACAATTTTTAGATTTTTCAGTTTATTCTATCTTTTTAAAAGATACCTCTGAGCATAATTACTTTTTATTTTTAGTTTTAATGGACTATGTACCCATGCTTTTCTCTATAATTCTCACTCCAAATATTGTATTGAAATATAATGAATGAGGATCCTGATCTCTATTTATGAAAATATGGTGATAGTGCCAAGGAAGTTCAACATGAAATGAACATAAATTTAAAGATTTAGCATTAGTCATAGTTCTTCAGAGAAACAGAACCAATATAATATATATAATTATAAAAGGGGATTTATTAGACTGGCTCACATGATCCAAGGCTGAAAAGTTTGTGAAGATCATTTGCAGGCTAGAGAGCCAAAGAAATCAGTAGTTGCTCAGTCTAAGAAGCTGGAGCCTCAAAAGGAGAGAGGCCAATGATGTAGCCCCAGTCTGAGGCTAAGGCCATAATAGCCCTATGGAGAGCCACTGGTGAAGTTCTCATTCAATGGCTGGAGGACCTGGGGTCTGATTTCCATAGGCAACAGCAGCAGAAAACTGCACCACCTTGGGAAAGGAGTGAGCAAGCGAGAACTAGCTTCCCCCTTCTTCTACTTTTCTGTTTCAGTCTGACATTGGCAGACCCATTGCTTTGTTTCTGGTAGGGGTGCCGTATGGCAATGGTAGCAAGCACATGGAGTTTTTTAGCTCATGAGTCAGGAAGCAAAATAGAGAAGAAGAATGGGCTGGAGTCCCACAGTCCCTTTCAAGAGCACATCTCCAGGGACCTAAAGACTTGCTACTAGGCCCCACCTCCTGAAATCTCCACCACGTCCAACCACATCACTCTAGGAAAAGCCTTTAACACATGGACCTACCTTGAGGGGACATTTATCCAAACCACAGAGGACTGACTTCTCCAACACAGGGAGACCACAAGATTTTATGAAAGCTGGAGGACACCAACAGCTAAGTCAAGTCAGTAAGGGTTATCTCTCTTCCTTTAGTGATGCATGACATGGACAGCCCAGCTAATTTGGGTTAACAATGATTCATTAGATAATTATTAAACAAGTCACTCTGCTGAACCCCAGACTGTATGCTCAAAGAGTTAATACTCTGGGGAAGAAGACAGGAATGCTTGAGCACAAAGAAAAAAGTGAGGCAGCTCATAAAGAAAGTGAGTCTGGGTGTCTGGGCATCAGAGAAGCGAGAGCACACTTCTTGCTGAGGTGAGATGGATGCAAGTCATCCGAAGAGGAGATATTTCTAGGATTCTGAAGCCTCAGACAGATGTAGGTCTATAATGTTGGAGTGCTACAGGTACAGAAAACAATGAAGCTGCTCCAGGGAATAGCCAAACCAACATGACCTATCTGTTTTAGAAAGTTGTTAAGAGAAGTTGAGTTTTATTTGTAGACAATACATTCAGGAGAGCAGGGACCAATTTTAGTACAAGAGTATCCTGAGATATCTCTTTTTTACAATACAGATAAACCTTAATAAGATTCTATATTAACTTTTTCAATTATATGTCTTATAAATATTTTGATGTCTGTGAGTATGATTTAAGTAAGAAAAAGTCATACCCTGGCTTTTTACAGGGCAATTGGTTCCTGATTTTGGAGCTCATTTAGGTATTGGGCCCCTGAAAGTGGACTCTGGATAAAGAAATTTGTGCATAGAAAGATTCCTGGGAAATGTTCTTGGGGACAACCCCTGAGGGAGCATGAAGGAAACAGGACTGAACAGCAGGAAGCTTTGAGAATGAAGTCATAACTAAAGACTTGGCTGATTCTTGCAGGAGCTTTGAGCTGGAGGACCTTTCTGAATTTTTCAGAACTGAGGTCCTGGTATGCTTGTATAAATCAAGATGAGCATTGAAAAGTAGGGATAAAAGGTGAGCTTGGGAAGGCAGTCTGACTAACCTAGGGCAATTTCCTATCTGGGTGCACTTCATAGCATCTCTGATAGGAGCTCAGCCTTTTTTTTTTTTTTTTTTTCTTTTAATATGTATTACTATGGATGGAACCCAGGGTCCCATGCATGTTAGGCAAGTACTTTACCATAGAGTCACACTCCCAGCCCCTTCACATTAAATTGTTTTTATTCTAATTTGTTATGTATGACAGCAGAATGCATTACACGTCACATTACACATATGAAGCACAATTTTGCATATCTCAGGTTGTACACAAAATAGAGTCACACCATTTGTGTCTTCATACATGTACTTAGGACAATGATGTCCATCTCATTTCACTATCTTTCCTAACCCCATGCTCCCTCCTTTTCCCTCTCTCCCTTTTGCTTTATCTACAGTTCGTCTAATCCTCCCATGCTCCCCACCAACCCCATTATGAATCAGCATCCTTATATCAGAGAAAACATTTGACATTTGAT
Source organism: Marmota monax (assembly GCF_021218885.2). Lineage (NCBI taxonomy): Eukaryota > Metazoa > Chordata > Mammalia > Rodentia > Sciuridae > Marmota > Marmota monax. The sequence goes on along the minus strand of NW_026695200.1, from coordinate 3,298,714 downwards.
TTTTTGGGATTGGCTAACTTCACTTAGCATTATATTCTCCAACTCCATCCATTTACCTTCAAATGCCATGATTTTATTCTCTTTTAATGATGTATAGTATTCGGTTGTTAATGTATACCACATTTTCTTTATCCATTCATCTACTGAAGGGCATTTGGGTTGGTTGCACAGTTTAGCTATTATGAATTGTGCTGCTACAAACATTGATGTGGCTGCTGTTGTTTTATGTTTATATATTTAAATGCATTTAAATTTTTTATTTGTTTTAATTAGTTACACATGACAATACAATGATCTTGACACATCATACATTTGAATCAGATGGGGTATAGTTTCTCATTTTTCTGAGTGTACAGGTTGCTAAATCACATTGGTCATGCAGTCACATATATACATACAGCAATAATAAAGTCTATTTTTTTCTGCTGTCCTTCCTTTCCCCCCTTCCTCTCCCCTCCCTTCTCATCACTTCTCTCTACCCAGTCTAATGTGACACACTTCCTTTTTTTCCCCTCACATTGTCATACATGTATTCTGTATAATGATGAGGGTCTCCTTTCATCTTGTGGCTGCTGTTTTTAAGTCTTTGGGTATAAACCGAGGAGTGGGATAGCTGGGTCAAATGGTGGTTCCATTCCTAGTTTTCCAAGGATTCTCCATACTGCTTTCCATATTGGCTGCATAATTTGTAGACCCACTAGCAAAGTATGAGTGTGCCTTTTTTCCCCACATCCTCTCCAACGCTTATTATTTGTATTCTTTCGTTTTTAAAATACTTTTTTTTCATTGTAGATGGATACAATACCTTTATTTTATTTATCTTTATGTGGTGCTGAGGATCGAACCCAGTGCCTCACGTGTGCAAGGCAAGTGCTCTACCACTGAGCCACATCCCCAGCCAGCCCTGTTGCTTGTATTCTTAATAGCTACCATTCTGACTGGAGTGAGATGAAATCTTAGAGAAGTTTGTATTTGCATTTCTCTAATTGCTAGAGATGTTGAACATTTTTTCATATATTTGTTGATTGATTGTATATCATCTTCTGAGAAATGTCTGTTCAATTCCTTGACCCATTTATTGATTGTTTTTTTTTTTTTTGGTGTTAAGATTTTTGAGTTCTTTATAGGTACTAGAGATTAGTGCTCTATCTGATGTGCATGTGGTAAAACTTTGCTTCCAAAATGTAGGCTCTCTATTCACCTCACTGATTGTTTCTTTTGCCTAGAAGAAGCTTTTAGTTTGAATCCATCCCATTTATTAATTCTTGATTTTAATTCTTGTGCTATAAAAGAAATCGAGGCCTAATCTGACATGATAGAGATTAAAGAAATTGGGGCCTAATCTGACATGATAGAGATTTGGGCCTACTTTTTCTTCTAATAGGTGGAGTGTCTCTGGTTTAATTCCTAGGTCCTTGATCCACTTTGAATTGAGTTTGTGCATGGTGAGAGATGGGGTTTAGTTTAATTTTGTTGTATATGGATTTCCAGTTTTCCCCAGCACCATTTGTTAAAGAGACTACCTTTTCTCCAATGAATGTTTTTGGTGTCTTTGTCTAATAAAAAAGAACTGTAGTTATGTGGGTTAGTCTCTGGGTCCTCTATTCTGTACCATTGGTCAATTTTGGTGACAATACCATGCTGTTTTTGTTGCTATTACTCTGTAGTATAGTTAAAGGTCTGATATAGTGATGCCACCTACTTCACTCTTCTTGCTAAGGATTTACCTATTCTGGGTCTCTTATTTTTCTAGATAAATTACATGACTTCTTTTTCTATTTCTATATGGAATTTCATTGGGATTTTTATTGGAATTGCATCAAATCTGTATAGTGCTTTTGGTTGTATGGTCATTTTGACAATATTAATTCTGCCAATCAAAGAAAAAGGTAGATCTTTCCGTCTTCTAAGGTCTTCTTTAATTTATTTCTTTAGCATTCTGGAGTTTTCGTCATAGAGGTCTTTAACCTCTTTTATTAAGTTGATTCTCAAGTATTTTATTATTCTTTTTGAGGTTACTGTAAATGGGGTAGTTTTCCTCATTTCCCTTTTAGAGAATTTGTCACTTATATACAGAAATGCCTTTGATTTCTGGGTGTAGATTTTATATACTGCTACTTTGCTGAATTCATTTATTAGTTCTAGAAGTTTTCTGGTGGAATGTTTTGGGTCTTCTAAATATAGAGTTATATCTTCATCAATTAGAGCTAATTTGAATTCTTCTTTTCCTATCCATATCCCTTTAGTTTCTTTGGTATGTCTAACTGCTCTGGCCAGTGTTTCAAGAACTATGTTAAATAGAAGTTGTGAAAGAGGGAATCCCTATCTTCTTCCAGTTTTTAGTGGGAATGCTTTCAACTTTTCTCCATTTAGAATGATGTTGGCCCGGGGTTTAGCACAGATAGCTTTTACAGTGTTGAGATATGTTCCTGTTATCCTTGTTTTTCTAGTGTTTTGAACATGAAGGGGTGCTGTATTTTGTTGAATGCTTTTTATGCATCTATTGAGATGATCATATGATCATATTATCTTTAAGTCTATTGTTGTAATAAATTACATTTATTGATTTCTGTATGTTGGACCAACCTTGCATCCCTGGAGTGAACCCCACTTTATTGTGATGCACTATCTTTTTGATATGTTTTTGTATTTGATTTACCAGAATTTTATTGAGAATTTTTGCATCTATGTTCATTAGAGATATTGGTCTGAAGTTTTCTTTCTTTGAGGTATCTTGGTTTTGGAGTCAGGGTGATACTGGCCCCATAGAATGACTTTGGAAGTGTTCTGTCTTTTTCAATTTCATGAAATAATTTGAGGAATAATGGTATTAGTTCTTCGTTAATGGTCTTGTAGAACTCAGCTGTTTATCCATCCGGTCCTGGGCTTTTCTTGGTTGGTAGGCTTCTGATGGCATCTTTTATTTCATCGCTTGAAATTGATCTGTTTAAATTGTGTATATCATCCTGATTTGGGCAAATCATATGATTCTAGAAATTTTTCAATGACTTTGATATTTTCTACTTTATTGGAGTACAAGTTTTCAAAATAATTTCTAATTATCTTCTGTATTTCTTTAATGTCTGTTGTGATATTTCCTTTTTCATCACATGATAGTAATTTGAGTTTTCTCTCTCCTTCTCTTCGTTAGAGTAGCTAAGGGTCTGTCAATTTTATTTATTTTTTCAAAGAACCAACTTTTTGTTTCGTCAATTTTTTCAATTGTTTCTTTTGTTTCAATTTCATTGATTTCAGCTCTGATTTTAATTATTTCCTATCTTTACTAATTTTGGTGTTGTTTGCTCTTCTTTTTCTAGGGCTTTGAGATGTAATGTTAAGCCATTTATTTTTTGACTTTTTCTTCTTTTAAGGAATGAACTCCATGCACTGAACTTTCCTCTTAGAAATGCTTTCATAGTGTCCCAGATATTTTGATATGTTGTATCAGCTCTCATTTACCTCTAAGAATTTAGAGGTAAATGAGAGTAGCATATTATTTAGTCTCCAGGTGTTGGATGTAGATTTTATTTTTTATTTTATCACTGTTTTCTAATTTCATTCCATTATGATCTGATAGAATGCAGGGTAGCATCTCTACTTCTTTGCATTTGCTAAGAGTTGCTTTGTGGCATAATATATGGTCTATTTTAGAGAAGGATCCATGTGCTGCTGAGAAGAATGTGTATTCACTTGTTGAAGGATGAAATATTCTATATATGTCAGTTAAGTCTAAGTTATTTATTGTATTATTGAGTTCTAAAGTTTCTTTGGTCAGCTTCTGTTTGGAAGATCTATCTAGTGGTGAAAGAGGTGTGTTAACTTTACCCAGAATTATTGTGATGTGGTCTGACTCTTGAACTTGACAAGAGTCTGTTTGATGAATGTAGATTCTCCATTCTTTGTTAAGTCTTGTTGGTGTATGGTTCCCTTCAGCAGTATGTGGTGTCCTTCTTTATCCCTTTTGATTAACTTTAGCTTGAAGTCTACTTTATTTGATATGAGGATGGAAACCTCTGCTTGCTTCTGCAGTCCATGTGAGTGATATGATTTTTCCCAACCTTTTAGCTTCAGTCTGTGAATGTCTTTTCCTGTAAGATGAGTTTCTTGGAGGCAGCATATTGTTGGGTCTTTTTTTTTTTAAAATCCCAGTCTGCTAGTCTATGCCTTTTGATTGGTAAGTTTAGGCCATTAACATTCAAGGTTATTATTGAGAAATGAATTGTATTCCCAGCCATTTTTGTTTATTTTTGGTATTTAACTTGACTTAGTTTCTCCTTTTATTAGTTTTTCCTTTAGTCTAGTCCTTCCCTCTGCTGATTTTCATCAGTTTTTCATTTCCTCTTCATGGACTATTTTGCCGAGGATGTTCTGTAGTTGTAAATTCTTTCAACTTTCGTTTATCATGGAAGGTTTATTTCATCATCAAATCTAAAGCTTAATTTTGCTGGATATAAGATTCTTGGTTGGCCTCTATTTTCTTTCAGAGCTTGGTATATGTTGTTTCATGATCTCCTGGCTTTGAGGGTCTGGGTTGAAAAATCTGCTGAGATATAATTTGGTCTCCCCCTATATGTAATCTGATTCCTCTCTCTTGCAGGCCTTTAAGATTCTGTGTTTATTCTGTATGCTAGGCATTTTCATTATAATGTGCCTTGGTGTAGATCTGTTGTAATTTTGTACATTTGGTGTCCTGTAAGCTCTTGTACTTGATTTTCCAATTCATTCTTCATGTTTGGGAAATTTTCTGATATTATCTCATGGAAGAGATTGTGCATTCCTTTGGTTTGAAACTCTGTGCCTTCCTCTATCCCAATAACTCTTAGATTTGGTTTTTTTTTTTTTTTTTTGATGCTGTCCCCAAATTCTTGGATGTTCTATTCATGGTTGCTTACTATCTTCACTGTGTGGTCAACTTTATTTTCCAGATTGTACACTTTGTCTTCATTATCTGACGTTCTGTATTCCAAATGATCTAGTCTGTTGGTGATGTTTTCTTTTGAGTTTTTTATTTGGTTTATTGTTTCCTTTATTTAAAGGATTTCTGATTGGTTTTTTTTTTCAGAGTCTCCATCTCTTTCTTGAAGTAATCTTTTGATACCTGTATTTGCTCTCTTATCTCTTTGTTGGAGTGATCAGTTTTTGCCTGTGTTTACTCATTTAGGTCATTCTTTAATATACAGATCATTTTATTATGAACATTCTGAACTCCTTCTCTGACATCTCATCAACTTCACTGTCCATGGGATCTGCTACTGTAGTATCCTTGTTTGTTTGGGGCACTTTCCTCCCTTGTTTTTTCATTTTGTCTATGTGTCTTTCTTTGTTGCAGTATGGATCTGAGATATTGTAGTTTCTATCCTATAATCTTGTAGTATTTGTGTAGATTGTGTACCTCACCTTGATGCTGGGCTTCCAGACCCTGCAGGTATCCCACAATGGATACAATTGCAACTAACAGTGTTGACAGCAATAGGGAGGTAACTCGAGATAGCAATGGAGGTTTCCCCAAGATGGATATAAGGTCTTTCAAAGATGGGGCTGAAATGGTGGGCCTTACACTGGCTTTGGGATGCCTGCTCCAAGATTTCAGCTGCTTCTAGGTTCGTTTCTGCACAGGTAGGCAGAGGCAGATCTGGGCCAGGCCTGAGCTCTGGTAGGTGTCTACAAGTGGCCCCAGCCCCTCAACATTTTTACTGTTACTTTTATTCTTCTAACTAGAATGACCTATCATCAAAGAGTAGAATCCTAGAACTAAAATGACTTCATTAATTATTTACTAGGACTAATTTTTCAACTTCCCCATGCAGTAGCCTCTACCTTTCGACAATAGACAGGAACTAGAAGCAGCTGAATCTTGGAGTAAGCATCTCAAAGCCAGTGAAAGGCCCACCATTTCAGCCCCATCTCTGTGTTTTGGGATTCACAGTTACTCTGTGGCTAACAGATCTAATTTGTGACATTCTCATACCTAGTTTCCACTATGTTGTTTTTCAATGATTAGGATCCAAAATCAAATGTTGATGGAGTTTTTAAAAATGTACTCAATAGACAGGTCCACATAGGCATCCAGTTTAAGTTGAAGTATCCTATGGTGTGGTTTTAATAGAGTGTCATACCCATTACCCCCAAGTCCTGCATATACAATGTGATGAAGTTTGTTGTATCTTGGTTCACAGATACGTGCTCAGAGTATAACACATACCAGGCTTTCTGTTAGGCATTCAATTATGTTTTAATGAATTAAACATATAGTAAATTATGTCTAATTGTGTTGTCATGAAGGAGCTCTTTCATGATGTTTCCCTCAATGGATGATGTATTTTGGATGTATGGTATCTGATATTTGTATTTCTTGAAATTACTACCATAACTTCAGACATTCACTCAAATTGTTTCACCACTGCATATAAGATAAAGAACATTTAAATCCATAATTATTTTCTTCTGATTTAGCCCCCAAGTGGAATTACTGGGTCAAGGAGAATGAATATGTTCAAGATATTTTGTTCTACATTGACAAATTTCTTTCCAGAAGCCTAGTTCCCACTCAAACAATATCAGTGCTCATTTCATTAGTCTTTGGCCAAAAAGTGACTTGATATTTGCTTTATTGATTCATAGTGGTTATTTGCACCACACAACTCTTTTCCATATGCAAGACACTTTCCCCTAATGGGTTTGGCCTTTTGATTTTCATTTCATATTCAGAATATGTGAAATACTTTTAGTGCAAATGTCTTTCCTCTTTGGGGGTTTTAGCCATCCTTTCTTAATGGGAGAACCATCTTCCCTGTTGACTTCCTCAACAAAGCTCCCACTCTGGGACTGACCAGTGGGATCCCAGGGCCAAAGCAAAACTATTGTCACAGCTTTTTATGCTTCACTGTACTATGGAGCTGAAGGGGTTTGCAGGAGCAGTGTCCTGGGCTCCAATTGGTAGATCCACATAATAATATGAAACAGAGTGGCCAATTTCAAAAGGGGCAAAAATGATGCCAAAAAGGTTGAAGCAGGAACTTCAGGCACAGTTCATTGGCTGTGGGAAGATGAGGTTGGGGTATATTCCCTAAACCCGAGGTTGGCAACATGTTAGGAGTTGTCCCAAGTGCCCAAGGGAGTCCGTCTTCTCCAGAAGTCTGAGGCTACTTGATTATAATTTCTTCTACTTATACTATGACTTTTGATTTCAAATTTAAAATATTAATTTGTTTGAATTTTCATATATAAAAAATGTATTATTTTTCTATATCATTGGCTAGTTATCCTGTATAAATTTGTAAATTTTTTTTTACTGGTTCTAGATCCTGTCTATTGTCGAAAGGTAGAGGCTACTGCATGGGGAATGTTGTAAAATTAGTCCTAGTAAATAATTAATGAAGTCATTTTAGTTCTAGGATTCTATTCTTTGATAGGTCATTTTGAAAAAACAATCTTAATTAGATTTAGGTTTGCTTCTAGAATTGGGCAACACTTCATTCTATAAAATACAAGCATTCCCTCAATGACTTTTATTTGTTGGGATTTTAATGTTTTTGCTGGTATATGCTTCCAGTGAAACTCTAAAACCACTTCGTTTATTTCAGAAACACCTAAACACAGAAAAAGAAGGGAAAAAAAAGCTACAGAAATTGTTTGGAATGCAACACCTTTACAATATTTATTTCTTAGAAAAGAGTCATGTTTTTATAGTTAAGACTTGGTTGGATTTCATCTTCCTAAACACTGGTGAGATGCCTTTATATTTATTGAAATTATTCTTCAGTATGTTAGGTATTTTTTTTGGGGGGGGGCATTGGTGGTGTATTGGTGAATGAGATCTTTCCAAGCCTCTCTTCTGGTTTGCTCTATACAAAAGCTGTGGTTTGTTTCCTTTATAGTGGGTCAATTTATTTCCTCCTGTCATTAATTTTGAGATCTTTTTAGTTTATTCATTTGAATTTTCCAGGTACACAATCATATCATGTATAAGTAATGGTAATTTCAGTCTCTTAACATTCTAATGTTGATTCTTTTAAAAAATTCATCTTATTTGCCTTAGCCAGAATTGCTAGTAAATATCAAATAGTAATGAGTTGTAACAAGCAATTTTTCTTAACTTCTTTAATTTTTTTAACATTTATTCTTGCATTCATTCAACATTACCAAACACATTCAAACTGCTAGATTCTGTGCAAAGTGATGGGGATACAAGGCAAACAGGACATAATGCCTGTCCTCCAAGAATTTTAATTGAATTGTTTTTGACTTTGAACAAACTATGCTGAACAACATTAAATAACTAGTCCAGCGATTTTGTTCCCAAGAGCAGAGCCAGCCTTAGATAGCCAGGCTTCCCATTGTTTTTTTTTTTATTTTTTTATACGTGACGTAGAATGTATTTTGACATATCATATGTGGAGTATAGAACTTCCCATTTTTGTGGTGGTACATGATGTGGAGTTACACTGGTCATGTATTCGTATATAAACATAGGAAAGTTATGTCCAATTCATTCTACTGTCTTTCCCATTCCCATTGATTTTAGATTTGTTATTAGTATTTGGTAAGATAATCATAAAACTCAGTTCCATTCATGTTCAGTTGAATCAAACTTGGTTGTGACAATTATTGTAAATTTCTATGATTATTCCACATCCTACAATGCAGCTAACTGTCAATGCCATTTACAATGTTTATTTCTTTAAACTGGTTTTGGTAGGCATATTCCCAGAGCCCCTGCCTGGATCACTCTATTACCTAAGATGATGTATCTACAGAGAAGAGAGATCATTTGTAGAAAGGGTAGATTGCGAGGAAAAGAATATTTGGAACCTGGGCATTTTAAAATCTCAGATATTCAGGTTAATATGATTATGGATGGATACTTTGTGCTGATGACCATTAGCTTAATTCAAGAAATAGTAGAGTGTGTACCTTCCTAAGGAGATTCTTTTCATATGCTCTACCCTAAAGACAATTGAAAGGCATCAGGAAGGGAGCAGGCAGGGTGAGGACCACTGCCACCTTTGGTCCAGCAACACTGGCTACTGAAGCTGCCTCCAGTCTCCCTTGTGTCTCTCCATCAAACAGGACCCAAATATTCCTCTGAATGTCCATGCACTCATGCAGTCCAGGTACTCTGGCAATTCCAGCAAGGAAACCTCAAAAAGACACACTCCCATCAAAATGGCAATAACTGGTTTTAAGGCTGCCATGCAATCTATATAGGGTGAGGCTATGGAAACCCGAACTCAGCTTACAATGTGTATAGAAGTGTCCTCTCCTTTCTGTGGATGATGTGATATGTGGATATGATCAGGGATGACTCCAGCAAATGTATCACCAAGAACAGAGGCAGGCTTAGAACAAAACTAACCCCACCCCCACCCCCCAAAAAAAAACTAAAGGAAGAGATGAGGGGGAAAAGCCCTGTGTCTCAAGGCATTCTGCATTGCTGAACCAGATTACCTGAAACTAGGTATTCTATAAAGAACAGATTTATTTTCACAGTTCTGGATGCTGGAAAGTTCCAAATCAAGGTGCTTGTGTTTGGTGAAGGTTTTTCTTGAGGCATGTTCACATGGCAGAAGGTATAAGGGCAAAAGAAAGCCAAACCCTGCAAACCTTTTTGATAGGGACAGAAGCCTCATGATCTAAACATCTCACCCAAAGACCCCACCTCCCAACACAGTTGCAGTGGGAATTAAGTTTCTATTGGAGGAATATTGGAGGATACTTTCAAACCACAGCACCCTGGATTCTGGTTTGATGAGTCCAATCACCTAGAGCCCATCCTCCTCAGGCCTGCAGACAGTGAGCTATGCCTTCCCTTTCATTTTGACCAGAATAAAGTATGTTTTCTGGTACTTGTAATGAACCACACTGACTGGATAACTAGAAACGCTTCCCCAAATTTCACTGTCCTTTTGTTCTTTTTTCATTGCTGTACTTGGCAGTAGGTGTCCACATGAGCCAGAAGTCCTGATAACTTAATCAGATACCCTGCTTATTTCATAGCTTCATTACTGAGCAGAGTGGTCATGACATTAATGACTGTCTGACAAAGTTGAAATAAAGGGCTCAGAAAAGAATCCCCAGTAGATTTTTTTTGTTTAAAGAATCTTTCCCCCTTCTTTTTCTCTTTTTAGAGGGACAGAAATAATGGCTCATCAGACAAATGCCTGAAGATAATTGCTCAAAACATCTAGCCTCTTGGCAGAAAGGGTTTGGATAGTGCTGATGGCCCTGGTCCAGGAAGCTGAGGTATAAGGAGCTGTGCAGTGACAGGGTAGTGTGTCTCTGAGCTGTTTTCTTCATAGTATCTAAAAGGAAGTTCCCCGCAGTATTCAGAACACACTCCATTAGGTCATATATTAATACTTCATATGACTGTGGTGACTGGACACATTGTCTTTGCAAAGTGAAGTTTGTTTATTGCTTGTGATGATCTTAACAGGCAAAATATTACATAGGGCTGTCATACCTACAAGATCTTTACAAAGTGCCTGCATTGAATTGAGCATCAGAATAAACTTCACACATGAGTTTTTCTTGAGTTCTCACTTTCCCCTTCATGGGTAAAGCAGAGCCACAGTCCTTCTGGGTTGGTAGAAATGGAAGCCAGTGGAGGGATATGTCTTGGGAGTTCACATGCCCTACCCTCTATCACCTCTCCTCACTGCCATCCATGTCCACACCTACCCAGGTTCACTGGGCTTAATCACAAGAGTGTACTCAGGGAAAGCAAGGGTCACGCATGTTGAAGAAAAAATAAGTCATATTGCCTTTTCTTACAAAATGAGATGAAAAAATAAATTCAAAGACACTTTTTAAGTGTCATTCTTCTTTCAACTTTATATATATATATATATATATGTTAAAGCTCTTTATTTTTCTTTTCAATATACTCTACTTAGAACTTTAAAAAATAAACTTTCTTTTTGGTACCTCTTGTTTCCTGTGTTAACCTTGGAAACATTTAAAAATATATCTCCCTAGAACTCTTCTGTGCAAATAATAAACATAAATAATATTAATATCTACGTTATATATATATATATAAAAGGCCATTTCAAGGTTTCATTGTGACTGTCTGCTGCTGTCCCTTGAAGGTGATCCTAGAAGTAGTCTGTGGCCTGTCCCTGTAAGCCATGTAAGTCCTGATCTGGCTGTGGGGGGCTGGGCAGGAACTCTCCATCCTGCTTGTCCATGTGTAAACTACTTCTGGAGAACTGGAAGACACTTCCCAGCCCACTGACCATTGAGAGGGAGGAGATCCAGTTGAGTGAACTGAAACTGGGCAGATTGAAGAGGGACGATAGAGGGGGTTCCTGGCTTGTACTGGTGGGTTTCCTCTTGGAGTCCTCAGGACACGCTTCTAAAACAGCCTCCTCTGGCCTGGAGGATCCTGGGGCCTGAGCATCCAGTCCTTCCTGCATGGTGTCCTCTCTCAATGGCATACTTATGTCCACTGTGCTGAGCTCCCTGCTGGTCTTTAGGGAGCAGGATGGCTGCTGTGTGTTCTGAGAAGCTTCTGAGGCACAGTCCTTGGAGAGGGTTTCAGAGGGACTCATGGTCATCCCTTCCGAGAGCTCTGTTTTTGGGTCTCCAGGGAAATGTTTCTGAACTAAGATTTCTTTGGGAGTTTTGGGTTTCTTGAGAAATTTCTTGGCTGACTGGCGTGCCAGCTGAAGTTGGGTTGGGAAGAGGCTCCCCTGGAGGGCTTTGAAAAACAATCTGGAAAGAGCACATGAGAAAAAAAAATCAGATACTGCTACAGGTACCTGTTTCCTGAGACTCTACTCACACAGGGGGAAATGCACAGCAATGCACATGCTCTGTGTACTCACTTAGGACTCAGAGACACCATCTCTGATACCCACCTGGGCAGCAATGCAGTGATAGGTGCTATGAGGCAAATCAAGTAGAACACGGGGTCTCCCAGTAATGTGTGCATGGTCCAATAAGGGTTAGATGGAGGATAACATGTTGCACAAGAAGCATTGTAAATCAAAGCCACGGTGAAAAATAAAAAGATACTAAAGACACAAGCTGTCCAGTTGAGCCAGGTCTGAAGGAAAAACAGAGAGGGGTTTTATTTCAACTTAACAGTGGCAAATAAACCCCAACAGTCACCAGTGAGTGGAGGTGATGTTCTATAATCTTGGTAAAAGCTGGAGTCTTTGTCATGGGTGGCTGGTAGGGCTTAGTGAAGCCTCAGAAGCTTGTGGACCAGCCTGGGACAGGGGCATAGGGGCAAGATAAGAAAACAAGACAGTGAGGAATGTTCATAAGTGTGGGCAGTGGGCAGTCTGCTTTAAAAAAAAAAAAAAAAACTGTATCTCATGGAACCTGCCGGAAGTGTGGGGTCTGCAACATGAGGGCCCCTTTGGGATGTGACCATGTCTGCGACTCTTACCCAGGTTCTGGTTTCAATACCCAGGTGCAGCAGGAAAGTGAACAGTGCGATTGCTGTGATGGGAGTTCCCCAAGTAAACATGTCCACATCTGAGTCATAGTAGGCCTGAAAGACAGCAGTATCCCATGTCTGTGGGTCCCCAGATGCAGCTGATGGGGAAAACTATGCTGTGTGTCAACTTACCAGGTAAGGAATGAAAAAACAAACCAAGCTCTGGAAGGCAGCATCAACCATGTTTAACCAGAAGGCACGTGGCCGATATTCCTGGAACACAAAAACAAGCACGGAGATTATAGGGAAATGCTCATCTCTTCAAATGATGTTTTCTAGGATGCTGCAGCTCTGAATGCCAAGCACCAGACAAAAACTTGCTATTTAGGACTTTGGGAAAGTAAGGCTCTAGTTGGTAGATAGAACCCCATTACGCAAATGCTTGAAGAACTGTTTGTAGCTGAGTTGCTCACTGGGATCTTTTGTACCAAGAACACAAGCTATAGTAGTTACAGGTCAACAGTGAAAGAGGAAACTGAGTTCTAAATCTTACTAAGGAACATTTCCCTCAAGTAGGAAGAACACTTGACATTCTGGGCATTTTCCCTGATTTGAACCCTTCCATCCCTTCCACTTTGTCAGGGTTTGGTGATGGGTCCCATAGGGTGTTTCTTAAAGTACATCTTAAATTTTAAAACTAGATGATGGATGTGCCCCAATGTTAAAAATAAAAAAAAACTCTTGTTCTGATTTAGCTATGATTTGATCAAGTTTGTAAAAAGTTTAGAGGGGGACCTTTGGGACATGATTAAGAACAGATAAAGACATCAGAGTGAATACTGATGGCTTTATAAAAAAAGGAGAGAGATCAGAAGAGACATAGCCACATATTTGCCCTCTGTCCCTTGCCATGTGATGCCATGCGCTGCTTCAGGTTTCTGCCAGCAACAAAGTTGTTACCAGATGCAGCGCTTCAACCCTGGACCTCTAATATTGTGAGTCAAATTAGTAGACTGCCTCGATATTTTGTTACAGTAGCATGAAGCAGACTTTTATACCCATGGGCCAAAATGATCTTGATATTGACAAATGGAATTTTCATTACCTGGGTGATCAAATTTATATTTAACCCACCTAAGTCCTCAAATACCTGGCATGGGCTCTGGCCTACAGGAAATGCAGAAAATCAGAAAGGAGCACATACTAGTACTTAAAAAAAGAGCTGGGTACACTCCTCCTATTGGTTACTTTACTCACAGGACAAACCTGCAGCATCTTTGCCCCATGGCTAGCCAAGGAGACTGAGGCCAGCTAAGGAGATAACTAGTACCAAACAGAAACCTCTTCATTTGCCTGATCCAGAACCTTGACAACACTGCCCAGCCTGTCAATGTGGAAATCAAATGACCACGGAGGTGGACAGGGGAAGTTAACTTGTAAGTTTTGTAAGTGAACGAACTCTGAATTAGAGATTATTGTATGATAAACGGGGTATGGCATTCATTTTTTTAAACACACAGAGTGCAAACTTGCCAGAGAAGCACTTAGATGGTTTATTTGATGGCTGGCTGAGAATACCTGGTTGTTAGTGTGTCAATCATGTAGCGGTGTTGACGCAAACATATATTTACATCTGTTTATTCTTCCAATGGTTAAATGGTTTTCCCTATGGGTCTGTCTTCTTAATCTCATTGGATCATTTTTAAAACAAAAACAAAAAGAAATTTTTGGCATTCTTTAGAAAAAAATCCTATTTGAACCTCAGTCATTAGATTCAAAGATCTGGGATGGACTTTTCCTTGGGCATTTGGAAAGAACTAGGGTGGAGATGAACTCAATATACATAATGCACACTATCGTTTGGATTTTGAACATTCCCAAAAGGTCGACATATTAAAAGCTTTATGCATGGTGGTACTACTGGGATGTTGTGGAATCTTTAGGAAGTTGGGCCTGAGAAGGAGGTTCTTAGGTCACTGGAGTGTGCCCTTTAAGGGATGGTGGGATTCTAGTCTCTTTCTCTTTGTTTTCTGGCTTCTAATGTTTCCTCCACCATGTGCTCCCCACCATTGCTACATAGCACCCCCACTGAAAAGTAATGGTTATACTTTATCTTGGAACTGGAACCTCCAGATCCATGAGCTAAATAACCATTTTCTCCTATAAGTTAAATATCTCAGGTATTTTGTTATAGAAACTCAAAGCCAGTACAATGCACACTATGGGGTTCAAAGACAGCATCTGTTTTTATCCTTCCATAGGCTGGATTCTAGAGTTTTAATGATTTGTGCAAAGTGTCTACTTAAAGGGGACTTGCACTTTCTGGAAGGTGGACATAGAGGCAAAGGGCCAGGAGACTCAGGAAAGCTTACCTCCATATTCTGGCCACTCTTGTAGAGCTGTGGCTTCAAAAGCAGCACATGGGCTGGTACATCCTTGTCCAGCACCCCAGTCACAAGCTGGGGAAGTGACGAGAATAGTAGATTAAAGAAGATTAGATACCATTGGTCAATCATTGCTGATGCAGAGAAACCACAGTAAAACTGGAACCAAAACAGGAGGCCCACGAACATCTGCAATCCAGAAAGGAAAAATGACAACAGGCGATTCTCTAGTTCTCTTTACAGTTAAATTCTGCAGGATCCTTAGCTCCCTTAGATGGGAAACTGAAAAGATTAAATTGATAGGCAGCTATTCTTCCAAAGGCTGCCTAATCCTTGAGCCCTGATGTTGGTTTCTGCCTCTGACTGTCCCTCCTTCTCTTCCCCCAACCCTTCTCATTCCCTTAAACATAAGGGACTGGAAGCGGGAATTTAGAATTCTCAGGAGCAGTCCTGTGAGGAGTGAAGAGCTGTATAGATCATTAGTATAAAACAAAATCAAGGTTTGACAGGGTAGTCTAGGGCTGCTTGCATTTCAAGAGGGCTAATTAGCTGCCAACCTGTGGCTTCTACCCAGGACTCTCCTCTGTTCATGATCCAAACAGAACCTACATCTCTGATTTCATTTTCCTCTCTAGTCACATACCCTCTTGATGAGGAACAGTGGGCAATGATTGACAGAAATGAAACAGGAATCCCCCCCACCTCTGCCAACACCTCATCCACCTGCTCATACCTAGGAGCCTCTGTGTTTGCAACTGCTTATTTGAGGCCTCCCTGTGCTGGGGGTTTAATTCCAGCAGGTAGGCAGAAAGGAGGAATGAACTAGCAAGGGCAGGAACAGTATACCAGCTTTCCTTGGTTATAGTCCCAGGCAGACTTACTCTGAATTAATTTCCTGTACCATTTGGCACATATCATTTCATTGCTATGCTTCAGTTTCCTTGTCCACAACATGGATATAACCAATGATATTCAGCCATGGGATTGTTGTGAGTACTGAAGGACCTACAGCATTTTTAAAGCTCTCACCAAGGCCTGGCACACTGTAGATGCTCACCTGAGGCATGCTGTTATGTCAGTAGGATCACCATTTCCTTAGTTTGAGGCTCAAGCAGGGCTGGTGTTCTGACCATTTACAGAAAAGGAAATGGAGCTTCCAAGAGGTGAAATAACTTGACCTTGGTCATTGTATGAGCAATAAACCCAACTTGTTCAACTTGGTTCAATGGGCAGAGATGGTCCCCAAAGAGAACATGGTACAGTGGAGGAACACTCTCTAGTGGGCACCACAAAGCCTGGGTTTGGTTCTGAAGCTGCAACTATTGACCCTTTTAACACTGACTCACTCACAGAGTAACCTCTCTGAGCTTTGGTTTCTTGACCTGAAAGTGGCTTTTTGCGAGATCAGGAGAAATTCTAGTCCATGTGGATGAAACATCTCCTCCAAGTCCTGTTTCCTTCTATGGTTGAAATTTCTTACTAGGTAACTTTCCCCTTCCATGCCAACAAGGGATAAATTAAGAACTTTTCATTGACTTTCTTCCCTTTCTTCCTCCCACAGGTGACTCTCTTGCACTCACCCCCACAGGCTTAGCCTAATGAGTCATCCTGGAGCAAATGGAGTCAAGGAAAAGAGGAATAAAAGTACTTAGATAATTGAGGTTTTTTTTTTTTTCCTGTACTACCAAAGAGCTTTGTTCACAAACCACTGTTACCATGGAAACACTTCTTCTTTGCTCTTTATTGGGAAGGAAGGCCAACTTATTCTTAAAACTAATGAATCTCTCATGATAGAAAGCAGAGTGATTTTACTTGAACTCCTCATGTAGACAAATGCTTGTTGACAAAAGCCCTTCATCTGATATGGAATAGAAACAGGTGCTATTTTGCCCTCCCTGGTCCTCCAACAAGGGCAGGTTCACCATGACAAGCAGGGGGTTTTGCCCATCTTAAGTGGCCACTCTGACTTTTGTTTGCATTTAAAATATTGAGTGGCTTGGCCTAAGTCTTTGTTGCTATTCTCTTAATCTGAGAAATTTTAATTGGGAATTAAACTGAGATTGCTAGCTGAATTCCCAAAATGAATTCCCAAAATTCTCCCCCTCCCTGGGCCCCCAGAAAAAAACACCCAAAGAAGGCAACTACAGATGGTCCTGAACCTACCATGGTTCAACTTAGCATTTTTTTTTTACTAAAATGATGAGAAAGCAATATGCCTTCAGGAGAAACCTAACCTTAAATTTTGAATTTGGATCTTTGCCTGGACTAGGAATACGTGGTCCTATCTTCTCAAAATGCTGGGCAGTGGCTTTGAGCTGGAGCTCCAATCAGCCATGAAATCACAGGAGGAAACAGCAAAAGCTCTGCAGTGTGCTGTGCAGCTAAGCTATGATGTTACGTAGGTTAGGAGTATTCAGTGTGTTTTCAAATTGGGATATTTTCAACTTGCAGTAAGTTTACTGGGAGAGTTACTCCATGATATGCTTAGGAGCATTTGCAACTTGCTATTGGTCCTACTGCTAGTGAGTGACAGAAATGAAGCAGGAACCCCCACCCCCACCCCCGCAAACACCTCACCCACCTGCTCACACCTAGGAGCCTCTGTGTTTGCAACTGCTTCTTTGAGGTCTCACTGGGCTGGGATTCAATTCCAGCAGGTAGGCAGAAAGAAGAAATGGACTAGCAAGGGCAGGAACAGTATACCAGCTTTCCTTGGTTATAGTCCCAGGCAGAACTCTGAATTAATTTTCAGGCCCAAACCTATCCAATTAGACATGCATGCCCTGATTGGTTCTGATCATCTGTATTCATTTGCTAGAAGACATTTTGAAAATCAGGAAAGAGTGAGTGGGTGGGAGAGGATGGGAATGGAAAGGTAGGCGTCAGCCTCCGGAACAAACCATTATGAACATGAACAAAGGGTATGCTGATGTCAATTTAAATTTAGCATGGAGATTTCAAATGGAATTAGAAAAATATATACTTTTTAACTTATTTTATTCTTTTTCAGAAGACTACAGGATAATCTTGACATTGGATTTTTGATGTCTGACAGCTAGATTTTGTATCTACCCTGGAAGGTCATTTGTCCCAAGAGTTTGTTTAGTACTTGTTATACTGGGTGTAAGCGCTCAGAGGCAGGACCACTGAGCAGCAACCTAGCAACTTTTCAGCAGAGTATCTGGAAATCTTTCATCAGTGGGGCAGGATTCTGTGACAGTCTTGTGATCCATCCTGCAGGACTACGTAGAAAGCATTCTAAAGACTTATCAGTGAAGGAACTAAGATGAACATTAAAATTCAGATGAAATGGATAAAACAGGGCACTGTATTCACTCCCTAGACAGAAAGAATGATCTGCAGCCTATCTGGCCTGGGCAAGGCTTCACTGAAGGGTCAGTTTAGCTATAGATAGAGCTGGCCACAAGGGGGCGTGTCAGCCCTGCAAGCCCAGAAAAGTGTGGTGGCCCCTTTCCTGCCTGGCCTAAATCTGTACCGCTTTGACCTGGAGACTCCCTGACAGGCCTGGGATGGGTGTGTCTCCAACAGATACAATTGAATATTGGAATCTTAGTGTGACCAAGTAACCTTATGATCCCAAGACTACCAAGCACACTTCTACTAATTCTTTGATCTTCCCTATCTGCTCTAGAGAAAGTAGGGTGTCTATAATAGAAGCACACTCCTGAGAAGCACATATACAAAGTGATTCAGATTCCAATATTCAGTCACATGTGGACCCTCTTGTTCCTAGGACCTTCTCCCTCATGTGCCCATGAGTTGGTTTTCTGAGCTTACAGGATGCAAATCCAGGCAAGGACTGGAGGACTGAGGGACATTCACAGAAGCTGAGGAGGATGGAATGACAAGAGGCCCTGGGGTGACCTACAGGTCTCATTTAGGTGATGATTCTAAATATGCCAGGCCTTTTAATTAAGAAACTCTAAAGACCAGTGTCTAATACCTACTGTGTTTTTGTAGAAGAAATATAGCACCATGTTGGCCAGTCGGGAGTAGCACCAATGTCCATGGACAATTAAGAGTCTCTCCAAATATCGGAATCTTGGCACTGCAAAGTCACTGGCCATCACTGCCTTGAAAGAGAGAAGAATTCCCATTATTGGTGATGCCTCACACAGCATAAGGTCTGTCTTACCTATCCCAAATGCAAGGCAAAATATGGAAGGAAAAATCCAGCTTCAAACACCGTTAAGTGTGACTTGACCACTGTCTCCTTCATCATCTCTTTTAATTAAAAATGTTCAATCTCAATAAATGCTCTCGTCAGGGATATCATTTTACAGGATTCATTTAAGGCTTCAAACATTAGATATGTAACTGATGGGTTTAAAAAGATTTTGTCTTTTTTTAAAAAATAAGTCCCTGCTGGGTTTTTTTCTCCTTTATTTATTTTCGATTGGTGATTTATGAATATACATAAAAGTGGAATTCACTGTGGCATATTTATACATGCACATGGTTCCATGCTATCTTTTAACAACCCACAAACTGCAGATGCATGGAATTTTCCCACCTTTCTCCAGCCCCGGATATCATATTCCTCTAAACCACACCATGATCTCAACCCAAAGATCAACCATAGTTGTCCTTTTTGTTTGGCCACCCTGAAAGTACATTTTGCTTTATTTCTCCCCAGAAGAATAAATAGTCATTTTACTGTATTATTTAATAAAAACTGACAAGAAAATATCTGTATATGTTTAGCACACACACACACAAATCCAAATATTTACCATTCCATTATTTGAATCTGCAGATGAAGAACCCGTGGATATGGAGGACCAAGGGTAAATCTATCTTGGGCCTAATCTCAGCAGTTCCCTCACCCTCATCTGACTTCAGTCACTATTTTGCTACTTGTACAATTTTCTTCCTCCAGGAAGTTTAAAAAGAAATAAGTTTGACTTACTTTTGCCTATTCACAATATCCAGCACAGTACCATGCAAATGGTGGAAGCTCAAGACACATTTGTTGGGGGAGGGTGGGGACCATGGGTGGAATGAAGGAATTTTGGATTGGGGAAAGGGAGGGAGTGTAACAGGGGGGAATGTGGGTATGAAATATGGTGGAATGAGATGGACATCATTACCCTAAGTATATGTATGAAAACACAAATGGTGTGACTCTAATTTGTGTACAACCAGAGAAATGAAAATTTGTGCTCCGTATATATATTATGAATTGAAAAGAATTCTGCTGTCAAGTATAACAAATTAGAATAAATAAATTTTTAAAAAGAAACATTTGTTGAATGAACAAAATGAATAATTTTTTTAAAACTTTTTCAGCATTTCTCTGTTTTCACGATTTCTAGTAGTGAAGAGCTGACTAGGGCAGTGCCTGTCAATCTTACATGCAGAGAAACTTAACAAGTAAATATCTTTTGTATTAAAGACCCTAATGTTAAGCAAGTGTCTGGGGAGAGGACACAGCTGCCACCACTGCTCCTTTACTCAAGGTAAGCCCAAGCGTCCTCTATGGGGATCTCTGACTCAAATCATGTGAGCAGTGATGGAACACCTGAGCCATAGTACATTTGCCTTGAAATGCAGCTTTGGGTAGGTATAACTTCTAGGTAGAGTGTTGCTGAATGCTTCCAGATTTATTTAAGCTACTTATTTATTTTACATACTGATACTGCTTACAGTTCTAAGTGCTCAGTTTACAGGTGAATATGACCCTGTGTCTTGCATTTTAGTCCAGTAAATGAAGGGAAACTATGCTGAAGCCTTGCTGTGGTGGCAGCAGCATCAGGGGTTGGGGTGGAGCCATTGAGGATAAGCAAGGATAAGCAGCAGTGGAGAGGGCAATAGAGATATGCATCTCTGAGATGCTTGGTCTTTGTGGGCTTACTGGTCCACCATATTTGTGGAGCAGCCTCTGCAGCCAAGTCCTGAGTAAGAACTAAGGTTACAGAACAAGCACAACATCTATCATCCTGGCTTTCCTGGAATTTCCAAAATAGCTCTGAGGCATTTGCAAAGCCACTTTTATAGAGGGATAAGATTCTGTTTATTGATAGATTTGGGGGTAAGTAGGAGGCCAGAAGGCTGGGGATTCAGGTGGGCTACCTTAGCTCTAAACAGGGTTCCTTCTCTAAAGACAACCTAGAAGTCTATCTTGCAGCCCATGGACCTATTTTGATTTCTGGATGATACTGGGAATTGAGCCTCAGGGTCTTGCACATGCTAGGCAAGGGCTCTACCACTGATTTACACCTCCAGCCCCTTTCTGTCCCTTTTGACAGAGTGTTTAGACTGACTCCACTGAGGACAGGATTGTATCTGATGGACTCTGCATCTTTAAGTCTGTACCTGACAAAAGTGAGGTCTGAATGAATAATTTTTTGAGAGAATGAATAATGGAATAAATGAATTAAAGAACACATAAAGCCTTTTAAACCCTTACATATTGACAGGAAGTGGTATAGAGATATTTGCTTTGAAGTCTTTAAGAACTGGTTTGGATAACTGATGATCTAAGTTTGCGAACTTTTCATTCTTCTATAGTGAGCCTTCCTATTGTGAGATTTGCATATGCAGACTTAAACAACTGGAGACGGAAAATATTTGGGGGAAAAATGCATCTGTGCTGAAAATGTACAGATGTTTTGCTTTCTTGTCATTATTCCCTAAACAATGCAGTATGAACAGCTATTTACTTAGCATTTACATTGTACTAGGTATTAGAAATAAGCTAGAGATGATTAAAGTATGGGAGAGAATTGTGTAGATTATACGCAAATATTACACCATTAATGTAAAAGATTTGGGCATTTGTAGATTTTTGTGTTCACTGGGGATTTTGGAACAAATTCCCCATAGACACACCAAGGTGTTTTCAACTAGAGATCTTCCATCCGACTGTTATTTTTACATCAAGAAAGAAAATTAATGATCTCGGCACAGGCCTGGCACATAGTAAGTACTTAATAAATAACTATGATTTGAATGAATGAATGAGTGAATGATTTAACCAATGAATACATGGTGGCCAACATCCTGATTTTTAGAAAAACATTCAATGAATGGTTTTCAAAAGTCTTCACTGAATTAAAAAATGTTATGATTCAAATTTGATCAGATGCAGGAAATTGTCATAATACTGTATCCAAAAGAAACACATTTTTAATTAACTCATGTGTTCAACTTCTGGAACACTGAGAACTGACATAGTGACAAATGAAAAATGCAGAGCTGCATTTCCATGGAAGTCAAGGTGGCTACCTTCCAATTTTATGGTGACACCAGGTTTCAACAGCACTACAGCAAAGGCCATTTTTCAAATGGTATCACTAGTGTTTGGGAACAGTAAGTGCTTCCTAGGGATGAGCCATCAAGAGCCAGAGAGAAGGCAATGACTCACTTTGCCTCTCTCAGAACCACACTGATTCCCCCAAAATATACTCTGGTAGACACAGGCAGATATGTTTATGGCACGTTGTTTCATAAATACAGAGAGTGACATTCCACCTCATCTTCTCCCTCTGGCTTAGCAGAAGGTGAACATCAGGTGTACTGAAGCCAAATCCCCTAGCTTCATGAGACAGCCCAGGGGAAGTCCGGGGCAGCTCATGGCAAGACAGTATAAGAGGCCAATGGGGGCCACTTGGTGCCTAGGGACAGCCCCAACTGGTCTTTACCTGCATGCCCTCCTGGCCTGATATGCCCACACCCACGTCTGCCACCTGGATCATGCTGACATCATTGGCTCCATCACCTAGAAACAGCACAGGTGGGAAGAATCATTTGAGATGAGATGTGCAGAATCTAGTGGACACGATGGATCTTCTTGGGGTCCCCACTGGACTGAGTCCTGTGAAATAGTATTAGGGAAGATCAGGGAAAAGAGTACAGCACCTTCCCTGGGAGAACTGAGTTAAGCAGTCAGAGCAAACCATAGTAAGACATCTGAACTGCCAGCCACACCAGAAATCAGGCTAGTACCAAATTACCTTCTAATTTAGTGTTCCTTTTTCACTGTCAGTTCCTACAGAGCCCTTAATATATATTGGGTACAATGAAAGATGCTATCATTTCATCATTATTATAGTTACTCAACTACTGCAGCCAGGTAGCCAAGGCTACTCCAAGTCATACTCTCCCAAACAGTTTTCAAAACAAAGTGAAGAAGTGTACACCATGCAGCTCTTTTTGCATCTTGATTACCAGTCAGCATATTAACTAATGTGTAAACCTTGGGACCCATTTATTTTATCAAGTTGCTGATAGACAAATGTATAGGAACACATGGATAAGTCGGGCCCCTCAACACCTTTAGGAAAGGACAACCAGGGACATAGAGTAATTATCACTCAGTAACAGTAACACTTCTTGGAACTGGGAAGCAGAACAGCCCAAATCACAGCATATATTTCAAGCTATACAAATAATAAAAGGTGCAGATATACAAATTTGGAGTGTTACATAATATGGAAAGTCACCACCACTGTGTCACTGGAGAAGAACCTGGAAGGTTCTCCAGGCCAGTAGAACCTGCAAGGAAAAGTTCCATTATATACACAGTCAATCCTTAAGTAAATGATGTAAAGTAGTACAGCCATTTATATCTGATAATGGATTTATTTAATGAAATGCTTGTCTTAGAACAGTCAGCCAGATGAGCTATGGGAATTCTGATCATCATTTGTCTGGGTCCTTAAAACATTGTAGAGCCTTGGACCCCAGCAGCCGCATGGAGACCAGAAACCCCTGCCCTTGTCTCTTCCCTCTTTCTTAGTTGGCCTGGGTTAACACTGATCATGTAGACCCCTCACTTTTTCCAGGACTGCCTGGGACAGGCAGGTCTCTAATGTTCTGTCTCCCAAGAAACAGTGTAAATTCCATCTTCTAAATTAGCACTGTACTACCAACTTCATGACATGTACCTGTACCTACCACTATATTTTGTGGCTTTCCATTGTAAATTTTTATATTTGGAACATGTTTCTCACTTTATCACATAGAGTATGATTTTATAAATGAAAAACAATGAAGAGAAATGCTTTTCCCATGTTATGGTTTTCCAAGGGAGAGTATTAGATAGAAACGAGACTGCTTGGGAGAAAGCAGCTGAATGAGACAGTTGGGGGAGATGGGCCCCTGCCTGGTCAGCCTGGATACTTGCCTATTGCCAGGGTCATGGCCTTCAGCTTGCTTCTGACCAGCTTTACCACCATACTTTTCTGCAGAGGGGTTGACCGACAGCAGAGAACTGAGCGGCACTGCTTGGCGAGGAAAAGAAATTTGTCCTCCAGGTTTTTCTCAAGGGCATAGGCCAAACTTCTTCCATCAATCACAAGGCTTGGGCTGGGGCCAGAGACAGTGGGTGTGGCGGAGGCCAGGTACAGAGGGGAGAATCCCACATTCACAGAGCTTTCGGTCTTCTCAGGGGGCCTGTGGGAACCCCTGGACTGCACGTGGTGCAGACACTGATCCAGCAGGGCTGCACAGGCTTCCTGAAACAGACAGGAGACGGCACCAGTTCACTAGGGACCACACCACAGACCCAAGTCACCTGCCTCAACATATCTGAGCTGATGATCCTTCTAGGACTCCAGACTGGAGTATCTGGCTGCCTAAAAGGCTGCCCTCCAGAAGCTAAGTGCAGCTGAAGAGCATGACTTCCAGCACAGAAGACAGTGCACCAAGTTTCTGTGAGATTGTAGTTTATCACCCATCACACAGTGAAAAGTTCTGAATGGAGTATCTTCACTTGGAGACATTTGGCTGTAATTGTAGCTAGTTAGGGTGAGGATCCCCACCTGCATGTCTCTATACTTCCCTGAGGCCCTTGACTAACTCTTCTTCTTTCCTTCTAAGCTACCAAGAGTTGGATGAAAAGCTCTTTCAAAGCCTTTGTTGTGATTAACCCCTAAATAAATGTAATTATCAGTGTTCTTTCCAATTCCACAAGGAAAAGAAATTTAATAAATCATAATTATTGAGGTTTTTAATTGGCTGTGTCCTTCCAAACCTGGATCTGAATTCGAGAGAGAGGAAGAAAATCTACATTAGGAATCAGGGACAGGAATGGAGCCCCAGAAGGGATGATTACTTCTGGGAATAAACACAATGTGAGGAAGTGCTGAGTGACTCCTGGTCCTCCATAGTGAGCTACTGGCTTAGTGATCAACTCCTGGCAACATACTATGGAAATCCAACTGTGTTCAACCAATGCTATCAAAGACGTATTGTATCCAGAAAACAAAGCAAGACTAAGGAAAACAGAACGAGAAAGGATAGTTAAAGGATAGTTTTTGCCTCTTGGATGAGAATCAAGCAGCTAGTAACACAAAAACTCATGATTATAGCAAGTCAAAGACGGTCATGTTCAAAACTGATATTGGAGATGTGAAAATTGGAGTTGGGGAAATATGCTTCTAGGATGGATAGAGGGACATGGTGGTAACTAGGGAGGCTTTGAAGAGAATGTAGATGCCATCCTAGCAGCACCTTGAATTCTTGGTCCTAGCACAAAGCACTATTCTAGGCTAAGTCTAGGTAGGATGAAACAAGCACTCCATCTCATCTCTCCCTTGAATGCACTATTATAACTGGACAGAATGCAAAAAGAAACTATTTGTGAACTCTGAAAGTAAAAAAGAAATAGTAGCAATTAGATTGGGGAAAGACTACATGCTAAGGACAGGGAATGGGTATTGGGTTTTCCATCTTTTTTTAAAAATATTTTTTTAGTTGTCAATGGATCTTTATTTTACTTACTTATATGTGGTGCTGAGAATTAAACCCAAGGCCTCACACATGCTAGGCAAGTGCTCTACCACTGAGCCACAATGCCAGCCTGAGTTTTCCATTTTATTTATTTTTTTATTTTGGTAATCCCTGCATGGCCCAAGTTACCAGGGAACCTGAGGATAGAGGACAGAGGACAGCTCCAGGAAAATCCCCCTAGTTCTGGCTTGAGGAGAAAAAAACAAAAGACAAGGAATACCTAATGCTCAGGGAAGATGAAGGAAATCTCCACTTTTATGTGTTTATTTTTCCTCTCTTCTTTCCAACACAGTCTCAGATGATTTTGCCATGGTGCACTGACAGGAATAGCGCTATCAGTGGGACCATCTCCTGTCAAAGACTGAGGGAAATGAGCTTTTCTTTTAGTCACAGAACTGTGATGTCAAGAGGACATGATAACTTCTGCCTTTATTGTTTCTGACCTATCCTTGGATGCAGGTGGAGGTGTGGGAAATAAGGGGCAGAATAAGGTAGCTCAGACACCAGTCTTCTAGCTCAGGACTGAATATGGGGGTCCCTAGGGAACCAGAAAGTACTGGAAAGATTGTAAAGAGGGATTTGGCTAACTGATCCCATAATGTTGTTTATGAATTCCTGGGTTCATCCATAAGCTGTATACACATGATAATAACCCTAAATGTAACAATGCCTTTGAAAATTAAACTCTGGCATAGACTGCCACCCTAGTTCCAAATTGACCTCTGGAGGGTAAAAATACAGATTCTAAGAGGGATGCTAAGAGCACAACAAAGGCGAAACAAATTTACCACTGTTCAGGTGTTGATCACCTGTTGATCAAACACACATACACACACACACACACAAAAAAAAAAACCCAAAATCTGTATCCTCCATAGAAATTAAAAACAACAAGAGGTTCATAATATAGTATTTAAAACACCCATGATATAATCCAAAGCTTCTCCATGTACAAAGAACCAGGAAAATATCATATTATGGTAGAAAAAGACAACAGAAGACAGCAAAGATGCTGAAGTGATCTGACAAGAGCTTGAAAACAGCCATTATAAAAATGTTCCAAGAAGTAAGCATGAATTTTGTGAGGTGAACCGAAAAACACAAACCAACAAAAAACAGAACCATAGACAACATATAGAAAAAAAGAAGTTTTAGAATCCCAAGTGCATTAACCAAAATGAAAAGCTCACTGAATTCTAAACAATTTACCTAGCTTCTCTGCCCTCCAGGAGGCAGGCTGTAAGTCCACACTCCTTAAGGGTGAGTTCTACATAGTGATTTCCTACCCAAGAACTCAGCATAGAAAAGAGCACAAGAATAAGTTTATAGTGACAAACCTGACAGACACCAAGTCAACATCACAGTGATGTCACAGTGATGTGATGTGATGAGATGAAAATGGCACTTTATGTCCTTGCACTTCCCAAACTCCACTCTAGTCAGAGAGAAAACATCAGACACATCCCATTATAGTGTCATTCCATAAGATACCTCGCCAGGAGTCTTCAAAACTGCCAACGTCAGCAAAAACAGAGTATAAGAAACTGTCACAGCAAAGAACAGTCAAGGAAGACATGATAAATAAATGTAATATGAGATCCTTGGGGCAGAGAAGGGATGTTAGGCAAAACTAAGGCACTCTGCATGTGGTGTGGACTTCAGTAAGTAATAACAGACTAATATTGGTTCATGAATATAATAAACGTACTACGCTTGTATAAGTACATCAGAGACAAACTGGGTGTGGTTATGGGTACTCTCTGTAGTCTTTCCAACTTTTCTGTAAATATGAAAACATTCTATATACTAAGCTAATTTTAAAAAATTCACCAAATGGGCTTAGTAGTAGAAAGAAGGTAATAGGAAAATTTCAGTGAATTCAAACATAGATCAATAGGAATTATTCAACCTGGACAACAGAGGAAAAAAATTAAAAAGAAAAAAAAAAAAAAAACAAACAAAAGCAAAGAAATCCCCACGACCACTGAGGCCATATCAAAAGACAGAACATTTAGGTCAACCAGGTACCAGAAGAGGAAGACAAAGTACAGAAAAGACATTGAAGAAATAATGGCTGAAAAGACCTCCAACTTGGCAAAAGATCTGAGAAGATAATCGGATCCCAGAGTATAAATCAAAAGCAAATCATGTTGAAACACGTCATAATCAAACTGCTTAAAACAGAAGACAAGGATAAAGTCTAGCAGCAGCTAGGCAAAAACAATTCATTAGTTCAAAGATAACAATGATTCAAATGACTATGATTTCGTTTTAGAAACTATGGCGTCTGGAAAGAGAAATATTTTTCACGTGTTAAAAGAAAAGAACTGCCATTTCAATTTTCTGTATGTAATGAAAATATCCTTCAGGAATAAAGATGAAATAAAGAACGTTCTTCAAACAAAAGGGGGATCGTGCCACAAGGCAACTTGGGAAGCCTTGTTTGTTGACCCCTAATATACAAGAATTGAGCCACTCCTTTTACAACCAAATGTCATTGGCATTTGTAGAAGACACCACAAATGGATCATGCAAGCATTCTTTCCAGGGAACATAACAATCGCCAAGAGAGAACATACTGTGGGTCATTAAAAAGAAAAACAGGCTATTGCATGCCTGTAATCTCAGGGATTCAGGAAGCTGAGACAGGTGGATCACAAGTTTAAGGAAAGTCTGGGCAACTTAGTGAGACCCTGCCTCAAAATAAAAACTAATGTTGTGGTGAAGTGGTAGAGTGCTTGCCTAGCATGTGTGAGGCACTGGGTTCAATTCTCAGGCCCACATATAAATAAATCAATGAATAAACTTAAAGCCCATCGATGTCCAAAAAAAAGATTTACCCTCCCCCCTCCAAAAAAAGAAAACTAATGAGGGCTGGACATGTAGCTCAGTGATAGAATGTCCCCAGGTTTGATCCCCAGTATGGCAAAAAAATATAATAAAATAAAATAAAAATAAATTTCAAAAAATCAAAATCGTAAAATGCAAGCCCAACCACAATGGAATTAAACTGGAAATCAGTAACAGCAAGATAGGAGGAAATTCTCCAAACCCTTGGAAATGAAAAACCAAAAAACATAATGCTTGTAAATAATCCATGAGTCAAACAGGAAGCCCTAAGGAAAAAAAAAATTAAAAAACTGTTTTGAACTGTATGTAAATGAAATCACAGCTCTTTAAAATTGTGAGATGCAGATAAACAGTGCCTACAGAAAAAATTATAACCTATGTTGCTTATATTAGAAAAGAAAAATGTTCTCGAATCAGTAACCAAAGAATTCATTTTGAGAAACTAGAGTAAAATAAAAGCAAAACAAGCAAAAAAAAAAAAATGGAAATAACAAAGAGCAGGTATCAATAAAACAGAAAACAGAGAGGGAATAAATCAATGAAACCAAAACATGTCCTTTGAAAAGGTCAATATAATTGATAGGCTAGTACCAAAATTGACCAAAAGAAAAGAAGCAAATTACCAATATCATAAATTACTGATCCCACAGACATTAAAAGTTAATAGGGTAATGCTATGAACAAGTGACTCTCAGTGTCAGTGTTCTGAGGTCTTGACAGTTGAAGGTCTGGATGTGGAAGTGAGAAAGGAAGGCCGAATCTGTGTGTGAGTCCCAAAGAGACTGTGGGAGCCTTCACCACTCTGAGAAGGCCAGGGAAAAATGAAGCAGATACAGCTCGCTGCTCCATCACAAAACTTGTGAGCCAGCATGAGAACATCCTTCAAGGGGAGCTCAGATGTGGCATGAGGGCCTAGATTGTGACAGTACATGGAGTAGATACTTGCTACATACTTGAGGATTTAAACAGATGTGACCTGACAACAAAAATGTTTAATGCCTGTTGGGGCATCCAGGAGACAGTTAATAATCCCAGGGAAGTCAGTGCTATCCTGACCCCACTTTTACATACATAACCTCATAAAAAAATTTCTGATACTGTCAACATGAGTAGTATGTTGGTAAAAGAGGCTGCACTTTGGATAATGGTCCATCACATTCTACCATTATCCAAAGGACGTGTGTGAAGACATGAATTATTGTGGACATACTTTATATACAACCAGAGAAATGAAAAATTGTGTTCTATATGTGTAATAAGAATTGTAATGCATTCCACTGTCATTTATTTAAGAAAAAAAAATCAATAAAAAAAGAGGCTGCACTTTGCACTAGCAAAACTCAGATGTGTATTCCTTTGACGCCAAGAAACTCCAGCAAATGCCACATCTTCCAAGGCAATGACAAGCACATCTTAAGTCCCAGAAACATGACACAGGTGCTAAGAGGGATATATAGTGGGCAAGGGTCCTTCTCACAGTAGCTGACAGAATGGAAGCTTTCCAGGTGGTCTTCCAACAAGAGTCCTGTCATGGTGGTCCCACAGGACACAAGACCATCCCAAGAGGAACAAAGGTTTCCCGAAATCCACCTACCTGGGATTCGGCGTTTAGGGTGATGACTTCTTCATCATGGTCCAGAAGTTTGCAGGCATATGCAATGTTAATGGCTGTTTCTTGTTTGTCACCAGTGAGAACCCAAATTTGTAGGCCTGCCTGACGCAATTTAGTGATAGTTTCAGGGACTCCATCCTGTAGGCGGTCTTCGATTCCTGTGGCACCTGGTCAAATGGGCAATGGTGTGAGTGAGCCCTCTCTTCACATGTCTCCAACTCTTGATGGGATTCAAATCCCACACACCAAAGACAGGTGACAGCACAGTCCCTATTGACTGGGAGCTGCTCGGGCTCAGCTACCAGTTGCATCTGACATCTAATGGCAGGAAGTGCCTTTTGGAAGCACACATTGATGATTCACCACTTCAGGGCAGTGGTGGACACTTGTGATAGCTCTCTTGATATGACTCAGTCAAGAATGTGTAGGAGGAACAAATGAGAGTCACTGAGCATAACTGTGTATACTTAAAACAAAGAACCTTGAATTCTTTCTGACTATCAGGCAGCTAA
This sequence comes from Marmota monax, assembly GCF_021218885.2. Classification (NCBI taxonomy): domain Eukaryota; kingdom Metazoa; phylum Chordata; class Mammalia; order Rodentia; family Sciuridae; genus Marmota; species Marmota monax. Next base: position 3,268,213 of record NW_026695200.1, on the reverse strand, counting down.
CTTGTAACTTTACAGATAGCTTGAAAACAAACCTCATGGTGAGGTGATAGAAATGACCATATTTTGAGGGATTTTTTTTGTTTTTTAACTCTTAGAAATTACCTCTCCCATGGAAAGCTTCTAGTAAATGAAGTTCACATGTTTGTTCTCAATAGTATTAACCATTTTCTATCAAAACAGATGGCAAGGGCAGACACATTATTTAAATCTTGAAACCAACCTTATCCTGAAAAAGAATTTTTTTTGCACAATCAAAAAATTAAGAGGTAGCCTTATTGGTCTCACCATGTTAGGAAAAATATACTATAGGTTGAATATCCCTAACCAGAAAAATATAAAATCCAAAATGCTCTAAACTATAAAACCTTATGAATACTAACATGATGCTACATGGAAAATTCCACACCCATCCTCAATATGACAGGTCACAGCCAAAATGCAGGTGCATTAAAAATAATACATGAGATCATCCTCAGATTATATGTATAAGGCATACAGTATAAAAAACATAAATGAATTTCAGTTTTCAGGCTTGGGTCCCATCCCCAAGATATTTCATTATGTATCACACAAGTATTTCAAAATGAAAAATACTTAAAATCCAAAACACTTTGGATTCCAAGATTTTGGATAAGGGATGCAGAAATGTGCTTGGGCCTGCCTCCATTTTTTTCATGTTTTAGCTTTCTTTACTGCATTAGAAGTGAGCAGTAGCCCAAGTACTCCTGGGCTGTAGCCGTGGCTGAGGGCTCTTAGCCATTCCTGCTTCAGTCCTTCATGACACACTGTTCCCTGTGCTGGGACACTACTATGCACTCCATGTCTGTGTCCCCCACCTACCCAGATTCACAAGTTGAAGCACTAATTCCCAATGTGATAGGGTTAAGATATAGAGCCTTTGGAAGGTGATTAGGTTTAGATGAAGTCATGAGGATGCAGTCCCTGATGGCATTAGTATCCTATTTTAAAAAGGTACCAGAGAAATCATCTCTCTTTACTATGTGAGGACACAGAGAGAAGGCAGCTGTTTGCAAACCAAAAGAGCCTTCAACAGACAATGGATTTGCTGGTGCCTTGATCTTAGACTTCCAGCCTCCAAGGCTGAAGAAGTAAACATTTGTTTACTTAGACTGGGTGGCTTAAACAATGGTCAAAACAAATTAAGATGTTCTTGCCCTTTCTTCTCCTAGAATGAACAAGTTGGGAGGCATAGGAAAGGGGAAGACAGAATCAAGGTAAAATATACGTAAAAAACAATATTTCTTAAGTATACACTTGGATATACTTTTAAAGAATCACATACTTATGTAACCAGCCCTAAGCTCAGGAACCAGAATGTCACCAGCCCCTCAGAAGCCCCTTGGAGGGAAGTGTGGCTGGTCTTTGCTCTTGCAGCTCAAGTAGTCTATGAAGTAAATCAGATCTGCCTCCCACTCTATGGATGTACTAAAAGTCTAAGTGGGAACTTGCAAAGGGTCCAGAAAGGAAGAAAAGACATTTTACCAAAGCTCTACTCTGATTTGAACCTTAAGAGTTCCCATAGGAAGGAGACCAGGCAGAGTATGGGGCTTAAGACCTGCTGGGGAATGAAGCCACCTATGTTATGCTCTGTGCTCACTGTGAGCATACACCTGGCCACTCAGGCACTAGAAAGGCATTTGGTCTTGGCCTCTCTCCCCACCCCAAGTCCTCTGGGGATCTAGCAGGAGGAAAGAACATGTGTGGCCTGAGTCTCTGAAGGGTCATTCTTTCTGTGATATATTCCTTGACATCCGAAGAAAGAGGGAGGGATGACTTTACTTTCCTCCCTATATCACAGAACCTCATTTATACTTAATGATAAAAATAATGATTATCTAGTAATCATAACAATAGCTAACCATGATGGATTACTGTTAGCTAAGATAATGCTCCTCCTACAGTGCTTGTTATGTATATAACTTGTTAAAGTTTACATACTGAATGTCCCCCAAAGGGCATGTGTCAAAGACATGGTCCCCAGCCCATGGTGCTATGGAAAAGTGGTGGGGCCTTAAAGAGTTTATACCTACTATTAGAAAGGTGTGCTCTTAAAGGGAATACTGAGACCTCAGCCCTTTCTTTCTTTTACTTCTTGGCCACCATTAGGTGAGCAGTGTCCTCTGCCATGCACTCCCACCAAGATGTATTGCTTTGCCACAGGCACAAAGACAATAGGCCAAGCATCCATGGGCTGAAACCTGAAACTATGAGCCAAAATAAACCTTTCTGCCTTCTAAGTTGATTATCTCAGATATTTTGTCACAGCAATGGGGGAAGTGATTAATACATAACTCAATGAGTTTTGTACCCTTCACTAGATCACAACTTCCTGCAGAAAGAGCCTGGTATCCCCCAGCTGCTCAGCCAGGGTGCCTCAGTACAATATCTACCAAGATAGAAAGCAGGGAAGGTCTGTGCAGGTAAACTGCAGTCTTGAAGGAGTTTTCATCTATTCAGGGAAAACCTAACACCTTGAAAATATAAGATCTTTTATTTCAGTAACTAATTGACCTTAGTGAAGGGATTCTTCTTGGGTCACTCCACAGACCTTGCCTATACAATCTGCTGGTTTGAATCAAGCACAGAATAGTATTACAAAGAAAGTAATATATTAGTATTAGAGTTAGAGAAAGTATGCCCACCTGGGCATCACATATGGCTGAGGAAAAAAGGGCAAAGCCCTTTTAGAATGATCTGAAGTCTAGTGTCTTTCTTCAGCATTCCAAGGTAGCCTGTTTGCAATATAATTTATGTGACTTTGACTAAATGCCACCTTCTTTACAATCTGACCCTTGGGAGGGCCTGACATTTCTAAGTATTGTAACGTGGGTAATTGGTAGAGTTTGGAGTGAAGTTAGTGCTGTGCAATGCATCACTGTGCTGGGATGTCAGACGGCTTTCAATGAGAAGGGATAGGATGTCACCAACTGGGGAGTTCCAGATGACATTTAGAGAAACTAACAAGAACACCAGGCAAAATGAGCAGAATGTTGTCATTTGGATTTAGGTTCTTGGCCAGAACATTTTGAAAAAGAAAATTTCAGGAACACAGTGTGAATGGTGATCCTTTCTGCTGATGATATTTATTTGTGGCTCTCTGGGGCTATTTAATATGAGCGCTTAAATGAAAAGATTTAGAAAGCAGTATTTTGCTTTGGGATATGAAAAATAAAAATACGTCATTTCACTTTCCTAAAACAATGGAGTTACAACACAGAGCCCATAATTCCCTACCTGTAGATCAAGCTGTGGTGAACAATAAATGGTGGGTGGCTCTTGTTTCTTCCAGGTTGGGCTTCATCACTTAAATATACCAGGTAGTAGAAGATCATAAGTGGTTGGCAACTGGCTTGTGGGAGGGAGGCTGAGCTGTCCAGTTTGCCCATTTCTGTGCTGTAAACACTCCTACTTTGCTTGATTTCAGTCTACCAACATGGCATCAAAAGGCCTTGTGAGGGCTAGGGATGTAGCTCAGTGGTAGAGCACATGCTCTGCATGTTCAATTCCCAGTGCCACAAGTTAAAAAAAAAAGAAAGAAAAAACTGTGAAATTCTTGAAATTTTATGCAATATAGAAAGACGTTATTGCAAAATTCTTGAAAATTTACAATGGGCTCTTGTTAGCAGGCAAGAATATGCTCTAGTACACTGTTGATGCCCAATGTAGGCAACACATTGGTTCCTTAACTGACGCATATCAAAGCCATTTTCATATGCTCCTGGAGGAAAGCCATCTGCCTCAGGGCAACAGTAGGACATGATTCAATCATAATTCTGAAAATTTTTGATTATCTAGGACACTGACCTCACCCTAACACAAAGAACTAGAATGGAGGATAAGTATAAAACCCCTCTTTTAGATGTTCACACAATTGCCCAACTAGAATATTAATTATAGAATCCAAATTAGGAAGAAATTTCTCTGAAAAAGGCGTAGATAGATGTTGGGTATAGTGGAATATTATATGAAGTGTTTACATGTATTCATTATATCTAGTGCACATCAGTCCATTTAATATTAAGTATATTTTATATTAGACATAAAGACATATAGATTTCTCAACTCCTCTGCCCAGAGAATGAAGCCAAGTGAATGCAACCTTTCTTTGTTAAATGGAGAAAGAGAAACTCTCTAGGACTTTATGCAAAATGAATGGGATCTAGGATGAAAGGGAATGTCAATGTCATGATGAGCTCTTCCTGAGAACACCTAGAGTAATAAACTCTACCCATACAAGGACTTAGGTGATTTATTCACTAATTTAATAAATATGAAGTTAAAATTAATTATTTCAAATGTTGAAATGAGCGTAAAAATAATAAATATTTTATTGCTAACACTCTCAGTATTTATTAAATATAAATAGGAACACAGGAAATATGAGCACGTTTTAGTAAATATGAGCCCATTATCTTTTCATCTCCAAAGAATCTGTAAAATATTCATAAAATGCAAAGTGCAGCAGTTTCTGGGGCACAACCCTTTCTCTTGTTTTTCCAGGAGGTTGAAATCCTTTCAACCCTCAATTGTCAAAAGACTTGCTGCTCATCTCTCTTTTTGGTGGAAGAGCTGGATCTAGGGGAGGCAAGTTGACTGCCATCATGGAATGCTGGGTACATATGGGCCCCATGGAAATAGGCCAGTGAACATGTTCATTCAAGGACCATCTAGGCTGGGGGACCCAATGGCATCAAGCCAGGTGGTTCTTTAACCAAGTCCAGAGCATGCAGATCAGCCACTGACTACAGCCAGACCAGCATCCTCTCCAAGACCCTCTCTTCAAATTCAACACTGCTCTGTAGGACAGGCAGATCACAGGCATAATTACCCAATAGATGCAGATTCGTCTCAAGGCGAATGGCAGATTGGAAAAGGAGCTCCTCTCGGTTGTCCACAGATGATTCTGCTTCTAAGTGGCTTTGCAACCAACAGGCATACTCTTCTTTGCTCAGAACCTATGTGAGATACACTGTTGAATGCTGTGTCAGGCACTGCACACGTTGAGGCACCCACTTCTGCTTCTTTGCAGAGACAGTTCCCACTCACCCTCTTGGCGATGCACAAGGTACGCAGGCCTTCCATTGCATACAGGTTGAGGTAATTCTGTGTTTTGCTTCGGATCTTGTTTTGATGCTTTCCTCTGGCGTCATCTAGGTCAGAGTAGAAGCAGGAACATGAATAAAAAGGAATGGCACCCAGTATAACACCCTGCAGTAAATTCACCCCCCCGCCCCCGCAGTCTGCTTCATCACTTTCAAATAATGTGCACAGTTTCATACAGAATTCAAAGAAATAAATCAACTAATTGGTCTCATCAAAATGCATATTAGCTATTTCTAAGATCACTTGTTGAAATGAGAAACTCATGAAAACAAAAACCTCATCAAAAGACATCCAGAATCAATGGTCCAGCCTATTAAAGGAAGGTGCCCATTCTAATACTTATGAAAAATGGAAAACTAACAGAAAGTGCAGTTTCTCTCCTCAAAACATACATCATTGCTAGTTTTACCAAATAAAGTAGAAGACATCCAAATACTGCCTCCTCATGTGAGATGCAGCTGAAATTCAAATATAGCTGAAATTCAAATTTAACTGAATATTCTATATATTTTATTTACTAAATCTGCAACCCTAAATCTTGAGGTCTTGGCCTTGGGGAAGCTTTTCTACTATTCCAAGGGCATCCCATGCTGGACCTAGCAAGAAGCACTCTTATCCCTATATCCTGCATTCTCCTAAAGGGTGACAAATTCTTCAAGGGAGTGCCAACTTGTTCTTGGGAGTTGACAAAATCTCACTTGTGTACAAAACAGATACATGAAACATAAACAGATATACAGCATCTCTGAGGAATTAAAATGTCACAAGAGGTCAATTGTTTTTTAAAAGACTCCTTAATGAGGGGTTGGGATTGTGGCTCAGTGATAGACTGCTTGCCTGGCACGTGTGATGCACTGGGTTTGATCCTCAGCGCATTATAAAAATAAATAAATAAATAAGATGAAGGTATTGTGTCCATCTACAACCCCCCCAAAATATTTTTTTTTAAAAAAAGACTCCTTAATGAGGTGATAATGAGAATAAAAAGAGTTGCTTTAGATTGCTTTGCTTTAGGGATTTAAATTTCCTGAGAAGATGAAGCTCAAATTTATGTATGTATGTATGTATGTATGTATTTATGTATGTACATATGTACGTATAAGGGGAATGAACTCAGGGGCACTCTACCATTGAGCCACATCCCCAGCCCTATTTTGTATTTTATTTCAAGACAGAGTCTCACTGAGTTGCTTAGCACCTTGCTGTTGGCTGAGGCTGGCTTTGAACTCACGATTCTCTATCTCAGCCTCCTGAGCCACTGGGATTACAGGCGTCTTAGAAGATATGGATAAACCTCTGGTATATTAGCTCTCAGAAGTTGTGGATAACTCTTTCAAGATTCTGATGATTCTTTGAACTTTGAAGTAAAAATAACAAGCCAGGTGAGTGGCACATGTTTATAATCCCAGCAACCTGGGAGGTTCAGGCAGAAGCATTACACGCTTAAGGTCAGCCTAGGCAATTTAGTAAGATCCTGTCTCAACATAAAAACAAAAAGGACTGGGGATGTTACCCCTAGTGATAGAGTGCCATGGATTCAATCCCCAATACCACCCCCCTTGTCACACACAAGATCAGAATAACAATAGAGCACTCTGGTTGTCCCAGGGACAGGGAAGGTGGAGGGATCTCTGGGTAGGTAGAAAAAAGAGCTGAGCAGGGATATAATTTAAGATTAACCACATTTGTCAAAATAAATCTAGAAGAGTAAATAGAGATAGTCCGGACCATTTGGGACCCTGAGTACCTGGGACAAGGGGACACACAATTACCTGCTGGGGCAGGGAAGACAAACACTCAGCCATGCGTTGCTAATACAACCCATTCTCTCCCACTGGGTCAGTTTAACCAACACATGCCTCTTGGTGAAAGTATCGTAAGCTCTTTGAAGAAAGAGAATGGGTTAAATTCTGTGACATCTTTAATATTTGGAGATGAGGAGAAAGTGTTAAAATGTCCTTCTTTTATGAAAAAATAGTGCTGTAATTTGTATCTTAAGTGTTCCCCAAAGTCCCATGTGGCAGACTGGCATGGTTGGGAGGTGGTAGAAAATTTAAGAGGTGATGTCTAATGGAAGGTCTTTAGGTCACTGGGGGTATGCCCTCAGAAGGAATGTAGTGAGACCCTGACCTTTCTTTTCCCTTTTGGCCCCCTGGCCATGAGGTGAGCAGATATGCTCCACCATGAACTCCTCATAATATTCTGCCTGTTATAGCCCAAAAGCAATAGGGCCAACAAATTGTGGGCTGAAACCTACAACCATGGGCTAAAATAAACCTTTTCTCTTTATAAGTTAATTATTTCAGGTATTTTGTACACTGATGAAAAACTGACTAACACAAATGCTATTATCAAAAATTAGTGATAAAAGTTTTGTGTTTTGTCTATATTTGAGATTTTTCTGTTCATTTAAAAAACATATACTAGTAGAGAATACAAGAATGGCAACTGCTGTGGCCTCCTCTGTGGAACCTGTTTCCTTGCACAGCTCAACAGGATTCCTAGCTTTCTTTCTAGGACATGACAGGCCTCTCCTACTACCTTTGTCCCACTCTTGTATTCTAGTGCAAGTCCAGACATTCTACCTTAGACACGAGCCATTGTGTGTGTTAGTGTGTGTTAAAGACTGAAGCATAGGGATCCTTTACGTTATCTTTAATGCACAATCACAAAATAGGACAGAAGTGGTCTCGAGTAGCAGAATAAAATCTACTTGGCCCATCTATGTTTTTCTTCCATGTGAATGCAAACAAGAATCAAACATCAAGCTCTTTGGTCTTGGGCCTAAGTTGTGGCGACATAGCTAAACGCACTAAGAAAGTCGGAATCATCGGTAAATATGGGACCCGCTATGGTGCCTCCCTCCGGAAAATGGTGAAGAAAATTGAAATCAGTCAGCACGCCAAGTACACTTGTTCTTTCTGTGGCAAAACCAAGATGAAGAGACAGGCTGTGGGGATCTGGCACTGGGGTTCCTGCATGAAAACAGTGGCTGGTGGCGCCTGGACCTACAATATCACTTCTGCCGTCACAGTCAAGTCTGCAGTCAGAAGGCTGAAGGAATTGAAAGACCAATAGAAAGTTCTACCATATAGCAAAAGTGTGGTTTATTGTTAATTGTATTAACTGGATTTTCTGATGTGAATTGCATTAATATTGCCCTTTCAAAAGATTTGTAAATTGAAACCCTTCTAATTTGAATTGGAAAATTTTGCTGAAATGGATTATTGTAATTCAGGTCTTTTTTCCTCAGTAGTCAGAAGATAATGTCATGAAACTAAGTCTTATGGCTTAGGTATATACTTAGCTTTGTTGTTGTTGTTGTTTTTTTAAAAAAACACTGTTCAACTACTCAGAGATACACTGCATAATTGTACACAATTTGTTTTAAAGGTAAAAATGCGCTAAAATACACAAAGGATATAGCTAAAAAAAAAAAAAAAAAACAGAAAAAAAAAGAATCAAACATCAGATTGAAGAAGCTTCTTGCCATACAATGTCAGCCCATGAATTGGTTTCTATGCCAACACTACGACAGGACCACCATAAAGCTAGAAAGGCAACATCCTATCGAGAGTTGGTCGTCTAACTATTTTCAGAAACACATTTGCAAATTTAGATCAGATGCCTTTTGAAGGACACAACTCTGTGATGAGGACATGAAATTCCAGTCTGCAAAGATCCTCTAGCATATTTTTAGGCAACAGGGTAGTCCCAGGCTTTGGTATCCAGAGTTCTGTCATAGGACACTGAGATTATGGTTAATAGGGCTGTAGAAGCCAAACTCCAGAAGGACTTTTATAGTGCATAACATTTTACAACACAGGGTACCCAAAGCTGCTTCAGGATATGGAAAACAGCCAGGCTTCAGGGGTCAGGCAACAGAGCCCCTATTAGGTCCCCTCCAGCTGCCAATAGCATCCTTACCTCTACCCTGCTCTTGACCTCCAGAGCTGATGACACTCATCCTCAATCGTTTGAGTAACGGAGGAGGGAGGACTAGGTTAACTGTACAAGTATGGCTCCCTCCTTGCCTCCCAAGTTCAGGAGCATTTCTAGCTGGAAAGATTTATAGCCTCTTTTGCTGGATAAAGTTCCACCCTCCAAAAACCAAAACAGTGGTTTTTAATCCCCATTTTAAGTCAAAAGGGATAAAAGAGACTGACATGGAGCTGCTGCTTAGCCCAAAGTCAGGACAGAGGGTAGTGGGAGACAGACCTGCAGCTATACCTCCTTGTCACCCCACATTGTGGCCTGAGACAGCTCCACACATAGGCTGAAAACTGTGGTCTTGACCTCAAAGATGCCCCCAGTCCATAGGGCAGGAGTGTACTTCCCAGGATTTTTAGTCTAGAGGTTTCAAATCTTCACTGTTCAGATTTAAAACCTGATGCTCCACAAGAAATCTCCCAACACCACTGCTCTGGAGCAGGGTTGAGGGAGGAATCCAGTCATCAAAGACCCCTAATGCAGTTTAGTCCAAACCTTTAAACTGGGAAATAGTGATTGAAAGAAACCATTAGATTTTCTAATGGGCATTGTTTTAGAAAAAGGATAAATGAAAATTGCATCACCCACAAGACTGGGTTAGGAGATTTCTCAAAAAATTTTCCCAAGAATTGGGTGCAGCAGGGGAAGGGGCTAGTACCTGAGGAGCAGGGCAGCAGGAGATCCATGACTACTGAGTCAGCCCCCTTGGTGTAGACATTGATCTCATCGGTGAGTGGGTGCCGGATCACCACAGACATCCTCTTGCGAATGGAGTCAAAGCCGAGCGTGTGCAAGAGTTCAAAAGTGAGCCTTCCTAGGTGGGGCAGCTCCACTGACACCTGGTCATGTAGCCGATCCACCAGTGCACAGTTGTAGGCCTTGGCTGCATACACCAGTGCTGCCTCGTCTGGGCTCTCGGCCTCAAACCTCAGCTCCTGCTTTGGCTGAGGCTCCTGGGGGCAGTTGGGTTCCCAGCTGTCTGCAGGGGTGCTGTAGCCATTGCTGGCAATGGCTGGTGCGGGCTGGCCCAGCCTCTCCTCCAGCCTCAAAAGCATGCTGTCATTGGACAGAGCGGACATGAAGCTGCACCCTGATTTGTGGCTGGACTTGGTGGTAGCCAGGCTCCCGATGCTGCTGCAGCCAGAGGTCAGGCGGCTGGGCGTGAACCTCCGGAGGAAATCTTCTATTGTCTTCACTGGAGACTTCAGCTCAAACCTTACCCTCACCTTCAAGAGAAGCAGTCAGAAGACAGGTGAAGGGATGATAGTATCCTCTGACTTTGCATAAAAGAATCAGAGAAGTGTGTTCACCATTGCATGGCATAAAACCTGGCTTTTTTTTTTTTTTTTTTTTGCCAATTATAAAGTCACTTAACAAAGATAATTTATTCCTTTAAATTATGTCCATAAAAATTTAAGTGTACAAATCACATTTCTAAGCCCAAAGAATCTTTTGCAACAAATTAAATATATAGACACTGGGTGTGGTGGTGCATGCATATAATCCCAGCAACTTGGGGGTCTGAGGCAGGGGGCCGGAAAGTTTAAGGCCAGCCTGGGAAACTTAGTAAGACTCTGTCTCAAAATAAAAAATAAAAAGGTTTGGGATATAGTTCAGTGGTAGAGTATCCCTGAGTTAAATCCCCAGTGCTATAAATACATAAATACATACTTAAACAAATTCAGGATCTAAATCATTAAAAAATACTTTAACTATAACAATAAGAAATAAAACAAAATGAGATATATAACAAATGTAGATATATATCTAAAATTGTTAAACTTTCCAAAAGTTTAATGATGGAGCAATGAGACCATACTTTAAAGAGCAAATGTTGAAACAACCAAAATATTAAGTTATTATTAAAACTTTGTGATTAAGTATAGTTGTCCAAAGTTGTGAATTATAGTACTAGCTTCCAGAAAGTCAGGTATTTGGTAAAGCAAGGCAAACAGAACCAGACTATGACAAAGGTGCCTTTTCTTTAGGCCTATGACTTGACTTATTCTTGTTTGTTGTGGATTGAATCCACAAGCCTACACTAAGCCTATACTCTTTCACTGAGATACTCCCCCAGGTCACATGTAATGACCTTATGTATGCTACACATTCAGGAGGGGAACGCACACATTCCTTCCACAGCTCCCGATAGCTCCAAATGCTCTTGAAGGTGGCACTCACCAATATGTGGCAACAGAAATGATCTGGAGAAATGTTCATTCTCAGGCTAAGGGTGGGCTAAATATTCCATTCCCTACATAGAACTCATAGCGTGTATAACTTTCAGAATGGCCTCAGTTGTGATGGGGTCTCTTACTTACTCAGTAATTGCTACATTGCTTCTGTCTGACAGGCAGGGTCTAACCTTGAAAACAGATACCCCATTCAGGGATGCGCCTGCCAGAAGGCTTTAATGCAGGGTGGTGGAAGATCCTGAAGGCCAGGTAAGGGATGCTGAGAGGCAGCTACATGCTATAGTAGGAAGCAGCTCCTGCCCAGGGCTGGCAGCACAAGCCTGTGGTTTCTGAGTGTCCAGACCTGTCCACTTGGGATCCACTTGGTGCACTGGGGCCTCAGCAGGCTGGCATAGCAGGAATAAGAGCACAGTGGGGTGGCAGCTGCTGTCAGATATGCTATCTCAGCAGAGAGCATGACCCACCCTATTCACCCCACATCACTTGCCAATGGCTCATCAGTGGAGCCTGCTGGAAGGGCTGATCCTGGAGGTTAGGAAGGTATAGGGACAGGTCTATGACACATCCAGCCCTCATACACCTTCCTTTTATCCATTCCAAAGTGCCTAGCTTCTAAATATATACACCCATGCTGACGCACAGCCCTCAAGCAACGTGGCCCACCTGCAGGACTTCCTAAGGAGTACTTGGATTATTCAGGATCCCTTCACACATCAAACCTTTCCTGTCTTAAGGGAAAGCCTTAATGTTGGGCCAATCCAAAACTAACTTGGGTACTTCTATTTCCACCACCCTAAGTAACCTGTGATTGATCCTTGACTACTTCTCCTTGAAGGACAATGTTAAACGTCTTTATTAACATTACATAATTTGCTGTGTGCCAAACCCGAATCTGAGCCCTTTCCATAAATCCTCACCACTGCCCCACATCCCAAAAAAGCACAGAGATGGGAACAACACGTCTAAAAGCCTTAAGTAAGGATTGAAGTCCAAGCATGTTGTCCCAAAGTCGGGGTACGCAATCCTTCCTTTCTCCTCTTCTTTGGTAATCTGAGACCTGAGACTCTGGGTAGGTCATATTGGGTAGCCTGCCTTCTGCCCCTGCTCAAGGCCAGGTAGCAGAAGAAGTACCAAGGCAGCTGGAGCCTCCTGAACTCACCTGTCCACCCTATAACAGGGTCCAGGTGGCCACTCTATGCCCTTCCTGTCTGAGGCACAGAAGGTGTCCCTGGCAATGTGTCCTCTCCCACATGGCCTCAGTCCTGACCTGTCCACTGCAGCCTGGGATGACACTACAGAACCAATGCACTGTTTCGCCCTGTGTGAAGCACCCTGCTACATCTTTCTTAAACCTGAGAGCAGCTCCTTGAAGGAAAGGGAAGCATGCTCACCCTCAGGAAGACTACCAGAAGGGTTTTTGAGAAGATCAAGGGCATCATGTGCTCTTGGGGATACTCCACAACTTGCCTTCTGTCGTGGCTGATCCGGGGATGTGACCACTACTGTATTGCAGATGGTAAGCGCAATGAAGAAATCAAAGACGTCAGACAGCTCTGGAGAAAGTTGGGCCAGAGGGTGCTCCTGGTGCCTTGATATGGCCAGGTACCTGTCACACTCGCTCACCTTCTCTAACAGCTTTGGATCAGGTGTAATATCTTTCTCCTGGGGAGAAAATGGAGACACATGTTGAGTCTGAACCAGTAAACTGCCAAGGATCTTCGTGCTTACCTATTTAAGGAGCCTTGGTTTTATTAAAAGGTATAAACAGAACTCCACCTCACATACACACTTATTTCATTTTATAATTTTACATTATATATAACTTTAATTGTATAAAATGTATCATTTACATATGGAAAAAATGCATATTCTTATGTATAGTAAATATATATTTCTTATGAAACAATATATCTAAGATATATTATTGCAAAATAACATGTGTCAGCCTAGAAAAATTCAACAAATTTGTATCCTATTATCCCACAAAATATTTACTTTTCAAAAATATGCTTCTGTATTTCCTTGCAGGCTTTTATCTCTATATTTAAATTTCACATAATCAAAATATGTTATAACAAATTGGCAGTTTCCATTTCCACCCAAAACATTATACTATCTGAAGTTTTCCATGGCTTTAAGGATTATATAAAAACACATTTTTTAATAACTTCAAAATGGATGGATATACCATCATTTATCTGACCATCTCTTGATCACTGGATAGTTTGACTTCTTTTCACCATTTTGCTGATATAAATAACATCTTGATAAACTTCTGCAAACACCAATCTTTGAATCATTAAATTACTACGTCAGAAAGTTTGAACACTTTTGACATGTGGTGCAGAAATGTTGTCAGGAAAACTTGTTCCAATACAGTTTCCCTTGGGTCTCCCAGAGACCCTTTTGGCATCCCCATGTAAACCCATTGATCGGAGTCCACAATTCTAGGCCACCCCATTTAAGTGGTGGCTTCTATGTGGGCATAGAAGGACATAAAAAATGAAGCAACTCACAATGTATTTTTCCCTCTGTTCTTAAAACATTTCATAAGTGAAAGTATCTTTTGGAATTTGTCTCTGGTTTCTCGAAATTTCCCTGCCTGATGGCGGTGGCCTATAAACGCATGGACAGCTGACAAGGCAAGGAAGAAAATAGTGCCACTCGATTTAGGCTCAAATAATTAACTACTTGAGGGGAGGGGATCGACTTTGCTTTTCCACAGTTGTCATTTTGCTCTGATGTTTTATTCATTTCATTTGGCAGGACAGCTTCTTCTCCATCGCCCTTGGTGGGTGGCTCACCTGGCAATCACCCAGCCATAGACGTATGGCAAAGAGGCTGTGTCAGTGTTTTGGAAAAGATACAACAGTGGGGAGAAGATACTGGCCAGAAAAACTTCTGCTAACTGAGCAGAGCCAAACGACCCAGCAAAAGCTTATTTGTATAATTAAATATAGACACCTTTGGTGATTGAAGAAAATGACAGTGGAAGAAAGCAGGAGGGCAGGCTGGGCATCCTCTCAAAGGGCCATGTGCCCGTGCCTGCACACTCACCATGGGGCTGCTGAAAGCTGTGTGCTTGGACAGCATGCTAGCCCTCTTGGCCTCAGCCCGGCTGCCTGTGCGCCAGTAGGACTTTGTACTCTGACTCCTGTGTAGGATCCGGACACTCTGGTGGCTCCCAATACTGCCACGCTGGGATGAGCCCCCCCTGGGCACCTCCTCCTCTTCTGAGTCTGCCTCCTGGTATCTGGCCAGACGCTGGGCTGTGAGGACAGGAACACAGAGTAAGAAATCATGGGAGCAGTTTGAGCAGGTTTAGCAGACTGAGCCAATTCAGGGCCTTTTAGGTTTCATGAGGATTTCGGCAGGGTGCCCAGAGCACTCAGTACCTTCACTTTCTAAAGGCAAGGCCACATTTAAGGGACTAACCACTGACAGAGGTTAGAGCATATTCTTGTTTATCTGAACTCTCAGGTCAGCCTAAGGAGGCTGATATTCTCAACCCCATTTCTCAGATGAACAGACCAAGCCTCATTTCAGAAAACTTAGGGGCTTGCTAAAGTCACAAGACACAGTCACAGAAGGATGATGGTGGCACCCAGGCCCAAAGGAAGACAAAGCCTGGATCCTTTCCAGTATGATACAGTGGTCTACTCACCCAACAAGTCAGGTGTGGGCAGGTCTTCTTTTAGGTAGAACCAAAGTGCACATTGGATTGGGCCAGCAGGTGGCCCGGAGGAAGCAGGGCAGAACGTGCAGGCCTGGCCTGCACAAGAGGACTTAAGGATTTGCCCATCATGCATGGGCTTATAGGGCCCACTTTCCTCACAGGGGCCTTCCAGGCAGATGAGGCATTGTGAATCTTTTGAAATAAATGTATGGGACTTCAGCTGGGATGAGAGCACTCATTGGTGCCAACCTCCTTGTCAAGGACAAGTGGACAGGGTGACCACTGGTGGGAGAAGGTGGGATGGGCAGGTATTCTCTCTGCAGGCAGAAGCCAAGCTCCAAATGCACTAGCTAGAAAATAGACACAATCACACGTCCAGGCTTTGTTCCTATGAAGTGCTGCAGATCAGGGAGGCTTAAACTCCTCCTAAGATCACGCACAGGAGGATCACTTACAGACAGGGTGATTGTGATGCTGCACTTGAGCCCTTAGGGGGCACTGTGGAGCAAAGTCCCTGAGGCCATGGGGGCATTTGGTAAGTAGTATGAAGAGTTGCTTGTTAACCAATGATCCTTAACAAATTTCCCTGGTTTTCCCAGTTAGGATGGCTTGCTTCTTCATAGATGAGCAACAAGGAGACTATTCATGAGAATTACCCATTCAAAATAAGCACTTAATTAGAACTTCAAGTGCATGCCGTGCTGGGCAGAACTACAAGGAATCTTTACACGAGGGAGCCTGCTGAGAAGCTGCCCAGAGAAAAGGATGCCCAAGATACTTATCAGCCATGTGGGAAAAGCCTATGTATCGAACACATCTTAAGAGACTTTCCTTTATAGATGAGAAATGGGGAGACAGAAGAGGAAGTCACCTGACCACTATTAGAAGGCTGATACAAGATTCCAGGCAGCAGGGATGTTTGATTCCTCTCAAACATCCTACCTGCTCTTAGGTGACACTAATCCCAGTTTGGTGACACTGGACAGCAAGAAAAGGCAAAGCCTGGACACAAGATTATGTCTACTTTCTAGCTAGTGCATTTGGAGCTTGGCTTCTTCCTGCAAAGGGAATACCTGCCCATCCCATCTCCTCCACCACTGGTTACCAGGTATCAGAGTTCAATGTAGCCACCTCTCAGGACTGCCTTCATGCCTCCCAGGATGTGGGGCCAGGGATGGGGCCAATGCTGGTGTGAGATATTTTCTGACTCCAGTGACTTCAATGAGACTTTTGAGGTCCTCATGGAAGAAGAGGGCAAGGTGGTTCAGGAACTACCTATCCCTGGGCATGCACAGCCAGTGGCCCCAGGTCATCAAAAAGAAGCACACCCATGGTCTGCATGACCAGTTATGGCATATGAGCTGGGCTCAGTGCTCAAAGGGAAATTTATCTGTATTGATTTACCAGTGAGTGATCAGATCATAGGATTAACTAGCTGAAGGTGCTCTCTGTCCGTCAACTGCTGATCCAGGCACTTCTGTAAAATGTTCTGTGGAGATGCATGGTTGGTTATTTCATTACTCACCAGAAATGCTCTCCTATTTTCTGAAGGCAACAGAACTCTTTAGTTCTGGTAAGCATTTAACAACTGTCAAAATCTTTCTGTGATTTCTCCCCATGGAGCCTCAGGTCCTGAATTTATTAATATTTTCAAAAATATAATATTTTTAATTGACAAATCATAATTATATACATTTACGGGATACAATGTGATGTTTTGATAGATGTATGCAATGTATGCATATCCATCACCTCACCTGCATATCATTTTTAAGGTGAGATGTCTGAAATTTACTTGTAGCTGTTTTGCAGCATACAACACCTAATTATTAACTACACATAGTCACTGCTATGCAATAGATATCAAAACCTGTCCTTTTTATCTGTCTGAAACTGATCTCAATTTCAGAAGGCTGCTGAAGAAAATGCTGCCTGGGAATGAGCTATTCTGCACAAATTTTAGCAGTGAGAGAAGGGGACCAGAAGGGAGGAACAGGGTCTAACGCAAGGAAGGGGTAGGGAGGATAGAAGGAGAGTGGAGAAAGTGTGGATAGGTTAATGTATGGAATACCATCACAGACAGTTTATTTTGGGTGGTGAATAAGACATTAAAGTGTATAAGTTCCTCTGCCTTCTGTTTTACTACAATTGCGTTAATTGTATATGGAGGAAGGTAGAGAATATCAAGATAATTCTTGATTTCATAAAAAATCCCAGATTTCTCATCAAATATCTCTAAAGAAGTTTCCTATTAATGCCCAATGGCTGCTCCATCTCCCCTATTCCCCATTTTATACAGGTTTCTTTATGTTATTTGTTGCAGTTATAGGAGGGAAATAAAGTCTTTGTTGCAGATCAGGGTGGCCTCGCTTGGAGGTGCTATGACCCTGAAAAATTATGAGTGCAGGACCAGTTCTCATTGCACCCTCTCCTGCCTGGGGTGGAGACTGCTGGTTTAGTCACACCCTTGGCTTAAGAAGTCGTGGCTCCCCTCAGCCTTCCTTCAGAGACAAAGGAGGCAGCAGAGGATAAGGAAAGGAGAGGTGGGAGGAGGGGCTGTCTGAGCAATCATAATCGGAAGTGAGGCGATTGATTTCTCGCCAGCTCCCACGGACATTTTGTTCCAAGGGAAAGAATGCAGCCTGAATTACCCAATGCCCTTCTAAAAATCTTTAGCTGATAACAGACAGATGAGTGACAACAGAAACATCTCTTTGTCCCTGGGTGTGACAGAGTGAAATGACTGCATGCCTCAGAAATGAGCTCCTTAAGGGTGCCTTGCCTGCTGCTGCACTTGCCCGACAGAAAATGAGTGCTGAAACATGCCTGCCATTCCACACACTGCAGTGAGCCTGGTAGTGTCAGCCTTTCATATAAATAGTGCCAGACATCAGGCTCCCGAGGTGCTCTGACAGCCATGTCTTTATGCTTCCTTGAAAATCAGCAATCCCTGAAGCTTGTGTGTGTGTGTGTGTGCGTGTGTGTGTGTTCACACACAGCATTGGATATAGCAGTTTTCTGGTCCAGCCCAAATAGAAAATCCCCCAGACTCACCATTTGCATCATGAGAATATTCTATGCCAGACACTGTGCATCTTCGGAAAACCATTTTATTCTCAGTTAAAGTGCCAGTTTTGTCTGAGAAGATATACTGTATCTGCCCTAAGTCTTCCGTGATGTTCAGAGCCCGACACTGCAGCTGAGAATCTGTCTCTTCATCGTACAACTCTATATCCTGGTTAATGAAGTACACTTGGCAAACTTTAACAATTTCAATGGAAACATATAAGGAAATAGGGATCAAAACCTAGAAGACACAAGGCACACAGGATGAATGACCGTGAGGACATGGAGCTGTAGAATTGGTCTTATCTATTTAAATGACAAATGACTACAACCAGGAGGAAGCAGGGACTATACTGTACCTTTAAGAGCTTAAATAGGTTGGTTTAGAGTCACTATTGGAAAAGGATTAAAGTATTGGCATAGAGTTTAAACTAGGACAGCCTATGATGCAACTGCAGAGCGGAAATCCACTATGGTGTCTGGAAGTGTGACCATGGCTTGGGCAGAAGCAAGCATTTTCGTATTACTAAATTGTGCTCGAGAGAGGCTAGGAAAGGAAAGAAAGGAGAGAGAGAGAGAAAGAAAAAAAATATGGCATAGTCAGAGTCTGCGTAAGCAAAGTCATCTCAAACCATGGCAATGTTTGACCCCCAGGCCTCCCTTGGGCCCCAGGTGATAGGAGCTGCCTGTCTCTCATGGACACAACCCCAGAGTTCAGACAACATCCACCAAAAAATGACATTTTTTTTTCAGAGCCTAGTTTTGTGTTAAAGCACCATTCCTTCAATCTTTTATAATATAGAATAAAGGGACAAAGGCTTTGCAAGAATTGTTTGCAGTCATGTCTTGAAATTTTTAGACCAACTTCCTTGAGGTTAGTATTTACTTTTTAGAGTCACAGCATTGAAATAATTTGTATAGGCCCAGAATATCATATTCAGAGTAACATGGTTCTCTGGGTAAATTAATTATGTTAATGAAATGCCAAATATTACCCTACCTCAAGACCAGAACAAATTTTGCATTTATATAAAAGGACTAATTTGGAAATTTAAATAAGGCTGTTTCCTGTATATGAAGCACAGATGATAAGGGAGAGCAGAGCTTCCCTCCTAGGTGAAGCTAAGTATACATCCTCTGGTTATTCTCTATATTCTCAAAAGGGTTGGTGCTGACTCTTGCTTCCCCTCTCACCCTTTGGAGTGCTGGGGACCATCCCTAATCTTTAACTACACTTTCTACACATAAAAGACTTTCAGTAACTGGGAGTTGTGAAGGAGGCATGTGAATAATATTAGCAACAACAACAACAAGTACTTATAAATGTGATAACCTGAATTGAATTGAATCCTGGAACAAACAAAAACCACATCAGTGGAAAGATAGGTGAGCTCTGAATGATGCAGTTTGAATTGTGTTCACGGCAAAGTACCCAAGTTATTTTCTTGTCTTTATAATACACTACAATAATATAACATGTTCACATTTTGGAGAAGCTATATGATGGAATTATGTGAGTTCTTTATGGGAGCTCTTTATGTTAGTCTTTGCAACTTTTCTGTAAATCTTAAAATTATTTCAAAATAAAATTTATTTTTAAACAAAGTAATTTGGGTAGGGGATTGCCTAATATAAGGCCCTGGGTTTGATCCCCAACACTGAAAAGAAAAAAATTGAAAGGAAAAACAATGACATAAAAATGATGACCAACACCAAGATTTCAAAGCATTAGGAATCTTAAGAAAAACAAAGGAGAACTTTTTAACTTGAAAAATCACCCAAGAATGAGAACCTATAAATAAGTGGAGAAATAAAAAGCAACACGTCAGGCAGATATATTTGTGGTTCTCCCAGATGCAGAAATTATAGGAAATTCTTAGCAGACTATTATGACTTTCAAGTTCTCTTGAGAAAAGTAAAGCAAGTATCATACGATGCTTAGTACTGTTACCTGCAGAACTATTATCATTGTCAAAAATGAGTAAACTGCTGCTGTGACTGGGGATAAAGAACTGCCGTCAGACTCAGGGACATCAAATAATGCTTTCTTATCTTGATACCGCTGTACCCACAATCCATGTCCTGTAGCAACATTCGAAGAGAAACATCATTCATCTGATAGAAAAAGTATGAATACTACTAGTATAAATTAAGCAAAACTTTTAAGATTACAGCACATTTAGGACAGAGGACATAGCACATATGGCTTTATTAGCCTGCCTTGCCATGTAAGAAAGTAAAAACACACAAGTATTTTTGGCATCCTTGATCAGATTTCTGGAAGGAGCTTGAAATTGGACTTATCCTCATACCAAAAGTTTCCTATTGTTGATGTGTAATAGTACCACTGGTCATAACGTAGGAATCATCTGTGTTTAGCAGTGTGAAGCACACAAAAAAGAATTTTGTAGTGTGTGTCTCACAAAAGACTGTCTCATGAAAAATCAGTGGGCTTTGGATATGCTTCCCATTATTGTTCCTTCTTGGAGATTCAAAGTTCACATTCAGAGAAGCCACAGCAATAGACACGATTTAACCGACTAGGTCCCACACCTATCCGATAACAGAAGTCTTTTTTGTGTTCTATATGCTTATGTCTTTTACCACTGAGCTCTCAGACCATGTCACACCTGTCTCGTGCATGTTGGCAGCTGAAGGTGAAGGTGAAGGTCCTGTACTGGGGCGTCAACATACTTCCCTACAAGGCTAATGTAAACTACAGCCCCTTCTTGGTATCCAAGTAATGTTTCTTTTTTCCTGTTTTCATGAAGTTCCCATTGTAACATTTGTGCTTCTTTTGCTATTGGCTTTAGTTTATCACCAGCTTTCTGATGCTTCTTTCACAGACTCATTATTACTGCTGCTGTGATGCATCCATTCTTCCATCCAAAGAGTTGTCAATTCAGAAAATAACATTACTCTGCCATCAATCATCTAGGCATCTCAATGTGGCCTGTGCTGATGCAAACAGCCCTTGAGTCCAAATCAGTGAAAAAATGTGTTTTAGAATGCTGGATCAGAATGAGTCAAGGCAGCCCACAGAGCTCGCCTGGAGGCTACTCAGCAGTGCCCATTCATTGGTGATCCATCTAGGAGACTTACCGACCGCTGAAAACAGAGACATACAAACGAGGAGAAGGACACACCAGAGCACGTCGCAGTTCATCTGCCTCTCAAGTTGGCTGCGCTTGTATCGGGGCCCGCTGTTGTTCAGCAGAGCCTTGGTTTCGTGTCCTGTTGGGGAAAAGGAAGAAATGTAGTGAACCAATGACTAACAGTTAAAGGACCAGTTGATGTGGATCCCATGGAATGAACCACTATGTTGCCACCCAATTATGCTTATATGACAATCTTGGTCAAAATAGCAGGGTATAAAATTAATCTTGCATATTTAACAATGGTGGGAAAATGAATGGAAATAAATATGCTATAAGGCCAAGAGAGAACACTTTTAGTTGAGGAATTATTAGAACAATTCTTACTTAAGCTCTTTTTGTATCCTAGTTGTCCCAAATTTCCTACAATGGTATATGCTACTCTTCCGGATAAAAATTAGGGAGAAATGTTTGAGAGCATACGGCACCACATGGCAGCACACGATCTAAAGTGCCTATACCTACCTGCATAGATGACGATGCCAACCACTGCTTCTGTATTCCTGATGGTACACCCTCGCAGCAGCAGGTTTTCCTTATACAGTCCAGCCTTCTTCCCATTATCGTGTATGCTATTGATGAATAATTGGCACATGTCATGTAATTGCATACAATTCCCAATCAGCACTAACTTAGGGAAGGAAGGCCCTGGAATAACTGGAAGCTGGACAGGTAAAGGGATCAGGGAGCCTCAAGTATGGGTGGCTTATCTTAGTGTGCCTCTACAAGAGCTGAGAAAAAGTTATTGTTCACTAGTAACTGGGCATCCAAAAGAGCTGGAAAGCCTGGTTCTTATTTATTTACTTTGTATCTTTCTTTTTTTAACTCTAGAAACTGACATAGCTAGAGAAGACCAAATGTGGAAAGCAGAGCAGAGTTGGGAAGCCAGACAAGGTTGGCTTTGCTAGGTGGTATATTATCTCCTGCTTCTCAAAGGAAAGGTTACTTCTAATCAGCACCTCATGTCATAAAAAAATACAAATATGCATCTGGAAAAGGGAATGATATTAGTTTGAGCAACAATTTTTTATATTTTCCCCTTATAAAAAAATCACAGTTATTAGAAATACTAATATATGTAATTTGAAATGTAAGCCCATGAAACAAGCTTCTAAATTGTTTCATTAGTATGTAGATTCAGAAGGGTAATCTAAGCTTAAGCTTCTGGTCTTCAAACTCATCCTCCTGGCTCACCAGTGACCTGTGCTGGATAGGACAGCCCCATGCTAGGACTACATTGGGACAGAAGAATCGCAGGAACCCAATGTACAAGTCTCAAGGGGGGGCCTTAGAGGCTTCCAGAACTACAGCCAAGCACAGTCTAACCTTCCCCAGGCAGTGACACTGAGAGAAGCACCTTCCAAAACACCACCTTTTCAGTAAACTCACCCCTCTGGGTACACCCACAATCAAAATGCCTCCACTGAGGTTCTTGGAAGCTTACCAGAGACCCTTGGAAGTCTTTCCCTTCTCCTAACTCCTAGCATGGTACCCAGTTACTAGGGAAATAATCAGAAAAGCTACACAATGCAATCAAAGCTAAAATGCATGCTGGGTGGTTCTTTTGCAAAGCAAATGCAAAGGAACACAGAGGTGGGGGAGATGCTCAATCAACACTGAGCTGAAAGTCCACTTTGGCAACTCTGAGATAGAGTAAAGTTGTACTTTAAAAAGAGATTCAAGACTGAAAACCTCACTGCCAGCTGAAGCATCCAGAAACCAGCCTGTATAAGATGATATTAACTACAAAGAAAGCCCTGCTTCACACTTTCCAAATGAGAGGACACCATAGCCACATTTCTGACATGGATGTCTCTCTAGAAACAGCTGGATATGAAAACAATTTGTCTGAAGTAACAGTAAAGAATGACTCATCTCAAAGCTCCAGTAATGCTTACTAGGAATAAGAGATAAACTCAAAAGAAACAAGAAAAATATCTATTTTAGATAAGCCTTCTTTGACAGCTTTTTAGAAACTACAGTCAATATGGGTTCTCAGCATTTGTAGATTCAACCAACCAGAATGAAAGATATTGAAAAAAAATATTTGACTGTACTGAACATTTTCAGATTTTTCACCATAATTCCCTTAACAATACAGTATAACAACTATTTACATAGCATTTACACTGTATTAGGTTATTATAAGTCATCTAGAGATGATTTAAAGTATACAGGAGAATGCACCCAGGTTATATGCAGATACCATTTTCTATTAGAGACTTCAGCATCTGCAGGTTTTGGTATCAGTGGAGGGTCCTGGAACCAATCCCCTGGAAACTGAGGGACAACCATGCTATGCTTCTAATCAAGCCAGACAGCAACTCATCACCAGGAAGTGCACTGACCTATATAAGAACCACAGCAGGCTGGGGTTGTAGCTCAATGGTAGAGTATTCACCTCGAATGTGGAAGGCACTGGGTTCTATCCTCAGCTCCGTTAAAAAAAATAATAATAAAATAAGGATATTGTGTTCATCTACAACCAAAAAACATTAAAAACAAACAAACAAACAAACAACAACAACAACAAAACAACCCACAGCTCTTTGTGACCAGCTCATCACAAGTGGAAGGAAGGCTGGAAAACAGCAGTACCCAGGGGAGTCCCAGCATGCAGCCGCAATGCCGTGATGCGAGCACACACAGCAGTGGGGGTGGCAAAGGGCACCTGCCTTAGACTTCTGAAAGGGAGAGTCCCAGATAACAGTGGAACAGACCCAGGGCCATGCAAGCATGAGTCTCAATTCCATGAAGCTGCACACAAGAACGTGAGCCCATCAAGCTATACTCAGCACTTCCTCCTTTGAGATTCAAAGTTCACATTATAGATTCAGAGAAGCAACAGCATGGGCTGAACTGTGTCCTCCCTGAGATTCAGATGTTGAAGTCCCAATTTCCAGGACCTTAGGATATTACTGGAATTTGAAGACAGGGTCTTTAAAACAAGAAATTAAGTTTAAAAAGGGCCATTAGGGCAGGACTTAATCTAATCAGAGTGGTAACCTTAAAAGAAGAGATTAGGGGCAGAAGATGTGGCTGTGCATAAGTGCTTGCCTGATATGCTCAAGGGTTCAATTCCCAGCACCAAACTGGGGTAGAAAAAAAAGACAACATTAGAACAAAGGCACATAGACAGAGGGACAATCATGGGAAGACATAAGGGGCAAAAGGACATCCACAAGCCAAGCAGAGGCATCTCAGGAGAAAGCAACTTGCTGATACATTGGTCTTAGACTTCCAGGCTCTAGATTGCAAGAAAATAAACTTCTGTTGTCAAAGCTGCCCAGTCTGTGGTGATTCGTTATGGCAGCCTTGCCAACTGAATACATCCTTTAACATTTAATCTAAGCTACCTCGAAGAGTTCATCTAGTTCAAGTCCCCAGGCTTCTTAACTCATCAAACCAATCTCTTCTAAATCAAAACTGTCCAGAAGTAAAAATTTATGAGAGTACTGTCTGATGGTACCATGTAGCATGCACTAAAAAGTGCCATATGCAGGATCTTTGGGAAATGGCAAGTTCAGCTAATAAAAGACCTGCTCAGCTTTTCTCTCTTGAAAGATGTTCCATTTCTGGTGACTGCACTTGCTGTTGGGAATGGCTCTTATGTGTCTGAGTCCCAGTATGTGAAGGAAGGTGAGTTCTAGCAATGACCAACATGCTGACAAGCACCTGCAACAGGGTTGGAATCTATCCATTCAGAAACAGGAACACAAGGCATTCCTGTGCCCATATACCTCCCCCCAGGTCTAAGGGTTGCAATATCAAGTGCCAGAACCTTGAAGAGAGTTTTCAGGCTGTGCTTCCCCCAGGGTTATCATCTGCAACACTCAGAGACCTGGGTTTTCCTCTCTGCTTTACCCTGGTTAGTGGCTCCACATCAGCCATAAGGAGCAGAAGGACATCCACAAGCCAAGCAGAGGCACCTCAGGAGAAAGCAACTTGCTGATACATTGGTTGAGGTTGCTGGACCAGCAACCTCAGTGTTATTAATGCCTTGTTTTTCCATCCATTCTACCATCAGTTCTCAATAGCAACCTCCTCACTGGCTATTTCTCTAATCCAGGGCCTCCTTCTCACCTAATTCATTGCCCTAATTCAGGTTACCCACATTTTTCCCCCCCGCTGGAGCCTGCAGCACACCATTGCTAGCCTCAACACCATCAGCCTGGGTCCTTCATATCTCACAGTCAGAAGAGCAATTTACCATGACATCTCTGTTGTTTGTACCCCAACAAGCAGGCTCTGGGCTCCTGATGGCATTCAATGCTCACACTAGCCCTATGTGGTTGCAAATGCTTCTGCAGCATCAGGAAGAAAAGCTCAAAACCCTGCTCTGTGGACTCTTACTTTGGGGTAAAAATGGTAACCAGAAGAGATCAGGGGGGCTCTACTGATATTAGGCAAACAGCTTTGAATCCAAAATCTCCCAAAAGATGAACAAAGTCATCTTATAAAGAAAGAGTGGATTCAACAGGAAGACATAACAAGTATATATGCATCCAAACATCAAAGCACCTAAATATATAAAACAAACATTGATAGTTCTGAAGAGAAAAATAGGCAACTGAATTTATAATGTGAATTGGAAATTTACATCAGATGACCAGACAGCCTCTTTTGCTTCATCCTTTAGGGGAAAATGCAAATGTTTCACTGAGTTGTGGTTTCAAAGATCACTATACAACATGAAGCTGACTGAACACAGTCAAATGGAGTCACCCTAAGCCAAGTCTCCATTCATAAGGGGCCTGTATGTGCAGCTGTGATGCCCTGGGGCAGAGCCCTGAAAGAGGTGAAGAATATTTCTATTTCCAGTTTCTAACTGAAGATTTCATATAAAGATCATTTGAAACAACACAGGTCTTTTAAGTGTTCTTAACCCTTTTTTTCTAATAGCATGAGATTTAGTTTACATTCAGTTATTTAAAGTACATAGTTCACTGGAGCTTTTTGTTGCTATTTTGTAAATTGATAATTGTGCAACTACCACCAGCAGCTAATTTGCGAACATTTTCATCATCTCCAAAAGAAACCAAATACCCATTAGCAGTCACTCCCCATTCCTATTCCACTCCCCTCCTCTCAAGCCCTAACAACCTCTGATCCCCTATCTGTATCTATAAGATTGTCCTACCGCAGATATCTCACATGAGTGGAACCATACACTAAAGCTAGCACAGAGTGGTTGCACGATATATTCTAATTCATGTGGTATTTCACATATTTTCTTTCATTTGTTTCTCAGGTCAGCCTGTGAAGTTGAGGGGGTAGCCAATGTTAACCACAAAATTCAAAGGTGGAGGATCAGAAATGCAGAGTAAATTTCTAAGGTCACCTGCCCCAGCAATGGGGAGAGCTTAACTTCAGACTTGGGTTTTCTTGCTGCTATAAACCCAAACTTAGCTCTGCAAATGGCTAAGATTTTGAGTTTGGATTGGCTGGTCCAAGAAAAGAACAAAACTTGCTGGCATGCCTGTTGAGGAGTTTGCCATCCATGGTTCCCTGGCATGATGAAGTTACTTGCATGTAGCCACTGTCTCACAGAGGCTAAAGGGAGGCCACCCTGAGATGATAACAAACACACAAGCCAGCCAACCAGGAACTGGCTCTGCAGTCTCCATGACAGATCTGCTCCCCAGGTTAGTTCCCTGCTCCTAGCATTATTGGGATGAGTGTGAATCAACCTCCTTTTCTCTGACCTCCTTCTCTCTATCCAGGATAGAACATGGGAATCCAGCATGAGCAGGCCCACTCCCTGCTCAGGACAGCAGTCCTCAGCATGAGGCTGCCCTGCTCCCTTTGCTAATGCCCTGGATCCCCTGACCTCGCTGATCCTCCCTTTGTATTCTTTCTGGATCTGAGCTTCAGCCTTGATGAGGCTGACGGTGTGCCACAGTCACAAGAAAACCTTTCAGACAATGCTATCCATAGGCTCCAAAGACCCTGCCTGAGTTAGTCTGGCTGGAAGAGGGGCCTGTGGGCACACTGTCAATCCTGTGGCAAATCCGAACCACCTCATCTGGTAGAGATAGCAAATCAGTTAAATGGGGTTACATATGCAGAGGTCTGTGCATATGTAGACAGCCATATGTATTTCATTATAGTCAGACAATAGACTAACACAATTCCTGGCCCACATTATTTTGCTCAAACTCTCTGCCCTTCCTAGGCCCAGGCTCTGGGGGACCATCAGGGTAGGTAAACAGGGTAGAAAAACAAAGGGGAAGGCAAGATGATTAGAGAACGGAGCAGAAAGGATTTCGTTCCCTTCTCAGCAGGTCTTTCTCAGGAAATGTACCCATGAGGACAACCATGCTGGGAACACTTAATGTTAGCATTGTTGGAAAAGTCTGACCAGGCCTTTCAGAACAATGTCTGTTCAAAAGACTGTTTCCACAGTGCCCAGGGGAGAGAAACAGGATGGAGATATCAAGACAGCTGAAGGCTGGGTACTGGGTTAATTGAGAAGCCACAAGATACCAGCCTCACTGAGGGCCAGCCCCTCATGCACAGGGATCACACGTCCCCCTCACAAGCACCTAAGGACTCTATGAGCCTGGGTTTTTATTTTTGTTTTGTTTTTTCCTACCTTTTCTCTTTCTAACTCTTCTGTATTTGAGGCCTTCTTTCTGGTGACAACCCTCCTCTTTAAGTCACACTTCTAGAAACAGTGGTTGAGCAATGTCTCTTCCTCTCCTATATACTGGAGCTATAACTCTCAGACTACTGAAATGACTTAGTTGTCACCTTCCTTAGGCTTTCTGTGGAACCCAGGGTACTGCAGATCTCCTTTCAATGTCGCTGCTGTGCCTCCTCCCCTGGGTATCACCCTTGTGATGGCTTCCCCATCATATCAAGGTGACTGTTCCTAACTTTGGGGATTACTTTGTCTTCATTCCTTTCTTTTCTTTCCTTACTGTCTCATATGGCCTGGCTTCTTCTCTAACTTTGAATATGACCTGTAGGTAGAGGGTCTTCAAATTTTTATCTCTAGCTCCTACCCTGTCCTCAATTCCTGCTATGGTTTGGAGGGAATGTGGGTAATCCCTCATGAATTCAAGTGCATGAAGCCTGACCCCCACTGTGTTGATGTTAAGAGGCAATGGGACCTGTGTAGGGGTGGGGCCTAGAGGGAGGGGATTACTGGCCCCTCCTCAACCTCTGGCTTCCTATCTGGTGATGTGATCTCTCCCTCTCACATACACTCCCACCATGATGCCATCCACCACGAGAGACACAGCCAGAGGGTTCTCACCATAGTCTGCAGCATACTGCACTTACTGTGCTTTAAACAAACCTCTCCATAAGTACCCAGCCTCAGGTATTTCATTATAGTCAGACAACAGACTAACACAATTCCTGACCCATATTATTTTGCTGTCAGCTGATCACTGTGCCTTATGCATTTGCCGCATCCTCAAACTCAGGAAACCTCAAACCCAGGAAACCTCAAACCCATCTTCCTTCTTCCTGTGGTTCTTACACACACACACACACACACACACACAGATAAGCCATTCTCCCAATCACCTTTTCCACTAATCTCCCTCCTGAAGATCACTTGAGTAACTCAGCTACCTGTACCATCTCCTGACCCTTCTCATCTCTTGCTCCGTATTATTATTTATAATAGTATTTTTAATAAAGCAGCCTCAATGATAGTGGTCAATATTTATTGAACACCTATCATGTTTGAAAACTTTCTGTGTATTAAATTAACTGAACTTTCATTGACACAGGGAATGTCCTAAATTATCCTCATTGTATAGATGAGTGATTGTGGGTGAGTGACTCACCCAGGGTTATCTAGCTAGTAAGTGTGGGCTCCGGAGCCTCGAAGCCTTAGCACCAAAGAGGACTTGTTTAATGCCCAGCTATCTTCAGAAACCCAGTACCTATTCTAGCTGGCTTGGGCCCGGGGGATTCACAGAGCCTCTGTAAATGGTACCAAGGGCTTGAACTCCTGGGGCAATTGGTTAAGGAAGCCTGGAGAAGACAGCCCAGGAAAGGACAGAGACCAGAAATTCACAGCAGACTGGAACATATGGGTAATTGAGTGTTCTCCCCCCAGATATTGTCGACTATATGTTAAGGTTTGTTCTTAGGAGTTTTACCCCCCTTTAGCTGTTTCCTTTAAGTGATGGCCTAACATTTTCCAAGTTCTGATCCTCAGAGCAATTTCAGTGGGTGACTGAGCCATCACACTTAGCTACAGATGCACTTCACCTTTCACTGTGAAGTCTTCCATGATGCACTAACCCCCAACATCTCTGCATGCCTACTGTGTGTGGGGCACAGTCAGCCATGCCAGATGACTCAGAAATTACAAGATTCAAGTTTATTGAAAGCTCTTGGAGATAGAACCCATTTTCAGAAGCAGAACACCCTGCCCCTCCGTAACTGTAGAGAGGCCACTCTGTACCTGGACTACTAAGCAGTAGCCTGGGCTCAACTGTTAAGTTTGAGCTTGAGAGCAGGAAAGCAGCAGGGAGAAGGCCCCATATCTTCCAGATGGGAGCTAAGTCTGCAGAGTCCACTGATGTACAAAAGGTCAGTGAATCAGGGCAGGTCAAACCTAATGTCCTTTATGTCCTTGTCACCTTCCTCATTCTCTTTGAAATTGTCCCCATAGTTCTAGTCTGTAATTCAGCAACTCCATCTCAAAATGCTGTATTCTCTTCCATTTTCTCTCCCCATACTAACCAACTGGACTATTTATCCACATTTTTATTTTTTCTCCTTTGGAGTAAGAAATGGTGTTGGACTTTGGACGTATTGTATCTACATTTCTTATTTGTGTGTTTTTGTTTATTAATCTTTCTTTTCTCCTAACTTAAATAAAATAAATATGAAGGCAGAATTCTCTGTCTGTTGAGTCACTGTACTATATCCAGAGCACTGGCCAGTGCCTAGCATGTAAGTACTTGTTCAATGACTGACTTACTAAAGGAAGGAATGAGCTCCCAACCAGGTTCCTCCTGCATGGCTCCAGCTGCCATTTTCTGAGTCTACATGTAAGCCATCACACTTCCCTTGTCATGTCCCCTACCTGCTTGGTGCTGACCAGGTAGGAGAAACACTCACACTCATTACAAGGACATTGATAGTTGCTACTGCTGACAGGATCTTATGAACTTGTTCAAAAAGCAGCCCAGAAGGTTCACATGTTGGGTAGCATTCCCACAAGATTATACCATGTGGCAAAGAACATTTAAGACCTATTTTATAACTCTGTGCGTGCATGCGTCCGTGTGTGTGTGTGTGTGTGTGTACTTTACCAAGCAGAATGATAAGCAGAGGAAGATGCACGATACTCACATGCAACCACGAAACCTAGTCAGGTCATTGTTTGGCTTCTCACACTCGATTACACTGGTGAACGTCAAAGGATTGAATTCGGAGACCTAAAATAACAGCACGTACACATTAGAGAAATCTGAGATAAGGCTGCTCAGTTCCAAAAGGCACTTTTATTCTTTCAGTCTTGCGTCCATGGCTGGGAAATCTCATGCTTGAACTCTGCTTAAGAAATCTCTGCAGAATGTCAATGATCATATGCACTTAACCCATGCTTTCTCATTTTTATAATGAATAATAACTCATCATTTTAACCAACCAATTAGTAGATCAGTACTGGTTAATAAGTGAGCCAAGATGATTATGGCTTTAATGTAAAAAAAAAAAAAAGAGAATTTCAGATCACAGCAAAGAAAACCACCAATGATGAAAAGGGATAAATGAGTTGATTTTTTTTTTTTCGTTTTTTCAAGACAGGTCAGCGCCTTCCAAGTTTCTATATATATTTAAGGAAGCAAATTCTATCTGAAAAACAGGAACTCATACTAAAATACCATTTCCTCAATGTATACTAAAAAATCTTCATGGACCTTTGCTGACATAGATTTAAAGAGCCTATGTGTGAACCAACAGTTCCTTTATTATTCTTCTGCATTAAAAAAAAAAAAAAGACCGTTTGCTAGGTAGATGTGGTGGTACACACCTGTGATTCTAAGTCCACAGGAGGCTGAGGTAGGAGGATCATAAGTTGGAGGCCAGCCTTGTATCACAATTTAAAAAAAAAAAAAAAAAAGAGCCGTGGAGGGGTTTCAATGGTAGAGCCCTTTCCTATCTTTATGAGACCCTGAGTTCTATCCCCAGTACTACCCCACCCACCCCAAAATGACAGTTAACTACAAAGAAAATTTTTTAATGTGGAGTTTGCAACTGATAGATGTGAAGAGATCAAAAGTGGAAGGAGAGAAGGGAGGAAGAAAGGAGAGAAATATAGGGAAGGAGTCTTTAGTATAAATAACTTGAGTGTAATTAATGGATTTATTTTTATTAGTCCTCTGGTCAGGCTGTCATAATGTTTTCTCTATCAAGTGTCACATTGTGGTAAAAAAAGGAACTATCTTTGCTCACACAAGCATATCATCAGAAAGAAATTGCCAGGGGCTAACAATCACAGGAAGGATATAAACACTGTTGATATCACTCTAGATAATTATTATTCTACTATGACAATGCATTTTTTCTGCATAGAATACAGCCATAAAGGTAATAATTCAAAACTTACGTAGTACTGTTTTCCAATGTATGTGCATTAAAATGAGGACTCCCCAGGTAATAGTAGCTGAGTGCAATAACTGAAATGCTATTTTATTATTTGTCTACTTTGCAGTGCTGGGAGTGAAGCCCAGGGCCTTGCACATGTGAGCAAGCTCTCTACCACTGGGCCATGTCCCTAACACACGAAATGCTGTTTTAAAAGGCTCTTAAAGTTTCATTAGCCATCTGTCCCTTTCTTTGGACTGAAATGGCCTTGCATTCTGTTTGCAGAGAGAGGCTGTTTCAGAGTCCTGTGTTTATTTAAAGCTGTGTGAATTATCTTGACACTGGTGGACTAATTTTTACAGGGTAGACATTTGCAGATGCAGAGTACAAGATGGCCATGAAGGGAGTGGGCTCCAGAGAACACTAGGGTTATTCTTGGCAGACTAGGAGGGTAGGACTTAAAATATTCTGTCTCTGTTTATTATTCTTTCTCTCTAAGAAAAATGTAATGTACACGGCTCAGAGACAGAAGGACATTCTGTCTCTGGAACTTTCAGAGCCGCATTTGTAATGTTCTTCTACAATCATGTGACTCAGAAGCACACATGGCCAAGGCATGGTCCGGGCCTTGGCTTCATCTGGAATTGCCAAGAATTTTGAGGATTGTTAGAGCTGGAGAGAACTTCAGAGACTGTTAGGCTCAAGCAAACTCCCCTTACCTCCAAAATTCATACATTGAAGTCCTTACCTCAGTACCTCAGAAAGAGCCTCTAATTGTAAAGACCCCTTTCTGGTAGTAATTTAAGCTAAAGTGAGATCATGAGGGGGGCTCTAATCCATCAGGACTGGTGTCCTTATAAGCAGAAGAGAATACAAACACACGGAGGGATGACCATGTGAAGACCCAGGAAAATGACCCTCCACAGGGAGGAGATGAGCCAAAAAGAGAGGCCTCAGAAGAACCAACCCTGATGTCACCTTGAACTTGGATTTCGAACTTCTGAAATCATGAGATAATGAATACTTAATGTTTAAGCTGCCCTGTCCGTTGCAACCCTAGCAAATAATACAGGGATCATCCTTGAGTTTTTCATTTAAAAAAGCATTTCATATCCAAAGCACACATTTTAGGTAAGGAAACTTCTATTAACACTGAGTTTTCCCTCACTATAGGCAATATGGTAACACTCCTTCATTTAAGAAGTATACTTATTTATTGTTCCATTTACCTGCCACATTCCAAATCAGCTTCAAGGTCATGCCCTGGTTATTCATCAGCCAAACTTTTGTCAACACTGCCCCCTATCCCACCCTACAGCCTGGACCCTAGTCTAGTCTTCTGTGGTAAACCCACTAGCTTCATTTCTTAAAAAAAAAAAAAGGTGTATAGTTGGGGAAGATCAAAACACTCTCGAGATGTCTTGTGGTAATGGCTCCAAACTGTGTGAATGAACTTAATGCCACTGATCTACACACTTAAAAATGGTTAACATGGTGCATTTTCTACAATAAAAGAATATGAAAAGCAGATGTAAACAAACATTGAGAATTGATTATGAGAAATGAATTAATGATTAAGTAGAACATAGCCCAGAATTCTGGGACAATTTAGCACAAATATTAAAAAAAAAAATGTCTCACACGTAAATCATTCTTCTTCTTGTTTCCTTTCTTTCTCTCTTTCTCCTCCCCTCCCCAAGTTTGAACCCAGGGCCTCACACATGCTAACCATGTGATCTACCACTGAGCTACAGCCCCCAGCCTGCATAACTAATTCTTTTTTTTTTTTAGAGAATGTAATATAATGTACATGGCTCAAAAACAGAGAGAGAGAGAGAGAGAGAGAGAATTTATTTATTTATTTATTTTTTAAAATTTTATTTTAGTTATCGGTGGACACAACATCTTTTATTTTATTTTTATGTGGTGCTGAGGATCGAACCCAGCGCCCCGCACATGCCAGGCGAGCGTGCTACCACTTGAGTCACATCCCCAGCCCAACATAAGTAATTCTTAAGGTCACCACTGTAATATATCATGGTCATCATCATCAAGACAGTTAAGAGGGACTGGGGCTGTAGCTCAGTGGTAGAGTGCTTGCCTAGCATGCGTGAGGTACTGGGTTTAATCCTCAGCAACATAAAAAATAAATAGATTAATAGATAAATAGATAAATAAATAAATAAATAAATAATATTTTCTTAAAAAAAGACAGTTAAGAGTTTTTGATGCCTTGCTAAATACCAGGCATTGTGCTATGTGTGATGCTACTATCTTACAACACTGTTATGAGATTGGTTTTTGCACTACTGATCATTTAGGATCATTAAGAACCATGCCTAAGGCCATGGCAACTTTCAAGTGACTGCCTTAAAGCTTCTCTGGCCTCTGATATATCCAGCTCAGTGGGCTGATGCTCACTGAGAGGATCTTGCTTCCACAGGAAAAGATTATGGCACATCAAATAAGCCAAAAAGTGTTCAAGGGATTTTATAGACATTCCCCCCCAAATTTAAAATGTACCTTAATGTTTTAATGTATTCAAAAATATGTTTCAGTTAAATGTACCCTGGTCCAATTGTTGCTACTCTCTTCCCATATTCATTAATGCCTGTGGTGAAGGGTTAACAAAGCTTACCCAAAATTTGAGTAAAAAATCATCAGTGCTGAGAGATTTAGTCCTGGTTGTTCTGGTTAATAAGTATGAGACTTTAAACAAAACAAAACAAAACAAAACAAAAAAAAAAAAAGAGAGAGAGAGAGAGAGAGGAGGGGGCATCTGGAGTTGGATTCCCAATGCCTTTGTAATCCTACAAATCCACAAGCCTCTCTGATGTGAAGTAGTGTTTGTGATGGCTCACTACAGCAGAGACAGCATTACCCACAAGAATGCTGCTCACGCATGCAGGCTCAAATCAAAGCTACTGCCCTCTGCAGCTCAGCCACAGCACACCAAGTATCCAGGACTACATGTAGCTGAGGACAGGAAGACGCACACACTGCAAAGCAAACAGGTTCAAATAAGTGCTTCACTCGTAATACAATGCTTGCAGTTTCTGCTGCTCTCCTCTGAAGTGCCGTTGGATAAATGTATTTATGCTGACCTTATTAGGTGGAATGGGAGAGGTAAGGTGGTGATACAGCAGCAAGTCTTCCAGCTCTGCACTGAACTTGCAATTCTGCTAAAAATTGAAACAGCTTGGAGAGTTGAGTCACTAAAGTGGACCCAAGGATATCCTGAGCCCTGAAGCAGGCTTCCTCTTGATGCTCCATAGTTCCTCCAGGTAGAAAAGGTATCTGGACAGTTGCTGTGTCCCCTGTTCAATCACATGAGGATATACAAGTGTAATTCAGCAGTACCTAGACTATTAGTTAGGTGAATGCTAGATCCATAGGGAAGATTCTATCACTAACACT
Source organism: Marmota monax (assembly GCF_021218885.2). NCBI lineage: Eukaryota > Metazoa > Chordata > Mammalia > Rodentia > Sciuridae > Marmota > Marmota monax. Next base: position 3,233,030 of record NW_026695200.1, on the reverse strand, counting down.
ACATAGTCAGGCCCTCTGCATCTAGATTCAAACCATCTTAGATTCAGCCATCAGAGGACCAAAAATATTCAGAAAAAAATATTGCGCCTATACTGAACATGTACAAAATGTTTTCTTGTTATTATTCCTTTAAAATAGAATTAGGTCTTACAAATTATCTAGGAAAAAATTTAAAGTACATAGAAAGATATGCATAGGTTATATGCAAATACCACCCCATTTTATAAGTGGAAGTTAAGCATGTGCAGACTTTGGTATCCTTGGGATGTGGGTGAGGAGATCTTGAAGCCAATTCCCAGTAGGTACTGAAGGAAGACTATATTTCACATTTGCATTCATTCAATTCTTAATATTTATCCAATAAAAGCAAAAGTGATTTTTTTCTATCTTAAAACAGAAGCAGTAATATCCAAAAGTAATGTCCATTAAAGCAGATACTATTATTTTTTCTACCATTAAAGAAATAAAGTAAACCAGTTTACCTGGCTTCAATTTAGGAGGTAAGCAGGTGGCAAAAGTGCGCACTTGAGGTATCTGCAGGTGCACTGGCATCAGGGACCTGGCCAAACTCTCCGGATACTTCCTAGTGAGATTATCTGTCCTAGCCTCTGCATGACCTGGGCACTGAGGAGTCTGGTGGGAAACTGCACAGAGTACAGCAGCAGCATGTAGCTCAGTTGCCCCGGCAGGTTGGGAAGGGTCACTGCCTGGCATTCACAAGGAGACAAGGAAAACATACCTGTTCCTCTGTCCCTACATCGGGACCCTGTTCTAAAGATGCCCTTTGTACCACCAGTCATGATATTCCTGGCTACAAAGATCTCCAGGACCCTCCTCTACCTCCAGCCTTAACATCACCTCCAGTTATCAGACACAGAAGATTCTCTGGTGCAGAAGCACAATTCCTCTACCTGCCCTTTTGGGTTAGATCTCACCACTTGTTGCAGGTCTGTCTTGGAACCAAGTGATCATGGCCCCAACACAAATGTCCAAACTTCTCTGGGTGTGGCTGGGGCTAACTCTCATTCTTAAGCCTTTCCTAGATGAAAGGTCCCCTGAGACCATCTCACAGCCTGGCACACACATGGTCATGGGTGACCAATGTTTACTCTGGAAGGATCCCATGTACCACACACTTCTGAATTGTTACAGAGCTCTGTGCTGGGTTCTTGGGGGCCTATGCCCCTGCTTACTGCTTGATCCACAGTCAGTAGCCCCCTCACTTGATGCTAGGGAGTGGGGGAATTTGCCAAGAGAGCCTAGGAGGGGTTCTCTGATGTTCTAGAAAGTATAGTTTCTCTTTTACAAGTGCAAGCACATTTCATTTGACAGCAATACAATATGATTTCTTCACAGACTTTAATCTAATTATTTATTGGCAATAGGTGAAGAATACCTCAACTAATTTAGGCAAATCATTTTAACACACATTAATGAAATAATTACCCCAACTCTTTTGTTTTGTACTTTCAATCCAATTTCTATCTACCATGTGCCGGTGTGTGTTGTGGGAACTTAAAGGAGGGCAGACAGAATGAGTGAATAAATGCACAAATTTACTTATTCCTTGTTAAGATTATACTGTCAAAACAACATTTTTCAACTTGTTAACTTGAAAAAGCAAATAGGCTGTCCTGTCTATTGCAGGGTCCCATGGCCCATAGAAGGTGCTGGATCCTATTTATTAAATAAACAAATGCCCCCAATAAAGCCATAGACATTCTTGTGCTCATAGAAGAATATGGCAAACATATAAGAATACTTAAAGCAATCATTTTTTCCAATCAGTTTCACAGATTCAGTGTTTATATTAGCACTTTGTGCTCCAACACAAATACTGAATACAAACAATTTTTAAAAAATATTTAAATAATGATTTAATCTCCAATGATAGAAGTTGTGATTGCAACATTTAAGGCACCCTAAATACAGATGTGCAGAAGCAGGTGGGCATGGCAGTCCATGACAAAGCTCTCGACTGCTTGTACGTGATATATTCGTGACACTATCTGAAAGTCATACCCCTTCTTGATATCATCAGTGTCTCCAGGGTAACAAAGCTGACAGGGTTGATGAAGATGGCATCCGGACCTTCACAGTCCTTCCACAGAAGGACTTCACATTCCTCACACCTCAGGGAGCTTCTGGAAAGCACAACACCTTTGGCAGTTCTTGGGGAAATGGACCAAAGGGTGTCTGGGTTGCTGCCTTCTTTTTCTAAATGCAAATTTCCCTGTCATAAGCACAAGCATTAGAGATCAAGTGGTCTTTTCTTTGTTTGAGAATAGAAAGCCAACTTTTCCCTCCGTGAGTCTGACTCGAGAACAAGGGAGCCAGACCTCCCTCCCTTCTCTACCCTTTCATCCTTTGTTCCCTTGCCTTCTTGCTGTTTCACAGCCAAAAAGCCTCTAAGCTTTCCTTTAGATGGTGGCAAAATTCAAAGGCTCAGAATACTGGGCTTGAGCCTGAATTCTCAAAATCAAAAGCTTTCCTTTCCCTCCTGGCCATAAATGCTTTGTGCTGCCTTAGTGGGCTGTGGTTGTCAGCAGAGCCCCATGATTTCTTTTATCAACGTGTATAAGGGTATCAAGGACTGGCTTGCATTCAGACAGTAAGTAATGAGAGTTATTTTACAGAACACCCAAATGAGGGCTATTCTTTAAAATAGCCCTCCTTGAAAGAATATATACTTATTCCAATATGGTGGCACTGCATGAAACACATCTGCAGCAACAATGCTGAGCTCATCTGCACAGCAAGGGTAGAAGTCAGCTTGTCTGCTTCACAGCCACAGGCCACTTTGTGCCTCTTCCATCACGACAGGTGGGACTGATGGCGTCAGCACAGACAGGCTGCAGGGTATAAACCTACCATAATTCAGAGATCACTGAGCAGACAGCCTAGTTACAGAAAAGGTGCCCTGCCCCTTGGCAACAGAAGGGACCTGGAAACTTACATGTAAAGATAATAAAGTAGACCCTGGGGGATGAGTCTCATAGACTACAGGGCCATTGGTAACCTCTCAGGAGAGGTTAGAAAAAGGAGGACAGCCGTGAAGCTCTTATACTAACCTGCAGAATGACTCCAAGGCTATACTGGCAGAAGGAATATGAAATTCGAAAGCACAACTGGACTAGTTCATTCATCAGATTCAAAATAAAATTGGTCCAGCAAGGAAGGACTGGGGAATTTGGACCAAACCTCCAACTGCAGGCAAACAGAGATGCTGGATAGAATAATACAAATCCCTGCCTGAAGATATCAGAGATTTAACAAGAATGTGAAGGAAAATCAAGCCAAGATCTAGAAAAGACAAAAAATCCAGAGTTTAGGACTGGTTTTCGGAGGCTCTTTACCGTGTAGGGGAGTGCCCAAATTCTGAGTGAGAAACAGAGGGAAACTGGTGAGACAAATGTTGTAGTTCAGGTCACGTATTCACTTCCTCCTGCTGCTGTAAGAAATTACCACAAACAAGGCGGCTTTGAAAACACAAATTTATTATTTCATAGTTCTAAAAGCTGGAAGTGGGTCTCATGAAGATAAAGTCAAGGAGAGAGCAGGACTGTGATCCTTGAGGAGGCACTAGGAGAACTCATTTGATTGGCTGCCTGCTATCTTCGATGTATGGCCTCCTTCTATTTCCAAAGTCAGCAATGAGGAGACAGAGTCCTCATGCTGTACCACTTTGAGAATGTACCACCTCCCCCTTTTACTTATGAGGCTCTTTGTGATCAAACTGAATCCATCTGGGTAATTCAGGATGATCTCCCCATCTCAGTGACAGCCGATTAATTACCTGAAGGGGTTAATTTAACTAGCAAACTCAATTTCCACCTGGCTAGGCAACATAACATATTCAAAGACTCAGAGTATTTAGACATAAACACCATTGACAGCAGGTTTCTGCCTGCCATAGGGCCTACCAAGAGAGGGGCCTGATAAACATCTTTGCTTTTTTAACAGGGCCATAAAGAACTGGACCCCAGAGAAATACTGAACTGGAAGAAAGAGTTCCAATGTGGAACTTAATCCAACGTGGTGCTGCTGCATGAAATAATGTCTTCCACTCTTACCGAACTAATTTTCTTCAAACTGCTACTTAACCAGTTTAGAGTCAGGTGGGTGGCCCAGAAAATCTCAATCCTAAAATTAGATTATAGTGATTCCACATTGTTAGAACCCCCAGATTGCTAGAACAGTCAGATACTGAACAAAGAAAGTCCTCTCTCTCCCTCTGTGTATGTGTAACCCATGGTCTCAAAATATTTGTAAAAATCCAATTTCCAAATACAATATCAGACACATACTCAACAATAACCAGACATAAGATAAAGCATCATGAAATAAGAACCAACAAAAATAAGAATAGGAACAAGGGCATAGGACTTCAAAATTGCCATGGCTGCTATGATCACAAAGCTGAAGAAGAGTGAAATGGAAGAGCTAGAAACTAAAATGTGGCTTAACAAACTTGAAAAAAAAGTCAAGAGTCAAAAAAATTCCAGTTAAAAGCTCAATGAAAGGTTTATCAGTAAATTTGGCAATTATAAAGAGAAAACTTAGTAAGTAAGTTAAAAGAAATCTCAGAAAAAAAATTTAGAACAAGGCTGGGGTTGTGGCTCAGTGGTGGAGCACTTGCCTGGCATGTGTGAGGCACTGGGTTCGATTCTCAGCACCAAGTGTAAATAAAAGAATAAACATAAAGATACAATAACAATATATTATACACACACATACATGTATGTATGTGTGTGTATATATATATATGTATATATGTATATGTGTATATAAGTTTTTAAAAAATTTAGAACAAAGCATGAGAAACTAGAGGATGGGAAGTAAAGAACAGAGTAAAAGACTAGAGGACAGAGACAAATCTCACATGCTTATAACTGAAGTACCACCAAAAAAAGGAGAAATATGCAGGAGAAATATTGGAAGAAATAATAGCTGAGAATTTACTAAGTTTGATTACAAAGCAACAAACGACAGATTTAATAACCTTAAAGAAAGATAAATAAAGGGAGATCATATCTAGGTACATGCACTAGAATGCTGAAAGTCAGCCAGAAGCAGTGGTATACACCTGCAGTCTCGGCATTAGAGAGAGTGAGGCAGGAGGATGGATTGAGCTTGGAGTTCAAGACCAACCTGGGTAACATAGAGAGACTGTGTCTCAAAAAATAAATACATAAATAACTGGGCACAGTGGTGCACTCTGGGCACTCCTTTTATTTTTAAAAGACCTTTGCTTTGTCCAGGAAGAGGATAAAAGTCAATACACACTGAAGACTGAAAAGTCAGGGATACATGCTGTAATCTCTAGTGTAGCCACTAAAATAATTGCAAAGGGACATATAATTTCCAAACCAATGAAGAAAGAATGATAAATTATCAATCTCAAAGAGAGTGAAAATGGAAGGAAAAAGGAAATCAAGTCAAGCAGGATAAATAAAAGTTGGATATTCTCCACACAAAACTATCAGCAATGAATTTAAAAGCTGACCAAGTGAAATCTTTTGAAAAGATAAAGATTGTGAGACTGGGGGCTGGAGATATAGCTCAGTTGGCAGACTGCCTGCCTTGCATGCACAAGGACCTGGGTTCAATTCCCAGCAACACACACACACACACACACAAACTGTGAGACTGACGCCCCCCCCCACCCAAAAAAACCCTCAACAATATGTTTATAAGAAATAACACCAAAGAGAGGATCCAAGATGGCGGAATAGAGGAGGTACTGTTTCTGGCTGCTCTGTGGAATTAAACCAAGAAAGCAGTCAGGCGGCGTCTCCAGAGGGTCTCACCTAGACAGAATACAACATCTCAGAGCATGGGACAGGACCCCTATACAGTGGATTTTCACAGAAATCACCAGAGCTGCAATCACCTGTGCAGAAATCAGAACCTCTGTATTCCAGTAAGACTCTGGACTTGGAACCAAAGCCCGCCATTCTAGCACATACACGATGCTTCAGCAAAGCAGAATCACCTAATCAGCTCCCCCCACCTCACCAGACACCCAGGTGCTGGAAGCAGACCAATTCCATCTTGGAAAACCTTTCTCACCATTTTTGGTGGGCATGGCTATCAGCTCGGATCTCCATTGAACAAGAACCTGGTTTCCAACTTCCTCCCGCTCACCCCCGCCCCAACTTCGAGAGGTCCAACAGTTGGGACCTAATAAACAAGAGAGGGGAGTGGTCTAAAACCTGGAGCAAAACAGAGAGGCCAGGAGTGGTGAAGCTCCAGATAGGAGAGGGATACCATACCGGGGGCTCAAGTCTTCCTCGCCCTGGTTACCTACACCACCCTGAGGACAGAGACCCCACCTTAAAATAGACAACTCCACCTACTGGAAGAGAAGAGAAGCAGGAAGGAAACGGAATTCTAAGGGTATTTTTTTTCCTTCTTATCCTTCTTCTTGCTCATCTATCCTTCTATGCTGTAGCCCTCACAACCCCAACATATGTGAAACCAAGAACTTTACATGAAATAGAACTTTGAGAACTGAGTCACCTGAATAATATAATAGAGGAATTGCATAAGCCCCCCTTTTCTTTTTTTTCTCTTTCTTTCTGCCCTTTTTCCTCTTCTCTTTCCTCTTCTTTCACCCTCCAAATTTTACTATTTTAACATCCTGTAATTTTCTAAATACATATGTGTGTTTGTTTTTATGTACTCTTCTGTCTTCCCACATACTTGTCTACCCTAAATTACCTCCTGTCTATTCCCCTGCTACTAACCCTCTTCATTAGAGTTCTCCTTCAAATTTCCTAAGTTATAGTAACCCCATACCCTCACCTCTTTCCCCCTTAGCATATCATCCTACACCCGACCCCCAGGTCACTGTCTGCCACCAGAAACTGTACACCTTTTATGAAATTACTAACTATATTTTAAATAATAATTGAATCCAACATTTCTGGACATTGAGACTAACTAAAAAAATGTCTTAATAACAATAATTTGTCCATAGGTGATGTACTGTTGATATCAGGATCTGTTAACAATGTCCTTCCCCACAAAGGAGGGATCTTGGAACCAAGATCAATACAAGAGCACTAAAAATCTACAGAGTAAAACAATAATACACCAGTTGCACAGAGCTGAAAAGAAAGAAATGCGAGCAACATGAAAAGATAAAGGAAGAAATTATCAAAAACATATCAAGACAACACATCAGTAGAAGAATTGACAGCTACAGCAGAAAAAAATGACAGAGAAAAATTTTAGGATATACATGATTTAAAATGTATTGGGATCTCAAAGAAGACATAAGAGAACAAATACAGGCAGTGAAAGATCACTTCAACAATGAGCTACATAATAAACAAATCCAAGAAGCAAAATATCACCTCAACAGACAGATAGAGGTTTACAAACAAACAAACAGAAATCCTTCAATTGAAAGAAATAATAAATCAAATTAAAAACTCAAATGAGAGCTTCACCAACAGAATAGACCACTTGAAAAGAACATAGACAACACAGCAAAAATGATAAGAAACCACAGCAGAACATTCAAGAAATATGGAATGGCATAAAAAGACCAAATTTAAGAGTTATTGGGGTAGAGGAAGGCATAGAGGTCCAAACCAATGGAATGAGCAACCTGTTCAATGAAAGAATATCAGAAAACTTTCCAGACATGAAGAATGAAATGAAAAATCCAAATTCAAGAAGTCTACAGGATGCTGAATGTGCAAAATCACAACAGATCCACACCAAGACACATTATAATGAAAATGCCCAACATACAGAATAAGGAGAGAATTTTGAAAGCCACAAGAGAAAGGAATCAGATCACATATAGGGATAAACCAATTATGGCAGATTTTTTAACACAGATCCTGAAAGCTAGAAGATCCTGGAACAACATATTTCAAGCTCTGAAAAATAATGGGTGCCAACCAAAAATCTTGGATCCAGCAAAATTAAGCTTCAGATTTGAAGATGAAATAAAAACTTTCCACAATAAACAAAAGTTAAAAGAATTTATAGCTAAGTAACCAGCACTACAAAACATCCTTGGCAAAATATTTCATAAAGAGGAAACGAAAAACAACAATGAAAACCAGCAGATGGAGGTAGTACACTAAAGGAAAAACTAATCAAAGAGGAAAACCAAGTCAAGTTAAATAACAAAAATAAACAAATATGGCTGGAAGACATGGAATGAGCAATGGGTTACAGAAGACATCAAGGAGGAGATTTAAAAATTCTTAGAGGTTAATGAGAACACAGACACAACATATCGAAGTCTCTGGGACACTATGAAAGCAGTAGTAAGAGGAAAATTCATTGCATGGAATTAATTCCTTAAAAGAACAAAAAAGTCAACTAATAAATGACCACACACTACATCTCAAAGCCCTAGGAAAAAAAGAATAAATCAGCAGCAAAAGCAGTAGAAGGCAAGATATAATTAAAATTGGAGCAGAAATAAACAAATATGGCTGGAAGACATGGAAGGCATCGACAAATTTCTTAAGTCATATGATCTTCCCAGGTTGAGTTAGGAAGACAGACACAACTTAAACAGACCAATATAAAGTGAGGAAATAGAAGAAGCCATCAAAAGACTACCAACCAAGAAAAGCCCAGGATCGGATGGATACACAGCTGAGTTTTACAAGACCTTTAAAGAGGAACTAATACCAATACTCTTCAATTTATTTCAGAAAATAAAAAAAGAGGGAGCACTTCCAAACTCATTCTATGAGGCTAGTATCAACCTGATTCCAAAACCAGACAAAGACACTTCAAAGAAAGAAAACATCAGACCAATATCTCTAATGAACATAGATGCAAAACTCCAATAAAATTCTGGAAAATTGAATACAAAAAACATATCAAAAAGATTGTGCACCATGATCAAGTGGGATTCATCCCAGGGATACACGGTTGGTTCAATATTTGGAACAAGACACGGATGTCCTCTTTCACCACTTCTATTCAACATAGTTCTTGAGACACTGGCCAGAGCAATTAGACAGATGAAAGAAATTAAAGGATTATGTATAGGAAAAGAAGAACTTAAATTAGCTCTATTTGCTGACGATATGAATCTATACCTAGAAGACCCAAAAAACTCCACCAGAAAACTTCTAGAAGTAGTAAATGAATTCAGAAAAGTAGCAGGATATAAAATCAACACCCATAAATCAAAGGCATTTCTGTATATCAGTGATAAATCATCTGAGAAGGAAATGAGGAAAACTATCCCATTCACAATATCCTCAAAAAATAAGATACTTGGGAATCAACTTAACAAAAGAGGTGAAAGATCTATACAATGAAAACTACAGAACCCTAAAGAAAAAAATCAAAGAAGACCTTAGAAGATGCAAAGATCTACCTTACTCTTGGATAGGCAGAATTAATATTATCAAAATGACCGTACTACCAAACGCACTATACAGATTTAATGCAATTCCAATCAAAATCCCTATGGAATTCCTCATAGAAATAGAAAAGGCAATCATGAAATTCATCTGGAAAAATAAGAGACCCAGAATAGCTAAAGCAGGAAGAGTGAAGTAGGTGGTATTGCTAAACCAGACCTTAAACAATACTACAGAGCAATAGTATCAAAAACAGCACAGTATTGGTACCAAAACAGGCCAGTAGACCAATGGTACAGAATAGAGGACACAGAGACTAACCCACAATATTACAAAAAATTATCTTATATTACAAATTATCTTATAATACAAAAAATTATCTTATATTAGACAAAGGTGCCAAAAACATGCACTGGAGAAAAGATAGCCTCTTCAACAAATGGTGCTGGGAAAACTGGAAATCCATATGCAACAAAATGAAATTAAACCCCTATCTCTCACCATGCAAAAAACCTAACTCAAAATGGATCAAGGACCTAGGAATTAAACCAGAGATTCTGTGTCTAATAGAAGAAAAAGTAGGCCCTAATCTTTATCATGTGGGTTTAGGCTCCAACTTCCTTAATAAGACTCCTATTACACAATAATTAAAACCAAGAATCAATAAATGGGATGGAATCAAACTAAAAAGTTTCTTTTCAGCAAAAGAAATAATCTGTGAGGTGAACAGAGAGCCTACATCCTGGGAGCAAATTTTTACCCCTCACACATCAGATAGAGCACTAATCTCTAGGATATATAAAGAACTCAAAAAGCTAAACACCGAAAAAACCAAATAAGCCAATCAACAAATGGGCTAAGGACCTGAACAGACACTTCTCAGAAGAGGATATTCAATGGGTCAACAAATATATGAAAAAATTCTCATCATCTCTAGCAATCACAGAAATGCAAATCAAAACTACTCTAACATATCATCTCACTCCAGTCAGAAAGGCAGCTATTATGAAGACAAAAATAAGTGTTGGCGAGGATGTGGGGGAAAAGGTACACTCATACAGTGCTGGTGGAACTGAAAATTGGTGCAGCCAATTTGGAAAGCAGTATGGAGATTCCTTGGAAAACTGGGAATGGAACCACCATTTGATCCAGCTATTCCTCTCCTGGGACTATAATACACCAAGGACCTAAAAACAGCATACTACAGGGACACAGCCACATCAATGTTTATAGCAGCACAATTCACAATAGCTAAACTGTGGAGCCAACCTAGATGCCCTTTAGTGGATGAATGGATATTAAAAAGTGGCATATATACACAATGGAATTTTACTCAGAATTAAAAAAGAACAAAATCATGGCATTTGCAGGTAAATGGATGGCTTTGGAGAAGATAAGGCTAAGTGAAGTCAGCCAATCCCCAAAAAACAAATGCGGAATGTTTTCTGATATAAGGAGTTTGACTCATAGTGGGGTAGGGAGGGAGAACATGAGAGGAATAGATGAATTCTAGATAGGGAAGTAGGGTTGAAGAGAAAGGGAGGGGGTAGGGGATTAGCAAGGGTGGTGGATTGTGATGGACATCATTATCCAAAGTACATGTATAAAGACTTGAATTGGGTGTATATACTTTATATACAAACAGAGATACAACAGTTGTGGTATATATGTATATTAAGAATTATAATGCAAAAAATAAAAAAATAAAAAAAACAAAGTACATGTGTGGTGAGCCGCTTCTGCCGTTTCTGCAGATTATGGTCACCATTACAAGATGACGCTAGCTCCGCTGTGGTCTGTGACAAACAACTTCTTATCTGGGAAAGTTGGCACATGATTTTTCACCACCCTGTGAGAAAGCTCCACGCGGCAGCTTTGCATTGGGGCTTGGGATGCTTTATTAAGGCTGGGAGGGGCATCCGAGAGAGAGAAGAAGAAATATCAAGGGCCTGAATAAACTGTTGAAAGAAGAGTCCCGAGTTGCGTCTTCCTTGCGGGCAAGGGGTCGCAACATACATGTATAAAGGCATAAATTGGTGTGAACATACTTTATATAGAGATATGAAAAATTGTGCCCTATATGTGTAATAAGAATTGTAATGCTTTCCACTGCTGTCTTGTAGTTAAAAATTAAAAAAAAATTTAAAAGAAATTAAAAAAATAACACCAAAAGCATACAGACACCAGACAACAATGTGAAACACTGAGAAAGATATGATTAGCAAAGAATAACATAAAGAAAGCTAGTGTAACTATGTTAATAATATACAGAGTAATTTTAAATCAAAAAATGTTTCTGTATTAAAAAAGTGTTAATTTCAAATAAAAAGTTCAATTCATAAGGAGAATAAAACAATTCTAAGTTTAGATAAACCTAATAACTTAAGCCCAAATTCTACATTACAAAAATTGATAAAAAGTGAAGGAGATGTAGACAAATCCATAATCTTAGTGGGAGATGCTAATAACCCTTTCTCACGATTTCATAAACTAATCATAAAATAAGTAAAGTATATAAAATTTGAATAGTACTATTGACAAATAGCCAAATCTACCGATAAGCCATTCATTGAATTTTTAACTGGAATTTTTTTTTACTTTGATTTTTTTTCAAGTTTGTTAATGGACATACATAAAACACTGCCCCAATTTAAAAACAAAAACAAAACTCTGCCCCAACAACTGAATCTACAGCTCTCAAATATTTGCATAGCACTGATAGAAAATGATCAAAGCCTATGCCATAAACTGTCAAGAAATTTCTTAAAAATTGATTTCATGCCTAATTTGATTAACCATATTTTTTCCACTATCCCAGACAATGGGACACATATAAAAGTATGTAATGAAATTACATAATATATAATGATATAACAATGAGAACATAATTATCTACTACTAATTAATAAAATAATGTACATAATCTTCAGTCTATTTTAATGTCAATTTCATTGAAATATTTGCAAGTTGGACACAGTGGCCCACACTTGTAATCCCAGCAGCTTGGAAGGCTGAGGCAAGAGGATGGCAGAACTCCAAGCCAGCCTCAGCAATTTAGTGAAGCCTTGATCAACTTAGCCAGACCCTGTCTCTAAAAAAAAAAAAAAAAAATTTATAAAAAGGGCTGGAGATTTGGCTCAGTGATTAAGCACCCCTGAGCTCATTCCCTGGTACCAAAAAGGAAAAAAAATATTTGAAATATTGTGAAAATTGATAACTTGGGACCTAAAGGGTTAATGATAAAAGACAATTATTATTAAAACACCAATGTGCTTTGGAATTATGAGATACAATTCTAAATGACCAATAGGTCCAAAAAAGGAAGAGACAAAAGAAATTAAGGCATGTATGTATGTGAATGACATTAAATATCCTATTGTTTTGAAACGTGTGTTTTGAGGCCGACATCAGCTCAAAACAGACGTATATATCAAAGTGATAGGAAATGGCTGCACATACCTATAATCCCAGCAAATCAGTAGACAGAAGCAGGAGGATCCGAAATTCAAAGTCAGCCTCAGCAACTCAGTAACTTAGCAAGGCCCTAAGCAACTTAGGGAGATCCAGTCTCAAAATTAAATGACTGGTGATATGGGCCAACACTTAAGCGCCCCTGGGTCCAATCCCTGACCAAACAAAAAACAAGAAACGCTTACATGATATTGTTTGCTTTCATGGAAATTAATAGTCTACTTGAATTTACTTAATATATTAAGACCTGAAATTAATGAGCGAGGAATCCACTTAAAAAAAAAACCCAAAAAACAGAACATAGAAAATGTGAACTAAAGGAAGAACCTATGACAGAAAAAAATACAAATAATAATGATTAACACTCCTAAAAACTGATCTCAAAAATGAATACAAAAGGTAAGTAACAGGAATGAAAAGATGATATCATTACAGATCTTATAGATATCAAAAACATTAAAATGATTCATGAACAACTACTGTACATCAGTAAAACTGAAAATTTTAATGAAAAGGACAGATTACTAGAAAAATACAAGTTACTCAAGTTCAGGGTAGGAAAAAAACACACATTCTCAGGAGCTCCTAAAGTAAATAGAAAGGTAATTCAAATCCTTCCACAAAAACATACTTCAGATTCAGTTTCACCAGTGAATTTACTAACAATGTGATGAAGGTATGACACTTACTTCTACAAATTCTTTCAGTGATGAAACAAACACTTTCCAGCTTATTTTATGAGGCTGACATCAGCTCAAAACACACGTTATAGAAACAGAAATATCAAAACCCCAAAACGTGTTATACAAACAGAAAATTACCAGTGTAGTTATGATTGCAAAAGTTCATGAATTAGCATACTTAGCATATTAGGTCCAGCAATATACAAACAGATAATACAAAATTAGTAAAATCATGATCATCTCAACTGAAGCAGAAACTGGAGAGAGTGTATTTGATAAAATTCACACTTATCCATGATAATGTCTTTTAGCAGACTAAGAATAAAAGGATCTTTATATTGTAAAAAGTGTTCATCAATATCCTAAAGCTATATCATATATAGACACAGTGAGACCCTGTGTCTAAAGAAAATATAAATATATGCAATATTCAACACTTTTCTTCTAAATTAAATTACAACTGAAGCAAGAGGATCACAAGTTCAAGTCCAGCCTCAACAACTTAGAGAAACTCTGTCTCAAAATAAAACAAAAGGGCTGGGGACATAGCTTAGTGGTAAAGTAACCCTGGGTTCAATTCCCAGTACAATAAATAAATAAATATTCAATTCATATTTTTCTGATTTTATAATAGTCTAAAAGTATATCCATATACCAATATTTATCATTTTAAGAACAATATCCAATAATTTATGAGATATTTGGCACTTATTATAAAACAAGCCTTTTAGATTTTTCCCAGCTATAGAGTAATCTAGTGCCTTCAGCATATTTAAGGCAGACTAGTTAAGTGACAATGTCTGTAGATTAGGAGCATTGAGTGCACTTTTTTAAAAATATTTTTTTCTTTAGTTATAAATACTTGAATAGTGAAAAGTGTAAATATTGCTGAACAATAACATTATTTTACTTGTTTATTTTTATGTGGTGCCAGGGATCAAACCCATTGCCTCCACATGCTAGGCAAGTGCTCTACCCCTGAGACACAACTCCAGTCTTTAAGTGCACTTTTGACTCATGATATTTTTAACTCATGACAGGACATAACCCCATCATAAGTTGAGTAACATCTGTATTGTGTCTGTTGACTGTCGTTTTGAGACTATAGGGTGAACCCACTCCCTGTCACTAAATCTTGATGAATAACAAAAGTCCTGAACTTTAAATTTCAAAATCTCCCTCCCAATGGAAAGGTGCCTTTCCATAGACCTTGAATTTGTCTTTCAAATTACTCACTTACACTTGCCTGAACTTCATCCGTAAGATCAACACACAAAAAAACCAACACACAAAATTGTGATTCTGTACGAGGGCAGGGGTGGGGGGATTTAAAAAAAAAAAAAGTTGTTCCATTTAAAACAGCATCTACTCCTTTATTTATTTATTTATTTTTAATTTTTAGTTGTAGATGGACACAATACCTTTATTTTATTCATTTATTTTTACATGCTGTTGAGGATCCAACCCAGTGCCTCATACATGCTAGGCAAACTCTCTACCACTGAGCCACAACCCCAACCCTCCCTTATTTTTGTTTCTGCATGTATGCACAGAGGAAATTCTTTGTGGTACATTCAAACATGTTTATAACATGATATTGTTAAATTCATTCCATGTTCCTTCCTCTTTCCCCCTTTCTCTCCCACCTCTCTTTCTTTCTCCTTTTACTTCACTGATCTGCCCTGTTTCTTTATGCTGTCCTATCCCCTCCCCGGCCACCTTCTTTCCCTTATTTTGTTTCAGCTCCCACATATGATGATTAATACAGAAGACAGAACAGGGAGAAGGAGGGAGTAAGGAAGGGAAAGAGAGGGATAGAAATTGAAAGCAAAATTCCTTGCATGTATTGTTTCATCAAAATAAACCCAAATACTATGTATAATTATAATGCTCTAATTTAAAAAATAGATATAAAAGAATAAAATACCTGAAAATAAATTTAACCAAGGAGGTGAAATACTTGAATAGTGCAAAGTATAAATGTTGCTGAACAAAATTAAAGAAGACCTATTGGCTTTGTCTGTTTTTTCACTGATAAGAATGAGGTAGAAAAGGAAAAATTTGGAGCTTATGGCTTCAGAGGTCTCAGTTCATAGATGGTTGACTCTTGCTCTGGGCCCCAGATGAGGCAGAACAATGCGTGGAAGGGTGTAGCAGAGGAAAGCAGCTTAGGACATGGCATCAGAAAGCACAGAGAGACTAAGCCTAGTTCACCAGGAACAAAATATATGACCTAAAATGCATGCCCCCACTGACCTACGTCCTCCAGCTATACCCCAGCTGCCTACAGTTAACAGCCATTTAATCCATTCAGGTCAATCAACGTACTGATTAGGTCATGGCTCTCAAAACTCAGTCCTATCTAAACCTTGCATTGTCTCAAACATGATCTTTTGAGGGACACCTCATATCTAAACAATAATACTTATAAAAATGAAAAGACATTCTGTGTTCATGGAAAAACAACATTGCTAAGATGTCAGCTGGGCACAATGGTGTATGCCTACCTATAATCCCAGTGGCTCGGGAGGATGAGGCAGGAGGATCCTAAGTTCAAAGCCAGCCTCAGCAACAGCAAGGTGCTAAGCAACTCAGTGAGACCCTGTGTCTAAAGAAAATATAAAATAGGACTGGGGATGTGTCTCCATGGTCCAGTGCCCCTGAGTTCAATCTCTGGTACCAAAAAACAAACAAACAAACAAACAATATAGATAGATAGATAGATATAGATAGATAGATACAGATAGATAGATAGATGGATAGATATGATATCATACTACCCAAAGCAATTTACAGATACAAAGCAGTCTCTGTCATAATATCAACATTTTTTTTTGGAAAGATGTTTGCATTTAGTTTTACTTTTTTAATTTATTTTTTATTTTTTTTTAATTTTTTATTGTTGGTTGTTCAAAACATTACAAATTTCTTGATATATCATATTTCACACTTTGATTCAAGTGGGTTATGAACTCCCATTTTTACCCCATATACAGATTGCAGAATTACATCAGTTACACATCCATTGATTTACATATTGCCATACTAGTGTCTGTTGTGTTCTGCTGCCATTCCTATCCTCTACTATCCCCCCTCCCCTCCCCTCCCCTCTTCTCTCTCTGCCCCCTCTACTGTCATTCATTTCTCCCCCTTGTATTATTTTTCCCTTTCCCCTCACTTCCTCTTGTATGTACTTTTGTATAACCCTGAGGGTCTCCTTCCATTTCCATGCAATTTCCCTTCTCTCTCCCTTTCCTTCCCACCTCTCATCCCTGTTTAATGTTAATCTTCTTCTCATGCTCTTCGTCCCTACTCTGTTCTTAGTTACTCTCCTTATATCAAAGAAGACATTTGGCATTTGTTTTTTAGGGATTGGCTAGCTTCACTTAGCATAATCTGCTCTAATGCCATCCATTTCCCTGCAAATTCTATGATTTTGTCATTTTTTAATGCAGAGTAATACTCCATTGTGTATAAATGCCACATTTTTTTATCCATTCATCTATTGAAGGGCATCTAGGTTGGTTCCACAGTCTTGCTATTGTGAATTGTGCTGCTATGAACATCGATGTATCAGTGTCCCTGTAGCATGCTCTTTTTAGGTCTTTAGGGAATAGACCAAGAAGGGGAATAGCTGGGTCAAATGGTGGCTCCATTCCCAGCTTTCCAAGAAATCTCCATACTGCTTTCCAAATTGGCTGCACCAATTTGCAGTCCCACCAGCAATGTACAAGTGTACCCTTTTCCCCACATCCTCGCCAGCACTTATTGTTGTTTGACTTCATAATGGCTGCCAATCTTACTGGAGTGAGATGGTATCTTAGGGTGGTTTTGATTTGCATTTCTCTGACAGCTAGAGATGGTGAGCATTTTTTCATGTACTTGTTGATTGACTGTATGTCCTCCTCTGAGAAGTGTCTGTTCAGGTCCTTGGCCCATTTGTTGATTGGGTTGTTTGTTCTCTTATTGTCTAATGTTTTGAGTTCTTTGTATACTCTGGATATTAGGGCTCTATCTGAAGTGTGAGGAGTAAAGATTTGTTCCCAGGGCGTAGGCTCCCTATTTACCTCTCTTATTGTTTCTTTTGCTGAGAAAAAACTTTTTAGTTTGGTAAGTCCCATTTGTTGATTCTAGTTATTAACTCTTGTGCTATGGGTGTCCTATTGAGGAATTTGGAGCCCCACCCCACCGAATGTAGATCGTAGCCAACTTTTTCTTCTATCAGACGGCGTGTCTCTGATTTGATATCAAGCTCCTTGATCCATTTTGAATTAACTTTTGTGCATGGCGAGAGAAAGGGATTCAACTACTCCATTCACAATATCTTCAAAAAAAATAAAATACTTGGGAATCAACCTAACAAAAGAGGTGAAAGACTTATACAATGAAAACTACAGAACCCTAAAGAGAGAAATAGAAGAAGATCTTAGAAGATGGAAAAATATACCCAGTTCATGGATAGGCAGAACTAACATCATCAAAATGGCGATATTACCTAAAGTTCTCTATAGGTTTAATGCAATGCCAATCAAAATCCCAACGGCATTTCTTGTAGAAATAGAGAAAGCAATCATGAAATTCATATGGAAAAATAAAAGACCCAGAATAGCAAAAACAATGCTAAGCAGGAAGTGTGAATCAGGCAGTATAGCGATACCAGACTTCAAACTATACTACAGAGCAATAGTAACACAAACAGCATGGTACTGGTACCAAAACAGGCGGGTGGACCAATGGTACAGAACAGAGGACACAGAAACCAATCCACAAAACTACAACTATCTTATATTTGATAAAGGGGCTAAAAGCATGCAGTGGAGGAAGGATAGCATCTTCAACAAATGGTGCTGGGAAAACTGGAAATACCAACATTTTTGCAGAAATGGAAAATGTAGAATTGTAAGGAGCCATGAATAGCCAAAGTCATCCTGAAAAATTAGAAAGAAGTTGATTTCAAGACTTGCTACAGTTACTATACTCAAGACAGTGTGATACTGGCATAAGGATAAACAAGTGAAACAGTATAGAGAGCCCAGAAATAAACCCTTGCATATATATGGTCAAAAAAATTTCAAAATGGATGTGAAGACCACTGAATGGAGGAAAAAATGACTATAGTGTCTTCAAGATATGGTGCAAAGGCAATTGAATTCCTATATGTAAAATAATGCATTTGGGACTGCTACTTCACATCATATGCAAAAATTAATTCAAAATGATCAGTGATCTAAAATTAAGAACTAAAACCATAAATATATTGGAGGAAAATACAGTAAATCTTCCTTACCTTGGATTTTGCAATGAGTTCTTAGATATGATACCAAGAACAACAATAAAATAGATAAAAAGGACTTTTTCAAAATTAAGAATGTTTGCACATAGAAAGATATTGTCATTAAAATGAAAAGATGCTACAGAATGAAAACATCTGCAGTTATAAATCTGACAAGAGTTTAATATACAGAATATATAGCTCAAAACCAAAAATATCCTATGAAAAACGGGCAAAAAACTTAAACAGATATTTACAACAAAGAAGATATAAAAATGGTCAAAAAGCACATAAAAGATGTTCAATATTATCAGTCATTAGGAAAATAAAAAAAAAACGTGAAATAGCACCTTATATCTATTAGAATGGCTACAATTTTTAAAAAGGAAAAGTAAGTGCTGACAAGGAAATGGAGAAACTGGAACTCTATACATTGCTGGCAGGAAGATAAACTAATATGATCATTGTGAAAAAAAGTTTGAAGGTATTTAAACATTAAACATGAAAACTGGGCATGGTGGTACATGCCTATAATCCCAGTAACTGGGGAGCACTGAGGCAGGAGAATCACAAGTTTGAGGCTAGTTAGGTAATAACTTAATGAGACCTTATGTCAAATAAAAAATAAAAAGGGCTGGACATGTATGTAACTCAATGGTAGAGTGTTGCTGGGTTCAATTCCCAGCACACACACACAAAAAGCGGGGCGGGGGGATCAGGGGGATGGGGTGAATGGGGGGGGGCACGAGGGACGGGGGGACAGGAATAGGAGATTAAGCACAGAATTTATCATGACCCAACAATTTCATTCCTAATTAAACCCAAAGGGTTAAAAAACAAGAACTCAAAAAGATACCTATACACCACTGTTCACTGCAGTATCATTCACAATAGCCAAAAGATGGAAATAACCCAAACATCCACTAACAGATAAACAAAAGTGGTATAACCATGTAATGCAATAACATTCAGCCATAAAAAAGAAGTAAAGTCGGGCTGGGGATGTGGCTCAAGCGGTAGCGTGCTCGCCTGGCATGCGTGCGGCCAGGGTTCCATCCTCAGCACCACATACAAACAAAGATGTTGTGTCCACCAAAAACTAAAAAATAAATATTAAAAATTTCTCTCTCTCTCTCTCTCTCTTTAAAAAAAAAAAAAGAAGTAAAGTTCTGCCACATCCTACAACATGGGTACAACTTAAAACTGTTGTGCTAAATGAAATAAGGAAGACCCAAAATAAAAATTGTTGTATCATTCTATTTACATGAAATATCTAGAATAGACAAATGTACAGAGAATGAGAGGTTACCAGGGGCTGGAGAATGGGGAAACAGAAATTGCTTAGATTTGAGAAAGTCTGAATTTGATTTAAAAAAAAAATTTGGGGGGGGGGGATAGTGATTATTACTGTACAGCATTGTGAATTAAATTTAATACCATTGAATTGTACACTCAAAACAATGGTATGCCGGGTACAGAGGTGCATACCTATAATCCCAGCCACTTGGGAGGTTGAGGTAGGAGGTTCATTAAGTTTGAGGCCAGCTGAGCTGCTTAGAAAGAATCTGTATCAAAATAAAAATCTGCTTAGAAAGAATCTGTATCAAAATAAAAATTTAAAAAATGGGGCCTGGGGATGTAGCTTAGTGGTACTGGGGTTCAATTCCTAATAATGCAAAAAAAATTAATTCATTAATTAAAAATTAAAGTGGCAAATTAAATATATTGATACACTACCACAATTAAAACAAATTACTGGCTGACCAGTCAGCATGCCAATTGTGGTTGATGATGAAGGGGAACTGCTGGAGACACAAGATGGCCCAGCCACTTTAGAAAAAAATTTGGCAGTTTCACTGAACGTCAAACACATACCCACCATATATATGGTCCAGTCATTCCACCTCTGATATTTTACTTGTTTAAGTGAAAAGAAAACTTGTCCCAACAAAGACTTACATGAGTTTTCATAGAACCTTTATTTGTCATAACCCAAGCCTAAAATATCAACAGATGAATGCATCTACTAGATGCATAGTTAAGATATATCTATATGACTGAATACTACTAGAAAAAAAAATTTATGCATACAACTTAGGTGAACCTCAAAGTATTTGGGAGAGAAAAATTAGTCAGATCAAAAATTTATATACTGTATGGTTCCATTTATATAAAATCTCTAGGTAATTCAAAATAATCTATAACGAGTGAAAGAAGATCAATGATTCTGGGGGACACATAAAGGTGCCAAGCTTCTAGGGGTGATGGATACATTTACTAACCTGATGTGGCAATGGTTTGCATGGTGTATACATATGTCAAGGTCCATTAAATTCTACACTTTAAATATGTGAAATGTATTACTTTTTGTTGGTTTTTGTTTTGAGGGACAAGAGTTCACTCTGTTGCCCAGGCTGGCCTTGAACTTGTGGCTCAAGCAATCCTCCTGCCTCAGCTTTCTGAGTAGTTGAGGCCAGAGGTGCACACCATCATCCTGATCTGTACAGTTTACTGTGTATCAAATCCTACCTCAATAAAGCTGTTTAAGAAATGAAAGGCAGCTGAAGTTTGCAACTGATAATTCCATGTCCCCCCCACGCCGCACCCAGTAGCACATTAGTTTTCCCTAACTTTTGATTCTTTGAACAATTTTAACAGAACAGCTAAAAGCAATTGCATAATGAATTGCTTGTCCTTTAGGAGCTACAGTGTCATCTGACTGATCCAAAGCTATTTTTATCTTAGGAAAAGAGAAATTTATTTTTGTAAGAAAATAATTGCTCTTCCACTTGCTTTCAGTTCATGCTGGAGCAAAATTAACCTGTCGAGAGTAATGGCTTTATTTTACAAAGCCTAAATTGCTTGCCTATGGAATTCTTGAAACAAATTAGTTTTAGTGGAACTGGGTGTCCTTTGAAATTCTCCATCATTAATTTAACATCTGCTTATTTGTTTGTGTCTTTCATATTAGCAACTGGTGGGTGTAATTCATTCCAGATGACAACAGAGGGCCATTCTCACTGATTCCCAGGACTCCCATCCTCCTGGAGAAGATGGCTGTCCTGAATCCGTTCCAGCAAGGAGTCCCTGGACTGAAGTCTTCCATGCCTGGCTTCAATCTACTCTCACTGCTTAGCATACCATCTAAACCTCCCCCATCATCTGAGGCTATATCCCATGGGCTCCCACTCATAACCATCATTCTGACCCCTGCCCTTCAGAACATCCATAGTACATCTGGTCCATGGAGTACCCACCTAGCAACTGACTACTCATAACAGCATTTCCTTTTACTAAGCCTGGGCTGTGTGCCTGGAGCCGTGTCTTAGTCCATCTTCTGTTGCTACAATACCTGACACTGGGTAATTTATAAAAGTTTATTTGAGTCATGGTTCTGGAAGCTGAAAAGTCCAAGGCACTTGGTCAGCATCTGGTGAGGGCCTTCTTGCTGAGTCATACTATGGCAGAAGGCATAAAATGGCAAGACAGAGCTCAGGTCTCCTGTTTCTCTCCTTATAAAGCCATTAATGCCACCAAGGGGGGCCTCCAGATGGCCTCATCTAACCCTAAATACATCTAAAGACTCCTCCAAACCATTAAGATATAAATTTGTGGATTAAGTGTCCAGCATAAGAACTTTCAGGAGATCTTTAGACTATAGCAAACCATAGCAAACTGTGCCTAATCTGTCTTTCATCCTTCAGAAGGCACTACAAGGGAAACATTTTTTTTTTAAATTCATGTTACACAAATGAAGAAACTGCCCTTGAAGCATGCAACTTGTCTGATTTGGGTCAGTTAGGAAACAAACCCCCTTTCCATCATCATTCCTCCTCCCTGAATTTCCAAATGCCCTTCAGTGCCAGTGCCAGCCTTAGGGAGTACCAGAGGAAGGGGACTCACTTTCTGAGACCTGCTGTGTGACAGACGTTGCAGGCACCTGTCTGTATTCTCATGTATATCTCAACCTGCACCTGGCATCAGCTGGCACTGGTAGGTTCAGTGTTTACCTGTATTGCTCTGCCAGCTAGGTTGACAATCATGGGCCTCTTTGGCTTAAGATGATTTTGGATAATGCTCTAAAATCCCAAATTAACTGACTAGCCACACTATGTCTCCTGACTAAATCCCCAATCCTCATATGGATTAAAAACCTGAGCAAATAAAGGAATCCTCTTTGTTTCCCAATGACCTGAAGTCAGACACCAATTCTACGCTGGCCCAACAGCTAGGACCTCCTTGCTTCCTTCCCCAGCCTTCTGTGAATCTTTTCAGTGGGAAGAGAGGTGGTCCTGGCTCACAGGGCAAGGCAACTCTCAGTTCCTGTTGAGCACAGAGCTGGTGGTGAGCTTATCTAATCTACCCTTAACATGCTCTCCGACAACAACCTGGTTCATCTAGACCAAAGTAAAAGCAGGGAACAGAAGAAACACAGAAAGGGTACCTCTGCTCTTATCTCTAAGATTCCGATTTGCACTCAAAGATGAACATCTGTCTTCCAACAAGGATTAGAATGGGCTTCAAACCATTCGTTCCCCTTATTATACACATGTGTGAATAGGACCCATTATCACCCATAGCAAGCAGAAACTAATGCCTACATGTCCACTCAACCCATGCTCATCTCCAGTAAGGGGCAGAGGACTCCAAAAGAGAAGTATGCGCCCTGTACTTAAGCAGCACAATTCAACTGGGGGGCCACAAGCAAGAGACAGATCTTTTGTTGATACTCAATTTAAACCTCCTCCTTGGCGGGGTAGGGTACCAAAGGAGGAGGTGATAAACTCAGTAGCAGGGCACTGGCCTCACTGCGAGGCCTGTGTTGAATACCAAGCACTGCAACTGAGAGGAAGGAAGGAAGGAAGGGAGGGAAAAGTGAGGTGGAGAGGGGGAGAAGGAGGGAGAAAGAAAGGGGAAGTGGAGGGGGAGAAGAGGAAGGGGACCGAAGATATAGCTCAGTTGGTAGAGTGCTTGCCTAGCATGCCCAAGACCCTGGGTTCAATCCCCAACACCACCCCCACCCCCCAAAAAAGTAAGAAAATGAATCTCACAAAATGTTTTGCATAAGTGTATTTTATAGATGGTGCACCTGAAGTGCTTGGGAACACAAGTCTTTTAGATTTTTTTTTTTAATTTTTGGATTTTGGTATATGTGCACATACATAATGAGATATCTTGGGAGTGGGATCCAAATCTAAACATGAAATTCACTTATGTTTCATATATACCTTATTCATATAGCTTAGTGGTAATTTTATACAGTATTTTTTAATAATTTTGTGCATGAAACAAAAGTTTCATAGAATGGAATTTTCCATTTGTGGTATCATGTCAGCACTCAAAAAGTTTTAGATTCTGCACCAGGTGTGGTGGCGCACATCTATAATCCCAACATCTCGGGAGGCTAAGACAGGAGGATGGTGAGTTCACAGTCAGCCTCAGCAATGGCGAGGTGCTAAGCAACTCAGTGAGACCCTGTCTCTAAATAAAATTACAAAATAGATTTTGGCTGGGGATGTGGCTCAGTGGTCAAATGCATCTGAGTTCAATCCCCGGTACAAAAAAAAAGTTTTAGATTCTGGGGCATTTGGATTTTTGGACTGGGGATTCCCAACCTGTATAGTGGTATTTTGATCTATGAAAATACTATGGCAGCTGGGGTATAGCTTAATGTGTAGTGCTTGCCTGGCATATGTGAGGCCCTGGGTTTGATCCCCAGCACTGGCAAAACAAATGAACGAACAAAAAATCCCTGTACTAGTTTAACCTAATCTACATAATCTAACTTATAAGGAAATAAGCTTGAAGTGGGACATAGTCAAGTGTTATTCACCAACTAGGGTGCATGATCAAAAGAAGTTTGGGAACCACTGACTTAGCTGGGAGGACAAAGGACATAGGTAGTCAGACAAATTCAAAGTGGAACCTCTGGTCTCCCATTCACTAGCCAAGGGACTGCTAGAAAGTTGATCCATTTTCCAGAAGGCTGTGCGTAATGTAGAGATGAGCACAGTCCTACCTCATGGGGTGAGTACCAATAGGACGATAACATGAAGTGCCTGCTCAGCAAAGGGTACAGTGAAATGGGATTCTCTGTGGAGGGCCCAGCACAGGAAGAGCACACAGAGGTGTGGAGCAAGAAGATGAGGTAAGTGGGACCCAGGGGGAGCCCTGGATAGGTTCTCAAACCTTCCTTCCTGGGAGAGGTACCTGACATATCCAAGATATCTAAATTGACAATCTCTAATTATTCCCTGGAATATAAACCCTTGGAGTTACCAGAGCTGTCTGTGTTAAATGTCATCCAAGCCCTTCTTTTTGCAAAGGTGCATGTTCCTCATCTCACAATGACTCCCAACAAGGCAGTGGAGCCCAGAGCTTCCCCCTAAGCTGAAGTCCTGCAGCAAGGAATTCTTCCTGCCCCTGCTCCCTGGGTTCTTCTCATGATAGGGTAGGACGCATAATAAAAATCAAGATGCAGGAAGGCTCACCCCAGTTCTAATTTAATCTTCTCCTACCCAAATCTGCCTTCTCCTGTTCTTCTCTCCACAAAGCCAGGCCTTGGAATGCAAAACACTGAGGAAGAAAAGGGCATATCTCAGCTCCGGTGCTCAGAGCTCTGTCTCTCAGAACTAGATTTTACATCCTGGAGTCTTGGTGACATTTGTAAAATGAGAATGATCACAATAAAAGCCTTTCAGGTTGCTGAGGATGAGCATAGCTGCAACTCATGGTGCCAGATACTATGAACACACAGATGGTCACTGAGGTGGGCACAGCTGCACATTTGACTCTGCCTTCTGAGCACCCATTGCAACATCTTTGCCCCCCCCCCTTTTTTTTAATAAAAGGCAGTCACAGAGTGGGGCAGATCAGGAGGAACCTCAGAAACTTATGGTCTCACATTGTGCATTCATAGGTGGCAAACCCTAGATCTGGAAAAGATTGACATGGTCAAGGTCTAAGGGTCATGTGTGGTTAGGTCCCTGCACTCAGTCACCATTCTCTCACCATGCTCAGCCTTGTGTTTCCTGAGACATTTCACCACAGTTCTGTCCTTTGCCTCTTCTGCTTCCTGGGGAGACCCTGGTATTACACTGTCCCCCTCAAGGCCATCCATGAAGATCAGAAATAGAAAGGTCCTTACTCCAGGGCAGTCATGTCCCTGAGCCCATGTTCCAGGACCACTCCCTCGCCTTTTACTTTTCATAGTCTCTCCAAGGAAAACCCCATAAGATACCAAGTAAATGCATGTAATGGCTAATTATATGAGTCAACTTGAGTGGGTGCCCAGCTTAACATTGTTGCAGGGTGTGTCAGCCCTCTGTTCCCGTTTGGGGAAGCTGGAGGGAACACAGGCTGCAGGTTAATGAGGACCAGGATACAGCAAGGCATTGATTCTGCAGCATTGACTATGACAGGATTCATCCCAGCAAGTTGGGCTCCACATAAATAAATGCTGGAAGTAATTAACCACTTTGCCGAATAAAATCAGTCATCTGTAAGATCTCCCCATTTGGATCAATCAATCAGTAAACTACATCCATGGGAGAGCATTGTTTAAAAATTTTATTTTACCCACAGCTTTTCAAAAATCAAATCTTTTGTAGAATATAATCTACACATGTGCCTTTTTCAAAAAGAGGTGTTTTAAATCAGTGAATTATGGAAATATCAACTTCAGACAGGAAGGCAAGAACATGGAAGCTGATTATCCCAGCTATGACTAGAAAACCACAGAAGAATATGCCTATTTATGTCCGGGTGAAAACCAGTCTTGCAGAGAGCTTCTCAAACTTGCAGGGCACATGACTTCCCCAGAATCATGTTAAAATATAGATCCTGCCTCCATGGATCTGGGAAGGGCCCTGGTAATCTGCATTTCTCCAGAAATAAGGCGGCAATTCTAGCCCAACTCTGGAGCAAAGCATGATGAACTCGAAGAATCAAAGGTCAAACAGATCTATGATGCAGGATGCGAATGTTCCTTCTATGGAAGAAATGTTTGTTCCCCAAAATTTATATGTTGAAACCTAACCCCCAATGTATTTGGAGGTAAGGACTTTGAAAAGTAATTAAGTCTGAAGGCAAAGCACTCATGAAAGGGTTTAATGCCCTTAAGAACAGAGATGAGAGTATTTTCCCCTCGTGAGCTGGCCATGCAAGGACACATCAAGAAGATGGCCATCTGCAGAACTTGAGGGGATCACTCACCAGATACCACATCTAATGGCCCCTTATCTTGTACTTCCCACTCTCCTGAGCAGCAAAAAATAAGTTTCTATTATTTATAAACCATTTTAAGCCATCTAGTGTGGGATATTTTGTTACAGCAGTAAGAAAAGACTTAGAGGTTCCTTTCTGATTATTTCATCTTTTCTGATGAGGCAAGAGAAATAACAACCATCAATCAAACCTTGCTTCCTGAATATTCTCCCTCTATAAGCCTATTCTTTGCAATGGCTCTACTGCTTGAGGTAGAGGGTCTACAGGGAGCAGCAACCATCTTGTGGACTCTTCATAGTGAAGTCAGTACAGGGCAGTACCAGAGAGCACTGAGTCTGGTGAGCTTAACATTGCAATACAGACTGGTGGCTTTGTGTAGAGAATGTTTAACAGTCACCAGCATAATAAACCAACAACCCTTATTCCTCTGTGGGACACCTGCTAATAATGGCAATACATGACAATTGGATTCCCTTTAAAACTGGAACTTTCCATTAGAAGCATGTCCATCTGCCTCTGCAAGTGAGGTAACTCAGCAGCCCTCAAAAGTGTTTACTCTGTGGTGCTTGCCCTGGTATTCTTGCACTGGGAAGGCTCAGGCTAAAGCTGCAGACTCAGCTCCATAGCCCATATCCAGATCTCTGCCTGTGGAGAATTTCCAATGACATCCAATCCCTCACTGCAGCATTAAAGCCATCCTGCCCTGTGCATGGGTGTTAAGTAACCCCCAAAGCCCTGGGCAAGGAAGGGGTTAATGAGATCAGCCTCCTTGTTCTGAGAACTCACTCTGAAGCCGGGAGCTCAGCCGGTCTGGTCCCCGTCTTCACAGTGCCAGATAGGTCTCCTCTAACACCCCAACACTCTAGCCTCTGCTTTTGACACCTCCAGTTCCATGCATCCAAGGCAGTCCAACTGACTTCAGGTAGAACCATCGCCTTTATCCTCAGTTTCTTCTGACTAGAAGAGCAAACTCTTCTCCCCGTAACCTCACCTGTGAATTTGTGTCCCAACCTTCCTCCACAGGCTATTGCATGGAAACCTTTTGTGAGATAGCCTTTCAGTGACAGGTAGAGCAACATGGGTGGTGATAAGGACGGTCATTGCCCTGAGTGCCCCCACCCCCGCCACCTACAAGACGCTGTGCAAAGGGCAAAAGAGAAAGACTTGACAATGTTCCATTTTGCAGGTGTTGCAATTGAGGCCTACTGAGATTGAATGATGTTCCAAAGTTGTAACCTAGCAAGTGCAGGAGTCAGACCCCAAAGCCTACTTTCAATGCTACACCACAGCCGGTCCCTGTCTTCAAGTGGCACTCAGTCAGGCTTCTCCTCAGACCCAACATCCTGACTCTAGAGAGCTACACCAGTGTTTTCCTCCCCAGGAAGGTTGTCCTTCCCATGACCCACTTAAACTAGCAAGAAGGGACCAGAAGAACAGAAAACCACAGGGCCATGCCACTGCCACACAGGTGTGATTTTATTACCATTGCATACAGACTAAAGGGATGCATGGGTAACTTCTGTTTGCCTGCTATGCTGGCCTTTACTACAATTGGATTCTCCTGGGAATTCTTGGTGGAGGAACTGGGTGGGCACTGCTGAGGAGCTGCAGGAGCACCATCCTCCACCCTGAAGAAACGACCCCAGAGTTCAGGGGTGGCCACTGGGAACCTAGGGGCTTAGTAGGTCTCTTGTTCCTGGGTGTCACAGAACCACACACAGGCTTCAGTTTGAACCTTAGATCTGCTTTACTTGACAACTCAGATTCCTTAACCTTGGCAGAAGGTTTTCTTTTCTTTTCTTTTCTTTTTCCAGTTTTAATTACAGTTCTCTAAAAAGCACCAGGCACGTAGAAGTATCCAATAAATCTATGAGGTGAATAAGACTCTAGCAGCCACACAACCTGGACATTGGCTCCCTCTGGCTCAGCTCCAGTAGCACCTACCATGCTGCACCTTTTTGCCTTCCCACTAGCCTCCCCTTGGGTGGTAGAATGGAGAGTGGAAAGTGAACACGCGGTGAAGGCCCAACTCTCTCTCCACACTGCTGCCCTATTGGTAACAGGTCATCATGCTTACCTAAAAACACAAATGCAACACTGCTGTACTGGTGGCCCCAGGGCCTTATCTTTTCCAAGTGCAGTCACACAGCAGCCCTGAGTACAGTGTGCCTGACACTGGCCATGACTCAACACAAAGCACTCCTACTACCTTCAATAACCTCAGGAGGACCCCTTGTGGATCCTCACCCATTCAATGAGATGAGAGCTAAGGAGGGCCCCAGCCCCATCAGCAGTAGAACAGACTCCTGGAGACCAGGCCTTACCATTTCAGGACCCTGAGGCTCAGTGTCTGTGCTCAACTGCAGAGGGCTCATTGTGCCTCTGGAGAACTTCCTGAAACGCAGCCAGGTGCAAAGGGGACTAAGCTGTTAGTGAGGCACCAGATCAGAATGCATCAGTACCAGAAGACACCTAGTCTAGTCAGGGTTTTGTCAAGACACTAAATCAGTGGGAAACTCTTGTCAAATCAGTGATCCTCTAGATGGGACCCTTGTGTATGGCATGTATGTATACGTATAGATATTTACATTATATTTTGCTCCTCCTGATTTTCTGGCATCCACAGTTCCATTAGACAGGCAGCTCTGCTATGTAGCACACTGCAGTCAAATTTTTTGGAGTCATCAAATCACCTCCTACCCCTTCTGGTCTAGGGAGCCATTCCTCATTTTTACCACAGAGCTCAAACATGCCACCCGCCACTGTAGGCATTTGAGCCAGAGAGGGCCAAAGTCAAAACTGTGATTTGGGTTTGTCATTCTAGCAATCGCTGCTGCAGAATGTAGGGTGGACCCGGAGAGACTGTACAGACTGCAGCAGCCCTGAGAAGGTACAAGAGGAGCCAAGTCTGGTTGTTGTGGGACAAAGCAAATAGGACACATATAGGCCAGACTGGGTATGGGGCAGTCAGAAGAGGGACCTGAATGAGCTGAGAAACAGACCAGGATATAGGACACAGAGTGTTGCAGGAGTAGATACTATGGGCACAATGCTGGGTTTGCTGCATGATTTAAGAAGACCTATTTTCAAGACCTGGTGGTGCATGCCTGCAATCTCAGAGACTTGAGAGGCTGAGATTAGAGGAGGATTGTAAATTCAAGGCCAGCCTTCACATCTTTGCAAGACTCCATGTCAAAAAAATAACCGGGGATGTAGCTCAATGGTGAAGCACTCCTGACCTCTTTGGATCTAGAGCAGCAATCAGGAAAGAAACTGTATTATCTCAGGGTGGGAGGCTTAACCCCAGGGATACTGGAGCATACATAGCCTATACCAAAGGAGTCAGAATATCAGGGTGAGCCTATTCCTTAGGGACTTCTAAAAGGCCCAAGAGGAACTGGTGGCACATACCTATAATCCCAGCATCTCAGGAGGCTGAGGAGGAAGGATTTCAAGTTCAAAGCCAGTCTCAGCAACTTAAAGAGCCTCTAAGCAACTTACTGAGACTTTATCTCAAAATAAATAAAAAAGGCTGGGGATGTTGCTCAGTGGTTAGACACAATTGGATTTGGTTCCTGGCTCAAAATGGGGTGGGGTGGCTAAGGGGGACTGATATTAATGACCACTGTGCACCAGGGGATATGAGGACCAACCTTACTAACTGCTGGTGGTAAGCGTTGGCACAGTGACCAGTTGGGGTAAGAATCTGACAGCTTTCACATATCTGAAGCCTTCCGGTACAGAAGGGAGGGTAATGTGTTCCATATGGTCCCACATGGGATTTTCCAGTGTCCTGAATTTGAGATATATTTGATGTGGCCATCTGGCTGGGTATCCCTGATGTAGGTGGGACTGAGAGGTTCCAAAAGACGTACTGGGTGTTGTTCCAAGGTCCTCTCATCCCCATGAATGTGATTCCAGGTCGTGCCCTGGCAGAATCCAGGACTTGGCAGCTGTTGGTCTGTACCCATGAGAAGGGTCAAGTCTTGGGTAACTCCAAGTGCAGGGGTCAGCATGACTGGGAAGTGACCAGAATCTTGAAAAGACAGAGAGAGGAAAGAAGCAGTCTACTACATGGGAAGATCAGTACCACAGGGCCTCCTGAGCCAAAGGTGGAGAATTGGGGAAAGAAGAGTGCCTGAACACTTGCTCCTGTTATAGAAGCTCACAGTGGTTAACTGTGAACGTTTTGTAAATGGTATAATTAGGAAAGAAAAGTGACTTCCTCTGCTTAAAATATAAGTAAATGTTTCTTGGTGCCTTCATGATACAGATGTGAACTTAGAAGCACAAGCTCCGGTCAGGAAGCCCCACCAGGCTAGCCAGATACAACTGTCACAGGCCATGGGGACCTGGAATCCCATCCCTTTCAACCCCAAGAGCACCCCTCTCTCCTCCAGGTCCAGGTCAGGACCTTGTGTTTCCAAGTTAACTCTCAGAAGAACACTTTTCATGACTGGTGGAAATCAAGTCCTGATTCCTTTTATAATGTAAAACAAACAGGGATTAGGAAAGACACAAGATATCATTTCCAGTGGAAACTGGGTCTTCCTTGAAGGAAACTCCAAGATCAAAGGGAGGTTTCAGTCAAGGGTTGAAAGGTTTTCCTTCTCTACTTCTATGGGTAATATTTATTAAAAACAGTTCTGGCTGTTAATACCTTGACTACACACACACACACACACACACACTCACACACACACCCCAATACTTAAAAGAACTCTAATCAGTTTTTAAAATTCACCCCATAAAATTCTTGTTCCTTTGATCCCGTCATTCACAGAGATTTTAATATGCAACATGCATATCTAACTGACAGCTTCCTTGGTGAAGGCTGCAGCCAGTCACCCTGCACCTGTGACTCTCTCTCAGCTTCCCCACTAGGCCTCACGTTTCCAGCCATAGATACATCAAGAGAAAGCATTTTCCTCTTCCTGGCAGTGGAGCGGACTGGAATGCAGCTAAGTTGGATCTGAGATTATTTATACTCGTGATAACGTTTCCATTCAGGAACGGCAGTCGTATTCATCTGAAAGTGCACTATTGAATTTGGGTTGAATTCGGCCCCCCTCAAATTCAGGTCTAACTTCCAGGACCTCAGAATGTGACTGAACAGACAGGCCTTTGAAGAGGCAAGTAATTTAAAATGAAGTAATTTGGTGGGCTTGGATCCAGTGACTGGTGTCTTCATCAGAGGGGATTAGGACACAGCAGACAGGGAAGACCATGTTGAGAGGGTGGTCACCTAAAAGCCAAGGGGAGAGGCCTCAGAAGGAACTGATCCTGCTGCAACCTTGATCACAAGCTTCTGGTCTCCACAACTGTAGGATAATGAATTTCAGTTCTTTAAGGCACCCAGTCTGTGGTACTTTGTTAGAGTAGTCTGAGCAAACATGTGTACATTTAAAATGTGGTCTATCCTATGTCTAAAAATGCCTCCAAAGCCTTTGGTTGTCTCTGTCTGTGAATCTCATCTGTTAACACCCATCAGAGCTTGAAGCTAAAGTGCCGGCTGGTGTCTCCATTCATAGACTCCTCTGAAATACAAAATGAGGAGGAACAGTCCTGTAGAGCAGGGTCCTGAGGTCAGGAAGCTAGAGTCTGAGAACCGGGGCAACACCAGCCAGTTGCTTTCTTCTGGTTCAACCCAAAGACTACCTTTCTTCCTTGCTTTCTTGGGAAGTTCACTTGTGGAAATGGGGAAGTGAGCTCTTGAATGCCTGCTCCATGCAGGGAATGGCCAGTGTTGTTAAAGAGCACCAGGGCCATGTGTTATTGGGAGCCTGATGCATCTGGGCTCAGGAGTGGAGCACAGGGTCACTTCTTACTATATAAACCAAAGCATTACCACTGCAAGACTGTGTCCTCACTGTACAAGAAGACAGACACCCTACTATGACCTTTGGGAATCAGGAACTTAGAAATCCCATTCCATCAACACAGGCAAGTCAGTGAGCACATTGTTGACCAACCACTACATCTATTAAGTAAATTTTTAAAAGTTTCCTGCCCATCAGATTGACTATACATGTCACTCACTGCTCAGGATATTGGAAGTGCACAAGCATCCACTATGATGCAAAACATCAAGGTTGAAATGTGCATGTGCAGAAATATTCTCAGCTGCCCCTTATTTCTTCCACACTTCACTATAGCTATCGTTTAGCCCAACCCTGCTTACACCAGCCTGAACATCAACAGTGATAGTTTCAGTGCTCTGTAGAGGTGGCCCCAAGTGAGCCTTACCACCTGGCCTTGAGCCCCATCTGTCTGCCTCAAACCAGGATCACTACTTACTCTGGCCACAAGCTGGGTCAAAAGGAAGATGTCTTCTGTGCCTCAGTGGCTCATCTGGTAAATGAGAATAATAAGAGGACCTAAGAGTCAAGAGAACTGGCATGCAGTGATCACTCAGTGAGTGTCAACTGGTGCTACTGCCTGGGGCAGGAGAGAAGGTGCCATAGTTTGGACCTTAAGTGTCCCACAAAGGTAGGCCCCTATGTTCCAGGATGGCAGTATTGGAAGGTGATGAAACCTTTAGGATACTGAAGGTACACCCTTCAAGGGGTATACTTTTCTCTTTCTCTTCCCAAAGAGGAGGTAAGTGGTTTTGGTCTGCAAAGTGCTCCTGCCAGGAAGAACTAGCTCACTATAGGCCCCCAAAAATGGGGCCAAGTGAGCACTGACTGGAACCTCCAAAACTGTGAACCAAAATAAACAATTTCTCCTCAATAGCTGATTATCTCAGAAATTTGTTCTAGTGACTGCTGAGAGCCATTGCCAAGTAGGTATGACGCATAGCATGACCCAGGTCATTTGCAGTGGTAAAGTGACCTTGCTCAAGGACCAGGGCAGATCCAGGTTTAGGGTGTATCCTGCTGGGATTAAGGAGAATCCCACTCCTTGGGTTTAGGGCGGTTCCAGGTTTAAGGTGTACCCTGCTGGGAATAGGGCGTATCCTGCTGCCTCAGGCGCTCCTGCTCGTTGAGTTCCCTTTGAGTTCTCGTGGGATTCAGAGAGTATTTGGGATTTTGCCCAGAATGTGATTGGGGCCCGGCCGGAACGTGAATTCCCCCAGAACGTGTTTGTAGAGTGCCGGTGTGAGTTCGAGAATAAAGAGTTGCTGTTTGAATCTACAAGGTGTGTGGTGGCTCGTGATTTTGTGCCCAGCCAGACTGCGGCAAGTGATAGAAAGCTGACTAACATGGAAGGGCTGCAATCTTTCTGAATGCTGACACAGCTGCCCCCAGTTCCAGGTTCTGGGCTGTGCCTGCTCCTGGTCTCCCATCAACCAGCAATCTGCAAGCAGCTTCTTATAACACCCCAGTTTCAGAGGATGTGTGGCATGTGTGCACACTCAGGAAAGGTAAGAGGCTCCCTCTTTGTGGACATCCAAAAACCACACCCCCACTCTGGCCAAACTTGTCTTTGATGCTTGAGACAAATGGTCTGACCTCAGGTTCAGAATCCCACCCTGCATCAACAGCCTCTTTCTGTTGCTTTCACCCTTGAAACGACAACAGGTCAAATACAGGAGAAGGGTTTCCAAGGCCCAAAGAGGTCTCCCTGTGCCAAGGCAGAGACGTCAACCTCAGAGTTTGTCCTCTAAGAATTTCCTGCCTACTGGTCAAGGCTCGAAAACACTTGATAAAGGCCGGATGAGCAAACCAACTATTTGAAGTTTTATCCAAAACAAACCTAGGTCTGTAATCCTTTGAAGTTGGCCTTCTTTACCACACAAATGAAAAGTCTTATTTTTTAGCCAACAGTAGGAACCACTGCTGAAACTCAAGGTGAATAATAACTTTTTCTTGTCCATTTTGTACCCAAAGACAAAAAGTCAAAGGTTTATTTTATTTGTTTTTTTTTTTAAATTTATTTTCATTCTTATTTTTTTGATGTTAGGGATTGAAGCCGGAGCACCTCAAATGCTGACTACGTACTATTTGGTTAAATTGTGTGTATGTATGTTTGGAGAGAGAGTGGGAGGGAGGGAGGGAGAGAGACAGAGAGACACACAGAGAGAGAGAGAGAGAGAGAGAGAGAGATTTTTAAGCACTAGTCTAGTTTTTAACCTAAGAAAGCTCACCTGGATGTACCCAGCACCTATTCTCTGAAACCATGGGGGGAAACTTCTCATTGCAGTCAATGATACCACCATTTCTTGGCCTTTAAAGTTGAAGGGGAGGGGAGAATAAGGCATTCTGACAGCAACACTGTACGACTGAAAACAGCTTTACTGAAAACCAACAAACTAGAGAAGTTGGCTTTTGGCCTGATCTCAGCTTGGATAAAATACTCATTTAGCCCATTAAGTCCCTTTTCAGCAGATGGATTATTCATGAGCATGAATAAAGTGAGAAAGACTTTATTTCAATATGAAGCCCGATTTAGATGTCAGGAAGCATGGTTTCACCCAGACCCAAGTAGGTAATGGTGTTTTCTGAAGGCAACTTTGAACCTTATTAGGTCCCCTTTACCACCATTATAAAACGTGCCCACCAATCTCACCACTTCCACTTTCATTTATGGATGGGCAAAACTCTTAAGGAACACTAACACCAAAAGGAGAACCAAAATACTGCCTTCCATTTGAGAACCATCTGCAAATAAGAAGTATTATATAACCTCCCCAGGAACACTGGGTGACAGGGGAAACAGACTCTTACAAATTCAGAAACAAAATGAGGACAACTGGGAGAATTTAAAACAGCTACAGAGACCAAGGATTGCTGATTAGTTTCATGTTGTACTTCATGGAAACAGAGAAGTTTCCTCTTTGGGGGCACGCTGCTCACAAAACAAGTGGAAGGAAAATGATACCAGGCAGAGGGCTCTTATCAAGGGACAAGGTATTCCAGAGTCTACCCAGCAGAGGATGAACTGTTTGAGCACCTTTCACCAAAGGCCTACACCTCACAATAGGTGTCAAAGACAACACAGAAGACACCAGATTCCCCAGTGCTCCCTTGCAGATCAATCCACTTCTAGAAGACTGTCTTAGCCCAGGAAAGAATGTTTTTGTTTTTGTTTTTTTTGAGAGAGACACAGAGAGAGAGAGAGAATTTTAATATTTATTTTTTAGTTATCGGCAGACACATCATCTTTATTTGTATGTGGTGCTGAGGATCGAACCTGGGCCGCACGCATGCCAGGCGAGCGCGCTACCACTTGAGCCACATCCCCAGCCCCAGGAAAGAATGTTTATACTCTCCTAAACCTAAAAACAAAGCGATAATTTGATGAAGCAAAATCCCTTATACACACACTCACATAGTCGCTTGCACGTATTTGTACACACCTATGCATACCCATACCTATGTGCACATACACTCATAGATATCCAAATAAACATACACACCCACCATCACTTGTGAGTAAAAGCTTAGTGTGAACTGGACAGATCTCACATGGTCACAAATACACAAAGCTTCAAACACTTTACAATTGCTAATGTGATTTAAGTACAGTTAGGAAATTTGGAATTAAGTTAACCCACCCCCAGAGTTTCTTTAAACAATGAAAATATAATTAAAGAGAAACAACATTTCACATTATATGTCACCTTAAACAGAATAAAAATCTCTTTTCTTTTGTCTTTTTTCCTGGAATAAAACAAAATAACTATTTCATTTTTACCACAAAAGGGCCATCCTGTTTGTTCTAATGCCATCTCATTCTAAGGTCATTTATTTTTTAAAAAAGTAAAAGACCAAGGGGAATGTGTGAGTGGGTGGGGGACACAACTATTTTCTACCTCACACCAAAAAACTAGAGTTAAATCTAACACACACACAAATTTTCAAGTTTCTACTTAATGTGGATAAATACTTCAGGTTAGCCTAATATTATCAACACTTGTGGCATTTTTTTTCATTAAGATCAAAGTGCTTTACTTTCTATATGCAGTGATTTTATAGATCATAGTTTCAGACCAAAAAACCCAGAGCACCAATTTCTTTTTTTCTTTTTTCTTTTTGCGGGGGAGGGGTTGCTGAGGATCAAACCCAGGGCCATGTATAAGCTAAATAAGCTCTTTACAACTGAGTTACATCATCCCCTTTACTCCACCCCCCCAAAAAGGGTACAACCAAATTTACATTTCCTTCCATGAAATATACACAGTTGATACTATAAAACATGGTATGTGTCCAATAATCCTATCACCTACCTAAACAAATTTCCTTGAATGTCCACCTTTGCAAGTGTTAACATTTTTATCTAAATAAAATTATTTCATTCTCAAAGTAGTTTCTGTCTTTCCTATTACATATTCAATATCCTTCAAGAAAATTATGTAATGGTTAACTTTGAGAATGAATATGTCCCCTTGTCTAATTTATGAGCTTGTTGACTATATTTCAATATGTAAAAGAAAATCATGAATCTTTTGCAAAGACTTAATATTAACCAATCCAATTAACACAACAAGACACCAAGCCAGCTGTTTTTGTTATCCACATAGATGATAGATTATGTTGCCTCAATAGATTTCACAGCTGAGAATGTAACTACATTTAATTAAAGACTAGCAAATTGGAAAGTTAAAAAAAAAAAAAAAACCCTCAGGCAAACTGTACTTTTTCCCCTCTAGTTGTCCTGTGGCAGACAGAATTTGGAAAGCATATGCAAAAACTTTTTTTTATTGTCTTCTAAATATTTAAAAATTGAAAGTTGTTTTTCTAAGCTCCCTGAATTCTGTCAAGTAACTTGGGGCGGGTCTGGCTCTTCTTCACAAAAGAAACTGCTTTGCCAACAATCCTCACATGCTAGGAATTTAGTAATGATGTCTACACAAGGTAGAGGTAAAGTCATACGACTCTCCAGAATCAGTGGAGATCTGGATATGAGGTACATCTTTTTGAGTTAGTGCTTCTCAAACAGTTTTCCGGCCTAAGGAAGTTTCCATACCCATTTTCTCATTGTACTCCTCATCTGCAGCACATGCCAGCGTGCATGCACACATGTGGACACACATCCACACAGGCCTGGAAAGATTTAGTGAAATTCTTCCTACAAGCCCAACAATTACTGCTCCAAATAGTGCTACATGAACAGCTGTGGGTGGAACTTGGATTGTGGACAGTAATCCAACTAGATCCACCCAAAAGACAAATGATCGGAACATATTTTCTAAGTAAATAAGCCAACATAGAAGTCACCTCTTGGACAGCTCTTCTCCAACACTGACGTGGCCTCTGGTTCTGGGCTCTCCTCAGGGATCCTTGCCCTACCTTCCTCCCTCCCTTGTCTTAAATTCCAACACCCACCTGACATTTCATGGCTCTGTTTCTGCATTATCAATTACTCTTAGTACTTATCACTTTAAACTTCTACCTTTATTATTTATATAAATAGTGCAAACACTGTGAGGGGAAAAATGTTTCCCAGATTTGATCAATGCAACACCTAAAATACCATTTGATCCATAACAAATGCTTGATATTTTTGAATGAATAAAACTTCGCAAAATTTTTTAGAAAATTTATTTTTCTAATAAAATGGACTTGTATGTAAATTGATATAATTAGGCAGCTCCTAATTCTGCAGAAATGACTGTGCAAATGTTAGAGTAGATAGAAATTCTACCCATATAGAGGATGGATAAATGCAACTTCAGGACAGGAATGCAGGACTGTATGAATGTGCCTGTGAGGAGTCAGGAGATGCCTAGTACAGTAGGGAACCTCTGGATACTGGAGACCCCTCCATGACAACCTGAGAGATAACAAAACTCAGACCCTGCACACTCCACTCTTAATGGTAAATGGGGAAGGGAAAGGAACCTTGAGAGAATCTCTTGACTTCACTTTTCCCATCTATACCATGATGTAATAATCATTACCTCACAGGATTTGCTTTTTAAAATATGTAAAATTGTTTCAAAATATTCTCTGTATTACAAATATGATGGACACAATAAGCCCTGGCACCCAGAATGCCTAAATGAATGTGATTAAGGTTCTGAGAGGGGAATATCCAGCATTGGGGCTCCTCTCTTAATTCTTGGACAATGTCATTTGACTAACTTTTAAATCAAATCTTCATTAAGTCTCCAAATCTAAGTTGCCTTTGACAGAGCCTTGATGGCTGGCGACTTAAGGTTCTGGAGCCATCTGTCTGGTATCTGGGTCCTTGTCCTTGGATTCTGGAGTCTGAGTAGGACATGTCACCACTTTCCTGCTTCTCTTGCTTCCCTGTAACCCCTCAACTCTGTACAGCTTGTCTAATGCTGTTCATTAAATGCGGCCCTATTTCCCTCTCTGGCCTGTGTCTGAAATACCTGGCACGCTCTTCTTCTCCATCCAAACATTCATCTTTTTTCCTCATCTGGAGCACATGCCACACATGCCTGGGAAGAGTGAGTGATGTCTTCCTAAAGCCTAGTGAGTCCTGCTTCAAACAGTACTTTCTTAGCACTGTACCCCAAACAAGCACTTCATCTGTGATCTGGAAACAAAGAGTGTGGGAAGAGGAACTAAGTTCTGCCTTGCTGGTAGAGGGTACTGGAGGAGAAGGGGGCTGGCCTTGGTGTGTATGTGCATGTGTGTTTGTGTTCTCTGCTGTTTGGTCCCTCCAGGTTTCTGCTAGACTTGGCATGCCCCACACTTTCTCCATCTCTCAGTGGAGGGTAACCAAGAGCCTAGTGGATGCAGGCTGTACTCTAATCCAAGCTGCTGCTCTCTGCAACCTCTCCAGTCCCCTCACATTCCAAGGCCAAGGTTCCTCAGGGAAGCTGCCTAAAAGCCTGCTGCCAGTCTTCATCTTGGTCCACTGAAGTAGCCAGGGCTGCCTTACTGGGCCACATACAGAGTTTCTGCAAACGTCCCCAGGGCCTGGCCATGGCAATGCCCCGTGGTCCACAGTTGCCCAGGCATTGAGCAAGTTCTAAGCCTTGGCACCTACCTGTGGATGGCATCCCTATAACCTCTATGAAAGAGTATCAGCAAGTTCCACAAGGGCAGTCCCTTTGTAGCTTTCCTGCCATTCTAGGAACCAAGGATGGGCCTTCTGAGTGGGGAGGGGCACGTCTATCTCAAGTCTGTGACAGCCCCTTACACAGTCTTTATTTCTTACTATAAATCCCTCCTTAAGAATTCTTACCAGAGTCATGAAATTCATTTGAAACAATAAGAAGCCCAGAATAGCCAAAGCAATCCTCAATTAGAAAAGTGAAGCAGAAGGCAACACAATACCAGACCTTAAATTATACTACAGAGCTATAGTAACAAAAATACAATGGTATTGGCACCAAAACAAAAATGAAGACCAATGGTACAGAACAGAAGACACAGAGACAAATCCACACAAATACGGTTATCTCATACTAGACAAAGGCACCATAAACATACACTGGAGAAAAGATAGCCTCTTCAACAAATTGTGCTGGGCAAACTGGAATTCCATATATAATAAAATGAAATTAGACCCCTATCTCTCACCTTGCACAAAACTCAAAGTGGATCAAGGACCTAGGCATTAGATCAGAGACCCTGCACCTACTAAAAGAAAAAATAGGCCCAAATCTCCATCCTGTCGGCAATAAGACTCCTAAAGCACAAAAAGTAAAATCAAGAATCAATAAATGAGATGGTATCAAAGTAAAAAGCTTCTTCACAGCAAAGGAAAAGAATGTGAAGAGAGAGCCTACAGAATGGGAGAAAATTTTTGCCAATTGTACCTCGGAAAAAGCACGAATCTCCAGGATATATAAAGAACTCAAACACACCAAAAGAAACAAACAAACAAATAACTCAATCAATAAATGGGGAAAGGAACCAAACAGGCACTTCCAGAAGAAAAAAAAAAACTATATGAAAAAAAATGTTCTAGCAATTAGAGAATGGCAATTATCTGTATACTATAGTGATGCATCCACATCAATGTTCATAGCAGCTAAATTCACAATAGCTAAGCTATGGAACCAATCTCAACAGATGAATGGATAAAGAAAATGTGGTATATATTCAATGGAATATTACTCAGCCATAAATAAGAATGAAATTATGGCATTTGCAGGTAAATGGATGGAACTGGAGACTATCATGCTAAGTGAAATGTCAATACCAAAAAACCAAAGGCCATATGTTGTCTCTGAAGTGTGGATACTAACACACAA
This sequence comes from Marmota monax, assembly GCF_021218885.2. Classification (NCBI taxonomy): domain Eukaryota; kingdom Metazoa; phylum Chordata; class Mammalia; order Rodentia; family Sciuridae; genus Marmota; species Marmota monax. The sequence goes on along the minus strand of NW_026695200.1, from coordinate 3,191,909 downwards.
CAAGGGGGGCATGAGGGACACTGCAGGGAATAGAAATTCATTGGATTAGACAAAGGGAAACGAAGGGGGGATGGGAATAGGAAAGATAGTAAAATAAATCAGACATAAGTGTCCTATATTCATTTATGAATACACAACCCGTGTAACTCCACATCATGTATAACCACAAGAACAAGAAGTTATACTCCACATATGTATAATACATCAAAATACATTCTGCTGTCATGTATAAAAGAATTTTAAAACATTTTAAAAAATTCTTGCCAGATGCAATGTCTCATGCCTGTAATCCCAGCAGTTTGGAAGGCTGAGGTAGGAGGATTGCAAGTTTGTAGCAAGCCTTAACAACTCAGAGAGAACCTCTAATTGAAAATATTAAAATGGGCTGGAGGGGTGTGGCTCAGTGATTGAGCAGCCCTGGGTTTGATCCCCAGTATTCCCCAACACCTAAAAAAAAAAAAAATCCTTTACATCAAACTTCCCCTGGTTGAATTGTGTGATTTCTGTCCCATGACTGAACCCTGATGGATATACCCAGCCCCTGCATTAATACCACATTTACCTATTATTCTTAAAGAGATATAAATCTCTTTTAAATTTTCCTATAGAATTCAACACTTCCAATTGGCCATTCATCATCAAACTGATAAAATACTACTTTGCATTTGACAGAAGTCAGCACAGTTATCAGTTCTTCGCCTGTCTGAGACTAGCAAAGTCTAATGAAAAACTCACTTGCATGTTTTTGGCATTTTAATGTTGCAATGAGAAGCTCAGTTTCTCATTTGTTGAGCTTTTAAAAGCTAGAGACTCACTGTCTTTATTTTCCATGGGTAGTTCATAAATTTCAGAAGAATAATATATAAACAGGAATTTTGGTACCAGGAAAAAAAAATGTATTTGAACCTGAAGGGAAAGAAAAACAGCAGGGAGGAAGCAGAAAGAAAAACAGTGTACCAATAAGGGAACCTGCCCATTGAAGAATTTTGGTGCTGTTAAAGAGACTTTTATTAAAAAGTCAAAATTATTTCAGTTAATTTTGGCTAGACTGACTAAATTACAGCTCACTCTATTCACATCCTCAGGCCTTTACAGGGCCCTGAGGAGGGTGGTGTAGGATGTGCTGGTCTGCAGCCTTCCTTGAATTTTAAACATTCTACTTACAAACGACCTGTTTATATAAAGCACCACTGAACTATAAAGTGCTGCGGTTGTTTGGGAAATAAATGAGCAGGGAGGCTTTTGAATAGGACAGGGTTCAGAAGTTGAAGACTAGAGGATATGACACAAGGAAGTTATTCTTGAGAGTGACCAAGGAGATCTGCCTGTGGCTTTCCCCTGCCCTCCACCCCAGCATGAACAGTCTGCTCCCAGCTCTTGGATTTCACCATCCTTTTCCCACTGTCTGCAGTTTTACCAATTAGGTATTTGTGTGTATTCCTTTCAGTGATGTCATCTTCTGCACGTGGGAGACTCCTCTAGGAGGGGGACATTTGAGCCTCTGCAGCCCTCCTCTTCCTCAAAACTCCCAGTGAGATCATGAGAACTGAGAGGGGACCCTGTCCCCTGGCAGATTTCAGTGTTCATTCACCTACTGACTTGTCACTTGGAGAGGAGGCAGGGACTTTAGGCTCAGGGAAATCGAGGAGGCCTGGTGGAGAAGCCAGGGAGTGAGGTTGACTTATTCCCACAATTTACTAAGACAATAGGTGGCACCTAGGGATGGCACATCTATTAATAAACCAGAACAGCACAAGCTGGAAACAGCCTGGAGGGGTCCCTAACAAAACACTCATCAGCTCTCCTGATCTGGGATGGGATGAAACACTCCATCTAAATAATTTTTTTTTTTTTTTAGATTAGGGTCTGGTTATGTTGCCCAGACTGGTCTGGAAATTCCATTCTCCTCCCTCAGACTCCCAAGTAGCTTGGATTATACATGTATGCCACTGAGTCTGGCTAATTTTTTATTTTTATGTCTGCTTTGCCTTATTCCAAGAAATATTTGTGGTAGCTCTGCCACAAATAAGGAAACCATGGTAGAAATAAGCAAGAGTAGAACAATAAGCTACAGGCTTGTCATGAGGTGATGCACTTGGAGTGGTCTAACCTCTGGCTCAAGACCTCCCACTTGCCAAGGCAAGGTGTGAAGCCTACAGGAAACAGGGACCTATTTGGCCTTTTGGAAATGTATACAGGTCCTTCACTTACAAGAGTGACCAAGGGGGAATTGCACAAATGTTTCTGGGCAGGAGGCATCCCCCTAAAATTATGCCCAATGAACTGTTCCACACAAAATGCCCTTCTCAAGATCCATTAACTACGAAATGAAGCCAATTGCTCCAGATAAGCCCAGAGGATTCTGATTCTAAGGCCAAGAAGAACCCCCTACTAGACCCCCCTCTGAGATTATGGAGAGGTCTCTGGTGACAGAGAAAGAAAATCCCCAACATCATCCTCCCTGTACATGCAGGAACTCATTTCCTTGGACCACTTCTGAAAGCATCCTTCAGGGTAGGCCAATGGCCAGATCCCCAAGGCATGCCTCAGATGAGCAATCCAGGACAGGACAGGGTTAGGAGGAGGAGGAGCCTTTGCAGAGCACATTTTCCTGCTAGACACCTCCTGATCTCCAAGGATTCATATCACTTTAATTTCACCTAGTGTTAGCACTGTGTGTCCCCTGTATAGACCTGGAACGGGGCATGGACAGAAAGTTAAGAACCCCCTGGTGGAATTTGCTTTTCTTGGCCAATAGACTTTATTGTGAGTGCATGGTCAAAACTACTTCCCTTCCAACTCTTCACCCCCCAACCCTGCTGCACAGTGGCTGGTACATACCTGAGACAAAACTCAACTGTGGAAGACATGGTGCTGATCTTAGAAACTCCCCTAGAGAGAAAATGTTCCTGAGCTACATGCTGGGAACAGGCCATGGCTTCTGCTACACTGCCATCTGATGAACAGCACCATGGCTCAGTAAATGTTCCCTGTAACTTTACAGGGTCTCTAAATAACATTGTGAGAAACTCATAAGTGTCCAATGGAAATTAGAGGTAGAAAAAGTAAGTCCTGCTCCCCAAATTCACAGGTTGATCATGGGATCAAGCAGGCAAGAGTTCTCTCAGACTCTCAGTTTCATCTATATGAAAATAAGCCTAGCCTGACAGAAGAGAAAATGCAGATGCCCTGACCCCTCCAGAGGGGCCACATGGGAGAAACTGTATGGCCCAGATGCCTGTGATGTCCTGGAAACATGAGTCACTTACAAGCTCTGAGAAGCCACGGACCACTTGCCGTCGCTTCAGGTTGGTCTCTCCATCCAGGTTGGCAGTCTCGATGTGACACAGCCCATCGGGGTCACTGGAGGAGAGCAGCAGAATGTCTGCAGGAATGATCTCATTGCAGCGAAGACGCACGAAGTCTCCCACACGGATTTCTTTCCAGAATCGGTTCACATACTTCTTTTCTTCCCTGATAAAAAAAGACTTTAGTTAATAAGACTAGTAAGAGGTTGATCACAACTAAACTGTGATGAATATCTGGAGGCCAACTATCAAATTTTATTTTTGTACAAGTTGGGAATTTCTATAATAAAAACTTTTTAAAAGAATATTCATAAATCCACATATGGTACAACTCCATTTATATGAAATGTTCCAACAGGCAAAGCTATAGAGACAGAAAGTGGGTTAGTGGCTGCTGTGGTTGAGAAGGGAAGTGAAGATGACTGCTTAATGAGTCAGGGTTTTCTTCAGGGGTGAGGAAAAGATTCTGGAACTAAAGAGTGGTTATGAGTTGCCCAATATTGTGAATGCACTAAATACCATCGAACTGCTCACTTTACAATGGTTATAGTGACCACACCGACACATATACCCAAAAGAACTAAAAGCAAGGACTAAAACTGGAACTTGCAAGCCAATGCTCACTGCTATGAAACTAGAATTTCTCCATTCTACTGTTGGGAGGGGTCTAAGCCTATTTTAATGTTAGCAGCTAAAAAACGCAGGGGGTGCTGGCCCAGCATCACTGAGGGTCAGTCAGCAAAAGTGGATTCTGCTCCTCTACCATCAGGTGGTGTGTTGTAGCTCTTCAAGGCAAACTATGCCCTCCAGTTTTGCAGTAGACCCCAGAAGCTCACCACCATTTTCTTCTTTTTGGGTCCTTGTGTCATAAATTCAACAAATGAAATCCACGGATGAGAAGAGTGACTACAAAAGAGTAGGATTTATTCATGTGGGAAGAGACAGAGCTCTCGAAAGATGAGGTGGGATCCACGGTGAGAGGGGACCAGAAGGAGTTACCAACTCAAAGTGTGCTAGGCTAGGGCTTTATATAGCGCTTGAGTCAATGCTATTGGTCCACATTTACGCTAATCAGGTTTTGAAAATGTACTAACACTGCTGGTTAAACCTTGAGTGAATTTCCATTCAGGTCTGCCCCACTTCTGTTTTCTTGCCATTCTGCCTGCAATTCCAGCTTCCCAAGAGGTTGATGTTGGCAGATTGTGATGCTCAGGAGTTGCAGGTTGCGTCATTATGTGAAACGGGTGTCTGGCTGGGCCAGATGACAAGTCAGCACGTCCTGGCTTGCATTGTCCCTGCCTCACTGTGCCCCAGCTGCATGCTAGCAAGAGAGATCCTAACACCCAGGGCCAGTGGGCACTGCCCATGCTCCAGCCACCTGGGCCACATCTCCACCACTACACTACTGCTTCTTGGAAGAGATCTGTGGGCTGTGTGGCTCAGTGGCTGGGGAGCCATGTCGCCACCATTATACAGCCATTATACACCTCTGTCCTTCAACATATGAATGGGTAAACAAATGTGGCATAGCCATACAATAGGACATTTACAGTTATAAAAAGGAATGCTATTGCCAGGCACGGTGGCACACACCTGTAATCCCAGCAGGTCCGGAGGCTGAAGCAGGAGGATAACAAGTTCAAAGTCAGCTTCAGCAAAAGCAAGGTGCTAATCAACTCAGTGAGACCTGTCTCTAAATAAAATCCAAAATAGGGCTGAGGATGTGACTCAGTGGTTGAGTGCCTCTCAGTCCAATCCCTGGTACCCCCAGCCCGCTGCCAAAAAAAAAGGAAGGCTATTATAATATAAACTCTATAATCAGAGTTTATATAAACTCTGATTATTTTGTGCTATGTGAAAATAAGCCATTTCACAAAAGGACAAATGCGTAATTCTACTTACATCAGTACCTAGAGTAGGCAAATTAGCAGAGAGAGAAAGTAGATTACAAGTTACCAAGGGTTGGGGGTGTGGAAAGCAGGCTAGGCCTGCTCCGAGTTACTCCATGATGTGCAGAACAATAGTTTTCAGGCTGTGTCTAGCCCTGAGTTACTCCATTTGTAAATCAGTAGTTTTCCATGAGTTACTCCCTTCTGCATGGAAGTGTCAAGGTGGAATGGCTCAACGTCTTGTGCAAGGGAATAACCACCATCTCTCCAGAACAACTATGAGGCACAAATTGATAAACAACTTATTCGTGCCAATTTATCAAACTAAATCAGGAGCACCTGGACACATGGGCATCCTAAAATATATCAGAAACCTTAGACACAGGAAATTATCAATCCCACCAGACATAACCCCCTCACCTAAGACTCAAAAGGAGGAGTTCCCCAAGACTGAATATGGTGGCACCCTGACCCTGTCACCTGGTCAGTAGTCATGAACCTTGAAAGGTGAGTGACTCACCTGAGACAGAGATGCAACCAAGAGATTTTATTGGGAGGCTGCCCGAAGGGCAAGAAAAGGAGAGGCAGAGAGCAGAGAGAGGAGGGGAGGAGGGCAGAGAGTAAGAGAAAGAGAGTAGAGAGAGAGGAGAGAAAGAAGAGGAAGAGAGCAGAGAGAAAGAGTGAAGAGGGCAGAAGCATGAGCTTGCAAGCCTGGGCGTAAGACGGGTTGCGTAGGTGACGTGGCGGGTGCTGATTGGGAGGGTGACTCAGGAATGGTGAGTGGAAACTGTGTCCAGCGGAAATTGGTCCAGAAAACTTTTGAATCTGGCGCCCTTCGGAGAGGAAGGGGAGGGGTAAGGGATTATGTGATCTTCTCGCGTGATGGAAACTTAACTTCATCGGAGAGTCTCCCACACACCCCAAAAAAACTTGCCCAGGAAAACTGCAACCCTCCCATTCTCTGTCCTGGACTCCAGCTTAGCTGGTTTCTCTTCCTCCTGAGAATGACGCAGAGCCCCCTTCAAGCTGGCACCTCAAGCTGACACTACTGCCACCCATTTGAAACATTGCCTTGACAACCATGCAGAACTGGTTTGTTAAAACTCTCATCTTCATGTTGGTATCTGTTCTCTGCCTTTGCTCTTGACACAGCATCTATAACCCTGCGACTGCCTTAAGGCTTTCTTGGTCTTTCTGTTACCTACATATACATCTCTGTGTGGAGTATGATGTGTGACTTGATTGTTACAGGTATTAGAAATTAAGATTGGAATTGAATAAAAGAACTTGTGATTGAACAACCCATGACTACCAGGTGGCTCATGAGCATAACTGCAACCAATAAAAGTGACATAACCCCTGGGCTGGGGATGTGGCTCAAGCGGTGGCTCGCTCACCTGGCATGCGCGGGGCACTGGGTTTGATCCTCGACACCACATAAAAATAAAAAATAAAGATATATATATATAAAGAAAGTGACATAACCCATGAATTTATTGTTATTCAATAAATTTTGACACTGTGGAAAAACAAAAAGTGTTTGGTCTGTGTTAAAGGCATATCTTGCTCATACAGGGGAGGAAGGATGAGGAGTTATTAACCGGTGCAAAGTTGCTATTTGCGCGAGAAGAAAGTTTGGGTGATAGCTGAACTCTGTGAAATGTACACTTTAAAATTGTTAAAACAGGGCTGGGGCTGTAGCTCGGTGGTAAAACTCTCGCCTCACATATGTGAGGCACTGGGTTCGATCCTCAGCACCACACAAAAATAAATAAACATACTGTGTGTTCATCTAAAACTAAAAAAAAAATCTTTAAACAATTGTTAAAATGGAAAATTTTGTGTTATGTATATTTTATCACAATAAAAACTCATTTAAAAACTTTAGACCATATGAAACTAGACTTAAAGTGCAAGAGGTTAACGGATTACTAGGCAATAAAGGACAGGTGTTGTATTTCTGGCCTGGGCTTGACCCTGGCTCCACCTTGCTACATTTCATTGTCCTCATCTGCAGAATGGAGGTAATACCAGATCCATCCTCTAGGTGCAGATGAAGCAGATAACACAATCTACTTGCTAAGCACCATGCTTAACCCAGTCAGTCTTCAGATCCTGCTAGTTACTATGAGTAGAAATTTACATGAAAACATTATTTGTAGATTTATTCTCTAGTTATTATTTTTTCTTTTTTTTAGCCTCTGGAAAAATAGAATCACTAATTCAACAGAAGGTCATTTTTAAGAGATCCTTGAAGGCAATTTTGACCATCTAAGTAGATGAACAAGAATTTATCTTAACATTCTATGCCATGCAAAGAAAGTTCATCAGCAAATCTTCTGGGTAATACTGTTGGGTAATAAAGTACTAAATTCATTTCTTGTTAATGATAATTGAAACGAAGCCTCTTTAAAATTAAAAGCAATTTCCTGACAACTACTTTCAGCATCTACAGTTTCCTCTCTTATTGAGAATAAAAACCTAAAAGCTACCCCCTGGACCAGTGGTGCCAAGAAAACTAACTGTAACATGTTTCTGACTGTCACAGCCTAGCCAAATCTACCTGATTCTACATACATTTATTTCCTGCTTTTTGTCCATGGTACCCCTTCTTTCATAAAGGCTGTTTACTGAGCCCCTGAAGTTGGACATTTGAGATAAAACATTTTTTTTTCTTCTACCTCCCTAAAAGCTGGCTTTGCATAAATTTATTTTCTTAAATTTTCAGTGGAACCAGTGCCAGAACCTTTGATTTCCCAGTAACAAACTTCTTACTTCTCTTCCTCATCTGAGTTTTCCATACAGGGAGAGGATTTAGGCAGAAAGTTTGGATCTTGAGGTGGACAGTGTTGGCCACATCCAACTTGATACCGCAGCTTTGGATGCCAAGTATAGAGCCTGCATGGCTGGAAAACCACCCATCGACGTTTTCACCTGTTTTTATTTCATAGTGTAGATTTGACAGAACCCTTGGAAAACTTCAAGGGATCCTAGTCATCAGCTAGTTGCTGAAGAGTGAAGTACTCCCTTCCACCTTTTATTATTATTATTATTATTATTATTATTACTAGTTGTAGTTGGACACAATATCTTTATTTATTTATTTTTATGTGGGGCTGAGGATCGAACCCAGTGCCCCATACATGTAAGGCAGGCGCTCTACCACTGAGCTACAGCACCCACCTTTTTTTTTTAACTGAAGGGGTCTTGCTATGTGCCCAGGCTGGCCTTCAACTCCCAGGATCAAGCCATCCTCCCTCATCAGCCTCCGAATCACAGGAACTGCAGGCACATAGCACCACTCCCAGCTCCCTTACACTTTAAGCCTCTATTTTCTTGTGTTTCTCTAACTCAAGATCCACTAAATTAATTATGTACAAAGCTTAGCTCTAGGCATTCTAAAGTGAGTAAAGAAAATTTAAATACAGCATCTATTCTTGAAAACGAATGAAAGGCCAAACACACCATTAGACAGCACTTTTGGGGACCTGTAGCATCAAGCCCCTGAATGGGACCAAAGAGGTTCTTCCTGAGCCATCTTAATACTCTACAAAGCAAAGCATGTCTCAGAGCTGTTTCTCTGGCTCTGAAATTTTTGGTCTCCTATAGTCACTTGGGTCCACCATAGGGGTCCTGGCCAGAGCTAAGGCCCATCTCATGAAGGCCCAGCCCCAAGGTCAGCTGGCTCAGAGATGAGGCACAGGAGTGGTAGTCCATCATCTGGCCTTCTTGCTTGCTTACTGTCAGTCTCTGACCTCGTCTGAGAACAGAGAGAGAGAGCCTTGATGTTAGACAGATTAAACATTTTAATCATATTCAAAGTTTCTTTTTCAAAGGCCAAATCTTGATTTTATATCATTATAACCTTTAGTTTTTCAGTCTTCCTTATCATAACCACAGAAAGTACAGAGCAATTTGAAAGGGTCTATCCTTTTTGGAACAGTTTCTCAAATATGTCACCATTATGGTGCAGAGGAAGGTAGCATATACTCTCCATCAACAGGGCAGGCTTTGGTCTGAGAGGGTCCCCGACAGTGTGGTCCTGGGATTAACCCCAGGACAGTGATGATGGGAAGGAGGAGGAGGAGGAGGAGGAGGAGGAGGAGGAGGAGGAGGAGGAGGAAGGATGCCGCTCTTTGGCCACACAGTACTATGTTAAGTTTATGTTAACTTCATTCCATTTATAAACCTCATTGAAAATAAAGTCGGCTTCCATCTGCTTTCATATCATGAAGCATCATCTTGCCTGCCCCATCCATGCACAATTTTAGAACGATAACTTTAGAGGAGGCATTTGGGCCCTGAATAAGATTCTCCTACAGCTTCCACAGGGCCGAGCAACAGGGGGGTGCCTTGAGGAGATGTGGACTCAGGCCACAGTCCTCAATGGGGCGGCAGGGCGGGTGTCCCCAGGTGAGCACAGAATATAAGCAGAAAGCAGTGTTGCTCCAGGATGCCTGAAGGAATTCCAGCTCCCAAGTAATGATACTGCAAGCTGCAGGGATTCCTATTTTGGCTAACCTTTGAAACCCAGACTCAGGAATTACTTGTTAAAAAAAAAAAAAAAACCAAAAAACATAAGGGAGTCCCCTTTATTGCTTCGACAGACCAAAGGCAGGGGGTTCCTCAGTGAGACCACAGATGTGCACTATTTTCAGGTAGAGCTGGGAGCTACACCAACACCACAGTGTCCCTGTCTGCTGCATCTTTCATATTTATTCTTTTTCTGATTTCTATATACATTTTTATGTTTATATATAATATATGTAGCCCTCCTTTCCTAATGTTATGGGATGACTTATGTGTCCCCCATACACAAATTTGTATGTTGAAGTCCTAACCCCCCACCCCCTGTACCTCAGAATATGACTGCATTTGGAGATAGTGTCTTTATAGAAGGAACTGAGCTACAATGAGATTATAGGATGGGCCCTAATCCAATATGACAAGTGTCCTTGTAAGAAAAGAGACTACAGAGATGTGCACTCACAAAGGAAAAGGCCATGTGAGGACACAAGCAGATCTCTGTAGGTTAAGGAGTAAGGGCTCAGAAGAAAACAACTCTACAGACACCTTGGTTCACGGACTTCCAGCCTCCAGAATAAATTTCTGTTGTTTAAATCACCCAGTCTTTGTTACCACAGCCAGAGATAACTGGGCACTTTCTTATGACAGCTAGGGATAACTCATACAAGTCACATGTCACACAACCACCTCAAGGCCGGTCAACACCAGACCATCTGACTCTAGAAAGTACAACCTTTGCATCTTAGGATGGCCCCTGGTTCCCAGGAGCATGCAGGCATTTGCTGGAGCAGGGTTAGACAAAGGACATTTACAGATGAAACACTGCATGGGAGCCTCTCTACAATTGAAAGCAACTTCCTCAGGCTGAGAGTAAAGCAGAGGGGCTGCCCTCTCCTGGCATAACAGAAGCCAAGAAAGCCCAGAGTGGAGATTGTCCCTGCCCAATAGAATGACTGAGTTGGGCTGGGCTATAGCTCAGTGATAGAGCAATTACCTAGCATACACAAGGCCCTGAATTTGACCCCCAGCACTATAATCAATCAATAAATAGAATAAATAAATTAGTAGAGTTTACAACAGTCACATTCTTCAATACAATAAATGAGTTTACGGCAATTTTAGGAATTAACACGACTGAAATAGTTTGTCCAAATGGTATTCCTTCTAAGAATAGGTACTTCATGTGGGAGCAGTTCTGAGATGGTCCCAGGACCCCGATCCTTGGTGTACAGGCCTGTGCTGGGCTCCCCTGGGTGAGGTGGGGCCTGTGAATGGTAGCATAGACACCAGAAATTCTGAAGACGGAACCAAAGTGACCAACATGTAAACTACAAACTGACCCAACAAGGAGACCACCCTGGTGAGCCTCACCTAGCCACATGAGTCCTGTTAATGGGAGGAAGGAGGGGAGTGTAAGAGGTCAAAAAAAAAAAAAAAAAAAAGGGCCATATGACCAGGGGATGATGGTGCAGCCCTTAGGCATCGGCCAGCTAGAGAAGGGGCTATCTCATACTCCTAGTCCATTTTCTGCTGTTTACAATTGAATATCACTGAATGGATAATTTACAAATAACAGAGGCTTATTTCACTCAGAATTCTAGATGCTGAGAAGTCCAAGGTCTCAAGATGCAGCATCTTGAGAAAGCCGCCTTGCTGTTAGGGACTCTCCGCAGAGACCCGAGGTGGCAGAGGCTGTCACATGGCAAGGGGGTAACAAGAGCCAGAGCCATGATGACTTAAAATAGACCCACTCCTGAGATAGCCCATCGACTCATTAATTCATGAATAGATTAATCTACTCATGAGTGCTCTGCCTCTTAAAGGTCCCACCTGGTCTCACCTCCTAATAGCTCACAAGAGGATCAAATTTCAACACACATTGGGTAGGGACACCAAGCTATAGCACAGACCTGAATGCTGCCAAGAACCTGTATGAGTTTATGAGAAGTCACCCCCTCACTCCCCAAAAAAGGAGTAAGAAGACCCAAGGTCTCCTATCAAGACTACAGCCCCAGTCTGTGCCTTGACCTCTGCCTAAGCAAAGAGTCCAGCTAATTCATGCTGACCCAGGGAACTGTGAGATCACATATTTGTGTGGTTTTTAGCTACTGACTTTGTAGCAATTTGTTACACACCATAGAAAATGGATACACACCATACCCAACTTGGAACCCCCTTGCCACAGGATGTCCTCATCCACTTAGGGGCTCTGTAGAGAGTCCTCACCAGCAAGCAGGCCTTCACAAGATGCTACCCAAGACCTTGGACCTCTCAGCCTCCAGAACTGTGAGCCAAATAAACCTGTGTTGTTTATAAATTACTCAGTCTGTGGTATTATGATGACACAGTCTTGCCATACAGAAGCTAAAAGCTTCCCCCTCCCAGGCAGCTCATCTTCTATACCGAGCAGCAAATGGGAAATGCCACCAGCATTTAGCTTTGTAATATCCACAACAGCAAAAATAATTACTCTAAGAGAAAAGACTGCAGAGAGAGGATGCTTAAAATCCAGATGAAAGTTCTCCCCCCACAAAGTGAGAGCCCATCAAAGGGTACAAATGAGGTATGAAAATGGGGGAAACACTGAGAATGTGCAGGATGGAAAATGAGCTTCTTCCTGATGGTTACAAATAAGGTGCCTGGTTATTCGACAGGAATGACCACCTGTTCTTCCATCACCGGCAATTCCTTGCTCAAAATTCCTGAAGGGACTGAACTTGGAAATCGATCCAAGAATTTACAGAACCTTAGTGGAAAACATAGGTGGCTTTCTGAAACCCCACCCCATTATTTAAAAAATAAATTAAGATTCAGGTTGGGGTTGTGGCTCAGCGGTAGAGCACTTGCCTAGCATGTGTGAGGCCCTAGGTTTGATCCTCAGCACCACATAAAAATAAATAAATAAAGGTGTTGTGTACAACTACAACTAAAAAAATAAATATTTAAATGAATAAATCAAGATGAAAGTACTGTTTTAATGTTCAAAAGAACCAATTCCAAAGCCACAGGAAAAAGCAAGTCTTTTCTAGAATTGTCACTGCCCAGCTTCCCCAGGAACTGGAAGCAGAACTGGCCACGGGTTGGCTGTTGTCTCTGTGAGAAGACACCTTATCTCTCTGCCTGCTGTTTACTTAGTGGTAAAGCAAGGTTATTAAATAGATGACTTCAGTTGGTAGGACAAGGTAACACTTCTGTGATTAGTTTGCCTCTTCTGGGGAAATTTGCTAACGTTTTATAATTAGGCACAAAGAGCTGGGGAGTTCTCATCTGGACCTTACTTGGTCAATACAAGACAATCCAGGAGAGAAAGAGTAGGGAAATGTTAGAAATAGGATGACTAGTAACAAACTATTTAAAAGACAATCAGTAAAAAAAAAAAAAAGAAAGAAAAATTACCATTTTTGATCTCTGGTCTAGGCTGAGCTAAACTATTAATTTTTACTAGTTATGTTTTCAAGGCTATTAAGTGATTTCGTAACAGGAAGTAGTGGCTGAACTTGTGTTCCTCCTGCCTCAGCCTCCCAAGCTGCTGGGATTACAGGCATGTGCCACCATACCCAAACGCTATTCAGTTCTTGATAGTCCTAAAGGGGAGAAAGAGAGACAGTGACAGAGAAAGAGAGGGACAGACCAGGGACAGATAGCTTTTTTCTTCCAGCCATGCCTCACTTACTTATAGTTTTTTACCATCTCCCAGTCAGTTCATTGAAATGATTAATCCATTAAATGGTTTAATTCACCAATGAGGTCATAGCCCTTGTGATCCAGTGATTTTATCTCTGAACATTGCTGAATTGTCTCAACACAACAGCCCAACTTTTAAACGGTCAGAGGAAATACAAATAATTGTTTTGTCAATAAGATACTAATTATGGCCAACTGTATTCCTATTGATGTAGATAATGTAACATGATCTTATTATGTTGAAATATGATGTTTTATCAATAGGAAATGTAATAAACTGACAAGGAAATCAAAAGCAGTCTGATGCTTAGAAAGACATTTGCTTTTACATTGTTCCATGGCAGTAAAATAATATGATATAAAATGATGCCAACCATATAATCATATTTTATATGATTACACTTAAGTAGTACTTATTTGTATGCCCTATTTCATTGAAATCCTATAAACAATTATGCTTTCTAATAAAAAAAACCACCACCACTTATTTTAATTCAAAGCCACAAATCAAATATAAGAAGTCTCTTGCTGTTCATTTGTAGTATTTCTGATTTTTAATAAAATGTCCAAATTAAACACTTGGGCCTAGAGTTTTGGCTCCATGGCAGAGGGTCTGCCTAGCATGTGCAAGGCCCTGGGTTTCATACCCAGCATCATCTCTCTCACACACATACACATATACACACAATCATCACTTGCTTCAAAGTATAATGGGGAAAAAAATGCACGCACATGCATGTGCGCGCACATGTGCACACACACACACACACACTCATTAGGAAAGGTGAAGTCAGATAGTGGTCATGGCCACACTCATTGATCATTGCTGGACCATCTGGTGATCTATTTGAAGAGGGGACAGAGAGTCCAACTGTGAGCGACTTCGTGTTCAAGGAGCTGGTGGGGTCGAGTTGGGTGGGCTGGCAGGAGACATAGGATTTGAAGACAAAGCCAGACAGAGATAACACACTGGGGTCTCCTGAGCAGAAGTTGCAGGATCACTTATTGGAGTTGCTCTTGCTGAGATAAAACAGGAAGGAGTATGGGGAGAAAATAGGCAGAGATGAGAGCTGAATACAGAGTGTGCAGGATGAGAGAGTATTGGGGGGTTGGGATGCCACCAAAGTGGCAGAAGGTTAAACTCACACCCAAGGTAGGACTGTGACTAGTGGAAGCACTATGTCATCACAGGGAGCCAGGGTGGTCAAGGGATGGCCCCACATTTGGAAAATGAGAGGGCTCCATGGTGCCTATGCATGCCCAGTGAGCAGCCTCAGGCAAAACTACAGGGCATTGCACCCACTGCTTCAACACTTCTGCCTTCACCCTTCCGTGGCAAAGTGAACACAGCTGGAAAAACAGTCACAGAACATATGAGTGTAATCACCATATTTTTGGAAACACTACTTCCAATGGCACACCCATGAAAATAAAGGGGTCATCTTTCCAAACATTCCTGGACTTCTTTATCTCCTCCCCAACCTATTCACTACTCAAGCTCATTTCTCATCAAGTTCACATTAGACTATTCAGCCTCTTGAATGTCAGAACTGTTCTTCAAAAGTGCACCTCCATAGGAATGCCATGCAATTAGCAATTAGCAATGGCCATTGCTTTCAGTTTGGGTCTTTTGAGCAATATCAGCGGGAGGTCTAGATGATGAATTCCTCTCAGCATTGAGGACACCATTTTCATCTTAATAATACTAGTAATCACAACAGAAAAAAATTAAACAGTTCTTCCCTCAGTACCACTCATTAGGAACCAGTCACTGGATGGCAATTCATATCCTTTACCTCAAATAAGTTATCATGTGGTCGTAACAGTACATTCCCACTTACAGATGTGGAAACTAACCCTGTAGCTCCAGAGTTTTTTTGAGCTAAACTATTAATTTTTACTAGTTATGTTTTCGTAACTAGTAAAATGAAAACACTAGTAAAATGAAAAAACTAGTAAAATGTGACACCATGGAGAGATCTGTTTTTATTATTATTAATTTTTTTAAATTGTAGATGAACACAATAGCTTTATTTTATTTATTTATTTTTATGTGATGCTCAGGATTGAACCCATTGCCTCATACATGCTAGGCAAGCGCTCAACTCCAGCCTGAGATCTGGTTTTGAAAGCACATCTGATCTGGCACTCTGAAGTCTACCAAGAAGACTTTCCATATACTAAGCAAAAACCTCTTCTCCCCCACCCCTTTTAAATCATGTAGCCAGAGACTAATGTGATCTGAGAATAAATATCACTATGCTTGAAAAAGGCTGGGAAAGCAGCCAGTTCCAGACCTATGCCAGTGTTTGAGACACAGAATAACAAATTTTAGTCCATTTGCAAAAACTCCCGCCCATTTGCAAACAACCAGGGGGTAGGGGGATTTGTCCAAGGTCAAAAGTCACCAAATTGCTGTTTTTGCTACAAACTGGGACATATGCTCTAAGTCAGCCCCAGTGGATTGAGAAATAAGCTCATCATTCACTGGGACTAAATGCAGCCAGGACCATTTGAGCTGCAGCTACAGAGGGATACAGCCCTGCTCACCTTGGGGACTTACGCTGCACTAAAAGGTCAGCTTCATAAGCTGCTTATTCTCCTGGCCAGGCTGACTTGGTAGCTCCAAGAAGTGCTCCCAAATCAAGCAGGACACACCTGATATTTCTGTAAGCACAGGAAAGACCAAGGAGCCTGTGTCTAATGCAGCAGCTGGACTGGCTTACAGGTTGCATCTGCACAAAGTTGCCCCACCCTTTTTCACAAAATCCTTCCTGCAGGAAATATTTATAAACAGTTCTAAATTGCTGGTTTTGAAATGATGAATAATTAATGATGATGCCTCACATCTGGCGGGTGCTTTCATTTGGGGTCACAAAGTCCCAGGGCATGCAGTCTCATCTAACTTAATGACTCATCCCCAGTAAGAGAGGGCTCAGGGCCTCATAGCCCCTTGAACCTGTCCTTAGACTTTAAGCTCTCCCAATTGCCACCAGATGGTCCAAAAATGACCACTAATTGAGTGTGGCCATACCACTATCTGACTTCACCTTTGCTAATGAGTGTGTGTGTGTGTGTGTGCACATGAGTGTGCATGCATTTTTCCCCCATTACACTTCTGAAGCAAGTGATGATTGTGTGTGTATGTGTATGTGTGAGAGAAAGATGGTGCTGGGTATGAAACCCAGGGCCTTGTACAAGCTAGGCAAACCCTCTACCATGAAGCCCAAACTCTAGCCCCAAGTGTTTAATTTGAACTAATAAAATCAGAAGTACTACAAATGAACAGCAAGAGCCTCTTACATTTGATTTGTGGTTTCGAATTAAAATAAGTGGTGGTGTTTTTTTTTATTTTATTATTAGAAAGACAGCATAATTGCTCATAGGATTTCAATGAAATAGGGCATACAAATAAGTACTACTTAAGTGTAATCATATAAAATATGATTACATGGTTGGCATCATTTTATATCATATTATTTTACTGCCATGGAACAATAATGTAAAAGCAAATGTCTTTCTAAGCATCAGACTGCTTCTGATTTCCTTGTCAGTTTATTACATTTCCTATTGATAAAACATCATATTTCAACATAATAAGATCATGTTACATTATCTAAATCAATAGGAATACAGTTGGCCAGAAATATCTGCATAATTTGTATCTTACTAACAAAATAATTATTCATATTTCCTCTGAATGTTTAAAAGTTGGGCTGATGTGTTGAGACAATTCAGCAATGTTCAGAGGTAAAATCACTGGATCACAAGGGCTATGACCTCATTGGTGAATTAAGCCATTTAATGGATTAATCATTTCAATGAACTTAGTGGGAGATGGCAAAAACTATAGGCAAGTGAGGCATGGCTGGAAGAAATAAGCCACTAGGGGTGTGGCCTTAGGGACTGTATTTGTCCCTGGTCCTTTCCTCTCTTTCTCTGTCTCTCTTTCCTTCTCCCCTTCAGAACTATGGAGAACTGAGTAGCAGCTGGGCGAGGTGGCACATGCCTATAATCCCAGCGGCTCAGGAGTCTGAGGCAGGAGGATCGGGAGTTCAAAGCCAGCCTCAGCAAAAGGGAGGTGCTAAGCAACTCGGTGAGACCCTGTCTCTAAATAAAATACAAAATAGGGCTGAGGATGTGGCTCAGTGGCTTAGTGCCCCTGAGTTAATTCCTGGTACCCCCAAAACAAAAAGAACTGAGTAGCTTTCCTGTGCTATACCCTTGTGTCATGATGTTCTGCCTCACTTCAAGCCCAAAATAATGAAGCCAGCTAACCACAGACAGAAACCTCTAAAACCATGAGGCAAAATACATCTTTCTTCCTCTAAATTGTACTTGTCAAGTATTCTGATCTTAGCTCAATGAAAAATTAACTAACACACATAGGTTCAAATGTAATTATCCAAGAAGATCCATAGGGATACATCTAAGAAAAAGGAAATCACATGTGAACTAACTACAACCTACCAGGCAAACCAGCTGAAATGCACACTTTATTTATTTTTATTTTTTTTAAGTACTGGGGATTGAACCCAGGGGTGCTTTACCACTAAGCTATACCCTCAGCCCCTCCCCCCTTTAAACCTTTCTTTTTTAAAAAAAAAAAACTTTTTTAATTTTAAGATTAGGTCTTGCTAAATTGCACAGATTGGCCTCCAACTTGCAATCCTTCTACCTTAGCCTTCCTGAATAGCTGGGATTATACATATGTGTCACTGCATCTGGCTGCCCACCCCCTTTTTGAACAAAGAAGAAAACAGGATGCAGTAAGTAAAATCCTAAGTGGGAGGTTTAGGAGGTCCAGGCCAAGAGATCCAAAAATGTATAAAATAAAAGGCAAAACAGTTAAAGAATGGGGTGGGGTACACAAAAAATCTTTCCTGAGCCTTAGAAATTTACTAAAAGGAAGAACATGGCCATGCATGCTGATATGTCAGGAACTGTGTCCACACCAGAGGGAAAATTTCTCTAGAATTTAAAAATACTTTGAAAGATTTGAAAAACATGAAGTGACCAGTTTTTGTCCTCTTGACCTGAACATTCAAAGAGATCTACGAAATTTACAACAACACTTAACAGAACACACTTTTTTTTCCCTTTCTTTTTTTTCTACACTGGGAATTGAATCCATTCTCCCACTGAGTTACATCCCTGGTCCTTTGCCCTTACTCTTTGGAGACAGTGTCTGGCTAAGTTTCTGAGGCTGGCCTTGTGCCTGGTACTTGGGATTCTCCTGTTTCAACCTCCAGAGCATCTGATATCACAGGTGTGTGTCACTACCCACCTTTGTTTAAACGAATGTTAGTTTGATCTAGCTGAATCTGTGGTCCTGATTTGCAAATCTATTCTGCACCTGAATAAAATTTCCTTTACTTATTTTAACTTCATGTATCATTTCTTGGTTGACAGAATCTCCTGGAAGAATAATTAGTACCAAGAGCTTATACATTAGAAACAAGATATTCCTTCATGGAATTTATTTTTTTTTTTGAGATGATGAACAAATAAAGGACTGTACATTCATGTGTGTGCACAAGTATGCTTGTGTGTGTGTGTGTGTGTGTGTGTGTGTGTGTGACAGAGAAAGACAGACAAATTTAACAGCACTTTAAAAAGACTCAAAAAGACTGCACAACTACCCAAAATTTAATATACACTCATTACACAACAGGCAGAGAAATTGGAAGAAGAGACAATTGCTTTAAAGGGTTTCTCAACCTCAGCACTACTGACATTCTGAGCCAGGTAATTTACTGTAGAGAGCTTTCTGCTCATTGTAGGATGTTAAGCAGTATTCCTGCCTCCACCCAACAGATGCTACTGTGACTCTCAAAGATGACTCCACACACTGCCAAATGCCTCCTGGGGTTCAGAATCACACCTCCCTGCCCCTGTTGAAAACTCCTGCATCAAACTACCTAGGACAAACATTCTACAAAATGGATTATTAAGTAAATGTTTATAGGACCAACATATTTGAAAAATCACGAAGGTGAGAACTCATGCCTGAAACAGAAACAGCGAAATTTGCAGTAGGAACTTGAGCCAAATGTGTTGCATAACATCCAGACTGTATCTTCCTTCTACCATAAACTGAAACATCTGCTCCTTCAGTGGGATGTGCTAATGGATTCTGAATCCAAGACTAAAACTCAGAGACAGTGATAGATGACACTTGTAGTGATTTTTCTGGAGTGAATTTTCTGATCACAAAATTACCAAAAATATAGTAGGTTAACTATTAGCATAAAATGCATTTTCTGATCTCATTCATATATGAAATCTTAAAAAGTTCATCTCATAACCAGAGGCTGGCAAGGGTAGAGGAGATGGGAGGAGGAGAGAAGTTGGACAATGGGTACTAAGTTACAGGAAGGAAGGAGAAATAAATTTGGGTGTTCTATTGCACAGTGGGATAATGATAGGTAATGATAATGTATTGTATACTTCAAAAAAAGATAGTAGACTGTGAATGTTTTCACAACAACAAAATGATAAATGTATGAGGAGATGTTTACCCTAATTTGTGTACACATATCAAAATATCACATGCAACCCCATAAATAGGTACAATTTTACATGCAGTTACAAATAAATATGAAAAATCAGAGATAAAATATTTCCTAAAATATTTTCTATTATACACGTCTCCTAAAAGTGATATGTCCCAGATGTGTGGAAGCACGGGCATGCAGAAAGGAGACTGTTTGAATAGGTCAGGATTACTGGGAAGTATTGGCTGTTCTGAGATGAAAACAGAAAGAGTGATGCATTATCCTGGCAAAACTCTTGCCCAGAGAATGAAGGCCTTAGGCTTCTTCAGAAGGAAAAAAGGATGCTGAGTTTCTCAGACAAGAGGGGGACACAGTGCACTATACTCTAACAACCCAGTCACTCAATGTAACACCAAATAACCCAGGATACATGAATTTTCCCCAGGAAATATGTTAGATTAAAATGATACCTGGAACCATTTAGTGAGTTTTACCATGAAACTGTTCTTATTTTTGGAAAATCATTTCTTTGGATACTCCCAGGGACTAGTTCCAGGGCTCTCCTCAGATGCTCAAGTGCCTCTGTAAAATGGTGTAGTGTTTGCATATGATCTGCCCACATCCTCCCACATACTTTAAATGATGTCTTGCTAGTCGAAGTGTTACACACCTACAGTTCTAGGACTCTGGAGGTGGAGGCAGGAGGATCATTTGAGCCCAGGAGTTCAATGCCAGTCTGGGCAACATAAAAAGACACTGTCTCTTTTTTTAAAATCATCTCTAGAAAACTTACAATATTTAATGGAATGCAAATGCTGTATTGTTTGTGGAATAATGACAAGAAAAAAGCCTGTAAATGTTCAGTACAGACACTGTGTCCCCACCACCCCCTGTTCCAAGATTGGTTGAATTCACAGTGTGCAACCCACAGATTTAGAGAGCAAACTGTATCTCAGTAGACTTCAGGACATCTTGATGACAACATTGCCAATATAAGGCATGTAAAACATGCGGGGGGGAGCACTTTAAAAAATTTTTCTAAGTAACTTTTTATACATCCTTTAATTTGGTGGAATGGCATCCCCACAAAATGAGCAGAAGTAAAATCCTCATTCTTACCATGGAGTCCTGTGATTTTAATAAATTTTCCTAAGACATTGTAATCATTCATATTTCTCCCCTCAGAGTACTCACATCCTCCTTTCTATAAGCCATAGGTGTTTCTTCCTCTTTTTTAAAAACCTCCTTATCCAGGTATGGTGATGTACACCTATAGTCCCAGCTACTTGGGAGGCTGAAGCAGGAGGATGGCTTGACCAGCATGGGCAACATGGCAAGACTGCATTTCCAAAAGATAAAAGAAAAATAAAACTTCCCTGCAAGTCTGATGGGCAGGACAGAGCACTATCCTTACCGTTCTTTTTATCTGCATCTCCTTGACTCCCAGACCACTGGGTTTTGTCTTTCTGAACAGTAACTCTTCATATTTCCTTCTTGTTCTTTCTATTAAGTTCTTTGATCCCTTCTTGATAACTTACCCTGCAAGAGTATTTATATTAAAAATATTAACACCTCTTCTGTCTTTTGCTTTACAAATGCTTTTCTCCCTAGAGTTTTGATTTGTTCGTCTATAATTTTTGCTTGTATATTTCATCTTTTGCTTGTTTTAAATTTTTATATAGTTAAAAATACCTGATTTTTCCAGGCACGGCTAAAGAAATTTCTAATGTCCCTTCATTGTCCATCTATTTCCTAGTTTTGTTTGTTTCTTAGTGGGAGGAGAACATAGTATTTTTTGGAAAGCCTGCTGTTACTCATTTTTATGTTGCAACCTAAGGAACCAATGCTGTTGGACCCCCAAACAGCCAGTTGTAAACACTACTTTTTAAATCATCCTTCCCCCAATGAACCCAAATATCCACTCTGCTCTATATAAAATTTTCATGTGTAGCCATATGTAGTGGCACATGACAGTAATTTCAGCTATTTGGCAAGCTGAGGTAGAAGAATCACAAGTTGGAGGCCAGCCTGGACAACTGAGCAAAACCCTGTCTCAAAATAAAAAATAAATAAAAAGGGCTGGGAGGGGGGGTACCTCAGTAGTAAAGTGCCCTGGGTTCAATTCCCAGCACCACCAAATAATAATAATAATAATAATAATAATAATAATACTGCTATCATCACATGTAATATCATTTGTGTTTAAGCTTTATTTATAGGTTCCAGAAATCTACATGTCCACTAGATCATAGTGTGCCTGATCAGTTCCACCACTAGCCTGAACACTGAGAGGAGGCTTCCAGAATATTGACAAAGGTGCCCTTCTAGCCAAAGCAGCCCAGAGGCAGGGATCTGACTCAGCACATGGAGTGCATGCTGGATGGGGTTCCTACTCATCTCTCCGAGGGGCAGAAGTCATGCATAAGTTCTTGCTGCAACCCTGGTTCCAAAGTTTTGTATGAAAAAAAAATGCTACTCTTCAATCATCTTTTTAAAAACGTCTTGACTATACTGAGGCATTATGAACTGTAAGACCACTTTACCCAATTCCAAAAGAACCCTAGGTGGAAATGCCCTCCACACATAACACTGCTCTTGGGAATATTGGCATCAAGCAACATCTACTTCTCCTGTTCAGGGCTGCGGGAAACTTTGCGTTGCCTCATGCCTGTTCACACCCCTCAAAGACACAGAGCAGTTGGGACTGAGGGTGTGACTTTGTGGTAGAGCACTTGCCTAGCATAGATAAGGTCCTGGGCTCAATTCCTATAACAACCAAACCAAGCCAAACAAACAAAAATACTTCTACGAAGTTGTCTTCATAGAAGTCTTGAATCTTTCTTGTTAAACTTATTCCTAAATATGGTACAGTTTTTGTTCCTATTTTGAGGGGCCATCTTTCCCACTTCCTCTTCTAAGTGCTCATTGCTCCCAAAATTATGATAACTAGT
The DNA here is from genome assembly GCF_021218885.2 of Marmota monax. Classification (NCBI taxonomy): domain Eukaryota; kingdom Metazoa; phylum Chordata; class Mammalia; order Rodentia; family Sciuridae; genus Marmota; species Marmota monax. The sequence goes on along the minus strand of NW_026695200.1, from coordinate 3,169,053 downwards.
TCTTCCTTAAGTGGCCACAAGTCTTTCCCAGCAATCCTTTTTTGCCAGACATGAGATTTTGTTTGTACCATCCTCCTCTTACCAGGCACCTGTGGGTGAATGGTTAGTATTCTGAGTTAGCACAATTGGGCACAGGTCTCCTCTCTAACATGATGGCAGGTCCCTTCCATACAGAAGGTGAAGTGGCTTCCCAAGTCAGTGGGGAGCAGAGGACTTCCCCAGGGTCTTCCAGGGGAAATCAGCCTAGGGAGCAGAGCATCAGTCCTCCTTCTGTGCACCTTTCCCACCGCAGGCACAAGCCTTTGAAGATGTTCTGCTTCCTGGGATTCAATCCAGGGCTCTTCAATGCTTGTCCCCCAAGTGTCTGTGGCCCATGGAGGACCCAACTGATGCTGCCCACAGATTTGCATCCACATTTGCCCCAAATGTCCAGAAAGCCAGCAATCACTTCATTCAGGATGTGAGTGGAAGAAGGGTATTGAGTCAAAGCCACCTTTTCCCCAGAGGCCCCGGCATCTTCTGAATCAGAACTTTGAAAAGTGAAAAGATCTCATTGATTTTAAGGTCCCTTCCCTTTATTTTACGGTCTGAGAGGACTGACCAGAAAGGCAAGTCTGTTTTCTCACACACTCAGGGATTCACACTGAGTCAATGCCCTGCAATATGCCTTTGCCTGGGGCTTCTCCTGAGATGATTTATTGAAAACACTTGCCTTCTGACCCTCCCCAGCCTGGGTGCTAGTTTCTTCCCACCATGTAAAATAAGACATCATGAAAGCAACATACTTTTACAAAAGACACTCTAAAACCTATCACCACAGCAATATTTCCCTGTGACATATTTATTGCTAAATGTTCCTAGATCATGTTCAGCCTGCACAGTTACGATTATTAAGGGACCTTACATAAATACTTTCCCATCTCAGCAGAATCAGCTGCTAGAATAGAAGGGACATTAACATAAGGATCAAAATGTACTCTCGTGATGTGATTTCTTCTGATGCAGTCCGTGTGGTGACTTAAGGCATCTTCATGGTTCATAGCGGCCAAGCCAAATCTCAATTCTTCACAGTAAAGCAATAATGGCAGCAGTAACCTGGGGGAATTGATTTCACCCCAAATATTCTGAGAATGAACATTCACAGTATGAGCTTTTTGTTTTTCTCTTTGGGTAGAAACATGGTGACAAGGGTTGTGCTTTCTTTTGGGTAAAAACATGGTGACAAGGGTCAGCTTCTCCTGGGGGCGTATGCACAGGATCCTGCAATGGTCATCACAGGTGTAGTGTTTCCACTCAGTCCTCACTGTGTTCCTGTGAGGTGCTGTTGTTCCCATATTACAGATAAAGACACCGAGGATCAGAGGGGATTAAGTCAATGACCAAAAACTCACTGCTAAAAGCCAGAGGGAAGCTCCAAAGTCAGAAATAGGAGGAAGGCCCCAAACAAAACCAACTCATGCTTTCCAATTTTAGATTATTCTGGTGAAAATACTGAGATGTGGGCTTTGATAAGTTGTAGAATTTCTTGTCTCTAACAAAAAAAAATTATTTTTCTTCTTTAGAGAAACACAGTAGGTTATAAGTGGTTTACAAACCAGTGTTTTCTGTTTAATGAAGACATGCAAAGATAAACAACAGCCCTTTTCTGAAGAACTGAATCAGCCAGGGGTTTCCAACTACCTCAACATGGATCATGGCTACACAGCAAAGTCTACTTATAGGGCCTGGCATACCACCCAGGATAACGCCTGTCGGTGTGACTGTTACATAGGCCCACTGTGAGAAGAGCCCAGGTATCACCTCTGGTCCAACTTTTCTATTTTATTACTTTTATTTTTTTCATTGACATAATATTTGTCCATTTTGTGAGGTATAACATGACGTTTTGACTCTAATAATGATCATATCATACTAATCAGCATAAATATCACACTGAAATTACAATTTCTTTAGGGTAAGTACTTCAAAGTCCTCTCTTCTAGCTATTTTGAGATACATAATGCATAATGTTAGCTGTAGTCACTCTATTTTGCAAAACAAACCAAGAACTAAACCAGCCACAGTAGTGTATGTCTGTAATCCCATGGACTTAGGAGGCTGAGGCAGGAGAATCACAAGTTTGAGGCCAGTCTGGGAAACTAAGCAAGAACTTATCTCAAAATAAAAAGTAAAAAGGACTGGAGATTTGCTCGGTGCCCCCGGGTTCAATCCCCAGTACTGAAAAATAACTGTTGTTCAAAAACAAAAATCACCAGAACCAATTTCTCCTAACGAACTGGAACTTAGTACCTGTTGACCACTTCCTCCTTACTCCACCCACAAGTACAATAATAAACACAAAATTAATGAGGATTGGGGGCTTTTGCTGCAGCCTAAGAAGACAGAAAAGCATGTTCTTCCCAAAATTCTTCCCAGTGACTTGGGATTGAGGTTTATAAATGGAAACAAAAATTGCTTTCATGTGTTTGGATTTCTTATTATGTTTATAACTGCTGAATACCACTGGACTAGATTTCTGGTTTTGTTTTTAGCAATGTGTTATGATCCTTTTCCTTATTGCTAGCAGCAGAAATATTTCCCCAAAGTCAGACAGGTATTAGCACTACAATTTCTCTACCTGGAAATATTTCTTTGGTGTTATTTTATTCCTTGACTTTAGAGTCCTGTGTATTAATCATACTCAGGGGGGAAATTGGCATATGAAGATGGTTCATAAATATGGGTGGAGCTCTATCTATCCCTTTCATGGACAGTTGTGGTTCTAGTCATGACCCTGTGAGCACCCACAGAGAAAATCTCAGGAACATGGAGTTCCCACAGGAGGTTGCTGGTGGGGAGTGAGTGGGCTGGGTGGGGAGTAAGTGGGTGAGGGTATGCAAGCCAAAAGGGCACCTTCATCCATGCACAAACTCAGTGCTGATGAGTCATCAGGGAGCAGTTAACCTACTGTGTCGCTGGACAGCACGCAGTGGCAGTAGTAGTCCAAGCTCCCACTGGAGAGGTCTCGCTCCTTCTGCAATATTGGGGACTTTTTAAAAAATTTATTTCTTAAAATTTTAATTGATAAATAATTGTAGCTGTGGATGGGACACAAAGTGATGTTTTGATATATGTACACACACATATTGTGGAATGATTCATTCAAGCTATTTAACATGTCAACACCTCACACACTGGTGTGTGTGTGTGTGTGTGTGTGTATAATCTATTTTTTTCAATTTTGAAATACACAATACATTATCATTAGCTACAGTCACCATGCTGTGCAATAGATTCCTAGAACTCACTCCTGCCGTCCATCTGAAACTTTGCATCCTTTGACCAACATCTAGCCTTTACACTCTGGCACTCTCCGGCCCTTGGCGATCATCTACTCTGCTTCTAAGAGACTTTTTTAGATTCCACATACATGTTGAGTTTCTTTAATTTGAAAATCTCAAATGCTCCAAAACCAGAAACTTTTTGAATGCCTATGTAATGCTACTAGTGAAAAATTCCACACCGGATTTTAGGTGATACGTTTCATTCAAAACACAGCTTCACTAAAAATACAATATAAAATTGCCTTTTGGCTATGTGTGTAAGGTATATACAAAATAAATTCTGTGTTAAGACTTGGATCCTATCCCCAACATATCGCATAATGCATATGTAAACATTACAAAATATGAAAATAAATCCCAAACACTTCTGACCCCAAGAATTTTAAATAAGAGATACTCGACCTGTACATAGAATCTTGTGATATTTGTCCTTCTGGGTAAGGCTTATTTCACTTTGTGTGTGTCCTCCAAGTTACTCTATGCTACAACAAAACCTAGTAAGGTAGAAATGCATCGCCGCCACTGCTACCACCTCCCACCCTGGCAAAAAGAATTCACAAAACACAAGTCTTCCTAAGCAAGGACTCCTTACTGATATGAAGACAAAGCAGCCTTTGGGGAAGAGAACCCCTGAGGCCAGTACTGTGGTGGCTCCCAAGCTTTCTAGCCTCTGCCCATCCCTGCCTCTAAGTTTTTCAAAAAGTTCTGTGTTTCCATTTTTATATTTTATGCTAGATTTTTCATTTTAAGTTAAAATTTTAAAGACTCTTCCATGAAGACCAGATACTCATACTGCTGCACTGGAGGGTGGGCAGTGGGACCACAGGCCCTATCAGTGGGCTTGTGTGAATACACACAAGAATATATTGATATGTGTGAACACATACAATGAATTCCATTTTTATGTGTGTCTATAATGCACCAATTTCTTTAAAAAAATTATAAAAAAATAGAAAGAAGACCAATGGAGTAAAAGAAGGGGATCAGGGGTGGGAGGAGGAATGGAAAGGGGAAATACTGGGGAATGAAATGGAGCAAATTATACTATATGCAAGCATGAATATGTCAAAATGAACCACACTATTATGTATAATTACAATGCACCAATAAAAACAAACAGAAAATAACTATTAATTGATATCTTTATACTCTAAGAAATTTTAAGAATGGAGGCAACGCCTGTAAGAATCTTGTTGCTTTTTAAAAATTTTTTAGTTGACAAAAATAATTGTAGGGCAGGACACAGTGGCACATGCCTGTAATCCCAGCTGTTTGGGAGGCTGAGGCAGGAGGATCGTGAGTTCAGAGCCAGCCTTAGCAACAGCAAAGTGCTAAGCAACTCAGTGAAACCCTGTCTCTAAATGAAATTCAAAAAAAGGGCTGGGGATGTGCCTCAGTGGTTGAGTCCCCCTTAGCTCAATCCCTGATGTCCCCCCCAAAAAAACCCAAAAAATAATTGTATATATTTATGGGACACAATGTAATGTTTAGTAAACACATTGTAGAGCAATTAAATCAAACTGGTTAAATTCACTGCCTTTCATACTTATTATGTACTTATTGCAGGTACTGGGGACTGAAGCCAGAGGTACACTATCACTGAGCCACAGCCCCAGTCCTTTTTATTTTTGAGACAGGATCTTGCTAAGTTGTCATGGATGGCCTCCAAATTTCAATCCTCCTGCCTCAGCCTCCTGAGATTCTGGGAATATAGGTATGAAAAACCACACCTAGCTACTTACCATAAATAATTTAAAAACTATTGTCATTATGATATGAAACCTGGATGGGGACAGGGTAGGGTGGGTGAGGTGCCCATTTTAAGCAAAACACTCAAGGAAAGTTACTAATCCAAACAAATAACTCATTAATTATGGTGAATATTTAATGCACCATTAAAAACAAAATGCAAAAATATCACTGAGGAAGAAAACACTGACATTTTAAATAAAGAGTTTCCCTTTGGCTTTAGGTTCCAGTAAGCTTCACCAACTTTTCAGAGTCCTAGACACATGAGCTCCTTCTCTTTCCCACCTTGACAGTCCTGGAATTGCCCAACAACTCTGTATCTTAATAACTGTGTCCTTCCTTCACTAGGATCTACCTGTCTCCTGTTCCTACCTCCCACTCCATCACTACACTTCCTCCCTTCCTTTTTTTCCTATTTTTAATTTTTTTTAAGTATAACCATATATAATTACAGGGTATGCAGTGATATTATGACATGTGTACCTTGTAAAATGAATGAATCAAGCAAAATTTAACATATCTACCACCTTAAACACTGATCATGCATGTGTTCTATTTAACTGTGATTTTGTGCCCTTTGACCAACCCCTCCCTTTCCCTCCAACCCCTCAGCCTCTGCAAACCACCATTCTACTCTCTGCTGCTATGCGTTCAGTTGTTTTAGATTCCACATATTAGGGACATCAAATAAGTGAGATATTTGTCTTTCTGTACCTGGCTCATTTCACTTAGCATTTTGTTCTCCAAGTCCATCTATATTGTCACCAGTGACAGGATTTTCTTCTTCTGGAAAGCTGGATAGCATTCCATTGTATATATTTTCCAAGTTCTCTTTATTCATTCATGCACTGGTGAACCAATCCCATAACTTGGCTATTATGAATAGCACTGCAGTGAACATGGGAGTGCAGATGTCTCTTCGACATACTGATTACATTTCCTTTGGATATATACCCAGAAGTGGGATTGCTGGATCATATGGTAGTTCTATTTTTAATTGTTTTTATTCTTGTTTTTGTAATTGAGACAAAATATTTGTACATCTTTTAAAAATATGGAATGCCTCACAAATTTGCATGTCATCCTTGCACAGGGGCCATGCTAATCTTCCCTGTATCGTTCCAATTTTAGTATATGTGCTGCCAAAGAGAGCACTATTTTTAAGTTTTTGAGGAACTTCCATGCTGTTTTCCATAATGGCTGTACTAATTTACATTCCCACCAACAGCATAAAAGGATTCCACAAATGCACATTGAATGAAGGATACAGTCTGCATTCAGCTTGCAATGTAAGCTGATGGTGAAAGGAAAAATGTGTTGATGAGGGACAGCATGCTCCTGCAGTAGCTCTGGCCAGTAAAGACAAAGTGAGTTATCGGTGCTGCCTACTTAGGGGCAGAAATTTGTACAGGGGACCCTTGGATTTGGTAAGTCTGCTCTGGGTGAACAAAAAAAAAATTTTTTTTAAGAAATTAATCTGAAAGAGAAACCTCTGGGGTGACAATATATTCTCTGCAAAGAACAGTTAGGTGCACACAGGGGTGGGGGGGTGAGGGGGGTCCCAGGAAGGCAGGGCTGGATATCAAGTCTTTATCCCCATGTGTACTGCACATTTCCTGTGCACAAATGAATTATAAGGTGTGTTCTGTATGAGAAGGCCACTCATCCCCTAGGTTGGCTGGACACTAAGGGAGAAGAAGCCAAAGGCACAGTGTCCAGTGTCTTTTGGGTTAAACCCCAGAATCAACAATTAAGAGGTACATAGCCCATAGCCTCTCTTGAGCCTCAGCATTCCTAAGTGCAAAGTGAGAAAAGAGACAGTGTGGTGCCTGTGTCCCAGGTGGGTGCTGTGGCTATGATAAGATGCATGTTATCACTTGGCACTCTGTGTGCAATATCAAGAGCACTGTACACCAGTAGTGAGTGTGAAGCTCTGGAGATGTGTGTGCACACTCACTCTGAAAAATTCACTCCAATTTAACTTGCAGACAGCAAAAATATCACAAGAGTTCCCCCCATTTATCATGCCCCAATTTGCTCAACCTGCTAAAATTTTCCAATATGGTGTGGAATGGCTTGCTTTTAGTGAAAATACACCTTTCAAATCTCTAAAGCACTCCAGCACTGCTGCACCTACAACTTAGCTGGCCATTCCTGGGCAGGAACAGAATCAGAACTGACCCAGTAGAGGCCCCCAGTGTTAGCCTCTGAACACTGATGGATGTATCTGGCAGCAAACAAGAACCATGTGTCAGTAAATCTCCTTGGTAATTGATGGATTGCCTGATAACAGATCCAGGTTGGTAAGTAGGTTGTCACCTGCATCACCTCCCTGTATTCCAAAGTCGAGGAATACATCAACATTTTAATAATAACACGAGGAACATGTGCTCCACATGATGAGGACATGTGATTTGCTGAAGTTCCACATGAAATACAAAGCCATCTTTGTTCACTGGGAGACTTTTAAAATTATTTTCCTGCATTAAATCAGTAAAATGTTGCTTTGGAGTAAGACTGGGAACTCTAGGTCTTAATGCTTTTCTATTTGAAACAGAACAGAAATTGGGCAAAATGCCCTATAGAAACACGTGGGTTTGCCCGCCCACCCCAAAGTACAGACTGGGTTGTTCGTAACATCCAGAACACAGTGCAGCTGGGCTGCAGTGCTCTGAGCTTTCTTCTTGAAACTGTAGATGACCTCATTCTAACACCCACTGTTAATTTTTTTGTTGAAAAATACAAGGCAGGGGGACTGGGGTTGTGGCTCAGTGGTAGAGCGCTTGCCTGGCATGTGTGAGGCTCTGGGTTCGATCCTTAGCACCTCATATAAATAAAGAAATAAAGTAAAAATCCACTGGCAACTAAAAAAGAAAAATACAAGGCAGGTTCTCTCAGGCCTGTAAGGATCCCTTCTGGCTGGCTGGGCTATGAAGTAGTCTTTGAGACCACCAGAATCATGAGTTAGTGTCCTGTGACTGCAGCAACAGATTACCACAAACTGAATGGCTTAAAACCACACAAATTCATTTCCTCATCATTCTGTGGGTCAGAATTCCAGCACAGGCTCTCACTGAGCTAAAATCAGGGTCTCAGCAGGATTTCATTCCCCTCTGGAGGCTCTAGGGGAAAATCCATTTCCCCAGCGCTTCCAGCTTGTGGAGGCCACTTGCTTTCCCTGGCTTGTGGTCCCTTCCCTCCTTTTCAAGTCAGTAATGGCAGGCAAGTAGGTCTCTTTCACTGAGCTGCTGTTTCTGTGGTTCTCTTCCAACTCTTGCTTCTGCCTTAAGGACCCTTGTGACTATATTGGGCCTAACCTGATAACAAAATAATTTCTTTACCGTGAGAGTCTGATTATCACTTTAATTCCCTTTGCTATATAAACTAAAATATTCACAAGTCCTGAGGATTGGGGTTTGCACATCTTTGGGGGTCATTATTCTGCTTAAAACAAATCGTGAACAGAATTTAGGTAAAACTGTATTTTACATATGAGAAAAATATAGCCAATATACACTGAGGTGTGCTGTTTTAATGGATTTGTCCAGAACTCAGTTTCCACCTTTTGTCTGCATAGCATTTCTGTTGTATTAGGTATTATAAGTCGCCTAGAGATGATTTAAAGTGTTCAAGAGGATGTACACAGATTATATGGAAAAGCTATGCCATTTTACATAAAGGTTTTGAGCATCCATGGTTGTTATCAATGGTGAATCATGAAACCAATCCTGGATGGATAGACAGAGACAATTATAGTTCTCTTCTAAGGGAAAAACATGAGTAAATGCTGAATCCATATTAAAAAAAAAAAGAATGAAGGTGTAGCTATTTTCCTTTCCAATCTCACTTAAATCTAGGAATTATTGAACACTTCACAATTTGCTTGATGAAAACAAGGTCCTACTTTTACTTTGAGAGAAAACAAAGAAAAATCTTCATTATGATTTATATATGAAGTGCCACCCCAAAACTCACGTGTGATACAAGAATTTTCAGAGGTGAAACAATTAGATTGTAAGAGGTGTAGCCTAATCAGTATTGATCCACTGATGGGTTAACTGGGCAGTAATTGTAGGCCAGAGGGTGTGGCTGGAGGAAGTAGGTCATTGGAGTGTATCCTTGGTGAGGGGGAGAGGTAACAGGGGAGAGGAGGCAGGTGTGCGTGCCCCCCCCCCCCAGTCACCATGTCCTGAGATACTTTCCTCTGCCATGCCTTTCTTTAATGATGTTCTGCCTCATCTCAGGCTCAGAGCTATGGAGTTGGCCAACCATGCACTAAACCTCTGAAATTGTGAGCCAAAATAAACTTTCCTTTCTCTAAGTTGTTCTTGTCAGGTCTTTTGGTCATAACAACACAAAAGTTGACTAAACTGTCACAAGCCATCTGTGGCCTATGTGAGGATTGTGTTGCACATAGTAGCTCCTTGAGGTATTTCCTGGCTCTGTGAACTCCCTGTCAGGGACTGAACGCATAAAGCAGGTGCACCTCCACCTCTAGCTCTAAGATTCCACACAGTACCTGAGATGGGTGTGACTCGCCAAGATGTCAATCAATCTGCTGACCAGGAGACATCACGAAGCAAGACTACATCCTTGAAACCTTATCTATGATATCTGTATGTCAGTGTTATGCCAAATTCTGTACACTCTTCCGGGGAACCCAGAAAAGTTTCAGTTGGCTCCTTCCTTCCTTCTTTCTTTCTGTACTGGAGATTGAATCCAGGGACTTGTATAAGCTGGGCAAGTGCTCTACCACAGAACAACACTTCCAGACCTGGAAGCATTTCTTGAACAGGGGGAATTTAAGTTTAGGATTAGAAGGGGGAGGATTCACCAAAGTTAAAGTCAAAGCAGGCTTTAATGGTCTTTGCAGAAGAACTTAAAGCAGTTAGGAGGACAAGACCACTGGATGTGGAGAAGCCACATATGGTAGTAAGGTCCTGATGGAGCGGGGACAATAATGTCATCACAGAATATGGGCACACTCTGAGGACATGCTGCCTGGATGAAAGTATTCCTCTTGTGTCCTCAAGCATCAGCCCTGCAGGAAGTTCTTGTCTATGTTCTAAACCAGAGCATCTCCCTGTGGCTGCAGGGAGTCAAGGGCAGAGAGGACGCTCTCTGTGAGAAAAGTCCAGCTAAGTGTGAGAGTGCAGGTCCCAAAAAAAGTCTCCTGGAGATAAGATACAGGAGGAAGTATATGATTGGTGGTGGAGAGGAAGGTGTCCTCCCCAAACATTCAGGGGTAATAGATGGTAGAGAAATGTCGGCCATTGACTTTACTCTTATTTCTCTCAGGAATGAATGAATCTTCCTTTAAAAATCAACAAGCAAAAACAAAAATCTTAATTTAAGAAATCATCCCATTTCATCAAACATTTGCTGTGAGCTTAGAAGAATAAACATGGGGAAATTTTACTTTGTATAAGAATTATTTTTTGGCAAAGCCTATCTTCAAAGTCACACATAAATTACATTTCTGTTTTTAATGTTTCATTTTTATTCATTTCCCCTTCTCTTTTTGGGAAAACCTCAAACTTGCTCAGAGTTCCATATGTTCAGCATGGGCTTTTCACCATGCTTGGGCGGGCAGATGGTAAGTAATTCCAGGACCACATTAAGCTTTGCTCTGGAGCAACACACTAACTTAAGCATGGACTTACTGTTAAAAATCCCAAAATAGAGAACCAATGACAGAGATCAGAAACCAGGAGCCCTTCTTCCCATGGCCTTTACTCTAAGTTCCACCCCTGCACAGAAGCCACTTGGGTAGTTAAATTAGGGATGGTCACCCAAAAGGGAAGTGGCCTGCCTTGGCCATGACAAGTTGTGAGTTATCCACATTGCAGATGGATGACAGCATTTCAGGTAGATCTAGGACACAGGTGACAAGCTACTGGAACAGAAGAAATTCATTGCAAGGATTTTTTTAAATGAAATTAAAAAAAAAAGTCACAAGACATTTATTTTGGATCCTCCTTTTTAAAAGTCAAGGTCACCCACTAGAGAGGAAGGATGGCTCAGTTTTCCCCTCTCATTTGTAGATAACTCCCAATGATCCATGACAATGAATGGGGGTCAGAGCAGGACAATCACCCTTGAGCTCCCCCAAACCTTCTAATACAATCCATTGTTGGAAAGGCCAATGACCTAGTTCAAGATTCCCTAAGTTTTCCTGTATCCTGGTCACCTGATAGTGCAGAAGTTATTACCTCCCCCCTCCAAAAAATGATAAAAACAGTGGGGCTGGTGAAGCAGAGCTCCCAGGAAGGATGGGAGGATGGCTCAAGTGAGTTTCCCACCAGTACTGGAACATGAGGTGGCCACGTTGCTCAGCATTCCCACTGTGAATTGGCAGTTCAAGTCCAAGCCCAGTCCAATGTTGATGCCTGAAAATTTTATGGTTCCCTTAAGTCTGAGGATGTTCTAGGAAATGGGTATCTATATATTTGTTTTCAAACATAGCAATGCCTACAGGGTTCCGGGTACACGGACTATTTTGCCAACATTAAAAATACAGGTCGATGAAAACTGGCCAAGGAAAACAGTAGCCAAACTGAACTCATATTTTATGTCCAACAGGGCTTTGCCTCGTATCTGCTTATAATGGGCCCAATATTGACAAGGGGTGTGTATACCACAGTCAGAAAACTGGGCAAACACAGTTATGAACAGGATGGTGACACACGGGCTGTCCACGGTCTAAAGCAAAGCTTTCCACAGGAACCACAATCCCTGTGAGTCCAGTGGGTGGCCACCAAGTGGGTGCTGTCTCATCACCAGAGCCAGGAAGATGAGGCACTGTAAAGACCCAAACACTATAAAGTATACCTAAGAGCTAGGTGGAAGGCATTCTACATCAACCACAACCGTAGGAAAGCAAAGTGAGGAGTGACAGTCTAAGTTGAATGAGCAGAAGCCTCTCAGCTCTATCATAACTAAGTTGTACATTTTCAACATTTTAAAATTTATTTTTATAAAAATAAAAATTGTATTATTATTGTTATTATTATAGTGTGTGTATGTGTGTGTGTGTGTGTGTGTGTGTGTTGCTGGAGATGAAACCCAGGATCTTGTGCATGTTGGGCAAGTGCTCTACCATTGACATACCCTCAGCCCCACAAGTTGTAAATTTTAATGAGGCAGAGGAGTCATGGTATCAAGCAGGAGTCACATACAGACAGCCTTGAGGGCACCTTAGCAGGAATTTTACTTCATAAGATTTATTGGAGTTCATTAATACCTTTAAGATAATAGGATCCAGCAAAACATAGGTCCTAAAGAATTCAATGTGGTTAGAACCTAAAGTTGGCCATGGTGATTGGCAGTAGGAACACAGCTCAGGAGGCCCAGAAGGGAGCTGTCAGCCTGCAGGCAGACAGGGATAGCTCAGGGCTGCTGCTGGCTCTTTACACATGAGGGACCTGGGCTGAACAAGAGGAAGAGGCCCAGAGGCCAACTTTGCTTACTGCCAGATGTTGGCAAAGAGAGGCATGGATTCCTCGAAGCCTAAGGCAAGAGTTAGGAGAAGGAAGGAGAGGAAGAACAGAGGTCCTTGAGGGGATGGCAAAGAAGAAGAGAGAAAAAATGAACAGCGTGGGGGCACAACAAGCCTCCATGGACTGCCATATGGAAGCCCTGCACCCCAATGTCTATCCTGCTTTCCACAGGAGGTCCATCGACACAGCAGAGAATGAACTTCTCTCAAAGACAATGCATACTCTCATAGTCTCATCTCTGCTACCTTTTAAGTGTTTGTGGCAAGTCCAACATACAGGTGGAAAATGATCTGAAAATATACAAGAAAGGAAATGAAAAAGCACTTGTGAGATTGTGGGGAGAAAACAGTGTACGGCCAGAGACACAGTGAGTTTCGGAAGTTCGGGGACCACACACTGTGGTTTAACTGAAACACAGACACCAAGTCCCAAGTGGCCTCCCGGTGCCTCCTTAGTTCACTGTGTGTCTGGCTGTACCTGGCCTGCTCGCCACTCTGCTAGGACAGAGACAGCTCAGACCTGCCCCAGTGCTGTAGTAAAATGAGGCACACTGCTGGAAGCTACCAGAGAGCTTTGTGCTGGGGCCCCGGCCAGTGCACAGCATCGTGCAGGACTGTGATTCTCACTCAGTATACACTTCCTGCCTGTCCCTAGATACCTCCTCTGAAATTGGCCAAAATATAATCAGGAGACAGTGAACATTTCTAAGAGCAAAGATGACAACTGTGGTCTGACGTGGCCCCTCTAAGAAACTAGAAGTTAGAACCAAACTTCAGTGATTGTTTTTTTGATTTTTTTTTCACATTTTCATTTTCATTTTAGTGTCTGCTTTTTTTTTTTTAAAACAGTTTCCTTAAGTACTAACCATTCTCTGTTGAAGAGCACGGTATCAATCACACTTAAAAATAACAAGTCAGGAAACAGGAACCGCACTCAGATTCTCACCCTGTTAAAGAACACTTTTGTAGTTTGGATATCATGCCCTGTACCCAGTACAAAGCTCTGTTTGTTTCAGCTTTGTAATGTAGAGTGTTATGTTCTACAGTTGCTATACAATCACTTTGAGGAAACATTACTATAAAAATAAATAAGCTTCTTTTCTCATTCAAAGCAAGGGAAAATAACAAAGACGCCCTAAGTACACCCACAAACCTTTTCCAAGAACACTTGCATTTGTTCTTGAGCCCATAAGAATTCTTTGCTGATGATATCAAAGCCCTTTAATTTATCTGCAATCAATCTGATTTAAACAGAGGAAAAAATACTCATTTTGTTCCAATTTAAACTAAGGGAGGCTATTTGTTTTTGTTTGGGGGGCTGTCTTAATTTTTCTTTGAACACAAGGGAATATACCATATTCTGAACATTGCGCTATTATTCTCTTGACTGTGGAAAGCTAATAAATTGAGGCAAATACATTATTAATTTCTAAGCTGGAATTTTTTAGAAGAGATAAAGTGTAATTTTATTTTCAAAAATGTCTGCATACAAACTTTAAATCCTTTAAATGTGGGATTTATCTTCTACCAAACAAGTAAGAAACACACCTTTAAAAATGGTTTTTGGACACTGGATGGGGCAATGATTTGTGAGGTGGTGATGAGCAAGGGAAGCACTATGTTTGCCTCAATTTATTTATTATCTGAAAAAAACCCCGAGTCAACAGACAAGACAGGGAACAAGAAGGAGTCTCTGGTCTTTCTTCATGTGAAGGGACAGAGCTGAGCACCCAGGTAGGCAGAAGCAACTAGAGTTTGACCAGAAAGAGAGCTCTGGATGTCTGCAGAGGGCACCCCCTGAAGTTTCTGGCTAAGTCTTAATCTGTGCATGCAGGTGAGGAAATTATCCACAGCTGGATAAAGAACCACCAGCAAAAAGCAAAGGAAACAATTCCTGGGGTTTACAATTCATAAATTGTCCTTGCTCTCACCAGCCACGGAAGAAAAACTAAATTCACAGGACATCAGATAGAGTAATTCAATGGTTATTATCTCAACAGTGGGGAAAAAAGAACCCTTGGATAAAGACTTCTCTGATCTGACCTTAAAAAGGTTAAAAGTAAGCTTCCCTAGGACCAAACCGCTTTGAGTAAATTAACTGCATTATAAAAGAAAGTTCAAGAACATTTATGTCCAATGAACATTTTGTTCATTTTTATGAACAAAAATGGCCAGCACTCTAAAATATAAAATTCACCATATTGTTTCATTAAAAAATTTGTAAGAATGCAAAGAAGCAACAAAATAGAGATCCAGAAATGACACCAATGATAAAATGAATAGACAAGGCTATTAAAAAGAACTGTGATATATCCATATATCCAAGAAGCTACAGGAAAGATTAAGTACAGACATGAAGTGAATTTTTTTATTTCTTTACTTTTTTATTTGTTTATTTTCATGTGGTGCTGAGGATCAAACCCAGTGCCTCACACATGCTAGGCAAGTACTCTACCACAGAGGAATAAACCCAACCCCTGAAGTAAATTTAAAAAGGTAGGGGTGAGGACTGGGGCTGTAGCTCAGAGGCAGGGAGCTTGCCTAGCATGTGTGAGGCACTGGGTTCGATCCTCTCAGCACCACATAAAAGTAAAAACAAATGAAATGAAGGCATTCTGTCCTTCTACAACTGCCAAAAGAGATTTTTTTAAAAAAAATTTTTGAAGATTGAAATCAAACTTGTAGAGTTGAAAAAAGCGCTGGATAAGATTAATAGTGGATCACACAAAATGAAAGTTACTGAACTTGATGACACAGAAATAGAAGTTATTCCACACACTCAGATTTTAAAAAGAAAAGAGAGATGGAGGAAATGCAGAGAGCATCAGTAAACTGGGGTCAACCTCTAGTAGCCGTGTGTGTGTGTGTGTGTGTGTGTGTGTGTGTGTGTGTGTGAGAGAGAGAGAGAGAGAGAGAGAGAGAGAGAGAGAGAGAGAGAGAGAGAGAGAGATTAAAATTCAGAGGAGTAAAGCACAAAAAAATGATTGAGGAACTAATGACCAATAATTTCCAAATGTAATGAAAATCTTATAACTACAGCTTGAAAATGTTCAGTAAAGTCCAAGCATAAGAAACAAGGGAAAAAAAAAAAAAAACTACACCCAGGCTCATCATACTCAAACTGCTCAAAATTGATGGTAGGCAGAACAAAATCATAAAAACAGAATTAGAAGGATAAATGATGATAAGCATGATAACAAAATCTCATGGAAAACAATGAAGCAAAAAGATAAAACTAAAAGAACGTGTTTAAAAACCTAAACAATAGAGCTGGGGCTATAGCTCTGCAGCAGAGCCTTGCCCAACACATGTGAGGCACTGGGTTCGACCCTTAGCACCGCACAAAAATAATAAAATAAAAGTATGCTATCCATCTATAGCTAGCTACAGTTTTTTTTTTTTTTTAAGAACTAAATGATAATTGTCAACCTGCAATTCTACATCTAGGGAAAATATATTTTAAAAACAAAGACAAAATAAAGACTTTCCCGGACTTAGGTAAAAAACAAAAATGGTAAAGGCGTCATCTGCCTGGTTTTACCAATGACACCTGCAGGTCAGCACCACTGAAACTGGAGTCCAAACCCCATTTATCCTTTTTCCTCAGCACTGTCCATAATAACTAGGACCTTACTTACCTGTGTTTCTTTAAAGTTGTTCTAGAAAAGACCTATTTCCTTCTTAGGGCTGGGGGTTTGTTTTCAGGGTTTCAACAAAGCTGCGCTAACAGGAGCCAGTTACTTCAATACGTAACTGAATAAGCCTTCTTAAACTACACCAACATGGATTGCCCCTGGAACTATTCTTTGTGGCTTGGGAACTCATTTTGTGTTTAAACACAGGAAATTTTATCTTCAGACTGAGAGCAGGTGGAAGGAGACAAAGGCAGAACCAGCCATAGTACTTGGTACTGTGAAGTTTGTTAAGAGTCTAGGACCAATGTTGAGAAATAAATGGGAAAATGCACAAGTAGATGTGTGTGTGTGCTTGTAAGTGTGCACACGCACGTGCAGTACTTATAAACAGGAAATATCCATCTGGTTTATGAACAACATGTATGTAGGAAGGTTCTCTCAAGCAACCAGAATATCCTTTTAGGGAAAATGATGCTACAGTAGAGTTCCTGCTGGTTGTTAAAATTGACTTGATTCAACATGACTCTCTCTACCCTCTGTGCCCTCTAGCAAATTTATACCAAACCACTGGGCATTCAGAAGTTCAGTTTCGTAACACTCAATTGCTATTGTCCATCTCAACAAAAAGAAAGCCAGAAAGAGATGCCTACTCAAAACAATCCAAGTAGACAAGGTTATTAATCAGTTGAGATAACCAATGCTCAAAATGATTTCTATTATTTTAAGTATCGGAACAGACAAATATGTGAGGGCATGACTTTCCATGCCAGGCATGACAGTACAGCGAGAAGACAGAAAATCAGGGATGGGAATGTAACTAGAGGTAGGGCATACCCTGGAATCCACCCCCAGCACAAGAAAGAAGAAATGAAAGAGAGGGAGGCAGAAAGAGGGAGAGAGGGAGGGAGGGGGAGGGGGAAGAGAGAAAGGGAGAGGAAGAAAGAAAGGAAGGAAAGAAGGAAGGAAGGAAGGAAGGAAGGAAGGAAGGAAGGAAGGAAGGAAGGAAGGAAGGAAGGAAATGAATATATCACCTTTAGTATTTATCAGCAGATATAAAATTGCAGAATTATAAAACAAAGAACATTTGAGTTTCTCTTTTCCAACTCTTACCTAAATACTCCAAATTATATCCTGGTTATTTCAGAAACACGTGCTAAAAGCAAACTAAGGAATGAATTCCGCCCCCCAAAAGAGAAAGAAGTTTATTAGGTTTATTTTAAATGATTATGTTTTCTACATACATGAAAAATGGCTCTTTCCAAGAAAATAAAAAGTGTCAGGCATGTTAAACAAGAAATGGGCTTTATTTATTAGCTATTTAGGGGAAATGGGAACTTTACAAAGCAATTGGCTGGCTTGCCTAGGATAACACATTTTTACTTTAAATGAGATAAAATCTCTGTGCTTTAATTGACTCGTTTTTTTTTTTTTTTCAGTTCTGACTCTTGTAAATGTAAATAAAATGTGCCTTTCCAAAGCTAGCCTGATAATCTGAGGTCAACCATGATAGTTGTATATCATGAAAGAGTTTCAAGAAGGAAAATTACTGAAATATTTCTTATGCAAAGATTTCCATGGTAGTTTGACTAGGATGCCTATAAACTTGGAAAATTAAGAATACTTTTAAATGTGAGATATACCTGTTTCTTTACTACCCTTAATATTTAGAATTTAAAGTGTTTGAAGTTGGCAACTAGAGAGAAAACTCACGAATGAAATGAAAGCTTTTATGTTGCTTTTCTGACTGCTTTCAAAACAAAGTAGAGGAGCTGGGATGGAGCTCGGTGATACAATGATTGCTTATTGCACACAAGACTGCGATCATCAGCATAGTGGAAATTTATGTAAAATCAAATAAACTCAAAGTTTTTGTTTTTTTACTTTTTACCCTTTCTGGCTGTGCTTGTATTATAATTTTTTTTTTTTTTTAGAGAGAGAGAGAGAATTTTTTAATATTTATTTTTTAGTTTTCGGCAGACACAACATCTTTCTTTGTATGTGGTGCTGAGGATCGAACCTGGGCTGCACGCATGCCAGGCGAGCGCGCTACCACTTGAGCCACATCCCCAGCCCCCATAAAATTGTTTTTTCATAGAATAAAAATTCAGATTTCTGCTGATAGCCACAGTAAAAATTTTTAAGAGTTGAAATTTATTTAACATTTTCAGAAATGTTGTCAGTCCTTTAATACCTCTTGAAAAGGTAATGAGCAACCATGCTTAAATATTTTAGCTACCTCTCTCTAATCCCTGAACGTTTACAATCATGCTATACAGACTGAAGATTGTGTGATAGTACAAAATATACTAACAAATGAGGAAAAATTGTGCTTTGCTTTTTTCTTATTAAAAACATTAGTTTTTGTGGATGTTTTTGTTGTTTGTTTTTGATTGGATTGTTTAGTTGTGATATTGGGGATTGAACCCAGGGCCTTGTGAATGCTAAATAACTAGGGAACTAAAGCCCCATTCCTTGGTTAATTGTGTTGGCAGTGCTGGCAATCCAACCCAGAGCCTCATGCATATTAGGCAACTACTCCACCACTGAACTACATTCCCAGTCCTAGACTAATTTTTGAGTTGTGCCCTATGTTGAAGTGAAAAGATCTAAAAGATTAAAGCATTATTCTCCTATTTAGGAAGAAACTTCCCCCCTAAAAAGGCTGGTTTAAGAATAAGTGTTAGTATAAGAATAGTCCACAGTGAAACTCACCATCATGTATATCCACCCCTCTCTCTCTCTCTCTCTCTCTCTCTCTCTCTCTCTCACACACACACACACACACACACACACAGCTGTAAGTAAACAGGAGAAAGATCAGTAGAGTAGAGGGAAGGGACCAGGGGGAGGGGGAGGGGAGGGAAAGGGGAAGTATTGGGGACTGAATTAGAACAAATTATATTCCATGCTTTTTGTAATTTTGTCAGAATGAACCTTAATGTTTTATATAACTAAAGAGAACCAAGAAAAATAAATCACATTCCATAACTGCATCTAAAAACAAAACAAAACAAAACAAACAACAACAACAAAAACAGGTGTTAGAATTCCTGCTATCATTTAAGTTGCTGGCTATACAAGATATGTGCCCCTAATTTAGAATTTGGTAATGTGTAGTGGAAAAAAATCCTGTGTGAATTTTATAAATTGGTTCCTCTATATCATCTACTACCTAAAATGCAATTTTCCTTCTCACACCTTTTTGAACTATACAAAAACTATACAATTGGAAAGTAAAACCATTAACTAGAATAATTTAAGAAATCCACATTACACAATGTATACATATCAAAACATAATACAGTATCCATTAATGTGTACTATTTTATGTTTTTATGCATCAGTTAAAAACTGGAAAAAAAAATCAATTCCCAATAGTAGAAAGACTATTAACATGGAAACACTATAATTATGAATGAGAGAAAAAAAGAAGAAAAGGGAAAGAAAACTCAAATTACCAATGTAAATTTCACTAAGCACACTTAATCTTACACGTGTCTAAATATGACTGATAAAATAACCCACAGTGGGAATAGCTGCCCAACTGTACAAAAGTTTTTTTACTCCACACTCTCTAAATCCACTGAGATTACATCTGGGAAGACACTGGTCACAAGGGATTAAAAGAAATAATGAAATTTAAGGATCAACTGGAGTCTTAAAGCAACAGGGATATCCAGTTGTATACACTATTTAACCTTTCCTGGGGTCAGGTTTCTTTAAAATGAGAATGATGCCACAGAGGGCTCTTGTAAAGACTAAATGTGCTAAAGCATTTGATGGGTTACTTGTCCAATTCGTAGTGTGCTATAATGAATGTGTAAACTAAAATTCTATTTGTAATATATATTCCTATAAATAGAATATACTAAACTGTACTTATTTTCTTCAGTAGAACTAAGTTTTAATATTTCAACTAGCTGAATTTTCATAATTTGTTTGAAACACCTGAAGATAAATTCACAAGTTGTATATATGTGTGAGTTCATATATGTGTTCACACATACACATGTTGGAAAATAATTCATATCATCACTCATTTCATCTTAAAGCCTATGAAAACAATCTCTCTTTTTTTTTTGACACAATACCTTTATTTTATTCATTTAGTTTTATGTGGTGCTGAGGATCGAACCCAGGGCCTTGCACGTGCTAGGCAAGCGCTCTACTGCTGAGCCACAACTCCAGCCCCTGAAAACAATTTTTAGTGATAATTTTAAATGATTTTTTAATTAAAAAAAAAAAGCTTAACTTTTTTTTTTAATGCAAACAACTTTTTTTGTATGTGCATAGGGTGCTGGGGATTGAACCCAGGGCCTCGTGCATATGAGGCAAGCACCCAACCAAAGGAGCCACATCCCCAACCCTTATGCAAACAATTTTGAAAAGTCAAAATATTTCCTCTTATAGGAGAGTACCTAAAGAAGCAGATTAAAAATAAATGTTTTAATTTGAAAAACATATATCGTAGAACATATGTATGAAAAAAAACTTGAAAGTAACAACTTATATGAAACAAATATTTTTAGATAAAAGTCATTTAAGAAATAGGGTATATTATAGAGATAAATATAAATATGATAGAACCACCATGATCATAACCAAAAACTTAAGATAGTAAGATTCACATGAACAATGTCATTTGTGCATCAAAAATTTGGGGAAGAGGTTTGTCCAGAAAAAGCAGTCCATTCACAATAGCGCAACAAATTATAAAATGTGCAGAAATAAACTTAAAAATTTATGTACTTATGTTTTATATATTTGCGTATGTATTTCTCCATGTAGATTTTCCTTGCAGATTCTGTATGGAGAAAGCAGTCGTGTTTTTGAAATGATTTAAAAAGAAAACTTGCCAAATACAAAAACCTTCCAAGAATTAAATGGAAACACTCTGTATTATATTACTATTGATTCTCCCTAAAAGAACCAAATCAAACCTCCAAAGAAAGGGAGGGTACATGACAATAATTCTAATACTTACAGGAAAAAATAAGCAAAGTGAAAATTCCCCCAAATAATTAAATGGTGGAAATTTTTACCACCACATGGAAAAAAATGTTAACAAACATGGGAGATAAGATCAGATCTGTGGACTGAAGTAAAAAGATTTACAAAATAAATATAATAAAGGTAGGATTTTAAATTGGTCAAGAAAGGAGAATTCAATAAATGCCTCTTGGGGCAATTTATTCTACAAAAGGGAAAAGAGTACCTCCATCTATATAAAACACACTTTAAAAGTAAAAGGTAAGTTTAAAAATAGAACCACAAGGCAGGGCTGGGGAGGTAGCTCAGTAGTAGAGCACTTGGCTAACATGCATGAGGTCTGAGTTTGATGCCAGTACCACAGGGGGAAAAAAATCATACGCAAACAGATGAATACAAGTGATTACTTGCCTGAAACTTTGGGGTTTGAAATAATATTTTAAGTTTAGAAAGTATAAAAAAGGACAAGACTGTTATATATTTGAGAATACAAAATTTTCCAACTTTTATATGTTAAAAAATACAAAAATATCCTTAATGGGCTGGGGATATAACTCAGTGGTAGGGCTCTTGCCTGGCATGTGTGAGGCCCTGGGTCCATCCCTAGTACTGACAAGAAGGAAAAGAAAAAAAATAAAAATCTTAACAAAATTGACAGTAATATTAAAGTACAAAGATTTGACAGATAAAAATTAATATACATTATGGTCATGTATCTACGTGTCCTATACATTTAAAGTAATGGGGCTGAGGTTGTAGTGGTGGAGCACTGGCCTAGCATGCATGAGGAGTCCTATTCCCAGTGCTGCAAAAACAATTAAAAAAAAAAAAAAAACTCTTTTAAATGACAAAATAAACATCTAGGGCTAGTAACCTTAAAGAAACAATGTTGAATCTTATTAGCTCTCGGAGATACAAATTAAATACAAGGAGATGTCTTGTTGGCCTGTCTTCAGGCAAAAACTAAATTAAATGGGCTGGGAAGCCCTATGTGAGCATTTTGACAATGACATTTACTACTGGAGAGAGCTTTAGTAGCTTGAGACAGACAAAGGCACCAAGATCTGCCTTCAAGGATGCATGACCATTACAATGTTCAGATGAGTGAAGCAAATGGTGATGATCTGGTGAGCAGAACTTTGTAATTTTTAAAAATCACATTTTTGCAGAATAGTTTATGATAGGGAAAGCACTGGTAACAATGTGATGGACATAGGATAGAAAACTATAAGTACACCAGGGCTGAAATGTAGCTCATTGGTAGAACACTTGCCTAGTATTCTGGGGTAAGATCAATAATTGGGGAAGAAAAAAATACAACTATAGATTCACCAAAAAGGTAGCAATATCTGTGCAGAAGGTTGCACATGGATGTTGTTTTCTTTTGTACTACTCTATGTTCCAAATGACCCATAGTAAAAAATATACACATTTTAGAATCATAAAAATGTGTTAATTACCCACATACATTGTACGGTGCTAAGTTGTTACGCAGTACCTTCTGAAAATACAGCTAATGATAAATAATAATTCTGTTTATTTCAATGCCATATTGAAATTTTACCTTGGATGTGTAATAGTTTATGAATTTTATTTGTCTGACCTAGGCTGTCCTCCTATCCCTGCTGACCTAATGTTCAAAGTGCCAGGCAGTTCATAAGGATGTGTTACACTTTTGCCTATCTCAAAATCGGGCTATATTAGGCACATAATATTCCCATTTTATAGAGGAATACATATATGTATACATACAGACAGAATCATAGAACCTATAGTTTAGGAAAGTAATGCCATTTGAGAAAACTGAGTTTCAATTAATTATTTCCCCTCACCTTTTACCTATATAAAGCAGTGTATCATCAATTCACAGCTAAATACATAAACATTTAACTGTGGTTAATCAAAGCTTAACTAAACTGAATAACTAATTCAACCTAAAATAAAAACAAATTCATTTCCTATGTAATGTTTTTCTTACATTAGACTTTCCAACTAAGCTTGCAAATTTCACCTCCAGTAAGTTATGAACCATTCAACCTACATAAGAACTCTTGATACTGTGCAATGTATAAACTTTCAGAAGTTAACCAAATATTTAAGAAAACAACTCTTAAAAAATATCCTAGTAAATGTTTGGATTCATAAACTTCAAACAAAAGTGAAAGAGATGGCTGGGGTTGCCTAGCATGTATGAGGCACTGGGTTACATTCTCAGCACCACATAAAAATAAATAAAGTAAAGGTATTGGTCCATCTACAACCAAAGGGGGAAAAATTTTAAGTGAAAAAGAAAATAGAGTTTGAGTTTGAAAAATCTTATAATGTTTTCAAATTAATGAGGGGCTTAATTAAAAAAAAAAAATCTGGCTTCAAGATAGATCAAAGGCTAGGTGCGGTGACACACACCTGTATTAGCAGCAGCTCTGGAGGCTGAGGCAGAATGATCCTGAGTTCAAAGCCAGCCTCAGCAAAAGTGAGGCGCTAAGCAACTCAGTGAGACCCTGTCTCTGTATAAAATAGGGCTGGGGATGTGGCTTGGCGGTCAAGTACCATTCGACCACTTGATTGAATTCAATCCCTGGAACCTCCCGCCCCCACCCCCTTCCCCCCAAAAAAGCAAAGGCTAAGACAGAGAGATAAGCTATCTGGCTGAATGACAAAGGTATACTACACAGAGTCCATCAGGAAAAACTAGGAGACTTTCTAATCATTATCTGACCATTAAGGTAATCAAGCACAGTCTTCAGGTTTTATTACAGGACAAAGAATGCAGACTTCAGAGACCTGGTTTAGAAAAATCAAAAAACAACAATAGTAACAAAAGGCAGCAACAAACTCTGGGGAAGGGAGTATGTCAGATTTTCATAATTTCTACACTATTTTAGTTTTTCTGTCATTTTCATCAAAATAAAAAGTGGGACATAAAAATAAACAAGAAAAGGCTGCCTGTACACTGAAAATACTTTCCTCAAGCGAGCTCAGATGTTGGACTAACTAGTTAAGACAAATATGCTCAAAGAACTAAAGGAAACCAGGTCTAAAGAGCTAAAGGGAAGGGCTGGGGTTGTAGCTCAGTGGTAGAGCACTTGCCTTGCATGCATGGGCAATGGGCTCAATCCTCAGCACCACATAAATTTAAATAAAATAAAGGTATTGTGTCCATCTGCAACTAAAATTTCTTAGAAAAAGAGCTAAAAGGAAGCACAGCAATGTATCAAAAAAACTAGAATATCAATAAAGAGAGAAATATAAAAAGGAACCAAGTACAAATTCTGGAAAAGTACAATAACCAAAATGAAAAACGAAGAAGTTCAATAGTATTATTTCTGAGCAAAGAGAAGAAAAAAAATCAGCAAATTTGGAAATAAATCAAATGAGATTGTTCAGTATGAAAAACAGAGGAAAATAAAGGAATACCAACAGGACCTCCAAGACCCAAAGAACACCATTAAGCATATAGATGCCTGAATAATTGCAGTTCCAGAAAAGAGATAAAATAAAATCCATTTCAAGAAATAATGACTGAAAACTTCCCAAATTCACCTAAAACACAATGAATAACTCCAGATAAGGTAACCTAAAAAAAGATCTAAACTTATGTATATAAAAATCAAATGTCAAAAGCCCAACACCCTACTTTCAGTAAGGAATATAGAGAACCTTGAGAGAATCAAGAGAGAAGTGATTCATCTTGTACAGAAGAACTTCATGTAGGACAAAAGATAGTTAAGAGACAGTTTCAAGATGCTGAAAAAAGACTGTTAGTCACTAATTTTATACCCCCTACCTCCCCACCAAAAACCCCATTAAAACATAAATGCAAATTTGACATTCTAAGATAAATAAAAACTGAGCAAATTTACCACCAGTAGAACTCTCCTAGAAATAATAAAAGGAAATCTTCAAGTTACCTTGACAGTAACTTGAACACACCTGAAGAAATATACAGCACAAGCAAAATTATCTACTCAGTAAATATAAACATATAAACAAAACTCCCCCCACCCCACCCTTCATTTAAAAGACAAAAGCATACAACAATACTTACAAGTCTGTGGTAATGAACATATGAGGCATAAATATGTCATGGAATGACAACACCAGCACAAGGGGGGGGGGAGAAGTGCAAATGAAGCTCTGTAAGAACAAAGTTGTTGTTGTTGTTGTTGTTGTTTTTAAATAGCACTCTAATTAAGGTAATACTTATATGAATTAGATTACTATACATTAAAATACTAATTAAAAAATCCTCAAGGCCACCACCAAGAAAATATAAAAATAATTTTTAAAATGACAAATGGATAAAAATGGTATACCAGAAAATATCTACTTAACAAAAAAAAAAAGAGGGCACCAATGGAGGAATAGAGGAGCAACGACAACAAATACATAAGACACAATGAAAGCAAATCACAAAATGGCAGACTTATATTCTACCTTCTCAGCAAGCACATTTACTGTAAATGAATCAAACTCAACAATAAAAAGGCAGAGACTGATGCAGCTGATTAAACACACACACACACACACACAGACACACACACACACACACACACACACACTGCCTGTATGCTAACAGTAAAAAAAACTTTACATTTAAAAATATAAGTAAGTTAAAAGTAAAAGAATAGAAAAAGACATACCATGCAAAAATCAACAAAAGAGACCTAGATTGGCTGTTTTTGTTATTTGAAAAAGTAGACTTTAAAACAAACAAATAAAAACGACACTTTAGATAAAGAAGGACGCTGTATAATGAGAAAGGAGTAAATCCATCAGGAATTTCTAACAGTTATATACATAATTAACTGCACTATGTGCATTTGTGCATAAATACACAAACTCCCCAAAACACATGAAGCAAAAAGCAAAAAGAATTGAAAGATAATACAATGCAAAGATTGTAAGTGGAAACTCCAGAACCATACTTTCAATGATAAATCACAACAAGCAGAAAACCAATGAGGAAATGAAAGACTTGAACAATTTTATAAATAAATTAGACCTAACAGACAGCTACACAGAATACTCTGATCAAGGACAGAAAATACACCTTCTTCTTAAATGCAGGTGGAATGCTCTGTAGTGCGGGTCACACCCTAAAACCACCTGAGGAAGTTTGAAGAATCAATATCATACCAATGCTCTCAATGAATTTGTAAAAGAAATCAACAAAAGAAGCAACTTTAGAAAGTACATAAATATAGACATTAAATAATATACTCTTAAGTACCAATGAATCAAAGAGGAAATAATAGAGGTGAATGCAAACAAAAACATAACAAATCAAAAATTATGGGATACAGCTAAAGTAGTGTTTAGAGAGAAATTTAATATCCTATATTTAATGTCACTTGAATTATTTTATCCTATCATAAGCATTTCTATGTAGTTGAAAATATTTTAAATATAACTTAATAAAGGATATAACATCCCAACAAATGAACATGAAATAATATCTATTCTGCTGATGTAGCAGCATTTATATTATGTTCTGCTTTTGCTTTTGCAAACATTATCTTGGGGCACTTAATCTTTGACTGCCTTAAACATTATTTTTCCAGGACAGATTAGAAATGGAATTATCCACTTCAACAGGTGGGGTCTTTCTACAGCTGGTGACATCTGGCAACCTATTTGCAAAGGTATTTTCAACATACAGAATGCTGGTAATCTGTGGAGAAAGGATGGAGTAGTAAATATCACAATTCCAAATCAGCTTAGGAAAATAAACATAGTAAAAGGGGGGAAGTTGAAGCCAATTGTGTTCCCTCCTTCCCCAACTTTCATGTATCCAAAAAATATGGTGAAAAGTTGCCCTTTCACAGAAAATAAAATTCATAAATCTTGGTTAAATCTGTCTGGGGGGAAAGACATGTCATCCTACCCATCTTCATGGCCCAGAAGTGACATCACTAACAATGATGCTAACCTCTGACAGCATCCACTGGCCAATAACCAGCAGGGCTCTGCACTTGTTTTCCTCAAACTTACACTAAGGAGGTGATATCAGTTATATCTTAAAGATGAGTTAAAATTGGGCACCACCATCAACAACAACAAAAATCTTCATATATGGGAATGAATGAGCACTAAATACTAACATTTTCTTTCAAAGTATGTGTGTGCACTTGTGCATAGGTGTGTGTCCTGGGCATCTTTCAGGAAGCAGGCGTTCCTGTCCTCCAGCAAGCAGGCATACAGCCTGCACCCAGGAGCTTACATTCCACTGGGGAGGGAGGGCTGGTAAACAGCCAAATGAGCAAACCCCCAGGAGGGTTGGATTGCGGTATGTGGTGTAAGAATAAATAGAACTGAGTAAGGACAGATTACATATGCCAAGAAGGTCCCTGTGAGGATATGGTATTGTGAATGAAGTGAAGTGGGAGCCACAGGAGAGCCGGGGGAAGGTTCCAGAAAGAGCCACCACCCAGGACTCTAGGGTAAGGCTTGCCTTGGAATATTCTTGTCACAGCCAACAGGATAAGGTGTGGTAGAATGTGAGGTGAGGAGTGAGGACTCTGGGGAAAGGTAACAGGCAGTCAGCCAAGAAGCAAAGGGCTTCAGGTCTTACTCCTAGAAGGTGGGGAGGTACGGGAGGCTTCCGAGGAATGCCCTGATCTATTTTTGTTTTAAGGTACTGCTCTGGCTGCTGGGCTCAGGATACTCAGGTGTGTGTGTTGGTAGCCAGGGTACAGGCAGGAGCTGGTGAGACCAAAGGCAGGGAATCCAGACAGGAGGCCATAGGGTTACCTGTGCAGTGCAAGTGTGCAGCACCTGGCATCCTCACCTTCACCTCATGCAGGACTGATCTGGGAAGTGATTTGGAGCAGATCATAGGGTGAAAATGCCCTTTTAGTGTGCCCTAAAACCTTTAGTGTTGCCAAACGCCAAAACTACACGGTTCTGCTAGACAAAGTGGCAAACGTTAACATTCTCACTACACTACCCCTTGGCTGGGCCATTTCTCATGTGAGAAACTACAACTGGGCCCAATTAATAAGTATATTAATTGAAGGAAACCAAACTACCAGTTCAAAGATTTAGAGATTCCAGAAACAGCCCTCAAGAAGAGACTCAGACTCCTTTGGGGAGGCCGGCATCTCCCTGTGACCCCTGCCATTACCTCTAAGGAAGGATTCTGCCTGATCCCTCCCCCGCCCCCACTGTAATCCTGGAGTCTTTGGCCCCAAACTCTAAGAAATTATTTCCCTACAACCCCACTATCCCATGAAGTCATGGCACTTTAGGAGGCTCTATTTCTTTTCATTTTTGCTATTAGACTTCCCTGCTCTTTTTTGCAATACTGAGGATTGAACCCAGGGTACTCTATCATGGAGCTACCCTCCCATCTTTTTTTTTTTTAATTGTCTAGATCATTATTGATTGCCAAGTATTTCAAGACTATTGCTAAGTCAGCTTCAGTAATTTCTGCTCTGTGGAAAGCTTTATTTTCACATCTCTCCACATTGGACATATATTTTTAGAGAATGCCATCCCCTGTTATGAATTCCCCTCCCACAGCATTCCCCTGGAAATTGGCTTCTCAAACTCTCAATCCTCCTGCTTCAGCTTTTACAGTTGTTGAAATTACACGTGTGCACCACACCCAGCTGCTTATTAGACCTCTTTTAAAAAGAAACAGGTAGTTTTAGTCAATGTGTCACCTAAAGAGACCTTCAGAACATAACTGGTCATGGGTATTGCTGTTTCAAATGTAAGGAGTACACTTCCTCAGACTTTCAAAGGAAACTAGAGAAGCAGTCAGTTGGGGCTGGGGTTGTGGCTCAGTGGTAGAGCACTAGCCTCACATGTGAGAGTCATTGGGTTTGATCCTCAGTACCACATAAAAATAATTGTATTTGTCCACCTAAAACTAAAAAAAAAAAAAAAAAAATTAAAACTGCTAGCTGAGCAAACAGGGCTCTCAGAGGGAGCCTCAATATTTCCTTGGTTTCACAGCTTAAAGATGTGCCAGACTTTCCTTCATTTGGCAGCCTGTCTGCATTATTCAAAACCAAAATTATATTTGGGGTGAGTGACGAATCTGCAATGAAATGCAAACAAAACTCCCAGCCACCCACCCCACCTTCCCCACTACACGCTGCCCGACCCTCAGTAGACAGGCTGGACCCAGGGCCGGACCCAGCAGCCCCTCCACTCTGTCTGGACGTCTGGATCTACTGCCCACACCCTCCCCTTTCTAAGAAGCCCAGCTCATTCCAAAGCTGTGTGTGGTTCGGAGGCCTTCAGGGACTCCTCCCCATACAAGGTTCTCCACACTGCAATTACACATTGTTAGACAATTACTGTAACTGTAATGGGTTCGGTGTGTTTATGCTCCCTCAGAAAAATGCTGAATTCATCCATGAGGACAGTTAATCTCCTTGATAACAATTTCCAGGGGGATGCTGTGGGAGGGGAATTCCTAATAGGGGATGGCATTCTCTTAAAAACGCATGTCCACTGGTAGAGATGTGAAAGTAAACTTTCCTCGGAGGAGAAATGACTGATGCTGATTTAGCAGTAGCCTTGAAATATTTGGCAATCAATGATGCTCTTCACAGATTTTTTTTCCAAATACCATATGGATAAATTCACTGTGCTTTGTGAGTTTCTATTTATCCATAGACACTGAGCTAACATAATATGCTAGGTATTGTGCTAAAGTCTACACTTAGAGCTTCTATGTGTACCACTTCCCTGCCTGACCCAGGTAGAGAGGTGTTGAATATATTATCGCCATGCATTTCCAAAGAGCCAGCGAACCTTCTGCTGCCAACAACTCCTCGTTATTCACTAACAAAATGGAATTCTTTAAAATAAATATTAAAAACTTCCTTCAGAGACTTGCAAGTGTCAATAAGTGACTGTGGTATTTATATGTTGTATACACAGCTCCTCAAAAACTCATGTCCACCTGGAACCTCAGAATGTGACTTTATTTGGAAAAGAGGGTCTTCACAGATACAATCAGCTAAGTTGAGGTCATACTGGAGTAAGGTGGACCCTAATCCAACAACCGATGTCCTTATGAGAAAAGAGAACAGAGATAACAGAGACTTTCACGGACAGAACGCAGCCATGTGAAGACAAAGACAGAAATTGGAGTCATACACCTAAAGCCAAGGATTGCTAAGGATTTCCTGGAACCACCAGAAGCTGAAGAGAAAGACAAGAAAAGACTCTCCCCTAGGGCTTTCAGAGGGAGCACAGCCCTGCCAACAGATGGATTCCAGCTTCCAGCCTCCAAAATTTTGAAAGAACAAATTTCTGTTGTTGTTAGGCATCAAGTTTGTGGCAATTTGTTACAGCAGCCCTAGCAAACCTGTACAGCAATGGGTGGAAAATGTGAGTGCCATTATTCCCTGTGCAGACACAAGGAACCATGTTAGTAGGGCCATCATCCTGGAGTGTGTGGTCCTATTGAAAACCTGTTTGACTTTTTTCAAATACATTCTCTTTACATCAAAGTACACTCTGCTTTCATACAGTGTAATAAAGGAGAAAGGTAAAACAGAAATCTAGCCATCTGCCTAAAGGACAGAAGTGAAAGAATAAAAATTATATGCATGTTGGTCATGCTCCCCAAAGCCTCAGTGAAATGCAGCATTGGTGTCTCTAGGCAACGAGTTAATGAGGCCCAGTTCTCTAGAGCCACAGAGGATTGGACAGAGGCCAGTTTGTGCTGAATTTTTTATAACCTTCGTTTTTATTTTTGTTAAAGAGTCATTTGACAGTAGAGTACCTCTACCAAACAGTTTTCTTCACTTTGACATCAAAAAGAAAATACATGTATTGTAGAATGGCTTAATCAAGCTAATTAACACATGTGAAACCTTATATACTCATTCTGTATGATGAAAACAGTTAAAATCTACTCTTTTAGTAATTTTCACATATATAATATACTGTTATATATGTTAACTATTAGCTATTTCACAATGTCTATGTATTTCAAAGCATCATTTGTAAGCCATATGTCAATTGAAAAGTAAAAGATAATATTTAAAAATTATCCTTTAAGGGACACCATTAAGGAAGTAAAAAGACATCACATGGAATAAGAAAATATTTTTCTAAGTTATACATCTGACTGGGACCTTTATCTATTACAACTAAAATCTAAACAATTCAATTTTAAATGGGCAAAGAATCTGAATAAAGAAGTATGCAAATGGCCAAAAATCAGTGAAAAGATGCTGAACTTCAAAAGCCCTCCAGGAAATGAAATCAAGCCACAAGGAAATAGCCCTTCACACCTTACAGGATGGCTAGAATCAAAAGGACCGACAAGTGTTGGCAAAGATGTGGAGATCTGAAAACTTCACATGATGGCAATGCAAACTGTTTCTTCAGTTAAACACATAGCTACCATTCAGTCCAGTGATTCTATTCCGAGGTAAATACCAAAGAGAAATAAAAACATATCTCTCACAGTAACTTATACACAAATGTTCATAGCTGCATTATTCATAATAGCCCCAAAATGGAAACAGCCCAAATATCCATCAACTGATGACTAGATAAGCAAAAGGTGGTACATCTATACAGTGGAATACTATTTAGTAACAAAGAGAAATGAAGACTGGCACATGCTACAAAACATGAATGAAACTTGAAAGAATTATGCTAAGTGAAAAAAGCCAGTTGCAAAGGACCACATGTTAGGTGACTCTATTTATGTGCAATGTCCAGAATGGGCAAATCTATGGAGACAGAAAGACAATCAGTAAATGCCTCGGGATGGGGATAGGAAGAAGATATGAGGGAGATAGCTAACGAATATGGGGTTTATTAGTGGGCTGATAAAATTTTCTAAATAATAAGAAAGATATTTTTAAAAACCCACAAAACAAGGCTGGGGATGGTTGAATTGCCAGCATGGCAAAAAAAAAAAAGAAAGAAAGAAAAGAAACAACAGCTATGTATGTAAACGTGTGAACATTTATATACTTCTTTTAAAAAAATCTCAAAAATATAAAGATTCAAAACACTTAACACCAAAAAATAATAACCCAATCAATAAATGGGCAAAAGAACTAGGCAGATATTTTCAAAAGAAGATACACAATGGCCAACAAATACATGAAAAAAAACGTTCAATATTGCTAGCAATCAGGGAAATGCAAATCCAGACTAAGTCACTAAGATTTCATCTCTCTACAGTCAGAATGGCAATTATTAAGAACAGAAACAATAATAAATGCTGGCAAGAATGTAGGGGGAAAGGTACACTTGTACATTGTTGGTGGGACTCTAGACTAGTGCAACCACTCTGGAAAGCAGTATGGAAGTTCTTCAAAAAACTAGGAATGGAGCTGCCATATGACCATGCTATGCCACCCTCGTTGGTATTTTTCCAAAAGAACTAAAATCAGCAAAATGACACAGCCACCTCAAGGATTATAAGCAGCACAATTCACAAAAGCCAAATTATGGAATCAACCCAGATCAATAAACAAATGGATTTTAAAAATTATGGTATACCTACATTATGGAGTTTTAGTCATATAGAAGAATGAAATTATGGCATTTGCTAATAAATGGATAGAAACTAGAGTACATCATGCAATTCAAGGATTAACTATTTTGTCTCATATGAAGAAGCTAGAGAAAAAATTAAGAGGGAGGTGAGGGTTGAATATCATAAAGATATAGAGAAGATCAGTAGAGTAGAAAAAGACTAAGAGATAGACAAGAGGGATGGGAAAGGGAAGGAAATGCAGAGTTAATTTTAAAAGCCATGCTGTGAGCATACGTAAATATGCCATAGGGAATTTCACCTTCATGTATAAGTAGACAGAATCAATCATAAATTAATAAATAGATGACCGGAACAAAGATTCAGTAGAGGAAGGATAATGAGGGGAAGGAATATGGAGGACATGCACAGAAATTGAATTCCTCTTATGTACAAATTTGTTGAGAGGACCCCAACTACCATGTATAACTATTTATGCTCAAATTTTTTAAAAATCCACAAAACAAGCTAGGGGTGGTGATATCTACCTATAATCCCGGTGACTTAGAAAGCTGAGGCAGAAAGACTGCAAGTTCAAGGCCAGTCTTGGCATCTTATTGAACACCCTCAGCAAGTTAGTGAGAACATGTCCCAAAATGAAAATGGCTGGGGACAAAGCTCAGTGGTAAGGTGCCCGTGGGTTTAATCCCCAATACCAGAGAGATGGGAGGTGGAGACAATAATTAAAAATCCATTCAACAAGAACTCGTGAATTGGATTTCGCGGGGCAATGGCCCACAGAAGTGACTCCCTTCCTCATTACAGTGAGGATAGGGACACAGGCATTTATTCAATAGAATATACAGATGCTTCTCAGCTCCAGGAGCCAGTGAAGCCTTTACTTCTTGTCCCACACAGGATCCAGGGTTTGGCCCTTTGCACACTGCCAAGGCCAGTCATAAAGAGCATCATCCCTGGACATATCCCATCCTCCCTCCAGTGCATACAGTAATCTGTCTTTATCTGTGATTTTACTTTCAGTGACTTCTATTACCCATAGTCAACTGTGGTCCAAAAATATGAAATAGGAAATTCTAGAAATAATCTGTAAGTTTTAAACCACACACCTTTCTGAGCAGTGTGGTGAAATCTTACTCCGTCCAGCTCCATCCTCCCTCATTCCTTTGCCCAGCATGTCCATGCCGTATACTCTACCCACCCCTTAGTCACTTAGTTGTCTATTTTCAGATCAACTACCACAGTATCACAGTGCCTGTGTGCATGTATCCAATATTTTACTTACTAATATCCCCAAAACACAAGAGTAGCGATACTGGCAGTTTTGGATATATCAAAGAGATGGTGTAAAGTCTTTCAACTGAAAAGGTGAGTTTATCATAGAGTATGTATAGAAAAACACAGTATTAATAGGGTTAAGTACAATCTGTGGTTTCAGAATCCACTAGGGGGTCTTGAAATGTATCCCCTGCAGATAAAGAGGGTAGGGAGCCATTGTATTTCATGTTTTCTTCCCTTTGGTTTATACTATTCCTGCTCTTCTTTAACCAGGTCTACCTCTTCATTTCCCTCTTCCTGCACCTCTTTCTTTTGGGTACTTGTCTTCCCTTTTGAACTTCCTCTCCTTAGGTTGTCTAAACTATCTGTCCCAAAGGTCTGGCATGGCAAAGAAACACTTCTTAAGCACAGAAATGGCTGACACCATAGTGAGAGGCTGTTTTAGTCAGCTATTTATCACTGTGAACAAATTACCCAATAAGAACAATGTAGAGGAGGAAAAAAGTTTCAAGTTTATTTTTGCTTACAGTTTTAGGGGTTCACTCCACAGCTCTAGGCCCAAAGTGAGGCAGATCATTATAGCAGAAGAGTGTGGGGGTGGAAAGCAGCTCAGGTAATGGCAACCAGGAAGCAGAGAGAGAGAGCTCTGCTCACCAGGGACAAAAAATAAACCCCAAAGACACATCCTCAGGGACCTCCTTCCTCCAGCCACACCTCACCTGCCTGCCGTTGCCACACAGATAATCTATATGAGTGAATTCATCCACTAATTAGGTTACACCTCTCATGATCTAATCATTTTGCCTCTGAAAATTCTTGCATTGTCTCACACAAGAGGTTTCAAGGAATGCTTCATATCTTAACCATAACTGAGGCATTTAAGGCTAACAGTGTGGGCTGAACAGAAGCCAGGAAATCATGTGTATAGATAGTTCATTAAACTCCCATCTGCCAATTCAAGCATTAAGACTTCTCCAAGGCCCAGCATGGACCCAGCTTCTCCAAGACATCTTCCCGGGCAGTGTAGTTATCTAGCTTAGCAAATCTGCACATAATGCTAACTGTGCCAGGAAATGTCCTCAGCACTTTCTAGGCATCATCAGCTGCTGTGTGCTAATCTCCATGGCAACCCTGGGAAGGGTACTATCATGACCTTCATTTCTCGAGAGAGTAAGGGCACAAGTCATCTGCAAAGAGACATCAAGCAAGACCATTAGGTGTGTATCTGTCCATCTCTCTGTGCTAAAAGACCCTCAAAGGCAAAGGCCAATGATTCGCTTTGTGTCCACACAGCATCTAGCATGGGGATTTCTTTCCTTTTCTTAAAAATTACATATATTTAAGATATAAAACATGATGTTCTGATATACATAGTGAAATGATTTTGCTATAGTTAAGCAAATTAACATATCTGTCATCTCATTTGTTTTTGTTTTATTTTTGGAGAAAACACACAAAATCTACTGTCTTAGCAAATTTCCCATATGACTACAATATTAATTCTAATCCTCACCTGCCTGTTAAATCTTCAGTCTTCTTTATCTTACTTTCCAGCATGTTAATTGCAATAGCATTCACAATAGCTAAGAGAATGTTGTACATACGCACAATGTAGCACTAAATGGCCTTCAAAAAGAAAAAAATCTAGGTATCAAAATGTCACAGAGTACCCTATATATATGAGCAAATTTTATGTGTCATTGAAAAGAACAGAAGTGATACCACCTATAAACTCAGGAGCCAGGACAGGATGATTACAAGTTAGAGGCCAGCCTCAGAAACTTAATGGAACCCTTTCCAAAATAAAACTTTAAAAGGAGGGGACTGGGGTGATGGGGACATAGCCCAATGGTTAAGGACTGGTCTAGCATGTATGAGGCCCTGGGTTTGATTCCCAGCAACACACACACACATACACACAACACACACAACAAAGAGGAAAAAAATAAAAAGAAGAAAATCCTGCCAAACATACCAATGGATAAACCTGGGGGTACGTAAGTGAAATACATAAGGCACAGAAAGACACTTATAACATCATGTCACTCAAATGGAGTTTAAAAATCAAACAGCAAATTTAAATTCATAGAAACGAGTGTAGACGTGTTTACCAGGGTCAGGGCTACGGAAGGGGCAATGGAGTTCAAAGGTATAAGTCTCAGTGGGGATGAATGAACCGGGGTCTTTCTATGTAGTAGATGCTGATGCCAACTCATTCTGCTGGCTTGAAGATCAAAGCCAAAAGGCATGAACTAAACCGGTCTTTTACCTCTAAGAACACCAATAGGCAACAACAGTTTATAGGCTGGTGCTGTGGTTTGAGTGTTTCCTCCTAAATTTCATGAGCAGGACCCTTAATTCTTCAAAGGGGCGAGGTGGGAGATAAGACCTAGTGGGAAGTGTGTGGGTATAGGGATGGAGCATTCATGAATGAATTAGTACTTTCTTCATGGGAATGGGTTAGTTATCAAGGGACAGCTCATGAGTTTGGCCCTCTTTTATCTCTCACCTGTACCCACTTCTCCTCTCTACCATCATGAGCTGAAGCAGTATGAAGCCCTCACTAGAAACTGAGCAGATGCCAGCACCAGGCTCTTGGACATCTCAGACTCTAGAATCATAAATGAGAATAAACTTCTATTCTTAGCCAGATACAATGGCACACACCTGTAATCCCAGAAGCTCAGGAGGCTAAGGCAGGAGGATCACAAATTCAAAGCTAGTCTCAGCAGAAGCGAGGTGTTAAGCAACTCAGTGAGACCCTGTCTCTAAATAAAATACAAAAAGAGGGCTGAGGATGTGGCTCAATGGTTGAGTGCCCTGAGTTCAATCCCCGGTATGCCTCCACAATAAAAACATTCTATTCTTTATAAATCACCTAGTCTCAAGTAGTCTATTATAGCAACAGAAAGTGGGGTAAGACCACCAGAAAATATGCATATTCACAAAGAGTGAATTCCATGAACATCACCTGCCTACTTCTCATTGGCAGA
This sequence comes from Marmota monax, assembly GCF_021218885.2. Taxonomy (NCBI): domain Eukaryota; kingdom Metazoa; phylum Chordata; class Mammalia; order Rodentia; family Sciuridae; genus Marmota; species Marmota monax. The sequence continues at coordinate 3,132,106 of NW_026695200.1, read as the reverse complement.
CAGGTCCTAAAGAACAGTTGAGGGCATGTGATAGGCTTTGAACCAAATAAAGGGGACACGTGCTCAGTAACACACAGTAATATCAGTTAAAAGGAAATGTAGTCAGGGAGGCAGATGGACTTGAAAGAACAGGTAATGATGCCCTTGGAAAAGATGTTGGCTGGGAGGCTCTGCTCCCTGGCAGTGTGGAAAACAAGAGAAGGGACAAGGGAGCTAAGGGCACCCATACTCTGTGTCAATGTGTTCCAACTTTAGCACATGTTAGTGACAAACACAGATTTACTGAACCCAGCTCAAATTCTCTGATTACACTGGTCTGGGATGGGCCTTAGAACATACACTTCAAACAAGTTCCCAGGTGACATCAATGATGCTGGTCCAGGGACCACACTTGACACTGCTCTTAGGTTTCTAGTTATAAATTTGGTAGAAGTTACAGACATTTCCGGGAAGTTCCATACCAAACATATCCCATTACATCAAATTTAGCCAAATTTAAGCTGGTTCTGCTTAGATTTCTGAGTGCAAACGGTACAGATACAACTACTTTACAAAGAAAGTGTGCACTCCCTGTTTCCTTGTTATTGCGTGCTTTCTGTTGTTTTGTTTTGTTTTCCTTTCTTTCTGGCTTTTTCCTTTCTTTCTGGGATTGGACCCAGGGGTACTCTACCACTGAGCTACATTCCCAGTCCTTTTTATTTGCTATTTTGAGTCAGTGTCTGACCAAGATGCTCAGGTTGGCCTTGAACTTGTAATCCTCCTCAGACTCAGTTTCTTCGATAACAGACCTGAGCCACCCTGCCTTCCTTCTTTGTTAGACCCTATTCTCTTTCATTGTAAGGAAAATAAACCAGCAGGAAGCGAGCAAGTTTTCCATTGCAGATCCTTTGAAGAGCCCAGTTCTTGCAATGGCTGCTTACCCTGGGTATTGATAGATGAGGTCAATAAGAGGGAATATACACATAAGGAAATAAATACACTTTGAAAAAGCACCTCTTTCAGTGATCCTGATAAGGGCACCCTGAGAGGGCTAGCTCACCCTTTCTGTTGAGAAAGTTAATTTTAAAATATTAACATATATGATTACAAGTTTCATCATTTTACTAAATGAGACTACTGGGACTTCAATACATGAACTATGAAACTTTCCTAAACTGTGTTAGGAAAACATGTAAAAAGACTAAGATGCTATGGGGATAATCATTGAAAGAAGAAAACCAAAGAGAAGATACCAAAGGCATCAGCCAATGCATCTAATTCTGATTTTCACGTAGAGTAAGAGAAGTGTGCAGACTGATAGTGTACCTCTTCCAGGTCTACCAGAAGTCTGCCTCATGCAGCCTAGTGGTTACTCACATGGAAGTCCCTTGAGCACATACTCCAGATTTTTCCTGAGGTTTAGCAGGCATTCACGTAATCTGATTCAAACACAATAAAAAATTGAGCATCCCTTATCCAAAGTGCTTGGGACCAGAAGTATCTGAGATTTCAATTTTTTTTTAATTCTAGAATATTTGCACATACATATGAATCTATTTTGGGAATGGGACATAAACATGAAATTCATCTATAATTCCTCTTATACACATAACCTAAAAGTAATTGTTATTGTTTGGATGTGAGGTGCCCCCCAAAAGCTCACATGTGAGACAATGCAAGAAGGTTTGGAGGAGAAATTATTGGGTTATAACCTTAACTCAATCAGTGAATTAATCCCTGGTGGGATTAACAGTGGTAAATGGAGGCATGTGGAGTGTGGCTGGAGGAAGTGGTTCACTGGGGGTGTGGCTATGGGGTATATATATTTTGTATCTGGAGAGTGGAATTTTCCTCTCTCTCCACTTCCTGATCACCATGTGCACTGCTTCCCTCTGCCACACTTCTGCCATGATATTCTGTCTCACCTCGGGCCCTGAAGAAAGGATTCGGCATTTTATGAACTAAGACCTCTAAATCTGTAAGCCTTCAAATAAACTTTTCTTCCCTATAATTGTCTAGTGGGCCTTTTAGTCACAGCAGTGAAAAAGCTGACTAAAACAGTAATTTTAAACAACATGTTTAGTGACTTTCCTTTTGACTGTGACCTGTTTCATGAGGTCAGGTGTAGAATTTTCCACTTGTGGCATTAAAAAGTTCCCTGTAGGCCTAGCATTAGGGAGGCTGAAATGGGAGAATTACTCGATTCCAGGAGTTCAAGACCAGCCTGGGCACCACAATAGGATCCCATTCAAGAAAGGGGGAAAAAAAAAAGCCAAAGCCTTCAATTTTGCAGAATTTCAGACGTTGAATATTTGGATTACCACCGATGGTACCCTGCCACACTGCCAGTGTGAAGTCCAAGGCACCTCTCAGCTTAGACTCTACATAGTGTCTAAATTGTTACAACCTAGGAAGGGTTCATTGTTCAACAGTCACTCTCTAGTCTCTTCCCTAAGATAGATCATATTTTATTAACCCCAAAACTGAGTTTTGTTACTCAATTGCAGATCGGGTTTGGATTTTCTGCATCTTGAATCTCGAGTCTCTTGCGGCTTTTTAAGTGAAAAGTCCCTTTGAGAGCTATGGCTCTTGATAATAATATTGCATGTGGTATTTCCTTAAAATGTGTTTCCCGTGAGGAAACAGGGAAAGCTCAGGCATTACTCCAGGAAATGATTTCAGTTTTAAAAACAGCTTTCTTTACAGTCAGTAATCTGTTTTCAGAAGAGTTTCTTACCAAGAGCTTCCTCACCTTTCTATGAAATTACTGGACACCTGCCTGTGTTCAGTGTCTCTCTGGCTCACAGAGTGAATATCCCTAACCACAAGCATGTTCATTTTAGGAATATCCCATAGGCGTGCAGATTTCTCTATGGAATCCATTTCTTGGCAATATTTACCTAAGTATCAGCAATGACATACCCGATGTATTTGTATCCAACACCTGTTCTTTCTAGCAGATATTGGCTAGCCTTCATCTCCAGTTACAACTCCAATTTCTAAGCTGAAGGGTTATGACACTCCTAGGATTAAGACAGCAATAATGAATAATTCTAGGTATGTACATTAATTAGCACATCTCTTCTGATTGTAGTTATCTGAATTACTCATAACAATAAGATACAAGTACTTTAAAATAAAACACTGGTGAGTATCTCCAGGCATTAATTTTAAGTTAATAATCCTGTACATTTTATGTATCTCCTATAATAAGAGAACCAAGTCTTCTTAGAGGTCAGATCTAGAATAAGAGCAAGGGTCTTCTGTTTGTCCTCAATTTGTTATTTATAAATCTTATATACCCATCCACACACCCATAAGAGATTTGTTAACTGAGCACTTAGAAAAGTGACACCTCACATTTTCTCCCACTCTGATGTATGATGGGTGTTGGGTGAAGCCTCCCAAGGCCTCCTTCCTGAGGCCAAGGACCTGGTAGCTCCATGTTCCCATTGCTCTTGGGTCAATGAGCAGTGGGTCTTTGAGGAATATGAAATTTAGGCCAACTGAATTTTTGTGGCTTCTTATTATACTTAATAACTATGATTCTGGATAACAAAATGCTCATTTTGTATGCTCTTTATTTTTAAATAATCATTCACAGGAAGTTGCAAAGAAACAGGTACCTCCACCTCACCTCCTCTAATGTCACCATGCTATACAACCCAAGTACAATATCCAAACCAGGACACTAACATCAATTTTTGACAAATAAGTGGAGTCAATCAATTCAATGAAGAAAATTTTGCTTTTCAATAAATGTACAGGAACAATGGGCATCCATATGCCATAAAGAAAGAGAGAGAGAAAAGAAGAGAAAAATTGCTAAACCTCACAGATCTCAGGCCTGGAGGTATGTGCCTGTAGTTCTAGCTACTCAGAAGGCTAAAGCAGCAGGATCATGTGAACCCAGGAATTTCAAACCAGCCTAGGCAACACGGTGGAATTGTCTCAAAAATCAAGGAAAAAATTTCTAGGTAAAAAAAATAATAAAATAAAATTAGGATCTAAGATGAGGCAACAAATTCTTAGACTTGACATCAAAAGCATAATCCACAAAAGAAAAAAATGATAAACTGAACCTCATTGAAATTAAAAACATTTACTGTGGGAAAGATTCTGTTAAGAAGAAAAGAGACAAGCTGGGTGCAGTGGCATACTCCTATAAGCCCAGCAGCTGAGACAGGAGAATCATGAATTCAAAGCCAGACTAGCAAAAGTGAGGCACTGAGCAACTCTGTGAGACCCTCTCTCTAAATAAAATTAAAAAAATAAATAAATAAATAAAAATAAGGCTGGGGATGTGGCTCAGTGATCGAGTGCCCCTGAGATCAATCCCCAGTACCAAATAAAATAAAATAAATTATAGACTAGAAAAGGATATTTGCAAAAATCACTTATCAGACAAAACACTTGTATCCAGAATACATAAAGAACTTTCAAAAGCTCAGGGTGCGACTCAGCAGCAGAGGGTACCTACACGCGATGGGCCTTGGGTTCGATCCCCTGAACTACAAAAAAACAACGAAAAATGAACAAGCGAATGAAAACAAAACTCTCAAAATCGAACTTAAAAAAAAAATCCAAATTAAAAATGGGTGCCGTAAAACAGTTCACTGAAGAAGATATAAGGGTAGCAAGTAAGCACAGAGGGTGAGTCAGACTGTCAGCACAATGGCACCTGGGTGTGGAGCAGGACGACTTGGAGCTCCCACTCGGTCTCCTTCTGGCTTCCCCTTTGGCCAGACAGATCCTCTTTTAGTTCTGTTTTGCTTTGCTTTCATCTATGCCTGTCGGTGGTTCTGGTTATGGGATTCCTCTGCCCAGTTTGGGCACACAGGGAAGACAAAACAGAAGCCCAGGACCCACAGTATTACTGCCCCTGAGTCCTTTGGTCCCAGCCTTATTCCTTTAGTTTTCAATGTTCTTTTATTGTTGTGTGTTGAATTATTTCCAGAATCGAGTTTTATTTACAGGGGAGGAGCAGGAAAAAGTGAATCGATACCATCTTGTTCTAGAACCAAAAGTCCCTGTTTTTAACATTTTTCTAGCATGTTTCCATGAACTGCTTAGAAAACAGGACTACTGTTCTAGTTTCTCTCTCTCTCTCTCTCTCTCTCTCTCTCTCTCTCTCTCTTTGCATTTATGTGCATTTTTTGTGATAGTTCTGTAGGAGCAGAAATATTTTCATACTATGCTGAACAAAATTTACAGCATCCATGTGTATGATTAAAATATCAACAGTCTTTTAAACCTCAGTCATAAACATCATCTCTGATTTTATAAGGTCTCTTTTCTAGTTAAAAGTCTATGATTCGGGTTGGGGATATAGTTCAGTTGGTAGAGTGCTTGCCTAGCATACACAATGCCCTGGGTTCAATCCCCAGCACCGCAAAAAACAAAAATGTCTTTAATCAACCATCTTATTTAAATATCAAAATGACTTCACTCCACTAGCCAGCTCAAAACCTGTGTTCTGAATGGTTGCTGTAAGGTTTTAATAGTTGGAAAGGCAGGCACAAAATTAAATGGTGTAAACACATGTCCAACATGGTCACTTTCATATACCTGCACCCTGGGACCAGAGGGCTGACATGAACCTTAGAAGCAGCAGATTCCTCCCCCAGAGTCCCACACCTCTGGACTCTGAGGTGTGACAGCAGCATTCCAAACATCACCACCCAAGCACACACATCACTGAGTGTTGAGGCTTCCAGGGAACATAGCTCAAATACAGATAATGGAAGGAGTAAGTGGAGGTAGACAGACACAATTTAGATGGGAAGGGGGACATAATAAACTCTTAAGAACCTGGCTGAACTTTGCCTCTGGATTGACAGTATGATAGATTTCTCCCAAACCAGATCCCAGATTTGGTGCAGAAAAGAGTCACTCTTCACCGTGCAGGGATTTATCATTTGTATCCCACATTATAGCAAAAATCAGTGAGCACACACACACATACACAAGCACACACATGGACATAATCCTTCTAGGCATCTTTGAATGGGTACAACTTCCTACAACATCCCTCCCTGAGTACTAACCTCACTGATTCCCCTGTCTTCAGAGATCATTCAAAACATCCAGAATAGAATAGGACAGATATTTCTTTTTTTTTTTTTTTTTTTGTGGTAAAGCATGGCTGTAATTCCAGCCTCTCAAGAGGCTGATAGATGGATCACAAAGTTGACACCAGCCTCAGCAAGTTAGTGAGGCCCTAAGCAACTTAGTGAGACTGTGTCTCAAAATAAAAGATAAAAAGGGCAGGAAATATGGCTCAGTTGTTAAGTGCCCCTGGGTTCAATACCTGTTATTAAAAAATAAAATAATATAAACATAATTAAATAAAAATAATATAAAAAAATTTTAAAAATAATATAAAAATATAAAGTCTAATTTAAAGACTCTAAATGACTCTTTGGTAAAGAGATGGAATGATGCCCATGAAACTGATAATTGCAAGTGTAAAAACATTTTTTTGGTTTAAACATAAAATATTTTATAACGGGCTTTTTATTAATTTAAATACAATAATTGTAATTTAGGGGCAAGAGCTCTGATTTTTTTCGTTTTCCCTCCATATTTTTAAATTGGTGATTTATAGTTGTACTGATGGGATTTGTTGTTACATATTTGTACATGCAGGACAGATATTTCAAGGATACTCAGAGAGAACTCCTCCCTCCCCTTACATAAAGACTGACACATGGCTTCGAACATCAAACTCCCACCTTTGAGCTCCCTAGGAAAATCATGCCATGCCTACAGATAGTGCCAGAGACCCCAGGAACTCTAGAAGCTATTTCTGGATGGTCCTTCTACTTGGTGCAATTGTCTAAGTTCAAGAACACTTAGGTCCTGATATAAAGGACTAGAGTCTCCTTTTTAACCTATCTCCCCTTTTTACCTATCTCCTCCTTCTCTTGGTCTTGAGATACAAGTTTGGAGGATTTGTCTAAAATAACAATACTGCAGTCAGGGGTGTATTTCAGTGGTAGAGAGCTTGCCTGGTATGCACAGGTTGTAGGTTCCAATCTCAGTACTTCAATTAAAAAAATAATAATAAAATAAAATCACCCTTTGCTGAAAATGACAATGTTCATCTTTGGTTTAAGACAAACCAAAGGTAGATAAACCTTATTATCATTAACTTACATTATATGAAGAAGCCAAAATGTCAGAAACAAATGACACAAGGCCACAAAACACATTTTAGGTGTCAAAAATACCTTTGTCATGCACCGTGATTACATATTTATTATTTACAATTGGTTATATGTCACATAATTGCTTTTCAACATTTTCCTAAAGAGGAGGAAGAATTGGCCATTGAATAGAAAAGACATTGAAAAAAGCAGACCTTGAGTTTTTTTCTCTCCATAGCACATCTTTCAGCCAGCTGGAATCGAATCAAAAAGGAGGACTCGTAAACTGTGACCTCAAGTTAAATTATGATGCAAGTAAAAGGAATTTTATGGGGTATTCCTAAACTGTGGATCTTGCCTCGGGTAATGAAACTTAAGAAAATTTTCCTACTTATGACCATGTTCCTAATATATTAATTTTTATGATGTCCTACTTTCAAAAAAGATTGTTGATTTCTTGAGCAATCAAAAGTGAACCAAATAATTAAAACTGCTTTCCTTTAAAAATAATTTCCATCTTCCTGTGGACTTTTAAAACGTAGAGAGAGCAAGACTTATAATGGTGCAGCCCCACCCTGTCCCTTACAGGCCCTTCCTGCTGCCCCATTCACCTTGAGTGGCAGAGGGCAGGAGGGCTCCTTGCCTGTCCACGCCTCAACCACACTTCAGGGCATACACAGCCCTGAGCTGGCTGCAGCACAGTTGGGTACCATGGACCCTCCAGACCTGTCTGTTGACGTGCTTAGCCCCGACTTCAAAAGGAGATGCTTGGTGGAACTGGCAATCTGCATGACAATCTTAGAGACACATGATTTTAACCACTCTTTGTCTTAACTGATAAATTTTGGTCTGGCTAATCTGCCTTTTCCTCCAATCACTCCAGTCCAGCCAATTGCAAGCCTCTGATTTTACAAGAAGGGTCACAACCCTGAACAAGAGTCATATGAAAGCAATGAATGAAAAGTTTCCATGAGAAAGATCCCCAAATTTAGAAAGAAGGTGGCACCTGTGTGTGATGTGGTAAACACATGCAGATCAAGACTCCTATTCTCATGCCCTTTGGCCAGCAAGTCTCAAGAAGCAACTTCTCATTCTGTGACTGCAGAGAATCAGAGCATGAACAAAGAGGATAGATACGCATAATATTAAGGGAAGATGGAGGTGAAATATTTAATTAAAAAAAGGTCAAGAAGACAAAGTCAAGCTTCAAAATCAAGAAATCAGCACTCTCTCTGTGTGGCATGTGTGTGAACACGTGTGCGCGCGTGAACATATCAGAGGCCATGTTGATGATGGATGATGATGCCTGCCACCAACACTACCAGCACACACTGATCCTCCCTGGCACTGTTTCTCAAACTGCCCCAAGTTCACAGTCATGCCCCTGGGGCCAGTAAAACAGGGCTCTTACTCTAGACTCAAGTTGAGTCTTGATGTCAGAAGATAAAGGTTAGGATAGTCTCTAGGCAACAACATCACAAACGAGCACTTGACCTACACTCAGCTGATACCAAGTCTCCTGAGCTTATTGTGTGCACCTGCCCATGGAGCAATGTGAGCAAACACCAGGCCAGTACCCCTGGACACCTGTACCACCTTGAGTTAAGGGGCCAAAGCAATCTTCTTAAACTGCATGCGAGCAAACCACAAGGTAAATCAGGAAAAGACTTGTTGCTCTGGTTACTACCCTGATTATGCAATCGAGGATAGGGCTCTAGAAAAGGGCATCCAAATCAAATCCATGCAAAATACCTCCGTTCATGAAAAGCACAAGATACTCAGGCAGATACCTGAATATCCATGCACATGGCAACTTGGATCACGTAGCCAAAAGACGGAAACAACCCAAGGGGCCACTGATAGCTAAGGAGATAACCTGAATGTGTTATATTTGCACAATGGAATATTCAAGCCTTACAAAGGAAATTCTGACACATGCTACATCATAGATGAATCTTCGGGGCACCAGGCTAAGTGAAATCACACAAAGATAAATACTGTATGATTCCATTTGTGTGAGATATTACAGAAGTTAAATATTCATAGAGACAGAAAGTGGAGTGGTGGTTACCAGGAGCTGGGAAAGGTGGGAGGGGAGTTAGCATCTAATGGGCATAGGGTTTCAGTTGGAAAAAAATGAAAAAATTCTGGAGATGGATGATGGTGATGGTTGCACAGCAATGAATATCCTTAAAGCCACTGTGCTGTACACTAAAAATAGCAAAAAGAGCAAAAGTTATATATATTTTACTATAATAAAACAAAAATTTTAAAAAGGAAACTCTGACACATGCTACATCATGGATGAATCTTGAGGGCACTATGCTAATTGAAATAAGCACAATAAAGAGCATGCTTGATGGGCACCAGGGTGGGTGCCTGTGGAGCACAGCTCATGAACTCAGTGAGATAATGGCAAGTCCCCTGTGAGCATGTTGTTCATTATGGAATGAAAGAAAGTCAGAGCACCCCATTTCACATGCCTCCACTCTCCGAACTGACACCCACAGCACACAGAAGAGCCATCCTTGTGCACACAGGTGGACATCCAAAGTGGCCGCAGGTTGCCTGGGGTTCTTTAAACTTTGTAAGTATCTCTGGATAAGAAAAAAATCACAAATTATGTGATCTAAAATGAGCACATCGTGAAGTTACTTGAGGATACTCTAGGCCAGTGGTCCCTGAAGAGATGCCAGACTTAAAATCACTGGGATACAGGGAAATACTGTAAATTTTGTCTGTAACTGCCATTTATCTTTCTCTTTAATTTATATCCTTGTAAATATTTTCTTTTTCTTTTCTTTTTGATGGAACTTGGGTTTGTAAATGTTTTAATGGAAGTAATACACAAAGAGACATGCACACACATAAATGCATTACATGTCTATAATTTATAAATATGAACAAAGTGAGTACATAAGCACAAATACTTTTTATTAATAGAGTGTAGTATCAACAACAGTTGGAGCCAACTGTGGTGCCCTACACCTGAAATCCCAGCTACTCGGAGGCTGAGGCAGGAAGATCACAAGTTCAAGGCCAGCCTGAACAACCCAGAGAGAACCTGTCTAAAAATAGAAAATAAAAAATGCTGGGGATGTTGCTCAGTGGTTGAGCACCCCTGGGGGTTCAATCTCTATGCCAAAAAAAAAAAAATAAAGACAATCAATTAGGGAAGACAAAACAGAAGCTTTGTTATAATGAACCAGCTACTGAAGAATCTGTGACATTTAAACTTTTCTATAAAGCAAACATACAGTTTGTCAATTATTTTGTTAAATTGGGGGTCCTGGCATTATCTGGGTAACTATCTGGCTTTAAACACTTGCTCGGAAGCCAGAAATTTTTAATAGCTCGGTCACATCTACACCCTTTCAGGATATGAAGAGCAGAGGATGCTCAGGTCGCACAGCACACAGCAGCTCTGGGTAATGTCACCTGGGCCATCAGACCTCTACCATTTGTCCTGTTCCCTAGTTCAAAGGAGCTGAGACCTCCCCTCCTGGGCTGACATCTCCTCAAAGGGTCAAAGAAGTAGTTTCCAGCACCTCACAGAACTGGCTAAGAGTTGTACTACACAAGTTCACAAAAAGTATACTGTACAAGAGAAATGTGAAGTTTTACCACTATTTCAATGGAACAAATGGTAGCTTTTTTCACTCCTATCATGTCTTTATGATCCCACAATGCAAAATGGAGCCATTCCATGTATTCTCAGCTAATGCAATTACTAGTCATTTTAAACTGATATGATCTCAATCATTAGCTACACACACACACACACACACACAAATGCTATCGTTTAAGAAGCTGATGTCTGTTTGTTAGACTCTCCCATAAATACAGGATGTATTACTTTTCTTTTGCTTCTGTAACAAATCACCACTAATAGTAGCTTGAAACACACATTTGTTATCTTATAGTTCTGTGGGTCAAAAGTTTTGACCTGGGCCTCACTGGAGTAAAAATCAAGGTTCCAGCAGGGCTTTGTTCCTTGTGGAGGCTCCAGGAGAAAATCCATTTATTTGCCTTTTCCAGATACCCACAATTCCTTGGGCAATGGCCCCTTCCCCCTTCTTCAAAGCAACAATGGCAAACTGGGTCCTTCTTATAATGCATCTTTCTGCCTCTTACTCCTCCGCTTCTTCCTCCTCCTCTTCCTAATTACACTGTGCTCACCAGGATACTCCAGGATAACTCCCCATCTCAATGTCAGCAGATTAGTATGAAAGAGAAAAATCAAAATGGAGTGGGGAGGGCAATGTTAATCAGATCTCAGACATGTCCCCCAGGAGCTAAATCTCTGAACTGGACTGAAGACACACCTATCCCTAGATGAGACCTAACCTTTGAAATATTGTGAACCTCTGCAGCTGCAGACGCTCTGTAAAATGGACCCCTTCCCCCAAGCTACCCAGAGACTGAGACTACACCTAATCCCTTTCTAACAAGACACCTTAACTTTTGCCAGCACAGATCACAATTCTTGACTAACAGGTGATACAATTTCCAACCCCCTTAAAATAGAAAGTTATAAATACAAGCACCATTTTGTAAAACTTCAAAGCCCCAATTTCAAGACTGCTTGAATCTGGGTTTTCAGGACTGCAATCCTAATCAGTGCCCCCAAAATGTAATTTTCTTTGCTCTTGACTGTGTTCACAGATTTTATTTGTGGTTGATGTCAGTAACCTCAACTGCAGCTACAACCAATTCCACTTTCTCATGTAACCTGGCATAGTCACAGGTTCTAAGGATGAGGACATGGACATGAAGCTGATGTCTGTTTGTTAGACTCTCCCATAAATACAGGATGTATTACTTTTCTGGGGAGGGAGCATTTATGAAATTTATTCTGCCGACCACACAGGTGTCCACCATGCCATGACTCACATATAATGAGGATTAGTTCAGGAATTAGTCTGCTCATTCAATCTGAGATGCTGAGTACCTGCTGTGTGGCAGGAACCATAGGGACAGTGAAATCTGCGGCTCCTAGAGTGGCCCAGTGAGTCAGGAAAGAGACTCCACCACTGGAAACTGCTAGAGCAAGGGAAAGGCAGTGGCAGGGACCTGTGGTTCATGGCCTTCAAGACAAGGGCTGGAGACAAGCTGAGAGTGACATGGGAGCCAGAGGGTACAAATGTGTGCACAGTGGCATAGAGCATGTGCCCCAGGGACCCCCACCCCAGGAAGGTCCAGGGATGCAGTCTAGTGTGCAGGAAATCTGGCTTCACTGGGAGATTCCAAGATTCAAAGACATAACATTTATAAACTGAAAAAAAATCAGGTGATGAGGTGGGTTGTGCCATAGCTGAGGGTCTAGCAAAGGCAGAAGCTGATAAATAAATATATGAAGTCAAATAAAAAGGTTAAGAGCATCCGAGGGATTGCCTCCAGCAGGATTGTTTTTAAAATGTAAGTTTTGTTATTATTCAAGTATGGCTAAGCCCACAGATCAAGGAGATAATTGCCTTTGAAAAGATAACTTGCTGGGGCTCTGGGTAGCTCATAGCAGAGCAGGTGCCTAGCATGTGAGAGGACCCAGATCTAATCCCCAGTCCCACCTCCACCCAGCCACCCACCCCTGCCGAAAAAAGAAAGAAAGTGGGCAAAAAGTAGGGGTACATAGTCTTCAAGAAGAGAGGGCACAATACTCTAAATCATGCAGGACAGGAGGGAGCGCTTTTTTATGGTCTCTATAAAAATGAATATGGAAGGCAGGGCAAGAAGCCTTAGGATTGGTTTGCATGAATAATCTCAGCAGGTGCTGGGTGTAGGAGCTGTCCCTAGGTGTCTGGTACTTAGACCTGACTATGGTAGTGAAGGAAGCCTGATAAAGAAGGTGGTTAGGGCTATGAGTTGGGACTAGTTGGTCTCCACATAGGTGGCACACTCCTAGGAGAGAGGTGTATACCTCTAGGGATTAGTGAGCCCTGGAAGGGGCAGGTCCTCTGATCAGCAAGGCTGCAGGCATTAAAACATCAGTACATACAAAATGAAGACACAGCCAATAAAGGACTGAATAAGCAGGAACTGATTTAAGATGTTACTGCATGCAGGAGTTGGGGACAGAGCCAAGCATAACAGACCCCATGCTCTCTCCACACTTCTGAGTCCCCTTCTCCAAGTCCCAACAGTGTTAAGAAGGAATTCCCATTAAGTCCTGGACTTCACAGAGGAATTAACAGGATAGGAAACTAAAGAGGGAAAAAGGGAAGTAAGACCACAACAAGGGAGGAGGTTAACAGTGATAGATGATGAGCATAGCCACAGCTCAGGGACTCAGCTCAGCCTCCTATGTGAGAGAACACTGGGGCCTCTGCAAGTGTGGCCCTTTGGCTCACAGCCCATGCCACCAGCTACAGTCTGCAATGCAACCACAAAAGTGCAATGGAATGAGTCAACTTTTTAACCTACTTAAGGCAAAAAAGAAAAGAAAATATAGGACTGGGAATGTAGCTCAGTGGTATAACACTGGCTAGCATGCATGAAGCCCTGGGTTCCATCCCCAGCACCAGAACCAAAAAATTAAAACTAAAACAAACAAACAAACAAACAAAAACATGTAGGGAGAGATTAGAAGTTGAAACCGTTATGATGATGCAATAAAAGTTTAATACCAAAACAGTCGCCAGGAGTCATGGCACATGCCTGTAATTCCAGCTACTTGGAAGGCTGAGGCAGAAAGATTGCAAGTTACAGGCCAGCCTGGACAACTTAGAGAGACCCTGCCTCAAAATAAAAAAATAAAATAAAATGAGCTGGGGATATAATTCAGAGGTTAAACCATCACTGGGTTCTATCCTCAATACCAAAATAATAATAGGGCTAGAGATGTAGCTCAGTGGTAGAGCACTTGTTTACCGTGTACTAGGCTCCCTGGATTCTAATAAGTGTGTGTGTGTGTGTGGGGTGGGGGGTTCTTTGTTCAGAGAGATACCCCCAGGAACAGTAGCCTCCTCCTAATAACTCGCTCTCCTTCTATGTTGTCTTTTCCCCTCAGCTTGTTCAGAGTTTTCTGAGTCAATAGATTTTTTTTGGAGCCACTGTGCATTAGAGATGACAAAGGCAAAGAATGGGGATGGATTTTGTCACTGAAACAAAATTGATTTCCAACTTGGCAAAAAACTACAGGGAGAGGCCCCATCTGTGTCTGGTATGATCTCTGGCTGGAACTTGGGGGAAAAAAAAGCCCAGAAAAAGATTGTGACCACACCCTCTGAGTTGGCAGCAGACCAGGAGTCACCCAGGCGTAGCTGGTGAGTGGGCGTCTGCGCCAGAGCTGACCTGAGGGCTCCACCTTCAATCCCTCTCCAGCTACTGTGACTCACTGGGTCAGCTGTCCCTGGTCCAGGAGGCTGCAAGAAAGGAATGCAGGTAGAAGAACCCAGGCAACCAGGGTGCATCTGCCATGCTCACCTCTCATCCAGAGCAGAAACATTCTGCATTTATCACCAAGATCTCCAAGGCATGGAGTGACAAAGGATAGAACTTGGAACCACAATGTAACTGTCTTCACCTTGATTTTTTTAAAATGTTATTAGAAAATATATATTTGGGGCTGTGATTGTGGCTCAGCGGTAGAGCGCTCGCCTAGCATGCGCAGGGCCCTGGGTTCAATCCTCAGCACCACATAAAAATAAATGAATGGAATGGAGGTGTTGAGTCCAACCTACAAAGAAAAAAATAAATAATTTTTTAAAAATTGTCAAGATGGGGCTGGGGATGTGGCTCAAACAGTAGTGTGCTCGCCTGGCATGCGTGCGGCCCGGGTTCTATCCTCAGCACCACATACAAACAAAGATGTGTCCGCGGAAAACTAAAATATATATATATATATATAAAATTTCTCTCTCTCTCTCTCTCTGAAAAAAAAAATTGTCAAGATCATTGTACTGTCATGTGTAACTAATTAAAACAAATTAAAAAAAGGAAAAAAAGAAATACATATATTGGTGTAGATGTACTTTCAGCCAAAACGGTACTTAGGGCTGGGGATGTTGCTTAATGATAGAGCGCTTGCCTAGCATTCTTAAAGCCCCAGGTTCAATTCCCAGTACCACAAAAAAGAATCCTAGTGCAATGTTTTAAGACTTGAAATAACTTAGTTCAAGTATCTGGTGACACGCTGGGTTTTCTGCCATCCCATTACTCCTCACCTACTGAATTCCTTTAGAGTCAGAGGTTTCCATGCAGGATAGCACTGATGAGAGAAGACAAGCAGACACAGATGCTGGGGAGTGGACCAGGGGTTCCACAGAACTTTGGAGGTAGGGTGCCAGTCCAGTCAGACCAGCATACCCTCAGATCTGTTCCCACACTGGGGCCTTTCTAGGAAATTTCTATAGTTCCAACATGCTGCGAATCTGGTGCTGAAGGACAAATAAGGCAGGACCATGAACTGACCTGCAGCACCTCACTATCAGAAAAGCAACAGGTCTCCAGAGCACTGATAGACTTCTTCTGAGAGGTCTTGTTGGCACAGCTTTGGAAGGAAGCCCTCTATTGTGGGTCTATGTTTATTTTCCTTTTGCAAACCAGAAACTTACTTTAGGTTTTTCATTTTTACAACTGTTAGTAAAGAAAAATGACGATTTCAAGCCGGGTGTGGTGGAGCATGCCTATAATACTAGTGGCTCAGGAGGCTGAGACAGAAGGATGGCGAGTTCAAAGTCAGCCTCAGCAACTTGGCAAGGCCCTAAGCAACTCAGTGAGACCCTGCCTCTAAATAAAATACACAAAAAAGAGCTGGGGATATGTCTCAGTTGTTAAGACCCCCTGGGTTCAATCCCAGGTACCAAAAAAAAAAGTGATGATTGCAAAGACACCATTAAGTCAGTGAACTAAACTCATTTTTTCCCCTATAAAATCACCCCAAAAGGTTATTTCCAAATCCTATCAGATTAGTAGTACATAACACATTGTCTTTGCAATTATTAAGCAAATAATGCCTACTGTTACCATTTTTCATCAGTGTTTTATTCTACTGTGGTATATTTCAAAAGAAAATATTTGAGGGGCTGGAGTTGTGGCTCAGTGGTAAAGCACACGCCTAACACATGCGAGGCCCTGGGTTCGATCCTCTGCATCACATAAAATTAAATAAAATAAAGGTATTGTGTCCAACTACAACTAAAAAATAAATATATATTAAAAAAAGAAAATATTTGAGTCACCCAAGGTTATCCCTGGATCCTTGGCAATCCATAAGGTTTAGCAATAAGCTATTTTCAATGTTTCAAAATGCTTTTCAGAAACTGTACATATACTTGTGATAAAACTAAACAGTCTAAATAATACCTAAAGAACTTTGTTTTTGCTCATTTTGCTTTTGTGATAGTGGGGATGAAACCCCCGGTCTCATGCACGCTAGGCAAGTGCTCTATCAGTAAGCAACATCCCCAGCTGTAAGTGCCCTTTTGGCTGAAAGTACATCTACACCGTTGTCAGTGTCCTAACAATATAAACAATATTTTGACCCAAAACTGAACAATACTAACAATAGTTGTAGCATCAGTAATTACTCGCAATGACTCTCATCTAATCTTTTCAAATATTCACCTGCCCGTCAGGCATTGCACCCTACCTTTTGGGTGCATTACATCCCTTATTCCTTTCAGAAACATCCAGAGGCTTTTATCCAACCCCTGATTTAATAATATCTTCCTTCCAATTTAAATGAGGAGACTGGACCAAAGAAAGAAGTACCTGCCAGCATCTACCTGCTGGCAAAGGTTCTACCTTATTGAGGGAATTTTAATTATCCCTGGTTAACTTAAAATAGGTAAAAGAATTCCGTCTTACCCTACAAAAATAGTTTGGTAAGCAAAGTAATCCAAACTCCAGTATCCTCAGTGGAAAAATAACCAGAGGGTATGTGCAGGACAATACATAGAAACTGTACTCCGGGAAAATGCAAAACAAGTAAACATAGAAAGCCAAGCTAAGAGTATCCTAAAAAAAGGAAGAAATCAAAATAGCCTCCTCATTTTTCCTGTAAGTTCTTTCCCTTTGCTATATATAGCGAGGTAATTCTTGTACAAATAAGTCCAATGGCCTCCTCTGTTACAGGAATTCAGCTGGAAGGAGCTGGACCATCAAGCTGTGACGGGCAGGAGACTGACTGTCACACAACCTCTTCTCAATCTTCCCCAGTCAAATACAGCAGACACACGGACAATCTTTGTCTTTCCGATGTTCTTCCAAAAATATTTTTCAGTGGGTGTTTGATTGGCCTTCGGGGATGGGACTATCCCAAGTGAGGCAAAGACATGACATACCTGGCTCTCGAGCACCAAGTATCAGGAACACTGGCAGTCACAATGACTACTAAATATTTGCCAACACATCTGAAGGCAGTACTGCCCCCCAGGTGAAACTACCTGACCCCTCCCTTGCAGAAAGATGTAATTTCTAGAGTTAAAGATGGCCATAGTAAATCATCATTAAAAAAGAATAAAACTATTTGAACAAGTAATAATAAAAAAAATAAAAAGAATAAAACTAGACCATGACAGGGCAGTCAGGAACAAGCACAGTGGGCTTCACAGAACAAGGAAAGCTACAAGAAAACTTCATGTAAAAATAACAAGACTAGGATGGTAGAAAGCTCTGGGTTCCAACTGCAGCAAACTAGCCACACATCCCACCTCATCCTCCAAAAAACAAGGCAAGTCTGGGCTACTTAGGACACCAAGGCAGGAGAATCACAAATTCGAGTTCAGTCTCGGCAACATATATTATACAAAATAAAAATTTTAAAAAGGGCTGGGGAGTACAGTGGCACAGACCTGTAATCCCAGCAGCCCAGGAGGCTGAGGCAGGAGAATTGCAAGTTCAAAGCCAGCCTCAGCAACTTAGCAAGATCCTAAGCAATTTAGGAAGATACCATCTCAAAATTAAAAAAATAAAATAAAAAGGGCTGAGGATGTGGCTCAGGTGGTTAAGCACCCCTGGGTTCGATCCCAGGTAGCAAAAAAAGTGTGGGGGAGCTGGGGACAGAGCCCTGTGGTATAGCACTTGCTTGACATGTGCAAGGCCTTGTGTTTGATCTCTAGTACCACAAAGGGGAGGGGGCAGTGGAGAAGGCCACTTGTGGCTTCAGAAGTAAGAGTGGGAAATGCGTAAAATAAGCCTGGGATGTGAACCAAATGAAATGATTAGAAGTTATATTTAAAGGACTCTGAAGTCAACTTGAGTGATTCCTATTGACCAAAGAACATCAATTACAAAAGTAACCACAATGACCTCAAAACAATCAACCACATTCAAATCCATGTATTCATAATAATAACTTATAAAACCAAAAAGACAAAGACTGGATGTGTAGCTTAGTGGTAGAGTTCTTGACTAGCACACACAAGGTCCTGGAAATAATAAAAATAAAAAATTTGCTGCAGGCAAGAGATCTTGCTATTAGTAGGGGGAAAAATTTGAGGAGAAACAGGATAGCAACATAGTCTCAAGGCTCTACCCAGAAGATATTATGAATTGCAAAATGGAAAATAGTAAATGAACAGTGGAAAAACCCAACAGACACCACCATGACCTCATGCTCAAGGTTAACACCATCAGCAGTAAAGGCATTTTGTCACCATTTCCCGCCCCCTGAAATCATATGCTGAGAAGGGCACACGACTTCTGTGGTATTCCTACCCAACTGAGATTGGCAAAATCTCAATCTAATTATGAGAAACAACAACAGACCAACCCCAATTGAGAGGAACTCTACTAAATCACTAACTAGGAGGCAAGACCTCCAGGAGTGAGGAACTCCATAAATCCTCACTTCCATAAAAATGAAAAAGCAGTGGCAAAAATTTCCAAATGAACTTTGTCAGACTCTGGATATTAACAAAGGCTTGCCACAATCTAAAGAGAGTTTACTCAATAATAACTTCTGAACCTCACCCAGAAAGTCAGCTGATTTGTATCCATCCCCCTTTCCCAGCTCTGTAGAATCCATAAAAACTAAGAGACTCCCAGCCACAGTTACCTGTGAAAGCCAGCTGAAGGAGTCCTGCACACATGAATCTCAGTGGTATTGCACTTGCCTAGCAAGTATGAGGCCCAGGGTTCAATCCCCAGCACCACTTTTAAAAAAATCAATGTTATACAATATCTTAAGCACTTGACAAACCAACACTGCTATTAATTAATTTATTTAGTTATTTGCCATTATGAGGACTGAATTCAGACCCTCACACTTGCTAAGCATGTGCTTTACCACTGAGCTACATCCCCAGTCCCCCTAACACTGTTTCTTAATAAAAACACTCAATAAAGTAGGACTATAAGGGGACTTCCTCAACCCAATAAATAGCATCCACAAAAACCTTCAACAAAAGCTGGGCTTAGTGGCACACCCCTGTAATTCCAGTGACTCAGGAGGCTAAGGCGAGAGGATCACAAGTTCGAGGCCAGCCTCAGCAACTTAGCAACTTGGCCCCTAAGCAACAATGTCTCAAAATATAAAGTAAAAAAGAGCTGGGGACATTGCTCAGTGCTTAAGCATCCCAGGGTTCAAGCCACAAAACCCTGGGGTGGGGAATACCTATAGCAAGGGCTAAGGGTGTTGTTCGGTGGTAGAGCACTTAACTAGCATGCATGAAGCAATATAATGCCCTAGGTTGGATCTGATCCCAGGCTCCACCAAACACACACACACACACACATATACACACACAGACCTAGCACCATACTTAATGGTGAAAGAAAGTCTTCTCGCCAGGATCAAATACAAGACAAGGATGCCTGTTCTTGCCATTTCAATTCAACAATGTACCGGGGCTTCATGCCAGGGTGTTTAGATAAGAAAAAGAAACACAAGGCATCAGGTTGAAAAGGAAGTAGTAAAACTCTTTTTTACAGATGACGTGATTGTATATTTAAAAGCCTAAGTAATCTACAAAACAAGTATTAGAAATAACAAATGAGCTAGCAAGGTGGCAGAACACAAGATCAGTGTGCATAACACATGACCAAAGCCCATTAATACATTAATGAAAAAACTGTTTAGATCTAAATAAAGATTGTTGCTTAATGAGTACTTCTAGGGCTGGAGGTGTAGCTCTGTGGTAGAGTGCTTCCCTGACATGGACAAAGCTTAACTTCATAGTTTTGGTCTTTGTAATATAGTTAAGAATAAAACTTTAGCATTATATAAAATTGAATGAAGAGTGTACATGAATCCTATATTATTTTTGCAACTTTTCTGTATTTTCAAAATAGAAAGCTTAAAACTTTCAGAAAGCTTTAATTGGTTACTATTGGAAAATTCTACTGACTAACATCAAGCACTTCTCCCTCCTTTCCTACTTTAGCTGGGGGATTATTAGATGAGTGGAAGAGTTTCTTTACAAAAGTCTGCAGTGATAAATGAAAGAATTCGATCATCACCACCTTCCATCCCTGAACAAAGCAATGGATGTAGGCAATGATCCTCGAATGGCTGCCAACATCACACCAAGAGGCACAGTTGGATGGTAATGGCCTCTGATTCTGCACAGGCTCTCTAAGTGCAGAACACCACCTATGAATGTGGTTTTGACCAAAAGAATCATTTAAACCTGAGCTTCATGAAGCTCTGAGAAAGTGTCCAGACCCACCTTTCGTTTTACAACAATTACAGTAAAGAGCAGCATGTTCCTGCAAAACCACACAGAATTGATGGCCATGAGCAGGCCTCGGGAAACCCCACAGGACAAATAACCCAATTTCAGCAAAATAAACTGCAAAGGCAACAAAGAGAGAGAGGAAAAGTTTGAGGCCAGCCTCAGCGATTTGAAGAAACTCTTGTCTCAAAGGATATAGCTCAGTGGTGAGTGCACATGGGAAACTCTGGAATCCTGAACTAACACAGAAAAATGGCTGAGGATGCGCTCAGTGGGCTTGTCCTTAGGTTCAATCCCCAATACCACAATAAGTAAATATGTAAATAGAACACTTTGCTCAATTGTTAAAAAATGAAAAATAAGAATCAAGCCAAGGGCTGGGGATGTGGCTCAAGCGGTAGCGCGCTCGCCTGGCATGCGTGTGACCCGGGTTCGATCCTCAGCACCACATACAAACAAAGATGTTGTGTACGCCAAGAACTGAAAAATAAATATTGAAATTCTCTCTCTCTCTCTCTCTCTCTCTCTCTCTCTCTCTCTCTCTCTCTCTCCCCCTCTCTCTCTCTCCCTCTCTCTCTCTCTCTCTCTCCCTCTATCTCTCTCTAAAAAGTAAAAATAAAAACGTTAAAAAAAAAAAAAGAATCAAGCCAAGAACCACGGGCTGCACTTTGATAGCAACCAAGTTTTTAGGGAAAGAAAGATTCCTTTTCCACTATAACTTGAACACATGAGCCCCAAAATACAGGATATAAAGTAGATATCAAAAGAAAAATTATGGCCAGGTACAGTGACACACACCTGTGGTTGGGGAGGCTGAGACAGGAAAAGCCAGCCTCGGCAAAAGTGAGGCACTAAGCAACTCAATAAGACCCTGTCTATAAAGAAACTACAAAATGGGGCTAAGGATGTGGCTCAAGGGTTGAGTACCCCTGAGTTCAATCCCCAGTACCAAGGAAAAAAGAAAAATTATTTCCAAAAACATGGGAATGGCAATGTCAAAATATTCCTCAATCACCCCACATACTCATTCACACCTCCTGGGTCTTGTATTTGTGGCTGCTTTTGCAAATATTTTACTCCAAATAATAAAAAAGATGTCAGGCTCCCCAGGGGAACAACGCTTTGCTGTTTTAAGAGGGAGGAGAGGAAAGAATATACCCCCAAAGCTAAGCACACCAGCAAGGAGGAGCTTGCTCACCAGGAAAGTGGGGAGGACACAAAGGAGAAAAGACAGAGGAGAAACATGATAATTGAAAACCCTTGGGAAGAAAACAAAAGGAGGATTTTGTTAGGTAAGACTATCACCTTCTCTCTACCACTGAGCTATTCCAAAACAACAAATCACGAAGTGTACACGGGTTAAACTGGTAACCCTGGCAAGCTGGGGAATGCGGAGAGAATTGAAGGGAAGAGAAGTGAGGAAAAATAAGGCAATTCCTAAAGATGCATAGAGCAGCCCTATCTGTTTTCCCAAAAGATAACAGAAGCGTCACAAGTTTGAGGCCATCCCCAACAACTTAGTGTGGCCCTATTTAGTGAGACCCTGTCTCAAACAAAAAAAAAAAAATAAAAAATAAAAAGGGCTGGGGATGTATCTCAGGGGTTGAGTGCCCCTTGGTTCAAAACCAGGGCCAAAAATTTTTTAAAAAAAAAAAAGGACAATGGAAGGATTATGAGGGGCTGCTATCAAATCCCAGTACAGAGCCCAAAAGATTCAGGGGAAGATCATCACAGTTTATTTTGCAGAAATACTACTGCTTCCATCATCCTTGAAAGAGCAGCTGAAAGATGCCAGTAAGATTATATTTGGGACAAGCCCCAGGATATAGTTTACTGGTAGAGCACATGCTTTACCATCATTCAATCCCTAGTGTCGCAAAAACAACAATGATAATGATGACATGCCAGGTGCGGTGGTGCACACCTGTAATCCCGGCATCTCAGGAAGCTAAGGGAGGAGGATTCCAAATTCAAGGCCAGCCTGGACAACTAAGTGAGACCCTGTCTCAAAATAAAAAACGAAAAGGGCTGGGTCTCTAGCTCAGTGGTAGAGCACCCCTGGATTCAATCCCCAGTACAGCAGAAAAAAAAATTAATAATAATTATAATGATAAAAATAATGGTACAGGACTCGGGGTGTAGCTCAGTGGTAAAGCACTTGTGTCGCTTATGTGAGGCACTGGGTTTGATCCTCAGCACCACTTACAAATAAATAAAATAAAGAGGGGCTGGGGATGTGGCTCAAGCGGTAGCGCGCTCGCCTGGCATGCGTGCGGCCCGGGTTAGATCCTCAGCACCACATACAAACAAAGATGTTTTGTCTGCCGAAAACTAAAAAATAAATATTAAAATTCTCTCCCTCCCTCCCTCCCTCTCTCTCTCAAAAATAAATAAATAAATAAAATAAAGATATTGTATCCATCTACTTTAAAAAATAATAGTAATGGTATAAATGATTGATTCACTGTAGATCCCACATCAGAACACAAAATAATGCCATCCTCCAGAGACAGAGTCAGTGTCCCGAAATGCTGCATTAATGCATGCTTTGAGCCGAGTACAGTGGCATGCACCTGTAGTCTCAGCTACTTGGGAGACTGAGGCCTGAGAATCACTTGAGCCTAGGAGTTTGGGGCCAGTCTCAGTAACACAAAAAGGAAAAATGGCCAATAAATCCTTTAACTGAACATAGCAACTAAAACAATGGCACACTTGGAGACTTGGAGGGGACACAATACAAAATTGACCCCCATAGTTCTCAGCTATACTTATGATTGCTCTGTATTAACCAAAGGCAGCGAACAGACTGTGGCCTGACATAAAAGTCTTTTCCTAGGCTGTCTTGGTACCAGATCCCCACAATCCCAGGCTTCATGTCCATGCCTCACCCTCATAAACCTAATAACCTGTTCTCAGGCTCTCATTGCCCTGACCTTGTCACAGGTCACCCCCTTTTCCTGTGACTATTTACCTGCAGCATCTGCCTTCTCCTCCTTTACCTAGTCACATCCTTCGAGTCCTCATGCCTAGTCCCAGACTCCTGAGCACCTTGGGGAGGCTTCTCCTAAAAAGCATCCCATCTTGTGGACCTAGTCCACAGCACATTCTGTTCCTACAGCAAGCCCTGGGTGGAACCCAGCCTCCTCCTCCTTCAATCACCAGAGCCTGGCAACACCCTTTCCAGAACTTCAAGAACTGGGAGAATTTGACCTGCCTTTTGGGGAACAAAGAATAGAAGTGAGGCATTGAGCTGACTGTCCTCAGCACAGTTGGGAAATGAATGACAAATGCTAACAGCTTCTGCAGAAAAGGAGACAACCAACCAAGTCAGAGAGGGAGTGAAGGCTTCATCTCTTCCCCACACATAACCACCATTCCTCCCTTGCCCACCAAGGAGTACCCCTGAGGCCTTCCCAGGTAGAAGGCCCATTGTCTCCATAAGAAGGTAAGGAACTTGATTTAGGGGCTGGGAGGCTGAGAAGAAGGGGAACCTGGCCGGTGTGGCCAAGTGGAGCTGAGTTTTCATAAGCCCATGAAGCCTTACAGTGAACACTATTTTTAGATTCCAGTCTCAGTTTTCTCATCCACAAAATGGGTATGATGATTATTATACGGTTCAAATGACATAATGGGTTGCACTTTACCAACTGAAAATAAACTCTATCCTGAGGTCTAAGCACTTCTTAAAAAGAGGCTTGTGGAGTTATAGGCTCAGTGATAACAGGAAGTGGCACGTGTACAAAGACTTAAATGAGCTAGAACCCCACCCAAGTTATGCCGTGCAAAGGACAGGCAGGGCAGAGGAAAGGCGTAGAGCTGTCTGGAGTGCTTACTAGAGAGACACTGAGGACATTTGTGTAAGTGGTGTCCCTCTCCCTTCCTTGATGAGACTTGTGGTGAACAGGAGCCAGGAAATTCCACGGCCCTTCCCATCCAGGTCATATTTGACAACTGGCCAGGGGCACCTCTTCTGGGCAGGCAGGGAGGTATTACTCAACTGTAGGCCACCACGTAAGATTCACCTCCATGCTAATCCAGCACTCAGATTCCTGGGCTCATTCCCAGACCTGTTGAGACTAATACTTTAGAAAACTATTCCTTTAACAAACTCCTCAATGAATTTATGTGAAAAGTTTGAAAAGCACAAGCACAGGAATATTGGAAAAGCTATATAGTCAGAAAGACCTAGGTCAAATCCCATTAATGCCAAATAGCAGCTGGGTGAGCTTGGGCAAGTTAATTAACCTCTCTGAACCTCTGTTTTAGCTATGTTTATGTAAATTAAATATGAAGCACAACCAATGCAGTGTTGTGAGTGTTAAAAGTACTCAAGTCAATCTGGGCAATATAGCAAGACCCTATCTCAAAAGAAAAGTACTCAGTGGGGTGTGGTGGGTACCTATAATCCCAGCAACTGGAGAGGCTGTGGCAGGATGATTATAAATTCAAGGCCAGCCTCAGCAGTTTAGCAAAGCCCTTCTTTATGAGATCCCCCCCCCAAAAAAGCAGGTGGTGGGTGGCGCCTGGGGATGTAGTTCATTGGTAAAGCACCTAAGTCCAATCCCCAGTACCTCCACAAAAAAGATTTTTCGAAAAAGTACTCAAGTTCAGGGACAGACATTCATGGTCTTCTTCTAAGCTATTCTAAGAGGCAGGAACAACCATGACCCCCATATAGTAGGGAAACTATCTGTCACTGAGAGGTAAGGAGCTACCTAAGATATCTTCAGTCACAATGGAGGGGGGACGCAGCAAATGTCCTCCAAGAGGCCCATCTCCACCCCTGCCACAGGTCCAGCAAGGTAAACAGAAGGAAAAGATGGGCTGAGCCTTGGATGGCGGCTAAGACATTTGCCTTCCTTAGGGGTGTCCCAGTGACTGGACACAGCTCCAAGATGGATCTACAAGCCAAGTGACTCTCCAACTGGAGGGTACAAGGGGAGAAGATGCAGTGGCATCCTGTACAGACCCCCACAAGCAAATGGAAAAAAAAGTACACTGACCCCCACTGGAAGGTCATTTCCTGGTATTAATCTGGGCAATCCCCTCAAAGCCTGTTTCCATCTGGAAACAAGTTAAAACTAAGAAAACTGAACAGGAGAAAGAAAGAAAAGAGAGAAGCGAGAAAGGGGAGGGGAGTAAGAGAGAAAGGGAGGGATGGGGACAGAGAGAACTGAGCAGCCACCTAAGAAATGGTACCCAGTCTGTGGCCTGCTCACAGGTCACAGTAGTGTATGCACCAGCAGAGTTATTAACCATACCCTTCTATATGAACTTTGTGGCGGTTTCACTCTGCTGCTCCAAGACAAGTTACCTAAGTCTTAGTTTCATACATTCTGGTCCACGGAGCCGGCCAAGAACTATAGCAGGAACTTCAGTAGTGCTGGGAATGAAGTACTACTCAGCGTCTGCCAAATTGCAGCCCTGGGACTATTCTGTCTCCAACGCGGAGACAGAGTGACAGTCCCCGACAGAGGATCCTCCACATGGCCCTGCCTCTAGGTCTCCCTGCTGGCCACAGAAACAGCCGCTGAGGGGCCTTAGAGACTCAACGCCTTGACCCAGCACACGGCTCCGGTCACTATGCCCCAAGCCGCCGGACCTCTGTCCTGCGCTGTTCTACATGCCACCCCTGCCCAGTGGCAAACTGCATCCAAGTTCCCGGAAGAGCCCAGACCTTACGCGGACCCCCGCGCTCACCGCCCAGGCTCACCTGCTGAAGACCAGGCAGCCCAGGTGGTTGATCTCATGGTCCGAGCGGTAGCGGCTGTAGTCTTCCCACAAGTCCTTGAAGGCCGTGACCGCCAGGATGAACAGCACGGGCGCCAGCGCCAAGCCAGGCTGGAAGGCGTTCACCGCCGGCACGAAGTTGAGCAGCGCGATGAAGACAAAGTACACGTTGGCCAGGCGGTGGAACTGCTCGAATAGATTCTTGGGCAGGAAGGACAGCAGTGTGTACTTGGTGGTCTTGAGCCGGTTGTCTGCCAGGTGCTGGACACACCCGAGCCGCTGCAGCCGTTCGCCCTTGGTGGCACCCGCCACAGAGTCCTCCGCGCTCGGGGGCGGCAGCAGGTTGGAGCGCACCGTGCGCGTCCTGCCCTCCCGGCGGCGCCACCGCCTCACCGGGGGCTCGGGCTCCTTGGCTGACCCCGACTCCCGCTGCATGGCCGAGTGTCGCCGCGCCCGGCTGCTCCGCCGCTTGCGCCAGCCTCCTAGGTGATCATCGCCGGCCACCCGGGCGCGGCGGCGCGGGATCCCCGCCTGCGGGACGCACAGAGATCGCGGTTAGCGCTCCGCCGGCCCCGCCCAACCCGCCCGGTCCGAGTCCAGCCTCCTGCCGCCGGTCGGCAGTCCCAGCAGGGCGCAGGCGGGGCCCGGCGCAGCCAGGCACAGAAGCCCCCTTGTACTCGCGCCCGCCAGCCAGCCCGCCTGGGCCGTTTCCGCCGAGGTGGCTCCTCCGCCCCGCCCTCGCTCCGCTCCCAGATTCAGTCATTCCGGATAGCGGGAAACAAAAAATAGCCCGAGTTAGAAACTTTAGAGGGATTTGGTTTCATTTCCCAGAAGTATAATTTCAATCCCAGAATGCGCTCTGCCACCGTTAAGACAGAGGAAACAGCAGAGCAGAAAGAAAAGGCTGAGTACTCAGTCTCCTCGCGGCTGGCGCGCGCTTATCCTGAGCCAGACCTAACTTAGTCCTGGACCGGGAAATGGTCACAGGAGACCAGTGTAATCAATTGGAATAAAAATCTAGAGAAGCCGTGGTTTTCCACATTGTACAATTTTCAAATCTTAGTTTGAAAAGGACATGGGCTTCTAGGGACATCTCGTGATATTGCGATTCCTATCACCTTTACAAACTTCCCTACCCCACCTCCCAATCTGCATCTACTTTCAGATTCAATTCTTGGTTGAATTAGACATGTTTCCCTTTCTATGGTCATCGTTGCCTTCCCTTACCCACCTGAACAAGGAGATATGGCTCTTTCCCTCTCTCTGTGTTGTTTGTTTTTGTTTTGTTTGGGTTTTGGCTTTTTGTTTTTGTTTGTTTGTTTTGTTGTTGTTGTTGTTTTTCATGGAAAGGAGGAATACTATGCTATAGCAAAGACAGTGTGTGGTTTGCAGGTGTTTGGGTTTCTTTTTCCTTCCCTGGTGAACCTAAAGTCAGCAATATTCCTCCCATGCTGTAGTTCTGAGGTGTGGGCTATCACCCAGACAGTGACAGAGAGCTGAAGATGATTGTTGGGATTGATGAGGTTGGGTAGGAGAGGGTCACAGAAGTATGGGGCAAAGGGCTCCCTTTCATACTGACAGAGAATAAGAGGAGTTTGTGGAAAGTGGACTGCAGAAGAATAAGCTTGATTCAGGATTCAGAAGCAGTTAAGACCGCATTGGTGCATCCCAAATGAGACAGTTTGCTACAACTTCCTGGTATAGAAAACAAGGATTTCTTGCCTTGGAGGCATGGCTGGGAGGCCAGGTGCACCTGTCTGGATTGGGGAAGCAATGGCCTCCTCCTCTTTGGAGATCTCTCTTTCTTTTTTCCTCCACCTTTTCCCACCACCAGCACCCTGCACCCCCTTATTAAGACACTATCATCTCTCTAGAGACTGCTTTGGGCAGATGTGGTGGCACACGCCTGTAATCCCAGCCCCTTGGGAGGATGAGGGAGGAGGATCATGAGTTCAAAGTCAGCCTTGTCAACTCAGTGAGGCACTAAGCAACTTAGCAAGACACTGTCTCAAAGAATAAAAAGGACTGAGGAGGTGGCTCAGTGGTTAAGACCCCATGGGTTTGACCTCTACTAAAAAAAAAAAAAAGAAAGAAAGAAAAGAAAAGAAAAAGAGAGAAACATCTTTGACAGCTTTTGCTGGCCCTGGGTTCCTCCCTTGGGTTCTTCCTGACAAGCCACTTCCCTAGCTGTGCTCAAGTCACTTGTCTTTCCTCCACCTCCTTCCCTGGGGTGGACCTCCCTTCTAGCACCCTGGATTTTGCCTCTTCTAGTTATACCAGGGTCTCACCTCTCTACAGGTAGCCTTGCTACAACCCATCATATTTACCAGAATCCAACATAAGGAGGGTAAAGTAAAAGATAATGTAACAGGGGTTCTCTTGATACTTTGACTATATCCCTTTGTGGCTCTGAAACTTACATGTTTTTATCTTTTTCCCAATTTCTTTCCCTAACCTTCTCCTCCCTGATCTTCTTTTTCCCTAACCTTCTCCTCCCTGATCTTTCCTCTAACTCATTTTCTCTGAATCACCTTTATAAAAACCCCCTATTCCTACTGATGGGCAAAATCACAGCTTTTGGAACAGGAGTCCCCCATGTTTTTCCTTTGCTAACAAAGCAATAAACCTTCTTTTTTATTCTTCTCAAAACCATGTCCTCATTATTGGATTGGCATCAGTGACAAGGACCAAGCTTTTGGCAACAGTAATGGAAATAATCTGTTCCATATATCAAATCTCCTTCCTCCTCAGTCAAAGAGGTACTATTTTGAGGTGTGAAAGCCCAGGCCAGGATAATATTTGGCTGAAGTGTCTGCATTTTCAGGAAAAGAAATCAGATCCCCCAGTGAACCAGCAGTATCACAAACTATTAACAGCAAATGAATGACCATAATTCATGTTTCCAGTATCTAACACCTGGTGTCTCCATCTTTTCCTCCACCATCCCACCCAGTGAGGCCCGGAGGCCTTCTGCATTCCTCCATTTCTATAGCTACCTCCAGTCTTTACAGTTATCTCCAGGGTTGCCCCAAAGCCTTCCCTGGGTCCCCTTGCCTCCCAATATCTGTGCTTCTGTCAGTCCACTCCCGGTTGTCAAAGTAATTACTTGACCACTTCATTTCATTTCCTTACCCTGGAGCTTCTACAAGTCCCCCGTTGCTTACAAAGTCAAAAGCTGACTCCTCAGGCCGAGGTCCCTTGAGGCCCTGGGGGGAACTGGCACCAACTTGCTGATTTAACTCTGCCCCTCCCTGGTCCCGACCCAGCCCCAGGGCGCGAGGTCTCCTTACCCTTCTCAGAACAGGCCTTGCTCATCCTATCTACATTCCACTCTAAGGTTCCAAGATTCTGTGAGTCACACTGCTCCTAAAGTCTGGAATCTTTCCCCATGAGCTCTTCGCCAATCAAATTCATCATTTCCAGTGGGCTTAGCTCCACTCACCTCCCAGAAGGAATCCCACCTTGTAGGGGTTTTGAGTTTGGATGCCTTCCACTAGCTAAATTATCAGTCCTGGGTGTCTTGGGCAGGGCCAGGACTATGATGAAGCCTGGCCAATGCTGGGATGCTGGGCCCTGGACAAATCACTGTGATCCTTCTTCAGCAAGTAGCTTTTTTACAACCTGCTATGTGCCCTGCACTGAACGCATACTAGGAACACAAGAGAGAATTGTCAAGGATAACAGACATTCGTGGAACTGACTTTCTAGCAATTAAACAAGAAATCCTGAGACACCTTCCAAGAAGGTGACAAAAGAGACAAAGGAAGGCTTGCTTCTCCAAGGAGATGAAATCCGGATGAGACAAGATCCAGTGGAAGAAACAGGCAGAGGAAGCAGCTCTATAAAAAGTTTTCAAACAAGAGAAGTCCCAATATGCTCAAAACAGGTAGGGTTTCTCTGCCACTTTTCATTCAGAAATCTGCTAACTCACAGGCTGTGCTATAGGCAGTACAGACTCTGCTCTCCTGAACACTAAGAACTGGTACAGGAATTCTGACAGAGAGACACAACAGATGACAGGATACAGGATGGGGTGGAGTGGTGTACTGCCCCACCAGGAGTCAGAGGAGGTCTCCTGGAAGCTCTGAGCAGAAGCTCAATATATGCTGGGAGCCATTAGCCAAGTAGGTATGACAATTTCCTTGCCAGCGTACCCCATGTTGCTGACATGTTGCAGTGACATTGAATGTAGGTGACCTTGCTCAAGGACCAAGGCAGATTAGGGTGTTCCCGGTTTTAAGATAATCGTGTTTAGGGCGTTCCCAGTTTAGGTTCCAGGTTTAAGGTTTAAGATTATTCCTGCTGGGAATAGGGCGTATCCTGCTGCCTGAGTTCCCCTTGAGTTCTCACGGGATTCAGACAGTATATTTTTGGAGATAGAAGCCGAGTGGAGGTGGATTTGGGCAGAGAACGTGGATTTCCCCAGAACGTGATTGTAGACGGCTGGTGTGAGTTCGGGAATAAAGAGTTGCTGTTTGAATCTACAAGCTGTGTGGTGGCTCGTGATTGTGTGCCCAGCCAGACTGCGGCATTTGTGCCCAGCCAGACTGCGGCAAATATAAGCCATGTTTGGAAGAAACAGTAAGAGGTTGCAGAATTCCAGGCCCGCCAGAAGGCCCTGGTGGCCAGAGCAGGGACAGCCTGAAGTAAGGTCTCACAGGGCCTTGTGAATCTTGGTGAGAATTTTTGCTTTTTAAAGTTGAGTGAGAAGGGAAGCCTTGGGAAAGTTTTGAGCAGAGCAATCTTGTGATTGGATTCAGGTTTTCAAACTCTGCTCAGTTGCTGTGTGACTAGAATGTAGAAGGGCCGGCGTCAAAGCAGGGAGAGGCCCCCTCAGTGATCCTGAAGAGAAGAATGATGGTGCAGCCATGTGGTGGTGGGACATGGTCTTTGCTAGAGTCAGTGGGATTTGCTATTGGTGTAAGGTGTAAAAGGAAGAATAGAGTCCCAGATGGCTGAGCACTTGAAAACTGGCATTTCCATCTGCTGATCCACCACATTATAGACCTGGTGGTGGGTGGGAGATGGGGCCTGGGCTGTGGAGTGGAGATAGGCTGGCCTGGATGCACTGGCCTGATGTCAGGACAGAGGCTCAGCTGTAAGTGTCTATATGGGGACAAGAGCAAATCTGGGTGTAGGAGGGAGTGGTAGAGAGTGGTTGGAGACAAAGTGATCAGCATGCGGGGCTTCACTGGCCTTTGGAAGGGATAAGTGTCTGGATTTGCTTCACCTGCAACAGGAAGCCATGAACTTTCCCAAACAGGAGCTTGAGATGAGAGAAGCTAATTTTCCATTTAACAGATGGAAGATGCATTCCAAGCATGGTGGAGGAGGAGAAGCAATGAATGAGGAGGAGGTTTGAAAATATGGTCAGCTCTATTTAGCAGTTTCCACATTCAAGGATTCAACCAACCAGGGCTAAAAAATATTTGAAAAAAAATTATACCTGTACTGAACATGCACAATCTTTTACTCCTTTGATGTTATTCCATAAACAATATAGGATAACAACTATTTGCAAAGCATTTTGGTTGTGTTAGGTATTGTAAGAAATCTAGTGTGATTTAAAGTGCAGGGGAGGGCGGTATTATTAGAAAATCGAGGGTGATTTAAAGTACATGGGAGGGCTGGGTGCAATGTTGCATGCCTGTAATCCCATCTAATTGGGAGGCTAAGGCTGGAGGATTGCAAATTCAAGACAAGCCTTAGCAACTTAGTGAGATGGTGTTTTAAAATAAAATTTAAAAGGGTCTGGGCTGGGGATGTGGCTCAAGTGGTAGCGCGCTCGCCTGGCATGCGTGCGGCCCGGGTTCGATCCTCAGCACCATATACAAACAAAGATGTTGTGTCCGCCGAAAAAACTAGAAAATAAATATTGAAATTCTCTCTCTCTCTCTCTTTAAAAAAAAAATTTAAAAGGGTCAGGCTTCTAGGATAGAAGCTTTGAGGTAGACTGTTCCTGGCTTCAATCTCTAGTAGCACAATAAATAAGTAAATAAAATGTGAGAATGTGTAAGTTAAATATAAATGCTATCTCATTTTATATAGGGAATTTAATTAAGGATCTGGGATTTGGGGATTTTGATAGTGGGGATGTGTCCCATGAATACCAAGGACAACTATATATTGTAGAGTTAAATCAGCAAGGATGATTTTTTTTGGGGGGGGGGTACTGGGGATTGAATTCAAGATCACTCAACCACTGAGCCACATGCCCAGCCCTATTTTGTATTTTATTTAGAGACAGTCTCACTGAGTTCCTTAGGGCCTTGCTAAGTTGTTGAGGCTGGCTTTGAACTCGTGATCCTCCTACCTCAGCCTCCTGAGCTGCTGGGATTATAGGTGTGAGCCACCGTGCTGGCTAAGGATGATTTTTTAAAAGTGATCCCTTGAGGAAGGTCAAAATCTTAGTAAGCAGACTTAGGATCCCAAACCATTTTGAGGCAATTGGGGAATAACGAGGCCACTAAATTACTCTGTCCAGGATGTCCACTGCAGCCTCAAACCAGTTATTTTACTAGTCATTCTCACAGCTGGCTACATGTTAGGATTACCTTCATTGCTTTGAATGCTGCAGCAATGCCAAAGCCTCACTGAAAACCAGGACTTGGCCTTAGCTTTTTCAAAGCCTCTTGGAGAATCATGAGTAGCCCGGTACAGGGACCTCTGGTATACATCTGAAGTAAGAATGAACCTATGTTATAATCAAGAGTCAACAGAGTTTTTTAGAACAACTGGTAGCATGAAAGAAAAAAAGCAAGTACCATTTAAATGAACTGATGGTGATGGTGACAGTAACATTAAAAATCATCATTATTGTGTTTAGAGAGCTCCAACAGGCCAGCATATCCATAAAACTGCTCCTCCCCCCCAAAGAGGAGTAAATGAGGAAGAGAAGAGAATTCTTGGAAGTAAAAAAATGAAAGATAACATTTTTAAAAGGAACAAAATTAATGATACGGATGATCAAGTTGAAATTTTTTCAGAATGTATGGCATAAAAGATAAAGACATAAAAATATGACAGAAGAGACTAGGAATGTGGAAGATGGATCTAGAAGTTTTGCTCATATTTCTGCTTGTGCTAATAACAGACCAGGAAAATTGGATCAACACCTCACAGGACATCTAGAAAAGATGAACAAAATGTGTATAGAATGCAGTTGTCCCTGAGTTGAAGATGTAGCTCAGTGGTAAAGGGCTTTCCCAGCATGTGTGATATGTGAGACTCTGGGTTTGATCCCCAACACCCTCCCCCCCCCACACACACAGGTTAAAGTTGTCCCTTGGTACCTCAGGGAGACTAGTTTCAGGAAGCCCTAGGATACCAAAATCTGCAGATGCTTAAGTCTTTTATGTGAAATGAGGTAATATTTACATATAAGCTACACATATCCTTCTATATACTTTAATTAGATTACTTATAATACCTAATACCCCCAAAAAACTGTAAATAGTTGTTACATTTTTTTTTAAGGAAACAATTACAAGAAAAAAAAGTCTATACATGGCTAGTACGGGTGCCATTTTTTCCCCAAAAATATTTTCCACCTGCAGGTGGTGGAGCGCAGGGATGGGAAATCCATAGGTAACACTGGTCAACTAGGTTCAATTTTATTACAAGAGGGGAAAACATCAACACAATTTTGTTAGGAGTGCATTGTGAACAAAGACTTTTGTGTTAGTGGAATTGATGATCCAACTATTCTGACTGAAAGCAAAAATAATCAGCTATCAATGATGCTTAAAAAAAGCAAAGGAGGGGCCCATTTTGGGAGGAGACAATGGCCCGGGCTCCAACAAGAGTTTAAGTTTTATAGGATTCAGCAGAGCCAGGTCCTGGGATGAGTTTGTTTGGTGGGCTCATTTAGGGTGGGGCAGGAGGGCAAGTAGGGAAGTTCCTGGGGCTTTTCATACTGAGGTCAGCTGATTCAGTCAGGTGGGGGTCGGGTGGTGCCAGTTCCTTTTGTATTCTCCCCATTTTTTCCTTCCTGCCTTCCCTTAGGCTAAGGTCTGGGCTTCTGGCAAGAGAACTGCTGTAGATAGGGGAAATGCTCTGGGGCTTATTCTCCCTGTCCCTAAATGGATCTGCAACCTTGTGCTTGGAAAGACAATCACCTGTGGGGGAAAAAAGTGTTGCCCTAAGCTTGGTCCTTCTCCCTGATGCCAATCCAATAACAAAAACATGAGGACATGGTTTGAAAAAAAGGAAAAAGGAGGTTTATTGCTTTGCTAGTAAAGGAGAAACACAAAGAACGTTTGTCTCAAAAGCTGAAATTCTGCCCATCAGCAGGAACGGGGGCTTTTAAAAAGGTAATTCAAAGGCTACATTCCGCATGTTCTCTGTCTGGAGTTGTAATTCACTTGTTAATTTGGGAAATAGTCATTTCTGAGGTTTTCTGGTACCATCCCCAAAGTCTGGATTACTTCATTCGTATGGTGGGTATGTACTCAGGGACAGATAACTGTGCCTAGAATGGGAAAGAAAGGTAAACGGGTTTCCCCTAAGATTAGGGAGGAGCATGAAGAGGACCAGAAAGAAACAAGTTCATTTAAATAATAAGTTGCAGTGGCAGAGCAGCAAGGGTTATATTCAAAGCATAAAGTGGATCATTGTTACAAAAGTATTTGCCATCTGTGTTAAGCTATTTATATTAAAAACATAAAGTTAATCATATGTGTGCATGTGTTCTCTTTGTACTTTTTATAATTAAGAAAATATGAATTTATATAAATGACTCAGTGCCGCGTCCGGCCAAGGGAGCCGAGTCCGGCGAGGGACGGCGAGGTTAAAAGACACACAGGACACCAAGGTTCTTCATCCAGGAGTCAATAATAATCTTTATTGCTAACACACCTTTTTTTATACCCCAAGCAGCAGAAGTGGAAAACTACCCAAAAGCAGGAGGGAGGGGGGAGAAATTTAGTTTCAACATCTATTATTGTCAGGTACCGAAACCTCCCTTAACAATAAGTCCATCAGACCAGAAAAGGTCAAGGCATTCCCGTGGGATACATATGTCTCAGACGGATAAGCAGGAACAGAAAAACCGCAAGTTCGCCATGGCCTTGTGAGCTGGCCACACTGGCATGCAGAACAAACTAGTGGAGGTAGGGCTCCAGGGGCCAAGGTGGACCTGTTGCCAACAAGTCCCCCTCTTTTGTTTTTTGCATGCCAGTGGGAATCAAGTAGCCCCTGTCTTAGGTCGTTCACAGCCCTTGCGATGCTTACCCGTCTCTGGGAAGGCCCCGATTCCCTGGCTTAGGTCGCACAGCAAGCGTGAAAGTTGCCCGTCACTGGGTACTACAAGATCAGCTCAAGGTGTTATGACCTATCAAGACACTATTGCGGTAAACGCTTAACCGTCTCCACCTACGGGACCCATGACCGTCACCGCCGAATGGCAGATGTGATTGGACCGAGAGATTAGACAGCAAAGATCCTAGTACAGGAAGGCAAGAGGGAGAGGTATGCATAGAGAAAAGATATGGCAGGAGTTCTTCTTTTAAGGAGGACACTCATCTTCGGATAGGTCTGAAGTATATCTCAGAGAGGCGATCATCCATCTTCAAGCGTTGATAGTGAACCTGTATCGGCTTAGAGGCTAAGATATTAATTTGATCCTTAATGAATTGTACTATCTTATTTACAATGCAGGGTCCTATTGCCACTACTAGAAGGAGGCCTAACAATGGTCCCAATAAGGGAAGAAGATAAGGCAAAAATCCATTAAGTCCAGTCCAGAGAGGGTTCTCAAATAATTCCCTCCTCCTTTTTTTAGGTCTTCTTGGAGTTGTTTAATTTTTGTGCGAACTATGCCAGACTTGTTAGCATAAAAACAGCACCTCTCCCCAAGGGCTAAACAAATTGCCCCTTGATTGGCAGTAAGCAAGTCTAAACCCCGCCTGTTCTGAAGAACTACTTCTGCTAGGGAGTCTATCTGGTCTTGTAAGTCTTTAATGGTTCCCGACAGGGTTTGCACATCATCTAGGATGATGTAGGATTGGAACTGTTAAGTAAAGAAAAGGTAGTTTCTAGGATATCTAATGTATTGGCATCTAAATCAGGAAACTGGGATTTGGGCAATATCAAGGGGTGGTATGTAGGCTTAGGGATCTCCGGCTTTAAAAGCTTAATCACCTGAAGGTGTTTGATAGCATCAGTGGGTCCTCCTCCATCAGAGACTCCGATGGGGGCCTGCATGGGCCAGCAGGAAGGTTTACCCACGACGCCCTCACATCCCGCCTCCGTTAACCGAGTCGTGATGCCTTCCCCTCCCCGGTCACCAAGAAAAGGAATATAATTATAAGTGGTCCCCCATTCTCCACGGGTGTTAGTTAGGATGGCCTCAAAATACTGTTTTCCTTGATTATTAACACAAATTGAGGCCGATGTATAACAGGAGATGTGCATTGCCGGGGTGTAATGACAAGTGGCGGAACAGCTTCCAAGAGTCTTGGTCGGATTAGGGACAACAAGTCCGGGCTTATTAACACATACCCATTTTGGTTGTTTAAATCCTCCGATGTTTTCATTGAGTTCAGCCGCCATGTAGGCTACTTTAGTCCCACAATCAATGCTCTGGATATAACCAGAGGGGGCCGAGTGCTGGGGCCCTCCCTTACACTCACAAGGGGCTCCAAAAAGATATTCATGAATATTCCCAGGTGGGGGGTCAAGCCCTCCTTCAGCAAACCTGTCCAGAAGGAGTGCCACAAGAGGGGTCCAGCTCATGAGGTGTGTCTCGGCACTCACTTGAAGGGGTGAGAACAACAACGGCAGGATCAGCCATCTTGGGAACTTCATTTTGTCTTGAATTTTCATTCACCGGTCTGGTGCAGCGCTCCGGGATCCAAATGGGCTTCTCAGTTCCTGGGGGAAAAACACATACAGCTCCCCTCACTCTAGCTAAGAGTGGAGCCGGGGGTTGCCACTTTCCGGTGGATAAATCTTTCCACCTTATTTGAGCATCTTGTACAGTGGGAGGGGAAAAGTGGCGTTGTGCAGCCGTGCGCCCTCCAGTGTCAGTGAGTAAAAAATTTAAAGTAAATAAGGTTATGCTTAGAAGTGCTTGTGGTCCCTGACAATTCCGGTATATCTCCCCCTCTTTTGTTTTTTGTAAATAAGTTTTTAAATGTTGATGGGCTCGTTCCACGATAGCTTGTCCCTGTGGATTATAAGGGATTCCAGTCTTATGATTAATTTCCCATTGGGTGCAAAACCGTTGAACCGCCTGGCTTACATATGTGGGACCATTATCGGTTTTGAGGCATCGTGGGGTGCCCATGGAGGAAAAGGCTTTTAGAAGATGACTGATTACGCCCTTAGCCTTCTCTCCAGTATGTAAGGTGGCAAAAATGAAGCCAGAATATGTGTCAGTGGAAACATGTATAAAGGAGAGCTTACCAAAGCTAGGGAAGTGTGTAACATCAGTTTGCCAGACATCATTAGGTTGTAGTCCTCTTGGATTAACCCCAAGGGAAGGAGAATGAATAAATGGTGCACAGGTTGGACATAATGAGACAATCTGTAAAGCTTGGTCTCGTGAACATCCTGTGTGGAAGCGTAAAGACTGTGCATTTAAATGAAATTTGTTATGGAATTGTAAGGCCTTATCATATTCGGTCGTCACACAGGAAAGGCCAACAGCATGAGTAGCAGCGTCTGCTTTTGCGTTGCCCTCTGACAAAGGTCCAGGGAGCCCTGAATGGCTTCGGATGTGGCCAATGTATAAAGGATCTCGTCTAGCCCAAATGAGAAGCTGAACTACCTGTAGTTGTTCTGTGATGGTGGATTGCTTTCCAATATATGATGCTGTTTCTATGACTAGAGCCAGATTGGCTACATACAAGCTGTCAGTATACACATTAAGAGGAATAGAACTATAGACTTTGAGAGCTATGATTAAAGCTTCAACTTCTGCCTTTTGGGCCGACTGACCTGACACAGGTTGTCGGAGAATTTGAGATCCATCAAAAACGACAGCAAATCCATTTTTGGCCCCATCTGTATATACAGTTTGGGCCTTTGGAATAGGTTCCCTTTTCATAATCTTTGGGAAGATAATGGGACACCTTTTAAAGCCCTCCAAAAGTCTATGTTTAGGGAAGTGATTATCAATCTGACCCTTGAAGCTGCACAGGAAAAGACACCAAAGGTCATGTTCTTGTTGTAACTTGTGTATCATATCTTGAGTGTAAGGTTGAATAAGTATGTCAAAGGTTTTTCCAAACAATGCATCACCCAAATATTTAGCCTTCCAAATTAAGTTAATAACTAGCTCATAAAAGGGAGTCAATACCCGGGGGTTAGAAGCCGGCAAGTGGACCCAATAAATGGGACCCGTTTGCCAGAACACTCCTGTGGGAGTAATTTTAGAAGGTAGAACTATAAATGACAAGGGCAGAGAATAATCTATCTGCGTAATCTGCATGTCCTGCAGAGCCTCTTCTATTAGCCTCAGTGCTCGTAAGGCTTCTGGTGTAGGTACTCTACACGACATAGGAGAAGGATCTCCTCGCAAGAGGTCATACAGGGGTTTGAGCTCTCCAGTTGGAATATGAAAGGATGGGCGCAGCCACTGTATTTCTCCGAGGAATGTCTGCCACTGATGTAAAGTTTTGAGCTGATTTATCTGGAACTGGGGTCTCTGGGGAAAGATTCCTATGTTATTAATGATGTATCCCAAATAATTGCAAGGGTGTTGAAACTGCACCTTTTCGGGTGCTATGACCAGCCCTGCCCCTTTTAGAAGGGATTGGAGGACTTCATAAGATTGAAGAAGTCTTTCTTTCTTGGGCCCTGCCAGTAAGATGTCATCCATATAATGAATGAGGTAGAGCTGTGGGAACTGCTGTCGAAAGGGTCGCAAAACCTCAGCTACAAAATATTGGCACATTGTAGGACTATTAGTCATCCCTTGAGGTAGGACAGTCCATTCATACCGTTGGTAAGGTTCCCTAAAGTTTGTGGAAGGCAAGGAAAAAGCAAAACGCTTTCGGTCTCGTGGGTCTAAGGGGATAGAGAAGAAACAATCTTTTAAATCTATGACAATAAGATGCCAATCCTTTGGGATCGCAGTAGGAAAGGGTAGCCCTGGTTGTAAGGGTCCCATGGGTTGCATAGTTTTATTAATAGCTCGTAGGTCCTGAAGAAGTCTCCACTTCCCAGACCCCTTTTGTATAACAAAAATAGGGGTATTCCAAGGGGAGGTAGAGGGCACCACATGTCCTAACTTAAGCTGGTCTTGAACTAATAGGGAAGCGGCCTGTAATTTGTCCTTAGTTAGGGGCCACTGTTCTACCCACACAGGGTCATCTGATAACCAAGTAATGGACAGTGGAGGTGGCCGCACTTCAGTGGCCCCTAGGATAAATTTCCCAGTCCTCTCCGGTCTCTTCCCCGCCGGGTAACCTGTTCTGCTGGATCCACGGGTGATATTCTGCCCTCATGTCTCTTTCCTAGTCCCCTTCCAGGGATCCATCCCATGTCTAGCATTGCATCATTAACAAAGTCATTATTTCCTTTCAAAGTCTGGGTAGTGAGAATAGCCCCCATTTGATGAAGCAAGTCCCTCCCCCAAAGGTTCGTGGGGAGTCCAGTCACCACATAGGGCTGGAAATGGCCACTATGTCCTTCGCCATCTCTCCATTTTAAAAAGGAGGCACTTCTTTTTGGTCGGGTCTGTCCTATCCCCTGTAATATGGCCGAGGGACTCTGGAGGGGCCAGGCAGGTGGCCATTGTTTTTCAGAAATGACAGAGACATCCGCCCCCGTATCTAGTATTCTCTTGAAAGCCTTGTCCTGTATCTCAATGGTCAGGTTGGGACGCGAATCCAAATGAGCTACCCAAAAGGCCTGGGGAGTTCCAGTGAAGCCAAAGCTGCCGTCGCCCCGGGACCCACGGAGGGCGTGCCCAGGAATGGAAGCTAAGGGTAGCAGCAGGAATGGAAGCTAAGGGTAGCAGCAGCAATTGAGCTATACGCTCCCCGGGGGGAAGAATAACAATTCCTTGGGTAGCTTCTACTACTATCTTTATCTCTCCCTGATAATCAGCATCAACAACCCCCGTAAGAATCTTCAAGCCCCACTGAGTTGCGCTACCTCGTCCCAACACTAGTCCCACCGTCCTCTCTGGCAGGGGTCCAAAAACCCCAGTAGGCAGCGTCTGAGGTCCCATTTGGGGAGTTAATACCGCTTGGGAGGTGGAACTGAGGTCCAGTCCTGCGCTTCCTGGTGTTCCCCTGGGGAGTTCCCAGATAGAAAGGGGTTGGTCAGTGGGAGGCGGCTGAGACGCCCACTCCCTGGGGCACTGTTCTGTCCCTGCACTGCCCCGTACACTTTGGCTTCCGGGGCCCGGGGCGGGCCCCTGCTCCCGTTTCCCGACGGTATTGGGTTACCCTGGATGTCAAATTTTGACCTGCACTCACTGCTCCAATGATTTCCTTTATGACATCTAGGACAAATTCTAGGCATCCCTCTGCCAGCACCCTCGCTCCTTTCCGGGCAGTTTCTCTTTATATGTCCCTCTTTCCCACACTTAAAACACCCCTTAGAGCGGGTTCCCCTGTTATCAGCTTTTTGCATTCCAGTCTTAAGGGCAGCAGCCAAAACCTGACCAGTAATATGAGGCCCATCTATATCTTTGCATGCTCGAATCATGTCATCTATACTTTTGGCCCGGGAGGACTTAATAGCATTTTGGCAGTAAGTGTTAGCGTTTTCATATGCCAGTTGTCTAATAAGTGGCATAGCCTGTTCCAGATTAGGGAATATTTTTCCAGCAGCCTGCATTAGGCGGGCTATAAAGTCTGAATAAGGTTCAGAGGGTCCTTGAGAGATCTTGGAAATTTTTGCTTCAGTCTTAGAAACGGGCAGGGCTTTCCAGGCATGGACTGCAGCTGAGGCTATTTGAGCATAAACACCTGGGTCGTAATTAATTTGTTGGCCTATGGTGGCATACTGCCCAGTTCCTGTCAACATTTCAGCATTTCGCCGTTGATGGCCCGCATTCAGGTTAATCTGAGCCAGCTTGCGGCACCTTTCATGATATTCACTTTTCCACAATAAGAAATCCCCTCCAGATAACACAGCCCTGCAAAGTTGCTGCCAATCATTAGGTATCAGTTGACTGGCTGAGAAAGACTCGAAGAGGGTCAATGTGAAAGGGGCATGAGGTCCATAATTAATGACCGCCTCCTTAAGCTGTTTTATGTCCTTGAAGGCTAGGGGGACATGGGCTCTGGCCGGCTGTCCATCAGCATCGGCGTTTTCAATCATTGGAAAAACCTGAGCCGCTCTAGAACCCCAGTGGACCCCCGCCCATCTAGTAGGGGCGTCCTCATTCCAATCAGGATTATAGGGAGGAGGTGCAGCAACTGAGGGGGCCCTAGGCACCCTCACATTTGCCCTTTTAAGGCGATGTTCTAGTTTCTCTATCTCCCTTTCTAATCCCTCCTCTTCCTCAGAGAGAGAACTGAGGTCCTCAGGATCATTTTTGGGCTTAGAAATCTGGAGGCGTTTCCTACCCTCCGAGCCCGAGTCCTCAAGAGGACCCTCATCCTTTAAGGATTCTGCCATTTGCTCTTCCTGCACCTGATTAAGGGCCTGTTCACATTCAGCAAGCTGATCCTTGATCTTTACTTTATCTGTTAATAAAGCATCCTTTACCAACCTCCATAAGGAAAAGGTGGCAACTGGGACACTGTCCGAGCCCCGGTCCCTCAATAATTTCTGAAGGTCATGCCTCACCAGGTCCCAGTCACTATTATTAAGAAATCCTCCTGTCAGAAACCAAGGACAAGCCTGGGCAATAATTTCAACGAATTCGGTTGCAGTCTTAGTTTTTATTCCTGTTCCTTGTGTATTTAACAGCTCTTTCAGTTCGTTGGCCAGACGAACCTTCGCTGTTGAGTTACCCATGGTACGTACCCTGTCTCTTTAAATTATCTTTAAACCAATCCTCCCCCTTCTTTCTTAGAAGGTGAGCCCCGTCCGCTTACCCCTGCTTTCCGGATCTCGGTGGGAGCCTCCAATTGCCGCGTCCGGCCAAGGGAGCCAAGTCTGGCGAGGGACGGCGAGGTTAAAAGACACACAGGACACCAAGGTTCTTCATCCAGGAGTCAATAATAATCTTTATTGCTAACACACCTTTTTTTATACCCCAAGCAGCAGAAGTGGAAAACTACCCAAAAGCAGGAGGGATGGGGGAGAAATTTAGTTTCAACATCTATTATTGTCAGGTACCGAAACCTCCCTTAACAATAAGTCCATCAGACCAGAAAAGGTCAAGGCATTCCCGTGGGATACATATGTCTCAGACGGATAAGCAGGAACAGAAAAACCGCAAGTTCGCCATGGCCTTGTGAGCTGGCCACACTGGCATGCAGAACAAACTAGTGGAGGTAGGGCTCCAGGGGCCAAGGTGGACCTGTTGCCAACACTCAGGAATAAGTAAATGTGTTGAATAGATTAACAAGTCCTAGAAGACCTTGAAAAGGTCTTGATGTTACAGAGTTGGGGCCGTCCAAGAAACTGGGACATTGCAAAGAACCCCCTCTTTAAAACCAGATTCTTGTGACTAGGTCAGAAATATTTCAGCCATATTGCTCAGAGAAACAAGAATGAGTTTATTGGGATAGGGAAAGGAAAAGGGGACACTTAAAGGAAGACAGTAGGTCCTCTCAGAGGAGAGGGACAATGTGACTTTCCTGCAATCCAGTTTTATTGGGGGTCCCAGGAAAATTTCCAGAGAGTCCTGCCTAGGTCTACCTCTTGACTTTTGACTGACAACAGGGTGATGTGAGACTTTCAAGTCCCCACTGTCATGGCCCATGCTGACCAGTTCCAATTGGATTCTTAAACATAGGTTCTTACAGATTTTATGGTTAGGAGGAACATGTCTTATCTCTCAGAATTTCAGGTTCTGGACACAAAAATCTCCTCCTTCAGGGTAATTTGTGTTAGGTCCATGGTGGCAACTTGGTGGAGACTTAGAACAAAGCAGCCTACGCGGGAAAGGAACATCAATCAGGTGCAGAAACGCCTGTCAATCAGCAGGATCTCCTGACTAACGCCTGTCAGTCAGCAGGACCCCCGGCCAATCCTGGAGTTCAGCCAACTCCCCTGACCAACTCCAAAGGGACAAGGGACCCTAAAAACACCTTTTCCTGTCCCAAGCCCTTCCCTTCCTGCTGTAAGCCCCATAAAAGTCCAGTCTGGTGGAGCTTCCATGCGGTTTCTCCTCAGACCCTTTTCCTGTCCACTCTGTGGGTCTGATCGAGTTCTGCCCAGGAGTGATATCTCAATAAAGCCTCCTTCGGTGGCCAATTTTACTTTTTTTTCAATTTGACAAATTACATGTAAAGTAGCTGCTATTGGTCAGGATTTGCCAGAGAACCAGAAACATTAGACATACAAACACAGACAAAAGGGGATTTATTATGGAAATTAGCTCATAATCCTGCCCCCCCCCCATAAGCCCACACCTTTAATACCCACACACATTGCTTGGATTTCTGTTAGTATACATTAGGAAACTCAAGTAACTCCTTTGGAGGATATCAACTCTTCCTCACAGGGTTACACTTTGCACCTTACCTTTAGGGGCCTGCTGAGATTTGAGTCCAGGTTGGGTCCTGAGGACAATCATCATTGTCTTGCAATATTCTTGTCCCTAGCCCCAGGAACCACTAACATTTCCTCATGCAATGCAGCACTAACTTCTGTGGGTTTAGAGGCTACTGCCCTGTGAGTGGGGATGCTTCTGGCAACAATTTGGAATTGAGTTTAATGATTTTAGTTTATACAGTCTTTCCGTACAATTCCATCCCAATTACAAGACTTCATTCTTTCCCAATGAAATGAGAAATGCACTTTAATAGGAG
The DNA here is from genome assembly GCF_021218885.2 of Marmota monax. NCBI lineage: Eukaryota > Metazoa > Chordata > Mammalia > Rodentia > Sciuridae > Marmota > Marmota monax. Next base: position 3,087,748 of record NW_026695200.1, on the reverse strand, counting down.
ATATCTTGCAAGACTGGGAGTTCAACTTTCTTTGTCATTCAGTGAATTACAAGAGGAGGGCCTATGTTCCATATTCAGTAAATTCATTCCCTGTGGATACAAGTAATAAGATTCTCCTGAAGGGAACACTTAAAAGCTCTTAAGTCATTCATCATGTCTTACAGCCTGGAATTCTAATCACTGAGCTTATCCTTTTCTTTTATCATTTTGTCCAACAATAGTTAACAACCAACAAAATTCATTATAGTCCTCAGTTTTCCACAAATGTTTAAAAATATCACAGACTCACTAAGCTCCTAACCACTTATAAATGATTGTTAGGAGTATTCAACATAGACATCTTGCCTTTCTTTACAAACCGTTAACACCATGAACTATTGAGAAACTGATGTGACTCCATTTTTGAAAACAGCTTCTACCTCAAAGTCTGTCCAAGGAAGGGGGCATGACCTTTGTCCTTCAAAAAACCCACAGAGCACTCCTAGGCACATATCCACCCTGCTGAGTTGTTTGTCTGCAAATAACAGGAGAGATCTGTGGTACCAGGTGTCCCTGACTCAGTCAGGCTAGGTGAGGACCCATAGCAACCACCAATCAGCATGAGACAGGGAAAATACCTGGGATGTCAGATGACCCCCCAGTAGTTTATGGTGGTTTATAACATGTTGGGAAACCATGTAGTTTAGCACGTACACCCCTCGTGGCCTAAACCAATCAGTTCAAAGGAACCCCACTCTTGTACTAACCAATCATCCCTACCCAACTTGTTCCCGCCAGTGAATGTGCTAATCAATGTTAAGAGTTGTTTGATTTTCCCATGGTGTGAAATGATTTGCTGTGTGATGTTGTGACGCATAGAGTACCCCCCAAACCTATAAAATCTCACTGGACAAAGGACCAGGACTCACTCCTCAGAACCGCTGCGTCAGAAAAGGTTGAGTCCAGGCTTGAGCTTGCAATAAAGACTCTTGTGTGATTGCATCAGATTCGGCTTCTGGAAGTCTATTGGGGTCCCATGAATCTGGCATTACACTGTCAGTGACCATTATGCTAGTTATAATATAATCCTTAACATTTTTATGTTTAATATTACAAAGCCAATTGTAGAAAGCACAAAACAATTCAAGAAACTCATCTTGAAAATTTCATTCCACAAGAATCATTCCTGGCATCAAAAACTGTATTAGAGTTCTCCAAAGAAACAGAACCAATAGGAGATAGATAGATAGATGATAGATCGATAGATAGATAGATAGACAGACAGACAGACCAACCTGACAAAAACAACTTAGAGGAGAAAAAGTTTATTTTGGCTCATGGTTTCAGAGGTTTAGTCCATGGCTGGGCAACTGCATTGCTCTAGACCTGGAGTGAAGCAGAACATCATGGCAGAAGGGGATGGGGGAAGAAAAGCAGCCCAGAACATAGTAATTAGGAAGCACAGAGATAGCTCCATTCACCAGAAAAAATATAAGCCTCAAAGTCACTCCTAAGTCACCTGCTTCCTCCAGCCACACCCTACCTGCGTATCTTTACCACCAGATAATCTATCCAACCATATTAATCCACCAATCAGGTAAAGGCTCTCATAACTTAATTATGTCACCTCTGGATATTCTTGAATTGTCTCACATATGAGCTTTTGGGGACACATACAAACCATAATAGTATATGAGAGAGGTCTTGTGAGAATAGAGGATTACAGAACCAGGGAAGATGTTGCCGTAGCTCAGTAGATCAAGAACAAATGAAGACCCACTAGAATCAAAGTGTGGAATATGATATGTCAAGAAATTTGTAATGTTTTGAACAACCCACAATAAAAAATTAAAAAAAAAAAAAAAAAAAAGAACAAATGAAGATTAATGAATAATTGATTTTTTTTAGAAATAGAAAAATAACCTACTACATTAACAAAAATTAAGAAGTCAAACAAGGGTTGGGGACATAACTCAGTGGTAGAGTACTTACATACCATGCATGAGGACCTGGGTTCAATCTCGGGTATCACAAACGGGGATTAGAAGGAACTCTTAGACATTGCTGGTGGAAGTGTGAATTGGTGCAGCCACTTTTGCCTAGTGGTTTGATACATTTCTTTTAAAAGTTAAGCTATCAAAGATCCCTAAAACTCAGTATCCCCATTCCTTAAACAATTGTCCAAAGGAATTTTTCACACAAATAACACATTTATAATGTAACAGAGTCCCTTTGAAATTAAAAGCCTTAAAATGTTTTTGCTTCCTCAATTACCAGAAACTGTTTTTCTGCATGCTGAGAATGAAAACTGAGAAGCTACCCCCCAGCCCAGGTGGGGCCAAGGAAACCGAAACTGTGACATATTTCTGACAAGCATAGCCTAGCTGAGTCTAAATATGCGTATTTCCCATCTTTTGCCCTACTATACCCCCTCCCTTCCACTAAAAGCTGTTCAATCCCCTAAGGCCCTCCTTAAACAAGATAAAGATTTAAGACAGATTTAAGAATCCTCTTTCTCAGGATTGGATTTGAATAAACCTGTTTTCCTGCACCAACTTCTGCTTCCTGAGCTTTAGTGGAGCCACAAGGTAGAAACTCTGTTCCCATAAACCATAAATAATATATACTTTTTCCCCAAATGGTGTGATTTATTCCGCCATTGACTGTGTATGGGAATACATTCACAAAATGAAAACTTCCTACAACAATGAAATGGGCTGGGGATATGGCTCAGTTGGTAGAGCGCTTGCCTCGTATTGCATGCACAAGGCCCTGGGTTCAATCCCCAGCACCATACACAAACACACACAAAACAACAAACAAAAAACAATTATATGAATGAACTAAATCTCATTTACTAAGATGAATAAGTTATGCACCACAACATGGGAGAAATCTTGAAAACCTAAATGTTGGGTAAAAAAGTAATTCCCAAGAGATTTCACACACAGTTAAATGTTATTTTTATAGAGCACAAAAATACTACTAGCAATACCAAGAAAAATATTTTAAGCATTTGTGATAAAGTAGCTTCTTATAAAACTAAAGTGTGCCTACTATATATCTCAGCAATTATACTCATGGGTATTTGTCCTAAAGAAATTAAAACTTACATTCACCGAAAATAGCAGCTCTGTTCATAGTAGCCAGAAAGGGAAAACAAACCAAACACCCCTAACAGGTGACTAGATAAGCAAATTATGGTGAATCCATACCATGGAATTAACTATTCAGCCATAAAAAGAAATGCACATGACTTGGATGTATCTCAAGAGAATTACACCAAATAAAGAAAGCCAATCTCTACAGGATACATGTTGTATAATTCCATTAATACAATATTAGTGTGTGTGTGAAAGAAAGGGTTCTGGGGATTGAACCCAGGGCCTATGCATGCTAGGCAAGCTCTTCATCACTAAGATGCTTATACTTTATAACTAAGCCCATTAATATGTGGTATTCTTGAAACAATAAAAAAATAGGGATGGATAATGAATTACTGGTTGTCAAGGGTTGTAGAGGAGAGAGGAGGCAGATGGCTGTGGATATAAAAGGGTGGTGTGAGGCGTTCTTATGATGGAGCTGCTCTGTATTTAACTCAAATGATATTCACTGTAGTCTACACATATGAGCAAAGTTGGATAGAATTGCTAGGCATGGTGGCACATATCTGTAATCCTAGCTACTCAGAGGGTGAGGCAGGAGAATGGCAAGTTTGAGGCCAGCCTGAGCAAGTTACTGAGAACTTATTTCAAAATAAAATTTGAGTGGGGCGCAGTGGCAAGGCTGATATAAGAGGATCGAGAGTTCAAAGCCAGCCTCAGCAACTTAGCAAGGTCCTAAGCAACTCGGTAAGGGCCTCTAAGTAAAATACAAAATAGGGCTGGAGTTGTGGCTCAGTGGTCGAGTGTCTCTGAGTTAAATCAGTACCAAATAAATAAATAAGTAAAACAAGTAAATAAGTAAATAAATAAATAAAATTTGAAAATAGTGTTAGGAGGGTACCCTAGCATGTACAAGGGCCTGGGTTTGATCCCTAGTACTATATATATCCCCCAAATTGCATAGAACTAAATATAAATGGGTGCATATTGATATCTAAATAACATTAATGAATTTTGTTAATTTAAATTTATTTTCATTCAGATATATATTTACATTTTTTATAACTTTTGTATAAATTTACACATAAAAAGATATTTTATAATTATTTAATAAATATAAATGTAATCAAATTGTATTTCAATACTCATTAAAATTATTTTAACTTGGTAATTTAATAACAATTTTAATTTTCTGGTTGGAATAGATCTGTATATTATGATCATACTTTATAACTAATGTATATCTAGTATTTAATATTTTCATACTAAATAATATGTTTAGAAGGTGGGTCACAAAAAGATAAGAGCACTAAATAATATGTTTAGAAGGTGGGTCACAAAAAGATAAGAGCACTATAAATTCCACTATCAAAATACAATATATGAGGGATATATCCTATTATGTGTCAATTGAATCTATAATTTCAGTGTTTTTTATGTAAGCATAAATAAATAGGACAAAAGTAAAATTCACAGAAACAAATTTCTGAAAGTATAGAAATTCACAAATAAGTGGAGGACAGGATATAACATTTAATATATGGCATTAGAAAATTTGACTATTTGGAGGGAAAATAAAATCCTCATTTCATACCATAAAGTAAAATTCATTCCAGGTAGATTTGTTATCTAATCTTTATAAAGGAAAAAAATCATTGAAATGTGCAATTATCTTTATAATGTTAGTGTGCGGAAGATCTTTGTAAAAAAGAACAAAATCTAGAAGCCACTGAAGATGAGACCAACTGTATAAAAATAAAATATTTCCATACTTTGAAAGCCTAACATACTTACATCTTAAAAGTAAAACACATTTTAAGAGAAAAACAATAGGCCCAGGCAAGACAGCCATGTTTTAAAAATAAAGTAAAACTTACCTGGTCTGGTGTTGCTCACCTGTAATCCCAGGTATTCAGGAGACTGAGGCAGGAGGATGACAAGTTTGAGGCCAGACTGGGCAACTAAACAAAAAATTCTCTTTCAAAAAAAAAAAAAAAATTACCAGGTACAACAGCCCATACCTATAATCCCAGCAGCTCTGGAAGCTGAGGCAGGAGGATCAGGAGTTCAGAACCAGTCTCAGCAGCTTAGCAAGAGTCTGAGCAACTCAACAAGACCCTGTCTCTAAATAAAATATAAAAAGGGCTTGGAATGTGGCTCAGTGTTTAAGCACCTCCAGGTTCCTGGTTTCAATCGTTGGTACCAAAAAACAAAACAAAACAAAATTTAAAAAATATTTTTAAAATGAAGTAACATTGAATGTGCTGGCAAAAGAGAATATTAATACATTATTTAGTGAAAAAAATGAAGTTGGAAAAATGGTATGTTCAATGATATATATGATACTCCATTTGTGGGATATAAAAAAGGCATGTAGCAATATATCACTGTGATAGTTTTCCAGAGTTGCCATACAAAGTACCACAACTGCATGACATAAAATGCAGAACTTTCCTGTCTTGCAGTTGTAGAGACTGTAAGTCTGACATCCAGGTGTCAGCAAGGTTGTTTTCATCCAAAGTCTGTAAGAATGCATCTGGTTCAGGCCTCTCATCTAACTGCAGGTAGTTCTGTGTCTTGTAGAGGCCTTACTTTGGAATCTTCCATCATGTGTACAGTGTTCTCCCTGTGAATGTGTCTTTCCCCACATTTCCCTTTTATAAGGCCCACCATATTCTAGTATGAACTCATCTTAATTATATCTGCCAGGACCCTGTCTCCAAGTAAGGTCACATTCTGAGGTACTACAAGTTAGGACCACAATACATGATTAGGGAGAAGAAATTTAACTCATAAGAAGCAAGATTAAATGCTAGGAAATTTCCTTTGGCTCTGATGCATATTCTTACTTCATTGCTGTTGCAACACTATGGATTCTTCTCTTATAACAGAGGTGATTAAAGCATGAACAACTGTGTCAAAATGTGACTGGACAAAAAAGAGTCAAATCCAATGCTTTATTGAAGAAATGTTTGCTATAATCAGGGTATAGGAGGTTGAGCAGACAAAGAGGAAGGAAGGGACATTCAGGGCCTGCTGTGTATCTCAGTGGCAGAGTGCTTGCCTAGCATGTATAAAGCCCTAGGTTTGATACACAGCACCCCCCCCCCCAAAAAAAATAGCTGATTAGAACTAATAAATAAATAAAGAAGAACAATGATTTGAAAATTTAGTTTTATCTTGTTGAACAAATGAATTTATAGTTGAACAAATAATATATTGCTTCATATAAGATAAATAGATAGATAAATAGATAGAACAATATTTATGAAGAAATTGAGAGGGGAAAGTGATTATTATTGAGGATAGAAAAGAAACACTCTCCCAAGAAGGCCTGGGTCCTATTATGGTTGTATCTCCACCTCCCTACTGGGGATTGGATCCAGGCCATGCATATATGCTAGGCAAGTGCTCTATCACTGAAATCACTGAGTTACATCCCCAGCCAGTCCCTGGTATGTGTGTGTGTATAGTGGCACCCCCTCCTCCACAGAAAATATTAACTAAGCTTCTCCAGAAATCTTCACCATAATTGATTTTAGGACTATCAGCAAATGAGTCTCTTAAAAAGATTTCAATGTAGGTGAATTTCCTATTTTCCCGTTGCTCTATTTTACTTGGCCACTGGCCTGGAAAAGATCAGCACTCCAGGTGCTGAACGCCCCTTTTCCTAGTTTTTCACAAACATTTATCCAATATAGTAGGTTGTAAAAGTGTGTTTGTAAATGCTAAATGTGATTAAAAAAAAAAGACAAATCTTTTAACAAGGCCTCTGGCCTTGAGCTGGAGCTTCACAGAGATTTCTTCATTTCTAAGATAAGAGGAATTACCAATTGGGCTCCATGGTAACAGCTGGCAGCAGGAGGAAAAAAAGGGGAGAAGAAGCTCTCCCTTTCTCAGGTGTTGTCCTTGAAGGGTTAACCTGACCAAAACAGTGAAAGAAAAAGCTTCTTTTATGTGAACTTCTGTAGACTGTGAACTTCTGAGCCCCTCCTCTTACATGTTGGGTATAAAGTTCTGAAACTACCTGAACTTGGGGTTCAGGGGATTAATTGATTACAGAGAAAGCTGTACCCTCTGAACTTGTTTGCAGACAAATAAAACTGTTTTCTGCTGTTTTGGGTGCCCTGCCTCGTCTGTCCCCCACAACATGTATAAAATAAAAATGGAGAGACCAGGCAGTCTCCCAATATCAGCTGTGATTCTCCTTAATAGGTGGATGCTTGCTCCACTGTCCCCTCTGGCTGCAGGGTAGTCTTACTCTCTCTCTCCATTTTATTTCCATTTCTACAAGATAGTTCTCAGACCTTCCCTTTTGATTCTCAAAAACCATGTTTTGGAAGTAAAAAAGAAAAAAAAATTAACTTCTGGAAACACTCTCCTTCATTTCTTATACCTCCTGAGTGAGTTGAAGGTGTAGCTCAGCAGTAGGGCATTTGACTAGCATGCTCAAGGCCCTGCATTCAATCCCTGGCACAAATAAACTAACAAATAGACTATAATTTTATGCCTCCTATGTCAGTTCTACTTCCAGTAACCAAGAGAAAGTTCCATATATGAAGAACAGGAAAAGAAAACCCCCTCCTTATGATCCCTCCTCCTTATGAACACCAAAGTGCTCCAATATGATGCCAGTACTTCCATAGAAAACTCTGAAGAGGTTCTGAAAGTCAGAGAAAACTTTTTTTAAGTATTTTTTTTTTGAGAGAGAGAATTTTAATATTTATTTTTAAATGTTTGGCGGACACAACATCTTTGTTTGTATGTGGTGCTGAGGATCGAACCTGGGCTGCATGCATGCCAGGCGAGCCCACTACGGCTTGAGCCACATCCCCAGCCCGAGAAAACTTAATACTACCTAAGGAGACAAAGTCTTCTAGCAAGAGGATATCCTTGAACTTGGTCTTGAAAAGAGAGTGAGATGGGGGTCTTGCTATGTTGCCCAGACTAGTCTGGAACTATTGGGCTCAAGTGATTATTCTGCCCCAACCTCCAGATTAAAGATATTAAATTTAGTTTCAATATCTTTCCCATAAAGAAAACTTCAGGCCAAGTGGCACAACTACATATGCACTAGAATGGTTAAAATAAAAAGGAATGATACCAAATATTGGCAAGAGTGAAACAAGTAGAAACCTCATGTCTAGCTAGTGTGAGAATGCAGAACTGGTGCAAACAATTTGGAAAAATAGTAGTTTCTTATTTCATTAAACATATCTATGATCTGCACCCTTAGCCCTTTTAACATTTTTATTATATTTTTAGTAGCCCTAGTCCTAGATACTTATTCTAGAGAAATGAAAAAAAAAATTTTGTTGCAATTTTATTTAAAATAACTAAAATTGGAAACCACTGCAATGTCTATCAACAAGTGAACAGAAAAATAAAATGTGTCATTGTATCAGGAGAAACAAACTACCTGTTTTTCCCTGTACTCTCATACCTCTGTTATTTCTCAACACTGAAGACCTCTGAGACCTCAAAAGGTGCAGAGATTTTTCCCCACCAGCAAGCAGTCAATTCTGCAGAACACAGTTGTGTGTTCTCTAATCCAATTCAGTTCCAACACTGTCTACCTGGAGACAGGTAAGATCCCACAGTTTGAGACTCTGTTCCAAGGCTGCCCCCACTACTAATACCTTTACTTGCCAGTCACAGGCTCCAGGTGGCTTGTGCCTGGCTCAATTAATTTGCTCAAGGGGCTCACAGAACTCAGGGAAAGACTTGCTTTTATTTACTGGTTTATTACAAAGGATACAGAGGAAGAGATGCACAGATTGAGGTCTGGGAAGAGGAGTGTTGAGCTTCCATGCCCTCTTGGGCTGAGCCATCCTTCAGAAATCTCCGTGAGTTCAGCTTTCCAGATATTCACAGAACCCTCTCCTTTGGATTTTTGTAAGGACTTCATTGCCTAGAGGTGATTAAAGCATGAACAACTGTGTTAAAATGTGACTGGACAAAAAGAGTCCAATCTAAGTCTAATACACTTGGTGGGGAAAGCCAACAAGGCTTGGTGAGCTTTAGCAATCAGCTGGGCCTCTCTGTGCAAGCAGCCTTCCTCTGGAGCATGGGCAGGACCCCTCTGGAATGAGGAGGAGCTTGTTACCTACTATGGGACAAGGATAGGTCAGATAGCCCTGGGGAGAAAGTTACAGATCAGAAACTGTGAAATAAAAAAAAAAATGTAGCTCATTGGTAGAGTGCTTGCCTAGAATATGCAAGGCCCTGGTTTGAAGCCCAGTAGTACACATACACACAAAAAAGACAAAAAGAAAGAAAGAAACTATATGGTGCCTAATTCCACTTCTCTGAAGTTCAAGGATAGGCAAAACTTTAAAAACAATCTCAACAGTGGTTGCCTGTGATGTGAGTGGGGGTTTATTGGAAAGGTTACAGGGGAATTTTGTGAGAGTTTATAAATATTCTATATTTGTATAGAGTGTGCATTACATGGTTTCTGCACTTCTCATTGTTTTTGTGGGTTGAAGATATAGCTCAGTGGTAGAGCACTTGCCTGGCATGCACAAGGGTCTAGGTTTGATTCCCAGCACAAACAATCATAGTTTTGTGGTTACCCTTAGGAAGGAAGTTCATCAATGGGCCCAAGAGATTTTGGCACATGAAAACATTTGCTTTGTGATAATCCTTTAACTGTATTTATCATGTGCCTACTTTCCTAAAAGTACTTATACTTTAAAAATAAGTTGTAAGTCAGGACCCCTTTATTTTATTTTATTTACTACAATTATTATTATTTTACAGTGCTGGGATCAAACCTAGGGTCTTGCACATGCTAAGCAAATGCTCTACTGCTAAGCCACACCCCCAGTTCTGGAACACTTTAGATGACACTTTGTCTGTCTTCACGGTCTATTGAAGTGCAGCAACTGCATGGTCAGGCTCAGACACTTTCCTGGGTAATTCTTAGGGTTGTCTTCCATGCTTAATTATATACTACCTAATCCTGAAAGCTATCAGAGTTGACTTGAATCTCTGGAACTGTAAGACCAGACGTGACCTTTCTAGGGAAGAGGTGGTCTAATTGGCTTAATGAAGCCAAGAACCTCTTATTCAGGTCTCTTGACTTTGCAATAACACATCATTATTTCTTCTTGTAATTACTGACTACCACATGGAAATGGCTGACTTGCTCTGGTTGCATTAAATAGTCATGCTGAGATGAACCAAAACACACAGAGAAAGCTCTCACACTCTCCTGCTTGCTCTGGTCCCCACACTGTTATTCTCTTTACCTCACCTTCCCAAGTGGACTCTGCATGTTGGTTCTGCTGTGTCAGATTGCTTCACACATGCCTCCCCAGACATGTGGGTCCTGATCTGAAAGACAGAGTGCATCTTGCCACATCCCTGTTGGAGTGAGCACAGAGGAGTATGCCCTGACCCTTGCTAGGAAACATCCTTTGGCTTTGATGCTTATTCTTACTTCATTGCTGTTGCAATACTATGAATTCTTCTCTTATGATAATCTGTAGATTTGTAAGCATTGCCATTTTGAGTCTTGTGAATCTTAGCAATGAATCCTGTCTAACTGTCACTGTTAGTGCTCAAGGCTAAGTCAACGTTCTCAAGATCATTTTTTTTTTCAGTATTGATAATTGAACCCAGGGGCACTTTTCCACTGAGCTACACCCCCAGCCCTATTTATTTATTTTTGTGGTTCTTGAGATTGAACCCAGAAGATTGAACCTCTATCACTGAGCCATAACCCTAGTCCTTTTAATTTTACTTTGAGACACAGTTTCACTAAGTTGCTGAGTCTGGCCTCAAACTTGCAATCCTCCTGCCCCAGACTCCAAAATCACTGCAATTATAGGCATGTCCACCATGCCCAGCAAGGACCTTCCGTAACACTGACATTCAAGTCATTTTCTTTTTGGAAATGCAGTACTCTTGTCCTTTGTTTATCTGTTTTCAGAATAAGTTGTTTCCATAGCATCCTGCAACTATGACCAATTTTGACATTTTTGTTTTGTATTATAATGCACTCAGGGATCTCAATGTTTAATGTTACTTCACTGCAGATAGCATTATGGTGCTTTCATTGTCTCATTATTGGCCACTGAGAGTCTCTTCAAGTTTGTTTCTGATCCTTCTGAGCTACTCCAGAGATGTTTCATAGCATCCTTCATCTATCTGATAACACGATGTTCCAGGGTCATTTTGTACATTTCTCTCTTTTTCATTTTCCTTTTTGTACTAGAGATTGAACCCAGGGGCATTTTACCACTCAGCCAAGACCGCCAGACCCTTTTTTATTCTTTTATTTTGAGACAGGGTCTCACTTAGTTGCTTAGGGCCTCACTAAATTGCTGAGGCTGCCCTTGAATTTGCAATTCTCCTGCCTCAGTCTCCTGAGCAGCTGGAATTACAGGCATTCTGCCACTGTACCCAGCTAAGTTATTTTCATTTGAAATGAAAAAAAAAAATAAGAAGAAAAGTGACTCCTGGCACATGAAGGAAAAATAAATTTGAATAATACGTATAAATGAGAAAGTAATCCTAGCCAGTTATGGTGACATGCACTTGTAATTCTAGCTACTCTGGAGGCTCTGGCAGAAGGACCATAAGCTTAAGGCTGGGCAATTTAGTGAAACACTGTCTCAAAAGAAAATTAAACAAGGACTGGGACCAGCACAGTGGTGCATGCCTGCAATGTAACTCAGTGGTAAAGCATCCCTGGGTTCACTTTCCAGTACAAAAAAAAAAAAAAAAAGAAGAAGAGCAAAAAAGAAAAGAAAAAAGAAATAAAAACAAGCAATTCTATCATAAATATCATTGAGTTTACTATTTTTTACTCTAAGTTATGATATGCTCAAAAGACGCATTTATATTAAGAAGATAGAACTTTCTTTCAGAAAAACTCATAAATATAGAGCATTTAAGTAAGATCCCTTTTTATATCATTAAGTAAAAAGAAAAGACAAGGGGGATAAAAGAGAGTCTCAAGTTTACAGAAAGTAAAGCACAGAGAAAAGAGCTGACTACTTGCTTTCTCTTATGTTCCATATCCAATATGGAAAGTGCCCTACGGGTCCCTCTTTCAGAATACACCCCAATCCACTCCTTTCACTGTTTCCATTTTCATTTCTCCCACTCAGTCCAAGCTGCCACCATTTTCCCCTTGAAGTACTGAATTAAGTCTCCCATCCTGTCTTCCACTATTCCTCCCTCATAGAGCTGGGGTTTGAATCCAGGGCCTCACATATACGAGGCAAATGTTCTGCCATTAAGCTATAATCCCAGCCTAGAGAGAAATATTTTTATTTATTTTATTTCTTATTTTTTGCATTGCTGGGGCTTAAACCCAGGGCCTTGGCATGCTGGTCAAGATCTCTACCACTGAGCTACACCCCCAGCCCAAGAGAATCCTTTTTAGTGTATATAGGAGATGAAGTTCCTCCTCTGTTTGAAGTCCTTTATTGACTTTCTACAGACTTTCCTGTGGTCTATAAAGCCCAGGGTGCTTTACCTTCTGTTGCCTCCTGGCCTCATCCCTTACTAGTCTCACTAGCTCACACCTGTATAAGCAACCCTTGCCTCGTGGCTGCTCCTTGGACTACAGAGCCTGCTTCACCTCAGCCCTGGGCACACTGTTTCCCAGATCTCCTGCCACTCCCCTGTGAAATTGTTCTATTCTCCATTTCCCTCTTTACTCTTTCTGAGTTACTTATCTCTGAAGTCCTCCTTGCCACTTGAAATTATGGTGCATGGATGGATTTTATGTACAGTAGGCCTTTCCTGTACATGACCACCCTAGTTTTGAATATAAAGTCTTTGAGAGCAGGAACATGGTGCGCACTTTCTCACTCCCATAGCACCTGTGTCTGAAACAAGGTGGGCACATGGCCGATTGTCCACAGATATTTGAAAAATGATCAAGCAAGACTGTTCAGAAAGGAGAATGAGAAGCTGAGAAGCTTCTCATAACAAGATTCTCAAAACAATATTGGTAATAATAATAATGATAATATGGAGCTGGGGCTTTGGCTCAGTGGTAGCGCACTTGCCTGGCATGCGTGAGGCCCTGGGTTCGAGTCTCAGCACCACATATAAATAAATAAAATAAAAGATCTATCAACAACTAAAAAAATATTTTCAAAAAATGATAATATAAAAAGATATGAATTTGAGAAAAAGGGAGATTAAGAACTTGGGAAGACAGGTGTAGGACTAAAAAAATATGGGGATAAACAGACATAAGGAAAGACTGAATAAAAGGGGAAAAATCAAGCACAGTGGTGTGCACCCGTGATCTCAGCTACTTGGGAGACTGGAAGTACAGGACCACTTGAGTTCAGGAGTTTGAGGCTCAGCCTGGGAAACATACAGACACCCCCGTCTCTAAAATACAAGTGTGTGTGTGTGTGTGTGTGTGTGTGTGAGAGAGAGAGAGAGAGAGAGAGAGAGAGAGAGAGAGAGAGAGAGAGAGAGAGACTTGATGATAGGAAGAAGCCAGGCAGGGATTATGCCAAATTAGAGGAAGTTAGAAAGGGGTCCTCCTCTCTGCCCCTCCTTCCTTGGCCAGCACCCTGGGGGTCCTAGGAAGGGCATGAGATCCCTCATATGTATAATACTCTGTCTTTCCCTTCTTCTCTCATCTGTCCCTGACTTTGACATCTTTGTCCTATCTTGGGTGGAGTATGTAGATAGAATGATTTTTCATCATGAGATTCCCTGAGGTCCCTCTCTCAACTGACTTTCTCTGCCATGAAGTTTCAAAAGTATGAGGGCTGGGGCTAACTAGAGGTAGAGCACATACAGGAGGCCCTGGATTCAAGCCCCATCACAACAGGTGGGAAAAGAGGCTGTTTTGAGATGCAAAGACTGAGAACTCCAGTGCTTGATCTCATTTGCTGTTCTGGAAAATGTTCCCGAGCTGGTAAGACAGGACTTTCCAGGTTGCTACTGAAATGGGAAGAGGGCCATGATGAAAAGATGGAATGATAAACACCTTGGTTAACATCAACATATTATCTCACCACATAGGTGTTTCTTAGGACATAAATGTCTTTGCTTTTCTCCATCAATCAGGAATGGCAGGCGACATAGAGAGGAACTGGGAGGGAGGAGAGGGGATAGAGAAACATAGGCAATGGGAGTTATATTAAAGAAAAAGACCAGTGACCCATGAAGAGGGAAGTTCAGTCCCTCCAGTCTAGCCACCCACGCACCTTCTCCTGTGCCTCTGTGCCTTCCCCTCAGTCTTACCCAATCTCTTTCTCCTGGTCTGGGAGCATGAACTTGGCTTGGGGAAGTGGCTGCAGCATAGGGGGAAGAGGTGTGGGGACATTACAAATACACAACAGCCTACCAGTTTCTGTGGAGCCTACTGAAACCAGGATTTTTTATCAAGATATACTTCTTACTTTCTTGAGTACAATATTGTACTTTCTTGCCTTAGTTTGCATTTTTTTAATTACTTGCAGTCTTTTGTTTTTTCCAAATGGTTGTTTTTAATGTTACTGTTCTTATGCTGTGTCCATTATTTGTTCTTAGTGAACTTTTTTTTTTTAATGCTTTGCAATAAACTTTAGATTTTTTATTTTTATTTTTTGGCAGGATCTCCTATGTCGCCCAGGCTGGCCTCAAATTCCTGGGTTCAAATTATCCTCCTGCTTCAACTCCTGAGTAGGTAGGACTCCAGGCCCCACTGCTCCTGGCTCTGGATGTTTTAAAATATTGTTACTCAGATTCTCTCTTAAATACTTAACTTCTCATCTGCACTTGAAGTTTCCTAATGTTGACTATTTCTATTTTTAGGATCCTGGGTTTTTTTCTAGAATGCTTTTGATTTCCCATCTGATTACTGTGCCTGTTTGGTATTTCTAGTGCCTGATATGTTTGAAACTTAGTCCATTTTTCCTTCTCCTCCTCCTCCTCCCCCCCCCTCCTCCTCCTCCTTCTTTTTTATTGTGGCCTTACCATCTAACTTTGATTTTATAAGATTCTATTTAAGATAGAATTGTAGAAAAGGGAGGCACCCTTTAGTTCTTGGTGAGCTCTTAGATTATATTTATATTTGAATACAAGGACTGATCATCAAGAGAAAAGGACACACATTTTATTAATTATACTTGTACATGGGCGTCTTCACAAAAGGATCTGAAGAAATGACAAAAGTATTAGGCTTTTATAGACAAAG
This sequence comes from Marmota monax, assembly GCF_021218885.2. Taxonomy (NCBI): domain Eukaryota; kingdom Metazoa; phylum Chordata; class Mammalia; order Rodentia; family Sciuridae; genus Marmota; species Marmota monax. The sequence continues at coordinate 3,072,502 of NW_026695200.1, read as the reverse complement.
AACAAATACATTTGTTAAAGAATGACATGATTCCTTCTCTGGATTAGGGGAGTAAATTCTAGGGATATCATGGTGGTGCAGAAGCTAGTGAAAGAGAAGGGTTAGTCCAATAAGTTTATTTATTTGAGTTCACTATAGTACCTGTGCTAATCTCTGGTGATCAAGGCTATTTTCCTGCCTTAATAGAGGGAGGAGACCTCTTCTAAAGAATCTTTACGGCTTGTTGCATGTAAGAAAAGAGATCAAATGGAAACATTACAGTCCCTCCAGGTGATTTCAATTTGAAATGATGACCATACCAGTTTGACATATTCTGCAATGGCGTGTCCATAACTCCTCAGAACATTGGTTCTGCTCTGTCTTTTGAAATAAGAAGGAGGCATGAATCAGTCCTTAGGGAGAGAGGTGCTGGGCAGAGCAACAATGTGAAACTGAATCCAGCCACTTCCTAGCCTCAGAAGATTGTTCCTGAGGCCAGGCTCACTGGCGCATGCCAGTAATCCCAGCGGCTCAGGAGGCTGAGACAGGAGAATCTGGGGTTCAAAGCCAGCCTCAGCCACTTAGCAAGGCTCTAAGCTGCTCAGCAAGACTCTGTCTCTAAATAAAATATAAAAATGGGCTGGGGATGTGGCTCAATGTGTAAGTGGCCCTGAGTTCAATCTCTGGTAGAAGAAGGAGAAGGAGAAGGAGAGGAGGAGGAGGAGGAAGATTGTTCCTGAGTTTTATGAGAAATCTGATGTCATGGTAGGTGGTGTTTATAAGTGAGAGTGGGCTCAGGGTTCTTGGAAATATGTATAGATAAACAATAAAAGAAGTATATGATCATAGGCCCATTGTGCACATTCTAACAATACAGAAAACTCTAGAAAAACAATCAAAAAACAGTGAACCTTTACCCATTCTCCACAGAACTATCACTCCATCTCTCAGCAATGGAACACCATGAGAAGGCTAAGTTTGTGAGTGCATCAGCAACAAACTAGTGGGATTGTAGCCCAGTGATAGAGGGCTTGCCTAGCATGTGTGAGGCACTGGGTTCAATCCTCAGCACTGAATATAAATAAATAAAATAAAGGTTCATTACAACTAAAACATATTTAAAAAAATAAGACTTTTATTTATTTATTTAAAGAGAGAGAGAGAGAATTTTATTAATATTTATTTTTTTAGTTTTTGGCGGACACAACATCTTTGCTTGTATGTGGTGCTGAGGAGCGAACCCGGGCCGCACTCATGCCAGGCGAGCGCGCTACCGCTTGAGCCACATCCCCAGCCCCCAAAAATAAGACTTTTAAAGAGAGAAGAAAAATCATAGTTTTATCCATTTTTCATTTATTTTAGTTTTCTTTTTAATTAGTAGGGATTGAATCCAGGGGCACCCTACCACTGAAATACATCCCCAGCCCTTTTTATTTTGAAACAAGGTCTTGCTAAATAGCATAGGGCTAAGTTGTGGAGGATGGCTTTGAAATTATGATCCTCCTGTCACAGCCTCCTGGACCTCTACATTTGGCTGAATACTAAGGGTTTTTTTTACTTTGAAATTGTGCTTTAGAGAGTTTTCAAAGTGTATTAAAGGGGAGATGTTGAGGGTGGAATGTGCTTCAGAGAGGGTGAAAAAAATTATCCAGAAAGGAGGAAAGGAAGGCAAAATGTAGGGTTTAGTCATGGGCATGCAAAATGGGGCTGATGTGAGAAACTTGAGGCAGAAAGGGTTAGAAAGGTGTTTGTGATATCCCCAGTGCCACCTCTGTGCATGTAAGAAAAGAGATCAAATGTCCAAATCATGTCCATGATTACCTTTTACATACGTGAAGACAGATATTGTCCTGACAGGAAACTGCAGAGGTAGAAGGCAAATATGGAAGTTCTGCAGCTTGGTCCCTTCCCAGAGACTGGCTGTCTCTGAGATGTTTAGATCAACTAGGAGGTTGGACCAGATGACCATTAAGGTCACCTGCTAACCCACAGTCCTGTTGAACTGAATATGAAGAACTTTGACCTTGGGCGTAAAGAAAGCAGAATAACATAAAGATTTTATGTTAAGAATCTTTCTTGGGGGCTGGGCTTGTAGCTCAGTGGTAAAGCGCTTGCCTTGCATGCGTGAGGCCCTGGGTTCGATCCTCAGCACCACATAAAAATAAAGAAATAAATAAAGATATTGTGTTCATCTACAACTAAATAAAATTTAAAAAAAAAAAGAATCTTTCTTGGGGCTGGGATTGTGGCTCAGCAGTGGAGCTCTGGCCTAGCACAGGTGGGACCCGGGTTCGATCCTCAGCACCACATAAAAAATAAAGGCATTGTGTTGTGTCCATCTACACCTAAAAAATAAATATTAAAAAAATAAAAAAAGAATCTTTCTTATATCATTTTTGGTCCTGGGTTTGAACCCAGGAGTGCTTGACCACTGAAACACAACCCCACTTGAATCAAATGTATGAAAGATGATATGTCATGAGCTTTGAAATGTTTTGAACAATCAATAAAAAAAAAAGAAACACAACCCCAACCTCTTTTTTATATTTTATTTAGAGACAGTCTTACTGAGTTGCTTGGACTTGCTAAGATGCTAAAGCCAGCTTTGAACTCTTGATCCTTCTGCCTCAGCCTCCCAAGCCAAGTGGATTATAGGTGAATGCCACCACACTCAACTTTCTTATGTCTTTAATGTAGAGAAGTATGTGTAGATTCATAAGGGGCTCCCTGCCCCTCAAGTTTTAAAGTGAGTTAGGTGGGAAATTTCTACAGGTTGCTAAACTTGCTATCTTCGATTTACTTCTCTTGAGTTGGGAAAGGAAATAAAGGCTTAGGAAGCATAAGGGGGAAGATGTTTAATTTAGAATAGAAATGTTTATTCATATTTTTTATGAGGGACCCAATGGTGGACCAAACTATAAGCCAAGTCTTTGTAGGAATTAGAAATTTAGGGATGGTGGTATGATGGCACACACCTATAATCCCAGCACTTGGGAGGCTGAGGCAGGAAGATCCCTGAGCTCAAGAGTTTGACACTAGCCTGAGTAACATAGCAAGACTCCCATATCAAAATACATAAATCAATGAATAAATAAATAAAAATAAATATTGGAGTGGTGCTATTAAAAAGTGGTACATTTAAAAAGTATTCTTTAATATAGCTTACTTGGATTTTATTTTATTTTATTTTTGTGGTGTTGGGCATTGAACCTCCAGCCTACAGCCTTACACATGCTTGGCAAGTGCTTTCCCACTCAGTAACATCATAGCTCTATCATGAACATTTTTTTTTGTGGGGGTGGGGGTGGGGTACTAGGAATTGAACCCAGGGGAGCTTAACCACTGAGCCATATGTCCTTTATATTTTTGAGACAGACTCTCACTAAGCTGCTTAGAATGTTGCTAAAATTGCTGAGGCTGGTTTTGAACTTGCCATTCTTTTGCCTCAGCCTCGAGAGCTGCTGGTATCATAGGCGTGAGCCATTGCACGTAACTATGGAGAACATTTTTATTTAACATTCCCTTCATTTGATTATCACCTAACAATTTCTCTAGTACTTCCTACTTATCAATAAAATCTCACTTTTTTTTTAAAAAAAGGCTTGTTTTCTAAAAGTTTTATATTTAGAGCAAAATTTAGATGAAGGCAGAAAGTTCCTACATGTCCTCTGCCCTCCCCCACACTCATAGCCTCACCTATTATTGACATCCCTCCCCAGGGTGGATTTGTTACAATTAGTGAGCCTGTGTTCACAAAGCATTATCACCCAAAGTATAAAGTTTAGATCAGGGTTCATTCTTGATGTACATTTTATGGGTTAGGACAAATGTATATTGACATATATTCATGATATGGTTTCATACTGAGTAGATTCACTGCCCTAGAATTCCCACATGCTGCGCTCATCCATCCCTCCCTCTCAGCTAGTCCCTGGCACTCACTGATTTTTTGTTGTTGTTGTTGTTTCATGCATTTACCTTTACCTGAATGACATGTGGTTAAAATTACACAAGATGTAGCCTTTTCAGATTGACCTCTTATACTTAGTGACATGTGTTTAAGTTAGAATGTCTTTGGGGTTTGATAGCTCACTTCCTTTTAGCACTGAACAATATTTTGTTGTTAAGGTAACATTTGATTTATCCATTCACCTATTGAAGGGTATCTCATGCTTCCAGTTTTTGGAAGTTATTAATAAAGCTGCTGTAAACATCCATGTGCAGGTTTTTTGTGTGGACACAAGTTTGCACTCATTTCATTTATTTGTTTGCATGGCTGCTTTCTGGAGATAGTGGCGGGGAAGGGGAAGAGAATGTTTTGGCTGTGAAAAGGCACCTAACAGTCCTTGTAATGCTCTAGCTCTCCTGAGCAGTGCTACTTAGGGTCCTGGAGAGATCGACCTTGGGACTGCGCACTACTAAAAAGGCAAGAAATAACTCAGGCTTCAGGGACAGCGTTTCATTGCCACTGCATACAGGCAGCCAGGGACAATGCCAACTGAAGTGGATACAGCCCGCAGAAGCCTGAAGGGCAGCCAGACTCATAAATTTGAAGAGTGGAAAAGAATTGCATGGCAACAAAATATTTCTCTGTAAAGTATCCAGGCATAAGTCTCAGGCAGTGACTTTCAAACTTTCAAACATTCAACACTTCCTGAGTAGAAAGGCTGCTCCAAGCTGCTGAAGAGGCACCACCTTCTCACAGATCTTTGTGTTAATGAAATCTGACCCTTCCCTAGAGTCAAACCCCTGGGGGAAGAAATGTGTGTAGTATTTAACATTTTATTACAATAACATTTTAAGAAAATGCAAAGCCAAGAGAATAATATAGCAACCCCAACACAACAACTCCCTGGATTAATTTTTCATTTTTACAATTTTATGGTACACATAATGTTTTCCATCAGTTTACTGCTATTTTGACATATGGGCTGTTTCTGGTCTTTTGCTGCAATGAATAAACACTCTTTTACCTACATATATTTATATTTTTGCAAAAGTGTCTTAAAACTAGATTCCTAGAAGTGTGATTGCAGGGTCACAAGTAAATACATATGTGGTTTGGCTTGATATTGCCAAATTTCCCTTTGTGGCAATGCTACCACTGATAACTGAGAGTACCTGCTTCTTGTCAGCCTCATAGCATAGCTTGTCATCAGTAGTTTATATTTTTGTCAACCTGTAGATGAGAAATGGTATCTTTGGCTGTGTGTGGAGGAGCACACCTGTAATTCTAGCAACTTGGGAAGCTGAGGCAGGAGGATCTTTTAAGTTCAAGGCCAGCCTCAGCAACTAAGTGAGGCCCCCATCTCAAAATAAAAAATAAAAAGGTTTGAGGATGTTGCTCAGTGGTTAAGTTCCTCTGGGTTCAGTCTCTAGTACCAAAAAAAAAAAAAAAAAGGAAAGAAAGAAATGGTATCTTGGTTTAGTTTTAATTTGTTTTTCTTATTTTTTTTGTGTGATGGATCATCTTTTCAGAGGATTAAGGGATATTTACATTTTTCTCTATGAAATCACTCCCTATTTATATATCTACATTTTTAGAGCATTCAAATTTTACTGAAACTTTTTCCATTACGTGAACCTACCTCTTTCTTGTTCTTCTCTATTTATATATCTTGCCAATTTTTCCATTGCTAGTTTTCAGTGCTTCTAAATTTTAAATATTGACATACTTAGGAAGGTTGAATTTTCAGTCATAATAAGGGAGGTTTCCATACAATAGGGGATAAGGAGACATACTTATATTTTCTTCTAGACTTTAGAAAATTTCAATGCTCTACATTTAGATCTCTGTTATTTTGTAATATATAGTCAGATCTCCATATTTATAGGTTTTGCCTCTGCAGATTTAATCAAGAGCAGATTGAAAATATTTATAAAAAATTGCATTGTATTAAACATGTACAGGGTTTTTCTTGTCATTATTACCTAAACAATACAATTTATCAACTATATACATGACATTTGCATCATTTTAGGTTTTACATATCATGTAGAGATGATGATATTACTACACTTTATATGAGGTCTTGACCATCCCTAGATTTTGGTATCTGTAGAGGCTCCTGAAACCAATCCTCTGCAGACACTGAGGGATAAGTGCCTTCTGGTGTAGAGAGAAAGAGGTATGGATTCAGTTTAACTTTTCTAAATAGCTATTTGTTCCAACATTTACTTGAGAATTCTTTATATATTTTTTTTTGAGAGAGAGAGAGAATTTTTAATATTTATTTTTTAGCGGACACAACATCTTTGTTTGTATGTGGTGCTGAGGATCAAACCTGGGCTGCACGCATGCCAGGCGAGCGAGCTACCTATTGAACCACATCCCCAGCCCCTTGAGAATTCTTTTGCTCACTCATTTAAGGATGCATTTAAGGATGCATTGTTATCTACATCTCCAAATGTACTTGGATATATTTCAAGACTTTATATTCTATTTCATTGATTTGTTGTTCTTTCTTTTTTTGCCAATACCACACTATTTTAATTAAGGAATGTTGATAATATATTTTGATATCTGGTAGGACTAGCTTCCTCCCTCATTATTTTTTTCCAGAAGTTTTTTCACTACTCTTACATATTTTTCTTTCCATATGAGCATTATGATCAGTTTGTATATTCAGGTCTTTTACTACTGTGTAATTTTCTCTTTTCTTTCATTCTCTCTCTCTCTCTCTCTCTCTACTGGGAATTGAACCTAGGGATGCTTTACTACTGATGTACACCCCCTCCCCCGCCTTTTTTTTTTTGGTGTGTGTGTGTGTGTGTGTGTTTGAGATGAGGTCTTGCCAAGTTGCTTAGGGCCTTGCTAAGTTCCTGAGGCTGGTCTTGAACTTATGATCTTCCTGCCTTAGCCTCCTGATTCCCTAGTATTAGAAGTGTGTGCCACTGTGCCTGGCTCTGGATTATTTTCTGAAGGCAGTTGTCTGGGATCCCATAGGTGCAAAGAGCAGCCTTCTATAAACTGAACTGAACTTATATTGGCTTCCTTTACCATAGCTCTGTCACTAGGCACAAATCTAAGAGGGAAGAGAACTGCCCTAGACAGGCTTATGACCTATTGAAGAGTAAACACAAATTTCTACAATACAAGGAAAGAACCCTAAGTTACTAGAGGGCAAGAACAATTAATAGAAAGTGCCTAAATACATGTGATAGAGTATAATAAATTACCAATGCTCAATGAATTTTCCATTAAATTGAATGAATACGATATAGACTAGAGGATAGAAGAATAGAATCCCACATTCCAGGTGGCAAGAGAGAGAGAGAAAAAAAATACCTCTTTGGAATTAGAAGCCTTTGGCAGGATGATGGTGTTTTGACTGACCTTGAAGATTAAATTAGATTCAAGTGGCTATAAGTGGTTGTGTGGGAAGAGAAAAAGGTGTGTGAAGACCAGAAGGCTAGGATGTTCACCGTGTGTTTAGGGAATTATAATGAGTTTTTGTCTTGAAATAAATGACACTGGGGTAGGAGAATATATGGGAGGAGGAGGTGTTGCAGTTACATCAGGAAATGAGACTGGAAATGAGGGCTGCACTCAGAAGGTGGGAGAACATGAGTAGTTTAGAATTTTTACACCAATGATCATCTTGAACCTTTGGGATCTTGGAGCAGGGAGGAAAATGGTTGGTGTATACAAGGAAAATCAGGATTTGGATTCATTAAGTAACATAATAAGTAATTTTTTAGTATTTCTGTTAAAAATAATATTTAAGATATTACCAACAAATTGGGATCCTCAGAGTCTAATGCTGCAAGTTAACAGGTACATGTTCCAAGTAGAAAACCTTAGTCTGGACTTATTTAAAATAAAGCTAAACAAGCAATGTTTTGTTTTGTTTGCAGTGCTGAGAATCAAACTCAGGGCCTTTTGCATATTAGGCAAACACTTTACCACTGAGCTATATAGCCCCTCCAACCCCTACATGCATTTTTGACCTACAGTATTTTCAGTTTACAATGGGTTTGTTAGCATGTAAGATCATGTAAGTTGAGAAGCATTTGTATACATTTTATTAAAAATCATACCCCTGGGGCAGCTGTGTATGAAGGAGCATGACATGGAGTGTCTGCTGGCTGATATGGCTGCCCATGAGGGAGAGCAGAAGGGGGGAAAAGAGATCTGCTCATTCACTGTACTCTCTGTCTCTTGAGTTTGAAACGGTAGACAGGACAGGGATAGAGAACAGTTGAAGAAAATAGAACGATGAAGCTTCACAATTAGAAAATGATGAAAAATTGCATTTTAAATTAAGTACTAAGAATTCCAATAAAAAATTTTCATAAAGAAGTATTATAATTTCTAATTCCACTTGTAGATTAAACTTGTATTCTGCAACCTTACTGTAAAAACTTATTAGTTCCAGGAGTTTTTATGTCCTTTCAGATTTTCTACATAGACAGTCATGTTGTAGCACAGAATGGGGTTAGGTGGGTTCTTTAGAAAATTCAAAGAATGAAATCCATAGACACAAAGGGTGAGAGCAAAGCAACAGGATTTATTAGAGTAACAGTAAGAAAACAGATCCCCCAAAGAGGGTGGGGTCCTAAGAAAGGGTTGCCAATAGGTGTCTGTTGTTTAGGGGTTTATATAAATCTACAGGGTTAAGAAAGCTAGCCCCCAACCCAATTCTGGGTAAGGGACTCAGTGCCCATAAGCTTTTTATGCCCTCTTTGGTCTAATCAGGTTACCATGAATTTTTTGGGACTAGACATCTGGGTGCTAGGCAACAGATGTCTTACTATTATTTTTTTCTGTTTGCACAGGAATTGGCCTGACATTGATGAGGTTTGGCTAGTGTCTTCGGTCTCTCAGCCTTGTTATACAGAAATCTGACTGTGGAGGGTCCCAAGTTACCTGTCTGCCTATCTCAGCTATTTTTCCTGCTTTAATATCATCTAAAAGCAAAGTCTCACTTTTCCCCTCCAATGTGTACATTTTAAAATTTCCTTTTCTTATTGTATTAGCTAGGACTTCTAGTACAACGTTGAAACAGTGATGAGAGGGGGGGATCATTGACTTTTTTATGATGCTAGCTATAGATTTTTATAGATCGTTTTCAAAAGTTTTAGAAATTCCTCTCTATTCCTAGTACACTGAGAGTTATTATTATGAATTGGTGTTGGATTTTGTGACTTTTCTTCTTAGCCTATTGATATGATGGATTATATTAATTGACTTTCAAAATTGAAGCAGGCTTCAAATGGGAAATGGGAACTCTTTTGTGAAATAGGAAACTTTTTAAACCTTGTTGTTTGAAGGAGTATTGTCATTATTATGTGTAAGAAACATCACAGAAAGTGAATGACGTAAAGAGTATATAATATTAGTGGCTCAGTCTCCAGGACTATCACCAGATGGGGGGGCCAAGGAGGTCCCCAGAAGGGAAAAGGAGAACTCAGTTCTCATAGGTTTTTCATTTATACCACAGAAGAGACTTTCAGAACAAGTCAAAAGAGGTATAAGCAGAGATTTATGCAGGAAAGCAAGAGGATTTATTCAGGAAAGCAAACAATGGAAGTGTATACACATTCAAAAGGAGAGGCAGTGTGGGTGCTGGAAAGCGAGATGCACTTCTGGGGACCTGGGCTCTTCTTTTAAGAGCAACTTTGCAAATGGGGTGGTATTAACTTAATGAGCTTGATTCTTTTGACTGTGAAGCACAGATGGGTCCTGGCGATCAGAATCTTTAGGTTGATGTTATCTAGTTAAAATCCTTAAACTGTACCCATATCATTGGTTTCTTAATGATATTTTTCTCTAGGCTTCTTTTATTTTTTTTTAGTTTATTTTTTTTAAAGAGAGAGGAGAGAGAGAGAGAGAGAGAGAGAGAGAGAGAGAGAGAGAATTCTTTTAATATTTATTTTTTTAGTTTTTTGGCGGACACAACATCTTTGTTTGTACATGGTGCTGAAGATGGAACCCGGGCCGCACGCATGCCAGGCGAGCGCGCTACCGCTTGAGCCACATCCCTAGCCCCTCTAGGCTTCTTTTAATTAGCCTAAAAATACATTCTGTAAGCTAATAAGGGATTATTAACTGGACTGACAATACTCTAAGATTCATTAAACCTTTTAAGAATTCAGGCCTGGGAGGAAATGGGCCTGGGGAGCCAGGGTGAAGGTGAGGGTACTCCTGGAGCCTTTATATTTAAAGCTACAGGCCCCTTTCCTACTCTGTTTGTCTCCTTTCTACTTGTTCTTATTTCTTCTATTCTACCTCAATAGGTAGAGAACAATATGACAGAGCAAGGAAACTCCACATAAATTGACAGCCAAAACCAGGTATATGAGAATTACAGAAATATTGAGAAGATAGATTCTTTTGGAAAAGCCTGTGGAAACCTTTCAGTATCTGAATAAAGTTACTTAAATTCTTCTGAAGGGTGACCTTCTCCTGATCTGACCATCAGGCAGTGAGCCATACCACTGACCTCAAGGTGAAAGAGGTAGGAACCTTCAACATTTAGAGGAAGGTGGTCAGGGTGTCTTAGCCGGCAAAATCAGAGTCAAAACCAGGTGGCCATGCTTATACCCCTGGGTCCTGGCTCAAGAACCATTCCCTTTGTGTTCCTTCAAACTCGAAAAGGAAAGAGCCCTGCTTTATTCTGTACAGATGCACATGGTGCAGGGGAGGTAGGTTCCCTAGGATTTTTAAAGGAGAAATGGGAAACTCAATTTTCCCTGGAATTTCACTATAATATGGAGTGAAATAACAGTAAATATGAATGGAAACAAATAATTCCCAATTATTCTATCTTTCCACAATCCTACATTTTCACATTTGTGCCAGAAGGAAATATCTGGATACTCAGAATCACCATATTTAATGGTATTTAATATAAAGTTCTTTTCCCTCCCTCCCTCCCTCCCTCTTTCCCGCCTTCTCTTTCTTTGATAAGATGGTGTTTTTCAGAGTAGGCATTATTTAAATTGACATCCACTTTGTTATGATGGTGTTTTCATCTTTCAGATCTATGGCAGGATCAAAGGGAAAAAGGGTGTACTTTGAAACAACCCCCTTCTTCTTTTGAAGAGCTAGCATCAACAATTTAAATCAAGGATATTCTTGTCCTTTGAAATTTATCAAGATGACCTCTGACCCACCTGCTCTGATATTTCAAATCAGATTTCTTTTCCAACCATTGGCATTCAAGTTAGATCAGAAAGGAACATTTTCCATTTCATCTTAATCATCTGATTTATCACCAGTTGATGTCTCCTCATCATTTCAGTGATAGGAAAAGATCATATCGCTCATTTCAGCAGCAGCTAGAGTTCTGATCTTTGTCCTCTATATGGATTCAGTTTTGCCTTCGGAAATCAGGGGTTATTCGGAAAAAAATGTGAAGTTATTATCAATGCTGACCATGATGAAGAGATTCATAATATATCACTAGTTGACTTTTAAACTTAATTCTCATCAAAAAATGAAAATGCTTATTACCAAGAACAGATATTTAACATAGGATTTCCTCCAGAGCACAACAGTTAAGGTACTCAGAAAAGAAAATGTAGCCAGGCAGCCCTGCATGCATGGTGTTGCATACCTGTAATCTTACCTACTCCAGAGGCTGAGGTAGGAGGATCACAAGTTTGAGGCCAGCCTTGGCAATTTATCAAGATCCTGTCCCAAATTATAATATGTCCCAGTCTACATTAACTTTCCATGTAGAATACTTTTAAAGATATACTTTTCAAAACTAAGAAAGTGATTTAAAATTGTGTGTCTAAAACCAAACTTTGTTTAAATCTATGGTTCTTTTAAAAAGACCTGGAGTTGTAGTTTAGTGGTCAAGCACTTGCCCAGCATGAGTGTGGCCCCAGTACCAGAGAAAAGAAAGTGCATATACAGATGTGAGAGTGAAGCACCCCAATCACAGCATCTACTTGATCCAGACCATCAGCCAGTAAGACAAAAGATTCGATTGCATCTTACCTTTTCTTTTAATTTGGTAGAGTTCTAACATGTTTGGGATTTGGTTTCCCTAAGAATAATAGAAGTCATAAATTATAAGTTAAATTAGGTATTCTGCCTACTGAAAGAATCAAGGAGTGACAGCTTTTAGTCTTAGGAGGGGTTAGAAGAACCTGAAAAAGCCATCAGGAAGGTTCAAGAGGCATGGATCCAGATGCCCTTTATGAAGATAGAGATGACCCTTAGACTTCACTGGCCCAAGGTACTCCATGGCTCCAACTGCAGGGAACCAGCAGGACCCAACCACACAAACATAGAGAACGTTGGGGTGCTAGCAGTTATGAGCATGATGATTTTAAGAGCTACCATCTACTTCATGCTTCCTTCATGCCATATTGTCTTCTATAATCTTTTGTCATTTAATCATCATCAAACCCCCGAGCTAGGGACAATTCTACTCTCCTTTCTACAGCAAGGAGGGTTGTACTAAATTCCTCAACGTCACACAGCCAATAAATGATAGAGAAGGGTCAAATCTAGGCACCTTGCTCCAAAGCAACCCTGTTCTTATAGAGTAGCTGGGGTCCTGCAATCCATCTCCAGATGTTCTGATTAAAGTCCTGAGCTCTATTTTTTTTTTAATTTTAAGACAGGGTCTTGCTAAGTTGCTTGAGGCCTCCCTCACTAAGTTGCTGAGGCTGGCTTTGAACTCTTTATCCTCCTGCTTCAGCCTCCTGAGCCTCTGGGATTACAGGTGTGTGCATAGTTCAAGCTCTATCTTAAACTTTCTGGAAAGTGGGCCCTGGGATTGTATTTTACCGTAAGTGCTCTAATATTGAGAATCACCTGCAGGCTATGGCTCTTGGTTCCCTCTGGAAGGCACAGCATTTCCATATATTGAGAGCAAAAGGGTATCCAGCCTTCAGCCAACACCCAAACCCACTGGTGGTAGGTGAAGGGACATGATGATGCTGGTGTGGTATTGGTAAGTGTGGTTCATGGAGTTCTATCCCTGTTTTTGGAAGTCCCCACTGAAATAACAGAAGAGATGCAAACACAGATGCTGAAACAAGGAAAGGTGCTATCATTGGTCATGGATTTCAAGGAAATCTTGAGAGATATAACACGATGGGACTGATTTGGCAGGAGAGAAATTGTAATCGGAATATCAGAAGGCAAGAAGTCTGTCTCCTCGAATACATGAGAACCAAGCTCATGGTCCTTCAGTAGGAAAAGCAGAAGTGGTGGGGAGATCTGGTCACTTCTTGTGTGAGGGATGCTGAAGGTGTTTGGCCTTTGCTTTTAGCCCTTTGCTTGCAAATAAGATAATGCCCCTAGCTCTCAGATAAAACTTTGGTCCTTATAAAGCAGAGGTGCGGGGGGGCTGGGGTTGTGGTTCAGTGGTAGAACACTTGCCTAGCATGCGTGACACACTGAGTTTGATTATCAGCACCACATACAAATAAATAAAATAAAGGTCCATCAACAACTAAAAAATATTTAGAAAAAAAAGCAGAGGTGCTCAGTGAGGGCAGAGTTCACTATACTGCGAACAAAGCTTCAACAGCCGGACTGCCTACTCAGTGTGCTCCAACATGCATCTTTGGGTGGCCCTACTACAAGTGAATTCCTTCATTACCTGCACCAATCCCTACAGTGGTCCCCTCAAAGGAAAGCTGACATGTGAGAAAAACCACCACCATCTAACCAAGAAAGACTAAGCTGAACACACTGACCCCAGAAAAGAAAGAATCCAGAAAACAGAAGCAAACTTAATTGTATATGGCTATTAATTGAGTGTATGTCTGTTTATAATTATTTATATTGATATTGTGTGTATATATATATGTATATACTCTATGCAAATATATACATATTTGTGTATACTGAAGGAAGGCACAGTTTTAAGTTGACAATGGACTGCTACGGTAAGGAACCTCAGAGGGCTTGAATATGCTCTTGGTATTTAAACACATGATAAGTGAAGTGTGAGTCAAAAGGAAGGGTGGGATAAAAATTGGGAATGGCATATATGGAAGGTAAAACTGGAGAAATCTCCCAAGACTTGTAGCAAAAAGACATAAATGAAAACTCCCAGAAGAGCTGAAGTCAGAAACTATGGCCAGTGGTTACCCTAGCAGATCAAGAAGAGAAGGACTTTGTTTTTTCATTGCGGGCCCTTCTGAACCATCTGGATTTCTTCCTTGACCATGTATGGACATCACTTAATTAATAAAAACACAATAAACTTGCATGCCATGCTGATGGCAGTGGGGGAGGCACTACAAGGAATTATTCAATCCAAGTGACACAGTTCTCCTGGATTCTTGTTTAATAGCTAATGTTAGGAGTCAAATCTTTTTTAATGTTTCCCTGTTTTCTAGGATCCAGTTCCTTTGGATCCATCATACCTGTTATAGAAGGTAACTAGTGATAACTCAGTGTCCCTCTTTGTCTCAGAAGTTCTGCCTTTCCTTTGCCCTAGTTGCTGGGAAGTTTGAAATTTAGCAATCTGCAATGCTAAATGTGGAGGAAGATCCATGTGTCATAGTGCCAAGGTGTTGAGCAAAGCCCTCATCTGTCTGGACAAACTTCAGCCCTTGAAGTAATTTATGCTCAAGCTATATAAAGCTTTATTTTAGTACTGGGGCTTGAACCCAGGGTTACAACATTCTCAGCATTTTTTATATTGGGTCAGGGTCTCACTAAGTTGCTGACAATGTCTCTAAATTGGTGAGGATGGCCTCAAGCTTGTGATCCTTCTGCCTCAGCCTCCCAAGTCACTGGGATTACAGGCTTGTGTCCTGTGCTTGGCTGCACAAAGTTTTGAATGGGGCAGAGGTCAGCTTCACAGTGACAATGTGACTGCTGGGGGAGGTGGGGATGGGCAGTGTGGGAAAGAGTCTATGGTGAAGTGTAGTCCTTCAACTTGCAGACTTGCTCACTTCTTTCTCCCTAGTTGGTGCATGATGACAACACATTGTCCTGAGTTCCTATGTGTCAGGTCGGTGACTTAGGAACAAAGCACCAAGCAGCCCGCATGTGAAAGAAACATCAACCAGGCACCAATGGAACTGCCTGTCAATCAGTGGGATCTCCTGGCGGATCCTGGATCTCAGCCAGTTCCCCTGACCAACTCCAGCGGGACAAGGGACTCTAAAAATCCCATTTCCTGTCCCAAGCCCTTCCTTTCCTGACGTAAGCCCCATAAAATTCCAGTCCAGTCAAGCCCCCATGTGGTTTCTCCTCAGACCCTTCTCCTGTCCACTCTGTCGGTCTGTTCAAGTTCCGCTCGGGAGTGATATCTCAAATAAAGCCTCCTTGGGCGGCCTTTTAAAATCTGCCTCCTTCGGTTGCTGCCTGACCTTACACTATGTTCATTTGGTTCTTTGATATCAATTGGAGCCAATTTTACTATTCTTAGGGGTCTGAGAGGGAAAGAGGGACACCAGTATCAGGTTTGGCTTTGGCCTGGAAAGATGTGCTGGTAGAATTCAATAATGGAATGTATATGAGGCAGAGTTTTAAGATAGTTTCAAAAATCCCAACCCCAGGGCTGGGATTGTAGCTCAGTGGTAGAGTGCTTGCCTAGCATGTGTGAGGCACTGGGTTGGTTCCTCAGCACCAAATAAATAAATAAATAAATAAAAACAAATAAATAAATAAATGAAATAAAAGTGTTGGGTTCATCTACAACTAAAACAATATTATAAAAAAAAATCCTCCACCCCTGATGTATGTGCATGCCCAGAATAATTCCATTCCTTTGAGAGTGGACCAAATCTGTGAAGAGGATTGGGTTTCTTTGTGACAAGATCACATGAGGTAGCAAAAAGGGGCTTTGTGAATGTATTCAAGGTCCTTAACGAATTCATTCTGAATTCAACAAAAGGATAATTATCCTGGGTGGGCCAGGCTTAACCAGGGAAGTCTTTGAAAGAGAAAACAGACAGCAATAGACACCCTACTCTTGGCCTTGGGAAATGAGCTGCCATGTTTTTATTGAAGGGGACTATATGGTCTGAACCTAAGATGGCCTCTAGGAGCTTAGAGGGACACCTGGCTGAGAGTCAACAAAAGTATGTGAACCTCAATGTTACCGATGAAGGAGCTGAATTCTGCCAGCTTGGAAAAGAATCCAAGTCTCCAAGGAGACTCAGACATGTTGATACCTTGATTTTAGTCTGGTGAGACCCTGAGCAGATAGCAGCCAGCAGCCAGCAGCCAGCAGCCAGCGGCCTCCCCAGGGTCGCTGAATGTGGTTCAGGTGGGGCACACCCTGCCCCATGGAATCCAGGGCATCATAGATAAACAAAGCTGGACACGAGTTTAATCAGGGCATATTTTAATCAGTAATAACTATTGTGATAGGGAAAGGTGTCCAGAGTGAGTTGAACTCAATTTGATCTGTACAGAATCGATTGGGTGTTTTCAAGGCAGAATGAGGGAGTAGGGATAGGGTGATTGGAGGATCAGCAGTGTTATGGATGTGAAAAATTCCAAAATATGGTAAATAGGGTCCATGCAAAACCCATTAGAGTTAGGCTCCTACTCTCCCACAGAGGTTGGAGATGGGCCCTATGTTCAGGTGTTCACTCCAACAAAACAGTAAATTCTTTTTGGTAGCTTTGAATTTTCTCAAGCAGGCACTTTAAGGAGTATAAGGTCATACTATGGATGTGGTTTTGAGCTGTGGGAAGACATGCTAATGTTTGTTGAAGTCTTTTTTTTTTCTTTTTTGTGGTGCTAGGGATCCCTAGGGCCTTGGGCATGCTAGGTAAGCTCCCCAACTGGGTTATAGCCAATGTAGAGGCCAATGTTGAGGCCTTATCAAGAGCAGGGGTCAGAAGAGCCCATCTGGAGGTTGGTCATGGAGAAGTTTTCATCTAGAGCTACACACAGCACAGGCTCCAGGGGACACAAATTCTGGCCACCTAGTCCATGAATTCCCTGTCAGCAACTTGCTTACATGGTTTTCAGTGCCTTGCCACCAGAGACTAAGAGACCAACCTCAAAAAACAAGGTGTTGCATTGTTCTACAGAGTCTGAATAGTGTGAGAAACAGCTTGGTAATACCCACCATGAAAGAAGCTTTTTAATGTCAGGACAGCTTTTAGTCCTCCTTCAAGTTTGCAGCCTTGCCTGTCTTCCCTATACCACAAACAAACAATGTCACTTCTCCTATGAACTGCCTTCAATGCCGGCACTGTCTTTGTAAAGCGTGCCCATGTGGCCATCCTGTGCTCAGCTGCTCTTATGTTCCCTAGGCTGCAGCACACAGCTCTCTCTGATGGACTGAACATTGACATGCTAGAACAGAAACAAAGTGCCTACCATCCATTAACTACAATTATAATATTATAGATGCCTCATACCAGAAATCTTCTGGAATCTTCTTTTTAAAGAAAAAGGTATGTGTGTATGTGCATGTGTAATATTAATAGCAATAGTGCATGTCTGACTACGTAGAGAATATCATTTTTAGAGTTGATATTGTGCAGGAAATAGCCTTGGTCTATGACCTGGATTTAATGGTTGAAGAAACCAGATTTATTAAACAATTAAAATGGTAGCATCTGTGGCCATGGTGACAGGGCCACCTTTCCTCTCTATCTCTGGAGGTTTCTCTTTAGAAATTAAGAGCTCTGGGCTCTCTGAAGAGTGGGCACTTCTTTTTCCCAGAACTTGGCTTCCATACCCTTCTCTGGACAATGTCTTTGTGTCCCTCACTCTCTGGGTCCTCCCAGGCTGGCTTCCTCTCCATCTTCCTGTGCTGTGCCACTCAGCTAAGCTTCAAGGCCAGGTGCATGGCTTCTCTGGTGCTCAGCACAAGTGGGGCCCTCAGCATAAGGATGTGCCATGTGGTATAGTGGCATTCGTAACAGGTTTCTGAATATGTGGAAAAATAAATAAATTTTTGTTTTGAATTTAGGGATGATTGTGTGTGTGTGTGTGTGTGTGTGTGTCCTCACTGGAAGGAGCTGGGATCTGAGCAGTGCAGTTTTTTTGCAAACTAGGATCAGCAAACCCCAGCAAGACTAAAAGATTGGCAAGGACACAGTTTTATTTTTTTATTTTTATTTTTTTAAAGAGAAAGAGAGAGAGAGAGAATTTTTAATATTTATTTTTTAGTTTTCGGCGGACACAGTATCTTTGTTTGTATGTGGTGCTGAGGATCGAACCCGGGCCGCACGCATGCCAAGTGAGTGTGCTACCACTTGAGCCACATCCCCAGCCCAAGGACACAGTTTTAAAAGAGAATGACATTCTAGATCCTTGATGACTAAGAGCACCTGCCTGAACAGGCCCTGGTAGAGGTGCAGTTCCTCCCCATACAAGCAAGCGAACTTCTTCCAGACAGAGCAAGGATGCATCAGCCCATAGGCAAAAAGGCCTCCATGGCCACTGCAGACAAGGGGCTATTCACAGTACTGGGAGTGTGGAGTAGGAGTGACTCCACATGAGTAATGAATGACTAATGGATGTATTATGAATCCTTTGGCAAATCAGATTGTCGTAGTTCTTTGCTTTCCATGAACTGAAGGAGGATCTAGTCAATCTTTAAGCTGATAGCTCAGTTCATTAAAAACAATATACTTTTTAATATTAATTTTTTTGTAGTTGTACACAATAACTTTATTTTATTTATTTATTTTTATGTGGTGCTGAGGATCAAACCCAGGGTCTTGCACGTGCGAGCCGAGCGCTCTACCGCTGAGCCATAACCCCACCCTCTAAAAACAATATTTAATGATAGATCATCATATAGGTTTTAGTACAGAAATAAAAAAGAACTGGCACTTTATAACAAAAGACCTTCTATTCACGTATTTACAAGAATAAGTTTTTTCTCTATTCTTTTGTTTTGGTACTAAGGATTGAACCCAGCGGTGTTTAACTGCTGAGCCACATCCCCTTTTATATTTTATTTAGAGACAGGGTCACCCTGAGTTGCTAAGTGCCTCACTAAGTTGCTGAGGCTGGCTTTGAACTCATGATCCTACTATCTCAGTCTCCTGAGCTGCTGGGATTACAGGCGTGTACCACCACACTTGGCATTTTTCTCCATTCTTGTATATAAAAAAAATGAATATAATCAACACTGAACCTGTCTCATACTACTGATAAGTAATATTCATCCTTGGATACAAGAAATAATTTGAAAATTATCTCATATCTTAATATGAGATATGTTTCTAATGATTGTAAATTTTAGTAGTAATCGTTAATAACTATTTATTAAAAGCTGTACTGTAGGACTGGGGAGGTGGCTCAGCAGTAGAGCTCTTGCCTAGTGTGTGTGAGTTCCTGAGTTCAATCCCCAGAACTGAAAAAGAAAGAAATAAAGAGCTATATTGTTGTCATTTTGTTTACTGAATTTAGTGTTAATAATAATTGGGAAAAATCATTTAACCTTTAACATTTAAAGGCATGCTTAATAAAATTAGTATGAAATTTATTTTCTACTTTTCTACACAATTTCATACTTAAAATTAGTCTTTTAAGTTACTATACTTACTCTTTGTTGCAGAAAAATATAATAGTGTGATCTACAAAAGACTTTTAAGCCTAAAAAGAAGCTTAAAAGAAGGAAATGAAAATATGAATTGAAAGGAAACCAAATAATATAAATTAAGCTAAGGAGGAACTTGTTAACACATATTAAAATATGGGTGGTTTGTAGGTATAAAAATGTTAGGCTATTTAGATTTAATTGGAACATTTAAAAGAGCATGAAATTTTTGTAATGTCAACATATGCTGAAGGTTAAATCTTTGGAAATTATTTCAATGTATGATTGAAAATGTTAAATGTGACTTAAAAATATGTCATAGCTGGGCCGGGGGTGTAGCTCAGTTGTAGAGTGCTTGCCTTGCATTCATGAGGCACTGGGTTCGATCCTCAGTGCCATATAAAAATAATTGAAAAAAGATATTGTGTCTATCTACAGCTAAAAAAGAAAAAAATTAAAAAAAATATGTCATAGCACTGTAAATGCTGATATTAACACAAAACGAGGATTAGTGGGAGGTTTCAGGGAATTGCTCTGTTAACAATTACTCCTGAGGAGCTACTAAACACTGTGAAAGATGGAATTGAACAAGGAAAGACTATCTAAGCATCAAGACAGTAAAGGATCACACAGAGAAAGCTCATGGGGTTAAATTGTATAAAAACTTCAAACTTGTTATGCCAAAAATCACCCCATTAACATTAAACATCAATGATTATAATATTGTTTTCCAAACTTTTTCTCACAAGTTCTTTTTTTTTTTTTTTGGTACCAGGGATTGAACCCCGTGGGGGGTGGGTGCTTAAACACTGAGCTACATCTCCAGTGCTTTTTATTTTTTATTTTGAGACAGGATCTTGCTAAGTTGCGTAGGCCCTTGTTAAATTGCAGAGGCTGGCTTTGAACTGTGATCCTCCTGCCTCAGTCTCCCAAGCTGCTGGGATTACAGGAGTGCACCATCATGCCTCACGTTCTCAAAAAATTTTAAGGTACATTGAAAAATTACATACTTTTTTACACATTGTAAAGAGAGCGTTTGGTATGTTTTATCCTAAGATTAAATACTTGAAAAACATGTAATTTCTCTTACATTGCACACATTGACATTTAAGTACACAATTTATGTTACTTTTAAATAAATACATTAAAACGTAAATACTTAAATATATATATGTTTAGTAATATATATATATAAGATATATATAAATATATTTATGTAAAAACATAAAATATACCATCATCCTTACATAAATACAGAAGAAAACAAAAGTGAAAATACATCAAATTGTTGGTAGCTGAAAATTGCAAATTTTTTTCTTATACATTTATTTATTTTCTACTTTTCTACACAATTTCATACTAATATGATTTATTTTTAATTGAATGTTTTTACTGGTTATTCTATAATGCTTCTCTGCCATGAAACATGCAAACTGACCAAAACAACAAATGAATTAAAATTGTTATTATATAATTATAAAAGTTGTATTGAAAATGTATTATTTAATGAAATGGAAAAGGATTCTTTTCTAATTAGTTAATATATTTTATGGATGGGCATTGTTTAGTGATAGAGCATGACAGAGCTCAGCATCAAATCTATTTCCATGTTAACTTTTTATAGATATAGCACTGAAAAATCTTTGTGTAAATCGGCTGATTCTTGTTAACACAATGATATTCATTTCTTCGGATGTCTTTGGAGTCATATAACCTAAATCATGCAATAATCCATCATGATGAATTATTTTCAATATACTGACTACTTGAATCAATTTTGTTAAAAGTAAAAATTGGAAACTGCATTGCTTGCCATGAGGTTTGTTACACAGTCAGTAAAGTCATTTACTTTCTCAATTTCTGAGAGGTATACAAGAAAAATCTTATTTGGATTACTAAGATAAGAAGATAATTTTCAAGAGAAGAGGGAAAAATCATGATTCTTATTCAGTTCTAAAGTGAATATATGTTAAACATTTCATTTAACTCATTGTCAGTGAAGGGACTAACGCTATTACAACAGGTCAAAGGAGAATCTAAGAACAGATGCATGGATAGATCATATTGACAGGAATAAGCAACTGGACAGACTGCCCTCTTCCACCAGGAGGAGAAAGTTGACCGAGTCTCCACAGGTTTCAGCATATAGTCTATGGACAGGATGTGTTTTGCATTGCTATCTGCTGTCTACAGCTGGATAATGTTTTCTTTCTTACTAATGACATTTCTACTAATGATCTTGGAGGAAGGAACAAGAGATGTTTCTGGAATTCTGTGGTTCCTTTGTTTTCCTCTGGCTCTGCAATTGTGTATCCTTTGACAGTAATTTGTTGGAAGGGGAAGAAAACTGTGAAGTTACTCCCTCTACTGTGAGCCCAACCTAGGCCACAGTCCTGGTTCAGGGACAGTGTTAACAGCATTATGCATACATAAGAGGAATCTTTTATCAGCTTTTGAAGGATTACATTTTTGAAGGTTCTTTTGGTATGATTGTCTTTTATACTCTTTTCTACAGGTGGGATTGGGTGAGGCACAGCCCTCTTTAGCTGCATGCAGAAAGCATTCTGGCAAGCAGTTTCGGTGAGCCCACCCTCAGCAAATTCTCAGGCAAGGAGATGAGGAATTTAGAGTATTTACAAATCCTACAGCTGGGGCTGTAGCTCAGTGGCCCAGTGCTTGCTTAGATATGCAGGAGGCCCTGGGTTCCCTCCCCAGTACTGGGGAAAAAAAAGGGGGGGGGGGCTGGGGTTGTGGCTCAGTGGTAGAGCACCTGCCTAGCATGTGTGAGGCACTGGGTTCGATTCTCAGCACTATATATAAATAAATAAATAAAGAAAGATTCATTGAAAATTAAAAAATATTAAAAAAGAAAAAGTCAACACCTTAGGATTGCCTATCCTTCCACTCCTGTACCTGTTCCTGTGGGGACCTGCTGAGCAGTCCTGCCCGTCTACTCTACATGACCTGACTACCTAAGGTCCTGCCCTACATTGGGTAAATAACAATTTCATGAGAAATCAGGACCTTAGCTGATTTCCAAGCTGATTTTTCAATTGGTAGATTTTTTTTCCAGGTGGACTGGAGATGTGGGTATAATAGAGGTTCACTTGATGCTTTGACTATATCCCTTGTGGCTTTAAAACTTACATGTTTTTTTTTTCTTTTTCCCAAACTTATTCTCCCTGACCTTCTCCTCCCTGATCTTTTCCCTGATCTTCTCCCTGATCTTCTCCTTCCTGATCTCTCCTCCCTAATCTCATTTTCTCTGAATCATCTCTATAAAAGCCCCCTTTTCCTACAGATGGGCAGAATCACAGCCTTTGGGACAAGAGTCCCTTATGTTTCTCCTTTGCTAGAAAAGCAATAAACCATCTTTTTCCTTTGTCTCAAAAATGCATCCTTGTTATTGGATTGGCATTGGAGACAAGGACCCAACTTTCGGCAACAGGGGGAATCTTGTGTTTCATCCATGAAACATACAAAATATGAAATATAATCTCTTAATAAATACAAAATTTTATCTCTCCAATTCAAAAGTGTAAATAGGAAAAGGGCAAAGAGTGAGGGAAAAAGAGACAATAGTATTAGCAAAGATTGTAGGAAAGATAAAATGATGGCTTTATATCCCACTGGCATAACTGTACAGGATAAGAGGATTACTACTGGAGAATAATTTGGGGAAATGGATCAAGAATCATTAAGGTGTTTACCCTTTAAAATCATTTTTTTTTAACTTCTAAGCATTTCACTTACAAAAAATAATGCACATAAAATTTTCTCTACAGGAATAGTAATTTTAGGACCTTTTATTTATAGTGAAAATTTCCTATAGCACTAACAAAAAAAAAAAGAGTGGCTGAATTTGCTAAGGTAAATTCATTTTGGATGAATATTATACATCCATTTTCAATCTGTTTTAAAGAAAAGCTAATGACATGGCAGAAATGCTGACAATATATTATGTGTTAAGAGCAGAATTCAAAACCTTGTATACAATTTACATTTCTTCTACATAAAAAAAAAAAAATCAAGACCCTGATTTTCTTCTGCTTGGTTTGCATTCATTCTCCCAGTCTGCCTTTAACATGCTGATTGAACAAATTATACATCAACTGACCAACATTTTCAAGACTCTCATGGGGGGACACTGCTTGCTGGCCAAAGGTTTAATTTTGGTAACTTCATCATTATAATGTTTGGGCAATTGTTTGAATAACTTTGTTACATTTTGTGCTTATTATTTATAAAAGAGAGGAAAATTGAACTGTGAAATTTTTTGGTAAGATCTATCATTCTCTCAAATGCAGTGAAATCAATATAAAGTCAGAAATCTGAAGTGGGCCATTAGCCACAATCATACCTGTTCTTAGTCTGTGTGCTCCATTGTCTAGGAAAGTTCAAAAATAATGATAAGGTTCAAAATGCCAGAAATAGATTTGAAAGATTGTGTCTAAAGACTGATGATGGAGTTGTCATATTCTTTATGTTTGAAAGTATGAATCTGCCTGTGTGCGTAGAAAAATCTTTCAAGACACTATACCAAAATATAAAGAATGGTAATTTTTTTGGAATGTGGGACTACTCTGATTTGTATTTTCCAAATATTCTCAAGAAGATATAAATACCTTTATAATCTAATAAGACTTTAAACATCATTCTTTAGGGGGAGATCAGAAAACACACCCTAATAACCCGATAAAATGTAACTAAATATAATGTTGTCTATAATAAGTCAAAGCTGTTTTCAAGGCCTGTGTCAGCTTGTCAATATTCCTTTTGAACGTAGACTTCAAAACCCAACACAATTCTTCAGGTGTGGTTGATCCCCTTGGGGATTTTGGGGAGACAGGATGGAATCTCAGAAACATTTAAATTGGTAGCTCCCCTAACATGTGAACCCCGAGACTATCTATCCATCAGACAGTACAGTTTTGCTTTCCATGAGAGCTCCTTAATATGATGGCAGATGTCTTGTTCTTATCCTTTATTTTCTCCTGAAATTTACTGATATTTGTGATTTGTGTCAGGCATTGTAATTCACACTAGGCTCTTCCACATCACTGAAGGACATTTTCTCTTTTTTCAGCCTGGTCATGTCTAGCTCCTTCAGTCCTTTAATCTATGACCTAGTGACAGGCTCTCTCACTGTCTTGGATGTTCTCTTATGTATATACTTTCTGATGTGTTGATGCCCTTTGACATGTGACAACCAATATTTGCACAGAAGTAGCCTTACCTATGTGTATACAGAGGAAGAGCTTCTATTCCATTCCTGAGGTTGAGGCAGATATGAAGATTCATTGTGAGATTTGATGGTGATGATGCAAGTTCTGCCTGCCCATGGATGCAACCTGAATCAGGTATCTATAGACGCATAAGCACTTTAGTCATTCCCTCCACATGTAGTCTTCCCCTTCCTTCTCATTCTGCAGTTGGCTATCACAATCCTCTCTGTTTAAAAAAAAACAACACTTCAATAAGGTATGATTGGTAGAAAATAAAGCTGTATCTACTTAGAGTGTACAACTTGATGAATTTGGAGATAAGCATGCACCCTTTAACAACCACCACAATCTATGCCACGAACATATTTATCAACTCCAAAGGTTTCCTCCTGCCCTATTTATTGATATTTATTTATTATTTGTGATAGGAACACTTAGCATTTTGGACCCTGTGGTACATGCCTATAATTCCAGCAGTTCAGGAGGCTGAAGCAGGAGGATTGCAGTTCAAAGCCAGCCTCAGCATCTTAGCAAGGCCCTAAGCAACTCAGAGAGACCCTGTCTCTAAATAAAATATAAGAAGAGCTGGGATGTGGCTCCGTGGTTAAGGCCCCTGGGTTTAATCCCTGGTACAAAACATAACACAACAAAACAAAACCACTTAGCATCAAGAGTTGACCTCATTATGAATTTTAACGTGTACACTATAGTATTAACTGTAGGCCCTGTGCTGTTCAGGTTATCTCTGGAACTTATTCATACTTCAAAACTGGAGCTTTGTGCTGTATGTGATGGCACAGGCCTGTAATCCCAGTGGCTCAGGAGGCTGAGGAAGGAGGATTTCAAGTTCAGAGCCAGCCTCAGCTATGGCAAGATGTTAAGCAACTCAGTGAGACCCTGTCTCTAAATAAAATACAAAATAGGGCTAGGAATGTGGCTTAGTAGTTGAGTGCCCCTGAGTTCAATCCCTGGTACCAAAAACAAACAAACAAACAAACAAACAACACAAACAAAAAATAACAACAACAACCAAAAAACCAACCAAACAACAACAAAAAAAAAAAAAAGAAAAAAACTGGAACTTTGTATTTTTTGACCAATATCTCCATGTATCTCCCTCCCCTAAGCCCTTGGAGGCCACTATTGTACTCTTTCTTCCATCAGTTTGACTATTTCAGTTTCCACATGGAAGTGGTACATGTAACCCTTCTCCTGTAGTGTCTGGCTTATTTCACTTAGCACACTGTCTCCCAGATTCATTCTTATTATCATAAATGGAAGGATTTTCTTCATTTTAAAATTGAATAGCCAACCTGGTGGTGCATGCTTGTATGTAATCCCAGCTACTCAGGAAACTGAGGTGAGAAGATTGTTAAGTTCGAGGCCAGCCTGGGAAACTTAATGAGATCTTGTCTCAAGATATAAAAATAAAAGAAAGGCTTGGGGGTTGGGGTTGTAGCTCAGTGGTGGAGCCCTGGGTTCAATCTCAGCACTGAAAAAAATAAAAATTAAAAAAGCTTAATGATATTCCATTGCACATATATGTGTGTCCCCATGGATGACACTTTTTATCCATTCATCTGTCTACAGATATTTAGGTTGGTTTCATGTCTTCACTATAGTGAATAATGCTGAAATTAATGTGAGAGTTTAAATATTTCTTCATGATCCTGATTTCAATTCCTTTGGATACATACCAGCAGTGGGTTAACTGGGTCATATGGTATTTCTATTTTTAATTTTTTGAGTAATCTTAGGTTTTTCTTGTTCTTCTTTTTTCTAATTCCTTGAAGTGTAAGGTTAGGTTATTGAGATTGTTCCTCTTTTTTAATGTAGGCTTTCATTCTTAAAAACTTCCCTCAGGACTATTTTTGCTGCATTCCATTAAGTCTGTGGTATGTTGTGTTTTCATTTTAATTTGTCTTAAAATATTTCTAATTTCTTTTTTGATTTCTTCTTCCACCCAATGGTTTTTCAAGGGTTTGTTGTAAATCTCTGTATTTGTAAATCTTCTTTTTTTCTTTTGTTATCAATTTCTAGTTTCATTCCATTGTATAGAAATAGTTATTTTATATAAATTTTCTTTTCTTCTTCTTCTCCTTCTCCTTCTTCTTCTTTTCTTTTTTCAGTATTGGGAACTAAACCCAGGGCCTTGCACATGTTGGGCAAGTGCTCTACCACAGAACTACATCTTCAGCCTTTATTTTATATAACTTTAACCTGGTTAAGTTTGTCATGACTTGTTTTACAGCTTGATGTGATCTGTCTTGGAGACTGTTCCCTGTTCACCTGAGAGTACCGCGTGTTCTTCTGTTGGTGGGTGGCAAGTTCTGTACATGTCTGTTAGATTCATTTCATTTATAATGTTCACTTCTACTTTCTCCTTATTGATTATCTCTCTAGATATTCTACCCATTATTGAAACTTGGATATTGAAGTCTCCTACCATTGTATATTGCTGTATATTCTCCTTTAGATTTTTCAAAAATTACTTTGTATGTTTAGATGCTCTGATGCTGGCTGCATATATATTTCTAATTGTTATTATTTTGTTGTTAAATTGGCTTTTATCATTATGTAACAAAATCTTTTTTTCGTTTCTTGTGAAGGTTTCTTTTTTTTTAAATTTATTTTTTATTTTTTTAATATTTATTTTTTAGTTTTAGGCAGACACAATGTCTTTATTTATTTATTTATTTATTTATTTTTATGTGGTGTTGAAGATCGAACCCAGCGCCCTGCACATGCCAGGCAAAAGTGTTACTGCTTGAGCCACATCCCCAGCCCTCCTGTGAAGGTTTCTGATGTAAAGTCTCTTTTGTCTGAGTTAAGTATGGCCCCACCCCCCTTACTCTGTGATGGTCACGCTTTACTTAGAATATTTTTTCCCATACTTTTACTTTCAGTCTATGTGTGCTTTAGTTAGTTGTTTTTTTTTTTCTACAGTGACTCAGAGATCTGACCAGAATAATTGTAGAGGAGGAAAAGTTTATTTGAGGGCTCATGGTTTCAGAGGTCTCAGTCCACATACAGACAGTTCCATTGTGGCTAAAGAGTATGGCAGAGGGAGGCAACTCGCATGATGATCAGGAAGCAGAGAGATGTCTCCACTTTCCAGAAACAAATATTATATCCCAAAGCCATGCCCCAGTTCCCACCTCCTCCAGCCATACCCTACCACTTCAGTTACCACTCAGTTACTCCTTATTAGAATTCACCTATTGGGTTAAGTCTTTCATAACCCAATCATTTCTCCTCTGAACCTTCTTGCATTGTCTCACACATGAGCTTTTTGGGGACACCTCACATCCAAACCATAACAATGTGTATCCTTAAATCAATGAGAACTTCATGTGGGGTTGGACTTTTCTTCACTAAGTCCTTTGTGCATAGTAGCACTCATACAGCATAATGGCATGGAGCAGGAGAAAGTCCTGATCACCCTTGGAGGACAAGCACTCCCAATTCTGAATTTCTAAGGCTATGTTAAAAGAAAAAAATGCTGTGCATTTTGATTAATCTAACCAAATTTAAAATTTCTATAGTTAGGTAAATTTGAATTAGGCAACAGAGAAAGTATGTAATTTTCCTGTTTTATAAAAGAAATATGATTTTTAAATCTTTTTCACTTATAAATTTGGCTGTGACCTTAAGACGCATGGTTTGCATGTTACCTTCAAACCTTCTCAATGATCTTGGAGTTTAAGAGTAGAGAGAGAAGCTCAACAGGAGATTTATTTATTTTTTAATAGTTTTTTTTAGTCGTAGTGGACTCAATACCTTTATTTTATTTATTTACTTATATGTGGTGCTGAGGATCGAACCCAGGGCCTTGCACGTACTAGGTGAGTTTATTTGAGGGCTCTGCTGCTGAGCCACAACCCCAGTCCCTCAACAGGAGATTTCATCTTGCATTTGTACCTTCTCAGGACTTCTATGGAAGCATGTGACCCAGTGGTCCCTCAGGGGCTCTTGCAGTGTCACTCCATATCACTGCAAACTAAAATCTTTTGCAACACAAATGTAGCCTTCTCTTGGGAACCCTGGAAGAACTTATCTATGTAATAAATTAGATGATTCAGGGAGAAGATTAAATATTGGCCTAACCTTCAAAGGACAAAAATAACATTCTTTGTAAGTTCTTGGAGTGTTTCGGGGTTTTGGGAAATTTTAGTTCTTAGAATAGTACTGCGATTGCCCATCTGGTCTTAGGGTTAGTTGAAAGCTGTGGAGAGGAGGAGGCTGGAGACAGAGTTCCTGAAATTACTTTTCCATCTCTAATCCACTGAAGGGTGTTGTTGGACTTTTTTACACATGGGCTGCCAAAACTGAAAGGTGCCTTACTTCCTTCCAGAAGGATGTGTTCAAAGTTTTTTATAGAACCTTCTTGTTTCCTGGAATGAAAGGGGGATTGTCCTGGTGTACAGTGGGGTTGTCATACGTGTGATGTACTAGCTGTCCCATTCCCAAACTTTAGTAAAGCTTAGTGTTATGAAAATAAATATGAGTAATCTACCCAATGGGTTCCCTGGCACTGCTCCTGGGCTGTAGCTGCAGGCTTATGAATCCCACAATTGATTCCAAGTGGAGAATCTCAGGGAACACACCATCTCCTTCCCTTTTTTCCTTTCAACTCTTGCTCTTTGGCACATCACTCAGAAATAACTAAATCCCACATTATTTAGGAGTCAGGACAGTGTTTCATGTGTTCAGAACTGCTTCTGGAGTGTTCTTAAAAGTTGCTGATGCTGGGGCTCAACCCTTAGGATCAACCAAATAAATAACCAAATAAAACAAAAGCTGTGAATATTGTTATTGCACAGAAAAATGATTATTATTTTATAGCCTTTTACTCTTCAAGAAACCAGTGGAGTCATACAATCTCTCTCCTAAACTGAGAGGCATGCTGTGCTGGGGTGGGTGGGATGACTGTCTCCCTTTGCCCTTACTTTCGGCTGATGGCTTGTTCCTTAGATTCTATACGTCTGTGTACTCTGGGTCTCATCCTGAATTTTCAAATAAAAAATCCTGCAAGACATGCAGCACCATGCTGTTGCTAATGAGATAGAGGATCTGACCTCATTTCATTGTTTTATATGCTGAGTTTTGACTGCAGCTACATGGAAAGGGTGGCCTATGTGTTCCCTCCAGATGGTGGCAGTTCTCCATTTCATCTCTGCCCACAGTGGGTAACTGCCTGGACAGTCTGTGGTTTGTGGACAGCAGCCCAGAGTAACTCCATCCCAGGCCTGAGGCCCTGAGGCTATCCTCTTCTAAGCTTCTATCTCTATTTAAATGTATTCCTCAGGTGCCATTTACTTCTCTTATTCTGAGCATTGCTCTGTGCTTTCTTGTCTCCAGAACAATTCCAAATGTTCTCTTTTGCATTTGATTCTCTGTTTTGAATGCCAATTGATCCATCCTGCATGCTTGCCCTATGCCTGTATGTTAGCATTAGATGGTGCCTCAATCACCATCTTCCAAGAGCTGGAAGAGTGCTGCAGAAGGTGAGGAGCTCTGTCAAAGGCCTCTTGATGTGGGGTAGTTGGTAGGCATGCCTCAAAGGCTTGGAGGTATTTCCATTCTTGTTAATGCTGAACGTAGAACATAGTGTAGGGGTAAACTGGGATTTTCTTTGAGCTCCTCAAGAAGGCAAAACATGCTGAGGCAGAGAGCGTGCTGTAGGCAACAGTGCCACCTAGTGGTCCACCGCCTTCACCACTAATGACAGGCAGCTGTTTGAAAATGTGGAATTGAGAGTCATATCTAGTTTTCAGCTAGTCGTGGAACTCTTCCTGGGTACACAATTAAAATTGGCTTAACCTGAAAAACACAGCTTTACTTTTCATTTGGATTCTTTTCTGGGGCTTTTAAATAAAAACATAATTTTTATCAACATGTTTAATTCTGTTTTACATATGATCCCTGAGAAACATCAATCTCACCTACCAAAGGATGAAAGCGTCTGTGTTTCTAACATGAAACATGTCATTCACTTACTACCTTCACTTACCTGCTGAGTCAGTAACAATCTCCAGGGATGAGGCTTTCTTAAAATTCGGGGAAGCTTTGTGGGCATGGAAGGCAAAGAATGAGGATGCCCCACTACAGTCCAAGAGTCACACAGAGAGGGAAAGAGAAGGTCAAGGGCAAGCAAGGCAGAGAACAGAGCCTGAACTTTAATAGCTTGGACCCATTTCTTTGAATCTCAGGGACACCGGGTGTACTCAGCCTTCTGGAAGCTCATATTTACCCTACAGTTTTTAGCCACAAAATTCATAGAGTTCTCACACTGATGTGGAAAATAAATTAAAATTCATGTAGTATATTTGGCAGATTAGACACAAAGATTTTTGAACGAGGTTATATTTATTTACTTTTAAGAAAGGGTCTTACTAAGCAGCCCAGGTTGGCTTCAAACTTGCAATCTCCTGCTTCTGCCTCCTGAGTAGCTGGATTGCAGGCGTGTGCCACCACTCCAGGTTTAAACTTATTTTTAATTACGTTATGCCCTCTGCCAAATATATATTCTTATTTGAAGCCAGTGTCTGCAGTAGATTTATAAAAGGAGGATGGGATCTATTCCAACTCTGGGGATTCTGTAAGAGTCTAGGAAAGCAGCTGGAGGGCATGACTGTTTGTCACAGCCTCATAGAGAATGTCACTGGTGTTCCAAGTGTATAATTCATGTGCGTCATGAGCTCATTTCCCTTAAAACCTGTGACTTTCCCATGAACAATTTGTCGTCATAAAAATAAACTTAATTTGACAACTTCCAGTAAGAATAATAACACTGTTCTGGGCTAGTGTGAGAAACAGTCATGGAGACATTTGTCCCACACTCTGATCTAATAAAGCTTTCATTTAAGATACATATTAAACTGGTAGCTAAAAAAAAATAAGAAGACTATACATAGTAACCAATTTTGAAAATAAAGGACTATCATTTGGGGATTTAAAATTATTAGTACTACATAAGGTTAGATTTTAATCATTCACGCCCCCCCCCCAAATCATCTTCTGATTTTCCAGTTTTGTTTGTATTTGATATATTAAGACATCATGTTACCAAGATACCTGTAGTTAATCAGATGAGTTTATGGGGGAATATATTTTAGTGACAAACATTGAGTTCTATAGAGATTGAGAATAATATGTCAGATCAGTGCAGAGATTAATACTATTTAGCAATTCAACAATATAAATGCCCAGACTTTGTCTTTTACAGAGTTTTAATTTCACAAGGAATTTAAAAATCTCATCTTTCATTTTTGTTTGAGGCAATTAAATTTTGTTTTTTTGAATGGTTTGGATATAGAAAGGTCAGACAGATTCATTGTGATGCCTCTGGTCTCTGGGGTTCACCTGCCCAGCACCATTCACAAGCTGGTTACACTTTTCCTAGCCTTGGGGAAGGTGCTTCAGGTGCCTCCCAAGTATATTCCAGAAGTATTTTTAGACTAGTGAAGGTCTATCTTCAATTTGCAGTTCTATTTCACCCAGTTTCTAGATCTTATCTAGACTTATAAAATTCAAAATAATTAAAAAGTATCACTGAGTTAGTTTTTTTTCAATTTGCTTTTTATATGCATCCTTTTAAATTAAAGATACTAGAAGTAGCCGAACAACACAGTGGTGCATGCCTGTAATCCCCGCAGCTTGGGAGACTGAGGCAAGAGGATCACAAATTCAAAGCCAGCCTCTGCAACTTAATGAGGCCCTAAGCAACTAGTGAGACCCTCTCTCTAAATAAAAAATAAAAAGTGCTGGGGATCTGGCTCAGTGATTAAGCACCCCTGACTTCAATCTCTGGTACCAAAAAACAAAATAAAAATACTAAAAGTACAATGGTGAAGTAGGGAGTGTAGCTCAGTGATAGAGCACTTGCTTAGAATGTGCCAGGTCCTGGGTTCAATCCTCAGAGCATGAGCACGTGCATGTGCGCGTGCACACACACACACACACAAACACACAATGATTCTGACAACTGGGCTCAAAAATCTGAAACATTTGCTTAGAAATTTCCTACCTGCTGCTGCTACTCCTTTTTCTTTTGGAACTTGGGATTGAACCCAGGAATGCTTTGCCACTAAGCTACACCCCCAGCTTTTTTTTTTTTTTAATTGAGACAGGGTCTCACTAAGTGGTCCAGGCCTGTCTCACCTTCCCATGTCACTGGGTTGACAGGTGTGCACCACTGTGCCCGGCCCTAGCTTCTTATTTTAAATACAAACCTTATCCATAACAGAACTTCTAAAGTCACTTATGTTGTTTTTTTCCTGTATATCATAGTCATGTGCCTCTTTTGGTAGTGATTCTGTGACAAATGAATTATTAAATTCATGGCATCAGTTCTTGGTGTTGGTAAATAACAGGATTTAGTGGCCATGATTGTACACCTGTGTGATTCAAATGTGACCTCAGCCTCCAGATGGCATCTGAAGTGTCTGAAGTATCTTTGGAATACAGGTGAGTTGTTTCACATATATTTATGTTACAGATTTTTCATCTTCTGTTTCTTGAGAAGCGCTATCCTAAAGGGCTCTGAGGACCTGGGTCAGTTTGTGCCCGAATGGCTGCAGAATTGTCTTCATCTGGAACAGGGCTCAGAGGGCTAACATCTTCTATTTTGAGAGGACCACAATAATGTCATCCATGTGGTTCTGCCAGCGTTTCAGATGCCACTTCAGAATGTTACCATCCCTGGATGACAGCTGTGGTTACAGCAGAAAGCCTGGCATTC
The DNA here is from genome assembly GCF_021218885.2 of Marmota monax. Taxonomy (NCBI): domain Eukaryota; kingdom Metazoa; phylum Chordata; class Mammalia; order Rodentia; family Sciuridae; genus Marmota; species Marmota monax. Next base: position 3,039,113 of record NW_026695200.1, on the reverse strand, counting down.
CCTCCCACCCCCCCCCCCACACCCCTGGTGCTGGCCATGGAAACCAGGGCCCCTTCAAACTGGGGATGCACTATCACTGAGCTACACCCCGAACTGTGACACATTTTAATAACAGGTAGACCTCCTCAGACTGGAAGGTTCTTCTGGGAAGGTGACTTCGGTGGTGTTTTCTAAACAGGCCAGAAGGGTTCTGGAAACAACAGAAGTTTGAAGTCAAGTTTCCTCAAACTTAAGCAATAAAGAGAATCCTCCAGCGATTGCAAGCTGTGACCTATGTATTCAAGAAAGAAGGAACCAAAGAAAAGGCAGTAAAGAAAATGCTTCTCCCAGCCTCTTCTCTAGAGCCTCTGTAGGGACCTCATCTCCCTGGTGGGCTCTGTGGCTGGGCAGGAACAGATTGGGGAAAATAGGGGACTCTCCTCTGCTTAAGCCTGCCCCTTTCTTCAAAGAAGCAGTTTCTCCAGACTCTCTGACACACTTTCCAATTTTGTTTGGTGTCAGGCTATGTTAGCAGAGTCAGATTTTGGGGGATAGCAGAGATGGAGGGCGTACTCTGATAAATTCCTCTACTTTAAAATTCCCAAGCATTGCTATTTTTGTTGGTGTCAAGTCACCGTTTTTGTATTTACTCCGAATCATTTTCACGTTGAATGTTATAAACTCCACGGAACTTTTACATCTAACGGAGTTCTACCTACTTAGAAATTGTTCTGAACACATCCTCCTCTGTTTCAAACACTTCTCAGTTCTCTTGTGGCTCCTTAGTTCCCAGTTCTCAGTTTAGGAGGGAAGTCCAGAACAATTTCTCTCTTTATTTCCTCTGGTAGTCTGGTGGGACTGTGCTCTCCTCCAGAGGTCCCTGAGGACCGCCTCCAGATGGGGTGGGAGGAGTGGGAAGGGGGCGTAATGGGATGAGGGACTAGATGCAGAAAGGCTGCAGAGCCAAGTTCCTTCCTAGTTCTCACGTCTCCCCCAGCCTGGCTGTCACTCCCACCTCCCAGATCAGTTACTCTAGGGCATTGCTTCCCCAATTCCTCCCTGGGACAATTTGTCAGGATAGAAGGCTTCTGTCTCAGTTTACCTACCCACTATCCCGGGTCTCTTAGCATCTTTAGACAAAGAGAAAACACGTGTCCTTGTCCCCCTTTTAACATCAAAACAACACATGAACATGACCTACAAGTGGCACTAATGTTGTTTGCATTGTTCTCTTGTGTTGCAGTCATGATGAAGGAAGAGAACTGGATGGAGAAGAACAATAAAAAGTATATCATCTGAAAGCTCTCTGGGGGTCGCAGAGCTGGTGCTGCCCAGAATTGTTTGGGCTATGGCATCTTGTGCCATGGTTTGAATGTGCCCTCTTCATAATTCAGGTATTGAAACTTAATGGCTAATGCGATAATAAAAAGAGGTGATTAGGCCAGCAGGGCTTCTGCTCCCTTGCATGAGATCCCAATGCAGGCTCTTCTAAAGTAGACTTCACAGCCTGGTTTGGGAGGTCATGATCCCAGCTTCTCTGAGATTGAGGCAGGAGGACTCCATGTTCAAGGCCAGTCTGGGCAACTTAGCCAGACCTTGTCTTTTTTTCTTTTTTTTTTTTATTGGTTGTTCAAAACATTACAAAGCTCCTGACATATCATATTTCATACATTAGATTCAAGTGGGTTATGAACTCCCATTTTTACCCCAAATACAGATTGCAGAATCACATCAGACCTTGTCTTAAAATAAAAAGTAAAAAGAGCTGAGGATATAGCTCAATGATAGAGTGCTTGGTGGGTTCAATGCCCAGTATTGGAAAGTGCGGGAGGAGAAAAGAAAAAGAGAAAAAGAAGTTTCATGAAGAATTCAGAGTTGAACTTGCTTGCCCTTTTGCCTTCCACCAAGTGGGGGGACATAGGTCCCTCCCCTCTAAAGGACATATATTCAAGGAACCACTTTGGAAGTGAAGATTGTGCCCTCACCAGACAATGAAACCTTCAAGTGCCTTGATCTTGTGTTTCCAGCCTCCAGAACTGTGAGAAAATAGATTTTTATTCCTTATAAATGATTCAGTCTCTGGTATTTTGTTATAGTAGCACAGAGATATTCTCCAACTAAGAAGGAACAGATTAGAAAATCCTGCCAGGTCCACAGAGGGCATCAGGCTCTGCAACCTGCTAGAAGGAAGTTAGGAAATTGTGCTGGAGTGTCTGGAAAACAAGCTCACCTTCACAAGCCTCTGCTTTATGTTGGTATGGAGAATTTGGGGAGTTATTCTGAAGCCAGAATTAGACAGGCAGTCAGTATAGATAGGTAAATCGAGTCAGGTCAGTTCAAGGAGGCCAATTTTGAGTGAGTCTGGGAAGTTGGAGTCTGTCTCCTGAGGGGTTGAAACATTAATTCCTTCCTCTACCCTTATCAAGAACGTGTCCCTGCTCCAACCTGTTGCCAAGGTAACCTGTCCCAGGAATTGCTCCTCCCTACAGGGAGCTATAAGATTGTTAATGTGTCCTTGGCTGCTCCATCCTGCCCTTCCCCCTTCAGCCCACCTGTTTCCCACCTTTGGACCATCCCACCAGCATTCCTAGGCCTAGTCACAAAGGAAGGAGAAAGATTAGGGGAAAAGGCAGCCTAGGACTACAAAAGGAAGCCTAGGACTATAAAAAGGGCAGAACACCTCACTTCTTGGGATACCAGGATACCAGCTATGGCCCCCTTCTCCCTCCCAGGAGAAGTCTATGTTACCTCTTTTTAAATAAACCCTGCTTTATATGCTTGCCTCGGCAAGCTTCTCTAATGTTCAAACTTCAACACGTGGGGAAGCAGGACTTGTCACTGATAACTAGCAGTATTGTTGTAGGGACAGATGAGGCACTGAAGATAGCAGGAAATGGTTTTATTTGGCTGCAGCCAGGTTCAGAGGGCACAGCTTTTGCTGTAATCAATCAATCCCCTGAACCCCGAGTTCAGGTAGTTTCAGAACTTCATACCCAGCATGTAAGGGGAGGGGCTCAGAAGTTCACAGTCTGCAGAAGTTCACATAAAAGCAGCTTTTTCTTTCACTGTTTTGGGCAAGTTAACCCTTCAAGGACAACACCTGAGAAGGGGAGAGCTTCTTCTCCCCTTTCTTTTCTCCCCCTGTCAGCTGTTACTGTGGAGCCCAATTGGTAATTTCTCTTATCTTAGAAATGTAGACACCTCTGTGAAGCCCAGCTCAAGGCCAGAGGTCTTGTTTGCACATTTCTACAAACTACTATACTGGATATGTTTGTGAAAAACTACTAAGGGGGTGTCCAGCACTTGGAGTGCTGGTATCTTCTTGGCCAGGGCAACGTGAAAATAAGAAGTTTATCTACATTGAACTCTTTTGCAGAAACTCTTTTGCTGACAGTCCCAAAATCAGCCATGGTGAAGATTTCTGGAGAAGCCTAGTTAAGACTTTTCTGTGGATAAAGGGGGGTGCCACTACAGTATCAATTCCTTGGATGGGAGTTTTGAGGATTTATGTGTGTCCTGCCTCAGGCCAGCTCTGATGAAGGAGAGAAGAGAGGCCTTGATTGTAAACCATGTCCATTTCCTAAGGGAGGGCTGCTCAAATAATCATCTTAAAAATTATTTATTTGGTGCTGGGGCTGCTGCCCAGTGATAGAGCGCTCGTCTGGCACATGTGAGGCACTGAGTTCGATCCTCAGCACCACATAAAAATAAATAAATAAAATAAAGATATTTTGTCCAACTACAAATATTTATTTTAAAAATTCTGGTAAAGTATACACAAACATAAAATTGTGAATGTGTGGTGCTAGAAATTGAATCCAGGGCCTTGTGCATTATAGACAAGAACTCCACCACTAAGCTATATCCCTAGCCTATTTTACAAATATTTAAATATATATACTGCAGTGGCATTCAGTGTATTCACATTATTGTGCAATCAGTCTCAAAGAGTCTTTTCATCTTGCAAAACTAAAACTATACCCATTAAACATTATCTCCCCATTTCCCACTCTGCAGGCCCTGCAATTATCAGTGTATTTTCTGTCTCTATGAATTTGACTGCTCTAGGCATCTTGAATAGTGGAAGAAAGCAGTATTTGCCCTATTTTGACACTTAGTATCATGTTTATTTCAGTTAGTATACTGTCCTCAAACTTCATCCTTGCTGCAGCATATGTCAAAATTTTTTTTCTTTTCAGCACTAATGGTTTATAATTTAGATATCTAGCTATCTTTTTTTTTTTTTTGTACTGGGGATTGAATGCAGGGTCACTCTATCACTGAGCCACAACCCCAGCCCTATTTAGAGACAGGGTCTCACTGAGTTGTTTAGTACCTTGCCTTTGCAGAGGCTGGCTTTGAACTCATGATCCTGCTGTCTCAGCCTGCTGAGCCACTGGAATTACAGGCATGCGCCACCACACCCTGTCTCTAGTTACCTTTTGATATCTGCAGGGGATTGGTTCCAGGAACCATGCCTATATTTAAATCTTTGAATGTTCAAGTTCATTCCATAAAATGGAATAGTATTCACATATAATCTATGCCTATCTTCTGATATATCTTAAATCATCTCTAAATGACTTATAATATCTAATACAATGGAAATGATATGCAAATAGTTGTGAGATTCTATTATTTAGAAAATAACAAAAAAAGCCACCTCAAAAAGCCCAATGGGGGGGGGGCTGGGCGCTGGGGTTGTGGCTCAGCTGTAGAGTGTTTGCCTACTACGTGTAAGGCCCTGGGTTCGATCCTCAGCACCACATATATATAAATAAATAAAGGTATTGTGTTCAACTATTACTAAAAAATAAATATTAAAAAAAGCCCAATTGTGGGGCTGGGATTATGGCTCAGCAGTTGAGTGCTTGCCTCTCATGTGTAAGACCCTGTGTGAGACCCTGGGTTCGATCCTCAGCACCACATAAAAATAAATTAAAAAAATAAAGATATTGTGTTCATGCATAACTAAAAAAAATATATGTAAAAAAAAAGCCTAATTGCTCAGCAGCTTGGGAGGGTGAGGCAGGAGGATTGCAAGTTCCAAGCCAGTTGTAGCAACTTAGTGAGACACTGTCTCTAAATAAAAAAAGTAAAATTTGGGATGGGGATGTTGCTCAGTGGTTAAATGTGCCTGGGTTCTATCCCTGGTACAAAAAAAAAAAAAAAAAAAAAGAAAGAAATGCCCAGTTGCAGCCTCCTTAAGACAATTATTAACAAAACTGTGGATGGGGAACATGTGATTAGCAAGTGTAGCAGAACTGGGGTGAGTGTTTGTAAAGCTTTTAAAAGTCTAAATTGTTTTTTGGATAAAATGTGGGTAGAGGGCCCAGAGACTTGAATCTCTGGCATCCCAAAAGAGGGCCTTCCAGGTCACCAATGATAGGCCTGTTCTACCCCAGTTCTTCCCTAACTCAGTTTGTACACCTCAAACCTAACTCAGTGGAGTTAAGTTAACTTTACCAGGCTCCCTAGGCTTTGACAGCTGAGCAGAAGCTGAAACTGGGCTTCTTGCAGGGGCTGTCACTTGCTGGTTGTCATAGATTTGGCGATTCCCCTTTAAATACAGTGCTGTGTGGTTACATTAAATTCCAGGTGCTTCACGTTATATTTCTATCCAAATTGCCTGCCCAGGGAATGTGACCTGGTCCTTGGTTTGTATTTCCTGGGCTGTAACATCCAAGTGCATTTTTTAAAAATATAGATAGGTAGAAATGGTTAAAGCATTCAACTTCTTTTTGTCTGATGAACAAACCTTTCCTATTGCATGTTCTAGACCCTTGCTACACAAAGCAGGCCAGCACCAGCCTCATCAGCACCACTCAGAAATGAAGGTCATAAGGGTCAGGAAGGGTCCAGGGGAGTGAGGATAGTGGGAGTGTAGATAATGGGTGCAAAAAGAGTTGAAGGGTAAATTAGTTCTAATGTTCAGTGGTATAATAGGGGACTATAGTTGCAACAATTAATTATACATTTCCAAATAATCTGAGGAGAAGAGTTCGAAGGTTGTCCACATAGAAATGATGATATTTGATGAGATGCAAATGCTAATTACCTTAATATTATCATTACATATTGTCTACATGTATTGAATTATAATTCTATACCCTAAAAGAAACAACAAATATTATGTCAATATAAAAATGAGAGAAAAAATAAAGCTTTCCATCAGGCTCTGAAAAAGAATCTGCATTTTTAATATATTATTTAATATATTTAATATATTATATTTATTTAATATATTTTTAAATATTTTTTTAGTTGTAGGTGGACACAATACTTTTATTTTATTTTTATGTGGTGCTGAGGATCAAACCCAGCAGCTCAAGTATGCTAGGCGAGCACTCTGCCACTGAGCCACAATCCCAGCTCCCAGAATCTGCATTTTTATCCTCTCCTGCCAGGAGTATTTTATGGTCACATGGTAAGGACTGAAACCCCAGGGTGAGGACACCATTCCAAATACCTTATGAGAGTAATATACTGACTCCTCATAGGGATAAGCCTGTCTTAGCCTCAGGTACAAAGGGAGCTCCAAGAAGCAAGACCTATGGGCCTGTGTGGACCTAGTCCCCATTCCCAGCTGGATCCAGAACATGGGACCTTCATATTATGCTCCAGGACCTGCCCTTTGGTGTGACAATACCCTGATTCATTAAGGATCTGATAGGTTTCGAAATGCTATTTGTGGAAGGTGTTTAGTAAGTGGAATTATCACAATTCCTACCAGTAAATGATGATAATAGTGACAATATTTACTCTAAGTTTTTGGTTTTCCAACTCTTTGCATCTTTGTGCCCTACTCACAGTTTCTGACTTAGTTTTGATGTCATTTTGTAGCTTTTGGATAGAGCAGTGATTTCTCTATACTCTAGGCATACCACTCTTTCCCCAAGTTTCCAGGGTAAATAATACGAAATTTTCTTTCTTTTGGTACCAGGAATTAAACACAGGGTTGTTTAACCATGGAACCACATCTCCAGGCCCACCCCCCTTTTTGATATTTTATTAGAGACAGGGTCTCACTGAATTGCTTAGGACCTCAGCTAAATTGCTGAGTCTGGCTTTGAACTCGAGATCCTCCTGCCTCAGCCTCCTGAGCTTCTGGGATTACAGGCATGTGCCATTGTGCCCAGCTAATAATACCAAACTGAAAGGCCCACTCCTTACTTTCCTCTTGCAGTGTAACCTGGAATTCACTTAATCAAGACCATTCTGAGGGTGAGACTATAGTTATAGAAAGAGCTAAAAAATTGCTTTACTCTTCTTACACTCAAGTTCATGTCTTCTTAACTTTTCCAAAGAGCAGTAGGAGGTGTCGTTAGTTATATTTGTATCAGGGGTGGTTGGAGAAGTTTATTTCCCTTGTTAGAGAAACTAGATTTGAAATCTATTTCTCAAGGTGTTTCTTTACATTGGATATACAGAATTTGGAAGGATCCCAAAATTTATTCTTCCAGATGTGGGCATGGTTCATTTGTGCTTCTGGAATCAATTTTGACCCAAACAACATTAAAAAAGAATGAAAGAAAAGGAATAAACTAGAAAACATCAGAATATGTCATGCATTAATTTTGCTAGGGCTGTCAAAACAAAATACCACAGACTAGAACACTTAAATAACAGAAATTTACTATCTCCTGGTTCTGGAGGCTGGAAGTCTAGCATCAAGGTGTCAGTGGGGGATGATTTCTCCTGAGGCAGCTCTCTTTGGCTTGCAGATGGATGTCATCTCCCTGTGTCTTGATATGGCCTTTCTTCTATGTGCATCTGTGTCCTAACCTCCTCTTCTTATAAGGACACCAGTTGGATTGAAGACCATTGGTATGACTTCATTTTAACATACCTCTTTAAAGAGCCAATTTCCAAATAAAAGCACATTCTAAAGTACTGGGAATTAGAACTTCAACATATGAATTTGGGGTAGGGGATACATTTCAGCCCATAACATGTCATTTTATGTAATTGTGCAAAACTTTATCTTCAAATACAGCTTATTTTCAGTCTCATTTTTTATTGTTTTGGTTAGTTGAGATGGCTCAAAACAACTAAAAGAAAAGTTCCAGAAAAAAAGTGATTTCTAAGTCTTAAATTACATGATATTCTGAGTATCATGATGAAGTCTTGTGCGGTTTTTCTCTTTTCCATCTCAGTTGTGAATCATCTTTGTCAAATGAATCCATGCTATATATACTACCCATCCTTCAGTCAACTAGTAACTGTCTCAGTTATCAATTATCATAGGAAGAGGACGTGTAAGCACAATAAGATATTTTGAAGGGAGTGGATATTGGGTTGCAGAGTAAAGTATATTTCCAATTGGGTACATCTTGGTAAAAATGTTTGAAAAATATGGAGGTTTGATTTGATGATAGATGCCATGTTTGAGCTCTTTCTCTTTGGGATGGGGTGAAATTGAAAGATCTGGAAGTTAGTTGGGAAGACAAGATGAACTATTCTTACACTTCTAATATTTTTGTTTATTCTTAGGTTTTTGAATACCATCCAGGTTGTTGGTAGGTTACTCATGGTTGTAGGACTAAGGTTCCATTTCCTGCTGGTTATAGGCTGGGATGCTCTCAGCTCCTACAGGTTGTTCTTAGGTTTTCGATACATGAACCCTCCATGTAAACAACTCAGAACCTCTTTCTCCTGAAACCCATCCTTCCCCCAAACTTTCTGCTACCAGCTGGAGAAAACTGTCTTCTTTTTAAAGTGGGTGATTAGACTAAGCCCACTCAGGTAATCTCCCTTTGGATGAGCTCAAAGTAATCTAATTTAGTAATCTTGATTACCTTTTGCCAGGTAAAGTAACCTAGTCCTGGGTGTGATATTTTATCATGTTTACTGTTCCAGAGACTAGAGTAGGATGTACTATTTCAGTCAGCTTTTTTGTCACTGTGACCAAAAGAACAATTTTAGAGGAGGAAAAGTTTATTTGGTGCTTAAAGTTTCAGAGGACTCAGTCTATAGATGGCTGACTCTATTTCTGGATCATCATGGTGGAAGAGTGTGGAGGAGGAAAGCAACCCAGGACAGGATAATCAAGAACAGGGGGCAGGGGCTGGGGATGTGGCTCAAGCGGTAGCGCGCTCGCCTGGCATGCGTGCGGCCCGGGTTCCACCCTCAGCACCACATACAAACAAAGATGTTGTGTCTGCCGAAAACTAAAAAATAAACATTAAAAAATTCTCTCTCTCTCTCCCCCTCCCTCTCCTCTCTCTTTAAAAAAAAAAAAAGAACAGGGGGCAGGAGCAGTGCTCTGATAGGAGGGACAAAATATAAACTCCAAAAGAATGCCCCCAGTGACCCACCTCCTTTAGCCACTCCCTACCTGCCTGTGGTTACCACCCAGTTAATCCCTATCAGGGGATTAGTACACTGATTAAGCTAAGGCTTTCATAAACCAATTGTTTTACCTCTAAATTTTCTTGCATTGTTTCACATATGAGTTTTGGGGGGACACCTTATATCTAAACCATAACAAGTACTGAGCCATTTTGGATTTTACGCATACAGGCCCAGACCTTATAACCTTATAAGGTGACCATGAACTTGCACTTGGTCAGTAGAGCTGCAAAATATTTTTATCCAACAGAGAAGATCCCACTAAATGCTTCAATATTTCTGTTTTGTCTTTTTTTTTTTTTTTAATTATTTTGCCCTTCTTAGGGCATTAACTTGGTTTGTATCTTCTTGAGAAACTTATTTCAGAGGCATTTCCCTTAGTTTTTCCTGATGGATGCCCTATACCTCAATTCTATGAACTCTCTTTGAACAGGCTTTGCTTTCCTGCTAGACTCCTCACTGGTGATTTAAATAAAGCATCCATTCTATATTTGTATGGAGTCCTGTGTTTGCTTTTTGATCAGGATGGTTCAGTTTTCCATGAGGCCAGTCTTTGCAGCTTCTGAGACTTTCTGGTCCCTCTTTTCCTTACCAGAAACTCATTACCCTCTGAGATCACCTGTGGCTCTGCCTATTGAACAAAATAGTATGAAAATTCACCTTGTGCTTCACTATCTATCATTATAAGCTTGCATGGCGACTGGCATCTTAATAAGGAACTTAGTGGGAAGCATTCTGTGTAGATATTTTGGATCAAGAGATGTTAGAAAAGTTGAAAGATATTATACAGCTGTGATTTTAATTTTTTACTTCTGGGCTGGGTCAGCAGTCAGAGAGGGTAGGGCTGGGCACTGGCTTGAACTTACCAACTGTGGAAAGATACAGCCACAGACAATTTGCTAGAACTCTCTGAGGTCAAGCTATCTTTATTTATTTCAAGCCTAGTAGGCCTGACTTCATAAGTGTCTGGTTTATGCAGTAATGTGAAGCCTAGTACTCAGAGGGTCTCTGCTGGGTTTAATGGCCTCCTTTTGCCATCTTGAAAATCTTAATAAATTTTGAACAAGAATCTTTTTATTTTCATTTAGTACTGGGCCATGAAGACCTTATGGGCAGGCATGCCTGTTGGCTATTTCTTGCAAGTATTTCTGTGGTTTAAGGAGATTTTTGCCATGTGGTGATAGGTACGACTTGGGACTGTGCAATCCTGCAATCTGCAGGGTCTGACTCCCTTTTGCTTTGTCCTACCCAGAATATGAATCATCCTTTTGTTCAGTATCCACACTGTATATCCACACTATTAGTCACTTAATAGACATTTTTATTTTCACATTGCTTGTCTATTGCAGATCTTGGTTTCAAATAGCTCCTATTTTACTAATAATGGCCCCTAATCGTAAGAGTGGTGATGCTGGCAATTCAGAAATGCAAAGAGATGTCATAAATTGCTTCCTTTAAGTGGCAATGTGAAAGGTTTTGACTTCATAAAGAAAAAAAAAATTGAAAAAGATGTTTCCTGAGTTTGCTAGGATGTGTGGTAAGAATGATTCCTCTATTAGTAAAATTATGAGGAAGAAAAAAATAGGTTCATGCTGGTTTTTCTGTCACACATCAAACTGCAAAAGTTGACACCACAACATATGAAAAGTGCTTAGTTTAGATGAAAAAAATATTAAAATTTTAATTTAAATTAATATTAAATTAAATATTAATCAGATTAATATTTAATTTAAATATTAAATGCATGTACAGGATAACCCATGACATATAGGGTAGAGGCTATCTGTTGTTTTAGGCATGTATTGCCTTAGATAAGGGTAGACTACTTTATCTGTTCATATTAAGAGAAAACACATTAAAATTATTTATTAATTAAAAAAATAAACTTCCTAAACATAGGCAAATAGCCATAATTTTTTTCTTGTAATATTGTAACTTCTGGCTTTTGCATTCTGGAAAGGTCAAAACAATGACTTAACTTTCTGAACTTTCCTTCTCCTCTTTCAGTATTTGGAGCAAATATTTACCCAATGGGTAAAGCCAAAGTCCTCCTTCCCTCTCTTCATCTCTCCCCTTTTTGAATCACAACAGTAAGTTTCTAACTAGAATTTGCATCTTTTGGTGTCCATTTCTCCATCATAGCAAAAAGCCCGACAGCAGTAATGATATTGAAACAGCTTCTTTGTTTATTTTAATTCATCTCAGCTAGTATTTACTAAGCATTTACCACATGTAGGTTTATAATGATGCAATCCTTCTCCTCCCTCACAAAGTTACATCCTCCTGGGAGGATGCAATAAGCACATAGATAATAATAATAATAATGCAAAATGGAAATTAAATGAAGCCACAGGTTTTTGAGATAGTGAAAAAAAGGAGGTCATGCATGAAGGAGGTGATGCTGAAGGCAGGTCTCTGAAGGCAGACAAGTACCAGGAGAGGACTCCTCCAGGCAGAAGCCACAGGGTAATGGTATGCAAGAAGGAAGCCCATAATTTTGGGTGAGGCTGGAACACAGGGTTGGTGCAGAATTGGTGGGAACCATTGATGGTTGAGGTCATACTGAGGAGTGTCTTGAAGGCCAAGGTAAGGTGGACAGACTGTGTTGTGCCCCACCTGAGATCCACGGAAAGCTGTTAAGTTGTAGAATGAAATAACTGGAGCAGAGTTTTAGGAAGGTCGCAATATATTCAATAGTTTAGCTCACAAATAAGGGAAAGATTGGTAAAGCGAGACATAAGGGAAGTTTATGGGGGCCTAGCTGGGGACAGTGATTTGGCAATGCACAGGAAGGAGCCAATTTGAGAACTCCAGGAGACATCTCTATCTCTGTATCATCTATCAAGGGAAAGAGGAAAGAAGATTGAATAGGAAGATGTTGCCTAAGTATGGAAGAATGGTGATAGAATTATCATCAATGGAGAAGCTGATGGAAAGAGCAGATTTTGGCACCACAGTAAGACAAATAAAAACAACAGTTCTAATAACCATAGCTAGCAAGGCAATTTCAGGGTCAGTGACCGCCTACAGAGCAAAGGTGTTCCAATAGAAATCTTCAGTTTATACCTGTCTCTCCCGGTTCTTAATGAAGAACCCCCAACAAAGCTAACCCCCGCTTTCAGATGGAACTTATCATCTTTTTTTTTTTTAATATTTATTTTTTTTTAGTTTTCGGCGGACACAACGTCTTTGTTTGTATGTGGTGCTGAGGATCGAACCCGGGCCGCACACATGCCAGGTGAGCACGCTACCGCTTGAGCCACATCCCCAGCCCTCATCTTTTTTTTTTTTTTTTTAATTTATTTTTTAGTTGTAGTTGGACACAATATTTTTGTTTATTTATTTTTATGTGATGCTAAGGATGGAACCCAGGGCTTCACAAGTGTAGGCAAGCACTCTACTGCTGCGCCACAACCCCAGCCCTAGAACTTATCATCTTTACCCCCTAAATCCATCTTTTCTTCAACATGACCCACAATTCACTTTGTCTCATAGCTGGAATTTGAGGGTATGCCCTATACGTTCACTTTCATCAGTACCAGACCTTTTTGGGGTCGTAGCTGTCTTCCACCCTGACACAGACTCTTCTAGAATAGTTGCTACAGACCTCTGTTCAGTCTTTGCCTCAGTATCAGGCAAATATTACTTTGTGTTAAAGAAAAAACTCAAATGACTCTTGTCTAGAACAGTGATCTTCACCTGGGTTCTGTTTGCTACCTACAGGACACTTAGTAATGTCTGCACATACTAGTGTTTGAGTGCTACTGGCATCTTATAAGTGGAACCCAACAATGCTGCTAAAGATCCTACGAGGCACAGGATAGCCCCTTATAAAAACCACATTGCCGGGCTGGGGATGTGGCTCAAGCCGTAGCACGCTCGCCTGGCATGCGTGCGTCCCGGGTTCGATCCTCAGCACCACATACAAACAAAGATGTTGTGTCCGCCAAGAACTAAAAAATAAATATTAAAATTCTCTCTCTCTCCTCTTAAAATTCTCTCTCTCTCCTCTCTTTCTCTCTCTCTCTCTCTCCTCTCTAAAAATAAAATAAAGATATTAAAAAATTTGGAATAGAGTGTAAAGTGAGGAGGTAATTAAAAAAAAAAAAAGAAAAACCACATTGCCCAAATGTCAATAGTGCCAAGGTTGAGTTTCCCTAGCCTAGAATAAAGTCCATGTGGTGCCCAAGGCCCTCCTCCACAAACTGGCCAGCACTTGGAATTGACTTCTTGTACTTTTGGCTTTGCTTCTTATGTCCAGCAGCATGGATCTGCTCAGGAATCATTAGTGGTGCCTTCTGGGTGTCTCATGTCTTTTCTCGGCCAGGTTTTTTCCTTGAGTTGTCCTCTCCCCCTTTCTTGCATTTTTTCGCACAAATAAAGTTTGCTTCATTGTTTGGGATTCATTCTCCTGCATTAATTGTTCCCTGTTACACAGGTCTCCCTGTCTCCCGTGCTAGGCTTGGGGTCCTCTCTAAACTCTCATAATACACTTTGTGGGAGCAAAAGCACCTCTTGTCCCCTGCTAGAGGTTCAATATTTGAGTCCAAAAAATAAAGTTACAGTAGACAGATAAAAGGCATACACATTTATTCTGTGCACGAAGATACCATAGCAAGAGAGTCCAGTCACCCAGTGGGATTTATCCGACTACATACCCTTCTTTACAGGGGAGAGGGAAGTCAAGGCTGTGGGCAGTTTTAGAGGAAGAGTAAATGACTTTTAGGGGAAATGGATGTTTCTAAGAACAGACAATAACCTCAGAAAAGAGTTTGTTTGGGCTCTAGGTATGATGTCAAGTTTCCTTCAAATTAATCCTCTAGAGGATCCTGGATTCAGGTAGATAGGGGGACTTTAGAGGAAGCCCCTTCCTGCACTTCAGGAAAGAGGACTGAGAGACAGGGATCAGGAGAAGGTCAGAGAGATCTTGGTTATGATTGCTTTTATTTCCATTTTAATGTTTTTATTTTTATTAGTGCATTATAGTTACATATATAATAGTGGGGTTCATTTTGATGAGACTGTTTTTCAATTGAAGGCACTTAGCATGCAAAGCATTATTACACTTTGGGGTATTGCTTTCTGAGTCCCAGCACACACACACACACACACACATATTTGCTATTTATGTAACTGTTCTCTAATTAAACTGTGAAGTTGTTTGGGATAGGGGTATGCCTTTTACAAACCCTACATGTGTCCCTTACACCAGGTATCCAGTAAGCATTCTGGACTACAGATTAGTTTATTTCTGGTGAACAATGAGTGAGTGAATATATGAATGAATGGATGAAGTGAATGGAATCCCATATTTCAGCATCTACATCTAGAACATGTCCCACTTTATGGTATTGAAGCCCTGCCAGTGGACAACTGAGGTTAAATAAGGAAACAGCAGCAACTTAAATTGGAAACTAGCACTTTATTTATTATGAAAATATATGAGGCTTGCCCAGCTGGAGGACACTTAGTTGAATATTATCATACTTTATCAAATTGCCAATCACATGGAAACCGTTCAGAGGAAAAAAGTACACATGAAATGAAATGTGATCAGATTGGAAATGTCAAGTGACTATCACATATCATTATAAATTAGGCATGGGAGAGAACATGTGGGCAGACTCAACCCAGCCCCGGAATCCAGAAGCCCTTTGGCATCAATTTTGATTGTTTCAGAGATAAAATAAGCAAGAACCAGGTTAAAATATACTTGAGTTCTAGGGTATAGGCTCAGCTTTGCCAGTAATCAGTGATGTTGTCTTGCACAAAGCTCTTAACCCCTACCCTTCATTGTCTTCATCTGCAAATTAAGTCTTCATTATAGCTAGGGCTAATACTGTTTTTATTTGATTTGATTAAATTCAGTAATTCTTATTAAGGGCATTGATTTTTATACATATGTCTACTTATGAAAAGGGCTTCGTATGCTTACCAATTTCTCTTAGGTATCGCTACTGATAGTGAGGGTGTTTGATTTAATTGACAAGCATAAGTCAATGGAATATCACAAAAAGAAGATCAAGTTGCTGTAATGGGGTTGCTGATGAGGGTATTCATACTTCAAATGTCCGTGAATAAAATCCATCTGATTTGCAAAGGGAGAAATCAGCTGTATCTGTATATATGGGAGCTGGATGAACACACAAATCAAGAAAGTTCGGCAAACTTCTCATCAGTTAGGAGAGACTTTAATGGTTGTGGTTAGTTTTTATTTTATCTCTGGAATGGTCACAGTTGATACATACCTGGAAAGAGCCACAAGTAATAGTGGAGTCTGAGGGCTTCTGAACTCCAGTTTGAGTATGGCTGCATGTTCTTTCTCATGCGGGACCCAGAAAAAACAACACGACCACATGTGAGATGCTCAGTGAAAAATAAAATCTGGACATGGATAAATTTGGAGGAACCTGCATACTATAATTTCTATTTTCTTCTTGCAGTTTCCCAATATTGACTAATATGTTAAAGATCCTGAGAATCTCTTCAACAAAAGGATCTGTTAAGGTATTTACAAAGTAGTTAATTTAAATCAGGCCTTATGCAATCCATAAGTTAAGTTCAACTCAAATTGGTGAACTCTTTGTCACCTCTATTTGATGATATAAGTGCAGAAATTGAGGGCACATATTTAGAAATTTTTATAGAAACTTGAGATTGTTCCATTATCCATGTATCATCATGGAGTTCATCTCAATAAACAGGTATGGACAGTTCAGGTATTGTCTGACTCATGGTGAGTTACTTATGGTGTATGCTATGAACTAGTTAAGTGCAAGTTAAGTGCACAGGGGCCTTGTTAAAATGTGTGATCTTTAAGAATGGTTAGTCAACTACAGTACAGACTTAAGATCTGAGATGGAGTATTTCCCACAAGGTCTCAATTTTACAATAACTTTAATTTTATTTATTATTAAATCATTATTATTATATTTTTGCTTGCTGGAATTGAACCCAGGATCTCACACATACTAGGCAAGTGCTATACCCCTGAGCTACATCCCCAATTCAATAATTTAAATTTTAAAGCAAGCTCATCTTAATAATATTAGCTAATAAATGAAAACTTGCATTATTTCTTATTAGTCCTAATTTGCTGATAGTGAAACAAGTTTTATTGTATCAAACTTCCCCCCTCCCCCCCAAAAAAATACCAAGCAGCAATACTGAAAGTAATTCTGGAGAAATGAAGACCAGAGGAGTTTGCCTCATTTTACTCAGGGGAATACTATTATTCATGTACTGATTTTTTTTAAATATATATTTTTTTAGGTGTAGTTGTACACAATGCCTTTTATTTATTTATTTCTATGTGGTGCTGAGGATCGAACCCAGGCCTCACACGTGCTAGGCGAGCGCTCTACTGCTGAGCTACAACCCCAGCCCCCTGAATTTGATTTTATAATAGAATTATATGTCAGTGCAGGTTTTATTTAAAGAAAAGAAAAAAAAATAGACCTGTACTTTTATATTCTGCACAAAATGAGATCTTTAAAGCACTTTGAGCCCCACTCCATTCTTTCCCCAGATCTTACCAAGTGATAGTTCGGGCACACTGGCCCTGACCTTGAGCATCTTTCCCTCCAGGTTCACAATGGGAAGAACACAGTATAGTTCAGGGCTGTCAGATTTCAGGTCCATGCTATATATCCAAGGGATGCCCAACAGTTTTAAGGTATTATTGGTGAGGATATATAACAATAAGTGAAAGCAAGAATGACAAATTTAAAATTATTTCTGTCATATATTTCTTTTTTTTTTGGAGAGAGAGAGAGAGAATTTTTAATATTTATTGTTTTAGTTTTTGGCGGACACAACATCTTTTATTTTATTTGTATGTGGTGCTGAGGATCCAACCCAGCACCACGCGCATGCCAGGCGAGTGCGATACCGCTTGAGCCACATCCCCAGCCCTGTCATATATTTCTTAAAGCCAAGACTCACCAGGGCAAATGCCAAATACCAACTTTGTAGTTGTGAATAAATGTTTGTAGAAATAGGAATGATGTTATCCTTTACCTGAGATTTCCAAGGGAACCGTGCAGGAAATACAGAGAGGAGAACATGTTGCTCTTTAAGAAAGAAAATTTCGGCTTGCCATCACTTTCATCTGTTTTCGTGGTGGTATTCATTTGGATGTCCCAGATAACACTGGAGGAGGGCATGGTTTTTTTTGTTTTTCTTTTGTTTTGGTACAGAGGATTGAAACCAGGGTCTCACACATGCTAGGCAAGTGCTTCACCACTGAGCTACATCCCCAGCCCAGCATGGGCTACTTCTCTTTATCAAAAGGCCTCATGAGTTCAATTGCATTATTCAGTTGGATTTGGTGTGCTGTGTGTGTTTTCATATGCTTTTAATGTATGGATATCGTTCTCTCCTATTAGATAACAATTTCTGTGGACAGGGGTGATGTCTTCTTGTTTTCTGCTTGAAGACTTTCAGTGGTTGGTATGTATTTATGATACTCCTGTTTTCTTCAGTGGTATATTCTGGATAATAGTGATGTCTGTCTTGAAAAGGTGGGTGGATTTAAATAAGAATATGGAAGAGAGTATATACAAGCCTTTGAGTTTGGCTTGGAAGTTTTCTGCAACAAATTTTCATTTTGAAGAAAAGAAATGAGGGCAAGAGGTTGTGGACCTGGATGTGAAGCTCCCGCTGTGTGAGACTGCTAGCACTGTGAGCTCCAGCCAGGCTATGACTTGGCAGAGGGCACAGAGCAAGTGCAACTGAGGAGTCATGTTGTCTCTAACCTACAAGTGCCAGCTTGCTGTGTGCCATGCATTCAGCCCAGCTGTGCCCCTGTGTTCCCTGAATAGACTGAGCTCCTTTTCCTGGGTGCTCTTCACTTCCCTGTGTGGTGACAGCTATGGACAACCTATTGTGTACAATTCAGGTGAAGACTCCAGATGAAGGCTAATGTAGATGAAAGTGGGCTCATGTTAGGTGTTTCTTGCTGTTTAGTACATTTACTAGGGAGTGTCAGATTTAGCAGTAAAAATAGGATGAACCTTTAAATTTGAATTTCAGAGAGACAGTAAATAGTGTTTTAATATAATGTCCCAAATGTTGTGATTGTAACTGGGTATTCTCCATTTTATCTGGGAATCTAGATTGACTGATATTTCAATATAATTTATAGCACAAAATCAGATAATTAAAAGGGACCTTTAACATGTGCTCACTGAGTTACTTTGGTCAAAACATATCTGGATGTTTGACTAGAGTAGATTAGATATTATCTCTGTTAAAGAACTTATTTGCTTCAAGGAAATTATAACAACTATCTATCCTAAGTTTGTTCTTGGGCTCTCTTTATGTTTATGTGCTATCTTGTGTATGTGTGCATATGTATATGTGTATGTGTGCATACATGTGTGCCTGATGCGAACATATGCATGTATGTAATGTACACATGGGTGAATGTGTGTGTATGCACATGGTGGTTCAAGTTTATGTGTGTGCATGTATATGTATCCATGTGTGTGCAAGCACATGGATGTGCATGTTTATGTGTATGTGTTTAGCTGGCAGAAAGAAAAAGCATCTGTGTTTTCATCCTGCTGTAGAAGAAAGAGATGTATGCTATGGACCTGGATTAGGCCCTGTGTCAGATTTATCTTCTGTCATTTGTGAGCACTAGAATTACTGGTGAGTCATAGAATCTGACAGAATAGGACACTTTGTAACAGCCTTAGAGAATAAAAGATGATCTCAACAAAGACCTATTTATTCCAAACTCTCTAGCAAGATCTCTTAAAAAAATGAAAGGTAGGATGACAAAAATATGCCAAATGATATGCTTTAAGACAGGAGTATCATGGTTTTTGCACCTTAGCATATAATTTACCGAACTGAGATGTCAGTCATTATAAATTCATATGATCCCTTTTTATTTTGAGATGCACAAAACTTCAAAAACGAGAAATGAAGGCAGCATTCATGAACAACAAATGCCAGGAGTCTGTTTATAAAGAATTTTTTTTTTATGTATAAGTGTGGCCACTAGCAAAATTTATAGAAGGTTATCCCCATATATAGAGAAAAAAATGTATATTTCGACCTTCAAAAGAGAAAAAGGCACTTCATGGCCTTATCCAATTTCATGACAGACAGCTATGGAAATTATGCAACTTGCTCTCAAGAACAACAGGATGGTTTCATTTTCTTTTGCTTGGTTTAGTTCAAAGATTAAGATGCAGCTGAATGGAAATAACTTTCTCATTACACCTTGTTCTAATTTTTATCTATGTAGATTTCCCCCCAAAGAATAAAGAAGAAAGTTATAAATATTGGCCTGAGACCATGGATTCCCCTATTATTTCTGCACCTTTTGGCTCAGTGCAAAGGTGGTTTCTTTCTTCTCCCTCCTCTGGTTAAGTTTGATTTAAAATAAAGAGAGAATCTTTCTTTCAATTTAGAGGTATGGTTTTTGCTTTGAATTTCAGGGAAGACGGTTCCTTATTCTCCCTCCACAGTTTGGCCTCAAGAGTTGCTTCTTCCACTGGAAGAATTAGTGAACCTGCAGCAGTGCAGCCTCCAGCTGACATCCTAGACCTCCTTTTCTGAGCTGCATTCCATTCTTTAAATGCCAGCATGCTTGAAACTAAGAGGGTGCATGGGTATTCCCTAATGCTTTTTTTTCAGTATTTAATAATCTTTATAAATATTTACTCAAGGCCAGTCATTCTGTTAAGTTCTGGGTTATTACAGAGGAAAAAATGAAGCATTAGTCCTACCCTTATATAATTTATAATCATGCAGAGATGACCATCGACTCAATAGCCATGCAAACAAAAGCACTTTGCTCCTTGGGAGGTGAAGCAGATGCTAGGAAGGTCAGGAACAGCTTCCTCCAGGAACATGTAACTCATTTGAGGTGTGAGGGAAGGTAATTTTTGGCTTGGCAAAGGCAGGAGATGGGGCAGGAGGACTTTCTAGGAAGTTGTTTCACAGTGTTTGAAAAAGCCACGCAGAAGGAGAGAATAGGATATTGCTCAGGAATTGAAAGTCAGCATAGCCAGAATCAAGACTGAGGAGAGCATGGGAGGCTTCAGCTGTTGGCTGGGGCATATCACATCAGTTTTAGGGCTATGTAGAATATTTTGATATAGTAGGTTTGTATTTGAGAACATCACATTAGGTGGATAACTCTACCTTCCTGGTTATTTGCTCGTCTTGGTCAAATGCAATACCAGAACAGAGAGCCTGACATGATATTTCTATGTGTGGCCGTAGACCAACCTTCATACCCACTGGAGTGGAGTCAGTGTAGGCACAGGGAACATAAATATATTTCCAATGAGCAGTGGTGACGATTTCACTACTTTACAACATCTTTCTTTTCCCATATAGACATTACATCATCAATTGTCTCTGGCTTACATTGTTTCTAAGAAGTGTCACCGATAATTATTACTGTTTTTCCTCTGTAGGTGGTATGCATTTAAATTCTTCTGACTTTTTTTTCCCTCTGATATTGAGGCTTGAAACCATGGGTGCTGTACTAGTGAGCTACATCCCTTTTTTATTTTGAAGACAGGGCCTCACTAAATTTCCCAGCTGGTCTCAAACTTGTAATCTTCCTGCCTTAGCTTCTCAAGTTGCTTGGATTACAGGTGTCTACCAACACATCTGACAACTTCTCTTAACTTTTAAGCTTTGGTTATTATCTGATTTTCTTTGTGTTTATCTTACTTAGAGTTTTTTTGGTTGTTTTTGTTGAGATTTTTGGATCTAGTAAATGAAAATTTTTATCAAAATTTTAAGAAATCTGACCATTATTTCTTTAAATATTTTCCATGGCACAATTTCTTCTTACCTTTTGGGACTCTAACTATACATATTTTGGAATTTTTCTTTTCTTTCTTCTTTTTTTATTACTGTGTATTGAATCCAGGGGTGCTCTGTCGTTTTTATTTTATTATTATTTATTTATTTATTTTATTTTGAGACAGGGTCTTGCTAGGTTGCTGAGACTTGTCCTGAACTTGTGATCCTCCTGCTTCAGTCTTCCAAATTGCTGGGATTGCATACCTGGGCCACTATGTCCAGCTTGGCCATTTTGATTTGATTTACCATCCACTTGGAATTTTAGTTTCCTCACCTCTAAAATAAGGAATTGATAAGATTACAAATGTTTCTACCAATTCTAACATCTAATAGGATATAAGAACATTGGATATGTTTACCTTTATGAAGAAGGTAATTGAAGTTGAAAGAAACACATATTATGTTTTATCTTGGAGACTGGAGATATAAGCAGATATAACTGTAGAATTGCTTCTTCCTGGTGTGTGTGTGTGTATGTGTGTGTGTGTGTGTGTGTTTTGAGAAGAATAAGAAGGGAGTCAAGTGGGATTGTGGAATCATTTTTTTCTACATTTTTTTATTGGTGCATTGTTGTTGTTCATAATGGTGGGATTTGTTGTTAACTTATTTATACATGCACACAATACGACAATATAGTTTGGGCAATGTAGTTCCTCAGCATTTCCCCTTTCCCTCTCCTCATCTCTTCACCTGGTTCTTTTCCTCTACTCTACTGAGCCACCTCCTCTTTCTCCTCTGGCTTTCACATATGACAGAAAACATATGACTCTTGACTTTCTGAATTTGGCTTATTTCACTCAACATAATGTTCTCAAGCTTCATACATGTTCCTGCAAATGACATAATTTCATTTTTCTTTATGGTTGAATAAAACTTCATTGTGTATATACGCTACATTTTTCTTTATCCATTCATCTGCTGATGGACACACAGGCTGGTTCCATAGTTTGGCTACCGTGATTGTGCTGCTATAAACATGGGTATGCACATATTACTACAGTATAGTGACTTAATTCTTTAGGATAGGCACTGTAGAATCTTTGGGGATAGTTTGGGATGTGTAAGAAAGCTGACAGCATGTAATTTTTTTTTTTTTTTTTTGGTACCAGGGATTGAACCACATCCCCAGCCCTTTTTAATTTTTATTTAATTTTTATTTTTCAAGAAAGAGACAGAAAAATTTTAATATTTATTTTTTAGTTTTTGGTGGACACAACATCTTTGTTTGTATGTGGTGCTGAGGATCGAACCTGGGCCGCACGCATACCAGGCGAGTGCGCTACCGCTTGAGCCACATCCCCAGCCCCTTAATTTTTATTTTGAGACAAGCTTTCACTAAGTTTCTTAGGGCCTCATTTAGTTGCTGAGGTTGGCTTTGATTTTGTAATTCCCCTGCCTCAGCCACCTGAGCCACTGGGATTACAAGCATGTACCACCATGCCTGGTGATAACATACAATGTCTAATGAAACTATTGAGACAGTCAATCATTATGACCAAGAAAGGCTGTGCTATTTTTCCATTTCAATCCTACATAATCTATTGAAGAGTCTATTTTGTAAAACCATATCTTGTTGTGTCTTTCCTTTCTGTGTTGGTGGAGGAAATATATTTTTAAAACTTTAAGTTATTATGGCAATGAAAGGTGTAGTGCACCAGGTTTAAAAACATTTTAAAACTTCTTAAATCATCTTTTCTTTTTTCTTATTTTCTTTCATGCCTGGTTATTTTTACCACATAAATGGTTGGTCACCTGTGATAATAACGTTACTGAGTTTAAAAGTGCTATTGATGAAGTCAGAGCAAAAGATAAAAGCATTGCCATTGAAATAGAACACTTAGGAAGAAAATAGAAAAGAAATATCCCATGTTTCTTGGTGTTTTACTCATGAGTTATTTCCCTGAGTACTTCCCTGAGAAGATTTACCCCTATAACTCTCCTAGGCAGCCCAGCAGTTAATATAAGTTTGTCTTCTTTAATGCACAGGGATAGATTTATTGAGTTGATAATATTTGCTCACTCTTTTTTTCAGTGATGATTTATATAAACTCTCCAACTAATTTAAATTTAATAAAAAAAGAACTTTGCACATTGCTTTATTGAAGCAAGATATATCATCTCTGAAAAACACTGCAGTAGTTGAGATTAGTGCAAAAGTGGCAATAACTGTTACTGGATTTAATTAAAAACAACAAATCATTTGGTCAGTGGCAATGGGTGCTTCACACAACCCATGGGATACATGGCAATTTAAGGAGCCAGTATTTTAATCTTACGGTATTTGATGAGACAAGATCATGGAACTGATAGCTCTGCTTCCACTTTGTTTGATATGGTGCCATTCAATAAAGTGATGGCTATCCTTTGATATTGAGACGATGAGGGTCAACTGGCCAGGGAAGAGATGGAGTTGTGTCATGTTTCCCTTTAATTACAGTGTTAGGAAAAAATAAATATAAATCAGGTGCATTTTATGGATGAAGGTCAGTAACAGAGTAGATTTTCTGGGGAAACCATTTACTGTTAGTTATTTGTGACTTTACAAGGTTTTTTACATAGTTCTCTCACGCAGGGCAAAAAATGATCTAAAATGTATCAGGATTTATGTGTCACTATTCACAGCATGACTATCATTTTTAGTTAGAATTTTTAGAAGGCACAGTCTCTCAGCATTCTTCTCCCTCTTTTCTCTTTTCCTCCCAGTTGGTTTAGGAGACAGCTATGGTCTGATTATCTCAGGAATTAGAGAAGAGAAAGGGTGTGGAGAATTAGGATGCTTGCTCATCCACATAAAATAGCCTTAAGGGATATTTTATTTAGAAATGAATGAGCTATTTAGATTATTTGAATTAATAAGTATTATTTGTTCTGCAAATCCCCAAGAGAAAATTATGTATATAATATCTATGGGACTGTCTTGGAAACTATGTAAGCATTATACATGTGTATGTATGTATATGTATATGTATATGTGTGTGTATATATATATATATATATATATATATATATATATATATACACACACACACACACACACACACATTATGTAATGACTGATTATTTTACTTGAATCAGATCCCACAGGGAAGTTTTTCTAAGGAGACTTGGGCTTGGGCAGACTAGCTGATGTGCACATAAAACCATTTCTTGCATCAAATGTTGGACAAGCTGGATCTACACTGGGCACTCCTGATGAGATGTTGTAATAGAGCCAGGGCAGAGATACAACCATGGTGCTTGCCTTTAACTTCCCAGGTGCCCTTTCTCAGCTGATCTTTCACTTAACATCCTGGCCTTCATCTGTCCTTTGAACCTTTCTCAGTCCTATTCCCCTCCCCCCCTTTTTTTTGACAAAATTATGTTTTGTCATATTGATTAAGAATGTTTAAGTAACATTTGATATGTAACTTCCTGGGGGATATCCACTTTCAGATTAATATGTTATTGTAGAGTTCACAATGCTATCTCTTTTAAGATCCCACAACTAGATATAAGGTGCACAGGAGGAACAGAAACCAACTTCCCATCACACTTCCCTTCTTCTCAAGTTAGACTTAAGTTCATAGTTGGAATTTCTAAGATGTTGTTGGGTTAAACACTAATTAGTGTTTAAGAAAGCTTGCAGTAAGATAAAGTCTCTAAAGAATGTGATAACAAAGCACATGGCTACTTCCCTTATCTCTGGTCTTTAGGAGAGTTTCTAAACAGAGTGATTCTGTTTGTAAAGTAAAGGAGTGTACTCATAAAACATCTGAGAAAATCCACCTGCCCAGTAGGCATGCAACGTATCTCATATTTTCCCCCTGCTTGTAGGTGCAGTGTGGCTCTCCATTGTGTCATAGGCTTGCTGCCACCGAGGAGTGAGTTATGTAATAAAATGTCCAAAACGAGTTAAGTAATAAGTAATAAAACATCCAAAAACCTCTCCATTGAGTTCTCCAAATAAGTTCTTTCTTTGGGATTGGTGAACAGTATGCTTGGGACTTTTGCATCCTGGGATTGAACAGATGTAAACTGGAGTGGTTTTGTAGTTTTGTATCCCAAGCTTTTTTTTTTTTGTACCTGGGATTGAACCTAGGGGCACTTAACAACTGAGTCACATCCCAGCCCTTTCTATTTATTTTTTGTCTTGAGACAGAGCCTTGCTAAGTTGCTTAGGACTTCACTAAATTGCTGAGGCTGGCTTTGAACTTGCAATCCTCCTGCCTCAGCCTCCTGAGCCACTGGGATTATAGGTATGGGCCACTATGCCTGGCTTTTTTTTTGGGGGGGGGGGGTACAAAGATGTCTATTTTCAATTGATTATTTCTTATTTATAAAGGCCAAAAGCTGAAATGGGAAAAATGTGTGAATTTTGCCAGCCCAACTATTTACATTGTGAAGGTGCAAATCACCCATTTAATATTGGGACACAAGTGTCGATGAACATCTGAAAGAAAAATGGGAGCTTGGCTTTTGCAGAAAGCCTATTGTTAATGCCGAGAGCTTACACAAAAGCACAGTTCCCTTTTTGCTTGTGCTGTGTAATTTAGGTTGTGAATTAAAGCAGACTCCCTTGGCAAGACTGAAATTTATGGTGAGGATTCAGGAAATGGCCTTTGAAATGCACAGGTTTCTAAATGTACAGACCACAATCAGCATCTGATATTGCTCAAGCAGTATTTTTGTTTTTTCTTTTGTAGTTTATGTTCTGTGATTTTGTTTATACCTCCTGCCAGATGTAGTATTCCAAGTGTAGAACACTATGTGCTCAATGGATTGAGAGGCCAAGGAGGGTGGAACACTGCCATAAACTCCTGATAGTACATGGATGGAAGAAATGTGGAAGCTGGAAGAAATGCTTGCTTTAGAATGGAAGAGATCTTCAAAAAGGAGCCAAGCTGAGCTCTAGGTAGAGATTTTTTTTTTTTTTGGTACTGGGGATTAAACCCAGGGCCTCATGCACGATAGATGGTAGGCAAGCACCTTACTGCTGAGCTAAATCTCTAGCCCAAAGATGAAGTTCTTAAGTAAATAGGTTCTCTTCCCTGCTCTTCTGCTTTTCTTCCTCTTCAAAACATGGAGGGAGACAGCTCAACATGTGAAGGACGCTCCCAAATGGTGAAACGTGTCAGTACCATTATCCTATCAAATGCAGCTGCAGTGTGTGTGGGAAGACATCTTGGGGAGCAAGAAGGTCACCTCAATATACCAAATATGGTCACATGAGGGTGTGGTTGTGTTGAGGAATGGGGACTTGGGTTTTCACCCAGCACCTCTTTCTCAGGGATGTGCCAGACAGTGCTGTCAGTCATGGCTCCAACTACACCAGTCTCAGAACTGTGAACTTTCTCTGCCCTTTCTGTTTACTCATCCAGCAAGCTCTCTGGAAACCTGTTGTCGGGAAACACATTTTGTTTGAATATATGAAAGGGTTTGCAAACACCATTTCATAGCAGAACCAAAGTGATCCATGAGTTCAGTAAGTTAATACTTTTGGAGTGCCTACTATGTAAAAATGTTATGTGGAGATGAAAAAGAAAAATATGGAAGACACCACTATGATGGTTAATTCTGTGTCAACTTGACCGGGCCACAGGGCTTTATCAAACATTTTTTTCTGGGTGTATCTGTGAGGAAGTTTCTAAATGAGATTGGCATTTGAATTGGTGGAAATCAGTAATATAGATTGTCCTTCCTAATGTGGGTGGGTATCCTCCAACCTCTTGAAAGTCTGAATAGAGTAAAAGGAAGAGGAAGGAGGAATTTTCTCCCTCATCGCTTAAGCTAAGACATCTCATCCCATCTTGTGCCTTCTAATGGTGTTACCCAATTCCTAGTCCATCTCTGGAGTCCCCAACAAATCAGGTCTGGCTGTCACTGGGGGAGGTCCAAAAGAGTTTCTGGAGGAGGGAAACTCAACTCAGGTTGAGTGGGATTCTTAACAAATATCACAGGAATGAATTTAAAAAGTGTTGGATAGAGATATAGAGATTTATTTAGGAAAGCAGAGACATATTTAAGGGAGAATGTGGGTCATCTTAAGTATGAGAGATGTTTTGGGGGGGTTCTAGGACTATTATTTTAAAGAAACTTGGTGAGAGATGTACATGGAAAAGTATATGGGGATGACATCAGTCTGATGATCACAAGATACTTTGTGGTGATCTAATAATTCTCAGGATCCTTAGGCTGACACAGTTTCTATTATCTGATAATAGATAATGTTGGAAAGTACCTTATATTATAGGTTTCTTAAAGTATTATGCCTTTCTTTGCATAATCTATTTTTTTGGGGGGGGGTACCAGAGATTGAACCTAAGGGCACTTAACTGCTAACCCACATCCCCAGACCTTTTTTATTTATTTTATTTAGAGACAAGGTCTTGCTGAGTTGCTTAGGGCCTCACTATAGGCTAACTAAGAGTATATAAGGTAATATTCTAAGAGTATATAAGGTAATATTATATATAAGGTAATATTCATAAGTGAGCAAAATTATGGTAACTCTAATAAGATGTACAGATTTTTTTCCTATAAATTTTGGAGTGACAGGCTTGAGAGAGAGAACTGGCTTGGGGAGGAAAGGTATCCAGAACCTTAGCACTGGCTTTTAAATTAAAGTTATATTTTTCATGTCTTTATTTTTGTTTCTTTCCTACCTTTTTTATTTCTTCTACCCTACCTCATGACCATTCACCCCAAAAATCATACAGAAAAGTAATGGTGAAAAGCAGGAAAGGAACTTCAATAGATACAGCTATTCCAAGGAAGACAAAGGGAGCAATATTTCCAGCCCTGTCTTCTGGGGAGTACTGATATGAGCTCCCAGTTTACAAAGACAGTGGGACTCGGTATGCATAGTCAGCAGTGTTGGTCAAGAGGTGCTCTGTTGGTGGCTATCTCAGGATTGGACCTGCGGGGTCTTGTTGGCTGGGATGGGAAAGTTGCTGTTGCCTGGGGGTGGATAGTTTTGGCTTACCACAAGATGTTTATTGATCAGACCTGTTGTTCTTAGAATCCATTTGTGAGATTTATGTTTTCTTTTCTATCAAAGTTAAACTTAAATGTAACACCAGCAGGGTTACTGTAACTTAAGTTTCACATGTATAATGGAGTCATCTTAAGTTAGGAAACCATGTGGCCAGAAAGAAGCCATCCTGAAATTAAGGATCATGTGATTAAAATTGAGTCATCTTGAAATTAGGGATGTGACCAGAGTAGTGCCATTTTAAAATCCCCTAACAAATACAGTCACAATTATAGCCCTTCCTTTTTGCCTACCTAATTAAAATGAGTTAATTATGTAGATTGTACCTCTGAGCTCTTCCTATCAGGAGCAAGGGGCAGAACCTTGTTAGGGATAAATGTTGGGAGACTACCCGCCCAGGTGTGCTCACTTGCCAAATTTCTTTTTGGGAGGGCACTTTTCTGCACAAATAAATTTGCCTGTCTGGCCCACTTCTAGTCATGTGTTTGATTTCTTGGGCACCTGTTATTTCTAACACAAGGTGACTGCAAAAGACAATCAGAGCAAAGGAGACCGGATGCTGAGATTTTAACCTGTTTTTAGTTACTCATTGGATATGTGAAGGCCCAAGTAAAGAGTCAGTATTTTTAGTAAAAGCAGCTTCTAAATCCTTGATACAATGGTCCCTAGTTCTCTGGCCTTCAGATTCTGAATTATAATACCAGCTCTCCTGGATTTCTAGCTTTAGAGAGTAGTATTTTGAGGCCTTTCAGTGTCCATAGTCACATGAAGGATTCCTCATAATAAATCCATCTATCTATCTCTGTCTATCTATTTATCTAACTTCTTCATTATCATCATCTATCCATCCATCGCATTAGTTCTGTTTATCTGAAGAACTCTGAAAACCCCCCCTTAAGAAACTTTTGATTTGGAGGTGTAACTGAACACAGTGTACTTGCCCCTTGGTTAGTGCAGAGCCAATTAGCCCAAATACATGATAAGAGGTTTATTACTTGTGCAACTAAGGGGACCACTGGGGATAACTCCCAAAGCAGTTTTTCCCCCCAAGCAAGCAAGGGGATTTTGTTGGAAAAACTCATGCATATAAATATTGGAAATACTTTTCATAATATGTATAGGTAAGCACATTCCCGAGTATGCCCATTTCAAGATCATGCTTTACCTATTTAAACATGGCAGATGGGAGCACATCTCAGGTGGAAAATTTACCATTATAATGAGCAAAGCTTACTGTAACTCACAGAAGAAAGAGTGAGTCAGAAGCAACAAAGTGACTTTTGGTTGGTTCCTGTGGTTTTCTCTGTAGGGCCTTATCTGAAACAAAAGAGCAAAGAAAAAAGTTAACAGTCATTCAAAGTGACTATAGCCTCTTTCCCTATAAGTATAGGTGCCTGTCCCTAAATATTCCTGCATAGCCCCTAACAGAGGGAAAACTTCCTTCCTATCCACCTCCTTGCTTCCAACATTTGTTATGTTATTTTGTTGTATTTTTCTCTTGGCTTCTTTTAATATTCCAGCTGCTGTGATAAGCTCAGGGACGATAAAGATTACTTCAGTGATATCAAGCTTTTGTATCCAAGTTTGGCTCTGGGGAGAAGCACACAGATGCTTAGAGTTCATGGCAAGGGGTTGTGTCTAGAACTGGTTGTGGTTATGGTGGTTTCATAATAAAATTTTATATTGTTAAGCAAAGTAGAGAAATTAATAAGGATTAAGTTAATGTAAGAAAAACTTTTCTAGAGATTTGCAAATGCCCTGAACAACATATTTAATTTTAGTTTCTTCTCACTATCCTATAGCCTTGAATTCTTTTGGGGCCCTAAAATATGTGGAAATCTTCCCAAGACTCCAAACAACACATTTGAAATAACTTAAAATATTTTATTAGCCTGATTTATTTTCATGGGTGAGACAAAGAGTTCAAAGTCATATTTATGGAGAATAAACTTCTTCAAACTTCTCCCTGTACCCACATAAACTATGGACACCTACAGTGGGTAAGGGGTGGTTTGGGTTATGTAACGTTGTGCTCAGCAGAATCAATTTACTTTGGAAAGTCTTTCAACAGAGATACCCTTGTGGGTCATGATCAGATACCTGTCCCAGTTAGTCACTGGAACATTTAGTAACATTTACTCAGATTTTTCTGCTTTCCATGAACAAAAATAAGCCAATTCATATCTTCCCCAGACATTGTTGTGCTATAGGGAACCTCCTCAGCCTGTTTTTATTTTTAACTGACTCCAACAAAAAGATTAAAGTAATTTGGCTTATCATTGACAGATTTGGTTCATGATATGAGAAAATATGAATCCTTGATTTCAAACAGGAAACAGTGTAATGCCAAGTGCACCAAGAAAACTATAAATGTGTCTGATTATTTTTTTCACTGTTGAAGCAGAATTTATCTACCTATCGACAGAATTATCTGTGGACAAAATTATTTAAACTCAAATAAATAGAGAAAAAAAGCCAGTTGATCTGAAGAAAAAAAAAACAATAAAAAAATATTCAATTTTAGGGTTTTGTTCCAATTTTAACAAATCAGGTTTATTAAGATTTGAGAGTGTTTGCAAAATATTGATAACACATAATTTTAAGTTTCTAAACCTAATTTTAGATTATATTGAGAAGTTGCTCTTATATCTTTGATGCAAAGTTATGTTTGTTTATAGTTTCATATTTGTATAGATTTGAGAAGTTATATTTTGTTTTAAATCAAAATTTAAAAAAGCAGAATAATGACTTATTTAGGATTTATCAAGTGTAAATTTATTTAATTTAAAATGGCTCATATGTCTAATGAAAGGCAGATGATATTCAAATCTTTGTTTCCTAATAAAACCTAAGGAGTCTGCATCAAAATGCATTGCCACAAAAATTTTATATATCAAATAAGTATAAAAATCTGCATAGTATGCAGTAAGAAGTGTTTGGGATCAGCTTTGTATATGGCTTAATGGTTTGGATATTTTGTTTGGGCTCACTCACATGTGCAGGAATTGGCAGGCTACTGGTTGATCTAGGCTGGCCATGGCCAGGCAACTGAGGTGACTAGGCCTGATCCACAAGACTCTCATCCTCCATTGGGCTAGGCTGAGTAGGTTTTCATACTAAGGTGCTAACCAAAGAGATTAGGTGGAAACACTCAAGAATCCTAGGCTGGAAGTTGGCATGTCACCATTTCTACTGCATACCATGGCTAAATGTGTCTCGAGGCTAGGGCAGATTCAATGGACATGACTTTTCTTCTTTAGTGAAAAGTCACATGACAAAGAATGAATATAAAAAAAAATGATCATTAGTGTAATCTGTTTACACAACCTGCGTTTAAAGAGTTACAGCCATGGATTAAATCCAAAGATGGGCCAATGTTAGGCACAAGAAGAGATGAGATGGCACTGAAGGGAAGGGAGGCCATAGTCAGGGTCTTCAGATCACTGTGGGCTTCAAAAGTGGTTCATGTTAATTATCTGGTATTAGAATAACTCCTCATCGATTCATGTCAATTGTGATATTGTGGGAAAGACACTTGCTCAATAACATTTGCATTTCTAGAGGAAAAAATTTCATAATAGCAGTTATTTTATGTTGATTTATTTTGTTTGCACACACTTTCATTTTAGTATGATGATTAGCAGTCTTAAACCATGAATGTGGCTTGGGCCCCTGGGCCGTCTGAGCAAGACTGATTAATTCAGAGCTGTGGTGACCATGGAGTCCAGTGAAGCAGCCTGTGTTGGAGGGTAAATGTGTACAGTGAAGCATGACCATTGCTTAGCACAGATCTATGTATTTGGAAAGAATGGAGCAGGAAAAATTGGCTTTAAAGTCTCTTGGGAGTATATTAGTCAACATTGCATTGCTGTGACCAAAAACCCTGACAAGAACAATCAGAGGAATAAAATTTTATTTTGACTCATGGTTTCAGAGGTTCAGTCCATGGCCAGCCAACTCCATAGCTTTGGGCCTAAGGTGAGGTAGAACATCATGGTGGAAGGGCATGGTGGAGAGAAGCTGCTTAACTCATTGCAGCCAGGAAGCAGAAAGAAAGCTCTGCTCACCAGGGACAAAATATAAACTCCAAAAGCATACCCCCAGTGACCTACTTCCTCCAGCCATACTCTACTTGCCTACTGTTATCATTCAATTAATCTATATCAGTGGGTTAATCCATTGATTAGGTTACACCTCTCATTTAACTTTTGAAAATTCTTTCATTGTCTCATACATAAACGTTTGGGGGGCATCTCTATCTAAACCATAAAGGAGGCCATTAACTTTGGCTTTGAATTTAGGTTCTATTACTTACTATGTGGGCCAGGTTACCTAACTGCTCTCTTCTTCAGTTTCCTCATCTTGTAAGTGGAAATAAAAGCAGTTTCTACTTTATAAGATTATTAAGAAATTAGTATAGTAATGATAATAGAGGGGCATAATGAGCAGTTTTCTATTGTTGTCAATCACTGGTTTTTGTTGTTGTAATTGGTTTGGGTTAGGGAAGAGAAACAGGGAAATCTGCAGATCTTTAAGTAGGGACCTAATTGATGGAAGCATTGCCTGCAGTGTAGGTTAGAGGAAAGTGTGTTCTGATGAGAAGATAGGAGAATTCAGGAAGCTGTAAAGATGAACTGCTCAGCCATCAGCACAAACCAAGCTTATACATGCCCACTGCTTCATAGAAGAACTGTATTCTTCTTTCTTTTTCTTAGTGATTATTTTAAATTGAAAACTGGACCTTCCCATAAATAAGAGTTCAAGTAATCACAGAAACTATATTAAATAAAGAACATATAACCAATTTACAAGTATTCCTCAGATAGTAATTAGTTGCAACCATTTGCTGTAATGTAAAAGCATTACTTTTCAAGAGTCCCCAAATTAATTGTATTTCAAATTAGTTTCTGTCTTAGGTTGTCAATTAACTTTCCTTTCCACAAATCTTTTGTGGTTAAAGACATTTTAATTCTGTTAGGAAATGGCAAGATCACTGTTCCATTATTCTTACATTAATAATCATATTTTTAATTACCTAGATTCTCTCCCTGAGGAAGAAACTGATTGTTCTCAAATTATAAATGTCTATAATAGTCATCTCCCCCATGCACAAGCCAGTTAGAGAGATGCATTTTCCACTAAGTTTTGCAATACAAATATTTCCCAGGGCAATATCAGAGACCAATTGTGATGAGAGCCGAAGAATGTTTAGATAAGTGGGTTCAAAGGTTAAGCAACACGGGATAGAGTTTTTGCTTGCACCACTTGGTATTGCTCAGAAAAACCAATGGGAAATGGTTTTTTGACTCTTTTTCCATATCAGGTGCATCTGAACACATAACAAAATCATTAACCATGTTTCTAACTTCTGTTAACTTGATGCTCCAACATGTCTGTTATAGTTTAGATCTTGAATATCACTCAAAAGCTCAAGAATTGAAGTCTTGGTCCTCAGCTGCTGGTGGTATTGGGGTCTGGTATAAACTTCAATAGGTGGGGCCTAATTGGAAGAAGTTAGGTTACTGTGGACATGCTCTAGCACCAACTCAACCCTCCACCCCTATTTCTTTCTTTTTTTTTAAATTTTATTTTTATAGTTGTAGATGGACAGCATGTCTTTATTTTGTTTATCTTTATGTGGTACTAAGGGTTGAACCCACTGCCTCACACTTTCTAGGCAAACACTCTGCCACTGAGCTACAGTCCCAGTCCCCACCCCTTTTCTGAATGGCACAAGGTGAGCAGCTCTGCTTCACCACATAGTCTCCACCATAATGTTCTGTCTTGCCAAAGGTCCAAATCAGTGGGGCTAACTGAACATGAACTGAAACCTCTGAAATTGCAAGCCAAAACAAATCTTTCCTCCTTCAATTTTCACAGGTATTTTGTCATAGTAATATAAAGCAGACTAACATAGTAATATAAAGCAGACTTACAAACATATATTGGAAACTCCTTATTCTGGACAATCTATACCCAAGTACCCTGACCTTAGCCTCCTTCCTCCCTTATTAGCCATACCTTGGTCCTTGGGAGGGATCCTTCATGGGGGAGTGTGCTGTTGAAGTACAATCTAATCAATCCATGGCCCACATCCCAAACCAGCTCTACTATTTAGATCTCACATTCTGGGCCACTATCCCCTACTCTAATCACATAAAATCCAGATTATAGATGAGGGAGAACATTATGTATCAAATTGAAATTATTCAAATAGCTAATCCTGAGCATTCTTACCCTGCCTTACCCATTCATCCTTGTAGAAGTCACAATCTCCCCTCTCTCCTTCTGCCTCAATGCTTTCTTGTATATCTCCCACAGTGTGATGTGTGTCTTGGTTTTCTCTTGTTATAGTTCTGCGTACTACAGACTGGGCAATTTGTGAAGAATAGAGGTGGGGCTGGGGTGTAGCTCAAAAATGATAAAATTATAACTGACCCTTAATTTGATTCCTCAGCATCACACACACACACACACACACACACACACACACATGTGTAAAGAATAGTGTTGTATTGGATCATGGTTCTTGAGGCTGGGAAGTCCAAAAACGTATCTCCAACATTTGGTGAGGACCTTCTTGCTGCATTGTAACATGGCAGAGGGCATTAAGCTAGTTCAGGTCTCTCTTCCTGTTCTTATAAAACCACCAACACCATTCTTGTGTCCCATTATCATGACTTCATATAATTTCAGTTACCTTCCCAAATCCTCACCTCCAAATGTTATGAACACATAAATTTGGGATTTAAGTTTCTAAAACATGAATTTTGAGGAGACATATTCAAATCACAGCAGGATCTCTAAGAACCACCTTTTCCTTGTGCTTCGTCTTGTGCTGGCCTTGAAATGGATAGAAGAAATAAAAGGTAAAAAGGAGACAAAAGGAAGCACAAAGAAACTATAATCTGAAAATGTTTTGTTCAAGTTCCTCACACCTTTTTTCTCCAGGCCAGTTCTTTCTTCCAGGTCTGTTGCTCTCAAATTTGGAAAATCTGTAAGTTTTAGAATTGTCATAAATTCATTCACTTATAAAAATTACCTGTACACTGTTAATTAGCCTACATAACAGATTAAGAAACGAGAGATACCTATTTTAAGAATCATGTAACATACAGTACTTTCCAACATTATCTACTGATCAGATAATGGAGACCACATCAGCCTAAGGATTCTAAGAACTGACAGACCAGCACACTGATGTCATTCCCACAAAACATTCCATTCTGACCCATCAAATCACCTATTAAAAAAGAGCCCAGAACCCCCAAAGGAATCTCTCACTCTCAAGAATGTATATTCCTTGCTTTACCCCAATAGCATGTCTCACTCTTGAGATAGCCTACATTTTCCTTTGAATGCAAATCTGCTTTCCTAAAACATAATCTCTGTACCTCTAACTGATGTGCCCTTAAACTAAATTTTGTGCCATTGTCAAAAACCCCATCTAAATTGAACTCCTCCTTTCTGGAGATTCTTTGGATCACTTCCAGTGACAGCCTTAGTTTACCTAAATAATAATAAAACTAAACTAAGGGTTAGAGATGTAGTTCAGTTGGAGAGCATTTGCCTAACATGCGTAAGGCCCTGGTTGAGATCATCATCATCACAAAACAAACAACAAAACAAAAATCCAAAACAAGGAAAAAGATGAGTTTTGCAAAAGCTGCTCAAGAGGGCTTCTGCCTTGTACTCGGAGGTTCCAGGAGTATGGGGTACCAAGTGTGTGTATTATATACCAGGCACAACTTTTAATTGATTTTTAAGAACTTCCTAGTCATGTCGAAAATACTACTTCAATTTTAGCAATTGTCAGGAAATAAAACTAGTGACAAAGTCACCATGTGTCCTGGACAGGAGATGGTGGGGGCCTAACACTTCACATATGCCCAGGCCTTTATCTTATATTGTGTTTTCCTGTCACTCAGGTTTATATTTTTTGAATTGCCCATGTTCCAAATCAGTGATGAGTATCCAGTTTTAGTTCTAACATGTAAAGAGCTCAGAGATTATCACTTCCATCCTTATAAAAAGAAAAAAAAAAGCTGAACAAACAGAAAATCAGTGATTTTTTTTAGAATAATCAGGGAATTGAGGTCAGAGGCAAAACTGCCACCCCCAAACTAGGGAGATGGGTAGATACAGAGAATCACAGCTGAGATCAGCTGGCCTAAGCAGAAGCAGCTAGAGCCTGTAACTGACAGGAAGTGAGGAATGGAGGCGCTTTCTGTAGCTAGTGAGCTGGAAACACCTGGGGATGGTGAGTCACCTTTGCAGACTCTCACACTTTCTTTAGTTTTTACCTACAGGAGCTCCAGTAGGTTTGTACAGCAGAAATCGGAGAAATATTTCCTCATGCTTGAGGGACATGGAGGAGGAAAATCATCCTTGAAATAAACCCAGAGCATTATCCCTAACAAAGGCCTGCCCTCCAGGGAAACTGCTTTGTCCCAGCCACCCTGACTTGGAAGAAGGGCAATTAGATAATTCCAGGCCCTTAATGACCTTTCTATCTCATTTTATGGGAGGAAAAAAAGGTTAAGAAATGTTTCTGAAGGTCAGAGCCCAGGGACTTGGGCCTAATTTAAAATAAAATAAAATTGTAAGATTGTAGAATGTTTCTCTGCACCAAGACCTTACTACCAATCAGGACTCCAGTATAATAACTATAGATTAAAGGAAGAGAATTGTAAGATAAAGCAGAACTTCTTAGGAACACCAAAGATAACACAGAAGAAAAAATAAAAACACCAGAGAAATTAAAATAAACGAAAACCCTTGG
Organism: Marmota monax; assembly: GCF_021218885.2. NCBI lineage: Eukaryota > Metazoa > Chordata > Mammalia > Rodentia > Sciuridae > Marmota > Marmota monax. The sequence continues at coordinate 3,002,196 of NW_026695200.1, read as the reverse complement.
TACCTACAGCGAGGGCAAACATTAAACACAGCCAAAGTAACGTAAAACTTCATACTAAAACCCTTATTACCTCAGTTCCTATTATAAATACAACCAAAAGAAATCCCAAGGCATGCTAAAAAGCAGAAAACAGTAACAACGTCTGAAGACACAAATCAAGTATTAGTGTCAAATCAAATACGACACAGATTTTGGAACCATCAGGGGACTGAAAATAGACATGATTAATACATTAAGGGCTATAATGGAAAAAGTAGAAAGTATGTAAGAAGGTGAGAAATATAAGCAGAAAAATGGAAACTAAGAAACATTCAAAAGGACATGATTGAAAAAAAAACTGTGAATAAGTGCATAACACCACTGAAGGTCTCCTCAGTGAACTGGACAAAACTAATTATCAATGATCTTGGAGATATGTCAACAGAACCTTCCTAAAATACAATGAAAAAGCAGATGAGAACAGAGTATCCCAAGACTGTGGGATAATTGTAAAAGGTGTAATAAGCATTATTGGGGATATAGCTGAAAAAAAAAAGAGAGAAAGGAGTAAAATAAATGTTTGAAATAATTAAGGCCCAATAATTTTCCAATATTAATAATAAGCATCAAATCACTAATCCAGGAAACTCAGAGAATACCCAGAAGAATAAATGCCCCCTCAAGAATACAATGAGGGTGGTTGGGGATGTGGCTCAAGTGGTAGCGCGCTCGCCTGGCATGGGTGAGGCCCGGGTTCGATCCTCAGCACTACATACAAACAAAGCTGTGTCCGCTGAAAACTAAAAGAATACATATTAAAATTCTCTCTCTCTCTCTAAAAAAAAAAAAAAGAGTACAATGAGGTGTATCATATTCAAACTTTACGAAAACAAAAACAAAGAGAACATCTTGAAAAAAGCTGGGATTGGAGTGAGGGTTACTTGTAAGTAAATGGTGATAAGAATTACACTAGGCTTCTCATTAGAAAGCAAGCAAGCAAGAAAAGAATAGAGTGAATATTTTTAAAAAAATTTTTTTAGGTGTGTGCTGGGAGCCATTAGCCAAGTAGGTATGACAATTTCCTTGCCAGCGTACCCCATGTTGCAGTGACATTGAATGTACGTGACCTTGCTCAAGGACCAAGGCAGATTAGGGTGTTCCCGGTTTTAAGATAATCGTGTTTAGGGCGTTCCCAGTTTAGGTTCCAGGTTTAAGGTTTAAGATTATTCCTGCTGGGAATAGGGCGTATCCTGCTGCCTGAGTTCCCCTTGAGTTCTCACGGGATTTAGACAGTATATTTTGGAGATAGAAGCCCAGTGGAGGTGGATTTGGGAAGAGAACGTGGATTTCCCCAGAACGTGATTGTAGATGGCTGGTGTGAGTTCGGGAATAAAGAGTTGCTGTTTGAATCTACAAGCTGTGTGGTGGCTCGTGATTGTGTGCCCAGCCAGACTGCGGCATTTGTGCCCAGCCAGACTGCGGCAGGTGTGGTTGGACCTTTATTTTATTCAGTTATTTACATGTGGTGCTGAGAATTGAACCCAGTGCCTCATGCATGCTAGGCAAGTGCTCCACTGCTGATCTACAGCCTCAGCTCTAGAGTGAAATATTAAATGAAACTCCATCAAACCAGAATGTTGTATTCAGTGAATTATCCTTTCAAAGTGAAAGGGATAGAAAAGCTTTTTGAGACGAAAGATGAAGATTTTATTTTTTTTGGCCAGTGGTCCTATCTTGAAATAAAGGTTGAAAAGTTGAAAGGTTAAAAGAACCCCTTCAATAAGATGGACAATGCGATAGGCCAAAAAAGTCAGAAAAAAGGAAGTCAATTTTTTAAATATAAAGAAAATTACAATGAATGTAAAAGTAACAAATATGATAGATATTAATTCAGACATAAAAATCACTTTAAAAGTAAACCTTCTAGGCCCAGCATGGTGGCGCATGCCTATAATCCCAGAGGTTTAGGAGGCTGAGACTGGAGGATCAATAGTTCAAAGCCCATGAATTGCAATGCATTCTGTTGTCATATATAACAAATTAGAATGAAAATAATAAAAAGAGTTCAAAGCCAGCCTTAGGAAAAGAAGGCACTAAGCAACTCAATAAGACCCTGTCACAAAATAAAATAGAAAATAGGGCTGAGGATGTGGCTCAGTGATTGAGTGCTCCTGACTTCAATCCCCAGTATCAAAAAAAAAAAAAAGTAAACAGTCTAAACACACCAATTAAATACAGAAATTGTCAGAATGGATTTAAAATAAGAGACCTAATTAACTTGTCTAGAAGAACCCAACTTTAAGCCAGGTATTATGGTATACACCTGTAATCCTAGCTACTCAGGAGGCTGAGGCAGGTGGATTGGGAGTTTAAGGCCACCTTGGGCAAGATAGCAAGATCCACTCTCAAAAGAAAAGAAAAGAAAGTGACTTTAAATATAGAGACAAATAGGTTATTAAAAGTGATGTAACTGTGGAGCTGGGGATGTAGCTACTGCCTAGCATTTGTGAGGCTTTGGGTTCAATCCCTAGCGCTGAAAAAAACAAAACAAAACAAAACAAAAAAGTTGTATGAATTTGGAAAAAAAATGGTGCTAACAACAATCAAAAAGAAACTGGAGTTGCTTTGCCAAGCTAAGCCAAAATAAATGTGAGAATAAGACAAAGCATTGGAGACAAAAAGCTGCATTGCATAATGGTAAAATCATCACTTCTCCAAGAAGATATAACAAAAATAGAGTATGAAAATACTGAGGCAAAAATGGGTAGATCTGTTAGGACAAACAGAAAAATCCACTATTATAGTTAGGGACATCAAAACCTGTCTGTCAGTAACTGACAAAACCAGCAAGCAGGAAATCAGTAAGCACATGTTTGACTACCATCACGTAGCACATGATGATGTCTCAGTTAATGACGGACCACTGTGGTCCCATAGGATTAGAGGGGAGCTGAAAAATTCCTACTGCCTGGTATTTTTACTCTATCTTTCCTATCTTTATATATATAAATATTTACCTTTGTATCACAGTGCCTACCATATTCAATACAAAGGCTAGCTGTACATGTTTGTAGACCAGGAGCCAGTAGTCTTCTAAGGGTTGGAAGACTACCCCATCTAGATTTGTGTAAGTACATTCTATGATGTTTGTAAAATAATGATATCACTTAATGACACATTTCTCAGAATGCATTCTCATCTTAAGTGATGCATAGCTACAGTTGAAATGAAAAACATTATCATCCAACTGGATTTAATTAATGTCTATATATTTTTATTTATTTATTTTGCTTTTCCATTGATCATCATATATATTTTAACTAACGACAAAACAATACACATTCTTCTTAAATTCACAAAGAAATTCACCCAGATAAACTACATTCTGGGCCATAAAATGTATCTAAAAGAATAGAAATCATACAAAATGCTCCCAGACCAATGTGGAATTAAATTTGAAATCAATAACAAGAGATAGCTGGAAAATTCCCCAACATGCAGAAATTAAACTGAACTTACCTTGAAAATAAACCCACATGGATAAAAGAAGAACTCTGAAGAGAAATTTTAAAAAATTTTTGAAATGAAAATAAAATAAGAACTTATTAAAAGGAATGCTTAGAGGGAAATTTATAGCATTAAATGCATATATTAGAAAAGAAGAAATATTTACAGTCAATAATTCAAGTTTTTTCCTCATTAAACTAGAGAAAGTAAAGAAATATGAACCCAAAGGAAGTAGAATAGAGATCATCAGTAATCAATGAAATTGAAAACAGGAAAACAATACAGTATATATATATTACATAATATATTTTATATATATATATATATATATATATATATATATATATCTCGCTGGTTCAATAAAATAAAAAAGTAAAAGATCAATGAAATTGAAAAACATTTGTTATTCTAACTATTAAGAAAAACACACAAATTATTCCTGTAATAAATTAAATAGAGGTAATCAACATTTATCTGATGGACATTAGGTGGATTATAATAGAATATTTTGAAAAACTCTGTCCACAAATTTGATAACTTCTATGAAATGGAACAAATTTTCATTGAAAAGCCACAAACTACCAAAATGCATACAAGAATGCATAGATAATCTGAGTAGGTCTATAATAAATTCAATATATATGATCTATTTTTGTATACTATATTATTTATATTTGATTAAATAAGTTGAATGAATAGTTAATAATATTCCAGAAATAAAATACCAGGGTTGAATGGTTTTACTGGTGAATTCTACCACACATTGAAGAAAAAAATGGTGTGAGATTTCTAAAATCTCTTCTGGAAAATAGAAGCAAAGTTACAGTATCAGCATCCCTTTAATACCAAAAGCATTTGAAGATATTGGAGGAAAGAACACTATATAACAATAATTCTCATGAACATAGATGCAAAAACCTTCAACAAAATATCAATACATTGAATGTAACAATGCATAAAATTATTATACAGTAGGACTTAGTTGGACTTATCCAAGTATGCAATGTAGTATCAACAATAATCAATTAATATAAAAATCACATTGGCAGGCTAAAGGAGAAAAACCACATGATCATATCAACAGATGTAAAATAAAAATTTGACAAAATCTAACACTTATGACAAGAACTTTCAGCAAAATAGGGACATCATCAACCTGATTTAAAAAATCTACAAAAATCTATTTAAAAAATCTACAAGTATACAGCTAACATCATACTTTTTTTTTCAAGACCAGATCTTTTATTGATAGAACAATCAAAAACATTTATTCAATACTCAGTAATAAATGTTGTATTAGGTGTTGAGAATCGGATCTGGGTTTCACTTCTACCTCTTTTTAATCACTAGCTGTGTGATCTTGAGAAATTTACTCAACTTCTTTTTTTTTAATTGGTTGTTCAAAACATTATAAAGCTCTTGACATATCATATTTCATACATTAGATTCAAGTTGGTTATGAACTCCCAATTTTACCCCAAATACAGATTGCAGAATCACATCGGTTACACATCCACATTTTTACATAATGCCCTATTAGTAACAGGTACTAACATCATTCTTAATGATGAGAAAATTGATACTTTCCCACTAAGATCAGAAAGAAGGCAAAGATGTCCTCTCTCACCACTCTTTTTCAACATTCTAAGTTCTAGCTTGTGCAATAAGACAAGCAAAGAAATTAAAAGTCATGTACTTTGGAATGGAAAAATAGAAATGTTTCTGTATTCAGAGATGATATAATTGTTTATGTAAAACCCCCTAAGGATTGATGAAAAAAAGTTCTGGAAGTAAGTGATTATAGTAAGGTTGCAGGATACTAGATTAATGTACAATACAACATACAGAAGAAATACTTAGGGGTCATTAGTGTAGGTCTTAAGGACAATTGCCTTACTGCATGATATTAGTGAACAATGGAATTTTGGAATTAAAAAACACAATACCATTTACATTAACATGCCCCAATGGAATTCTTTGGTACAAATTTAACATAATATTTATATGAGGAAATCTGTAAAAGTCTGATAGAACAGGGAATCTAAGTAAATAGAGAATGTTTCCTAATCATGGAGTAGAGAGATTAAAAATTGTTTAGATATCAGTTCTTCTTGCTTTGGCCTATAGGTTTAATGCAATCTCAATTGAAATTCCAGCATTTTTTCTTGTTGTTGTTCCTATCAACGATCTTATTCTAAAGTTTGAATGGAAGCACAATAGACCCAGAATTACCAACACAATACTGAAGAACAAACTCAGAGTTACTGAAACCACTTGACTTCAAGACCTAGTATACACTTACAGTAATCAAGATAATATAGTATGGGTCAAAGAATGAAAGAATAAATGTACAGCAGTGGAAAAGAAAAAATACAACAACCCAGAGATAGACTCACACAAATATGGTTAATCGATCTTGATAAAGGAATGGAGCCAATTCAGTGGACAAAGGGTTGTCTTTTCAAGAATGGTGCTAAAAAGATTTGGACACTGTGATGGTTAATTTTAGGCATAACTTGACTGGATGAAGTCATATTTGGTAAACTGGGTGTGTCTGTGAGGATGTTTCTAGAGATTAGAAGGTGAATCAGTGAACTAAGTGGAGAAGATCCACCCTCAATGTAGATTGAACCATCCAATTGGCTGGGGGACCAGGCAGAACACAAAGGCAAAAGAAAGGTAAATTCTTTTTTTCCTTTTTGTTCAGATTCTGAAACATTCTTCTCCTTACCTGGGACATCAGCACTCCAGGTTCTCTGGCCTCTAAGAATTACATCAGTGGTCCCAAAGATTATCAAATCTTTGGCATCAAACAGGCGCTTCCACAATTGACTTCCCTGTTTCTGAAACTTTTGGACTTGAACTGAGCTATGCTACCAGAATCTGAGGGGTTATGGCTTGCAGATGGCCTGTCATGGAACCTCGCAGCCTCTTAAAGTGTATGAGTCAATTCTTCTAACAAATCCTCTTTTATGTATCAATATCCATATATCTATATCTATACATATATGTATCCCATTGGTTTTGTCTCTTAGGAGAACTCTGATTAATGCAGAAACCCATATGTTCCCCCACCCAAATCTAAATACAGACCTCACATATTTCACCAAAATGAACACAAAGTAGATTGCAGACCTAAATATAAAATGCAAAATTATAATAAAGTTCTAAAAGAAGATGTAGGTGACCTTGATTTCGTTGATGAGTTTTTTGTATACAATACCAAAAACACAATCTATGAAAAAAATTTGAAAACTTGAATTTCATTAAAATTAAAATCTTCTAGAATTTTAAAGTCATGGCCTAGAGAGTGAGAAGAGAAGCCTCTAGTTTGGAGAAAATATCTACAAAACACATATGTGAAGAAGAACTTATGTCCAAAATAAACAAGGAGCTCTTAAAACTCAATGGTTGAAAAAAAAAAAAACCCATATTAAAAAAATGGGCAAAAGACCTGAACAGATGTATCACCAGAGGAGATATATGTTATGAGCTGAATTGTGTCCTTCCCAAATTCATATGTTGAAGCTTAAATCCCCAGTACTTCAGAATGTAACCATATTTAGAAATAAGCTCTTTGTTGAACATGGTGGCACACGCCTGTAATCCCAGCAGCTTGGGAGGCTGAGGCAGGAGGATCACGAATTCAAAACAGCCTCAGCAAGTTAGTGAGGCCCTAAATAACTCAGTGAGATTCTGGTTTTGAAATAAAATGCAAAAGCAAAACCAAACAAAACCAAAAAAAAAAAAAAGAAAAAAGGCTGGGGATGTGGTTCAGTGGTTAAGTGCTCCTGAGTTCAGTCCCACATACCAAAAAAAAAAAAAAAAAAAAAAAGAAATAAGATCTTTAAAGAGGCAGTTAAGTTAGTGTGAAATATGTAGGGGTCTTTCAGGTGGACCCTAGTCCAATCTAAGTAGTGTGTAAATAAAGAAAATTTGGATAAAACATGTGTGCACAGAGGAATGACCATGGGAGGACAGCCAGAAGGTGTGCAAGCCAAGAATGGCCAGAGATACCAATCCTGCTGACACCTCAATCTCAGACATGTAGCCTCCCAACCTGTAAGGAAATATAGTTCTGTTGTTTAAGACTCCCAGTGTGTGGTATTTCATTATGGCAGCCTTAGCAAAGTAATACAATATTCAGATAGTAAATAAGCAAGTGAAAAAATGCCCAGCATCTTATGTCATTAGGGAACTAAAAGTTAAAACCACTGCATACCTATGAGAATGGCTCAAGTCCAAAACACTGATAACATCTAATGTTGGCAAGGAAGTCAACTATAGTGCCAATTTATTTTCTGTAGAAAGCTTAAGATATCACAAAATTTGTCACATAGAGGAATACTATACTTTTCACCTCTCAAGTGAAATTTTAAGGACTGTTTCCTTGAGGAAGGAGGCCCATGGTTGATTTTTTCCCCTAAATATGCAGCAGAAGAAAACTTTTTAAAAATTTTACACAATATCTTTGTTTATTAATTTATTTTTAATGTGGTTCTGAGGATTGAGCCAGTGCCAAGTGCTCTGCTACTGAGCTACAGCCCCAGCCCCAAGACTGAGAATACTTTCTGTATATTCAATAATTTCCCCACCATGTTTAATCTATTAGCATTTCATATGTATACTTGAAAAGTAAATGCAGAGAACTCACATGTATCCCTATCCCCACCTATGCATGGCTTCCCATACCATCAACATCCCACACCAGATGAGCACATTTGTCACAATTAGCGAACTAAAATTGGCACATTATTATCACTCATACAATGATCAATATAATCATTATCACATCATTATCATTTCATAGTTTACATTAGGGATCACTCTTCCTATTGTATATTGTACGTATGTGGGCAAATGTGTAGTGACATGTATCCCCCATGACAGTATTATACAGAATAGTTCTAGTGCTTTAAAATCTCCTGTACTCCCCCATTCATTCTTTTGTTCCAAATCTCTGGCAACTAGCAATTTTTAAAAATTATCCCCATAGTTTTTCCCCTTCTGAGTGTCCTATAATTGAAGTCATGCAGTGTGCATCTTTTGGAATGATTTATTTCATTTAGTAATATGCAGTTAAATTTTTCCAAGTGTCTTTTTCTTTTGTGTCTTCGTAGCTAACTTCTGTTAAGTGTTCAATAATATTTCATGGTCTGGATGTAGCACAGTCCACTTACCTACTCACCTATTGAAACACATTTTGGCTGCCTCCAAATTTTAGCAGTTATGAATAAGGCTGCTATAAATATCTGTATTTAGGCTTTTTTTTGCGTGGACATAAGTTTTTAACTTAACTGAGCAAATATTTAAGAGTGTGATAGCTGGATCATATGGTAAGTAATATTTTTAGATTTGTTTGATTATACCAAACTGTTTTCCAAAGTAGCTGTAGCATTTTGCATTCCAACCAGCAATTAATGGGTTCCTGTTGTTCCATACCCTTCCCATCATTTGTTGTTGTAAGTGTTATGGATTTTACTCATTCTAATGGGTGTATAGTGGTATCTCATGTTTTAATTTGCAGTTCTCTAATGATATACGATGCTGCAAATCTTTTTCTATGCTCATTTGCCATTTGCATGTCTTCTTTGGTGAGGTTATCTGGTCATATCTTTCCCCTATTTTTAAATCAGGTTGTTCACTTTTCTATTATTGATTTTAAAGAGTTCTTTGTGCATTTTGGGTAAGCCTTTTATGAGATATGTCTTTTGCAAATATTTTCTCCCAGTCTGTAGCTGGTACTCTTGTTCTCTAGACAGTTTCTTTCATTAGATCAGAAAATTCTAATTTTAAAGAAGTCCAAATTATTGATTATTTTTTTCATGAATCATACCTTTGGTGTGGAATCTAAAAAGTTTTCACCACTTACTTAGATCATTTAAATTTTCTCTTATGTTTCATTTAGGAGTTTTATAGTTTGGCACTGTGTATTTAAGTATATAATCAACTCCTGGCTTTACCTCCTTGTGAAAGCTCTTCAGTGTGCTGTTCTAGGAGTTGTATTGGTTTTGTGCTTGGGACAGGGCCTTTAAGCCTCCCTTTCCCCCCCAACTCCCACTTCCTCCCTCCTTCCCTTCCCTTCCTTCCTTCTTTCTTTCCTCTTTTATTTCTCTCTCTCTCTCTTTCTCTTCTGGTATCAGGGATTGAACCCAGGACTGGTTAACAACTGAGCCACATCCCCAATCCTTTTCATTTTTTTTTTTGAGACAATGTCTAGTCAAGTTGCTTAGAGCCTTGCTAAGTTACTGAGGCTGGCTTTGAACTTGTGATCCCCCTACCTCAGCTTTCTGAGCCACTGGGATTACAGGTTTGAGCCACCATACCTGGTTTCCAATTCTATTTCTTAACTATGTTTCAGTGAACCAACTGTCTCTTCCCATCTAAAAGTTGATTTAGACAATTTCCCACTCCTGGCAAACAGCTGGGAAGCCACACTATGGAGAGAATACCAGTGCCAAGTGGCAGATGCAGTGGGTTTCCCTGTCACCATGGGCTGCAGAAAATCTGTGTCTCTACTTCTGTAGAAGAGCATGCTACCTGTGAGGAGAAAGCCATCAAAAAGGTCATTTTAAAAGGACCTTACAAGGAAACCATCTTACAAATTCAGAACAGAGTGGAGGAGGGGGAATTTTGGAGGCCAGTTTTATCCACAGATCCAAGGCTTGGAGGAAAGAGAATGGAAGAATCAGAATACAAAAACAAGCTAGAAAATGTCAAAAGAATATGTGGACTATTTGGGTCCTGATTCAGAATAAACCAACTGTGAAATGATGTTTTTGTTTTGCTGTGCTGGGATCAAACCCTAGGCCTCACATATGCTAGGCAAGCACTCTACCACTGAGCTACACACCCAGATCTGAAATGACATTTGTGACAATTGGGAGCAATTTAATATGAAGGGTCTTAGATGAAGTTAAGGAATTATTGTTAGTTCAGTTAGGTGCAATTATGTCATGGTGGTAATAGCAAAATAATGTCATTAGCACTTAAGAAACATTAAATGAAGTATTTATGGGGTGAAATGATATATCTTTAAAGTTCTGTAGCAAGCAATCTAGCACAAAATTACACAAACAGAAAAATTGGAGCAAGGGTGATAGATGAAACAAGATTAACATAAAAGTAATAATTATTGTAAGATTCATTATAGTATTCCATCCTTTTGTTTATCTGAACTATCTATAGTAAAAATGTTTTTTTAAAGTTCAAGTATAATGAGAAAGAAAAGGATTTTTACTGTGATCTTTCCTATTAATCAGACTTTTATGTTTTCCAGTGAATTGTTCTTTAGATGTTGCTTGTGTTTCCTTTCTGTCAAAATTGAGTTCCTACAAAGCTTGTGTTAGGATCAGGCTTGAGAGAACAAGTAAGAAAGCCAGTAAGAGTTGACAGCTGCAAGAGCCTGGGGTGGGTGACCAAGAGCTAGCATCTCCTCTGAGAATGGAAATGTTCTCTTTCCTTCCAAAGGCACACAATTGGGTGAGGCTATTAACTAAACAACTGGGTTAAATTCAATTCACAGAGAAATAGGGCATTCTAGAATAACCTCAAATAAATACCAAAGGGTTTAATGGCCAGAGCAACCAACAGCAAATCATAAGACGCATATAGCTGAGAGGAAATCACATACAGTTAAATGGCTAGGAAAACACATTTGCTTAAATGGTGATGCAATTTGGAGTTGTGTCTTAAGTATTGTAGTGTGAAATTTCAATTAGGAGCTAAGTGCTGTGAAATGGGCTGTGATCAAGGACTTTGGCCAGCTATTAGATGTGCACTACAATTTACCAAGTATGAGAAAGACAGACAGAGAGATCTGAAAGAACGATGGTATTTTATTTGGATTCGATTCTGAACATTTTGATGCCTTTCAGAGGGGTATGTTTTTTATTGTGGGAGATGAGGATGGCACACCCATTCATGAGTGTGGTACACAAAATATACAGGATATTGTGAAAAATGTGAAACTTGGAGTAAATTAAGAAGTGGGGCGCTGGGGATGTGGCTCAAGCGGTAACGTGCTCACCTGGCATGCGCGGGGCACTGGGTTTGAGCCTCAGCACCACATAAAAATAAAATAAAGATGTTGTGTCCACCGAAAACTGAAAAATAAATATTAAAAAATTCTCTGTCTTTCTTTCTTCTCTCTCTCTCTTTAAAAAAAAAAGAAGTGGGGAACTTCTTAGTCACTTGGCACACTTGATTTCCCTTAATGGAAAGAAGAGAAAAAGATATTAGGGTTCCTTCCAGTGGGTGTATTATTTGAAACACACATGGTCAGAGTGAAAAGTTAAGGCATGTTGGTGAAGCACATCATTTTATTGTAGATAGCACCTCTCCTAAAAGAAGCTGTTCCAGATCTGAATGGAAAAAGCAACACCATTAAATGTTTCTTTGACTCTATTCCCCAGAGTGCTTATGGGCAGAGTGATTTTTTTTTTTCCAAGAGTATTCTCAGAGTTGCTAAATTTAGTCAAGTTTGTGGGGCTTGTGAGTGTACTTCAGTAGTAGATCACTTGCCTGGGTTTGATCCCAGAATGGCAAAAAAAAAGTGTGTGTGTATAGTTAAGATTACAGATCTGTCTCTTTGCTTCAGGATCCCAAAATGGGTTTGTAGGAAAGAAGTTAATTTTGCCAGCTCAGACAGGGACCCTTACAATAATTTTGTTGGGGAAATCCCAGAAGACTGTGAAATACAGCCAGAGCAGCCTTCCATCCCTACCCTAGATCCCAGTGTCAGTCCGCTCTCAGGGTCCACTCAAACAACACATGGGGCCTGAACTTTTTGCCAAGCTTTCAAGGGTGTTGCTAAAACAAAGATGAAGAATCTTTTTCCAGTCATATGAGGAAGGAACTTGGTGTACAGAGAATCATGGAATTTGGAGTCTGAATTTTCAGAATTCAAATTCAATCCTGTGGCTCAAGGGCTGTGCGACCTTGTGCAGAATACTGAATAAGAAGATAGCTATTATGGAATTGCAAAATAATCATACTGTTTACTATATGTTATCAACAAAAATGAGGAGCACCAGGAGTGAGGGAAGCAGTCAGCTAGGTGGTGACTTCTGAATGTTTTCTTCAGGGGGTTGAGGCCTGGAAGGAGCCAGGTTTAATACAGTGGGTCTATAGGAGGACATGATGTGACCAACAGATACTGAATATTCCTTTTTGAGTGTCACGAAGCTGCCTGGCTTCAGAGGGACCTATCTGACTGAATTTTCAGCTTTCTCAGACAATATTATTGGAGAGCCTTGAAATTCTTTGTTTGGCATTTCATAGTAGCACATTAATATGACTCATGTATCAAGGATAACAAAAAGTAGTCTGGGAAGCATCCCTTTGCCTATTTTCCTTCACTCAGTTCTACTTTCTGACTCTACTAACATCATTTTAGAGGGGCTGGTATTTTGTTTTTAGTATTTGTGTTCATTTTTGCATTTACCAGCCATATTTTTTTTTTGTTTTCTCTCTTTCTTTTTTAAACAAAATATTTGCATAGAGCACATACTGTTCTCAGCTTCCTTTTTTCACTTAGCATATTTTGTAAGGCTAATGTAGAGGAAATTGTGGAAAGCTGGTTTCAGAACCCCCTCTAGAGATATTTAATTATGAAATTATCTAAAGTGTTATCATTAGCTGGTTTCATGTTACAGAGCTCCAGGAAGGGTCTCATTATAGTGCTCTTCAACTTGGACACCTCACACATATGTCCCCAGATGCCATTGCCTGTCCCTTATCCTTTTCTAATGCTCCAGCCCAAGGGACCAGTTCAAGTACAGAACATGTTTGTCATGCCTCGTCATTCCTCATACCAGCCCTACAATTGAAAGAACACTTAGCTATCCTTCATACTTGGTACCTGCTCTAGGGCATGTGCCATACCTATTGCTTCTAGTCAGACTTTTAGAGAATAAATATCTTCCAGAGCACCCTAAAAGATAATTACAGCAGTTCCTTCTTATCCTCAGGAGATAATGTTGTAAGACCCTCTGAGGATGACTAAAACTGCAGATAGCACCAAACCCTATGATTCAATGCCTTTTCTGTCTCAACTAAACACTTATCATGCACTGCGGGTGTAATTTTTGCAATTTAAGGTGTGATAGCAAAACTAACATGAATTTTTTTCCTTTTGTGAACATCCATGAAAATTAACAAACTCAGCATATGACTTTTTAATTTTCTTCTTAAATAATGAACTTTCACCTTTTCACTTGAAGAAAGAACTTTACAGTTTCTATTTGGTACATTAGAATTGGCAGAATCACTGCTCTTGTGCTTTGGTGCCATTATTAAATAAACTAAGGTTTACCTGAACACAAGCACTGTGATACCATGACCATCAGTCTGGTAACCAAGATAGCTACTAAGAGACTAACGGGCAGAGAGGAAACACATATGGTGTGGATATGCAGGACAAATGAATGCTTCACGTTCTGGGCAAGATGAGCCAGGGCAGTATGAGATTTTATCATGCCACTTATAATGGCATAAACAACAAGTTGTTTATTTATGAAAATTTACATTTAATATTTTCAGACCATTGTTGACTGAAGAAAGCAAAGCCACGGATGGGGAGACTACTGTATGCTTTGAGGCTTTCTCAGGCATCTCCAAACAGATTTCTCACCTCTACTTAGCAGCACTCTTAGTGATAGGCCTTGTGACTTGTGAGTGGGTCTAACACTGATATAGAATGTGAAGTTCTTGAGGGCAGGGTTTATCTCTCTGGGCTTTGGGAAAGTGATGACAATGGCAATCTAATTCAAAAGTATCTTCCAAAGAACACAGTGGGCTGGGTGGCTTTGGCACACTCCTGTAATCCCAGGGGCTTGGGAAGCTGAGACAGGAGGATAGCAAGTTCAAAGCCAGCCTCAGCAAGAGTGAGGTGCTAAACAACTCAGTGAGACCCTGTCTTTAAATAAAATACAAAATAGGGCTGGAGATGTGGCTCCATGGGCAGAGCCCCTGAGTTCAATCCCTGGTACCTCCCCTCCCCAAAGGAAAAAAAAAGAAAAGAACCTGCTGGGATCAGTAACACATTGAGCCTCTGGGAGATGCCCTCCAGAGACAAATCTTTAAGTGCTGTTGCTCCTTGAGGGTCTCATTCAGTACTAGACAGAGGATGAATGAATATCAAGTTCTTATGAATTCTCTCCTTCTGGAACTCTCAAAGAGCCTAATACAATATGAAGTGAGTGATGATAGGGGAAAAACCTCAAAAAATAAGTCAATAAAACCCATAACAAGTACACTAGCTTTTTGAAATGTGATGATTGAAGAGTTTCAGTAAAGAGTTCTAACCCATAGTTGTCTGTGAATTGAATAGGTGTGCTCATGGAAACGGGTACTCTACTTTTCTTTGGCATCTAAAGAAGGGGCAACTTCAATAGGGGCACCTTCAGTAGAACCAGAGATCAGACTTGCCTTTTAATCTTCCTGAGCTAATACATTTATGTCTTCATTATCTGTTCGAAAAGCTTCTACATTATGAATCCAGCATCATCTGACAATTTATTATTAATACGAACATCTGTTGTTGAATTTGAATTATTCTTCCTGTAGGAGAATTATAGCTCATGACCCTGAGTTAATCCTGTGTTTGCCTCAGGGTTGATCCTGCCTTTACACATGCTGGATGCTCAGTAGATGGTTGCTATGGGGGTAGTGGTGATACTGGGGATTGAGCCCATGTTCTCATGCATGCTAAGCAAGCTCTTTACCACTGGGTTACACCTACATCCCCAGTAAAGGATTTTTAAATGAATGAATGAATAAATGAATGTTGAATAAGTGCTCATACCCTGCCATTCATCGTGGATTCAGAAAATTGGAAGGAGAAGGCAGTCTCTGTTGGTCATGCACCTGTCACCAGAGTCAGGAAGAGATTTGGTTCCCTAGGATTTCCTTCCCTCCCTTGCTTGCAGTGATTTCAGCTCTCACTGACATGGCTAGAATTTAAATATCACAGGTTGAGAGGCACAGACTAAAAGCCTGCTCTCTCTATGCCTATCTAACACGAAAAAGCAATTCTCTACTTTTCTACCATTTGGTTTTATAAAACAAACAACATCCCTTATTGAAGATGGTATGTAGTATTTATAATGTTCTGGGAGGTTAATTTGCTTTCATAAAGTAGAAGTCATACCAAAAAAGGAAAATCTAACCGAAGGCAAAAGCTGAAGATCACACAAAGCATGCTTTCATTTTTGAAACAAATAAATAGTCCCACAGATCATGAGCACGTCTCTAGCCTTGAAAAACCATCAGGAAACATCGCTTATGGCAACCAGAGGACCCTGCCTTTTCCTAAGTGGACCTTTTATGACTTGTTGCCATGGTGACCGAAGCTCTGCCATCTAAACACACCGTGGTCCCCAGGAGGAGCTGACGAACAAAAGCTGCAGAAGGGATTACTGGGGAAAAACATAAGTTCATTTCTTCTTTTATCTCAAACTCAAATTCGATTTAATCTGAGGAAGGAACAGCAATAAATTAAAGTGGAAACGTCCCTTGAACTCCTAATCCTAGTCTACTATTGTTTTTTATTATTTTTTTAAATTTGAATTTTGTATCCAAATTATAAATATAGGCATTGTGGCAACATGATAGGTTTATGAGATAAAAAAATAATTGCTTAGGCAGTTAAATTCAGGTCCTCCTGGTGGCTGCAGGAGAAGAATTTCAGCAAGAGTGGGAGATGGTGCTGGTTCATTCGTGTCTGTGTCATTTGAGGATGGTACCACTTTATTGCCCAAATCTGCAGTATATAGGGCTACGTTCTGGTTTTGCATCCAAAGGAAAGGATAAAGTTCTGTTTTATTGTTACATTGATATGCCTCAACTGAAATTGAAATTTTAAGCCATATACTTGTGTGGCCAACAATTATTTTCTCTTTAAGTGATAACAATGACTTGCAGGGATGTTGAGTGCCAGGCCATGTCATAAGTGCTTTATGTTCATTGTGTCTCACTTAATTCTTATAATATCTTCATATCAACCCCAAGACAGCCCTAAGATAAATGTATGAGTATCTCTGACAAACAGATGAGGTGAGGAAGCTTAGGGAACCTGGAAGAAAGACTCTGATCCCTTTGCCCAAACCAATGCTGTCATTTGAGATGCACCACCTCTCCCATTATCACTATGCTTTGAAACACCCTCTTGTAGATGTCAGGAGAGAATGCATAGCACAGAAAACATGTTCAAGGGCCTGACTCCTGAGTGGTTCTTCTTGTCCAGTCTCAGAGTGGCTTCTGAAAGTTCCAGGCAGCATGGAGGTTTGCCTTTTTGTTGGAGTATCACATAAGGCAACAGCACAATGGAATCCTGTCTTGGACTTTGATGCCTAGGTTTTCAGAAGATCTGGAGGGATCTCCTGGTCATATAAACTATTCATGTGCACAGCTTCCAAAGGAGATATCATTGGTCCTAAGGTCTGAGTGTCTTCTTTCAGCTTCTAGGACCACAGATGAAGATGCACTCTCTTAGAGAAAGATGGAAAGTCAGAGACACATAGCTGGTTGGAATCAGGGACTTAAAAAACCATTACTCTTCTTAGCTTTCTCTTCCCACTGGATCTTAGAATCCCATAGCTCAGAAACACCTGGGTAACCAGGCAGTGTGCAGAGATCGTGAAATCACTGACATTTGGGACACCTTAGCTAGATGCAGAAGGAAGCCAGCAGTGGGAGAACTTTGTCCAGAATTTCTGTCACTGAAATATAGGATTCACCTTTCTGCCACTGAATTCCTACCTGCTTATTTCATTTGCACGCTTTGTGTCCGTCTTCCCCTCCAGACTGAAAGTTCAGCTTGGAGGAGCCCTCTCCTCCCACCCTGCCAGGTCTAGCTGAGGTTGAGCATGCTTCAGTTCTCTACTGTCATTTTGCCTGCAGGAGAGTAGAAATTTGCACAATGATCTGCTCAAACATTCTTGAAATATCTTGGTGAGATATGTGCTCCCCCCATTCAGTGAAGTGATATGCAGTATTTGAATAACTGGTATAGACTTGGTACTTTGTTTGGGTGAAAATAGATATTTCATGATATAATCATCAAAACATTGGGGACTAGAAGTGTTTCCAAAATCATTTAACAAACTTTGCTGTTTTGCAGATACATTCACAAAGACAGATAGCTTAGCTGAACTGCCCAAAGCTGCATAGCTAGCTAGTGGTATATGAGTATGTTACAAATACATAGACACACACTGCTTAATGACAAGGACACATTCTGAGAAATGTGTCATCAGGTAAATTTATCTTTGTGAAAATATCATGGAGGGTACTAAACAAACCTAGTCTATGTGGTATAGCCCATTTGCTTCTAGGATCATGGTGAACAAAACAACATGAGATTAAATCAAGCTCAAGAGAAAATGAAGCAATCCAGAGATGCTGTGAACCCAAGATGCGTGAGGCTGCTGTTGGCATAAAAACATGCTCTGGGGCTGGGGATGTGGCTCAAGTGGTAGCGCACTTGCCTGGCATGCCTGAGGCACTGGGTTCGATTCTCAGCACCACATAAAAAAAAATAAAAATAAAGATATTAAAAAAAAATGCTCTACTGTTTTTACTTTACATGTTTTCATAAGTAAGAATATGCTCTAAAATAATAATAAAAGGTACAGTATAGTAAATATGTAAACCAGTAATAGTTATTCATTATCATTATCAAGTATTAGTCCTGTTTATAACTGTCTGAGCTATGCTTTTTGACAACTGGCAGTGCAGTAGGTTTGTTTACACCAGAATCCCCTCAAATACATAAATCATATATTACACTAAAGATGTTATAATGGCTAGGATGTCACTAGGTGACAGGAATTTTTCAGGTCTGTTTTAATCTTATGGGACCACTGTCTGTAGATGACCCATCATTGACTGAAATGTCGTAGTTGTGCAGCCCACACTGTATTTCTAATATACATCCAAAGGGCACAAGGCTGTGACAGCTGGGTTATAGGACAGCCTCACTTGATGGATGTCCTTCTGCAGTAGCCATGTGAACTAGTCCACAGACCAGCTCTGGCACTCCTGTCCCAGGAGGCCACGGTAGCATGGAGTAAACTTTCTTGGACTTCTAGGCATGCTTAATAGGTCTATGCCTTTTAAGGTCTATAAGTGGTAGTCGTGTAAAACATATTCAGTTCATTCTCATTATTTGAGGTAGTTGTGTTTCATAAAGTCACTGTCAACACTGAAATAGCAAATCCTGAACCATTGCTCCCAGGGGAAAAAAAAATTTAGATTCCTGTGAGCCTCTGATCTCAACATTTTTATCAACTGAATATCACATAACCTTGTTTTGTGTACAAACTGCTAAGGACCTCTTATTTAGTAAACATTTTTGGTTCATAACACTGAACATATATCCAACAGCACAGTAACTGAAGGAAATTCATCTAACATATTTTTCTCAGTAGGGCTCATTACAGTCAGCTTGCCCTCAGGAAAATTGGGTATCACTTCAACACTGTGCTTGGGAGCCATTTTTAACATTGAAACCAACCCAACAGTATAAAAATGTGAAACTCTTGGTACTAAGTAGACTACAAAGAAGACATTTGTGAATAGTATAAAACCCAAAACAAAAAAAGCAGAGCCTCGCCTTGAGAACATGCTTTTTCGAATGATGCTTTTTTAAAAAATATTTTTTTAGATGTTGAAGGACTTCATTATTTATTTATTTATTTATTTAGGTGCAGTGCTAAGAATTGAACCCTGTGCCTCACACATGCTATGCTCTACCACTAAGCCACAACCCCAGTTCTTCCAAATCTTTGCGTGATCTCAAAAGTGCCTTGAATTTTCATTTTGTAGTTATAAATAAATGTTAGCAAATAGGTGAATCTGCAAACATATAACTTCCGAATAAAGAGGATTGACTGTTTATTGCTACAGTAGGACTACTTAAAGTCTTCTAATAATAAAAAGACTCTCCTGGTTGATTCTTTTGATAATTAGTGAAACAGAATTTATATATGGTCAATTAAAATTAATTAATGATGAATTCCAGGCTCAACTGAGTGTTGATTTTGTGCTCTGTGTTTTACACAGGAAACATGGAGTTATTATTTAAACAATTTCCTCTAGTAGATGACACTTATGTGTTTTGAATTCCAAACAGGTCCTTCTGCTTGTTGGTTAGAAAAAAAGGTCTGAAAGTAGAAAGGAATGAAGGAAGGCAGCCTGTGTTTATTCATTTGCTTGCTTATAGTTCATCATTTGTTCTGCTCATCATTTATTCAAGAAACCCATTTTTTTTTTGAGGTTGTCATAAAATTCTAGGCTACGGGGGATTCAGCCTCAAGCAAATAGCCAGGATAAAAAGTCTTTGAGGACTTATATTCGAGAGAGGGTTGGTAAAACAATGAAATGTGACCATATGGAGTCCTGAGTGAGAGGACAGAGACTACAGTCCCTTGGGATAGTGAATGTGGTGAGAAGAGTGGTTGTCTTGGCAGCTGTTGTTCCTGGGGAGGGCAAATAGGGTCCTGGCCTTGTGGGGTCAGATATGTATAGAACAGCCTTGTCCTGATGGTCTAAATGTCATTATAAGGGAGGGAGCATGTTTTGCAAACTATAACCTAGAATGTGGAAGGTGCCATCTTATCAGGAGCCGATGAGTTTCCCGGTTTTCTTGTTGCAGGAGCAGGTCCACTAGAGAAGGCAGGGTTGGATCTGAGAGTTGCAAGGCCATGAGTGGACAGGGCTGAGGCTAAGGCAACACGAGGTGAGGGAGAAGCTGGGGATGAGGCTCCCACTTGCAGAGGCAATTTTTCACTGCCATAGGAAGTCCAAGGGGAGGAACAAGTTGGGGAAAGACTTCTAGGGCTTCTGCTTAGATCTGCTGAACTTGTATTTCTCTAGGTTGTCTGGTCTATAAAACTGATGTTCACTATGAATCCATTGTTTAAACACATACACACACACAAAAAAATTTTTTAAGAGTTTAATTGAGCCAAGATTCACAAATTGGGAAGTCCTCTGAATTGAGTAGATTCAGGAAGACTCTCCCTTGCAAACTGCTCTAAAAAGCATTTATGGACAGAAAAAGGGAAGAACAAGGAAAGCAGGATCCATTTCAGGTTGACTTCTGCTTTATTTAAACATGATTTGAACAACTAGTTACCTGTGATTGTTTGAAGCTCTGCTTCTGTGATTGGCTAAGACTTGGTCATTTATTACAAGTAGAAATTTCTTTTTCCTTCCACATATTTTTATTAGAGCATTATTGTTGAACATAGTAATGGGATTTGTTATTTATTTGTACATGCACACAACATAACAATATAGTATCACTCCAAGCATTTCCTCCTCCCTCCTTTCCTCTTATCCCAGGTCCCTTTCCTCTATTGCTCTGCCTTTGATTTTCATGGGATCCCTGCCCACTGCCCCAAACCTGCCTTTTCCTTTTTCCTTTCTAGCTTCAGCATATGAGAAAAAACGTACAACCTTTTATCTTTTGAGTTTGGCTTATTTCACTCAACATAATGGTTTCAAGTTCCATCCTTTTTCCTGCAAATAATTTCGTTTTCCGTTATGGCTGAATAAAACTCCATTGTGCATATCATACCACATTTTAAAAAATCTATTTACAGTTGCAAATTCTAAAGTCAGGTTTCAGTTTGCTTCTTTACCCTTTCTGAAGGTAAAGAAGCCTAAAAAGCATGTGAGTTAGGACGTTGTCTCAGGTGGATTCAACATGATTTATCAGAATTCATGTCTGGCATTCTGAACCCTTCATGTGACATTTTGATGTCTTTTAATGGACCCTCTATGGGTAGGGGAGCTGAGGAGTTGGGATTCAAAGTGGAAAAAGCTGGGCTTCAAACTTGTGACTCCACATAAATCTGCAGCTTTGCCTGCTCTTTTAGGGCTGAAGGCTCAAAGTTGAAGCAGATCCTAAGAGGCAGCTGGACCAGTAGGCTATGCACCAGGAGAAGGGCAGAATGAGAAGTGGAAGGAAAGAGGCAGAGAAGAACACCAACATTAATAATGGGCTCATACCTCCCAGTCTCCAGTGGCCTCACTACTGATTGCATGTGAAACCAGCTCCCTTTTTTTGATTTTAAGTGGCTGATATTTTGGCTCTGGGCTGGGGCCTTGGATTTTTACAACCTCCCCAGCTCCTCTGTTCTAAAGTGAAGCCAGGAATCTGGTCCACATGGTTTAAAGATGCCCAAACCTGATTTCAGGTGAGAGCAAGAGGCCTGGGAAGATAGAGCTATGGGAGATACAGGAACAAGTGTTCAAACACTCACCTTTTGCTGTCAGGGTGCACTTCTTTGCAAACAGAAATTTGATATATTTTGGAATCACCTTGATGTTTGATAACATTCACTAGATTTGGTGACGTCTTGGAATTTTCCATTAAAATATCTATGAAAACAAGGAGAGTTATATCTTTTTACCCCTCAAAATCTTATGACAACACCAACCACAGTGGCTCCCCATGTTTTAAACACTGTCAGCATGCATGCCAGCAACTGGTCCCAGCTCAAGAGACTCTTCCACCTCTCCCTCTGTCCTTCCTTTTTGCCAGCTCCATAAATCACTGCGTTATGCAAATTGAAAAATCTGCCTGTAGCTCTTGCAAGGAGAGATCATCCACAAAAGTGGATTTCCATGGAAACCAAACGCAAAATGCAACAGGAAAGAGAAGGACAAATTAGACTTGCTGCTTAGTTTCCATCAGCGTCAGTTTTCCATTAGCACCCCTTCCCCCATTTTTCTTTTAGTGTGTTCACTTTTAGATCAGAGTGTTTTGTTTTGTTTTTTGTTGGTGGGATTCTAAGAGTTCAATTTATTTAGTCTAAAAACGGATGATTTATTTAGAGTGCTTACCTTTGTGAAGAGCTATTACAGGGAGAATGGTAGCCATTTTCTCTTTGTTACTAAGAAAGAGAAGAAAAGGAACCTTCATCCCAGTAGGAGAAATGTACATAAGAAATGTACATGAAGAACTTCCCAACAGATGTGGCTATAAAATACTATGCAGGGGTTGTAGGAATGACTGAGAACATTGCTTCTTGGTACCCCTTTAACTGTATGGAATATATTTGTGTGCTAGGATGGTCATAACAAAATACCACACACTGGGTAGCTTAAACAATAGAATTTTACCTTCTCACAGTTCTGGAGGCTGAAAGAACAGGATCTGGGTGTCAGCCTAATTGTTTTTTCTGAAGCCTCTCTCCTTGGATTGCATACAGCCACCTTCTTACTGTATCCTCACTTGGCTTTTTCTGTGTGCATAGTTTTTTCCTTGGTGCCTGTCTGTGTATCTAAATTTCCTTTTCTTATAAGCACACTACTTAGATTAGATTAAGATCCACCCAAATGATCATATATTTTAACTATTGTTTCTTTAAAGACTTTATATTCAAATATGGTCACATTCTGAGGTACTGGAGTTTAGGGCTTCAATGTATGAATTATCTATCAGGTGACACAGTTTAGACCATAACACATAGATTTCATTTGACAACACAATTTAGAATTAAACTTATAAGAACCAGAGGAGATTTTCAATAATAATTCCATAAAGAGGGCACTGAAGACCAGGGAAGTCCACCTGATGGGGAGGGGTGAGCAGGATCTCTGTGAATGTCCTCTCCCAGCAGTGGGTTCATGCTTTAGACTAGAATTTGCCATAAGAACGAGCTTAAATTAATGCAAGACACTGTGGTTGCTCTGTCTTTGTCAGTGGTCATCTCATGGCCCTTGCAGAACGAGAACAAGAGGCATGATTCCATATGGATCAAGGATCCTATGCAGGATGTGCTTCTTCAAATCATCTGAAGGACATCGTCCCCCAAATCTTGCTCACCGTGGTCTGGTGAAGGTGATTCTTGGAGTCCCCTGCCTCACTCCATATGTTCAAGGAGAGGCCCTGGACTTCTTTCAGTTTAGGTCCAGCTGCAGTAGTCCTCACTTACTGAGTCCCTGGAAACTGGGTTGGTGATCTCCCAGCTACTAAAGTGTAAAAGAACCAGTAAGAGACTTATCGAAGATACAGAATTATTCAAGAATTTCCAACACAGTCATGGTGGGATGTAGTACAGGATCATTTCTTTCTAATAAGCACTCTGCAGTTGAATCTGAATCAGATCATCCAGTGACCATACCTGGTCATTCATAGTGACCATAAACAAGCAGGCACAGCATCAATGGAAACTGTGAGACTATCAGAATTTTAGCTCCTCCCCAGAAGGGCTAGATGAAACTTCCAGTTTTAGTTAAAGTCTGAGAAGCTCTGATTTAGCAGACAACTCTGATCTGTGTGATCTTATGGCCTCTCATGGTGGTGCTGGAATTGTTTAAATCACTAACAGGATGTTTCTGTGGTATTGAAAAGCTTCAGAAAACACAAATATCCACTCTGAGAAAGTTAGCATCAAGAACTGTGAAGAATATGACAGATCCAAACAGGAATCTACTAACAAGTTTTTCCTGCCACCATTTTCTAGATGGTGAAGCCACAAGACTCTTGGTTCAGATACAAAGAAATTTGGTATAGTGCAGTGGGAAGCCTGAGTTTTAAGTGCATATAGGTTCCCCTTGCCCTGCACATTCCCTGGGATGACATGGAAATCTCCATGTGGGCAATGTGAACAGTGAATTTTCATCAGAGCTGAGGAACCACAGGAAATGGCATATTTCTTATCTTGGTCAGGAAATAAGTCTACTTCCTGCCCCACAGGGAGACACTATATTTATCTTCCAGACTCTTTGTTATACAAATATCCTTGAAATGATAGTCTGGACCGAAGCTGATTCATGAGGAGTAGAAAAATCATGGAGAATTGTCTCCAAAAGGTTATTCTCCTGAAAACCCTTTTATTCATCTGGATTATTTCTCTCAGCATCCTTGTTTGCAGAGAAACCCAGATGTCCTACGGTTTATGGTCAACACATAGAGAAGCAATGAATAGGACTTAGTATAGACCTGTCATGAGTCTTAAGGAACCTTTGCATATAGGATATTCATATGCTTGACAACTGAAATTTCCAACTTGTACATTCTGCAAAACAGACTTGTTGGGACCTGCCTTTAAGAAATGTAGTGGGTGGATCAAAGGATTCCATCTGTTGGCTTAATCATGTGATAAATTATTTAGAAGAATACACATTAAAATAGTAATAATAGATAATAATTTTCTATTTTTAACACTTTACATTGATTAATGCACTTTTACATCCACTCTCTAATTTAATTCTAAAAAATCTGATTACTTCTTTTTTTTTCTTAAATATTTTCTAAATTGTTGATGGACTTTTATTTTGTTTATTTATCTGTGGTGCTGAGAATTGAACCCAGTGCCTCACGCATGCTAGGCAAGCACTCTACCACTAAGCCACAACCCCAGCCCCTGCTTCTTTTATTCTATATGAAGATAGTAAAAAAAAAAGATTAAATAACTAGTTCAAAATCACTGCTAAGAGCCAGGCACAGTGGCATGCACCTGTAATCCCAGTTACTTGGGTGGATGAGGCAGGAGGATCATAAGTTTGAGGCCAGGTCTGGCAGCATGGTGAGATCCCAGTCTCAAAAATAAATAAATAAAAATAAATATATATATAAATAGATAGATAAGCAAATCACACTAATGCAGTAGAACTAGATTTCATGTCAAGGCCTGTGACTTGCTAGTAGGGAAACTTTTAGCAGACACATTGATTCAGTCAAGGGAAAAAAAGTGGAACCAACTTCATGCTTACAAATAAAAATCAATGCCACTAATTCTACCAGGAAAGAGAATCACCACAGATGAATTAATTTTTTCCCTTCTACAGTCATTTTTGTGGCAACTTAGCACTTTCCAGGGAAGGTTTTTTGCACATGCAGTATCATTAACAAGATTTAGCTTCTTCTCGTGGCATCTGCTCCCCTACAAGCAGGGATCCTGACTGAACCAAATCTATAAGGAGAGTGTTGTTTGTTAAATTAGAAATAACTATGAATTCATTTAAAGAATGCTTGTAAGACACTATAAAAGAGTCTACTGTGGTGTCACATTAAGTACCATAAAGCTCACTGTATAGGAAGCCTTATCTAATCAGCCCCACTGTGTAATCATGGGCTTATTAAATCATATTTAGGAGCAGACTTGAAAGGAGTTTTTAATATCTCATTCAGTATATTTAGGAGAGTTTTAATGCCAACTTTCTTTTTATTCCTAGATCTCTATTTTTGGTTTACTCATTCTTCTCTCAGCATTAATGCTATCTCACTCATCCCTTTTGTCTTAACACAGTGCAAGGACAGACATGGCTTTTGGTTTTCTAACAATTTAGACATGCTTATTCATTCATTCATTCATTCACTCACTCACTCATTCATTCATTCATTCATCTTTTCTCATCCCTTTACAGGCACTGCATAGAGCAGTGCCTTACAGTGCCTGCCCTCTGGGAGCTTCCAGCTCTTGGAGATCACCTGCCTCTTGGTGCAGTTCTTGGACTGTGGCATGTTGCATCTGTAATGTTTTTTTTTTCTTTTTTTTTGGGGGGGGGATTTTTTTTTATTGGTTGTTCAAAACATTACAAAGCTTATGATATATCATCTTTCATACATTTGACTCAATTGGGTTATGAACTCCCATTTTTACCCCAAATACAAATTGCAGAATCACGTCGGTTACACACTCACATTTTTACATAATGGCATATTAGTGACTGTTGTATTCTGCTACTTTTCCTATCCCCTACTATCCCCCCTCCCCTCCCCTCCCATCTTTGTTCTCTACCTCATCTGCTGTTGTTCAATTCTCTCCCTTGTTCCCCCCCCTTTCCCCTCACAACCTCTTATATGTAATTTTGTGTAACATTGAGGGTCTCCTACCATTTCCATATGCTTTCCCTTCTCTCTCCCTTTCTCTCCCCCCACTTGTTGCATCTGTAATGTTAAAAAATTTTTTTGAAGGGAGAACAAATGTCATACTTTTTTTCAGGACTTGTTCATAGATCGCTGCATTAATCTTTTAGCCAATATCTTCTAAATCAGTTTTTCAGCTGTGTTTTCAGACCTTTTTTCTTTCTTTCTTTTTTTTTTTTTTTTTTTTTTGCTGTTGGAGATTAAATCCAGGGCTTTGTGCATGCAAGGCAAGCACTCTACCAACTGAGCTATATCCCCAGCTCAGCTGTGTTTTTAAATAATACACCTGCTTGAAAAATCTTTGGGCCAAAGAACATGGTATCAACGCAGTTGACTTTGAGATTTAGAACTACATCAGACAGAAATCAGCCCAAGTGAAGGTACATTTGTCATTCAGGGAAGGAGGGAAGACTAAGGGATGACACAAAGGCAAATGTTCGTGACTAGTGAGGTCAACATGTTGATGGTGGATGTCACTTTGGAGAGTACTTTGGATAGTTGTGTCACTGGTGCAGAGCTCTGACGTGTGGGTTTGAGTTGTGGGCAAGAGTTCTGGGAGGAATACTCTGTGGACTCCTTAAAAAAGGAAAAAGGAAAGAGGATACAGGAAAGGGAGCAGAAAGGGAGCACTGTGTGAATGGTGCTAAGGTCTCACTAATTTCCTTCAGGCCTCCAACTTTGTTTGAAAGGTAGAGGTAACAGGGTCTTGAGAGAGGATTGAGGTGTTTATGGAGCTGTGTGTGTGTGAATAGCAGACAGAGGATACAAAAGCACATCTGCTAAGCATTCTTTTCTGGCATTCAAGCTTATAAGAAACCTGTTGGACTCTAAGCCAGATCTACCTGAATTGGCACCTGCTTCCCTCATCTCACCTCTACCACACCCACCTCCATAGCTTTTGTTGACCATCAAAGCTTTTGGAAAGAGACACTTTGAAATTTACATGCCAGCTCCCTACATTGTCAGGTGAGAAGGACCAACATTCTTCCTCCATATCTCTGTCTCTGGGTTATAGGCACCCAGACAGGAAGAGGAAGGAAGGAGCAGGTCCCATGCCCTCATAGACACCCATTCTGTATCACACTTCATCTGTTGCACTATTGCTCAGATTTTAATGTGTACACAAGTCCACAAGGGTGTTGTTCAAATGCAAGTTGTGCTTTGGTCAGTGTGGGTTGGGCCTAAAATCCTGCATTCATTGCAAACTTTAAGGCAATGCTGATGCTGTTGGTATGCAGAGCACATTTTGAGTAGCTAGATTTGGAGGTTTTCATCTTCAACCTCTTTGGATTTGTAGTTTTAGTTCTTTCTTTCTTTCTTTTCTTTTTTTTGGGGTGGGTGGGTGTATAGAACACAGAGGTGCTCTACCACTGAGATGCAGCCCCAGGACCCCTCGCATTTTTTTTAAAAAAAGATTTGAGACAGGGTCTCACTAATTTTCTCAGGCTGGCCTTGACCTTGAGATCCTTCTGCCAGTTTCATAAGTACCTGGGATTACAGGCATGCACCACCATGGCTAGCTAGGTATTTTAATTTTTTGAAACATATTTATTGAGTTATAATTGACATATAATGAAGTGCACATATCCAAAAAATATAATTTGACATTTTTTTTGACATTTCTACCTCTGTGAAGCCATCATCATGGTCAAAATAGTCAAGCTATTCATGAACCCTCCAAATCTCTTCACATTCCTCTTAATCTTTTTTATTGTCTCTTCCTGTCCTAGTCAACCACTGTCTGCTCTGTTACTGTAGATTCATTTTCATTTTCTAGAGTTGTGTATAAATGTCCTCCTTTTTTGTTGTTGTTTTGCTTCAGCTTCTTTTGTTAAGCATAATTATTTTGAGATTCATTATGTTGCAGCATGAATCAATAGCTTAGTACATTCTTTGTGATAAACATTTGTGCTGTTTGCAGTATTTGTTTATCACAGATAAAGCCATTGTGAACAATGACGTGCACGTGTTTGTGTGGATAGCTGCTCTCAATCTTCTTAGGCAAACATGTGGGAGTGAAATGGCCAAATGACATTAAATGACATTTAAATGGCCAAACCCAACTCATCATCCCTCAAAAGTATTTTATTTCCAAGTTCTTAACCTTTCAAAAACCTTCTCCGGTTATGCCATTCTTTCTTCTTTCCTATTCCTACATTGTATCTAGGAAAACACTTTGCTGGGGATTGAACTCAGGGCCTTAAGCATGCAAGGCAAGCACTCTACCAACTGAACTACATCCCCAGCCCTCTTCATTATATCTAATAAAACTTTTTTTTTTCCCATCTCACTGTGATTTCCAGGCCCTATATCTTCCTATACTTCCATCATAACACTTTTTACTAGGTTACACCTGCCACTGCCACCAAGCTGGACAGTATCCCATAATCTTATTACAAATATCCATCACTATGCAATCCCACCCTTCTCTTTCTCAACATTCACACCACACCAAATTCACTAGACTTTGCTTGAAAAAACATGTGTGCACTCTAACTTCAGGTGTCTAAATTTTAACTTTAGGAACTATTAAACTGGGAACAGTGGTGAATCCTTGTAATTCCAGTGGCTCAGGAGACTGAGGCAGGAGGATTGTGAATTCAAAGCCAGCCTCAGCAATATCGAGGCTCTAAGCAACTCAGTGAGACCCTGTCTCTAAATAAAATATAAAATAGGGCTGGGGAAGTGACTCAGTGGCTGAGTGCCTCTGGGTTCAATCCCTTGTACCAAAAAAATAAATGAGTAAATAAGTAAGTAAGTAAGTAAATAAATAAAAGAAACTACTAAGCTGTTTACCAAAATGATTGTTCCATTTTTTTTTATTTATACAAGATGAATATGCGAGCTTCAGTTCTTCCAAATACTTGTAAAAACTTGCTATGGTCCATCTTCTTATGTTTAGTCATTCTTGTGTGTGTAGTGATTTTTCTTTATGGTTTTAATTTTTACTTCCTAATGACTAATGATATTGAGCATATTCATGTGCTCATTTGTCATCTGCATATATTCCTTGGTGAACAACTTTTTTTGTTGTTGTACAATTTTTTTTGCCTATTTAAGAAAATTGGGTTGTTCAATTTTTTATTATTTAGTTTTGAGAGTTCTTTATATATTGTCAATATTTTATATCAGATATATGATGACAGGTGTTTTCCTTCAGACCATCTTGTCTTTTGACAGGCAGAATTATTAATTTTGTTGAAGTCTAATTTTTACTTTTTTTATTTTATGGATTGAGAAATTATGAAATCTTTGGCTAAACCAAGGTCACAAAGACTTTCTACTGTGTATACTTTTAGAAGCTTATAATTTCAGATTTTACATTTATGTGTACAACCTATTTTTTTTAGTTATTGTTATATGAGGTGTATACATATATGTGTGTATACATGCTTAAGCATACATATCCCTATTTATTCACAAATTTTTTCTGTATTTATAGAGGAGACTGTTCTCTCCACTGAACTGCTCTTGCACCTTTGTCAAAAGTCAGTTGTCCATATATGTGTAGGTCTATATCTGGACTCTATTTTGTTCTTTTGATTTGTCTTTCTTTGTGTCACTAAAACATTCTCTTGGTTACTGTGGTCTTGAAATCAGATTGTCTTACTCCAATTTAGTTTCTTTTCAGCGTACTTTTGGCAATTTCAGTTCCTTTGCATTTCCGTGTGAATTCTGGAATCAACTTGTCATATAGAAAAAACTGCTGGTATTTTGGTTGGTAGTGCATTTTGTATCTATAGATTGATTTAGGAAAAAAAAGGATCTTAGTAGTATTGAATCTAATTCTTCCACAAAGCATATCTCCTTATTTATTAAGTTCTCTTATTTCTCTCTGTAAAAATCTAGAAAATCTTTAATCTTTTGAAAATTAACATTTCAATTTTGTTGCAGTTTTATAAAATAAAATTAAGAGAAATGAACTCATATGCCATTGTCCCAGAGCCAAAAACATTGACCCTGCTTCTTCAAAGTTATCTTTTGTTTCTTTGGGAAAATAATTTCGATCTCCCTTTCAGTTAACAGTTTACTTACAGGTGAAGTGGGCTCTGTTCTTATGTCATAAAAATATCATAGTTTCAATTATTTTTTTATTTTAGAATTTAAGATACCATTATCTTATTCTTGTTTTTATCTGTGAATTGTAATTTTGGTAGTTGCAAAATCACTTTTTAAATTTTCTGGTGCCATTAAGTTGGCAATAATGGTAGCTGATTATACAAATACTTTACAACTAAAGAACAGGGCAAAAACATCATTATAGAAAAATGCATTCCCTGTGGTCAGCAGCCCATTAAAACCTGCTGACTATTTTAAGACATAATAACACTTAATTAACTTACAATAGACTTCTATTATAACAAATTAAACTATCTGCTATACATTAAAGTACTGCAATGCAGATCATTTAAAAGTAAGGAAATCAGGCAATGACATCTTAGCCTTCCTAACACCTTTTGTTAGGACCTGGCTACTTTGGAGATAAGCAGAATTCTATTTTTCATTTTGCAGTTCAGGTAATTGCATTTTGTACAAGAGAAACTAGGTAATAGAAGACCTGAGTTTGAAATCCAGCCCTGCTTCCTGCCCATTGTTTATGGGACCTCCAATGGAATGTGGGCTGTTTGGTCCTTTCCCTATGATAGCAACTGTTCTGGAGCACACACAACCTTAGGGTCAACCAGCCCCTCCTTGGGTATCTGTTTCCCATGTGGCCTTGGGTGAATCATACAAGTCTCAGTTTGTTCATCTGTGAAATGTAGATAGATATAACATCTTTGCACAGGGTCATGAAGATTACAGAATGCAAGTAACATGCTTTGTATAATACCTGGATGAAAGTTATTCTTATTTCATGTCCTAGAACATTATTAAGGAGAATCATGATTATTCCAATATTTGTTTTTGTATACATCATGACTTTTCTGGGAAAGTGGGAAAGAAATCATAAGACAAATTTAATGTTTCTTTACAACTATAAGTTCGCTTTCCTTTTTTCGTCTCTTCCTTCTTTCTTTCCTCCTTTCATACTTTTGGGTCAATTCTCTAAGTAAGTTGCTTTCTGACTGTATTCTGCTGTCTTTCTCTTCTTTAGTGAATTTAGTAGGGAATGACAAAGGTAGCAAAACTCAGAGTCTATTTAGTTACAAATATGTCTCTTCTATAATTTTATGAAAATATATAATGGTTAAGATAATATTTTCAGAATATTTATTTTATTAGTGCTATGGACAAACATTTGCTTCTCATCTGTGTTATGACATACAACTAAAAGACAATTCAAATACAGTTGCTGGTGCCATCAATGTGTGGGCGAGAAAAGTTACTAGAGGGTATTTTTCTTTCCTCCCACTTAAGTAGCATAATGAACCAAAGAAATATGACAAGGGGCTATTATTAATAAGATAATTGTGGCTGACTACAGTAGCAATCATTAGGTATAATTTAATTTCTAAAGTATGTCAAAATATGTTTTTAATTCTTCATTTAGTCTGCTTTGCACAAGTGTTTACCTATCTTCTCATGAAGGGACAACTTTTCTTTCTGGAGTATGAGTGAATCCTGCTTATGTGCTTTGACCATTGCTGCACTAAACTCTGAAGGCATGGAGTTCTGCGGTCACCAGCCACAGCCCTTTCCTAGGGTCCCTGTTCCTATGTCTTACATCCCTGCCTTTATTTTTCCTGACCAGTGTCCCTGTCAGGAAGTATTTGAGAGTGGAAGACCCTTTATCAACAGAAGAGGAAGAATTAACAAGGCAAGTCTGATATTTCCTCTTTGAATCTGGACAGGGAAAATGGAAGGAGATATTCAGCATTGTCAGAAGAAGATGCTAAACTAAATAAAGCACAAAGACTGGCCGTGGGAGGTCATGAGGGAGCAGAAATGTTGAGTGCTCAAAATAGATCTGAAAAAAAATCCATTTAAGACCTTGGGTGATGCAGTAGGGAGCAATAGGAGAGTTATGAACAGAGAAGAGGAAGCTAAGTGCCCACTATGCACTGAGATGCCTTGGGTCTTTGGTGGTCTGAAGTTGTAGTCACTGAGATTTCTGCACAATGACCATTCTTAGTTTTCTTATAAGTCCCACCCATATGCTGTGCCTGAGTTCCCATAAAATTTCCATCTCCTTTTCCCCATATTTATTTTATAAAAACCCCATCTCTAGAGGTTGACTGAAAAATTTCCCTGTTACCCAAGTGGCTAAAGAACACAACATCCTTGGGTAAAGGGGAGGGAGGGGTGGAGAGGGGGCATGGGGGCAGGCAAGATGGTGGGATGAGATGGACACCATTACCCTCGGTAATGTATAACTGCAATATGGTGTAATGCTACACAACCAGAGAAATGAAAAGTTGTGCTGCATTTGTGTGCAATAAATCAAAGTGCATTCTGCTATCATATATACCTAATTAAAATAAATAAATAATTTAAAAAACCCCACAGCATCCTTATTTCTTTACCAAAGGCAGAGAAGAGGCAGCTTTGTCAAAGAGAAAGATCTGCTATCTTCCAGTGTGGATGGAAAGGCTTCATTGGACACCAGATTATCTCTACATCTCTTCTTTTGGGTTGAGTTTAATCTGGTGCTACGGGAACAACCTGCTTATGGTAGTTCCTGATCCTTGTATGTGGAGATATCATAACAGGTTTGAAAGTCTGCACATTTGCTTACATTTGTCTTCATAGCCTTCCTCTTATGACCAGGAAACAAGTATAGACGCATGAATTAGTTGTCCTTCCATTCTGTAATAAATACCTGAGATAATCAACTTAAAAAGAGTAATGGTTTGCTTTGTCCTATTTTGAAGGTTTCAGTCTATGGTCGATTGTATTCATAGCTGTGGGGTATGTGGTAAGACAGTACATCATGGCAGGAGTGTGTGGCAGAGGAAACTGTTGACCCATGGTGGCTGGGAAGCAAAAGAAGACTTTGGGGGCACATCTCCAGTGACCTAACTTCCTATTGCTAAATTCTGCATCTTAATAGTTTCTACCTCTCAATAGTTTTATCTGTTGGAGAGCAAACCTTTAACACATGGTTCTTTGGGGGACACTTTCAAACTACAGGAAAGCAGAAGCCATCTTACTCTGAACATGACACAGTCCATCCTTTCTTCACGTAGTGCAGGACTATAAAAATGTCTCTGCAATTTGATGCTATGCAAAATGACCTTGATATTGGGAGAACTGCTCCTTTAAAATTTTTTGGAAACATAAAAAATTCTCTTACTGGAGGTTACAAATATAGAAAAATAAAAAAATAGTAAAACTAGTATTTATTTAGTATAGAAAAATCTGAAACATTAGAAACTTCAAGAGAGAAGTTCAACTGTTTTGCTGCTGTGACAAAAAGATCTGACCAGAAAAATGTAAAGAAGGAAAATTTGAGGGCTCACAATTTCAGAGGTCTATAGAAGGCTGGCTCCATTCCCCTCAGGGCTCCGGGTGAGGCAGAACATCAAGGCAGAAGAGTGAGGCAGAGGGAAGTATCTCACATGATGATCAGAAAGCAGAGAGAGACTCCACTCACCAGATACAAAATATATACCCCAAATCCATGCCCCCAGTGCTCACCTCCTCCAAACATACCCTGCTCACCATCAGTTACCACTCAGTTAATCCCCATCAGGGGATTAATTCACTAATTGGTTTAAGGCTTTCACAACGCAATCATTTCTCCTCTAAACCTTCTTGCATTTGTCTTAAATGTGAGCTTTTGGGGAACACCTCACACTAAGAAAGTGTTCATTCATTATAAAAAGAAAAGAAAGAAAAATCTTTCTTAGAGTAGTTGGCATAGATTTTTGCCTTCTTCTCATTGTGTAACTTTCAGTATAGACTGAGAGACTTTTCTAAACCTTAGCAAGTTGTCACTCATACTCCTGTTTGGATCACATCTTACTTTTTATTCTTTGTTTTCAATGTTGTGAAATATATTGAGAGTTCTTATAATGTGAAGAACTTTACTGATGTCCCTTTCTCTGGGACATCTTGTTCCTCTTTGTCATAACCACTTCCTTTATTTATACCAATAAATTTTCCTCTGCTAAGTTTCTGGCTACATAGTAGAATCTTTTGACTATGTTGATATGTCAACATTATTGTGGTCAGCTGTTTCTTCTATAACTCAATATTCAATTAAAATTCCACTTACACCATCACTTTTCATTTTTTGGGGTTTTATTGGTGTATTGTAGTTATACATAATAGTTGGGCTCATTTTGACAAAATTATACATGTATGGAATCTAGTTTACTTCATATCAATTCCTCGTGCCCACCCTTATTTTCCCTCCTCTACTGTACTGGTCTTCTTTTCACTTATCTATCTATCTATCTATCTATCTATCTATCTATCTATCTATTTTTAGTGGGTACTTTAAATATACATAAAGGTGGAATTCACTGTGGTATATTGATACATGTACAAAGCATAATTTTGTCAAATTAATTCTGCATTTCCTTCCCTTTCCCATCTCTCTTCCCTTTCAATCTCTTTCTTCTATTTTCTGTTCCACTGATCTTCCCATATCTTTTTGATCTCCAATCCCCCCTCCCTCCCATTTTTCTTTATTTTGCTCTAACTTCCACACATGAGAGCAAACATTCAGCCCTTGATTTTCTGAGTGTGACTTATTTCACTTAGAATGACGTTCTCTAGTTCCATCTATTTTCTAGCAAATGTCATAATTTCATTCTTCCTTATGACTAAGTAAAACTTCATTGTGTATTTGTAATACATTTCCTTATATTGACAGGCACCTGGGTTGGTTCCATAACTTGGCTATTGTGAAATGTGCTGCCATAAATGTTGATGTGGCTTTATCAATATAATATGCTGATCTTAGTTCTTTTAAATAAATACTGAAGAGTGGGGTACTTGAGTTTTATGGTAGTTCCTGGTTTTTTTGAGGACTCTCCATACTGCTTTCCAGAGTGGTTATACTAGTCTGCATCTCCCACCAACAATGTGTGAGTGTACCTTTTCCCCACACCCCTGCCAGCATTTATTATTATTTGTATTCTTGATAATTGCCATTCTGACTGGAGTGAGATGAAGTCTTAGCATAGCTTTGATTTGCAGTGCTCTGATTGCCAGAGTTGTTGAATATTTTTTTTGTGTGTGTATTTTTTGGCCATTTGTGCTTCTACTTTTGAGAAATGTCTGTTTACTTCATTTTAAGTGGGATGGCATCAAATTAAAAAGCTTCTGTATCGCAAAGGAAACTTTTCATTATTTTTTCACTTTCATATTTGCTGGCCATTTCCTTTGTTTAATTCCTCATTTTTGTTTTCATTGAAGGTTCTTGGCAACCTTTTAGAAATCACTTGGCCAGGGGCTGGAGTTGTAGCTAAGTGGTAGAGCACTTGCCTGGCAAGTGTGAGGCACTGGGTTCCATCCTAGCACCACATAAAAACAAATAAAGGCATTGAGTCCATATACAACTAAAAAAAAAAAAGAAAAAGAAAAGAAAAAGAAATCACCTGGCCATCAACGGTTTGTTCTCAACTTCACTTCCTGGGACTATAGGTATATCTTTGTGCAAGAAGCATGGTTCTAAGTTCTAGGGGGCAGAAGTTGTTAAGGGCATGGACTTTTTGGCATTCTGATTCTGAGACTGCGTGACATTGGGCATGTTAATGTGTGTCTTGAGCAGTATTTTCACCATTTATGAAGAACCTAACTCATAGAATGTTTTTGAAGGTGAAACAACCTGTGAAATGCCTTTTATACTATTCCTGGAAACAGAGGAAATGTTCAAGAAATCATACTTCTTATTAAGTAATTGATACAAATCTAGTTTCTGTTACTGTCAACCATTTTTCTCCTCCTCCTAACTTTAGTACACCACTCAAGTATTTGACATCTTTTGTAATCTTTTTTTCCTAAAACACAAGAAGTAATGTTCATTTTGGCCATATTTCCTCTGAATTATATACATATTATATATATCTATATATATAATGAATATATGTTTTATACAATTATATGTTTATATATAATTAGATATATACATGGAAATGATGTGATATATAATTATTACATGATGTTTTATATGTATGGAAATGATGTGATATATATATATATAATTGGATGTATATGTATATTATATATGTGTGTGTGTGTATATATATATATATATATATATATATATATATATATATATATACACACACACATAATGTGATCCAAAGGATTATATCAGATGATTTATCCCACAAGTGAACCTCCAGAGAAAGACCTAGACATACTCTCTAACTCCAGAACAGATAAGCTAACAGTAGCATAGACTCACATGCCCCATGGGACAAGGATAGCAGCTCAGCAGCATAACACCATTGTTGACATTTTCTCGAATATATGTTGTCTGTCCTAGTGCTGATGTCACCCCAAATCATGCCTATTGTGATGGAGATGATAAACTCAGCAATGATTTCATTAAGGGACACTTGCTACATGAGAGGAAACCATCATATGCTTAACCAAGCTGACTCTACAACCATCTCTCAAAACACATAATTGTCAAATCACTTCACTGACTAGAAAAATTATAGAATTGCCTAATGACACAACATTTTTACAAACTTCATTTTTTTACTTTACCAACAAGGTCTCAGGGGTTCCTTCAAGATTAGCTTAGAAGAGATTTTTGTCTTCATGGTGGGATTAGAATTTCCAGTGCATGGCAGTTTTATTTTCATACTAATCTAATGTTATCTGGAAATCATCAAAGTTGAGTTTTATTTTTAGCCATACAATATTTAATTGGAAAGTGCTCCATCTAGAGAATTAGTACTAAGTTTCTTCCTTGCTGTTTCTCATTAAAAAGAAAAAAAATTAAGCAATGTCCTCTAGTTTATTTTATTTCTTATCTATTTGGTATATCCAGAGATATTTCTGAAGTTACTAGGAATTAAATATCTTAGAGTATTTTTGGGCAAATCATGGCTACACTATAAAATATTTTATTTTATTTAAATTAAAAATAAAATATAAAATAATATAAAATGTATATGACATCTAAAATTATATATAATAAAAAGTTTTATATGAGCAAGTTAGCTTAAGAAAAAAATAATGTGAAAGTTAAATGTAAAGTCCTCTGAGAGGATCCCATCTCATTCTCATTTCCATCCCTCAGAATCAGGGGAAATTCCTGTGTAGAATTCTGTGATTATCATCCCCTTACTCTGCATTTCTCTTTATTTATTTATCTATTTTTATTTATTTATTTATTTAAATAGTTATACATGACTAGTTTTTTTATTTTTAATTGACACATAATTGTACATACTTATCAGGTACAGTGTGATATTTCACTACATGAACAAAATGTGCAATGAATAGATAAGGGTAATTGGCCTACACATTATCTCAAACATTACTTATTTTTTTGTGTTGGGAGCATTCAAAATCCTCTTTACTAGCTATTTTGAAATGTACATTTAATTGTTATCAACCATTGATATCTTGCTATGTTATAGAACACCGTCAGTTAGTCCTTTTATCCAACTGTCCCCTTTACCCATTAGCCATCCTCTCTTCATTCCTCCTTTATTTTCTTTATGATATTAGTGTATACTTGTATCTCCAAGTAGTGCACTGCTTAGTTTTGTGTGTTTTTAACCAATGTAAATCCAATCACATTACTTATCTTGTTTACAACTTCACTTTTTTTCTCAGTTATTTCCTTAGATTCACTGGTGTGCAGTGTGTTGCAGTGTGCAGATTACTAAGGGTTACTATAAGAGTTTATACCCACATAAGCAGTACATAGTGTACTGTTGCTTCATATTCTTGTGCATTCTTACTAGACATTGTCATAATTCGTCTGGAACATGTAAAATAGAAGCACCCTGTGGTTTAAGTTTGTGTTTCCTTGAGTAATGGTGAGGTTGAACATCTCTTCTTGTGTTTATCAACTTCTGCTTTCTTTTCTGGGAAATGCTTCATTTGTAACAATTTGTATACCACATTTTGAATACAGTATCCAGAATATATATGACTGTGAAATATATAGGTTCCTTTGTGGTATACATATATTCGGTTCCCTTTGTGAGATACCTATGTCCTATTCTGTGATGTATAGATCATGTCTTTAGTGATCCTCTCCTGAACTTCTGCAGAGACTCTTAATGATTTGCTTCCTGTTCTCCCTCTCCAACCAGATAGCCACCACAGAAACTTTTGTCAAAGTCTGTTTAGGTTGTTTTCCTTCTAGAATTCTTCCAATGAGTCTCCTGCTCGAGGTATAGACACAGCTCTTCCCATAGTGCTTGAGTTCTGTGTAGTTGGTTCATCCCCTGCATCTCCTGCTCTGGGCTGCAATATATGTGTGTGTGTGTATATATATATATATATATATATATATATATATATATATATATGTATATATGTGTATGTATGTATATATATATATATATATATATATACACACACATATATATCTATACACACATAGATATACATATACACACATTGGTACTGAGGATCCAGAGCAGGGCCTTGCATGTGCGCTCTGCAGGAACTCTGTTACCACTGAGCTCCATTGCAGCCTTATGGTTTTGATTATATATTATTTTCATGTATTTCTTTTCTATTCTGCTTCATTTCTTTTTTTAATATTTATTTTTTAGTTGTAGGTGGACACAATACCTTTATTTTATTTTTATGTGGTGCTGAGGATCAAACCTCAGTGCCTCATGCATACTAGGCAAGTGCTCTTCCTCTAAGCCACAGCACCAGCCCCTACTTCATTTCTTTTTATCAGTTTGATTGTGTTGTTATTTTTCTACCTTCTAGAGTTAATTGCATAATTCATTAATTTTCATCATAATCTTCTTTTTAATGTAATTATATAATGTAATAAATGTTACTGTAAAGATTGATACAGCTGCATACAACAATTTTGATTGGTGACCTTCTTGTTTTCATTTAGTTCTAAATATTGTCTAATTTTCACCGATTTATTTTTTGCTTACAAGATATTAGAGGAGTAGTTTTTACTTTCCAAATATATGTGATTTGTCTAAATATTTCTTTGTAACCACTGCCTTTTGTGGTAGAGTTCATGATTAGCATGATATCAATCTTGGAATTTGTCAAAACTAGTTTGTCCACTACTTGATCAACAAATATTCTTTTGTGTTTGAAAAGAATGTATGCTTTAAGTAGTTAGGTATTCTATATATGTTCTTTAAGTCAAGCATTTTAATTATGTTATTCAAATATTCTGTTGCCTATTTGTTTTTTTTCTCTTTGTTGTATAACTACTGAAAAGGTATGTGAACAATTATTACTATGACAAACTTATCCATAGTCCCTGTTATTATGTCAATTTGACTTAGTATATTTTGACACTATGTTATTAATTACATGAAAGTTTACAATAATTATATCTTTCTGGTTTATTTGGCATATTTATACATCTTTATCTCTCATAATACATTTTGCTTTTAAAATGTATTAATTTAATTTAATATTATTTTAGTTATGCCAGCTAGTACGAATGGCTCTGTGGCTTTTTAAGAGTGAGATTTATGCTAGTTAATTTTTGTTTCTGTGCTCTACTTTCCTTATTTCCAAAACGATAAACAATAAACAGGTTGTTTATTTATTTATGTGTTCATCCATTCAGTGCAAATTTATTAAGTGCTCACATGTGGCAGGAATTGTCTAATGCTCCAGAGAAATAGTCTCAAACAAAAATCCTTGTCCTTGTGGAAATTAGACTCAAGTACGGATTATCGTGTGTATTAGTCAATACATCTAAAATGCTTTGAATGCTACCTGCCACATAATAGTACCTATCATTAATATTATTGCCCTTATTATTCTCCCATTTCTTATGAAGTGTGAGTCCTTATGCATTGAATGATATAATAAATAGTAGAGCTGAATTTGACCATTTATCCAGTATTACAGTCTTCATTATTTTTATCACTTATTTTGTCATTTACTTCTTGCATTTATTCCATCTTTATTTATTATTCCTATTAATATATTTGGATTATTTTTTACTACTATCATTAATCTTTCTTGGCTTCCTTTATTCTTTTGGACAAAATCCTGTATTTTTTTCCCTTATAAAAGAAAGAGAGACATCTTCATCTCTTCATTTAATGACTATTAATTCCTTTGCTACTAGTGCATAACAAAAATCAGTACCATGAACTTCTAACCATTAGTGGCTTACTGATATTGTAGGTCAGAAATCTGGTCAGGACGGAGCCCAGTGGATATGAATCATTTTCCCTCCCTAATATCTGGGTCTATGGTGGGGAAGGTCCCACAGGCTCCAGCTGCACTACTGGAAACATCTTGACTCACACCTGGCCTCCAGGCTGGGTGACAGGCCTGGGCTTTTCACACCAGTTGGCTGGGTTCCAAGAGACAGCAACACTCGCACAGGAGGACACTGCTTGTCCTTCTCCAACTCAGAAGTCACAGGTATTCTTCATTGTATTCTTTGGTGACAACTCAGAATTCAGGGCTGGAATGTAGCTCCGTGGAAGAGCACTTGCCTAGCATGTGTGAGCCCATGTGAGCCCCTGGGTTTCATCCCTAGCACTATGAAAGAAAATAAAGGAAGGAAGGAAGGAAGGGTGGGAGGGAAGAAGGAGAAATTCAGGTTCAAAGCAAAGGGAATCATATGCCATCATTTTAGAAGGGGAGATGTGGCTCAGTGTTTGAGTGCCCTAAATTCAGTCCCTGGTACCCACCCCACCAAAAAGGAAATGCTAAGTGGGATAAAAAATAGTGTTGGAGAACAAAATCAACCACAATGACTTTAGAAATTTTAGTTCAAGTTCACATCTTATACTTTGTCTTAGGTAGTATAACAACCCACTGTCTTATTTACATGCTGTGATTTATTACCTATTTTAATTTTGCCTTCTACCTGTAGTTTTAAAATAACACATTATCATTGTTGTTTTTAAAAATCAATATTTTAGTGACATTTAATAATTCTGTTGCTCTTCAATACATGTATCTCAGGCCATCTATTAGAAATTCCTTTAGTTATGATATGTAGGGGGAAAAATCCTTCAGATGTGGAATATCTTTATTTTCCATTTGTTTTGAAAGATATTCTTACTAGTCTATAAAATTCTCTCTGTAGATAGACAATGTTATCTCACTGTCTAAGAATAGACTTAATTTATTCTATGTAGGATTTCTTGGTCTCTCTAATTCTATAGGCAGTGATCTTTAATTCTGGACTGAGCCATCCTACCTACATCCCAAGGTGGTCTGCAGCTTGCAGATATCTTGTGGTGGGACACAATATCTTTATTTTATATTTATGTGGTGCTGAGGATCGAACCCAGTGCCTCACGCATACCAGGCGAGCACTCTACCACTGAGCCACAACCCCAGC
The DNA here is from genome assembly GCF_021218885.2 of Marmota monax. NCBI lineage: Eukaryota > Metazoa > Chordata > Mammalia > Rodentia > Sciuridae > Marmota > Marmota monax. The sequence goes on along the minus strand of NW_026695200.1, from coordinate 2,960,437 downwards.
CCCTGTTTCATGATTCTTTTTTTTTTTAAATATTTTTTTAGTTGTAGTTGGACACACCTTTATTTATGTGATGCTGAGGATCGAACCCAGTGTCTCGCACATGCTAGGTGAGCTCTCTACTGCTGAGCCACAACCCCAGCCCTGTTTCATGATTCTTACAATAGCATATCTCTCATTTCTTAATCTATCTCCCCCACCCCTATTTTATCTACACTTTTAGCTATTTTCAGTGGGAAGATCTGCTCTGGTATCTGAACTGCCCTGTTGCATCAATGTAAATTTTGGAAGATTGATGGAAAAATAGTCAATGAGCATTTGTTTCTTAGGAAAAAATAACTTTCAAGTGTATGGGTTTTTTTTTTGAGGGGGGGCAGGATACTGGGGATTGAACTCAAGGTCTCACACCTTTTAGGCATATGTTCTACTATAAAGCTACATCACCTGTCCTTTTTTTGTATTTTTTTATTTATATATGATAGCAGAATGCATTATAATTCTTATTACACATATAGAGCACATTTTTTCTTATCTCTGGTTGTATACACTGTATATTCACACCAATTCATGTCTTATACCATCCCCTGCCCTTTTAAATTCTGTTTGGAGATAGGGTCTTGCTAAGTTGCTGAGGTTGGTCTTGAACTTGATATCCTCCTGCCTTTTTGAGTAACTGGGATTATAGGCACATGCCATTGTACTTGGTTATGTTAAGATTTAATAGATAGAGTGTCTCCTTTCTGTCTTTCCATTCATAATGGTCCACAATGGTAACTATTTGCAAATGGGAAAGAGAAGGCTGGGTATTGATATTTGAAAGTATAACCTCCTAAAGGGCTTGCTCTGCGTGTGACCATGAGAAGAGGAAGATTGCACTGCTTGCCAGAAGCCTGACAGGCAGACGATTCTCATGGATTCTAAATTTGTAAGTTGTTTTTATAAAATTTTCCTTATAGGGCCACATTTGTGATTAGCTAGAGCTTTCTATTTTATGTCTAAAAAGTCTTTGGGTAATTATACTTGGAGTACATGTTTGGATATTGGAATATAAGGGAAAACATGGCAGTTGCCCCAGCTGTATACAGAAGGTTGAACTGAATTTTTCCTCATGATTAAAAATAACCAATTTCTTCAGCAAAGGAAGCATACCTCTCTTTATTTTATTGCTTTATGGTTTTGTTTAACAACATACAAATATAGTACACATACTAAATGCAAATAATAAAATTAATGAACATATAAACATAATACAATTAATGACAGTTTCCTGCCACACACTGTTCAGGAATAAAAGATACATCTGTCCCTCCTTGTTTTCTTCCTTTTCAGCTCTCCTTGAAAATTAATCACATGGAAACAGTGCATCCATAAATCAGCTTTTGAGAATTGCTGTCACTGTGAAACAGCCTATTAAACTGGTTCCCCAGGCTTTTTGCTTCCTTTTCCCGTTGCCAAGGGCTCCTGGCTCTCCCGCTGTCCCTAGGATCCCTGTGCCTAGTTCTGTCACGTCCCACTGGAGGGTCCTTATGCCTAGTCTCAGGGCTGATACAGCTCTTTCTGGTTTATGTGAACCTGCCTTTGTTTACTGAGTCTCACCTTCTGACAAAAGAAATGTAGTGCCCCTTTCTGGTACATATCCAACCCTCCTTATTCAAGGATGTCACCTCAACATGGCTACCTGGCCTCTCTGGGTTCCCACCTGGACATAGATAAGAGAGATTTTCAGTCCAAGGGTCAATAGCTCTCTAACCCTGTTGAACTCCACATTCAAACACAGGTCTGTCTGGGGCCATTTCCTTCTTCAGCACATAGCTGACTTATCATCTCTCTTTCTCTTCCTCTTTTTTGATACTGGGGATTGAACCCAGGGATGTTTAACAACCCAGCCACATCCCCAGCCTTTTTATATTTTATTTAGAGAAAGGGCTTCGTTAAGTTGCTAAGGCTGGTTTGAACTCACAATCCTCCTGCCTCAGCCTCCCGATTTGCTCGATTACAAGTGTGCACCACCGCACATGGCTTATTACCTCTTCTTTAAGCACATGCATCTGTGTGGGCTTCCAGGTCTCTGGGCCAGTGTCCTGCTGGTGCAGGTGGAAGAGATAGGATGCTTCAGCCTCAGATTCTATACTCCACAGCCTGACTGCCACAGAGTTACTCACAATCCTACCCTGAGTTGTTGACTAAGGAAGAAGAATAACTCCAATAAAACAACGCCAAGGAAAATAACACAAAAACTGATGGAAAAAGGTTCCTAGAATTAAAATAGAATTGCTATTCTTAAGAAGCAATTTTTTTAAGCTTGCTATTTCATATAATGGGGACAAATGCAAAAAAAAAAATGGATCGTTAAGAGAAGAGAGTTAGGTGGAACATGGCATGCCTGCTGAGAATTGTTTTTGGGTGAAGGGTATGGATTCATGTCAGTGAGACTTCTGTAGAGGGGATAGGGTGGAGCCCACCTACATCTGGAGGAAGACTGATGGAGGCACTGGAGAGGCTCGCTGAAACACCCAGTGAGGAAGTGATGACTGGAGAAATGAACAAGGGAGAGGAGAATCCTTTCATTCTCTCAAAGGAGAGCAATACCCATTAGAAAACATTCCTTCCTACCCTGACAAAGTGGCAATAGATTGGACAGTACTATTGGACTTGTCAAGTGTCCCAAAGTAGCATCTTCTGAATATGTAATGGAAAATAAACCCTGCAATTGACACCTTGTCATTTCTGGAGTTTCTACAATTGAGATAGACTGTATACTCTTTGAGGCCAGCTTTTTATCTGCTTTACATACTCTAAATGCAGGGGAACGCTTACTACATGCAGTTTGGGTTGAAGAAAAATGGAGAATGCAAGAACATTGGTTTCTAATCTTCAGGAAGGGAGTGAGTCAGATTGGGCCAATACAATAATGCAGCAAATGTGAAGCCTACAAAGTTCACAGGGAAATTGAGTGTTTGGGGGAAACTGGCCTGGAATGTAAACTCTCCAGAGTCTAAATAGAGCAGCAATCAGACTAGAGCAGACAGAGATTTTTAAAGGCTAGACTGGTATCTCCCTATGGCTTTAAAAGTCAAATGCAAATCTTTATTTAAATTTGAATAAATACATATTTTGGTAAACACAAGGAACAGGGTTGGGATGCATTTTAAAATAAGAATATGGGAACCATAAAGCACCTGAACAGAATTCATGTTGTCTCTTTCTGGTTTGAAAGTCTTACTTTACATTCAAGCAAGTATAGTGATGAGTATATACACATGTTCACACTCACTCATGCACAGATTCCCCCATTCACACACATTCATTTACTTAGACTTTCTGATGCAGACAATATAATCACAGACTCTCCATTTGCACACTTGGACTTACACACCTACACATACTTGTACACTGGTGCTCCTTAACCTGGACCCAGACAGGACACCACAGCAGGGTATCTCCAGAGGCACTCTTTGAGACAGAACCAGTCCATTAACCAGCCAGCAACATTGATGGGGCAGCTACTGTGTGCCAGGCATTGTGTCAAGGGCTGAAGATACTATTGTTGTATGGATAGAAAATATTTCTGTCTGTGGACTAGCAGAATTATAGGCAGACAGGCATTTTAAAAAGTTGGGCCCTGTTTTGTGGCTCCTCATATGCAATTGGCTGTAAGAAGATGAAACTTCTCAGTCACTGGTTGCTGGCAATTTTTTGAAAAATGAACAGTGAATTTTTTATAAGAAGTGCATGGCTGCAGAAGTTGCTGTCAATGTTCTAGGTGAAGAACAGGAGGGTTATGTGGTCTGAATTAGTGGTGGGAATGACAAACAAGGTTTCCCCATGAAGTGGGAGTTTTGACCCAAAACTCACCTGTTACTGAGTAAAGGACCCTCCTACTATAGACCAAGGAGAACTGGAGAGAGAAGGCATTGTGGGTGCCAATCTGAGTATTTTTAACTTGGTTATTGTAAAACAAAAGAGAAAAAAAAGGGGAGAGAAGAATATTCCTGGTCTGACGAATACTGTGATGCCTGATTTCCTGGGATCCCAAAGCAGCAAAATTCACAAACTTTTAAGTCTCTCTAAAGAAGATGATGTCAGCCAATAATGCTGCCAGCAATCCTATAAGCAGGGAGCATAAGAAATCCTGGACCAAACCACCTGAGATTCAGAGTCTTGTTACTCCAGGTGTTCTGCAGCACCAGTGCTGGCATAATGCTTTAAAGAATTTTGTTTTAAGAAAAAATAAAGAAGAGGTTGCAGAATCTACTGAACCTTTGGCGGAGAGTGAAGGAAACCAAGAAAAAAACACTAGGAATGGATATCCAAGAGTCACAGGCTGTTCACTCTGAGAGCTTCTACTTCAAAATCTGGGTCCCATCAAAGAATTGTTAAGGGTAACAGGATCAGACTTTGAGACAAAACAAAACAAGACAAAATGTGTAGTTACAAGTATTGACAGGTAAGCACTAAGCATTTGGGAGTGAATTACAGGAGGTGCTGGGAAGGCCTCCCTGAATTAGTATAGGGCTTTGGTCCCTCAACTAGTAGTGAGTGTTAAGATTTGAAGTGTACAGTCCCCTAAGACCCTTGGCTGACCAAGTTTCTTCCCCCTATTTATCATGTCTGTAGTTCTCAGGATGACTATGGAATGAGCTGGGAATGCAATATCCTGAGGTAGGAGCAGCCTAGGTTGCGTTTCTCTCTCCCTTGGAAGCTGGTGTCCTTCAAAGCTTTGCTCAGTGAGTCATGTTTCCCCTGACATATAAAGCCCATGGTGGACCACCTTTCAGGGTCCCTCATCCCTAGTGAAGTATAGCACTTGAAATTGAGACTCTATCCCTCACCCCTAGGCAGTACTGGAGGTAGATTAAGACTTGGAGGACAGCTCACAATGGATTCTAGGATTCTTTTGCTTTTTGCTGCCTCTGAGTAATACATGTGCTTCCTATAACTTGCCAAGTGTGAATGCATTCTGTCTCACTAGACTCAGGCAAATGGCACTATTGCAGCCAATCACACAGTGGGTGGAAGTGTTCAGACTCCTATTCCTGGTAGTTAGGATAGTAATGGTCTTTTCTATTTTGCATGCAGGGCACTGACCATTAGTGAACCTGCTTCACAAATAGGTAGTGGACAGAGGATGGGGCTGGAGGGAGAAAGTAGCAGGCGTAGTGGGTGAGGGGGGCTCTCACTGGTGGATCCTGGAGGTGGTAGATAGATGCAGTGTGTTTGAGGTGAGGTACAGAGCCCCTTGCTTTGATTTTGTGAGTTGCTCTCACCTAAAGCCCCATCTCAGGCCAGCTTTCTTTTGACAACTACAGTTGTGTTGTGGGACTGGAAGTCCTGAAAGCTGGGTGTTGAAGGATGACTGGCCATTGTAGTTGAGAAGACTAGAGCGGCATAAAAAGTGTCATATCTTTTATGTCCCAGTGAGAATAATTTGGGAATGTTCATACCTGATTAATATATGTACCCATTAAAGAAGTGGATCTGCCTTTATTCATGACCCAGATAGATGTTCAACTATAACATACAATGCAATTTAGGTTTCTGCCCTCAAGCTACTTTGTCTGCAAAGAATATTAGATATGTAGACTTGTTTACCCTTTGCATCTATGTGCTGCATGTTCAGGAGCACTCAGGTATTAAAAAAACAGTAAAAGTTATATTAAAGAACTGGGTAATTGTGCCAAATGTGAAATTAATAGTACCGATTTTAGGAAACATACAGAAGTAGGAATTTTGGAATGGGTGATCACAGCTTGCTACTCTGAAGTCATTAAGGGATTTAAATTCTTCAGGATTTTATTTCTCATGCTTTTGCTCTCCTCTAAAATTCTTTGGTTATCAGATTCTGTTAGGAGTAAATTTGAAAGTTCAATTGAAAACAGGGTGGCCATTGACTACCTGTGGGAAGAAGAAAACTGAGCTTACTTCACAGGGCTTTGTAAAGAAATGGTTCATCACTTATTTTTTCATTCACCATGGCAACACTCCTGAGCCAGGCATGTGTGCTAGATGGTCACACAGTCGAGAAGGTTGTGGGCTGTTTTCTGGTAGTTCAGAGTTTGAGGGTCAGAAAAACCTTTCCAGACTGCTTTAGTAGAGAGCAGAGCCAAGCATACATAGCATTTGCACTTCTGCAAAAAGCCAGGAAAGGAGAGGAACAGGAAGAGAAAAATGAAAAGGCGGGGGGCTGGGGTTGTGGCTCTGCAGTAGAGTGCTTGCCTAGCACGTGTGAGGCCTTGGGTTCGAGCCTCAGCACCACATAAAAATAAATAAATAAAATAAAGGTATTGTGTCCAACTACAATCGAAAAATGAATATTAAAGAAAAAATGAAAAGGCCAGAGCATGAAAGATGGGCCAGAGGCCACCAAGGAGGAAAGTGGGGAAGGGTGCCCAGGGAAGATGGAATATCACAGGCAGAGGTAGAAAGCACCAGAGGATACACAGCCTGAAACACATCTAAAGACTTGATTCATTTTGACTTTGAGGATGCTACCTCTGAAGGCGGCATGGCAGAGGAGGAGGTAGAGAATCATTAGAAGGTGTTTAAGTGAAAAGATGAGGATGGTATAGTCTGAATCATCAACAGAAGTAGAGAGGAAGAAAAGGTGGTTTAGAGAAGTGGCTCAGACACAGAAAACAGGTTTGGAAAGCTGCTGGGAGCCATTAGCCAAGTAAGTATGACAATTTCCTTGCCAGCGTACCCCATGTTGCAGTGACATTGAATGTACTTAACCTTGCTCAAGGACCAAGGCAGATTAGGGTGTTCCCGGTTTTAAGATAATCTTGTTTAGGGCGTTCCCAGTTTAGGTTCCAGGTTTAAGGTTTAAGATTATTCCTGCTGGGAATAGGGCGTATCCTGCTGCCTGAGTTCCCCTTGAGTTCTCACGGGATTCAGACAGTATATTTTGGAGATAGAAGCCCAGTGGAGGTGGATTTGGGCAGAGAACGTGGATTTGGGAAGAGAACGTGATTGTAGACGGCTGGTGTGAGTTCGGGAATAAAGAGTTGCTGTTTGAATCTACAAGCTGTGTGGTGGCTCGTGATTGTGTGCCCAGCCAGACTGCGGCATTTGTGCCCAGCCAGACTGTGGCAGAAAGCAACAGAACATGGCAGGTTAGGGAGATGTATGAGTTGGGAAGCCCAGAGAGATTCTAGCTTGACTGGCTGGGTGTCCTGGGATACCACTGACTGGGGCTAGCAGATGAAGAAGAAGCAGACAAGGAATTTGATTTAAGCTTGTGACACTGAAGGACCCATACTGTATTGCAGTTGTGACTTGTTTATGGTTAATATATCATCCATAGAACAAAGGGGGACAGTAAAACACCATGTCCCTGAATGTCCCCTTTCTGTTTCCAAAAACTTCACCAAGTTAAGGGAAAAATGGGGGCAAGTCTAAGCTGAAAAAGTCTAAATACATACTCTTTGGAGGACACTGACTTTCTCTTAGGCTCACTGGAAACTAAGACAAATTAGTGTCATCTGTAGAAAGCTACTTTCATATATATATATATATCAGGACAGTTGGTCCTTGGAATGCTGGTCAGACAAATTAACTGAGCAAGTAATGCTGATGATATCACCGTTTCTGCAGCCTAACGTATAAAATTGCTCTCTGAGTGGTGATGGGCATGAAACTGAGGAAATTGTGTAAAGGATATGTGTTACTCATCCAGCTGGCCACCAGTGGACAAAACATAGTGAGGGATAGGAGGCACTAGGTGAGGAGTGGAGGTACTATCTGTCAGCCTATCACCACTGAACTCTTCTTAGGGCAGCGGTCTTTGATATCTTGTAAGTTTTCCCCCAATAAACAATTTGTCTCCAATCCCATCTTCATCCACTTTCTTTCGCCTGTCAGCAACCTACTCCACTGCTCTGGCACAACTGGGCTGTGAATGATACAAGTAGGGAAACCCATTCCTTAAACTTAAGACAATAAAGTCTCCTGGGTCATTAGGGGTCTCATACCTAACTGACTGATTTCACATTCTAGATGTCTCAAACAAGGTAATTCAGCTCCCCAAGTGCCTAATCAATTGGCCTAGACAGAAGTTGACCTTCTGTTTTGAATGGACATTCAAGCTTCCCTGTATTAGAATATTAATCCACATGACATTACAATTCCCTCGTCTCCAGTGGACAGAGTACACTTCTTTGACGATGTACTTGCTTTGGTTGAAGAAAAAATATTGCTGTCCATTCCAGTCTATGCTTTTTAGGTGGTGTTTGTTTCTGGTAACCTTTTATATGCTGTGGTTGATCAATCATAAAGATGAAAAGAAGGAAGGAAGGAAGGAAGAATGGAAAGAAGGAAGGAAGGAAGGAAGAATGGAAGGAAGGCAGGCATGCCAGGTAATTGTAAGCCTACGAAAGATGAACACACACACTGAGCAACTTAACCTTGGTCTGAGCAAGTGCCACCCCAGGAGTGCAATGGACATCAATGCTTGCCTCTGGAAGCTGCAGGTCTTAGGGCTGTACTGCCACATCTGTGGTTATAGCTAATATTTGGGTTTAAAAATGCTACTCCAGGGGTAGGGTTCTGGTGTTATGCCAGATTCGTGGGACCCCAATAGACCTCCAGGAGCCAAATCCGATGCAATCACACAACAGTCTTTATTGCAAGCTCAAGCCTGGACTCACAACTGTTCGGATGCAGCAGTCCCAGGGAATGAGTCCCGGTCCTTTGTTCAGTGAGATTTTATAGGTTTTTGGGGGATACTCTATGTGTCACAACATCACACAGCAAATCATTCCATACCACGGGAAAATCAAACAACAACTCTAAACATTGATTAGCACATTCAATTGTGGGAACAATTTGGGTAGGGATGATTGATTAGTACAAGAGGGGGATTCCTTAGAACTGATTGGTTTAGGCCACGAGGGGTATACATGCTAAACTACATGGTTTCCCAACATGTTATCAACCACCATAAAATACTGGGGGGTCATCTGGCATCCCAGGTATTTTCCCTGTCTCATGCTGATTGGAGGTTGCTAGGGGGGTTGCTGTGGGTCCTCACCTAGCCTGAGTCAGGGACACCTGGCATTGCAGATCTCTCCTGTTATTTACAGACAAACAACTCAGCAGGGTGGGTATGTGCCTAGGAGTGCTCTGTGGGTTTTTCCGAGGACAAGGGTCACGCCCCCTTCCTTAGGACAGGCCTTGAGGTAGAAGCTGCTGTTATTTATTTATTTTTAAAACTGGAGTCACATTAGTTTCTCAGTAGCTCAGTGGTAGAGTGTTTGCCTTGCACATGTGAGGCCCTGGGTTCGATCCTCAATACAACATAAAAATAAATAAATAAAAATAAAGATATTGTGCCCATCTACAACAACAAAAAGAAAATTAAAAAAAAAATTAAAAAATACTACTCCAAAAGTAATTTTTTGTGGGGTGCTAGGTATTGATCCCCAGGCCTCACGTATGCAAGGTAAGCACTCTACCACTGAGACACAATCCTAGTCATTTCCCAAAGTAATTTAAATTGAAAGAAATTGGGAGGGCCTCAGAAATAGGAAGGTCACACTGACCTTCCCCCACTCTTCTGTGTAAGTGCTGAACACAAAAATATCCTCTGATGTTGGGGCTGGGGATGTGGCTCAAGTGGTAACACGCTCGCCTGGATGCGCGGGGTGCTGGGTTCGATCCTCAGCGCCACATAAAAATAAAATAAAGATGTTGTGTCCACCGAAAACATCTCCTCTGATCTTCCTTGCCTGAACATAGTTCATAGAACTTCATTCCAGTGGGGCCCTGTCCCATATTCAAGGGAAGTAATGTCATACTGAAAAGTCAAAGAAAAATGCAAATAGAAGGCTTGCTGAGTTTTCCACCCTCACTTCATTATATTAGATCATACCATTTTGTCTCATCACATTTCTATACAGCTGTCCATTCTTCATTGAACCTAAGCATAAAAAATAGACTATTTCCCCTGAGTCTTTGGTTCTTTATTTTGAAGGTTTTCTTAATCATGTACAATTTAATTAAATAAATTTGTTATGCTTTTCTTTTTTTAATCTGCTTTTTGTTATAAGGGTATGGTTGTGATCCTTATGATGGATGAGGAAAGGTATCTCTTTCTTGCCCTGCACATCCAAAGTCCCTTAGCCTCAGTTCTGGTCAATTGCATCTTCTGGGATGAGGAAAGGTGAAGTGCAGATAAAGGATACAGGAAGGAAGGGACTGGGCTGTGGGAGTGTAGCTTGCTGCTTTGTTTGGGATGGTATCCAACAGATGCACTGTGCTTGCAAGGGACTCAGCAAGCTTAAGCTGAATTGGCACCTCGCCTGTAGTGAAGAAGTCAGATGTTAGGTTGGAAATCATTTCATGGTTTATTTTGTCCAGAAAGAAGGAAGGGAGTGAGAGGCGTCAGACCAGATTACATAGCCTATCGCTAGCACATCCTTCTGCTCAAGGTTCCTTTTTCTCCTTGTTTTCTTTTTTTCCCTTTATTATTGAAAAAGTAATACATATTCAATAAAGGGATAAATAAATAGAAAATGACAACAACAAAAACCTTATCTGGTCTATTTCTTTTCAGTGCTTAAAAATTAATTTTTGGCAAGATAGTGAGAAATATGTTGTTCATTCCATTTTATGTCTTCATTTTATCATTTAACATTCTATCATGTTTCCAGGCTAATGTTTCTCAACTGGACATTGATGGCTATGTACTATTCCATAGAATCCATAGGATGGGATTATGCATGGTCACTTGTGCTTTATAGCATACCCTTCTGGTAGTTATGCCCTACCTGCAGAGTGAATGAAACATTTCACAAGTTTTCTTGTACTTTTTAGGAGGACCCCAAATCTACCTAAGATAGCTGCACAATGGCAGGGATGGGATCTTCCCCACCAGGGATCTCACTTCCAAAGTCCTACTTCTTCATGAAATAGGCTTAGTTAGAGAACTGATGATGGGGTTTGGGGCATGCCTTTCCAAAATATGCCAGTATATTTATTGCTTTGAGCCAAAACAAGTTATCAGTCAAAGCAGGAAAAGCTCTTTATCTCATCCTTAACTGCCCAAAATGAAGTATAAAACTTCCCTTTCATAAAGGAAATTTGTACTTACAAAGAGAATTTTCATTAGTAAAGTTATCTTTACCCTATGAGAGATATCTCCTGAAAGACTTGCATCTGCATAACAAGGCAATACACTCACATTTCCTTAACTACCCTCACTCCCCATAATTTACCTCCATCCACCTGCTCAGAAGCCCAAGCACTTCTTCCTTTCATAGCTCAGGATGACGTATACACTTGGATCATATGGCCACTTCCTTATCTCTCATATTTTTGTGGGATTTGTATGCAAATATATATAATTAAAAAGTTTTTTTTCTCCAGCTAATGTGTCTTATGTCTATTTAATTTGTAGACCATTTAAAGTATCTGGACTGTGGAAGGAACTGGTTTTTCCTTCCCTATGATGACTATAAAAAAACCTGTCCATCCAAAATGATATTGAAGTGATTACATTTCTAGAACTAAAGCTTTTTCCAAAATAAAATCCACTTCTTAATAAACCCACTAGCTGAGAGAATTTGAATGTATCAAAATAGAAGCATGTTTTTGACTGCTGCCTATTTGTGGGTAGTTTTTATAACCCTTGGACTATAGCCCAATGTTACATCACGCCTCTATCATTTGCCTCCCTTCATCTCAGCACATTTATTATACTGTCTCACATCACCATAAGAAAGGCAAGAGTACAATAAGATATTTTGACAGAGAAACCATTCATATAGAATTTTTTAGAGAATATTGTTATGATTTTCTATTTTATTATCATTGTTATTAATCTCTTACTATGTCTAATTTGTAAGTCAAACTTTATCATAGTTGTATATGTATAAGAAAAAAACACAATATATGTAGGATTTGGTTGTGTTAGTGGTTGCAGACAGTTGTCGGGTCTCTTGGATCATCTATGGATAAGGGGGAACTACAATAGTCATATTATAATCTCATAAATAACACCAGAGAACAAGGCCTGGGACCCATCTTAACATTCTACCTATAATAGGAAGGAGCCATGTATAATTTTCTCTAGGTATTGTGTATTATTGGTGCTAAGGCTTCCTGTGGATATCAAACTCTGTGGATGCCCAAGTCCTTTCTATTTGCAAGGAATTTACCCAACATATTCCTGTGTACTTTAAATTATCTCTAGATTACTTACAATCTGAGAAGGAAAGATGGGAAGGGGGTCAGTGTGCATAGAGTGACAGACAGCTATGTCATTGCAGGTGCATTCTAACACACCTCCCTCCTTGGTAAGATGAAAAGGAGCCCTTGCTTTGGGACTGCTGCATCTCAAATCCCAGAGGAAGACAGCTCACATTTATACACCAGCATAAGCATTTCATAAAGGAATTGCATTTAGAAACAGAGCAGTGTTAAAGCATCTCTCTCTTCCTAGCAGCACAATCTGCCACGAGAAGGCTTTAAACACTCTCCTTACGAACAGTGCCTGCCTGAATTTTTCAGTAATTAATCATGCATAATACCTTAAATTCCACATGGGTGGCTGACTGAAAACCCTCCAGGGACTGCCGCCTTTGGTAGCTGAAAAGTCAACTCCTACTCATTTAGAAAGTGAGAAATATCAGAGAGTGGCATTTTTGCCTGTTTTTAATGTCGACATCAGTCACCAGGCAAGTGTTTGATCTTTGTTGCATCCTTGTACGGTATTGATATCACCAACTTGTAGGTATCTGATAAATGTTAGACTATGGGATCTAACAAATATGGTTAATTCTTTGCCCTGGCTAACATCAAAATATTTTCAAACAGGAAGACTGACAGTTAAGGTCCACCTGCTGTGACTTGAAGTGTCAAGTCAGATCCCTCATGCATTTGGCCAGCTCTGTTATGAAGATGATGGTGATGAGGACAATGACATTAATGATTAATGATTTGGATTATTCACCAGTTTTTCTCTTCTAAGACTTTAGAGAACTTTCACATATATGATTTTTACCTTCATGACAAGACAGTAGAAGGGGAGTAAAATTTCCTTTGGTTTCCTTTACAAAAGGCATATTTTTGAGATATACTCTGATGTCTGTGATTCTCAAACTAACCAGCTCAACATAATCAAAATGCAAAAGAGATACATTGCGGAGTGGGGGTGTGTGGGGGGCGTGGCATATTCTGGTCTCCTACAGTCCTGTTTTAGAGTGCTGTATACCAGTTTAACAGTTCATAAAATTAAAGTTGATAACATCAATGGAAGTGCCCATGGTCACAGAAACTGTCACCTACTTCTCTACCACTAGCTTGAACTGAGGATAATTGTTTTGGAGTGATTTAATCATCCTACACAGCACAAGCACTGCATAGACCTATTTGACATCCTTTAATAACTCCTTAAAAACCAAAGCTAGTGGTTCTGGTGTGCTGTATTTTCAGGTCTTCAATTGATCCTCAGTTTAGTAAACAAAGATGAGATGGGTTACCATCCTTGTCCTGGAGTGCATGGGGTCTTAGGTTAGCTCTGGGTGGCTGCAACCTCTCCCAGTTCTCCTTTCCAAGCCCATCACTCCTTCTTCTTTCCTTGGTATCTTGGCTCAGCTCCAGTGCCAGGGATATTTCTGATTGGTTAGCTTCTCACTATTAAGAGCTCAATCTGTTTTGCTGGCATCCTGAAATATATCCACCTTTATTTGACTTCCCTCTTTCATGCCTTCTTTCCCATATCCTGGTTAGTGACTGGTTGGGATCAGCCAAGCATATGCATCTTATGTTGAACACTGAGTAGGTGAGTTGCTCAGTGCAGCTGCCCAGGTGAAGGAGATGCCTGAGATAGCCATAGTTTTTCAGGCTTGGACATCATTTATCCACCTTCCTAATGGAAACCAACTCCTAGTTTCTCCTTTGGGGTCTCATTCTTTCATCTTCATTATGTCTGCATTCCAGCTTCCTCTCCCTGGGCCCAGCCTAGACTGCTCTCCCCCAGCCACCATACAAGTAAGCCTCTGTATTTACTTTCATGGCTTGGGGAGTTATGTTAGTTTCCTATTGCTGTGTAACAAAGTCACAAACTTGGAGGTTTAAAACCATCTATTAGTTCTCTTTTATTTCTTAGTTGTATAGGTGAGAAGTATGGATGGTTTGGTTGTCTGGGATGGTTTGGTTGAGTTCTCTGCTTAGACTATTACAAGGCCAAGTCAAGATGCATTGGGCTCTCATTTGGAGGTTCTCAGGAAGAATGCAATTCCCAGCTCACTCAAGTTGGTGGGCTTCTTCTTGGGTGTCTACCTTCATTTCCCCCAGATATTTAAAGCAATCTTCATTTCTTTTTTTTTTTCTTTTTGTGGTACTGGGGATTGAACCCAGGGTCTTGTGCATGCAAGGCAAGCACTCTACCAACTGAGCTATATCCCCAGCCCTATCCCAAACCTCATTTCTTCTCCCATGGCCTGCTCCATCTTCAAACTAGCAATGGCAGATCAAATCCTTCTCATGCTTTGAAATCCTGTCTTCTATTGCCAATTGAAGTTTTTAAAGGGCTTATGTGATAAATTAGACTCATGCAGGTAATTTTTTGCAATATAATATGCTATAATGTTAGGATTAATTTCAGGGAACAAAGGTCTGGAAACATTTTAAAAGTCTGCCTATAAAGAAGATAATAACATACAGTTATCATTCAGTATTCTTGGAGGTGATTGATTTTAGAAACCCCTGTGTATACCATAAATCTTTGGATGCTCAAGTCCTTTCTATAAAATAGCATGGTATTTACATAGAACTCTACATATCCCCAAGTACACTGTAAGTTATCTCTAGATGACTTGTAATACCTAATACAATGGATATGCTATACAATAGTTGTTTTACTGTATATTCTTATTTGTATTATTTTATTAGTTTCTCTACAATATTTGCAATTTGTGGTTTATTGGACCCATGGACGGGGACCCCACATACATAGAAGGTCAAGTGTATTTGTAGGACAGTTTTCTTATGGGACTATTACAGGTGTCCCAAGTTTAGCTTTACCAAATGAAGATTTCTGCCACCTTCACCCCCAAATCCTGTCACATATTGGCAATGTGGAATTGATTACAATAATGTTCTATAACATCATTTACTTCTCTTTCTGTGTTTCAGACTTTTACTTTTATTTTCAGCTCTTCTGACTCTGTACAATTTTCTTTGTGGTCCTTACTCACTTTCTCTATCATAACTTTTTCTTCCCCTATACTTTTATCAATTTATATTTTCAAAACAAGTAAAATTGCTCCTTGGTATTATTGACTAGGACTTTTAATTGAACATCCTTTGAGAAATTTATGATGATCTGTGAGAGCCTCATGGCTGTCTATGTTCTTAGTTCCCATCTCTACAGCAGATTAGGACAAGAACAGGTATCAAATTGCTGAGGACATTATTATTAGTCAGGGATGAAGCTGTAAGGAAGTGAACCAATAATGGTTCAGTACCTTAAGGATAAAAGTGTTTATTTTTTTATCACGTAAAAGACCAGGAAATATGTATATATAAGGTCTTGACTCCATGTGGCCTTTAAAGAAGCAAGCTTTCTTCATCTTTTCACGGCATCTGGAACTTTCTCATTATGTATTTGGTTGAAACAGGATTTCATATGTGCCAGTGTTTCAATTCTGAGTAAAAGGACAGAACATTGGAGAAATGACTAGAGAGTCTGTTCAGATTTTTGCTTTGTTTTGTGTTTCTTTATGCAAATGAGAATACATTAGGAAATACAGATTCCTCTTAGTTCCATTTACTGGGCTTTCAGTTCTGGTTTAACATTATAGATGAGAATAATCAGGGTAATTTCCAGTGTCTGGTAAGCTTGTATCTGGAGTTACCCTTTTAGAAGGAGATAAATCAAGGGCATATTCTTTGGGCTAATAGGAAAAAATATAACTCCCAGAATGCACCACCACCAAGCTCTGTTTGCTTCCCTCTTCTCCCATCTAGAGCAGTCTGTCTACTTGTGAGAATTGTATCTCTTAAATATAATTACCTCATGGAGTTTTGCTTTTAGTGTGAAATAAGAAAGTTGCAGGAAACACTGTCTTCCCAGTAACTAAAAAGAAATATTCAGATTAGCAGTAATATCAAAGACATGGTGGTCATCATTTTTAAGAATGCTGAGGACACAGTGAAATCTAGATTGATTAAGTTTTAGAAAGACTTTTTGCTCTTCCCAGATACAAAGAGACTCATGACTGTTGATTTTGGAGGATAAGATAGAACAAAGAACAAACCTGTAACAGATGATGAGGAGGATAAATAAGTCAAAATTTTAGCCATTGTTCAACATCTGTGCATTTTTTGCCATGATTGAGTAGAAATCCATGGAATATTAACATAATAGTGACATATCAATGGAACAAAATCAGGAGTGCATAAATAGATCCATATATGTATGTCAACTGATTTGTAACAAAGCTATAAAGTCAATGACCTGAGGGAAGGAGGTTGTCCAGGAACAATGCTACAACATTTGGAGACACATAATTATATTGCTATATTGTGTACTGTGTGCATGTACAAATATGTAACAACAAATTCCATCGGTATGTACAACTACAATGCACCAATAAAAATGTAGAAAAAAGGTGATTTAAGGTCAATTATGAGTATAAATAAAAAAAATAAAACTACAAAGTTTTAAGAAAAATGCAGAAATAGGCATTACTTCGGGAAAGTTAGGACATGATGGGACTCAGACAGTGATGCCAAAGGGGCTGGGGACATAGCTTAGTGGCAAAGCTTATGCTTAGCATGTAAAAGATCCTGGATAAATACCCAACATGAAAGGAAAATTTTTAAAAAAGGAAAACTATAGCCCAAAGTGAAGCCCTCAGAATCAAAGTGTCTCTCTGACCTTCTCTCACTCTTCTTTCTCCCAAGGGAAGCCCTAGAAAGTAGAATTCCTCTTTCCCAAGGTGAGTCATAATAACCAGAACCCCCCTTTCCCTGAAGTGAACCATAAAACCTAAAAATATTACTCTAACTCTCCCTGAGATTTCTGTTTAAGAGTTGGCCATAAAGAAATTCTCTGACCAACCTTGTTTGATTGTAGGTCATAAGACTCCCATTCTAGAAAGTGTCCCACCCCATACTCAGAAGAAAGTAATGCTGTGCAGAGAGGCCAAGAAGAATTTAAACACACAGGTCTTGTGGGGTTCCCCTCCTCAGTCTATTATTATTAATTCAGGCCCTCTTTGTCCAATCATATGTCTACACAATCATCCATGCTTCACTGAAACTAACCATAAAAGTGAATAGTTTATTATACTGAGTCTTGGGGTGTTCAATCTGGGGACTCCTGTGTTGTGTAAAATTATGATCAAGTAAATTTGTTAAGCTTTTCTCTTGCTAACATGTCTTTTGTTGTAGGGGTTTTAGCTGTGACTCTATATGGTTGGCAGGACAGAGATCAAGCCCCCTTCTTTGTTGCTGCAGACACAAAATGCACTATTTAAGGAAAGCCGGGTGTAGGGGTGAACACCTCTATAGTCTAGCTACTCGGGAAGCTGAGGCAGGAGGATCCCTTAAGCCTAGGGGTTTGAGGCTAGACTGGACAATGTAATGAGACCCTATTTTAAAATAAAACCTGAAAAATTTTTTATTGATATTTTTAAAAAGTAAATGACAGCGGGAATGCATTACAATTCTTATTACTATATACAGCACAGTTTTTCATATCTCTGGTTGTATCTAAAGTATTTTGACACCCAATTCGTGTCTTCATACATGTACTTTGGATAATGATGTCTATCACATTCTACCATCCTTACTACCCTGCCTCCTCCCTTTCTCTCCCACAGCTTGGCCCTATCTAGATTTCATCTATTCCTCCCATGCTCCCCATCCCTACCCCACTATGAGTCAGCCTCCTTATATCAGAGAAAATATTTGGCATTTAAAACCTGAAAAATTTTAAAATAAATAAATGATAAATTAACATCACAATTAAAATTTTCTGATCACTCAAAGATATCACTAAAAAAATGGGAAGACCATAAGAAAATATTTGTAATAGATATATCTGACAATATATACATTATTGTACATGCACATATATATTTCTCATTTTAAAAATTTACTTCCTAAATACCATGGTAGTACATAGTATCAGGGCAAAAATGCCTTCAGAAATTGCATGTTTAGTTATTCTAACTTCATAACGCTAGTTTTCATGATGTGTTCATATGCTTATTTTCTGCAGCTTGAGTAGGAGAGCAGATGACTCTATTAGAACAACTAACAACATTTCCAAGCTACATAACATCTCAGT
This sequence comes from Marmota monax, assembly GCF_021218885.2. Classification (NCBI taxonomy): domain Eukaryota; kingdom Metazoa; phylum Chordata; class Mammalia; order Rodentia; family Sciuridae; genus Marmota; species Marmota monax. Next base: position 2,942,142 of record NW_026695200.1, on the reverse strand, counting down.
TTTTCTTCCAGGTTGTTAAAAAAAGAAGAATTAAATTATGTCATCTCCAGGAAAATGGATGGAACTGAAGAGTACCATGATGAGTGAAATAAGGCAGACTCAGAAATTCAAGGGTCTTATGTTCTCTCATATGTGGAAGCTAGAAAGGGACCTCATAAAAATAGAAGGGAGACCAGCACAGCTGAGGAAGAGGATTAGGGGGAAGGAGAAGGAAAGGAAAGGGAAAGGAAAAGTACTGGGGAATAAAATGGATCAAATTATGTTACGTGCATGTATGGATTTATCACAATGAATCCCACTATTATGTATAATCACAATGCACCAATAAAAGATTTTTTAAAAATCTTATAAGCCAGAAAATCCAGCAGGGGGGTGTAGAATTCAGCTTATAGGATATTACATATTTCTTTGGAAAGCAAGTTCTTTCTTTATTGATATAACGTAGGAACCCTGCTCAGTATTGACCTTGGAATAAAAAGACCTTAAATGCTGTTGTGCCTGAGCAGTAATTGAATGGCTCCTCTCTGAAAGAGATAAGTTCCTTTTCTGAGTTTCTTTTATAACAAATATGTTTTGTGGCCACTTTGCAACAAACATTAGTCAGATTGAAATTTCTTTAAAATATTTACACTGCTTTTGCTTTAATATTTATGAAAATCATCAAGTACATAAACACCATAAATAAAGCCTATGGTATTTAAAGTGGCAAGACTCTATGGACACATGGTATGTGCTTAATAATAAGAAACACCTTAGATATATGTCTGTAGATGCACATTTATAAAAATAAATATACATATGTAGAATTTCTTATTTCTTAAGAATATATTTAGAGGAAATCATAAGTATTTTTAGAAATAAATAATTTTTCATAAAGTAAGTTAGAAAAGACAGTGTGGTCACATTCCTGGGAAACAAGACAGTTTGCTTTTATAAAGTGGACTTTTGATAAAAGCTAGAAAAATAATACAGGAAAGCTGAACCAAGAGGCAAAGTCAAGGGCTTGCCTGAAACCCAAGCTGATAACCATCAGATGCATCTGTGTTGACAGCACAGTTTTGTTTACATCTTTCTCTCCAAAATATACACATGTAGAAGAGAATCAATGAGAAGTTTAAGGAAGAATCAACTGTTGTTCTATCTTTGGAGTCAAGGGCCTTTCTCAGCTTTGCTAGGTCATTTCTCATTCTGTAGTCCATTCAATTTATTGTCCTGCCCTTACCTTCCACCTTTCTACCTGCCTACCTTAGAGATGGGTCTGTGCCTGGCCTCACTTGGGAAAATGTAAGGAGGCACCATCTACAGAGGAGAGGTATTTGCTGGGTCTTCAAGAGCAGGCCTGGGAGAGCAGGGTTTGTGAGGAGCAAGCCTGGAGATCATGGAGGACACAACATCTTTATTTTATTTATTTATTTTTTAATGTGGTGCTGAGGATGGAACCCAGCACCCTGCGCATGCCAGGCAAGCACGCTGCCGCTTGAGTCACATCCCCAGCCCCGATTTTAAAACTTTTTAAAACCTCTCTGAACCTTAGATTCTTAACCTATGAGTAACACCTTTCATCTCACTGGGTTTCTGAGAATTCAGTGAGAAGATCCTTACATGCGAAACACTTGCCACAAATACAGTCATGAGTTAATTTTCCAAGGAGGTGAATTTCTGTCCTACAGCAGAAGACTCCTTCCAGAACAGATATCCTAAAGTCTTGATTTTAGAGCTCATGAGGGGCAGCAGGAAAAAAATAGGAAGTATAATTAAAGATTTGCCCATATACTTCCTCACCAGCTCTGTGACTCTATCAGTGTTGTTCAACCTTTCTGGGTCTTGATATCTTCATAGTTAGCGTGGGCATAATAATGTTTCTCTCAACTGGCTGTAGACTGTGATGACATTGCAACATGCCAGCGTGCTTATCCTGAACTATGTTCCTCATAATTCTCTTCTTTGTATATCTCTGATTAGAATTGTCTTAAAAGGATGTTTGGCATAGATTTGAGGTGGGTGAGTGTGAAGCAGCAGCTGTGTTGCTATTGTATTCAGAAGGTAGGTGCAAGGACTCACAGAGTGTCAATATCTGACTTGGTGAGCAGAAGCAGCCATGCCTGCAGTTTCTCAGCCTTGGCATGATTCTATTTCAGCTCCTCCAATTCCCAGGTCAGGAATGTGTTTAGTTCCACAATAAGCAGTGTCAACGTCCCCTGCAGGTCACCTACAACACAAACATGGAAGACAGTGAGTGACTGACACAAAGAAGTACATTGATAAGTATTTAAAAATCAACCCTCCTGAAAAAAACCCCCAAATTCCTCCTGGTTCATGATGTTTGCCAATTCATGTAGTGTATATACCCACATCATAGCTGACTTCAAACTTCCTATATGATGTCACTGAACATGAATTGGGAAGAGATAAATACAATAGACTCTGTGAGCTGGTGTGAGAGTTCTCCATCAAGCACATGACTGCTGACATGGGTCCAGTTAGTTCTTATGAGTTATAACATGTACTTGTGAGTTCCAGCTTGTCCTTGTTCTTACTAATTTCATAACTATCTTCTTTTCCTGACCCCAACCCAGCAAACTTCAAGTTGCAAAGTTAGTTTGGAAGATAGCAACCTCACAGTTATTGTCTAAGCATCACCTACCATTGCATATGAGCAAATCCCTAGAATAATCCCTTTATTTTATATATGCAGAAGTTTCCCTTTATTGGCATAGAAAACATTCTGAGACTCCATATGGATGCTAAATAGTGCCATACCCTATACAAACTATATTTTTCTGATATATAAATGTATATGTATGATAAAATGTAATTTATGGAGAACTCAGTACAATAACATTAATAATAACAAAATAGAACAATTATGACAATATTCTGTAATAAAAATCATGGGAATTTTTATTTCCTGATGAAAGCATCAAGGATACTCATATTTTCAAATAGTCGTTGGTCAGAAGTAACTGAAAACTTGGAAAGCGAAGCCACAAAGAAGAGGGAACTACTGAATATAGGCATATTTCCTAATAGTTTCACTTTGATTCAACCCTGACCCCTGACTGACATGGGAAGTTCAACTGAAATCATTTGTGAAAGACCTAACAGGGTTTGCTGTGTAGTATACACTGAAAAACATTGATTTCCTTGATTAACAATTGTTAATTATTGTACAAATAGTAGTACACTCATTTCTTTTCTTGATGTCATAGGACTCATAGACATTCAACATATATGTGGGAATTACATTCTTTTCTAATACATAGGGACTATGTATTAGACCAGCACTACCCAGTAGAGATATAATGCAACTCACATGTGTAATTTAAAATTTTGTATGCCATATTGGAAAAAGAAAGAAAAACAGATCAATTATGATAATATACTTCATGTAACCCAGTATATCCAAGGTATTATTTCAAGATGTACTCAATGTAAAACAACATATATGAGATTTAAAAAATTTTTCTTTTGTGTGTGTGTCAACTATTTAAAATGTGGTGGGCATTTTATATCTGCAGCACTTCTTAATTTCAAGTAATCACATTGTCTCGTCCACAGCCTAGTTGGGGCAGGGCAGTGGGGTAGGTTGCCGAAAAGCCAAAGGAAGTGCCTTGAGAAAATGTGGAAGACATATGGTTTATTGGGCAAAGCTTATAAGAGATGAGTGACTGCTCCAAGGAGAGTTCAGTGGCTATAGTCTGACAGCACCTCTGTCCCTCGTGGTGTTTTGCCAAGCAGTGCCTCCTCTCCCTTGCTGTTTTATCTAGTGCCAGCTGGCAAATGACACTTATCTCTTCCACAGTGCCCTCATTTTCATCCCTGTCCTCACTGAAAGCTGCATCATCAGAATTAGCTTGCTCAGTTTACTTGTCTGACCAGCATCCCAAGGAGCAACTGGCCTGGTATATTTGAAAGTAGCTTTCTATAGGTAACACTAACCCTCTGGTTCCCAGTGTGTGTAAGAGAAATTCGGTGTCCTTCAAGATAACGTGTATCTAGACATTCAGGCCCAGGCTTGCTCTCATTGTTTCTTGAACTTGGTGAGGTCTTGGGGAACAGAAAGGGGGCTTTCAGCGACATGGTGTGTTACTGTCCCCCCATCTTTAGTGATGATATACATAAACAAGAAGCACACTGTGACTAGTGACCATGATTGAAGAGTTTAGTGTGGATATAAACATATACTAAATCCAAAATAACATGTGATAATTTTTTAAATTTACATTTTTCATTGAAAAGTATGCATTTGTTCTTTGCCCAGTGACCTTCACTCCTAGGGTTCCTAGGGTCATTAGTAACTAGCACTAGGTTATTCTGGTTTTAGCAGGGTTGCCTTCTACAGCATTTGTGAATCACAGATTTCAGGAATTAGAAGACATAATGCTCCCTCATCCCTCCAACTACCTTGTGTTTCTTATGTGTAGTAATTTTCAAGATACTTCAGGTCCCACCAAATAGCAAGACAGAGCTGTGGACACCAAAGTTGTGGCATACTGGCCTGAATTCCTGGTAACTTTAAGTGGTTTAAAAACAAAAGAAATGAACAAACAAAACACAACAAGACCACAATTTACTCAAGATTTGTGAGTTATTTGTTGAGTAAATAGAATGCAGTGATTTTTATCTGGTTTTACCACAACAAAATATGGTATATGTTTTTTTTTTCAATGACACAATTTGGAATTCAACTAGAGTAATCCAAGAAATATGTCATATCTTTGCAGCACCTCTTTGGTACTTCTTTCATTTTTGGTTATAATGTTGGAGCAGAAATTCTACATCTGACGACAGTTCTTCATCCTGAAGCCTAATCAGAGTTTGCTTAATTGTTGTAGAATCCCTTATGGTGTGCATAAGGTTTCAGGTCACACATTTAGGTACAGAAAAAGATAAATAAATAAAACTATATTTAAAAAAAGTAATATGCAATTCTGGGTTTTCTGCTAAATTCAAGATTTTTTCCCCTCCTCTTCCTTCCTTGTCAGATGGATTCAACTGTGTAGAAGCTTCCTGTGACTTGAGGGGCCTCTCTTCTACTATCTGCCTTAGGACACCCCCACCTGGCTCCTCATCATGAGAGTCTCTTCCCTTCTACATGAACATATCTTCTGCAGATATGGTCAAGGCCACTCCCTGGGAAGAACCCTTTGGCCTTGACTCTGAAGCTTTCTAGAACCTTGGCCTCATACTTGAGGTGATGCAGCAAAATATTTTTGTTGCTGTGGTGTGGATGTTGTTTGTTCCTCAAAGGTTCATGTATTGGAAGTTTGGTTCCCAGTGTGGTACTGAGAGGTGGCAGGAAGTTTAAGAGATAGGGGTTAATATAAGATTTTAAGGGCATTGAGGCACTGCCTTTAGAAAACTTTAATGCTGGTCTCAAGAAGTAAGTTAGTTCTTGCAAGTATAAGTTGTTATAAAAGGACACACCTGACCCATGAATCTCTCTCTGGTTTTCTGTGTTGCCATGTGATCTCTTCTATATGTGCTTCCCCCATTGTGATGCTGTCTGCCATGAGGCTTTCATGGGAGCCAAGCAGGAGCTTATGCTATTCTCTTGAATTTCTGGAACTAGAGCCAAATGAACCTCTTTTCTTTATAATGTACTCAGTCATAGCTGTTTTGTTATAGAAACACAAAACAGACTAATACAGCTGTGTTCCATACCCATACAGAGAGCTGAGAATCTCTATGGGCCTACAGTGTTATAGAATAGAACTGTGGAATCATGGTTAAGAAGGACCCATCCTTGTTGTATATTTTTTCTTGTGTATGGAAACTAGACAGGAAAAAGGGGGGGGGGAACGTGGGGCAGGGGATTCCATGAAAATCAAAGGGAAATCAGTAGAATAGAGGAAAGAGACTAGTGGGTAGAAGGAGGGGAGGGAAGAGAACGTGCTGGGGATTGATATTGGCCAAATTATTTTGTTATATTGTGTTTGTATGAATATGTAACAACAAATCAACAAATCCCACCATTTTGTATAATTATAATACACCAATAAAAATGTGGAAAAAAAGGAAAAGAAGAAGAAGAAAGAGGAGGAAGAGGAGGAGGAGGAGGAGGAGGAGGAGGAGGAGGAGGAGAAGGAGGAGGAGGAGGAGGAGGAGGAGGAGGAGGAGGAGGAGGAGAAGGAGGAGGAGGAGGAGGAGGAGGAGAAGGAGGAGAAGGAGGAGAAGAAGGAGAAGAAGGAGAAGAAGGAGAAGAAGAAGGAGAAGAAGGAGAAGAAGGGAAGAAGAACCCATTCTCTGGGCTCCCATCAGTATCCAATTCTTGCTTCCTTCTAAACCTTCATCTGTTTTTCTAGCTTAGAAGATCTTTATCAAGTATTTTCCTAAAAATTTTCTGTCTTCAGTATGCCTCTGGACTTGCTTATTTACTTTAAAACATAAAAGCCAAGAATTTTTCATCTTTATGTTCTGAACTGCTTGTAACCAGGGCAATAGCAAACTCATATCTAGGTACCTGGATCACAACAAGGGGCCTCAGAAACCACTAATTCATGCTATAAACCAATAAAGCAGGGCATATCCTTTAATCACTGTAAACAATCAACAAGTATGAAATTAGGGGATTTGTTCATTTTTGCAAAACAAATATTGAGTCAATATTTGACATTATAATGACATTTTTTATTCAAAACTAACTCTGTCACTGTAGCACATAAATTCGTTTCCCCCATAAAATGCTTTTAGTAAACCACTTTATGACTATTTGTGCTGACCAAATTTTAAAGAGTTTCAAGAGGATATGTTAAGATCCACAAGTCAATTTGGTTAGCCTGGGTAAGGGAACAAGGGTAACAGAGGCTTCTACTTTAATTGAAACAAACTTGGATTTGAAATAAAAGATGATTTACTTGCAGTGTTTTCCTAAGAGCATGAGATTTACCTGAGAATATTTGTTCCCTGGAATCAGTCAGAGGAACTCTATGTTCTCTGGGAATTTTACACTCTCCTGAGACCAGAAGCCTCTGGTAGAAACTATATGTAGCATTGGCCTGGGTGTGGAAATTGTTATGTAATTATTTCCTTGATGCTTATTTTGTTCTATGACTTTTACAATATTGTAAAAACAAACACTTGAACCTCTGGGTTGTCTTTGGCACCAGTTTGATAGCCCATGTCAGGCAGATTTAGTTATTAGCTTACCCAAAATAAAATAATTTGGGGCTTACACAGATGTGACTGATTTGATGACACAATCCTTTTCAGAAGTGATATTACTTTCTGTGCAATATCTGAGTGGCACTTCAACATGTATGCAGGAGGAAAATGTGGGCTATCCTTTGGAGAAAGAATTGGAAACCAGAGACTTCTGTTGAAACCACTGAGAACATCTCTGGATTTGTGCCAGTTCTGTAGTTGGAAATCATGGCTCTTTTCAAAGAGACTTTGCAGAGGAACCCAGTGAGGGGACTGCAAGCTGAACAGGGTCTGATTGTTGCACCTAAAGAATCACATTATCCTGGTGTGGTTTTGCTGAGTTCTTTGTACCTTTGTAGAGCCAGGGAGATATTACACAGGCTTCATTTTTTAGGGTTTGGTTTTGACCTGGAGGAATGGATTTTAGTGTTTGGAACACCAACCATTGTAATGTCACGTGAGTCACTTCTGCTCCTTCACTAAGTTGAAAACTCTTTGAAGGCAAGGACCATGGCTCCCTTTGCTCATGACTTGCTATTAGCTTGTCCACTATATATGTCTACGATGTTTAGATGGAAGAATGGATGAGATATAGATTTGTATACCAGTACACCCGTATCTTACACCGCTCTAGTCCTGAATAGTGCTTAGCATATATTGGTTGATCAATAGCAATTTGTTTACATCCATTATGCCAGCATAATTTACACTGATCAAAAATATATAAGGAATCACATATGATATCATAGTTTTCCAAAGTCATTTGCAATCAATGTTATATTATTTGGTTTGATATTAATATAACTTTTAAAAAGTCCCCTTCTCCCATCAAAATATAATAGTTTCTTTTAGGAGCATCATGGATTCAGTAGATGTGTAATGTAAGTTTATTGATGATGATGATGATAGTATCATTAGTACAGATGTATTTGATTACCACAGTGACAAGCCTGAGGCTCATCGATGAGCAGATGAACCATTGCAAGATGCTGAAGTGCCTTCTGAATGAATGTGATTATTCCAGTAAAGTTGCACTGTGAAGTTCTTTTATTGGATTTCAAAATTTTAAATTAGTAATTCCTGTGGGTATATGCTGTACAGAGCAGGATATTTGATTGACAGTTCAGGAGCTTGAGGTTTATCTCTTAATACCACCCTGTTCTTGGTCTCTGAGGCATGGGCTGGCTTTTCTGAACTTTTCTGTTTTTGTCAAATAACCACTGTTGAACCAGACAGTGGGTTGACAAATCAATGATTTAATTAATGGATGCCCGCTTTGTGCTTTCGTTTCCTGATTCTAATCTTAGCAAAGTGGAGTGTTCTGTGAACACTTTTGGAATGATTAGTACCAGGTTGTTCAGCTCAGATACAGACTCATCTCCTGTTTATTGAGTCCCAGTCCCATAGCTTCCTGGGCGCTTTCCCCAAATGCACACTCCTGTCCAACCCTTTATCACTCTGTGGCTCAAGGTTTATTACACACATTTTTCACATGTGGAAGCTAAGATTAGATTTGGAGATGTCAGACAACTTCCCAAGGTTGGATCTTGCATGCTCAATTCAGTTACCCCTTGCTAATTTTTGGTGGAATCCTTAGGGATGCAATTCTGGCAAAACTTTTGCAAACAGTTGAGAAAAAAAAAATACCTGAGGAGGCAAAGTGGTTCTGTGATTGCAATATATAAAGCAAGTCAGAAAAATTTCCAAATCAGCCACAAGCAGGACACAGTTGAGCACGTCTTTCTAGGATTTTAATTGTTTATGCAGTAATGGGTGGCATTTATCTGCTATAATTTGTCAATTGAAAAAAGCAAATGGTTTCAATTCAGTCATGGAAAACTGTATTTAGGAAAGAGTAATAGAATAATCACTGAAGCAAAATGTTATTGGAGACCATTAAGCAAGAATTTACAGGAAGGTGAAAGACAGGCTGTCCCCTCATCCTACACTGCAGTGTATTCCCTGGAAACTGCAAGCTGCCAATGAGAAAACAAGCTGAAATGCAAGGCCAGCCAATCAAATGGCTTGCCACAGAGACAAAGGTATTATGTCTGCAGGGAAACAGGGAGAAGGGCTCAGATTGCACAGTGTGCTGAATCCAAACACCTGGTTACCCAGCAAAGAGGGACATTTTATCTGAAAATTAGGACAGAGTACAGGACAAATCCAATTACAAGGCATTTTCCTTTTTTTCACTGCTACACAACATATTTTGCAATAGAAAGTAATCAACCCCAGCATGATCAGCTACGTATTTTAAGCAATAGAGAGGCTTGTAGCAACTCTTTCTCCCTCCCTCCATGGATATTTCCTTCTATTCATTTCCTTACTCATATTACCCTCCTCCCCCTCATTTTATTCACCCATCCCTTTCTCTCTCTTTCTCTCCATTCTTCCACCCATTCACCTATCCATCTATCTATCCATCCATCTACACACATATTAGCATACATTCAACAAAGGCATTTTTATTGTATGTGATGTTCTATGCAGTGGTAGGTTCTGTGGGTAGTGCAGTTTATAAGAGCCTCATGGTTCCTGTTCCTCATGGAGTTTATATGCATCTTGGGTGGGTATAGACATGTGATCAAACATTTAGAGTTCTTCATGACTGGTTCATGATGTGCCTCCTTTGCAGAAATTTGAAGCACTAAATGTAAGGTTCCTAGCTAGTACTACTATTTCTGCTACTGCTGTGAGCACTGCACTTACGTAATGACTATGAAGTGCCTCATTGTTCTAAAGTCTTCATGTGGAATAACTTACTTAATCCTATAATGACTTTATAAAGTTCTTGCTGGTTTTATCCCTTTACAAAGGAGAAAACTGGGCTGCAGAGAGATGAACTGATCTGTAGGAGGTACCCTAAATCATGGCAGAGGGCAGCACATACTTAGATACAATTAACCACCCAGTTCTCCTCCCTCCTGACTTTCCCTGGGTTTCTTTCTTGGCCTTTTTGTGTTTGTGCTATATCCTTCAAAAAGCAGCTTGAGATATGCATAGTGTCTTCATCAAGGAGCCTGGGCTATGTTGTTAAGTAAATAAAATATCACCAAAGTTATGATTCCCCTTATTTCATTTGTTTCTCCATCCAAGCAATGGACAGGACTGGAGAAGCTCCAGGACTCATGAGTCAAGGCATTCAGAAAACTAAGAAAACCTCCCAGATCAGCAGTAATTGGGCTGCATTTGCCAACAACATCTGGCAACAATGAGAAAGAGGCATAGCAGCTTGGGCTTAGGAGCTAAGCAAAGCCTGATTTGCAGGATGAAGTCCAACAATGGTAAACTCTACCAGGGTTCAGTGATCCTGGAAAACAGGGGTGATTAAAAACTTCATCTCCCACCCAATCATGCTCTAGGGAATGACCTGTGTTCCCCATTGGACTTAGATGACTTATGATGTTCCACTGTTTACGTCAAGGCCATACAGATCCACTGACTTCCCATCCTTTGCTTTATGGGTGATTAGGTGAACTATTTGTCCCCACTGATCAGTCAAACCAAAATGCTTGTTAACCAGAATCAGGTCAGCTTCTCTGCTTTTCCCAGCCCATCCTCAGCTTGAGCCATCACATAGCCCCTCCTCAATATCCCCTTCTGACAGCAGGCTGACCTCAAATCTTCCCAGATCTGTCTCCAAAGAGTCACCCTTCCATCCCCACAATTGATACCTCCTCCTCTTGTTTATTCCTCTTTATAAAACAAAACCCCTGTTTGCTTAAACCTTGAGATGCTTGCAGACGGTCACAGTAATTTCACCATGGCAGGGATCTTGCTTCCCTTTGCAATATCCTCTCAAATACAGTCTCAACTGAGTTCAGATTTGTTTTCTTTTGACAAGACATATCCCTGGCTGGAAGGTCCTGCATATGTGTGTCTCTGAGACTTGAAGAGTTTATCTTTGATCAGTTGCTGTTGTGAGGACTGGGTTGTTAGGCGGATTGAGTGTTGGTAGGCAGGGTTTAAGAGGAAGGAAGGAAGGAAGGAAGAAAGGAAGGAAGGAAGAAAAAAAAGAAAGAAAAGGTAGGTAAGTAAAGACAAATTCTGGTAAACTGTCTTATATTCTAAATGGACTCTTGAGGACTTCAATATAGAGAGGGTGTTCCTATAATCAGCCTTTGCTTCTAACTTTATTGAGAGCATTGAGATGTCTGGTGAGGGCTCTTGAGGCTCCCAGGACTCCATCCTTCAATTGCAGGTTATTAAGGAAGAAGATTGTAAGACCTGTATTTCTGGACAGAACTTCAGTCAGGCTTGCTCAGTGTCTGCTCATGGTGGCTTGCCTATGTTTGTATTATCTTTTCTCTTCTTGCATTATTTTCACATGACTCTCTCCTTCCATGGAGTCCACATCACCCACATCTTCCCTGCCCCAGCATAGACTCCCTACTATGTCATCCAACTATAGTCTTTGCTTTCCTGATAAACCTGGGTTTGACCTCCAGCCTGGTTTGTTGTCTCTTTCTTCTCCCCAGAAGGAATTCTCCCATAACTAACCTCCATGTTGGCCACCCGCCAGTCTTACCCCCATACCTGTAGAAACAAGATCATCTGGGATGCCCATTATCAAATCGAGCTTTTCTTATTTGTACTCAGCATTCAACGTGATTCTTGAGATGTTTTCCATTCTTTGATTAAAATCATATTACTCTGGTGGTCACATGGCTTTTTTTTTTCTTGGTAGTACTGGGGATTGAACCCAGGCCCTCAAGCATGGTAGGCAAATGTGCTACCATGGAGCTACACTCCAGCCCCAGCCTAGCATTTTTAGGATTCTTCTTTTCCTTTTCTTATTCTAACAATTCTCTTTCATGGTCTGTCCTCTCTGTCTACATATCTTCCCTCAGAAACCTCAAACCTACTGTCTCAGTCTTAGCCATTATTTCTACCAATATGATTCCAACTTGGCTTATTTTTTTAAATGTTCTTTTCAACATTTAAGTTCTGTACTTCCTCTCTGTTGTGATTTTTAATAAACTCAAACCATCATAAATCAAACTTCCTTTTTCTACTTTTACCTGGCTCCCTCCCAGATGAAAGAAATGGTCAATGGAGCCTCCATATATTGAATATTTGAATCCAATGTGGGGTTCATAAAAAAAAAAGATGACAGTAGAGTCATTGTTCTCCCCATGGAGGTCTGGTTTACTTTTCTGGCTCCTTTGCCCCACGGTGACTATGGTTCTTCTCTTCCCTTACTTAATCATCTTGCTGTCCCGGTTTCTTCCCATCCATTCACTGTCACCACTCTAACCCAGGTTACCATTACTTCAAATCTTAATTCAAAAACATCTTTTGATGGAGTTTCTGCTTGTCATCCTTTCTATCTACCATGTTATCCAATACACCAGTTGGATATTCCTTAAAATAAAACATTCATCATCCATGTCTCCTTTGCTTAAACAACCATTGATTACCTAGTCTGTTATTGCAGGTTCTAGGAAATATGGCTCCAACTCACAGTTCCAACCACATGTCTGTCAGCTATCTCTACCTCAGCCAAATCCAGGAACTCTTTGGCTGTTCTTTCAACCACCACATCTTTACCATAAACTTCATGCTACCTGAAGAGCTTTCCCTGTGATTCTTCATTACATCAACCAAATCCCATCCATTATTCAAAAACCATGAATAAGATCTTCAGTAATAAGATCTTCCTTGGGTATTCTTCTCAGTGTCCACTCATCACCTGTGAAAAAAAAAAAACACAAACTTTTTTTTCTTGGCACTGGGGATTGAACCCTGAGGTACTTAACCACTGAGCTACATCCTGGTCCTTTTTTTAATATTTATTTTTTAGTTTTAGGTGGACATAATATCTTCATTTTATTTTTATGTGGTGCTGAGGATTAAATGCAGTACCTCATGTGTCTTAGGCAAGAGCTCTACCACTTGAGCCATAACCCCAGCACCCCAGTCCTTTTTATATTTTATTTTGATATTTTATTTTTTATTATTTTTATATTTATTTTATATTATATTTTCGCTAAGTTGCTGAAGCCTCCCAAATTGCTGGGATTGATGTGCTATTGTGTTTGGCTTTTAGGAAATATTTTGAAAGTAGGTAGACCATTAGCTCACAAATATTAGTATGTGAAATGGAGTTAAACTTGTATAATATAAGAGCTTATTAAAAATGTAGTATTTGTGGAAGGGAGACAGGGGCGTAGCTCAATGGTAGAGTACTTGCCTAGCATATGCAAGGTCCTGGGTTTGATCTCTAGTATTGCAAAAAGAAAAAAAAAAAGTATTTGTAGGTCTTTTGCAAGGGTTGGATATTTTATTTATTTATTTACAAGGGCAAAGCTTTTTATTGATATCAGTAGAGAAGATTTACAAGATTTTGCTCTGACATATAATCTTTTTAAAAATTGCTCTAATTAGTTATATATGACAGTAGAATGCATTTTGACACATTGTACACAGATGGAGCATAACTTCTCATTTCTCTGGCTGTACATGATGCTGAGTCACACCGGTAGTATAATCATATATGTATATAGGGTAATAATATCTGTCTAATTCTACTATCCTTCTCATCCCCACTGCCATTTTCTCACTCCCCTCTACACAATCCGAAGTTTCTTCATTCTTCCCTATCCTAGCCCCCACTATGGATCAGCATACGCTTACTAGAGAAAACATTTGGACTTTGATTTTTTGGGACTAGCTTATTTCATTTAGCGTGATGTCTAGTTCAATCCATTTATCTGCAAAAGTCATAATTTTATTCTTATTTAAGACTGAGTAATATTCTATTGTGTATATATACCACATTTTCTTTATCCATTCATCTGTTGAGGGGCATCTAGGTTGGTTCCACAGTTCAGCTATTGTGAATTGAGCTGCTATAAACATTGATGTAGCTCCATCACTGTAGTATGCTGATTTTAAGTCTTTTGGGTATAAACAAGGAGTGGGATAGCTGGTCAAATGGTGGTTCCATTCCAAGTTTTCTGAGGAATCTCCACACTGCTTTTCAGATTGGTTGCACCAATTTGCAGTCCCACCAGCAATATATGAGTGTGTCTTTCCCCCTACATCCTCACCAACATTTATTATTGCTTGTATTCTTGATAATTGCCATTTTGACCAGAGTGAAATGAAATCTTAGTTTTGATTTGCATTTCTCCAATTGCTAGAGAGAAACTTTTTTTATACGCTTATTGATTGATTGCATTCTTCTATGAAGTGTCTGTTCAGTTTCTTAGCCCATTTATCGACTGGTTTATTTATTTATTTTTTGGTGTTAAATTTTTTGAGTTCTTTATATATCCTGGAGATTAGTGCTCTATCTGAGGTGAGTGTGGTAAAGATTTTCTTCCATTCTGTAGGCTCTCTCTTCTTTATTTTATTTTTTGATGAACCTACCCATTGGATTCAAATATGCAGTATATAGAGACTATTTGACCATTTCTTTAATCTTGTTTGTGTTTCACTTTTCACGTGTTGGGTATTTTTATGGCACTAACATGTGTAAGCTACTTCAGAGTAGGATCCAATGTTCATCTACCACAACAAGGCATCTTGCTAGGGACATAGGAGTACAAGGGGGAGAGAAGCTAGGTATTATTTACACTTATAAATAACTCCCAAATCAGCTTTTACTGACATAACTTGTTGTTACAGATAAAATTCTCTTCATTCCAGAAGGAATTTGTTTTTCATTCATTTCAGACATTCACTTAATATACCTTTACTGGCCAACACCATGTCCCAGGTGAGTATAGAGGTGAGTTCATTCTTGGTAAGAGGAGACTCCCCATCCTAGGTAACAAAATTTCTGTTGGTCAATATGAACAAAATCCTATGGAGGTCCAGAGGTGAAAGCAATTAATTTTTCCATGGAGAGTCCAAAAATTCTTCAACCAAGAGGTAACGTGGGTGACATTTGAAGAGAGGGAAGAGGAAGGAGGGAGGGATGGAGAAAAAGAAA
The DNA here is from genome assembly GCF_021218885.2 of Marmota monax. NCBI lineage: Eukaryota > Metazoa > Chordata > Mammalia > Rodentia > Sciuridae > Marmota > Marmota monax. Next base: position 2,927,057 of record NW_026695200.1, on the reverse strand, counting down.
AGGTGTAGAGGGGGAGAGAGAGGAAGAAAGAGGAGAGAAAAGGGGGGTTCATCTGAGGAGAAGTAAAACTGATAAGAGATTAATAAAGGTCAACAATCAGTTGCAGAGAAGAATAAATGGCCCCAGGTGGCTAGAGGGAGGGTAGAAGGGGGTGGTGGTACAGGGAAGGTGATGGGAGACAGGGAAGCATCACACTACAGCTCTTGCTTTGGGCATTATGTAGGGCCATGTAAAGGCTCTTGAGAAGGGGAAATACTATATTAAAATGTGATTCAGGATCATATATCTGACCACAATATAGAGAGTAGGTTGTAGGGGAGATCTTGCAGGCTGAGAAAATGACCATGAGCTGTCAAAAGGAACCAGAGAAGGAAGATGAGCCTTGATCCTCTGAGTCAGAGTGGAGATCCTGAGCAGAAGGCAAAAGTTGAACGGGCAAAGTTTGGTTCTGACCTAGTACAGGCAACTTACTCCTACTACCTTTCCCAGCTCTTGTCAAAGACTTGGCTCCAATTTTTCAGGCCACTGGGTTAGTACATTTGGTTTTCCTATCTACAGTTTCTGCTTCCATTGATTCAACCAACCATCAGAATTTTTTTTTAAAAAATTGCATGTGTACTAAACACAGACTTTTCTTATCATTTTCCCCTGAACAATACAGTGTAAAACCTATTTACAGAACATTTAATTAAGTATTTAAGTCATGTAGAGTTGATTTAAAGAATACAGGAAGATCGACTGTGTAGATTATGTGCAAATATAAAACATAAAATTGTTTCATATAAAGGACAAGAGCACCCAAGGATTTTTGTATCCTGGAGGTGGGGGGACCCTGGAACCAGTCCCCCACAGATACCAATAGATGGCTGTAGTGGTATCATTGAGGAAGACAAGACTCCAAAGAGATACAGATTTGTGGGGAAGTAAAGTGAACATGCCTTTTGACACACTGAACTTGGATTGCCCACAAGACACCACGATGAAATGTTCAGAGGCAACAGGAAAATGAAGAATGAATGTTAACTTGAGTCACTAAAAAGGAAAAAAATAGTCAAAGCTCTGAGAAGGGATGAGATTTGGAGAAGATATTGAAATAAGAAGAATGTTGGGTTTAGAAATATCTATATTCAGCAAAAGGAAAATGAATGGGCTTGAGTTTTATTTTATTCTGTTTTCTGTGTCTCCTGTTTGGAATACTAATGAAAAAATGAATCATATGAAGAAAGAGGATAAATAAAGCTTATTAAGAGTTTTTGAGTTAAACAAATAGTACCAAAGCAGCAGTGGTGGACCATAAGTGGTGGATGGGACGATGGACTACAAAGAGGCTTCCTGACGTGTAGAATTTGGAACAAGAATCTTTATACATCATCCATTATTGAAGAAGAGACTGAGAATATTGCGACTATTTAGCGGGACTATGTTCAGGGAAGAAACTGTTGAGAAAGGAGGAGCCTGCTCCTGGCCCTCTGGGGTCCTCTGGCAGGGGACAGGCCGCGGCGCCACCCTGCAGACACCTGGGGTTCTTTGGCGACTGCCCACAGGCTGGGCCTGGCTGAGAAGGACCTGGAACCTCTCCTCACCTGAATGACCTGACAGCGGCTGACCGCCACTCCAGCCCAGTTTGGTCGGTCCCAGGCGAAGCCACCACTGAGGACGTGGAGCCTTCAGGTGGCTAAGGGCGCCGGACGTGGTGGAGGCTCGTGGGCATCGAGGGCGCGACAAGGCGAGAGTGCCAGAGAGCTTGGCCATATCAGGCCCTAGTGAGCTCTGGGTGGCTCCACCAGACCGCACCCAGGCCAAAGGGGATGAAGACCTTAGTGGCCATGGAAGGTGCGCGAAGCCCCAGACCAAGACCAGTGGACGGTCTGTGGCTCTCGAGCAGGGGTCTTCGTTCTACCCAAGAGAAACTGGAGGAACCCACCACGTGTGCCAATTGGAAGTGCCCACCACCCTTTGGGGAGACTTACTGGCTGTTTATAGAAGGCTGTGTAATGACATGGAAAAGCTGCTCTCAACTCTGCCCCCAACCTTTTTAAACTTCTGCTACATCTGGACATTCTAGATGTAAAGAGGTTGTGGGCATATGATTGGATTAGAAAATAACACGGCTTGTAAATGCCCATTTGTTTTCAGCGATCAGGAAAGAAATGTCTTCTGGAAGTGACTTTAAAACGGAATTGGTAGACACCTCTAGGAGCGACACTTGTCCACACTTGTTCAGTGGGTTAGGGGACATGGAGGAGACTTCCACCATGAGAAGGTGGTGCTCCTGTGCCAGATTGGTTATATGTGAAAGACGTTTTTGTATTATGGTTATAATTGTTGTGTGTTTTGTGTGTACGTTTTCTTCCTCATTACTGTATATGCACTTGACAATGTTCACTACTTCTTTTTTGAAATACTGAGTCTTTCTAGATGTTCTAAAGTCCCTGATGGATGTTAAAATTTACAAAAGTTAACACATTTTGTAAATTTCTTTCTTTTAGCATTCTTATGAATTTTGGTGGTTGGGGGGAGCGGTGGGGGGTAGCGAGCAATATCCAAAGCCTCCTGTTGGGTGGTACGCATTGAGTGCTGGTTTTCTGGAGCCCTTTACCAATGTGCTTATGAGGCAACAGTAACCACTGTTCCTTATGTCTATGTGTTTAATTTTACTTTTCTGTGTACATAGTATATACAAAAGACAAACAAGTCCTAAACTATATCTACTCTTTCTAGATGTTAAAGAGGTTGAGAGTGTATGACAAAAGTAGAATTAGTAAACGAAATTTGTACGTTTGTTGTTAAAATTCCTAGTAAAGATTGTCTTCTGAAAATTTGAGTATTATAGCCCACTAGGTTAGTGAAGGACCAGAATGCTTTTATATAGAGAAGACATTTTCAAATTAGAACTATTGTTACACATGTGAAGTTTATTCGAGACTGTCATGTACATAGTGGACAAGTTGAATCATTACTTGAAACATCTAGTCTGTCTAGATGTTCAGAAGTGCCCAGTGTATGTTAAATGTAGAGCTAATAAAATATCACTTTGTAAATATCCTTTTTTGCTAAAATTTATATGAAATATTATCTTTGGGGAATGAAATCATTAAACCACCTCTGTGAGCAGTACAGTACTATCTGTACTTGTTCAGTGATGTGGGGGAGGGAAGTAATTGCAAAAGGTAATATTTTAGTGTGTTGGTAGTTGGACATTTTCAGACATAAGTTTTCTGCATTTTTTTGATGTGTATATAGCATATATAATGGAAAAATGAGTCCCAATTTGCAACATTTAGTTTCTAAATGTTAAAGAGGTTTCCAGTGTATTACCAAGTATTTAGTAAAATTAGCACATTTTGTACATGTTATGTTGAAATTCATAGGAAAGCTTGTCATTTGTAAATGACTTCTGGGTATGAATTTATTCAACTGTCTCTAAGCATTAAATATGCCTGTACTTGTTCACTGGACTGAAAATAGAAGGAGGTGAGGAGGGAAAGGGTTAACGGCAAAATGGTCATATTAAAAGATACCTCAGATTATACCCATTTCCATGTGTGTATTTTTTTTTCACCAGTGACTTGTGCGCAGTGAACAAGATTTTATGTGAATATCTAGTCCTTCTATGTATTTATAAGTGCTTGATATGTTTAAAAGTACAAGTAGTAGAATAAACGTTTTATAAATAAATTTTAAAAGTGATGGGAAATAACGTGTTTGGAATGTTAAACCACCTCTGAGCAGTATACTGTCTGTACTTGTTCATTGGGTTGAGGCAAGGGGGTGGGGGGGCTGCAAATGTTGTTTTACTAGAGTGTATTAGACAATTTCAGCTTACCCTTTGCTCTGTAAAGTGCATTTCATTTAACTTTTCTGTACTGTATATTCTGTGTACATACTAGCCAAGGAGTCCTAATTGTATAGTATCTAGTCTCTAGATATTATATTATTGTTATATTTTATATATAATATATTATAATATATAATATGTAACTATATTGTTGCCATGTTAAAAAAATAAACTATTGTTTATAATATAATATAACTGGTGATAGTCCATCCAGAAATTGTCATCATGGCAAATTGTATTTTCCTTTCAATGTGATAATTTCTTTACCTTCTGAAATGTTCAACAAACCTCCTCGTATATAAAAAAAAATTAAGTTTTCCACTGCCAGAACATCCTTTCCATGTTCTCCAACCCACCATACACCACTTGACCCCTCTGCTGGGAAGAGGGGACCTGATACATCCTTTCACCCAACACTTATTCTACCCAAATGTTTAAGACCCATCAGAAGAAACGGAAGCTTGTTTTCTTCCGAACTACAACAGTGAATAAGCAGTTCCTTTCAGCTGATTAAAAAATGTTCTTACCCAGGAAATGGAACTCCCAAAGGGCTTCTCTGGAAAACAGATTCATTCATATCTGCTGCCCTCAGCCTGCTGTCACTCAGCCTGTCCACAACATCCCTGCTCAGCAGCTTCTGGTTTGTGTGCACACAGAAGGTGCCTAAGTCCCTAAACAAGGGTGGGTGGGGAGTCTGGCAGCCACGTGCTTTGACATGCCAATGTCCCTGGAGAGGGGTGTCCCCAGTGCATCAACCCAGGCGGTGGTTCAATACAGCTGGGAGACTGGCGATAACCAGTTCTCCTTCCTTACCTTCTGAGTGGCATATGACTACCCTGTAAGGAAACCATGGAAGAACCAGGGAAGAGGTGCTGAAGTTTCATTGAGTTAATGCCTCCAGCTGAGAGTGGTGAGAAGAACTGGTGGAATTTGCCACGTTGCAAGGCCCATGTCATCCTACTCTCTGATTTGGAGGGGAGTGATTGATGGAGAAGGCTTTCCTCCCCAACCTTCCCTTGGGGCTTATGGCAAAGATCCTCTGGTTATCACTGGGAGCCCAAATCACCTACATTGGACTTGAGTTTATCAGCTTCCTTCTGCTACTGATGGATTTGCTGCTCAGGGGGGATCCTGGCTGCGGGCTCAAGCTGACTGCCTTTGCAGCCATTGTCTCCGTTTTGTTAGCATGGCCTGGGTTTCCTTCCCCTGCTGCCTGGCATTGCCAAGGTGGTCCTGGAGTTCAAATACAGACATAGTAAGAGCTTAAAAGAAAGTTGGAGTTGCCTACCCCATCACCATTGGTGCTTCCCTCAGCAGCAATCATGTGTGGCTCACCACAGAGGTCCTCTCACAGGCTACCACCAGTACCACAACAGCCCATCCATTCCATCTCCGAAGGTGCTGACTTCTATTCAGCACTATAAGACCAGAGATTTCAACAAGGGACCAGCCAGGAGCTGGAAGAAGTGGTTGGGTCATCCATAGAAGAGCAGTGCTAGGAGTTAAGTGGATTTGGAGAGCCGGCTGAGTCCTACTTTGCATGTGTTTGCTCATTATCAATATCTGCTTAAGTCAAAGGGAAAGAAAATTAAGCTTATAGCTATATCTTGTATGTAATTTTTTAAAATGAAAGCTAAGGTAAAGCAAAATAGTAAAAAAGATTGATTTGCTCAAATTGGCAGGCAGTTTAAGTAATGATAAATGATAGCAGAAATCTTGACCTCCAGCCATAACCTGCATTCTACGTTCTCAGTTGCAGGCATTGTTGTACTATATACAGCTCATTTAGCCAACATAAGAGTAGCATGCTTTATATTCATTTTCTTCAAAGGAGACTAAAGTCTACAATACTTATTTCTTGTCCTACATTTTCTTTCTGGTATAAAGGAAACTTTTAAAGACCTCAATAGCATTTTAATTGCATAGAGGACAAGGGTCATGTGTCTACAGAGACATATGTGATTTCACACAACACTTCTCATTCCCTAACTTTATGTTTCTAGGCTCTTTAGGTCATTTGTGATAAAATGTCTTATGCATATTAGCTATTAAACTGCCTTTTATTGCAAACAATTTCTTATTTCACATCTATCATCCTCATATAGTAATTAAGAAATATTAGAAGCATGAAAATGTGGGGGCCGTTAGGGTGTATAATACATTGTCAGCATCAGAAAATTTCTATGTTCAATTTCATTAGTGCTTGTTCAGTATCCACAATGGAAAAGGCATCTCTGAGGTATACTTGGTGGAACCAAAAGTAAGACATAGCTGATTCAAGAGGCATCTGGTCCAACATATTAGCTCCATGTTTTGGCTCATTGCCTCCAACACAAAGATGACACACGGTGAGGAAAAAGAACAGAATGTTTTCACACACATTACTTCATGTGATCGTCTTAAGAAGTCTGTGAGGGAGACACATTTTCTAGGTGGTGGAGTGTGGAGCAGGACTCTCACCCATGTTTGCTGGCACCTTTGGCTTGATTATGTTACTTAATGCATATGTAAATGGTGTGTGTTCACTTGACAAGAGTATGCGTCCATGAAAAACAAGAAAAATCAAAGAGCTAACTTACAGGTAACTGTTAACCTATTGAATCTTTGTGCTAAAATGGTACAAAAATGTTCTTTTTGTTTTAAACTTAAACAGTTTTTAAAACTGTATGAACAGCAACAAAAAAAATTCCATTGATAGAATTCTTGAATATTTTGTTGCTTTGTGACATTTTTCTGTATTGTCTGGGTGACATTTTCCTTTATTCTCCATTGTCTTCATAATTCATTGCCCTTTTCTTCCATTTCTTTTGCATAGCATTCTGTCTTTGGGTGCCTTTCATTTCTGCATTAAAGTTCAGAGCTGATGCTGGTAGGTACTCCAGCTCTGCTTTCTTGGTACTGTAGATGTGCCTGTACCAAATGCTGGAGCCTGAGAGTAATAAATTTTATTCATTACCTCCTGCTGTGGTTTGAATATGGCCTGTACCTACCTCATATTGATGTTTAATTCTTCAATGCAACAGTGTCAGAAAGTGGAGCCTTTGGGAAGTGATTGAATTATGGGTGCACTGCCCTCATGAATGATTAATGATTTTCTCAAGAGACTGGGTTAGTTTTTTGGAGACTGGATTAGGTCTCAAGGAAGTGAGAAAAGTCTCACAGCACTGGATTAGTTACTTCCAGAGCAGTTTTAAAAAGCAAGCCTTGCACCTCCTCGAGTCTCTCCTGCACATGTGCTCTTTTCAAATGCTCCTGCTTCCTATTTTTGCTTCTCTATTATGATATGACTTGACATGAGACCCTCAATAGAAGCTGATCAGATGTGGCTGCCCAATCAAGGACAGAACAATAAACATAAATAAATATATTTTCTTTATAAATTACCCAGCTTCAGGTGTTTTGTTAAGTAACACCAAACAGATTAAGACATATCCTAAAACAAAACAGACTTCACGTACAGGGAATGTCCAAGGCCACTGGGATGCATCCAACTAGTGAGTCTTGTCATCTTAGACCTGAATTCTCATTACATGAATTATTGGACTGTCCAATGTAATGGTTTATCAGCTTTCTGTTACTGTAACAAAATAACTGAAGTAATAATCTTAAAAATAGGAAAGGTTTATTTTGGCTTACAGGATTCAGTCCATGGTCTCCTGGCCCCATTACTTTTGGACCTGTAGCAGGCAGCACATCATGATGAGAGCACATAGTAGAGGAAGCCTGTACAACTTTTGGCCAGGAATGAAAGAAAAAAACTAGGGTTCCAAAATCTCCTTCAAGAGCACACCTCCAATAACCCAGGTCTCACTTCCTAAAGGCTCCACTGCCTCCCAATAGCACTGTGGGCTAGGGACAAAACCTTTAGCACATGAATATTTGGGGAAAGTTTCAGATTCTAACTACAATAATAATGAAATATTGTGTAATCTTTGAAAAAAAGAATGTTCCAAGAGAATTGTTCTGTAAAAAATGAGTTGAATACTTTTGAAAAACTGGACATTACCACTGTTGAGTGGGAAAGGTGATGTTAACGGCAGGAAAAACTTAATCTGGGAAGATTCCTCATTCAAATTGCTTTGTAAATGTCTTTAAATTTTTCACTTCAGAGATCCCAAATTGGTCAGCAAAAATTAAATTTTATGGGTGTGGTTAATGCAAGATAAACAAAGAAAGACAATCATATGCAAAGTAAAAATCTTGCCAGATGTGGTGGCTTGCATCTGTAATCCCAGCTACTCAGGAGGCTGAGGTAGGGAAATGGCAAGTTCAAGAACAGCATCAACACCTTAGAGACCCTGTCTCAAAATGAAATAAAAAGTGCTGGGAATGTAGCACAGTGGTAATGCAGCCCTGGGTTTAATCTTCAGTACTGGGAGTGGGGGAAGGAGGGAGTAAAGATCTCAGTCTAAGGCAAAGATTTTTTAATAAATACACATTTGCATATTTGGATTTAAAACCTTTTTCAAAGAATGTTTCAATACTTTTAGTAACTTTTTTTTTCTTTGGTACAGGGGACTGAACTCAGGGTCACTTAATCACTGAGCCACATCCCCAGCCCTATTTTGTATTTTACTTAGAGATGGTTTCACTGAGTTGCTTAGTGCCTCACTTTTGCTGAATCTGATTTTGAAGTTGCCATCCTCCTGCCTCAGCCTCCTGAGCTGCTGGGATTACAGGCATGTGCCATCCACTCGGCTTAGTAATTTCTTGATTTGTGTGACTTTTAAAAATTAATGAAGCAGACACTGATCCCAGTTGGTGGGACATTAGGGCTCCATATGTCAGCTCTGATTGCTACTCTTTGTAGAAATCAGAGAGCCATCCCAGGGCTTCAGAGAAAGTCACCAGATCATTAGCATTTTTCTCAAAGCCTTTACTCATCTTCATTTCCCATATTTACTTTAGTAATCTGCAGATTCTTCCTATAAAACCTTGCAAGAATTATTTGAAACCAACTCTCCTTCATCCACTGTTTCTATTTCTTCCCTTGCTACCTTAACTTACTGTTAATTTACTATTAATGTTTATGTCAATGTTTGCTATCCATTATTTTCTTGTTTAAAGCTCCTCCAAGTCCTACTCTTTCTAAATCCATCCCCCAAAGAGAGATTCATCTCCATAATTTTCTGTTTGTGGCATCAATCTCATTTCCCCAGTGTTAAATTGGGACATGGCAAAGCAAATAGCTTCAGGAAGGATCTGAACTGCTAGAATAAGAGAGGTATTAAAGCAAAATAAAGTAAAATAAATCCCTGTTTTAAACAAGAGGGTCTAAAATAGCATGTGAAAGAAGTGTTGAATGTTGAATTACAGATTATGATTCGGCCTTGAATAACATCTGAAAAGAAACTAGGCTGACTTCTAAATGGAGTCTTAGAAAAAGTTTAAACATGGCTAGAGAAACCAGCTCTAATGCTTGCCAAGAAAGCTCTGGGGTGATGGAGGCTATATGAAAATTGGCCTCCTCGTCTGATTATGAAAGTCAGCTCTGTTGCAGGAAGGAAATTTGCCACAGGGTATCTTCATATACAGAATACATCTTCAGAGTTAGAGGAGGGTTCTGGGCGACTGGGACAGGAAAACTTTTTCTTCTATAACAATGTAAATTTTGCTATGAGCTTTCCTGGAGATGACAGGTTCATGGAATTTTATGCTTATTTTAAAATGTAAAGATTCCATCTCATTTGCTTCTGAGACTTGTCAACTCAACTGGTATGAGCCATTGGGTGAAGAAACTTGCTGTTCCCCTGTAACAGTGCATGCTCTGCCCCAGTGAAACTCAGTAGGCTTACAGGGGTGAAGAGATTAGGAAGTGGATATGTGGGTGTATGAGTTGTACTCCTATTAGTGTCAGGTTCATGGTGATAGCTCCTACCAATATTACTTCCTACTTTTTAGAGGGATGACCAATGCCTTGAGAAGGCATGTATCTTGGTAGAAACAGAACCAAAGATGTTGCTATAATTTCTATTAGAATTGTCCTCCAAAGTCATATGTTAAAGGCTTCATCCCCAGTCTCTGGCACTGTTGGGAGGTGTGGAACGTTGGTGAGGTGGGGCTTAGTTGGGAGGAAGTTAGGTCATTGAGGGTGTGCCCTTGAAGGAGCTATTTGGACCCTGGCCCATTCTTTCCTCTCTTTGTTTCCCAGCTGTCATGAGGGGAGCATTTTGTTCCACCATGCTCTTTCCACCATGATTTCTGCCTCACCACCAGCCCCAAAGCAATGGGACCAAGTCACCAAGGACTGAAACCTCTGATACCATGAATTCAAATAAATATTTCCTCTTTTTAAGTTGATTTATCTTAGATATTTGTTATAATAATGGAAAACTCACTAATGAAGGTACTTTATCCAACCTCCCTGTGGCATTTGTATTTTTCCATCCTGCTTCACAAGAAACTATATAATTAGCACATCCCTGAACTATAATCTAAAAGAGTGAGCTTTGTGTTGTGCAGGTGAATCACTGTGTCTGGAAAAGAAATGTTCTACTCTACACCTGAACTCTACTTACAAAAATGCAATAAGATGGGATGATAGTCTTGGGCTCACTAAACAAAGGGTTGACTTTCTCACTCTATATATTTTGTGCTCAGTGAGCTTATATCTTAATTCTTAAAAATATATTACTATGGTGAACAATTAACTGAACACAGTTCAACAGTCCATCACAGGTAAAAAGCAACATGTCAATCACCATGTGGAATGAAATGTTAGAGAAACTGAGTCCCTTGTCTTTCGTTCTTGTACTTTACAAAGTGCTGAGCTACATCTGCAAGGTTATCTTGCCTGATAACAGATTTTTGCATTAATAAGTAAAACAAGTCCTTTATCATACTGGTACTTTCAACAGTCAAATTTAGAGTTCTAGAATCTCAAGGAAAACACTTTTGGGTTTTCTAAGCTCGATCTTTTACAAACTTGTGATTTTTTGGATCTCTATTTGTAGGGTAGATTCAATTTTTCTTTCATCTGCACTTCCATAAACATGTAGACATGCACATAAATTATGTGACTTTCTCTTTCCTCTGTGCTTAACTTCTGCCTCAATATTCCTCCTTAAAATTAGAGAAAGGGTAGTGAGAAGGTCTATACTGCTGTTATAGATTTCATTACATTGTCTTAGAAAGTAATGGGGAAGGAAAGTTGTCAATTATTAATATATATCTTCATCTTGAAGCACAGACGTACACACTGAGGAATCATTTTAGTGGTTCAGAAACAGTCTCTATACAAAGGCAACTCTGATTCTATCCTCAAATTTCACTGAATTTTCAATTAAAACAATGGACTTAGGTATGTATGGTAGAATCAGGGTCAAGTTAATTTCATCTATTTGCTTTCTGGTATAGACTATGGTATCAATTTACTGACATATTTATTAGTGTAACTTTAATTTTTCATCTTCTCAATCTTAAAAACAGAACTGATGATTTTTATATATAATTCAAAAGTAAGTACTGTACCAAAACAGCTTTCCTTTGACTTTATAAGTTTGTTGGAGCTTTGAGAGATAAAATGACTTATGTAGCCTTTTTTGCTACATAAAAGGATCTATATTCCTTTCCCCCACAAAAAAATTGTGCCTTGGATTTTTTTTTAATCTTTTAAGGGTAAATCAAATGCCAAGGATTTTTGTGGCATATATAACTTTTAAGTTTTATGTAGCTACACTGTTAGCATTTGCTAATGAATATGGAAAATGAGAAATATATACATGAAAAAAATTTTAACAATGTTAAATAAAACCTTCAATGAAAGTTTATAAAGTGCAGGTAAGGCATATTTAATGAAGGCATATTTAATATTTAAATTAATTTAATTTAATTTAAAATTAAATCCAAATGTTAGAACCTTAATTTTTCTTTACATAGTTCTTTTTTTTTTTTTTTTTGGTACTGGGGATTGAACTCAGGGGCACTCGACCACTGAGCCACATTCCCAGCCCTATTTTGTATCTTATTTAGAGACAGAGTCTTATGAGTTGCTTAGTGCCTTGCTTTTGCTGAGGCTGGCTTTGAACCCTCCATCTTCCTGCCTCAGCAGGGATTACAGGTGTGCACCACCAGCTGCATAGTCCTTTTTTAAAGTGAAATTATTCTTCATTATCTCAAGATTTTGTAACTTGTTTTTTGACTGGACTATGAAGTCAAGATGGTCTTGAGGCCGTCTTCTGCCTTCTAGCTAGATTATTATAATTCCCTCTGTTTAGGGAGAAAGAATTGTTGTAGCTGTTTTTTAAGCACACTTTCTTTTTCTGGTAATAGCAATTGACACCAACAAAACTAAACCAACATCATTATTTATTGATATCAATCTTTCTGATTTGACTTATTTCAGAATTACTATTTTTTATGAGTGTTGGTGAATGCCAATTAAATAACTAATCTTTATAGTTAAGTCATGTAGGGTCCTTGGTTTTATCTGTTTAAAAAGAATATATAGGTTGTAAGGCACAGAGTTCCATTAAAGTGACTTACCTGAAAAAAAAAAATTAGAAGAGTTACTGGATCCCATCTGGAGCCCAAGTTTTGAGCGCCAATTAGTTCTCAGGAGAGAATTATCCCAGGAATGATCTGTAGTCAGTAATTTCTCACTGTCATGCCTTTCTACTGCTCTTTCCTCGACTGCTTAATTTTTCTTTCCTCTCAGGCTTCCTCTACTCTGGACTCCAAAACACAGTCAACAGCACTGGGGAGCCTGCCCATCTGCACTCAGCCAGACCAAACCTGGAAACTTCTGATTCAGATTCCAAGTCTCAAGGTGGACACAGCCTCAGACTGATCCCTGGGAGTTAGGAACTCACACAAAGAGTAAGCACTCTCAGTGGGTGGTGAGTGGTGTTGGTGTCCAGAAGTGTGAACCCTGATGTTTTCATTGGCACTGTAGTAATGGAGATCAGCTGGATTTTGTTTTATTTGTTTTTGTAGCTTTGTAGCGCTGAGGATGAAACCTAGGTTCTCACAAATGCTAGGCTAGTGATGTCCCACTGAGCTGCACCCCTAGCCCTAATGAGGGTTAGCTGGAAGGAAGGAAGGAAGGGCCTAGAAAGTGTGTAAAAGGTCAACCACACCAAAGGGTCCATGACAAGGAGCTTGGACCAGAAGCTTCTAATGCTGCTTTTAATTCTAATTAAATTCTACAATTCCTTTAAAATATTAGGTGTCTTTTTAAGGAAATAATTTCTTTTTTATTGATGTGAAATTCACAAAACAAGATTAATTATTTTAAAGTGTGCAATCCAATGATATTTAGTACATTAGTAATATTGGGCAACCACTTCTATCAAATTTAAAAATATATTCATTACCCCAAATGATAATGCCTCATCTATTAAGCAATCAGTCCTATTTTCCCCTCCTATATATATCACCCAGTAAACACTAATCCATGTCCCAAATACATTTATTTATTTTGGATATTTCATATAAATAAAATTTTATAATATGTGACCTGAAGTCGTATCCCTAGATGGCTTTAGGTAGTATTACCATTGTAAAGCATACTGAGTTTTCTAACCCATGAATATAGCAAATCTTTCCATTCATTTAGCTTTTCAATTTCTTCCAGAAATATTTTATAGTTTTCAGTATAACTACCGTGTTACTTAATTAAACTTTTGCATGGCTATTTTATTATTTTTGAAGTTACTGTGATTGCAGTTATTTTATTTTATTTATTTATTAAAAAAATACCTTTATTTTTTTTTAATTGGTTGTTCAAAACATTACAAAGCTCTTGACATATCAGTTATTTTATTAATTTGCTTTTCAGGCTGTTACTGGCATATAGATCTTATATTCTACAACACTGCTGAATTTGTTAGCTATTATAGTTTTTTTTGGTGTATATTCTTTAGGAATATAAATATTTGTGATCATGTCTCTTTCTTTAAATATTTGGCAGAATTCACCATTCTTTGTTGGGAAGTTTTTAAATATAAATTTAATGTAAATAGGGAGAATTTTACTTCCTTTTAAATTTGGATATCTTTTATATATTCTTGCCTAATTGATTTGGTGAGAACTTCCAGTACAATGTTGAATATAAGTGACAAAATTGGGAATCTTTGCCCTGTCTTGACTTAATGGGAAAATATTTAGGCTTCTGCCATTGAATATGATGCCATTTATAAGTTTTTTCCATAAATGCCCTTCTTCAGGTTAAGGAAATTACCTTCTAACCAAGTTATTAAATTTGTTTTCTCATGAAAGCTTGTTGGATTTTTAAAAATGCTTTCCTGCAACTGTTGTCTTTGTTCTGTTGACTTGATATAACACGTTGATCGACAGCCACATGTTGAACTACTCTTGGATTTCTGGAATAATTTCTGGTGGTCTTAATTCATAACCCACTTAATGTATTTTCAGATTCATCTGCTAGTATTCTGTTGGTTTTGCATCTATATTCATAAAGCATTTTGATCTGTGGTTTTCTTGTGTTTTTTTCTGACTTTGATATCAGGAATAATGCTGACCTTATCAAATTAGTTAGAGAGTATTCCTTCTTCTTTTATGTTTCGAAAGGATTTGAGAAATATTGGTATTAATTTTTGTTTAAATATTTGGCAGAATTCACCATTCTTTGTTGGGAAGTTTTTAAATTATTGATTCTATTACTTTACTTGTTATAGGTGTATTCAGATTTTCTATTTCTTCCTGTCAGTTTTAGAAGTTTCTGTGTTTTTAAGAATTACTTCATTTAATATAGATTATATAATTTGTTGTAAAATTATTCTTGGAATTCTCTTACAATTCTTTTTATTTCTGTACATTTAGTCATAATGTCCTCTCATTCTTGATTTTAGGGATTTTGGTCTTCTCTCTCTCTCTTTTTTTTTTTATTCAGCCTAGATAAACATTGGAAAATTTTGTTGATCTTTTCTAAGAACCAACTTTTGGTTTGGTTGATTTTAATTGTTGTTCTTCTACTTTTTAAATTTCAGTTATCTCTGCTGTAACCTTCCTATTCCTTTCATTCTCTGACGTTAGTTTGAACTTCTTCTCCTCCTTTTCCTTCTTAGCTTTCTTCTCCTCCTTTGCTTCCTCCTCCTCTTTGTTCTTGTCTTCATCCTTTCTTTCCCTTTCCCCTCTTTCTCTGTCTACTTCTTATGTTGTGGAAATATGGATTGAGCCTAGGGACACTCTACCATTGAGCTACATCTCCAGTCCTTAATTTTTATTTTATTTTATTTTGAGACAGGGTCTGGCTAAGTTGCCCAGGCTAATCTTGAATGTAGGATCCACCTGCCTCAGCCTCTCTGGTAGCTGGGATAATAGGTGTGTGCCACCACACTCAGCTTCTCCTTTTTTAATATAAGCATTTAGGACTCTGAATTTCTCTCTGAGCACTGATTTTGTTGCCTTCAAAATATGTGGTCAATTAAAATTAGGTGTTATGGATGATAGACTGTTTTAGTTTCCCATGCTTTTGTGTCTAGGACTTTTGTGCATTGTACTCATATGACTTCTCAATAAGTTACAGAAACTCAGGAGGAGTGGCTTTTGAACAGTTCATGTATTTCTAGAGTTTTTTAAAAATATATTTTAGATTGTCTTTATATATTATAGATTGTGGTATACATGGAAATTTTAAAATAATTCTGTTTTCAAATATCACCTAATGTAAGAAATCAACTAATATTAATTTAAACATATACCCCAAAATACGGGGGAGATATGACATAGAGAACATCCCAATCTAAAAACAAATTCAAACAGGTCATTCCCAAACTTAGCATCTTTTAATGGTTCTTGCTTTTTCAGATGAGGCTCCAGTCCTTTTCCAAGACAAGCAAGAACTTTAATGCATGGCTCCTACTCACATCTCCAGCAGTTCTTCCTTCCTTTTATTTTCTTTCGGTGCTTATTGTTCTGACCTGCACAGTCCCTGATGTTCCATGACTCTGGGCTTTTCTCCATGCTGTTCTCTTGCCTCAGGTGCCCTTATCCTTTTTCTGTTCTCAGTTAAATATTCTTCATCTTTAAAGACTCATTTCAGGCATTATTTTTCTCCAGGAAATCCCAGAAATTTTTAAGGACAGCTTGTACTGTTGCCTGTACAAGTCACTTTCTCTGACTGAATTATACTGAAATGGTCTGTTTTTGTGTCGGTTTTCCTCCACTAGACTGAAGGCTCTTATCTAAACCTCCATTTGCTTACATCCCCTCTCCCACACACAAGTGATTAATAAAAGCTTGGCACATAAAAAGTACATGCCCAATAAACATGTTGAACTACATAAAATGTGGGCGAATATTTAAATTGAGTGACATAGAGTGGTTGTAAAAGTCACGGAGACAAGAAAAGAGGTTAAGAGTTTTCCAAGAGCTAAAGATTAGGAGGGGTCACCTAGGACACAAGCACTCAGATCATTTCAACTGCGCAGGATTTGAATAGGAGGAAAAAGGATCAATTCAGGCAAGGGGCTTCCAATTAGAAGGTGAAGTGAAATGAGAATAGACGTGGATTCCCATGGAAATAATAAGCCTAACTAAATTAGAAGGTAAAGGGCTTGAGGGATGCATTAAACCATTCTCGGTTATTATAAAGAAAAAACTCAAGGCTGAATACTTTATTAAAAAGAGCTTTGGTTAGTTCACAGTTCTAGAGGTTCAAGGGCATGATATCAGCTCCTGCTCAACTCTGGTGAGGACCTCATGGCTGATGCCATCAGAATGGTGGGAGTGTATGCAAAAGGGAGAGATCACATGGCAAGATAGGTAGCCAGAGAGCAATTCAGGGGTCAGACTGGCACATTTGTAACAACCATCTCTCAAGAAGTAACGAGAGTCCCACAAGAACTACAGCAACTCCTCCCAAGGGCAGTGCCTTCAATGACCCAACCACCTCTATTTTAGTTGATTTTTTAAATCATTGTGACAAAAATACCTGAGAAGAAAAAAATCAGGAGAAAAATTTATTTTGAGATCACAGTTTCAGTCCATGATGGGGCAACTCGGTTGCTCTAGGCCCTAGATAAGGCAGAACATTATAGCGGAAAGGTATGGCAGAGGAAAGTGGCTTGGCTTGTGGCAACCAGGAAGCAGAGAGAGAGAGAATGAGCATCCAGAGACAACATATCTAATCCCCAAGGGCATGCCCCCAGTAATCTACTCCCTCATGCCATGTTCCACCTGCCTACAGTTACCTCCTCGTAATTCATTCAAATTACTAATCAACCGGATAGATAAATCCACTAATTAGGTTACAGTTTCCAC
Source organism: Marmota monax (assembly GCF_021218885.2). Lineage (NCBI taxonomy): Eukaryota > Metazoa > Chordata > Mammalia > Rodentia > Sciuridae > Marmota > Marmota monax. The sequence goes on along the minus strand of NW_026695200.1, from coordinate 2,909,995 downwards.
TATCTAATCTGTTCAGGTCTGAACACTCCTGCATTGTCTATCACATGAGCTTATAAGGGGGATACCACATATCCAAACCACAACAACCTCACTACTGTTCCTACCTCTTAAAAGTTTCCACCCCCTCCCCAAACTGCCACACGAGGATCAAGCTACCAACAGTCAAACCTGCAGGGGACACACTCAAACCATAACAAAATCAGAATAAGAGAGAACTGAGAATTGCCTGTGTATGTGGGCTGGGCATTCAGATACATTGCCAGCCTGTGGTGCCTCTGTCCTGGTCTCTCCCTATTTGGTACGTAGTTTGGTATCTTTCAGAATGTTATCTGGCCCTTAGAGAATACTTCTTTTTCTTGACTGTCAGTTGCAGGAAGGCTTTGTTCTCATTGCACTTTGGTGTTGGTTCCAGGGGAATGGATGGGAATCACTGAGAACCACGAAAGATACCTGCACAGTGTCAGGGAGCTCCATAGCCCCTGGCAAGGGACTAGTTCAAAGCTACATATTGAATTTACCTTGAACCTGCAGTTGTTTTGTTTGTCTGCTATTTTACAAGATACTAATTATATCCTAGAGCTACAGACTTCTAATGAGCCTGTACCTGGGAGATTAAAGCTGGACTTGCTTCTTAGAAATTTTATTTTTCAAACAGAGCATCTTAATATACAGATGCAAGATAATAATTTTTCATTTAACATGTACTATTCCTTTGTGGATCAACCTATCATTATGCCTGATTATTCCACCACATTATGAGCTTTGTTAAAAGGAGGAAAAACAGCTTGTCTTCCTGATGGTACCAAAAAAAAAAAAAAAAGGAAAGAAAGAAAATAAACCAACTGAATATAAGTGGTGCTATATATAAAAGCTGCTATGGGTTACCAGGGCAACCAAAGTTCTAAAAATGACAGAAAGAAAAGAACATCAGGTTGTTGCGACAAGTGACACTTGAAGTGACAATTTTCTTATGGTACTTGCTTTTAATTAATGCAGCTCTGTAAGGAACTTTATTATTGAATAATAGATTAATGTGGTAAGCGAGAAACCTGGATTGCAGATTTGTTTTTCCAACACTGGGGTAACTAATAAGAGAATGACGAGAACAACTGGAGAGTGAAACTCCACTGTGGGGGAAGATGACTGATCGTGGTTATTCAAAATCACAGGATGGATGTATGCACCACATACTCTTGTGGATCATGGAAACAGCTGTCTCCAGCAGGAGTGATCAAAGCACAGCTAAAAATATAGCAGTCACCACCAAGGAAATCAGTTGTGTAACATCAAAAATATCACCGGCTTAAAATTTTTTTTTTTTTTTTTTTTTAAATATTTATTTATTTAGTTAGTTATTGGCAGACACAACATCTTTGTTTGTATGTGGTGCTGAGGATCGAACCTGGGCCGCACGCATGACAGGCGAGCGCGCTACCACTTGAGCCACATCCCCAGCCCTTAAAATTTTTAATACATCACTTCTATTAATGCTGCTTTCTCGTGTGTGCTTTAAAGCCTGCTATGTAAGAAGAAAACACATGCATATACATGTAAACATGTATATGATCGTACATATTTTTGTATGTATTCTCCAACATATATGTATGTGTGAGTATGTGTGTGTGTATATTTATCTATATCTGTAGGCATTTCTCCTTCGTTAACCAATTCCTTTCAGTCAGCAGAAGGATACTTCAGTATTGTGAGCTCTCAACATCCTATTTCAGGAGGCTGAGTAGGGACTTTATCAGGTATTAAAATTCACAGGCAATGTCTAAAGGAGACAATCAGCTTTGATACACATGGAAAAGAACAGGTGCAGACTCTATGGCTATGGGAATTGGGGACAATATGATGGAGAGAACATGTCCACAGGACATCAAGCAGAGAATGAATTCCAGGTCTCTACCCACCCAGTGTTCTGCATCCACGTGGCCTGGATGCCTTGACTTGGTGCAGTGGGATTTTTGATGTTTTTATTTATAACCTTAGACTAACTCCAAAGGGCATAGACAGAAAGTAAAGCAGTTTAAAAGGAGAATAGGGAAACAAATTTTAAATGCCATGAGTAGTAAGACCCCATTTCTTATATATGCTTCAATCTGTAGTGTACTGAGCTGGACGTTTTTTTTTTCCCTCCAAATCCTTATCATTGTATTGTTTGCTTTAATCTCCCAATTCCAGGATGGCTCAACTATCCTATGTGGTTCTATAGCTCCTTGTTGGAGATACTTTTGTTGGAAGTATTGCATTTCTGTACATCTGAGAGGCACTAACAACCATCTATTCTGGCCAATCTTTATTTTTTTCAATAATGTTACAGAAAATAGCTTTATAAGACAAAGATATTGTTTCTTCCTGGTACAGAGTCAAGCATTGTTTGCTATCTAGTAAAATAAAGATAATGTTCCATTCTAGGGCAAAGATAATTTGTTGAAAGGCCATTAGAGACATTTAGGATTTTCTAATTTCAGGGTTTCTTGGTAGTAATGTGAAGACACTGTGTATGTTGCATCTATCTAGGAAACTTCATGTCAGTGAAATTGAATTTGGGGCACAGGGAAAATAAGACAAACATGAAGCTCATTCTACCTGCTGTGCAGTGAGTAATAAGGTCATTTGTTTTTCACCCATGTAACTTGTGTCTTCTCCTGGCATCTGTAAAACTTATAAGATTTGCAAGAGTGAAACCTCAGGATTTCTGAGAACTTTGAAATTATGTTGGTATCCCTTCCTACTCAAACTTTGGGCTTATTTATCTATATTTGTTACAGGGTCATGGCTTCCTATTTTTACAAAATATCATGGTCTACTACTATCGTTACTTTTTTTTTAATTTTTATACCTTTGTTTTATTTATTTATTTTTATGTGGTGCTGAGGATCAAACCCAGGGCCTGGCACGTGCTAGGCGAGCACTCTACCACGGAGCCACAGTCCCAACCCCTTGTGCTTGTACTTCTTTTGATGTACAAGTTGCCCCTGATTTCCCTTTGGTTGGCTTTGGTGTCTTTTTTGGCATCTCCACCACCCCCCTCACCCCACCCCACCCCCATTTTTTTGAGCACTTTCTTGCTTTATGTCATATAAAGATACTTTAGCTCATCTTGTATTTGTCCTTCCCTTGCACTTTGTTCAGCTCTTTTTCTAAGGAGTTCTGGTTCCATTTAATGGAACATCCTATTTAGAAGCTAAGCTGTGGGCTATGAGAGTCAGTCAGTTAGAGGACACAGTCCCCCAAGACCGCTTCATTTCTATACCAATTGCAAGTTAAAGGAGTATGCAAAATCACCCTCAGGTTTAATAATTCACTAAACTTAACACAGTCACAAAAAGCTATTATTCTCATGATACGGTGTATTATAGGGAAAGGAAACAGATTAAAATCAGTCTAGGGAAGAAACAGAGACTAAGTACCAATGTAGAGCTTCCACTTTCCTATCCCCATGGAGTCATCAGGGTGTGTTACTATAGTAACTCATACGAGGATTGCCATCAAGGGAAACTTGTCAAGCTTTCCTGTCCAGCGTTTGCATTGGGGCTGCCTCAGGCAGGCTTGATTAATTGATTGCCTATGTGACTAATCTAGATTATAGATAAACGGATATTGTGTGACCCAAAACCCTCATCCTAAATTACACTGTTGTTCTTTCTATTACGGCCAGTCCTGTCTGAAGATCATATGGATGTGTTTAGTCTCCGCTCTAATCACAGTTTTAGGTAATCCAATATGATCCTAGGCCCCTAGGCAAGGAAACACAATCCTATCAGGTATAACATTCCAAGAATCTCGCGGTTACATCCCAGAAGCTGGGAATCAAAGGCCAGATCTTCTCTTTGGCCAAATTCTTTATTACACAAAGGATCTAGGTGTGCTCATTGATATTGGGGTGCTGATGCTGTCAGGATCTCTCAGGGGAGGGAGCTAAGGAACAAATGTATGTACAAATGTGCACACAGACTTACATCTTTATTACTATATATAGATAGTGTATCTATATCTTCGTATGCCTAGTCTATCATCTATCTATATTGAAAAGCATGAGTTCACACCAATACCTCAAATACCAATCCAATCCCACAACATCGTTCATTGCAGTTGGCTCCCCTTTTTCATGTGTGCAACTCTTTTCTCTAACAGTAATAAACTTATCTCCCATCATTTGTTTTATTTGTTTAATCCTGTTGTGTAAAGCATCCCCTGTCTTTTCTACCACAACTCTCCCTCCCAGCCATACTTTCTGATCTGTGTGGCCTCTGATACCCCATGCTGGGTCATTTCTCCAGGAGGAATTTCTTTTCACCATGTTCATACCCCAAACCCCATGAAGGAACACCGTCTGCACAGATGCCATTCTTGTGCTACTTGTGCTCTGACATCCCATAAGAAGGGAAGAGGAAAGGAAGAGGAAGAAGAGGTATACACTAATTTGTTAGCATAGCCTTCTCTAACTGTAAAGATAGCCCTTGGTTATTAAATAGTATTTAGATTATACAGAAAAGCATAGAGAAGTATTTGAAAGATCATTTCCATTTCCACATTCCATTAGCATATTTTGCTTTTCATTTTGTCCCCTTCCTAAAAATGCTCAAAACCAGTTGAGATTATTACCTGTATAATTTTCATGACAAAATCAACAGGCAGATTCCAACTTTTTCAAGATAGGAGTTGATATGAGGACAACAGCTAAAACAGAAAAGCACTAAATGGCAATATATTTAGAATATTATGGAATTTCCAGGAAAAGATACCTAAAAATACCACCAGTCATGCTGATCATGCCCCTTCCAGGTGGTGACTTCTTCCTTTCATGCAGTCCTCTCCTCTAGGAACAATTACTGTTAAGATAAGGCTCTCTACTGTTAGGTCATATATCTTTAAGCTGAATGGAAACAGTGGTTGAGGGAAAGGGAGACAAGTGAGTTGAGAGGAGAGAAGACAGTGGGAAGAGGAGGACCAATCATCCTAGGGCTGTCATTCCACTGCCTGGTAGGGGGTACAGACTCCACCTCTGGTGGCATAACCCAGGAACCTACTGTTGGTGCTATGATGCTTGTTATCTGATTGAAGGAGACATAATTGCATGTTGGAGTAAGAGAGTTTCTGACCATGTGTCCCTGTAAGAATCTTCATAGGCCTATTATTGGAAAATCATATAGGATGTCTTGGGGCTGCTTCCAGGCACCCTTGCAATCCAAATACTCCTTGATGTTCAAGAAAGCCAATGGGAAGTGGTTGATTGTTTAAGTGGGCTGTCTTGGGATCCAAGGCCATGGTAATGCAGAAGGGGAAGAAGAAATTGTTCTCTTTAAATAATCAACTCAAGGAAACATCAAAATTGATTAGATGTCAGTTGTAAGAAACAAAGATGGTGACAAACTTACTCAGGTTTTCCCTTGTGAGAGTGGGTAAATCAGCAAATAAATGCATGAGTTATCCATATTTTTACTCCCCCCCCCTTAACAACTGCTCCTTACAAAAACAACATAAGGAATAAGAATTGGGCCATTTCTTTGGGTTGCCTACAGCACCCTGGGCAGTGCTGAATACTCAGAATATAATTATTACCTGCTTCTTGTTTGAGCTTTTGGTTTTATGCTATAACAGGCATTAGGGAGGGTATATAGCTCCATCATGGTTGAGAAATGTCCCTGAACATATTAAACAGCATAAAATGTTTTCACCTGATTCTGCCATCTGGGGGATGTAAGAGAATGTGTGTTTCAGAGTTTTGCACCGAATAGCCAAGCCAAAAGCAGTGTGACAATGATGCCAGGAAGTTCAGAACTTAACCATCAGGGCACGTTTATGGCTTCACATCTTCTGTTGAGTAACATGCTCCTTGTATATTTAGTACATCTTAATATGAATATAATATTAACCTCCTTTTAAAATAATTTATAGAAATTGTTAATACATAACCATGAATGATTTATTTTTACTAAAAAAAAATGCTGGTGTGAAACAAATATAGATGTGATACTCAAATGGTAAGGGTGAACCAGGTGGTGCAAATCTAGGGTTTTTGCAGTTTATGCAAATATAAGGAAAATGGGTCACAGCCAATACTATCCCTCTTTAGATTATATGCCACCAGATAATTTCAATTGTTTTGCTCCTCCCTCAGGGAGCATTAGGAAGAACTCATTCCTTTTAATAAAGATGGCTTCAATAAAAGGTCAATTGCTTTTTTTGGTTGTTATTTATCCACATTTTGCTTCATCAACAAAATTGAAGTTTACTTTACTGAGGCTGCAAATAGAGCCATTGGTCATAGTTGCAGAAGGCACTTTCAAAGTGTGAAAGGGAGATTGGGCCTTGAGAGAGGAAGTAGGATACAGTACTAAGAAACTGTGTATCGTATGGTTATTGTGCTTGGCCATATTGTTTAACTCTTAAGGTCCTAGTGGCCAAAGAATAGGGAAAAGTGGATGGGTTCTGTGGATTGCACTGCCTGCTACAAAGAAGGATATTTCTGCAGAATTACTATTTCCAGAACTTCATTCATCTGTCCATTCAATACCAAGCAAAGGCTCACGGGTTAATATGCATAAAAACTAATACTATGACAGGTTTTTGCAAAAAGAAGGAGTTTTATTAAAGATTGACCAATAAGGAAGCAGGAGGAATGCTCTTTTGGCTTTCTTCATTGGCTGGTAGCCAAGACATTTTAGCAGTCTGGGGTAAGAGAAAACTGGAAGGTTGATTTCTATAACAGAGACTATGGGTGGAAGAATTTGCTGGACCAGGTGGAACGTGTTGATACTTTGTAATTGAGCAGTTTCCAGTATCTCTGTTGTCCTGGTCCATCTTGCAAATGTCGATGGTATCTTTTGCTTTTAATGTAGGTCCATGCTCTGTTCGTTTTAGGTCCCACCAGGATACCAAGGTGTACACCTGCATCCAGAAAATCAACTTGCATGACAGGTTTTTAGAAAAAGGGAAGTTACAGTTTATAGTCAAAGTTTGCATTCAACAAATATTCACTGTTTACAGATACTCCTTGATTTATGATGGGGTTATGTTCCCATGAACCCACTGTAAATTGAAAATATTAGAAAAAAATACATTTAATACATGTGCCCTCGTGAACATCCTAGTTAGCAGAACAGTGCACTTAAGAGTATCAATTGTTTCTTTTTGTTATGTGATTGACTGGGAGCTGAAGCTCACTGCCACTTTCAGCATCAAAAGGATTGCATCAGATATTACCATCCTTTGAAAAGATAAAAATTCAAAACTAGAAGTGTGTATTTTATGAATGCATATCACTTTTGTGCCATCATAAAGCTAAGAAAAGAATTGTGTGGATCCATTGTAAATCAGGGCCCTTTTGTACTTAAAATAAGCCACTTGCTCCCCTACTGAGAGGTGAAGTTCTCCACCCCCTTTAAAATATGCAGGTTTGGAACTACATTGCACAATGAAATAAAGCACAAGTGACACTAGGCCAGTTCTGAGCCTAACTTTTAAGAGTGTTTACTCCTGCTTCCTTTCTGTTGCAAGCCAGTACAATGTAAGGTGTGCAACTACTCTGAGGTCACCATGCTTGAAAAGTCCATGATGTGTGGAGAAGCCCTAGAGAATGAAAAGCCATGTGGTAAGGTACCAGTCTCAGCCCAACCCAACTATCTGCTCAATCAGTCAAACAAGGGACTGTGGTGGGTGTTAGATGCAACAGCAAAACCACGTTTCTGATCCCTTCCTGAATTGTGAGCAAAGCAGGGTGTTGGTTTTTAAACAAGAATGTTTTGGGAACAGTTTTTTTAAAATGTAGACTCCAAACCTATAACTTCCAGTTTCAGAGAAGACCAGTAGGTTAATAAGCATTAGTAATAAATATGATAAATATTGGGATTATTCCCTCTGCTCTATATTTCAGAAGGCTGTAATCTGATAGACATTGCCAGTTCATATGGTCAGCTAGTTTCTGATTAGATTCTGTCAATTTAAGCACTGATGGGAGATTGGATAGTAGAAGGAATAGCAAATTTTTTCTTCTGTTTTCTGCCATCATGATTGCCTCCAGATTTTAGCATCTCTGGCATTCTCAAGAGAGGTAATAATAGAAGGTGTCCATCAGCCTAGGCAGTTATAGGAACTGAGGCAGTGTGTGGCATGCTTCTATAGTGGCTACCACAGAGTGGCTGAGCTGCAAAATTAGCAGCCTAGGAAGTTCCAGAAGTTATTATCTGCAGGATCAAACAATGTCAGCATCAGATGTGCCTAAGTTTTTTTTTTTTTTTTTTTTTAATGCCACCTCCACTTTCTTTGCTTCATGTCCTTTCCTTTATTAGGGTATAGCTCAGTGGTAGAATATTTGCCTCGCATGCATAAGGCCCTTGATTTGATTCCAAGCACAGCAAAACAAATAAACAAAAACTAAAATGTGTCCTGATTTTCTGGCTAGACATCTATTGATGTGATTTTTTGTAATCAACAACATCCTTGGGGAACAGACTCTCAAAGAAGAAAATTGGAGATTGATTATCTTTCCTTGGGCATAAACAGAGCAATGACTTCATTATTTGTAAAAACTGAGCTACTGGTAGTTCACAGTTGTTGTAGCAAAATATTTATTTAAATTATAACCTGGAATTATTCAAGATAAAGGCAGGGTCATTGAAGATAAAGTATTGGGACCAAAGGATACTATAAGAAACTATGGTGATGCTGGATTGGCTAGTTTTGGCTGCACTGGAGAGTTTATGGAAAGAAAACGAATTACTTAAGGCTCTAAACTTTCAACTCAAAACATTTTCAAAGGACTAGATCTCTTTTATCACGGCCCTCAGACAATCCATTATTCCCGCAACTTCGAGAAATAAGATACACAGCTGAAATCCAAGCCCATGATTTGGTTCTGTAAGTTACAGAATTACAGTATGGGTTAGATTCACAGCCTGTCTAAATCAATTAAGTGAAAGTGAAGACACAGATTAAGAAAGAATAGATCTCCACAAAATGTAATGGAAATATTTGATGGGAATATTTGAGCTGCCTGAGTTGAAACTGAGAATTACAAAGCTCCAAATTTCCCTGAACCTTCTCTTGACGATTGAAGCAGCATCTTTTTTCATCTGAGGAAAATAGTCTTCTCTTGCTTGAGGTCTTTATCAGTGATTTTCAGACTTTAATATGCATAAGAATCACCTGAAGTTCTTGTTAAAATGCACATTTTGACTCAGTGGTTCTTGGAATTGGCCTGAGTCCTGCATTTACAGCAAGCTCCTGGGTGATGCCAATGTTGCAGACCATGTTTCCCACACCACGGTACTCCATGTGGATCTTTCCCATCACAGTTACCTTACCAAAGGGGATGCCTATTCTATACCAGGCCTACATTCACCACCCTGCAATATCTCCAGATTTAAAACAAGAATAGTTCAGGAGATCAAGTCTAAAATCTAACCCAGCATGAGATAGTATGTACTTTGGAATACCTGTAAGATTATGTCAATTTATGTTTAAGGAAGCTAGAAAAGTTTTGTGAGAATGGATTCTAAGATGGTGAGGCAAAAGAGGCAGGAGATAACATTGGATTGGGCCAAACTTGTCAATATGGATTGCACATGTTTGTTTGAGTGTCTTGGAGTGGTTCTAATTCCCATTTTCTTCATTAGTTGACTGAAACTTGGGCTCACAGTGGCCTACCTTCACGAGGATGTAATGCCGTGTATTCATGGTATAAGATGGACCAAGGTTTTTAAAGGCTTAGTCAAATAGTCATTTTGCACAGTTTTTTAATTGGAACCACAAATTTGCTCATTCTCTACATGTCCCGGAAAGGCCCAGAAAATACTCCCTTCATTAATTATTAAGAAATACATTGGTGAAGAGATCCCTCAGCTGCTTGAAAAAAAAAAAATGGTAGCAGTCTTTCATTGCCAGGGTTGGTGCAAAAAAAAAAAAAATCACAGGAGATCATGATTCAATCCAGAGTGACAATGCAAGTAGTAAGGCTAGTAGGAATAAGGTACAATCAGTTATGGAAGCATTGCTAGAGAAACACGAATCTTTGGCAGAGGTATCTGAGGAATATAACAAATGGTATTCCACTAACTGGCATATATTTTTCAATTTATATAACTTAAAAACTCAAGTTTTGGTGTTCAGAAACCTGATTTAGTCTCTGCAATAGGGAGACATTGCTTGTCATCTAGTACCAATAGCTGAATCAGTTCACAGTCCAGAATCACACTGAAGGAAGAATAGACTGGATCCATTACCACAAGACTCTTCTCCATTGCCACAAGAATACATTGTAGATACCCAACCACCACAATAACCTTTCCTCCAGAGGACTTGAGGCCATATGGCCATTTGTCCTGTGAACTTACACTGTTTTTTTTAATTTTATTTAATATGGATACTTTCCTGCATTAAGGAAGCTCAGAATTATTATTGTTGTGGTTATTTCTTACTCCTGTCTTCCAATACTTTTGTGCAACCCTTTGGAGCTTAAGAGATCAATGAAATTTTGGTTTAAGTCTGTCTCAAAGTGGTTCCATTGAGTTTGTGGATCCAACTAATTCTGTAATGTACAATGCATGTACATGTATACCCTTGGTCACTGACTTTATCTTATTGCTCCCTGAATCTTGGAATGAGGACTGCTATGGTTAAAAAATGACAAATGGTAGCCCTGGACCACCCTCCCCCTTCTTGACAAAATAATAAAGCAAAAGTGGTGCTATATCCAGGGAGAGTTAGAGATTAATGCCACCAACAAAGATTTAAAAAATGCAGAATTTGTCTTTTCAAGGACCTAATTAGTAACTCATCTACTTGACCAGTGCAAAAGGCAAAAAGATTTTGAGAATAATCTGGCTTATGTACATTTATGCACCCCTTCGCCTTGCTATCTCATCTTTCAGGTCTCAGCTGAAATATTATTACAAGAACTTGTCCTGACATGTGGCATGATTGTGTGCCTTGCCCTACAAAATATAAGTCAGTAATACTGAGAACATAATGGTAGATGAAACCACATGATAATAACACTTGTATTAGTCTGAACAAGAGAACAGATAGTTCAAACAGGAAATCTAATTGAGGGAATTGTTACACATTTTGCAAAGTTGGGGCTAGAGGAGCAAAAGAGGATAACGGTTTGATTATTCAGATATTTGCAACCACAGATGATACTACTCTGGGCTGAAAGGAACTAAAAGAAAAGGATGGTATTGCTTCAAGGCAGGAGCTCATTTTATGCGGTTCCTTTTGGGCATTGCCATTGGAACCACCACTGCCAAATCTATTTATGTGCTGCTGAAACTTCCAGGGCTACTGGAGCCCACAGCAGCCCACTGCTGCCACTACTAGTGGCTCATAGCTGACAGCAACCCATGACAGAATCACGAATGCCTCTGGTTTCTGGCAGCCACCAGGGGATGCCCAAAGACACTATTAGAAGCATTGAAAAAGACTCTGCTTTTAAGTGACATACATTAATCTTCCATAGAACTTCCCATAGGCAGGTATCAGAAGTGTATCAGAAGTCTGCTGGAAAGGGAGTCTGAGAAATATGGTTTGGAGAGATCTAATGCTCCCAAACAATAGATAGGATATGAAAGTAGATAAGAGCAAGCAAGAGGATGACTGCAGAAGTCCACTCTTTGGGCTAGTAGTATCTATTCCCAGTCTCACACCTACATTTCACTTCTATATAACAACATGACATTAATTCAGGCTAGCCTGATGATATGATCTAAAACAAATGAAACATTCTCACTTTTTCTCAAGGTAGTATGCAAAATTCTCTCTTTATCACTACAGCCAGTCTTGGGTGTGGCTTTCTTGGAAATTCTGGCCAAAATCAACCCTGGAGTCTGGTAGTGAGAGTGGGAATGGAGAGAAGGCAACCAGTCTGAGAGGTATTTATGAAGGACACTTTTTGGACCTAAATACTAAAAGAATTTATCATATGTCACATAATGGATGATGGCTGAAACAAAAATTTCTGAAGGACCCAAATGATGCTTGAAGTCCCTATGACTAGTGAGGCTGAGGGAGGAGGATTGCAATTCAATGCCAGCCTGGGCCATTTAGGGTGACCTTGTCTCAAATTAAAAAATAAAAAGGGCTGGGGATGTAGCTCAGTGGTAGAGGGCCCCTGCGTTCAATACCCAGTAACGCTAAATAAAAAATAAGACTCAGATGATCTTTGTAGTTAAATCTTCTATGGACTCCAATATAAAAACCTATAAATTACAAGCTGAGATTCTAGAATTAATACTCAGTCGAGTAAAAGAGGCTGTATGACTCTGTGTGAACAGTACGACTTATTCAAAATAAAATCTTAGTTTTGCCTGCAACTCATGCTACCGGTTTATGAACTATCTGGATTCTCCGTGGTTTAGACTCTCACTTTCTCAGCTTTTTTTTTTTTTTTAATTTCCAAATCAAGCTGAAGATATCAGCAATTGGAGTACCATAAAGTTGGTCACATTATTTAGTAGAGCCCAGGAGAGGTTCAGACAACTTTTTTTTTTTTTTTTTGATATAAAATAACTTTTATTTACATAATTTCAGACAACTTTTGAAAGTGCTGTTTGAAGATCTTCTGGATATGCATTAACCACGGCGTTCCCTAAATACAGAGATAAATATTTGAATTCCATTCTAGAAATGGCTTCGAAGCGAAGTTTTCAAGCCCTTTTAGTGTCTGAAATTTTGACTTCGATAGGAGCGTAGACCTCAACCTAACCACAAGCATGACTCTATCTAGAGGCTGATTGCATGCCTCAGTTTCCCTGTGTATTACTTGGCAGAAGTGAGTAGGCAAAGGGGTCTGGTTTCCTCTCACCCTCTTTTCCTATGCAATCCTCTGCTAAAGCTATATTTCTTCGTGAAGAAAGCTCACTTCTTTATATATCTCAGCGCTAGTGGTTTCTGCTTCAAAAAGCACTGCCCCCACTCCCTTGAGTACTCAATTTGAGCAGCTTCAGAATACCAGCTCTTCAGGCCTCTCCGCATCCCTCCATCCTGTTCAACATGTTGCTTTCAGCTGTGCAGAAAACAGTGGGAGCATAAGGAATTCTGAATTGGCTAGAACAGGAATTGCTTTGTCTAATAGTGTAACCACTAAATAATATCACTTAAAGGAAAATTTTTAAGGAATTACATAGAAGATTAAAGTAAAAGTGGTTACTCGGATTTTAGGGTTAGGGTTAGGGTTAGGGAGCGCGAATCTTCGGAACAATGTGTGTTCTTTCAACAAGTATTTTCAGTAGCTTTAAGTTTAAAAGAACCGCGTGTTCCCACACCGGGAGTCGAACCCGGGCCGCCTGGGTGAAAACCAGGAATCCTAACCGCTAGACCATGTGGGAACCGATAGTGAGGCCTTCCTGTCTGAACCAATTGAATGAGATGCATCTGCTTCCGCCTCCCACGGTCGACTCCGCCTCCGGTGCCAGATCTGTTTCCTGCGCTTGCGCGGGCTCTCAGCATTCAAGCAGCTTGTGCTGGGTTCCGCGGGTAAACACAGAAGATGGTGTTGAGCCGCGTGTGGTTCAGCCAGCCCCCAGTGCCGGCAGCCGGCCCTGGTAAGCGGCAGGCTCTTGATTTTCTCAGATCCCGTCCTGCAGGAGCCTGCACCCTGGCCTCAATGTCCAAATATCTCCGTTAAAAGGTTCTGCGGTGCAATTTGAAAAAGAATAGTTTACATGGTTCAAAAAATAAGGGGAAAAGAACCACCAAGTTATGAGAATATTTTGCAAGTCTCAGATCCCCACGTTTGATGCTAAGGGTAACTATTAGAACTAGCATTTTCCAGTCGTAGTTTAAGGATACGACTGAATTTTTTTCATTTAGATTAGTTTTAATTTTAAGAACAAAAACTGAATGGATGAAATCTCCAGTAGGGGATCTTTGGGGACAAGAGGCCTTTGAGACTCCTTATTTTAAGATCTTGTAGACTATGTTATTAAAGCAAAGCCTAGACAGCCATGAAGGGGGAACAAATCCACTTATTGCATTATTATAACAACTTTTATGCTGCAGGAAAAAAGAAAAATAAAAAAGTGAAAAGAACCTCTATTTGAGAGAGAAACATTTATGACCCATAATGAAATGAAAAAAAGATTGTTATTATATGTACATAGATAGGGAAATACACATTGAAATACAATAAGGCAAACACTGCAATATAAAAGGGAGAAGTTGATATGAGAAGGCCCTTTTATTGAGAGGAAGCCCATGGCTAAAAAGCATTTGAAAAAGATCTTAGTATTTCTGGTTTACAGTCAGAATTTGACCAAACAGCAAAAGTGTGAAAATATCAAGTATAGGGAAGTATGTAGGAAAAAAGAAGCTGTTAGGAACTTGTAAGACTTGATTGGAGAGGGAGATTGTCAGGATTTCCTAAACGTGTTTATGACAAAGCAATTTTAATTAACATTTTTTTTTTGTAAAATCAATATTGTTCTGGAACGCTTCTCACACATAAACATGGATACTTCTATGAAAACATTAGACATATCTAAAGGCATCATGACATTTTCAGATTGAAGGGGCAGAATCATCCTAAACAAAAGTTAAGGAAGGTGGATGGATTAAGAGATTTTTATTCTTTAAGACTTTTAATTGTATGTATGATGAAAGAATTCTTAAGGATTTCAAGCACTTGTGGGATGAAATGCCTATATAGAAGATCAACAGTCAGTCACAGACTGTAAGAAAATGTTTGATAGGAAATGATGATTACTCTTACTTTACTAATGAACTGAACCAGCCATGAAACACCCATAGGAAAAGGGACCAAGGATATGGATGGAGGGATAAGGAGAGAGGAGCTCTGATTGGTCAATAAATGGGGTCAGGGAGGGAGTTTGCCTTGCTGGTACCATGGCAACACAATTTATTTGCTTATTTAATGGTGTGGGAATTGAACTTAGCACTTCCAAATGCAAGGCAAGTGCTCTACCACTAAACTACACCCCCAGCCCTCAACACAATTTAAAACATTGCTAAAATATCCCTATTAAGTTGAGGAAGGTGACAAATTTAAACAATAAAAATAGGCTGGCAAAACTAGAAATTCATATGTAGCAAAATGAGATTGAAATTCTATCTCTCACCCTGCACAAAAATCAACTTAAAGTGGATCAAAGATTTAGGCACTAGAACAGAGACCCTGCACCTAACAGAAGAAAAAGTAGGCCCAAATCTGCACCATGTCAGCCTAGGATCTGACTTCCTTAACAAGACCCCTAAAGCGCAAGAAAGTAAAGTCAAGGATCAATAAATGGAATGGATTCAAGTTAAAAAGCTTCTTCTTAGCAAAGGAAACAATCAATAATGTGAGAAGAGAGCCTACAGATTTGGAGAAAATCTTTACTATATGTACCTCCAATAAATCTCTAGAATATTAATCTCTAGAACTCAAAAAACTGAACACCAAAAAAACAAATAGCCCAGTCAATAAATAGGCTAAGGAACCGAACAGACACTTCACAGAAGAAGAAACACAATTGATCAACAAATATATCAAAAAGTGTTCAACATTTCTGGCAATTAGAGAAATGCAAATCAAAACTACAAAATTTCATCTCACTCCAGTCAGAATGATTATCCTCAAGAATACGGGCAACAATAAATGTTGGTGAGGATGTGGGGAAAAAGATACACTCGTACATTGCTGGTGGGATTGCAAATTGGTACAACTACTATGAAAAGCAGTATGGCGATTCCTCAGAAAACTTGGAATGGAACCACCATTTGACACAGCTATCCCACTCCTTGGTTTTTACCCAAAAGACTTAAAATCAATATACTACAGTAATGCAGTCATGTCAATGTTTATAGCAGCTCAATTTACAATAGCTAAACTATAGAACCAACCTATGTGTCCTTCAGTGGATTAATGGATAAAGAAAATGTGGTATATATTTTCAATAGAATATTACTCAGTCTTTAAAAAGAATGAAATTATGGCATTTTCCAGTAAATGGATGGAGTTGGAGAATATCATGTTAAATGAAATAAGCCAACCCCCAAAAGAAAAAAGCTGAATGTTTTCTCTAATATGTGGATGCTAATTCACAATAAGGATGGTTGGACACTAGAGAAGAATAGAGTTACCTTAGACTAGGTAGAGGGAAGTGAAGGGAGGGGTGGGGAGGGGATGTAGGTTTAGGAAGGATAGTAGAATGAAACAGACATTATTGCTTTATGTATCTATGTGACTGCTTGACCAGTGTGATTCTACAACAGGTACACTCAGAAAAATGAGAAATTATATTCCATCTATGTATGATATATCAAAGTGCATAAATGCATTCTACTGTCATGTATAACTAATTTTAAAAGAAAGAAAGAAAGAAAATAGGTACAACTCCTCTGGTGCAGGTACAACCTAACAATTATCTACCAAAATGTGGAAGATGTGAATCTAATCCAGAAATTTTGATTCAGTGTTGTCCATGGCCAGGAATCCTGTGATAGCCATATCGTGGGACTGTCTGAGAGGCGGTCAATGTCCTGCAGTAGCACATTGAATATTTGGAAACTTTGGGCCTCTTCATGCCACTCTGCAGCTCCTATACTAGATCAAGGCCATTTAACTTTCTTTTCTTTTCTTTCTTTCTTTTTTTTTTTTAGAGTGGAAAGTAGAGGCTTTATTAAAGGACAGCAGAAAAGACTTCTCCCAGAGGAAGAAGGGGACCCAAGAGGTGGAATCCCCATTTAACTTTCTTACAAATGAATGGGATGTCCAGCTTTCTTCCGTGTCATGTTATGCAGTTGTTTCTGAGACTTGGCTGCTCTTTCAGAGATTCTCTTTCTCAGGTCTTTATCTTAGTAGAGCCATGAAAATGTAAGGAATAAATGTCGATTCCAAGCCCTGATGCTCAGAAAACTGGTGATCTTTTCTCTACTACCTGAATTCAGAGGATTCTGATCCCCAAAAGGAGGAGACAGAGTCACAAAATGGAAAGAGAGTGAGTCCCTGGATCACTGCATGGAAGCCATTAGTCAACTACCAACATTAGGCTACCAAAGCTAGTAATAAAGTTTTATTGCATTAAGTCACTGAAATTAGAGGCATGTTTTTTAATACTCTGAGTGATACAAGAGTTTCTGTAACAAGAGCAAGCACTATGGAAAAGAGAAGGAATTTTCCTGTAGATGGTTAAATTGTCTCAGCAATGGTTATTTTGGGGGGTGAGGGAGGGAATTTATGCAGGTATGGTAGAAACTGAAGTACAATAGAAAGCAAGGCTTGCATATTTTGCTTTATTTTACAGAGCAGTGTATCAGGATTGTCTTCAGTTTGGTAGTATTAATTTAAATAATTGAAGAGAAAATAGGAGGAGGGGAGGGATAGGGAAGGTACTGGGAATGATATTGATCAAATTGTTATGGTCATGTAGAAATATTGTATAATGAATCCCACTATTATGTATAATTATAATGTACAAATTAAAATAAATAAATATGTATAATTATAATGTACCAATTAAAATAAAATAAATAAATAATAATCACATTTCTATTTTTTCATTGGATATGTAATATAATAATTTGGAATTTAGAGCAACAAATTTTGAGATCTGAAAAATAACTATGGATTTTTAATGTAATTTAATAAATTAGAATTTAGATTTAAGAAATATTTAGATTGAGATAACAGGGACTTCCAAGACCAAAACCTAGAAAATAATCCAAGAGGTCAAAATGACTTGCTTCAATCATCAAACTAGTAGTTGGGTGAAATCCTTTTAGGAGATTGTTTCATATTGACCTCACAATTAGGATAATTTTAGAAAATACTGAAATGAATGAAAGCTAGAAAGCAGTTTTTTCTTTTTCATTGAGGGATGAAAAATTCCATGCCAATGCACATTCTAAATGAAAAAAAAAATTATTAAGTTCCAGTGTCTATTAGCTGTAATTTGGGTGACATTATTGGTAATCAATTGGTTAATGATCTGGGTAATCTGAAAGTTAAACTAGGAGAACAATATGAGTAGTGTATGCTAAGGTTTGAATATAGTTTGTGCCCTGCAAGAGTCCCCCAAAAAACTGAGATTGAAGTCTTGGTCCCCAGAATGGTGTGTTGGGAGGTGGTGGAACCCTTGGAAAGATCCTTAGGTCCCTGGGGCATGCCTTTGGATGGTAGTTCTCATGGAACTTCTTAGTAGTTCTCCCACAAGAGGGTTTTAATAAAAGTTTGAGTTGGCCCACCTAGCTCTTTTTGGTGCTAGGAGAATATGATCACTTGATGTTCCTGTATTCCCCCCTCCCCCCATAATGCTAGCGCTATGCACTTAAATGTCCTACTCTGTGTGCTAAATAAACCTCTTCTTCTTCATAAGTAGCTTGTATCAGGTGCTTCATTATAGTGGTGAAAAGCTGACAATACTGTGTGTATGTGTGTGTGTGTGTGTGTTTGTGTGTGTATGTGTGTGTGTGTGTGTGTGTAAATGTCTTTTGTCTCTGAAGCCAACTATCCCTGGCATAAATCCTAACTGTGAAAGCTGACTTGCTGATAATTTTTGGAAAAACTACTGAATCGTTGAAAATGAATTTCTCCTCTATAATAATACAGAGTCATTGTGAGGGCATTGAGTTTTCCTGAGGGTGAACTCTTAGTGTTATGCCTAAAATAAAGAAGGTACTTGCTCATGTCAGTTGTCAGCACTGTCACCCTGAAGCCTCTGGTGGAAGGCATCCAACCTGGTTGCCTTCATCAGCTACTGAATTGGAGTAGGGTGGATCTGTGGAACTTCCATTCACGGAGTTTGTGGCTGGTTCTCAGGTTGAGGAAGTTAGCAACATTTCACCATTATTCACTCAGTGTGCTTATTATTCTGTGGAGGCATTGTTCTCAGGAAGTGAAGGTGACTTTCTTAAGTACATACAGTCAGGGGCTGGGGATGTGGCTCAAGCGGTAGTGCACTCGCCTGGTATGTGTGCGGCCCGGGTTCGAGCCTAAGCACCACATGCTAAAACAAAGATGTTGTGTCCGCCTATAACTAAAGAATAAATATTAAGACAATTCTCTCTCCCTCTTTCACTCTCTCTTTAAAAAAAAGTACATACAGTCAATATTTGGTCAAGCTGCTCAGAGAGATCTTATGTATTCTGTCTGCATGTGGATGTATGTTTTCTCTTTGGCTTTTTTTTTTCCTTTCACTGTAAGCTTTCATTACTTCTTTTTGTTATGATTTTTTTGGTAATTGTATAAGGTCTTATGGTTTTAATCATCTTTATGTATGTATGAATGTGTGTGTGTGTGTGTGTGTGTTTATGTATATATAATCTTCTTAGGAGAACCATATCTGATTTGTTTTTCTGTCAAGTGTGTTTTCATTTGAATAGTTTTTCATTCAAGCATGGAGCCTAGTATGCAGTAGATGTTCAATAATTTTTGATGGATTTATTTCCTCTTTTTGGTGACATAATATTTTGTAAAAGTTTAGTTAAGCTTTCCATCACAGTTACAAAAGTTTAGTTAAGCTTTTTATCACTGAGATAAATCAACTTAAAAAGAGGAAAGGTTTGTTTTGGCTAATGGTTTCAGAGGTTTTAGTCCATGATTTCTTTGCCCCCTTACCTTTGGACTTGTGGTGAGGCAGCACAATGTGGTAGAGAGTGCATGAGGAAGGAGGTTGTTACCTCATGTTGTCCAGGAATCAAAAGAAAGAGAAAGATGAAGGGCCAGGGTTCCAATAATCCCTTCAAGTACATGCCCCTGATAGCCTAACTGCCACCCAAAATGCCATAGATTGGTCACCAAACCTTTACTAGATGGGTCTTTGTGGAATATGTACCCAAACTATAGCAATTATGTTGGTAATTTTTTGGAAAGTCTGGGCTTCTCAATTTTTCAATTTCAATTTTTTTTTCCTTTTGAAGCTATTGTAAATGGGGTAGTTTTCCTAGTTTATTTTTCAGAGAATTTTCCACTGTTGTACAGAAATGTTTTTGATGTATGGCTATTGATTTTATATCCTGATACTTTTCTGAATTTATTTATTAGTTCTAAAAGTTTTCTGGTGGAATTTTTTGGATCCTCTGGGTATAGAATCATGTTGATAGTTTGAGTCCTTCTTTTCCTATCTGTATTCCTTTAATTTCTTTATTCTATCTAATTGCTTTGGATAGGGTTTTAAAAACTATGTTAAATAAAAGTGGTGAAAGAGGGCATCCCTGTCTTGTTCCAGTTTTTAGGGGGAATGCTTTCAATTTTTCTCCATTTAGAATGATATTGGCCTGAGGCTTAGCATAGATAGCTTTTACAAGGCTGAAATATATTCCTATTATCCCTAGTTTTTCTAGTGTTTTCAACATGAAAGTGTTCTATATTTTTGTTGAATGCTTTTTCTGCATCTATTGAGATGATCATATGATTCTTATCTTCAAGTCTATTGATGTGATGAATTACATTTATTGATTTTCGTATGGTGAACCAAAATTGCGTCCCTGGGATGAACTCCTCTCAATTGCGGGACACTATCTTTTTGATACGTTTTTGTATTCAATTTGTTAGAATTTTATTGAGAATTTTTGCAAGCATGTTTACTAGAGATATTGGTCTGAAGTTTTTTCTTTGATATGTCTTTGTCTGGTTTTGGAATCAGGGTGATATTGCCTCATAGAATGAATTTGGAAGTGTTCTGCCTTTTTCCATTTCATGAATAATTTGATGAGTATTGTTATTAGTTCTTCTTTGAAGATCTTGTAGAATTCAGCTGTGTATCCATCTGGTCCTGGGCTTTTCTTGGTTGGTATGCTTCTGATGGCATCTGCTATTTCAATGCTTGAAATTGATCTGTTTAAATTGTGTATATCATCCTGATTCAGTTTGGGCAAATCATATGCCTCTAGGAATTTGTTGAGGCCTTTGGTATTTTCTATTTTATTGGAGTACAAATTTTCAAATTAATTTCTAATCATCTTTTGTATTTCTGTAGTGTCCATTGTGATATTTCTTTGTTCATTATGGATGTTAGTAATTTGAGTTTTCTCTTTCTGTTCATAACATGGAAAAGGCTTTATAAATTTTATTTATTTTTTCAAAGAACCAACTTTTTGTTTTGTCAATTTTTTCAGTTGTTTCTATTTCATTGATTTCAGCTCTGATTTTAATTATTTCCTGTCTTTTACTGCTTTTGGTGTTGATTTGTTCTTTTTCTAGGGCTTTGAGATATAATATTAGGTCATTTATTTGTTGAATTCTTATTTTAAGGAATAAAATACTTGGGAATCAACTTAAAGAAAGAGGTGAAAGATTTTATATAATGAAAACTACAGAATGCTAAAGAAAGAAATTAAAGAAGACCTTAGAAGATGGAAAGATCTCCCTTGTTCTTGGATAGGCAGAATTAATATTGTCAAAATGACCATACTATCTACACAGATTTAATGCAATTCCAATGAAAATCTCAATGACATTCCTTATAGAAATAGAAAAAGCAATCATGAAATTCATCTGGAAAAATAAGAGACCCCGAATAGCTAAAGCAATCCTTAGCAAGAAGATTGAAGCAGGTGGTATCACTATAACAGACTATACTATAGAGCAATAGTAACAAAGATAGCCAAAAAATCGAAATTGCTTACAAAAGCATCTTTGGTTGTCCTCTAAATCAAGCAAAACATCCATTTAAAAAGTAATTCTGGGGGAAATAACATTCAAAGGAAATATATAAAAATGCTCTTGGGTGGTAAGATTATTGGGCTTTCTATCTTGGTGATTAAACTTTCCCAGGCTTTTTAGATCTTGTAAAATGACTCCATAGCAGTTTTATAGTCAGAACTGTTAATAAAGCAATTTATATAATCTTTTATTTTTTTTTAAAAAAAGTAATTTTGGGGGCTGGGCAAGTAAACTCTATAGCAGAAGGCATTGTTAGCATGCATGAAACCTGGGATCAATTCCCAGCACCAACGAATAAAATAAAATAAAAATTTAAAAAGTAATTTTTCATTATATTAGGTTAACCTCATGAAATTGTCGTTAATCTACTGGCGTTGACTATTACAATGGACATTTCATATCTTTGAACCTCATTCCTCTTTCCCTGACTGTGAACATGATATTTATCTATTACATTAACAGGGCAGACTAAATAGAAACCCACTATTTCATCAAAATCAGAGTTTTTCCAACAAACAAACAAACAAACAAACAAACAAAAAACTGTACTTACTTCCAGAGTATAAATACTTTGCTTCCCTACCCCATACCCTTCCCAGAGCTGGGGATCCAACCCAAGCCTCACATACCCTACCACTAAGCTATAGCCCCGGTCCTACTCTGCTTTTAAAAGTAATAGAATTGTGAGGGGGAAGAGGCACTTAACTGATGGCAGTTAAGTTGTCTTCTTTTATCCAGGCATGGTGGTGCACACCTATAATCCCAGCCCCTCCGGAGGCTGAGGCAGGAGGATCATGAGTTCAAAATCAGGCTCAGTGCCCGATGTCTTCTTTTGTACAATTTCGTAATGTGTGTATGACTGTAAGAAGACCTCCCTGAAACTGGGAAAGGACCAGGGCAAGTGAGGCTCCTAGTAGCTGAAACCTCATTGACTTTGTGAGTTTCCACCTCTGGCTGTAAAACAGGAACATCTCTGTCCCTTTTTACCCTTTAGTCCCAGAACAGGGCAGGTTTTCACAGCAACTCCTGAACTCTTGGCAAAGTTTCCTTGCTGGTCTCTATCTCGCCAATTTGTCCTCTCTCTACTATGATGATGTCAGTTCAGTGTCTAGCACCTTTTAATGACTATTAATCATATCACATCAGGTTGAACTTCCTCAGCAATTCCAAAAGCCCATTAACATCTGACTTCTGCCACAGAGGTAGCCTCATTTGTCTCTGCTCTGGATTCTTTGTGGCTTCTCTTACATGGTCTACTGCTTGAGAACTCCTTTCCTTTTTGTATGTTAGCTTACTTCTGCATAAAATGCCCTCTTTCTTGAACTCTAAATGTCCCTTGCCCACTCTACCTAAGGAATGTGCATTTGCCTGCCACAACTCAGCTTGGATGTCACCTCTTTATAGAAATCCCCTTAAGTAAATAAATAGTTTCTAAAAATTCTCCTTGAACAGAGCTCTTTGCCATGGTGCCCCCAATCCCCCATCAATTGCATTATTCCCTCCATCCTACTTCCACTGTACCTGTACTCATGGTTGTGATTCATTCATTTCCCATCCTATTATATTTAGTTAATGCATCTTTTTTTTCCCCAAAAGTAAAACTTTTTCCCTCAATGACAAACAACTTTGACAAAAAATGACAAAACAAAACTAACAATCCCTAGTGTCCAGAAAGCTTTCCTGGCACTGACAGCTAGACCATGTTATTCCCACTTTGACATAAACAATTTTACAATCACCAACCTCAGATAAGATTTCTTAGAGGCCATGGAAAGTGAGACAAAACAAGGCTATGCCATAACTTTATTTAAGCACAGAACAAAATAAGGTCCTTGGGTCACCTACAAAATCCAAACATTCTTCTCTGTTGGTTTAAATGAGTGACTGCAACTTCTAATCGATTTCTGCCTTTATCTGCACTCTAGTCTTGTCTACTATCCCCATGGATAAGATTGATATAATTATGGAATTGCTTCTGCTCTGTGTTGGCATCCATAATAGAGCAATCTCCTACTTCCTTTGATTCTTCCTCAACTCATCCAACTAGAGCCCAAATCATAGAAGAAAAGTTTGTTTCTAACACTTTTCTACTGACACATCATGGTTCTCTAAGGTGTGAGTTCTTCCTTATTGTGACTAATAATAAACCCAGTTTGTTTATTGATGGGTGTGCTTGTGGTACTACTTACCTAAAGGATAAAAAATAGAGGTTGTCTGAGATGGCAGCTGAGATCCATGCTGCATCCACCTGGGTGGATTCACTCAGGGGCAGCACATATGTTTAGTCCCCTGTGCACCGACTTATTTCAGGTGAACAGATAAATTCACGCTGAATTGCATTCTGACATTTCATTGAAGGTTTTCAACATAGGATTTATTTTCTAGGTAAAGGGTTCCTGAGGATTTTTAGTTATCAAATTGAATTTGTATTTTTTTTTAATCAAAATTGTTTTCCAACATGTAACTTCTGCTTGGCTACTGCCTTATCTGTCTAGTGTTTTGAAGTTGTTTGTCATTGAGGAAAAAAATCCATTGGAAGAGAATGGATCTAAGCCTGAAAAGTCCAAAATCAACTCAACTGCAGGTTCTGAAAAATTGAGGTTCCTACTCAGATCAGAATTCTGTGGGCAAGCTTGATTCTGGGTCACCATTTCAAAACCTTAGAAGAACTTCTTCCTCAGTCTTGTTTTATGTGTGTCCATAAAAACTGCTTTTATTAATTTTGTCTGCTTGGTGCCAGGAGATTTTGTCTGGCCCCAATGGGTGATGCTTGGACTTTGTTAAACTGCAGAGGCATAGAATCACACAAGAGTAAAAGTTACAAACACACAAATGGCACCTCTTCTAACTGTGCTACTGATTTTTTTATGTTTTTGTCATCATGGAGTTGAAACTCCAACTCTTGTGCATACCTTTTAACTGGCACAATTTCACTGAAAAAAGTCAAAAGACTTTTAATATAGGAGACTTGCTCATTTAAGCAGTACTTTAGAATAAAAAGGAAACAAAATTTCAACTGTTTAGTCATTTGCTTTATTTAATCGATAGGAAGAGGTGTCTTTTAAATGAAATTTAGGTCTCACATTTACTCCACTAAAATATTTTTTAGTGATAGCTAATAAAAAATGTGAGAAACTAAGAAACAACTTGAGAGGGTGTTCAAGATAGCCACTATTGACATTCTCATATACTTTCTATATTTTTTTCTCAAGAGTTAGAAGCCAGAAATTGCAGATAGGATCATAGATGATCCTATCTGAATGATGAATCACCTCACTGCATAAACTTTAATGTATGAATGCATTACAGAGACTTTAGATACCTTGAATTTTAAAACACTCATAAATGAACTATCTCATTTGTTTAAAAGAGAGATCATTTTGTTTAATATGGTAGGCATCTCCTTGTTTTACTCTGGGGATTACTGAATGTGAGATTTTTTGATAAAATGGCTTAATAAAAACCCTCAAGGACCCGTACCATGTTAAAACCAACTCTGTGACACTCTTGTGTGTGAGAAATTTCAAAATCTTTTTTATACATATAAACTTTCTTTCCTCTTTTTAACCAAAAAAAAAAAAAAGGTTACTTACCTATATCTCTGAAGATTGCTTCCTATCTTCTGTCTCATTCTTTTCCCTCTCATGAGAAACTTGACACACTAAGTGATCAAAACGAAAAAAAAAGGAAAAGGAAAGAAAAAAATCAGCTGTTATGTGCATTCTCTAGGAACGTTTAGTTCAGATAAACAGTTAAAGTGGTTGAAAAACAAAGTTATCAGACTATGCATATTTTTGTTTATAGGCTAAAGTCTTTGTTATTATAACAAGGAGACATTGAGAAAAGTCTTCAATTTCAAAAGAGAATTTTGACAGAATTTAGTCTTGGACAATGAGTTTACCATAAAAACATTAATACAATATTTTGGTTATTCAAGACCAAGGTTAATTTTTTTATGTTTTAAATATCCTACATGGGTTTTGAGAGTTAAGTTTCCACTATTTCTGTAACTGTTGAAAATTAATATTATATGTATAAATTTGTATTCAGTTAAATACAGTTATAATGCTAATGTCTTTTCTTATTAATAAATACCAACTTTAGCATACTATGAGATTACAGAAAAGTTTTGATGCCAGCATGTAGCATTCTCACATACCCCATCTCTGGCATTCCCTATGTGAGAAATAGACAGTTCAGTGATCCATTTTCAGAATACATTATTTAGTCTTAACTGGGATGTAAAAATCCAATTGTAGCCCTTTTAACTATTAGCTCTTATTTTTGTCATCCCCAATTTAAAATTAGCCAATCGTGCAGATCATAACTCTGAGTCATGCTATCAGGGAGGACTGCCTTAGGTATAAAAACAAGTGGACTGCTGGCCAAAGTGCTCTTGCTAGCCAAATACTGAAGCACACCCTCTGGCAGAAGTTTGCCTTGCCCACCATGTGTTTGATTTCTTGTGGTACTTCCTATTTCTAACACCTATGATTGATATCTAACATTAGTAGGGTATATTTGTCACAATTGATGATATGATATTGGTACTTTGTCGTCAACTAGTCTTTGTTTAGATTGCCCAAATCTTTTTGCCTCGTGTTTTTTGCTGTTGCAGAATCCCATCCGGGAGATCACATTGCATTGAGCCGTCACACATCCTGAAGCTACTCTTGGTTATGAGGGTTTCTCAGACTTGCCTTGTTGTAAATGACTTTGACAGTTTAGAGGAGTACTGGTTAAGCAGTTTGTAGATATTCCTCAATAAATAATTGATTAATAATTTTCTGATTTTAATTATTTCTTGCCTTCTACTGCATTTGCTGTTGATTTGTTTTTCTTTTTCTAGGGCTTTGAGATTAGTGTGAGGTCATTTATTTGTTGGCTTTTTCTTCTTTTAAGGAATGAACTCCATGCAATGAATTTTCCTCTTAGTACTGTGTTCATAGTGTCCCAGAGATTTCAATATGTTGTGTCTGTGTTTTCACTTACCTCTAAGAATTTTTTAATCTCTTCCTTGATGTCTTCTGTAACCCATTGTTCGTTTATTAGCATATTGTTCATTCTCCATGTGATGTAGGAATTTTTCTTCCTTATTTTATCATTGATTTCCAATTTCATTCCATTATGGTCAGATAAAATGCATGGTAGTATCTCTACTCCTTTGTATTTGCTCAGAGTTGTCCTATGGCATATTATATGGTCTGTTTTTGAGGAGGATCCATGTGCTGCTGAGAAAAAAGTGTATCTGCTTGATGTTGGTTGATATATTCTATATATGTCAATTAAGTCTAAGTTATTAATTGTGTTATTGAGTTCAATAGTTTCTTGATCAGACTGTACTTCAGGGTTTTTAGTTTGTTTTGAGGAAGGGTCTTACTGTTGCCCAGGCTGATTTCATATGCCTGCACTCAAGTGATCTTCCCATTTCAGCCTCCCAGGTAGTTGGGACTACAAGTGGTGACACAATTTTTAGGAGAAAGATGACAGGCAGAGTGCCATTCTCATCAGATCCTTTCAAGGGTACCTTTTATCAATGTGACTTGTTATTGCTGATCCTGATTTTAACCATTTGGTGTATTTCAGATTTCTCCACTATAATGTTATTCTCTTTCCTCCATTCCCATATTTCATTATTCAAAAGGAATTTACTAGGCACAGCCTCACTTAAGGAGGGAGGAACTATGTTACACTTCATCAAATATGGAGTATCTATATCAATTGCTTGAAATTCTTCTGCAAAGATGCGATACTATGAAATTCAAATTTGATCTTAGTTCCTGGTTTCTTGGAAGACAACTAATAAAATCCTTGGAATCTTTGAAATGAAGTGTCCTTTGTATGCTTATGAGTTGACTGATGGCTGACAACCCCTCCCTAGGTAGCTTCAAGGTGGTGGCTGATCCTAGGAGAGACCAAGGCAGGATTAGAAGGTTGAGACTTTGAGTTCCCCTCCCCTAATCAACTCCCCCATCTCCAAGGAAGGGAGAGGGAAAAGGTTACATCAGTTACCAACAGCTGATGATTTTTATCAGTCATGAATACATAAGGAAGCTTCCATAAAAACTCCAAAGGATCTCGTTTACTACTGTTCCCAAACTTTGCCCTTTGCATCTCTTCATCCTTTATATACATTGTCATCCTTTGTAACATTATTTGTAATAAACTGGTTAATGTAAGTAAAGTTTTCCCCTGAAGTCTGCAAGTCAGTCTAGCAGATTAATTGAACCCAAGGAGGAAATTCTGGGAGCCCTGATTTAAACCTAGTTGGTCAGAAGCGCAAGTAAAATCAACCTGGGACTTGTGCCTAGCATCTGAAGGAGGGGCCAGGCAGGGAACTAAGCCTCAACCTGTGGGACATAATGTTATGTCCAGTCAGAACTGAACCGGATTAAAGGATACCTGGCTGGTGTCTGCTCTTGCAACATTGCTTGGTTGTTGTGTAGAAAATAATCTCTACATAGCTGGTGTCAGAAGGGACCTGTCGTAAGGTTATAAAGGAGAAATTGAGTCTGAAGCTTTTTTTTTTCTACACAAAAAGGAAAATTTTCTGTTCTTCTGAGTTAGGTTGGAAGAAATAAAAGTTATGTAGAAATAAGACAAAAGGGAGGTCAGGGAAACTATAACTTTAATCTAAAACCTTTATGCTAGCATTCCAAATTCTCTTCCTTTCTAAGCCCATACTTCCCCCAGGCCTGCCACGCCTCTAGTGAGTTCTTCTTCTAAACCTGTCACTCCCAAATTTCTGGGAAATCTAAAGATCTTTACTCACAATCTTATAGTTACTGTAAATTCATCCACTTAGAAAATTGCCATAAGCACTGTTCATTCCCCCACTGATACATGTATTTTTAGAATTAACTGAGCAAAGGGAGATGTCAAACCCATAAAATAGGGTCCTTTCTAACATTATCTACTAATCAGATAAAGGAGAAAATGTCAACCCAAGGATACGGAGAATTCCCAGACCACCATAAACCATCTTGGGATCACTGAACTGATGTTAGCCCCACATAGCTTACAGTGCCCACCCACACTAAGTTTCCTTTCAAAGAACAGCCTGAGAACCCCAAAAAGCATCTCTCAGTCTTGCGATTGCCCGCATTCTCCCTTAAATGCTTTCCTAAATCAATTTCTGTCTGTGCTTCTGACACATTCTTAAACTATTTCTGTGACGTTTTTCAAAAGCCCCACTTGTCCTGAGTTGAGGTTGCCCACTCCAGTAACTTTTAGGTCCTTCTCCAGTGACATTTTTACATTTATTTATCTATTTAATCACTTATTGTGTGCCAGTGTGTTTTAGCATTTTCTTCCTTTTTGCACAATATTATGTCCCAGGCTTCCTTGAAATTTCCTGTCCCAATCCTGCAATCAGCCATTTCGCTGAAGAGGCCCAGTTCCACTTATTGGAGAATGATATTAGAAACCAAGATCTGGGTTCTGGGAGCACTCATTTCTGAGGTGATACTGCTTCTGTACCTTCTCAATTGAAAAAGTAAGAAAATGTGTACATGTAGTGAATGTGCATGTATGGACACGAAGAGATCCACACATATTCCCATATTATCCATCTATTTGAAGCTAAATATGAGTTCATACTGATGTCTCAAAACCTAATCCATTACCTATAGATCATTCTAGGCTTCTATTCTTTGTTATATTCAATTTCAAACTTTAACAGTAAGAAACTTGGCATCCACCATGCACATCCATTTAATTTTTCAATTCCAAATGTGTGTATAGTAGTTTTGGATGTGTCAACTCCTGTCCTGGGAGTGAAAAAAAAATTGCCATCATAGAGAACTGTTCTATATACAGTTGTTTTTGCCATTAGTCTTGCAATTTCTACTCATTTCTAAAATGACTCATGTTACCACTTTTAGCCCCAACTCTCTTCAGTGAGGTTGTGTCATACATGTGTAACACAGCTATATTCTTTTGTCTGTCTGCATTCCATCCTGAGGGCACAGACTTCCTAAATGATTTTATAAAAATTTGGGACCCTTAAAGTTTTTCTTTGTGCTATAAACTTTCATACACTAGCTTTATGTATTCAGCAGTGCAGTATAATAAAAAATTGTTTCATTACCTAAAAAATCATCTGTGCTCTATTTTCCCTCCTTACATCTGACACTAACCTATTGTTGTCTGCTTACTGTCTCTATATTTTTGCCTTTTCCCAAATATCATTAAGAAGAAACCATATATTATCGGGCTTTTTCAATCAGGTGTCTTTCACTCAGCAACATGTGTCAAAGAGTTGTATATTTACTGTGGCTTGATGACTCATTCCTTTTTATCACTGAATATTTTCTTGCATTGTGGCCACAGTTCAGTTATCCATTCACCAATTGAAGGACATCTTGGTTGCATCCAGTTTTTGACAATCATGAGTAAAACTGCTATAAACATTTGTATGCAGGTTTTGGTGTAGACATAAATTTTCAAGTCAGCTGAATCAATACCTAGGAGTGTAATCTCTAAATCACATGTTATGACTATGTATAGCTTTTTAAGGAACTACAAAACTGTCTTCCAGAGTGGTTGTACCATTTTAAATTCCCACCAGTATTCTGTATCCTTTCTAACAATTGATTTAGTTAGTGTTTACCCATTCTAGTAGATGTCTCTTCCTCTTTTTTACTTCCCAGCCACCACAAGATTGGCAGCTTCCTTTATCATGTACTCCTGCCATAATGTATTGTCCAGAGCAATGGGCCACGTGACCATGGACTGAAACCTCCAAAATTGTGAATTGAAATAAACTTTTTTATCTTCTTGTTAATTTATCTTGTGCATTTATTATAGTAACAGAAACTGGCTAAAACACCGACTCTTACCCCTAGGCAGGAATAGGCAATTCAATCAATTTGTTGCAATTCCTTCTGGTATTTTTTTCTCCTATGAAATTATTTTCCCCCTTCATGTATTTTTTTTGGGGGGGTGTTGAACAGTGAGTTTATTTTGAACTTCTTCTTATCTTAAATCTTGTTTAAGCAGACCACAAGCTTCATAAATCTTTGAACTCATTTCAGATGAAATCCTAGAATTAGAATTACCATGTAAGAATTTAACAGCTTTTTAAAGGTTCTTTATTACACACATCCCAATTGCTTTTTCACAAAATTGCTAACATGTTATTTCTACTGGCAGGGACTGAGAATGTTCATGGTTACACTCCCACCAGCACTGAGGAAGGTCAGTGTTGTTCATCTTTGTCGAGCTGTCAGCCCACCATGGGCATCTTGTGTTGGTTTAGATGTATTTAATTTACTAGCAAGTTTGAACATTTCCTATTATGCCTGAAATTGTTTTCCTAGAATAGTTTTTGTAAAGTAGTCATTTGTGTCCTTAGTGGTGATTCGTTTTAGTCTGAGTCATCACCACAACTGTTTCTCAAGCTGTCTTGGAAACATATTTTTAATCACAAAGCAAGACCAGTAGAGGGTGGAGCACAGAGCCTCAGCTTTTAGGTCAGACAAAGCCAGATTAAAGCATAGCCTCTCTATGACTTGGACAACGATGTGGTATATAGCTAACTCTCCAGGTGTCTGGATCTTCATTTGTGAAACTGGAAATACCCTCTCTGCTTCCCATGGTTTTTGTCAGAATGACTTGAAATGATGCAGGGAATAAGCTTTCTTCATTCAGGCTCTTTGCCCAGAATTGCTTGTGAATATAGCTACTATGTCAATCTGCCCATGATTGTGAATGGGGAGTGGACCACTTATAAGGAGGCATGGTCCATGGAGGAGATGGGGCTGGTGTTCAGTGAAGGCAGCCTGGGGGAATCTTGATGTAAAGGTCTGGCAGTGGAATATATCTGGGGAAATAATTTTTGTTTAAGGACCAATTTGGAAGCCTTTAGTTTACAGGCTATGTACACATAAAATACATCTTCCTTCTACCTCAAGAAAGCTTAGTTTGCAAGCTTGTTCACTGCCAGTCCACCACAGAGGAAGCAGATCTACCCACATTTGTGGTTTACCGCTTCCTTACAGACCCTAAGTGACCCAGCAGCTGAGGGCATGCCCAAATCCAAGAGCTTCCAAGCAAGAATTGAAACTCAGTTAGGGGAAACTACATGCTAAAAGTCTGCATTGATGGAGCAGAACTGGTAGAAAAACCAATTGATGATTTTAACAAAAAAGTACTCAAGAGGGGACTTCATTCAAGCACAAACATGGCTTTCTTAAATTTAAATTTTATAAGCAAACTGGAACGATTTTATCATTTTAGAACAGAATATTGGACGGATGGAAATAATACAAGAAAAGATACTAGAAACTGTGGAAATCAAGAGTAATTTTAGGAAATGTTACAAATAATCAAGCAATCTAAAGAGACAAAAAATAAGCAGCTTGAATAGAGATATTTAAATAATAAAGTAAAATTTCTCTGATAAAGTTTTGAGACTGCAGATTGAAAAGGCCTACTGGATAGTGGAAAAGATTAATTTTTTAAAATCAATAACAAGATGTCCATACACACCTTTTTGACACTCTGACATTCCAAGTATGAACATAAAATTGCTTAAGCTTCAAGATGAAAAATAATAACTATTTAAAACTAAATAAGAGGGCTAGGGATGTGGCTCAAGAGGTAGTACGCTTGCCTGGCATGTGTGCGGCCTGGGTTCGATCCTCAGCACCACATACAGATGAAAGATGTTGTGTCCGCTGATAACTAAAAAAAAATAAATACTAAAAAATTCTCTCTCTCTCCTCTCTCTCTTAAAAAAATAAAAATAAATAAAACTAAATAAGAACAGCATTATGCTTCTTTATTCCAGCACAGGTCTTTAGGAAAAGTGAAATAACATCTTTAAAACAATGAAAGCAAAAGATTGTGACACACACCCATATTCCCAACTAAATGTCATTCACTTTTCATGGCTAAAAAAGACATTTCTGGATGTGTATTGGTTTAGAATACATCACATAAACTATTATAGATGAAGAAAATGCAGTCTTACAACACTGAACAACAGCTTGGTCAGTGAGAGACTGCTTATGTGATGGTAGCCTCATGAGACCATATTGCTCAGTGACATCATAGCTGTCTTAGTACATGTTTATGTACATTTTGTGATGTTCACACAATGGCAAAATCACCTGATACTACATTTTCTCATCACATATTCCCTTCACGGATCAATGCATTACTGCATTGGTGAAAGTTTCTGAAACAGCCCTGGAATCTGGAGAGAAATCTCAAGACAGGTGAGAAGATTGATGCCTCCTGAATCTTGCAATATCTAAAATCTGAAAAAGCAAGACAATAGTTAGTGTGATGGAAAACTGGTATTGTGTTAATTGTTTGATTGTTGAAATACAGTGTACATGTGAATCCATGAAATAGATATAAATTACATAAGGAAGAACAAATTTATTGTCCAGGGAAAACTGATACAGAACATTACGTATTAGATGCATCCCAACAAAATTATTGAATTTCAAGAACTGGAAAGCAGTACTTTTATAACTATGTAAATGATTAAGTCACATTTAATGAGAATTTTTAAAAAATATCACACTACTGACTTTAGGGATTAGATTTTCTCCATAAATATTCAATACTAAAGTACAGTAGAACAGTATTTTCAAGTTCTCATGAAAGGAAGTATGGCCAAAATTCTATTCCAAAGCAAATTGTCTTTTTCTTTTACTTTTTTGCTGTACTAGAGATGAATCCAGGACTTCACACATGCTAGGCGAGTGCTCTAACACCGAGCAGCACACCCAGCCCTAGGAGTCTTTCAATAAAGGCAGCAGAATACATTTCCATAAATTTTGATAGATCCTGGTCTTAGAGGAAGTGTTGAAGACAAATTTGTGCTCAATAGCTTCTTTGTGACTATTACTAGAGGCAAATGATGAGTGGATAAGCTATGGGAAAAAAAGACAGGATATTGGGATTAAATTTATTGAGTGACATAGGATTAAATAAAGCCAATGTGGGAATTCTAATTAGAGAATTTTATATAAATGTTACATACCTTACTTCTATAAAGAGTGCCTACTAACCAAAACTCCAAAGGAAATGAGTGAAAATAAAACATAATTTAAATATTATCATACCCTTGTTTCTAGCTATTCAATATAATAGTTTCAAAACCAATAAATAATAGAGGTATGTGTATTTTTAAATTTTAGTAATGCATTTGTTTATTTTTTTCATGAGTTGGCCATGAACCAAAATAATTTTGAAATTTTAAAAATAAATAATAAATTAATATCCAACTAAAATATAGTGGTAGAGGAGAGAAAGGAAAGATATTTAGCAGTGGGAATACACTAGGTTTATTGTGGTACTAATAAACAACTTCATGTTGTTTAAAGAAACAGATGACTTGAGTTTATTTTTCTAACTTTTTTTTTTTTTGGAAAAGTTTAAGTTCTTCAAAAAAGTTGAAAACAATTGCATAATGAAAGAACTGCATTATGAACATTGGTAGACCCATCACCTGGGTTCAGTTGTTGACATTTTGCTACATTCCCCTTACCTCCATATAAAATGCATCTGTTTCTGAGTCATTTGAGAATAAATCGTAGCCACCGGAGTTCTTCATTTTAAATGATTCACCAAGCATCTCCAAAGAACAAGGACATGCTCAGAAATAGCCATCATAAAGCTGAAAATTTTAATTATGACTCACTAGAAAGTTTTCCAATTGTCCCTTAGATCTCTCGGAGCTTTTTCCTTCAACCTATTTGGGGATCAGGGTTCCTCTGATGGACTTGGTGTAGTCTCCATTATCTAGACAGATTCCCTGGCTTTTTTGTGTTTTTTCCTGAGATGATTGCTTGAAGTGGAGTTGTTTTTCAGAATGTTGATCAGTCTGGATGTATCTGATTCCCACCCTCACCTCAACCCCAGTTTGATTGGATTCATTTAAAACATTTTTTGACTGATATACATGGGTGCTATAAAAACCAAATTTGGACATTCATAGTTCTGGTACCTTTCTGGTACCAGGATGGTTGATATTCCTAGCTTGTGCATTCTCAACAGCTTCTTTGTGACTATTACTAGAGGCAAAATTTAAAGCAGGTTAGGAGAGGGGGAAGAAGGTTGGGTGACACATTTGACTTTGGAGACAGTTTTCTTTATCAGTATTAGGGCAGGGGATTGGCTACTGGTATCTAGTTGGTAAAGACCAGGGATACTGCCAAACATCCCATAATGCATAGGACAATCCTCCTCAAAAAAGAATTATGCAGCCAGAAATGTCAATAGTGTTGAGGTGGAGAAACTCAGGTGTCCAACCAACTGACTCTGTGACATCAACTTTCTTCCCAATTTTCCTTGTTCCTGAGATACTGCTTGTAGGGAGAGCTGGGCGAATTCTGCAGTGGTGGCTGGTTTCTGACCTTGTAGAAACCATTTCACATGCACAACGTGAGCCAGGATCTGCATGGCTAGGAGAAAGCTAGGTTTTATGCAAGAGGCAACTGTGAGGTTAGTATGGAGTAAGATTGTCAAAAATGGAGTCACAGGAGATCCTGAACCTGAACATTGGAAACACTGGAGCTGAGTTGCCACATTATGAGATCTTTCAGATCTTACTTGACCTGTGCTTGGGAACACCATGCCATCCAGCACCATCTCTCTTTGTGGCACGGATGATTGATTTTTGGAAAACATTAAAGCTGTAATGTTTGTTTCTAGAATAAAAGCTAAGTAAAAACCTCTGGGCTGGTGAAAGACACATTAACACAAAACCAAACAAAGCAAACACCACAACTAAAGGATAACCACAAAAGACATTATAATTATAGTATTCGCTGATAGAAATCCTATCCAAACTTTTTTTTTCTTTAAAAGAAAAAAGAAGTTTCACTGCTTTTCTAGCAAAAAGAAACATACAGAAGACTCCAGTCCCAGAAGCAGTGAATCTGCCCATGCCAGGGAACAGGTGTTTTGTTTTGTTTTTTTAATTTTGTTTTTTTTATTTGTTCTTT
This sequence comes from Marmota monax, assembly GCF_021218885.2. NCBI lineage: Eukaryota > Metazoa > Chordata > Mammalia > Rodentia > Sciuridae > Marmota > Marmota monax. The sequence continues at coordinate 2,874,427 of NW_026695200.1, read as the reverse complement.
TTAGTTATAAATATGACAGTACAATGTATTTTAACATATCATGTGTACATGGAGTATAACTTCCCATTCTTGTGGTTGTACATGATATGAAGTTACACTGGTCATGTATTCATACATGACCAAAGGAAAGTTATGTTCAATTCATTCTACTATTTTTCCCATTCCCATCTCTCCTCCCTTTCCCCATCCTCCCCTGTCAAATCTGGTGGATCTCTACTCCTTCCTCCACCTACCTATTGTGAATCAGCATCTGCATATCAGAGAGAACATTTGGCCTTTTTTGGGGATTAGCTTATTTCACTTAGCATGATAGTCTCCAGTTCCATCCATTTACAGGTATATGCCATAATTTCATTCTTCTTTATGGCTGAGTAATATGCTATTGTGTATATGTACCACGTTTTCTTTATCCATTCATCTATTGAAGCACATATAGTTTGGTTTCATAGCTTAGCTATTGTGAATTGAGCTGCTGTGAACATTGATGTGGTCATGTCACCATAGTATGCTGATTTTAAGACCTTTGGGTATATAACAAGGAGTGGGATAACTGGGTCAAATGGAGTTCCATTTCAGTTTTTCTGAGGAATCTTCATACTGCTTTCCAGAGTGGTTGCACCAATTTGCAGTCCCACCAACAATGTGTGAGTGTACCTTTTTCCCCACATTCTCACCAACACTTTTTTGGGACTGTGATTTTTTAAAGAGGTAATTCAAAGGTTACATTCCACATATTTTCTGGGGTTGTAATTCACTTAACTTGGGACACAGTAATTTCTGAGATTTCCTGGTACCATCTCCAAAGTCTGAATTACTTCATTCCTATGGTGGGTGTGTACTCAAGGACAGATAACACTGCCTAGGATGGGGAAGAAAGGTAATCCTGTTTCCCAGGAGATTAGGGAGTGGGAAAGATTTGGAAGAGAAGGGAGAAAAGAAGACGAAGAAAAGCGTCCCTTTAAAAAATAAGTCTCAGTGGCAGAGCAGCAAGGCTATATTCAAAGCATAACGTGGACTACTGTTCCATGTCCTTCTGTCAATTTCTACATTTTGTTTCTGTGGTAAAGTGGGTGACAACATCTCCAAGCTGCTTCCTGCTGAGAGAGGGCAAAGTTGGGGGAAGTGACCTGGAGTCTTTGTTCTCTTCCAGGTGGGGAATGGGTAGTCCAGAGGTCCAGGGATACACAAACTTTAAGGATACACAAACTTTAAGGATAACTATTATCTAAAACTGCTTGAGGGCAGAGAAAAAAGCATATCTTTCAAATTATTTAAATAACATTTATAAAACAAAACAAATATAAATAAAAAGAATAAAATAAAGAAATATTGACTAACCTGACATATTGATGTAAAATCTTAAATAACATATTCTAACTACTAAAATGTCATATTACACAATATTAAAAGGATTGACCAATTTCTGGTTTATTGAAAGGATGTCAAGTATAGTTCAATACTGGGAAATCTCTTAATATATTTTTGAACATAATATAATTTTATTAATGTAATTGATACATTTATATATAAAATATCATAGTCTCTGTAGATGCTGAAAAGTTATCTTAAAATTTTGATTTTTTTTTCATACTGGTATTGAATTCAGGGTCACTCACCACTGAACTTGCAATCCTCCTGCCTCAGCCTCCAGAGACACTGGGATTACAGGCATGTGCCACTGTGTCCAGCCTTAACATTTATTTTTTAATCAATAAAATAAGAAATACTTCCTCAGCCTTTAAAAATCTGTATGTGTATGTGAGTGTGAAATCTCAAGTTAAAGGCCAAAATCATGTTTAATGAGAGATAAAAAAGAATCTTTACCTTTAAAACTAAGTAAAAGACAAGGATACAAAACAGTACTACTACTTATAACATACAATAGTCTGAAACATTGTTTCAAACCTACTACTAAATGTAAAGTTTGTTTTAATGGAAAATAAGCAATAAAATGGTAATTATTTGCTGTTTGGAAAAAATCTAAGAAAATCAGTAGATGAAAATATTATGCAAAGAGGATGCAATCAGCTACTTAAATACAAAATTAACACACAGAAATAAACAGCTTCATTTGTATCAGTTACAAATAGTTAAATGCTTTAATGGCAGAAATGATTTATTTTTAGCAATAACAATAAATAACCATGTAGGAATTCAAACTTAAGTAATGTGAAAAATCTATATGAAAACTACATGAACAAATGGACAGACATGCCATATTATTGGGTATGAAGAATTGTATCATGATGATACTGTCACTATATTAATTAGTACATTTAAAATAATTGCAATGCATTATCAACAGAATATGTTTTGGGGAACTAGACAAACCAATTATAAAGTTTTCATTAAAAAGTAAACAAATAAGAATGGCTGGAAAAATTGAAAGCAAAAACATTAGTGGAAGAGCAGCTTTATCAGAAGTAAAAACATTTTTTTAAAAGATTTCATAGTAGAAAAAGTGTGGTGCCTGCTCATGGGGGGAAAACAAGATAAATGTGACAAATAGAAAGTACCAAAATAAACCTAAATTCATAAATGACCACATTGGATAAAAGTCAGTAGAGAAGAACAACATGGTGACTATAATTAATAACAATATGTTGTATTCTTGAAAATTGATGTGTAGATTTTAAGTATTTCCACCACACACAAAAAAATGTATGTGAGGTAATGTGTTTTAATCATATCAACTTAACCATTCCATGATGTATACATATTTTTCTTTTGTTTCATTACTGCCTTCCTTTTTACCTTCCTTTCTTTCTCTCCCTCTCTCTTTGTCATTCTTCCTCTCTCCCTTTATGGAGCTGGGGATCAAGTCCAGAGCTTCATGTGTGCTAGGTAAATGCTCCAAAACAAAACTACATCCCCAACTCCTTTTTTCAAAACAACACTTTTCCCCTTTGTTTTGGTTACTGGAAATTAAATCCAGGGACAGACACTTGACCACTGAGCTCATCCCCAGACATTTTTATTTTTTATTTTGTGACAGGTTCCCACTAAGTCACCCAGATTGGCCTTAAACTTGAGATCCTCCAGCCTCAGCCTTCCAAGAAGCTGGGACATGCATTATTGTGCTGGACTCAAAATGGTTGGTAGCACACCGTGTCTGTAAGGGTTCAGGGACTATGGTACTTGCATACATTGTTGAGAGAGTAGTTTAGACTTGACTACTTAAATAAATTATGTATATATCCTTTGTTCCATATGTTAAATAAATAGAATTTTAATTCGTTGATTTAAATACATTTTTAATACAAATTTTAAATATCAATAGAAAATAGAGTCACAAATGGTATAGAGACTAATATATATCTAAATAAATTTATATCTTCTTCAAGTAAATCACAGACAGATCAAATATTTATATATTAAAATCAAAATAAACAATAAAAGCTACACTAAAATATAAGGGGTTGTTGATAGGTAATAGGGAAAATCTTTAATAGAATGTTATAAAACACAGAAGCCTAAGAAGAATATTAGTCTTCAGTGGCTGGTAGAGAGGGGCTAGTTTTTAATGGAAACAGAGTTTCAGTTTTGCAGAATATTTTGAAAACATTCTGGAGATGGATGATTGTGGTGGATGAATGTACTTAAGGTCCTGGACTGTACCCTTAAAAATGGTTAAAATGGTAAACTTGATGTTGTGTACCATAATAAAAAATATGTAGTAGCATAAAACAGTGTTTGAAACAAGCAATCACATAGAGAATTAAAAAAAAACTAAAAACAAAAAATAAACTATCAACCTAAAAAGTCAGAAGACATATAACAAACCGGGAAAGTTATAAATGATTTACATGACAGAAAAATACAATTTTCTTAACTCATTATCTCTCCTGCAAAATAAACAAAATTCTTAGCAAACTATGAGAACATTTGAAAAGGATCTCAACCTTTTACAAGACAGGAAAATAAATTGTTCCTCTCTGTATAAATATTTTAAATAGTGAACTGAACTCATCATGCCATTTTTCTCTTATCAAATAGTCAAAAATCAAAACAGTTGGTAGCACACCGTGCCTGTGAGGGGTCAGGAACTATGGAACTTGCATACATTGTTGAGAGAGTAGTTTAGACTTGACTACTTAAATAAATAATGTATATATCCTTTGTTCCAGCATTTCCACTACTGGGAGTATGACCTATAGATAACTCACCCATGTGCAAATTCGGAGGCATTCACTGCAACACTATAGTGGAAAAAGGATGGAAGAAAATTATTCAAGGTGACAGTGGTATATGAACTCCAAGATTAATTATGAAGAGTAGGAGGTAGCATGCAGAACAGGGTGCATTGGTACAACCTGTTGATAGAGGTGTGTGTGCTTGTTAAACATCCATAGGTTCTGGGAAAACATATGAGAAACTACTCACAGGGAGTTCTCAGGAAAAGGAAATTATGGTAATGGGACAAGTATGGCAGATTATATCTTTTCTTTTTGTATGAGTGTATTGTAGCTGCATAAAAAATCATTATAAACTTGGTGACTTAACTGAAATTTATTCTAGCAGAGTTTTGGAGACCAAAAAATAAAATCAAGGTGTTGGTAGGGGTATAAGGTCTCTGAAGTCTCTAGGGGCAGATCCTTCTTTGCTTCTTCCAGGTTCTGGTGGCCTTAGGTGTTCTTGGGCTGTGGTAGCATCACTCCAGTCTCTGCTTCTGTCTTCATGTGAACTTCTTTCGTCTGTGACTCTGGGTGTCTTCTCCTCTTATTACAAGGACCCCAGTCATTGGATTTAGGGCTGACACCAAATCCAGGATAATTTTATCTTGAAATCCTAAACTAATTAGGTCTTCAGAAAGCATAATTCTAAATAAGGTCACCTTCTGGGATTCTGGGTAGATATGAATTTTTGAGGGACACTTCAACCCATTTTTACTCTTTTGGATCTTTTGAAATGTATACTCTGTATATTTATCATCTACTAAAAATAAATTGGATAATTAAAAACAATGGACAATGTAACACCCCATTTATACATGTTTTTATAAGGTATAATGAACAAGGTTTTGGAATAGTCCTTACTAGGTTAAAATTAGCCCGGTGGCATAAGCACCAGAGATAAGCGGAGGTGGGAAGTAGAGAGTCATGACTATGTTCTCCGTAGGACTCTATAAGGGGTCATAAGATTTGACCTACATTTTACACTGAGATAGGTGTTATAAAGGGTTATATTTTGTCATAAATGTGCTTGAATCCTAAAGTAAAAAGATATATCCTTACAACTTAAAATAAACTGTTCTAACAAATTCAAAAATGACAATGAGAGAATTGACATTGCTTTTATCACTAAAATGTTAATATGCAAGTTATTTAGAAAGTAGAAAAACAGACAATTTTCTAATCTTGCATTTTAAAGTTAAATCCGGTAGGACCTGAAAATGAAAGAGCATGTGTGTTCATCACCCTAAGTTGCTGAATGCTGAAGGACTACATTGTCTAGGATGGGGGCAAGGCAAGGAGAGTCTGCCATCTGTTCTGGGAGTGGGGACAACTAGGGCTGTCTTGGCAGAATCTCTAGGAAGAGATGAGCAGATGTGGGAGAGGCTAAGGAGGTTTGGGATCTTTCAGCTCATCAAGGGGGCTGCCCTTGGAGTGAATTACAGCAGGTTAAAATCCCCCAAGTAATTGTTATTTATTTTTTTTAAATCTCTCTTTGGCAAAAGAAAATATGCTTCAGCTAACCTAGAGTTGTTTGTGTGATTCATTTCACTCTACCTCAGGTATGAAGGGCTTTGCACTCATTTTGGTTCAATATTAAACCTAAGGCTGCAGTGTCCTGGACATGGCCCTTATAGCAGGGAAGCTGTGACCTCAGTTGTGAGGAATTCACAGCTTTATGGAGGTCACTGAGCCTGAATAGAGACTGCTGAACTATATTTCAGATAGAGTTCACAATGCTTATTAAATGGCTGAGAAAGAGCCATGAAGACACTTTTTCAGACTTTTTTTCCTAGAATTAATTAGTACTGAAAATATCCAAGGCTCAAACACAGTTGGAAGTGATGATAACTAGGACAATATCATCTTAAAGTGGGTTTTCTTTAATGTTTTATTTTTAATTAATGTATAATAATCATGCATGTTTATTGGGCATAGGTCATGCCTTTGGTACACATGGGCATGGTGTGTAATGATTTAATCGGGGCAATTAGCATATCCATCACCTTCAGCATTTATCAATTCTCTGTGATGAGAACCTATTAAAAATCCTCTCTTGTTTTGTGAAATACACAATACCTTCATTAATTATCATAACCCTAATACATAATACCAAAAAAAAAAAAAACCTTGTTACTTCTATTTCTTTGTAACTTCGTACAAGTTAGCCAATCTCTTCTCCCTGTTCCCTCTTTTAAGCATTATTCTACTCTGAACTTCTATGAGATTAACTTGTAGATTCTACATAGGAGTAAGACCACAAAGTGTTTGCTTTCCATACCTGACATATTTCACTTAGCATGTTCTCCATTTCTATCCATGTTGCTGCAAATGACAGAATTTCAATCATTTCCATTACTGTATAATATTACACGGTGTATATGATGTATATATATCACAACTTACAAAAATCTGTGAGAGCTACTCTCAACTCTGAATTTCCTTTCTCAGAGAAGTCAAGTGCAGAGAATGGAGCTTTTGTGAAGAGAATCAAAGACTTGACAATGAGGTGGGTGTTGAGAATAGAGCAGTCGGTTGTACCTATTGCTGTGTGTCTGAATGTCCATTGTACCCAGATCAGTCTCCAAGTCTTGGAGGACAGCTGGAACACCAATTCCCAAGAGAGGTGATGCAAAAGATACCTACCTCACAGGGAAGTGAAAATATTTGGCTTTTGGAACCAACCATTGTCTTTCTTTTCACACATAGATTGACATGATCATTTTAAGTGGTTTTATTTTCCTTTTTGATTGGACAACTTACAGATAGAAATGTACTGGGGACTTGAGTGTTTTTGCTGTTGCAGCTTTGTAAGCAATAAATCACAGTGCTGACTGGTAGGAATGATTTATGGTGTGGCTCCTGGGGTGCATGCCCCATGGTGCTGAGGTGTGAGTGATGATTCCAGCCTGTCGGTGCTCCCTCTTGGGTACCTGACAACAGATTGGGACCAGTTTTAACAATGCAGCTCATCTTATCAGCATAAATATACTTCTTATTTATTTAAGTTGCATGCCAAGGAGAGGAAAATATGCTGCATGTTCATTTTTCTCCTGGGTGTGAGTACACTAGTTTACATATTTGTCCTTTACCTCCTTCTGGGATCTCATAATCATTCTGGATTTTTCATAATATGCTTTATTTAAAATGACTACCTTTGAGTGCGGACTATCACAAGAGGCATGTTTAACAGACATCTAATAGCTAAGTAGAAGGAAACCTTCCCGCATGAATAAAATAGGATGGGGAAGAATCACCAAGATGCGACTTGGTTCTCAAGCCTACCCTTATTTTCTTTGAGCTGAAGTTGATCATCAACCTTTTACAACGAATGAATCCCTGCTCCATCAGTACTCCTGTGGGCCTTTTGTCTCCTCTATTACTTAACTGTGTCACCCCTTTTCTATTTCATTTTTCCAAAATTTTTTTGTTGATGATTTCATGGACTATTCTTTTGGTGGTGCTACTGATTATCAAAAAGTTTTATTGAATTAAATTGTTTTTCTCTTTATTATTCTTTTCTCTTCCAATTTGTCTGGGTTTATTGTGTTGTTATTTCTCCTGGTTCTTGAGTGGAAAGCGTAATTTGATTTATTTTTAATCTATCTTTGAATCTAATCAATGAATTTAAGATATTTGTTCTAAAAGTCTCTTTTCACCTCTCTTATTACATGGAATTGGAGCACAGTGTTATTATTTATTATCCAGTTATAGCTGGTTTGCAACTTTTACTTTTATTTGATTTTGTCATTAGAAGTTATATAAATGTTTAGTTTTTAAATTGTTTTTTAATTTTTTTGCTTTCTGAAGGTAAATGTGGTTAGAATGATAGGGACCTCTGGAAATTCATGACAGTTGTCTTTGTGGTTAAGGATATGGTTAAATTTACTTTGAAAATTATGTTTGTACATAAAAAACAAACATATTTTCTCAACAACGAATATAACTTGCAGATTGTGAATTTAAAGTGCTCCGATTCTTAATTATTTGACCTACTTGATCTGTCCTTCTCTGAGAGTATGTGTTTAACTCTACATCTATGTAGAATAAGTGATTCTATATTTTTAAGCTATCATGCTTTCTAAATAAAATTTTACTATCGGCATCCCTAAACAATGCATGGTCAAATGCATTCAGTATTTTTGGAAATCCCTGAAGTTGAACCACACAGAAATTATTTTTCTTTGGGTTGCTTGCTTTGTTTTTCATTCTGTTTCTGAGATTGATCTAATTGCTCAGTCTGGGAAGTCTTTGGGATAAATTCCCACTTTTGATTTCTGAGAAACCATGAGAAGTATGAAATTGGGGTACCAGCCCACACAAGGCTGGTCTGTGATTGCTGCACTCACCCAAGTTGGAGGAAGGTCTGTCCAATCACTGTCTCTGATAGGCATCTGGGTCCCGGTGTCCATCAGGGTTGGCCCTTGGTATTCAGCTGTCTTCTGATTCTTTCCCAAGGAACATGTTCAGAAAGAAAAGTGGTTAAAGGTACGTGCCATTTTGCCTCTACTTTCACTTCTTCTGTTTTGTTTTTAAGCTCTCTTTATTATGTTATCTACTTTAAAATATTTTAACTTTTCCATCATTTTTAATTGTATTCAGTGGGAGGGTTTTTCAGGGTCACCATGCTATTGTGAAAGCTGTCAGATTCATAATGAAGTCACTCATGTCCTGCCTTGATAAATGGAGGTGGGGAAGGCTAGGAAGGGTCTGATAACAGGAAATATCTCAAGGACAGCCTGATTGCTTATGTAAGAAAACTTGCCTAACACAGGATTTGGAAGCCCATCCAAGGAAAACTAACTGTAGCCACTCACCAATCAGAGCTCCACAGTTATGTCAGGACACCAGTTACCAATGAGCTTTTTTTGAAACACCTTGGGTAGGGGTAGCTTTTCTCTTTAGCTCAATAAAGCCCTAGACTTTCCTTTGTTCCTTGGACATACCAGAGACCACCATGGCCTGCACATGTATGTCCTGAATTGGTCCCTTATTCTTTGTTATTGCCCAAATGAAAAACCTTTTAACACGGAGATTCATTTCATTGTTTTTGATTCTGACACTGTTATAAAAGGAAGTCAATTAACTCCTTACTTTTGTGTAATGAAAAAAAAAAGTATATTGAGGAATTTTAGGAAACAGAATAATAGAAAGTCACCATTCAAATTACAAATAACTGAATAACTCTATACCACAAAAAGTGTCCTTTGGTATCATGTAGCTACTCTTTCACTCTTCCTCTTGATTTTTAAACAAAAATATAGAGAATTATAATGTTGGAATAAATTTGGCTTTAAAAAATATTCATCACTGTTTTGTGATTTATTTATTTATTATTTATTTGGTCACAGAGATTGAACCCAAGGGCTTTAACCTGCTGAGCCACATTCCCAGCCCTTTTATTATTATTTAGAGACTATTTAGAGACAGTCTCTCTAAATTGCTTTAGGGCCTTGCTAATTTGCTGAGGTTGCTTTGAACTCATGATACTCCTGCCTCATCCTCCAGAGCCACTGAAATTATAGGTGTACACCACTGTGCCCAGTGATCATTTCCTTAATCATTTAATATCATCTTGCACAATGGATTTGAATGTGCGCTGTGGCCCAGCACCTTCTTCTGCGCTGTTCCCAGATGCGCCCAGCAGGTCTGGCTCAGACTCCATCTGCCAGTCTTCCTCTGTGGGGCTCTATTGCCTCTGGCCTCCTTTGCCAGCACCTTGCTTCCTTCAGTCCCTCTAAGCACACTTCCTCAGGGCACTGGGTCACCTCCCACCAACCCCAGGCATCTTCCCTGGCTCTCTGGGCAGTTAGACTAGCTTGCCTTTGAATCTCTGTGAATTTGTTCATTTCCACAGGAAACATTCAGCCCATTTTGTACACTGCTGGATTCTAAGCACCAGAAACTATGCCTGGTCCCTCTTAGACCCTCCTAATGTTTTGGTGGATTTGCTTTGTGAGGATCACTCTGCCTGCCATTTAGCTGGTCTTACCCCAGAATATACATACATGGAAGGAGACACCACCAAAAACTAAAGAATGGGACCTTTCTCCATTTCTTAAAATTTAGGAGCAGAAAACCCCAAATGAATTTACACAGCTACTAGCAAAGCAAGCCCAGGGGTCCAATCTTCCTCCCCCCCCACCTGAACTCTGCTCCTGGGATGTATCACACATACTCCACATCCCAAGGAAGGTAAAGGGTAGGGAAATACAGTTATCTTTTACTTGAAACTAACCCCCTGGATCCCTGATTTACCAATATTGTTTTGAAATTATTTACTTTAGAAACATGTCTTTTAAAATTGCTTTTGCTATTCCAAAGTCACATCTCTTGCTTAATGTCACAGGAGCATCCATAATTCTTAGAGTTTCTCTATTTGTTGTCAAGTTATTATTTTTGTCCATTTTTTCTAAAATGGAATTTATTCATATTATTGATTTTGTGCCTTTTTTATAAGTTGGTAAGCAGTTTTCTAGTTTTTAAATTACATTTTAATTTGTTTATATATTCTGGTATATTCTAATTTGCTTCTAATTCTTATTCTATATTTTATTTTGTTTGGGTAATCTAATAGTAAATTCTAAAGCTAAAAGAAGCATTCATGTGGATGCTATTTGATGTTAACAAACATTATCATCTTATACTATTTGTTTTAGAGAATATCTTTGGCTAATTATGAGAATATATTAAAATATTCACTTAAATTTTATCATATTAATTTTCTTTTAGAATTTTTTTTTAAAAATGAAATTTGTATGTTTTTGGTGCTCATATGTTGCAAGGAGTGAGTTAAGAATGATAGAATTCATCACATTTTAAAATTATGTTAGTATGGGCTGGGGATGTGGCTCAAGCGGTAGCGCGTTTGCCTGGCAGGCGTGCGGCCTGGGTTTGATCCTCAGCACCACATACAGACAAAGATGTTGTGTCCGCCGATAACTAAAAAATAAATATTAAAATTCTCTGTCTCTCTCTATCTCTCTCTCTCTCTCTCTCTTTAAAAAAAAGAATTTTAAAAAAAATTATGTTAGTATAAATATAATTATTTTAAAAATATATATTTTAGTTGTAGATTGGCACATAGCTTTATTTTGTTTATTTTTATATAGTGCTGAGGATCAAAGCCAGTACCTCACACATGCCAGGCAAGTGCTCTATCACTGAGCCCCAACCCCAACCCCTAGTATAATTAATTATGATTTGAGGCTTCACCTACTTTTTTCTTCACTGATTTGAAAAGCTCTTTACCATGTAGGAAATTTTCATGTGTTTTGAGTTTGAATCTGCATTCTTTGGCCCCAACATGTTTCCATTTTGCTATAGTAATTACTATTGCCTTATGAAAATTTTTTTTTGACTTGTGCTGGGCATTGTACCCAAGGCTTTGTGTTTGAGTTCTATCACTGAGCTACATGCACGTCCCTAAAATTTTTAGTATATCCGAATACAGGCTACTGCATCTGAACACCATGGGAAAACTTGTGTGTGGGAAGCTGTGGGCAGATTCTCAGTGGCCCTTGTATTCCTCAATTTTTGAGTCATTGGTTCCCTACCCCTACTCTATCAACTCTCAACTTCTATCACAATTTCCATAGATGTTTCCTACAACTTGGCACATAGATCAAGGCCTTCTTTTCTGCTACAAATGTGAATAAATTTTGAATCAGATATATTATTAAACATAAAACACAGCCAATTTGAAATAAACAAGGGGAAATTCCCAGGAGCCAAAAAAACAGAAAGAAAAATTAGAGGCAGATCAGGAATGCACGTAGATGCTGGGTGGCTTGTGGGGGTTCTACAGGGTTGTGTAGTAAATATTTAATAGTGAAATTCCAGGGGCAGGGAAAACTCTGATTTCTAGTGTTTGCCAACTTCCATGGGGTAATTATTTTCACCATGGCTGATTTCAAGCTGTCAATGTGCCATCCAAGCGTACAGAATTTGGAAGGATGCCTATAATCTGTCCTGTGAGTCTGCCCAAGAAGACTGCTGCACACAACTGGTTTATAGAGTAGGTCTATCCAGGTGCTTGGACCTGAGCCCCTCACATCCATGTGCCAACACTAGCTGTGGCTTTGGCCCACATAGGGAGAGGGAGCTTGGCATGAGCTCCCATATAAAAATGAAAGTCTCAGAACTACTTTTCATTATAAAAGAAAATCATCAACTGGGCCAGTGCCCTGTGCCCTGGGAAAGAGCTGAACCTTCAGAGAGTGTGCTAGAGAACCAGTGGCATCTGTTGATGCCACTGGGTGAACAGCCAGAGGAGGCAATTAGGAGCAAAAAGAATAATAATTGCAATAGATTGAAATACATCAAATATTTTAGAGTCCATGACATTAAAATAATTTTTTAAAAAAGTATAGATCACTTTCAGTGAGTAAAATAAATTAATTCATTTTTCTGGAAACTGATGTCTAAAAACTAATATTTACTTTACCTTTCCTGTTCAAACTGTGCCTCTGGGTAATTTAATATTTAATTAGGAAAGATTCTTCAAATGAAATAAATCCAACTAAGAACTGCATAGGGGATGGGATCATTCCTATGAGACCATTTTGCTTTCTTTAATAAAATTATAGATCTAAGGAATTGTTGTCCATGTCATCAGTTGCAGGCTGATGGGAAAAGAATAAGGAGTTGACCAAGATGACACCTGAATCAAATGATCAATCTTTACTCAAAAAGCCAGAAAAGCAGATGTGGTGGTATACATTGGGAGGCTGAGGCAGGAAGATCACATGTTCAAAGCCAGCCTCAGCAATTTAGCAAGGCCCTAAGCAACTTAGTGAGACCCTGTCTCTACATAAAATATTTAAAAAAGGTCTGGGGATGTGGCTCAGTGGTTAAGTGCTTCTCATTTCAATCCACGATACCACAAAAACAAACAAACAAACAAAAATAAAAAAAAAGACACTCAGGTAGGATGTGCTTCTTGAGCTGATGGCACAGGAACTTTACAGTCCCATCTATTATTTATTTGCTCCCCCAAATCAAGCTTGTGTATAACCACACTTTTGGATCTACCTACAGAGTGTAGGAGATTTTAAAAAAAGAAAGAAAAGAAAAAGAACAAATTAAACACAACCATGAAGATGCAGTTAGCCAAATCCAAAATGAGGGAGATTTTATAGGCAATAATGATCACTTTTTTTTCAACAGATAAATTACAAAAACAAAACAAAAAGAACCAGGGGAATGTTATAGATTAAAATAGACCAGCAAGGCCTTGTATTAGTTTTCTATGACTGTTGTAATAAAGTACTGCAAAAATCAGTGGCTTTAACAAACAGAAGTTTATTCTCTTAGGGTTTTACAGGTCAGAGGTCTTATATGGGTATGTGGAACTGAGTTCCTCTGGCGTGTCTAGGGGACAATCCCTTTGCTTGCCTTTCCTGCCTCCACGGGATGCTTGTGTTTCTTATCTTTTGGCCCTAGATCATTCCAAGCTTTGCCCTCATGGTCCCTCTTCCTTCCTTCATTCTGTTCCTCCTGCTTCCCTCTTAGAAGACCCTTGTGTTGCTTTGGGCTCACCCAGAGGTCCAGGAAAATCTCCCTCCATCCCAAGAGGCTTATTTTGTTCACATCTGCTGACTCCCTTTGCCATTTAAGGTAACATTCACTGTGCCTGGAGATTCAGATATGAACGCTTAGAGGTGGCATTATTCAGCCTACCCCAGGCATATTAAATAAATATCGACGTATAATTGTAAACCAAAAAAAAAAAAATCACAAGTAAGGCTTAAATGAAAGAGCTTTGTGCAGGTACAGAAAATATTTGTAAATTGGGGCCATGAAGGCTCTTTTTAGCAACTAAGAAAGGACTCCCCTAAAGTTAATCAGGACTGTGGCTTTTATGACAGAAAGGGTAAAGATATACAAGCAGTTTAGCATTGCTGTGGGTAAGGAGGGAATAAACTGGATTGAGATAAGCTCAGTGTTAGAAACTGGGTGGTCAAACTAGTGTGCTCTTAAATTTTTTAAGTCCATTGGAATGTTTAGCCCAAGAGACAACCTGGCAAATCCAGCATTTCTCCAACCTTGCAAAGTTCTGTTAGATTCTGGAAATTTGTTTCCTCTAGCAGATCCAGTTCTTGATATCATATTTGTGTGGCAACTTCCTCCTGTCAGCAAATTCTCTAAGGCTTAGGAAGTGATGTTTAAATCTCTTTTTGACCATTTTGCAGTCATTTCGATTGTTAGGTTATCAATACATGCAAACCAATTATGAGGGGGAAAATGAAACAATTTAATTGTGAAAATTTGAGCTCTAACTAGATATTTGATAGTATTAAGGAGTTTCTGTTAAATTCTTTATGTGTGATAATGTGTTTTATTTCTATTTTTCAGAAATGTTAATTTTTTTAGAGATACATACTCAGTATTTACAGATGCATTGACAAAATGTTTGGGATTTGCTTCAAGTACCTGAATGGCCATGTGTTGACCACCACTACATCTGGGTGATATACTCGTGAGGTACTTAGGCTCTACACTTGCATTGTAGAGAGGGGAGATAATTTAAAGGAAAAAAAAGGACCTGCAGAAAGGAAAGGTTGATCTGTGCTGCAGTTTCACTGACAGGGTAAAAGAGATCAAGCCATGCCCTTAAGCGAAGGACCAGGCTTTGTCCAGGAGAAGAGAAAGTTTTCCTATTCTTGCAAGAGAATGGCGAGGGGGGGGGGGGACCTGCAGGCAGGGGTGGGTTTAAATTAGGGAAAAGCGAGGAATTTTGCCTCTAATGTTTTCTCTATCAAGTAGGAGTTGTGACAGCAGTAAGGGGAGGTCAGGTGGGTGGGGGGTGTGGGAGAGGCAGAAGGTTTGAAATAGTCCTTGCTGCCAGAAGCATCTGCAGAAGTGAGCAGGTTTCACAGCTGGGGATGACGGCCTGTAATTCACTGGGAATTCATAGTGAAAACAATTAGCCCTGTTATGTGGGTTTCTTCAGAAAATTTTTGGTCACTTTCATTGAATTCTGATAAAGGAGATATTTGGTTTGCTTGAGGCAGGGTTTTATGTTTTAATTATAGGCTTTGTTATTATTCAGGCATGGTGAGGCCCACAGAGTAAGATGGCTATCATTGAAAGGATAGCTTGTTCCTCACAGTTCCCAAGAGAAGAGCGGGCTGCACTCTGGGAGCCACACTGGGAGCCACAAGGAGAAGAAGCACCAGCGTGGATTAGGAGACAGAGGGTAAAAGAACCAAGGGCAAGAGCTTTTTCTGTGGTTCCCATGGGAAGGAGAAACAGGCTCTGGATTGTCTGCTGTGTGGCACAGGGCTGTCCTTTGTTGCCTGAACCTGGTCTCCTTGTGATAAGCGCAGGGGGAAGTGGCCTAGAGTCTGAGAGCCCCGTAAAAGAGGTGTTTGGGCTCTGGATTGGCTGCTTTGTGTTTGAAACAATTCAAGGGTGAATTGTTTCCTGTCTCTAGGATTTGGGTAGTCTGGGTGAGGCCGTCCCTGGGAGTCAGCAGTGGCCCAAGATGTCAAAGCATCAGCATAGAGAAGTCAAAGGCATGGTGAATACCATTTGTCTACTGGTATGACAGAAAGACTGAAAGCAAGGGAGTTGAGGATAGAGGCAAGACTGTTGTTGAAATCCTGAACAGTGGATCAAAGCTCGTGAAGTAAGAGGATGAATAAAGGATGGTGATTGTGAGGCAGAGTTCCTGATGGAGTTTTAGGGAACTGGCTGACATAGGAAACTAGGAGAAGGGAGGCTCAACTATTTGGGATGTTACTGGTTATTAGAGTTGGGATAATTTGGGGGCATGATAATTAGGGTGATTGTGAAGGAAAGTGGGTCCTGGTATTAAGGAAATGATGAGTACAAGCAAATGAACTTTTCCAGGATACCAGAAGGCTATGATGTCTTCACACCTCTTCCAGTTAAGCAGTTGCTCATTTCAGCAGCAATTGCTTGCAGTGTCTTTCTGTATGGGAGCAGGGAGAGCATTCACAACAGAAACAGCCACCCTCATTTATACTAAGTGAAATGGCACAGAACAGAAGGATAGGCTGTGAGCTCCTAGGAGGCGAAAGCCAAGGACTGTTTCCTGTCTTTGAATTTCCAACCTTCATCATCATGATGGAAGCTGATATGTGTTCTGTAATTATTACTTGTCTGAAATTACTAGTCAAATAAAAGGGGCAAACTTAACTACATGCACTCTTACTGAAAAAAAAAAAGAGATTAACAGCCTACTCAGGGTTGGATGAGATAAGTGTGTGACTGAACACAGAAACACATAAATCAAGCTTGTGGAAACACATGAATCAATCCATAATTAGGAGGTGAGGTGGTGCAGGTGGTAACTTTGGTGGAAAGAAAGAAATAGCATTTTAGATTTTTTTTTTTTTTGAAATGAAATCTTGCTATATTTCCCAGGCTGGTCTGAAACTTTTGGCCTTAAGTAATCCTCCCACCTCAGCCTCCCAAGTAGCTAGGGCTATAGGTGCATGCCACCATGCCTGGCTTAATGCATTTCTGATAAATAAGAATGAGTCCTAGAATAAACATAAAAATGGACAGTAAGATATAGCAGGAGGAAAATGGAAAAGGGACTCAAAAGATTCACTGTGCATGCTGGGGGAATGTCAACTACTCTGGGAAATTTCCATGAGTCCAAAATATGGTAAAAATTCAAGTATATCTGTGTGGGAGAGATGCATATGCAGCATAGCTTCCACTTCAGTAGGGCTGGAATTAGGATAGCAGGAGGCCATAAGCTGGTCATACCACCATGCTTGCCAAGGCCTGGGGTCCTTTCCAAAGCAATTAAATTATAGGTGTGAAATGAATTTGAGCTATTTTCTCCAAAACATATCACAGAAATCACAAGAGGATGCAAAAGATGACTTCCTCCCATTGAAATGGCTAAAACAAAAGTGATAAAAATAAACTCATGGTTAAAAATATCCAAGGATTGGTAGGGCAACAGGCTATCATTACTCAGAATCTGGCCTGCAATTAAAGACATCCAAAAAGTTGCAAATTGCTGACTTCTTCCCCAATTTCACATTTTATCCCCACTAATTCTACTTGCAGAAGGCAAGACTTACCAAAGAAACTTCCTTATGGCTACGATTCCCATATGATGAGTGGGACACTCACTCTAATGTTTTTGACATTCTGAATTCTTGCAGTTTCTATTTCTAAGTTCATTAGTTTTGACAGAACCACAAAGGAAATTGTTTTAATGTGTTGAATGTAAACTATATTCAATAACTTGTAACTGTCAGGTGTTTGACTATTGTTGTCATTACTAACTTCATTATGAACCTCTACTATGACTGGAGATGATTTCAGAGGATAATGTCATGTTTTAAATTCTAGGTAGGGATGTGGATTGCTGGCTGATCCCAACTTGGTTGCCTGGTTTGGCTTTTAGATGCCATCTTTGGATGCTTTTCTTTTCGGCCTGTTTAGCAGAGAGTGAAGAGAGAAGATGGGAGTTCAAATCTAGAGGAATGTAGATTTATTTGTCTTTTTCTTTCTTATTTCAGCATGGTCAATTGAACTGAGGCCCTTGCATGTGCTAGGCAAATGCTTTATCACTGATCTATATCCGAGATTTCTTGAAAATAGGATATAAATGCTTTACCTTTTAGAGTTTTCAGTTAGTAGTTAATCAGTTAGTGTCTCTAAACCACACCATTTAATTAATGTTAAGACTTTAAGGAGAATGCCAAAGAGGGGAAAGAAGCATCTATCAAATATTATGTTAAATAAGTGAAATTATGTGCATAGGAAGCTAGGATTCAGACCACAAGCATTTACTCTGCCAGCCTGTTTCGTTTTTGTTTGTGGCCATGAACTAAGATGGTCTGAAATTCAGCCGACTTCACCATACAGTTTCTAATGGTGAAAGGTTTCCCTGCTTCCTTTTTGACCTGGTTGGGATAGCTGTTCACAATCTTGAGGACAGAGGGACAGGTGTCTAAAATCTACTTCCCAAGTAGCATCAAGCTAAGGCCAGTTAGAGTGCTCTGTGACCTCTCAGTAGGATTTCATCTTTGCTTTCTGCTGCAGAGATCTGCAGTGGGTTCGGGGGCCATCAGCCTGCATGGCACATGTCTTCACCTGTTACCTGAAGTTAGTCACAACTATCTCCAGTAGCTGATGTGAGAATACAAGTAAGATAATGAGGTGTATGAACCCCTAATCATGATGTCTGGTAGTGAAGAGAAGATACCATCATGAGTCTAGTTTGACCAAGGTTTGTTATTACAAAACATCTGACCAGTGTAGTAGCAGGACCCAAGATGGTGATATTACACATTTCAATCATTTGGTTATGAAGCCTTTGTATATATTTACAAGACCTATGATTTTTCTTTATTTTTTTTCATTCATTCTGTGAGTTCTGATATTTGTATAGAAACAAAACTAATTTTTGAGACCAGATCTCTAATATATGCTGTTGCATTCTCATGAGTAAGAGTTACCTTAAAATGTTCAGAATTTCAGCTCTCTCAGGGAGTACATTAAATTTTCAGGAGACCAGCTTGTGCCTGCCCCAAGGGTCACGATGGGGATAACATGAGATAAACATGGAAATGTTGAGTGGGAGGATTCTCTGTGACAGCTCTGATGTGGAGAGTCATTGATGTGGGTCACAGAGGTGACAGGCCAGGCCATGCAGAGTCATGCAGCATAGAGAAAGCTCTCTGCTTCTTGTCTCTTGTGGCCACTTAAAATTTTCCTAAATTAAAACACTGTGATGAATAATGACTGTCCTATTTAATAATTTGTTAATATCCTTTATAGTTTCAGGAGAAGGTTATTTGAGAAAGTTTTATTTTTTTGTATTGTAAATTTTATTTTAAAATAAAATTCAATTTAGTGTCTTTCTTTTGTATCAAATGTCTTCCACTAGAGGGTTCATGCTGTGTTTTTCCCTTTTGTATGGAATTACACATTGTATATAATGGGGAATACGTCATTAGCAGAATGACGTATTTGGATTTCATTGCAGACCAAGAGGACGGAGAAATGATACCAGCTTACCCTGTTGGTCCTGTATCTGGATGACTATGATGGGGTCTGAGTGCTGGTCATGCATGTATTCCATTGCTGCTTTCTGCACTGCTGTGTGCCAGGGACACAAGCTAGCCCTTAGGGTTAGCATAGCGGCCAATCCTTTGTAATACCACCTCATGGAGGAGAACCATGGATTCACCTATAAATCATCACCTCCAATTTATTTTTTATGAAAAAAAAATCAGATTTTGGCACCTATAGCTTGAGTCCTGCATCCTCAAGCCTGAGAAACCCATAATGAAACAAATTCTGCTTCAGGGGGCAGTAGTCCTGCTTCACTCAGGGCACTAGAAGCTAAAAAATTTGCCACATAAAAGCTCAGTATGGAGCATATGGCATACACTGTTCCATTTATTCCCCACCCAGTTCTGTGAGATCTGAGGTGGATGGCTTGAATGATGACCCCTTGTCATCCTGTTCTGCTTAGGCAGGAAAGATAGAGTCCAGTTTCCCACACTACACTGCAGAAAGGATACTAAAAGGGGTTTATTTTTCCAATAAGAAATCTTGATGCAGATTTGGAGGGCAGGCATGATATGGGTTCTGCCCTTCAGGTTGACCTTTTGGTAAGCACAGTTAGAGACAGTGGTTTTTTTAATCGTCAGTAGTCCAATGTCCTGTCATTTGTGGATACCTACAGGTACACTATACTGGGGCATCCCTTGGGGTTTGTGTTTTGCTTACCTGTGGATCAGCAGGTATGGCCTAGCTGCATCTCGGTGCAGGGGCTTCCTGCTTCTGGAGCACAGTATACCATACTTTCTGAAGCCAACAGCTCCCCTGAGGGTCTGGTTTCTCAGTTCTGGGCACCAATCCCAGAGGTAAAGACTAGAGCCAGTCACTCTGGCTCTGTCAATAGTTCAGTAAGCCTTCAGTTCTCTGTATGGGATTCCTTATTGCTTTATTAGTGAAAATAATTTTCCCCCTGAAACTGAACTGCCTGATAAGGAAGGAATTATTATTTTGGTTCATAAATGAAGAATTGGGTCACAGTAAGGTTAAGAGCAAACAACGAATCATGTTAGAGGACAGATTTAAATTCAGGTCTGTTATCTCCAAAGATAATGTTTTACACCATACCTTTAGACTGCTTTCAAAGCAAGCCTGAACTAATAAATATTAAAGAAGCATAACAATAATAGAGAATACAAACTTAAAAACTATACCTTCCTGAACATACTGGGTGCTGAATAAAGTCTAACAAATATTCCTAAAATTGCATTTTCCTCTTTCAGAAAACAAGATAAAACACAAAAATCAAAAATGTGAGGAAACTTTATAGGCAGTTAAGAAGAAAAGTGGAATAAAAACCAAGGGTGTGTGCTACCACTGCATCTGCTCTGCCTTGGGGGAGGTTGCTGTTGTAGCTTGTAGTTCAGGACTTGTGCATTAATGCTTATACCAGGTAAGGATATGAAGTGTGTCTTTGGGCCCTGGAGAAGTGCATATTTGAAAATGAGATTCGTACATCAAGTCAAAAACAGGTAAAGGACTAAACCCTCAGTAAAATCCTATCTATCTAAACCTGAGCTCTAAATCTGAGATTCATACTATTCTGTCTGTGACTAACAAAGAGTTAGGGTTGAAATGTTTATTACTGAAGTAGTACATTAATTCCTGAATAGAAAAATTAACATACAGAATGGTCCTAGATCACATTTTTATGGATATCTGGAAGGAGAAAAATGCAAGCCTTATACGGGGGAACAAGTTCTCACATGATTCCCATAGCTAAAATCCTGATGATGAAGAAGTTACAATCTGCAGTTATAAAGGACAAGAGAAAATAACAAGAATGAGAGGTAATAAACTGTAGGATTAGATTTTTCTTTAAAAGCTTCACAGGGCAAAACTACCAAATAAACATTTTTAAAAAGTCTTGAATGGGGGCTGGGATTGTGGCTCAGTGATAGAGTGCTCATCTAGCATGTGCGAGGTCCTGGGTTCAATCCTCAGCACCACATTAAAATAAAATAAAATAAAGGTATTGTGTCCAACTACTTCTATAAATATTTTTTTAAAAAGTCTTAAATGGTTAAAAACATACAAGATAAAATTTTTAAACTCTTAGAGCATTTGTGGGTAAATGGATGAGTTGGAGAATATCGTGCTAAGTGAAATAAGCCCATCTCAAAAAACCAGGGGCTGAATGGGTTTTGTCTGATAGGTGGATGCTGATCCATGTGTCAGGGGTGTGTGCATGGGATAAATGGAGGAAATTTGGATGGGACAAAGGGGAGTAGGGAGGGGTAGGAAATATGGTGGAAGGAGACAGACATCATTACCCTGGCTACATGTATGATCGCACTAATTGTGTGACTGTACTTCATGTACAACCAGAGAAATGAAAAATTCTTCTCCATTCATGTAAAATGAATTAAAAACTTTCTACTGTTATATATAACTGATTATAACTAATAACTAACTAACTAAATAAATAAATAAAATCAGTCTTTGCTACTGACTTTTCTTTTGTATAGCAATTTACAAAGTACTTAAGTGCAAAGTATTGCTATTCATCTGAATGTCACACCACCCTCAAACATCAACTGAGGCATTTACTAGTGTCCTGTTGTTACAGAGAAAGAAGTTGAGGCTTTCCAAAGTTATATGATTTATTCAGCCAGCAGGAGAAATGCTGAAGTCAGGCTTCTGACTCTGAATCCAGGATAACTGGCCACAAAATTAGTGGCAATAGAGACCCAGTTTAAAACATGTAAATCTGTAGTACTTGAGCCAGCATTTTCTAACCAGGTGAAATATACTGAACAATATAATTGTTGCTAGTTATGCCTTAAGCGAGTTATAGTTTTCTTCTTGTAGGTTTTGCTTCAAAATAGGAGGCTCTTCCGTAAAGATTACAGAATCAATAGTTCTGCAGAATCATATATATTTTTCCCACTCCTGTGACAGAATGACTGCTCTTAGTTATTTTTATGAGATGGTTTGCTCAGGGAGATATTGATATTGAACTATGGGTTTCACTTCCAGATGCATATGAGAATTAACTTGAGAGGAATCCATTAAAAGATTACTAATTCCTGGTTCATCTTTCTACCTTTAACTAGTTGTTTCAGAATCTTTGGGGTCCCCTTGGAGGGGAATCCTATGGCCTCCTTGTCTGTAAGAAACAGACTTTATATTTCTTCATAGAGTCCATCTGAATGTTGATCCATAGGTTCCCCATGTCACTAGAAGGTTTAGAATGATTGCATCAGGAAATATCAGAGACAAGAAAAGTTTGAAAAAATGATACTGTGATACAGTATAGAAGGCAACACCACATACCACTTTCCAGAGAGGAATGTGGATTGGCACATCAGAAAGATGTGTGCTGTTCCCTTGCTGCAAGTCACTAAGGTGTTTTGAAAGCAGGTTTATTGATCTGCAAAGTGAGAAGTTTGAATAAAGCATTTGAATCATATTTCAGACCAAATAATGATTTATTTCAACACATATCAAAATGAGATTTTGAAGTTACTGAATTGTTTTCATTGAATAGCCAATTCAGTGAAAAGGTTTTTATTAATCAGTCTGGATGATGATTATAGAAACCATTATCTCTAAGATCAAGATCATGTCCTTTATATAATTCCAGACAAAAAGTTCTTTACTTGGCTCTAAAATTAGAATGAGACCTTTTTGCAAACCACAAAACCCAACCAATGTCAAGTGGACTCTACACTGGAGTCTTTCCAAGACAATGAACTTACTAAGTGTTATTTTTAATTGCTTTGCAACATAATTCACTGTCCAAGTGAATCTAATTGTGGAATTTATGTTTTTTCATAAAATCTAAATCTGTGTATAAATATTCCCAAGCCATCATTTCAGATTGTCTTGTGGTGGAGAGTTTGCCTTGCAACTTTGCAACAATATTTATGCCATGCAGGTCAGATGGCATGACTACAGTTCAGGTAGTTTTGAATCTTTATCTATTAGTTTCAATGTCATTTAAAAACCTACACCTGAAGTTAGGTGCTGTGGTGCATGACTATAATCCCAGCAGCTCGGGAGGATGGGGCAGGAGGATCACAAGTTCAAAGCCAGCCTCAGCAACTTAGTGAGACCCTGTCTCAAAATAAAAAGAGCTGGAAATGGAGCTCAGTGGTTAAGAGCCCCTACATTCAATCCCTGTCACAAACAAAACCAAAAACAAAACAAGACAAGAATAAAAACACACCAAAAAACCCAACCCTGAGCTTCCTCCCTTCCTCTCTTCCTCATCACAAAATATCTATGTCTTGTTTTTCTATTAGTGTGTATTCAGTGTATTTCTACCTAAAATTACATTTTACAAAATGTTTCCAGTTTTGAGAAAGATAAGAGAGAGAGAGAGAGAGAGAGAGAGAGAGAGAGAGAGAGAGAGAGAGAGAAGAGGAGAGGAGAGGAGAGGAGAGGAGAGGAGAGGAGAGGAGAGGAGAGGAGAGGAGAGGAGAGGAGAAGAGAAGAGAAGAGAAGAGAAGAGAAGAGAAGAGGGATGGGACTCGTGTACCTTCTTAGTCAAAGGATTCATGTAACCTAAATGGAAATAAGGAGTTCTAACTCCTCATCTCTCTCTCTCTCTGTCTCTCTCTCTCTCTCTCTCTCTCACACACACACACACACACACACACACACACACACTCTTCAAGATTTAATGTCAATGATATACAGTAAAAATGAAACCAATGCATAAAGCTCTATGAGAAAAATTTTTAATTATCACAGCTGGGGGTGGAGGAGTTGGAAACCAGGTACCTGATCAGCCGCAGAACCAAGCTGCTAGCCACGCCCACCGATAGATGGTGAGTAAGGTTTTAAAAGATGGATTCTGTCTGTTTTCCATGTAGGGTGTTTGGTGAGGTCGGGGGTCCTGGGGTAACCTTGTGCTTTGTCCAGAGCTCGGTCTGGTGACCGGCAAGGAAAGCCTCTGCGTTCTGTGCCACCTTCCGTCTGCACCAAGCGCTGTGCAGGTCCACCTGGAACCACATCTTAATAGGACACAAAAAGCCTTAATCATAAAACACATGTGAGTACATTAAAATTGAGAACTTCTACTAATCATAAAAATAAACAATATTAAAAGAATAAAAAGACAAGGTACCAAGTAGGAGGTATTTGTAATAAAGGAGTAATTTCCAAAACATCTAAACAACTTCCACACATAAATTTTTAAAAAAAGGACTGGTTGGAGAAAATGGGCAAAAGGCTTGAAGAGATACCCCAAAAATGAAGATATGCAGATAACCAACAAAAGAGGAAATGGGGCTCCGATCTTTAGAGTAAGAGACAAAATGCAAATTAAAACCTCAGTAAGGTATCATTACATATACAAGTGCACTGGTCAAAAATTAAAAGTCTGAAAATACAAAGTGTTGACAAGAAAGTAGAGTAATTGATATTCTTTCACAATGCTTCCAAGAATAAAAACAGTACTGCCACATTGGAAGATAGGTTAGCATCATTTATCCTCTGTGTGGCTCAGCCATTCCTCTGTTAAGTATGTATCTCATAGAAACTTCTGTATATGTGCACCAACATTTATGTGCAAGAACTTTCTTAGAAATATGTTTGAAATAACCTCAAACACACACACGAAAGGCTAGAGTCCTAAATATCTATTTTGAGTAAAAACAGATAAATGAATTGTGGTATGTTTATGATAGACTATCATATATCAATGGAAACTAGTAAAATGTAACAAAACAGTAGTAGTGGAATTGTAGTGTTCAGCGAGGGAATCAAAGCACTAAGTAGTGCTTCCACCTTTGTGGTGCACATGGAGTTCCTAAACCAGGCAGAACTGGAACAAAAACAAGAGCATGAGAAATGTGAACTCAAAATCAGGATAATAATGGTGATCTGTGAGGAGAGAGAAACTATCATAGTACGGAAAGGCACACAGAAGACCTCTGGGGCCCTAGGAATAAGATGTGCACATGTGTCTTGTGCATATCTTTAGATTTCTTGGAGAGTTATATCATATCACATTACATCACATACATTTAGAAAATGGAGTGGGGTTAGATGGGATGTGAGGGCATGAAGGTAGAAATAGTGCCTAGAATAGAGCAATTGCATATGCCATTGGCTTAAGAGAACAGAGGAATTGAAGTGACTAACATCACTCCAATTCCAAAATCTTCATGTAGGTTATAATATTTGCCTTTCAAAATGGCAAATAAAATATTCATTTCATAATCCTTAATTAATTTCTCTTTATAAATAGACACATAAAAAACATAAAACAAATATATCACTATTTGGCATCTGTAGATCAGAAAATACTTATTGCTAATAGCATATAATTAGAAAACAGAAGATTATTAGCACATGATACCAATTTTAATTTAGTCTTGAAAGTCTGTTGCTTTCTTCCCAGACATTACATTAATGTTTGATATTTCTTCATTTCAAGATGATAATTTATACTTTTCTTCACTATTTTAGTACTAATCGTTTTATCCCTTAAACATGGCAAAAATTGCATTTAATAGTAAACATGAACTGTTAGCATGCATATTTTAAAATAACATTCCAACAAGAAACTAGAAGGAATAAATTACTTCAAAATATGTTGGTTAAATATATTTTAAGGATCCACCATTTCAATGAAAGGAGTATGAAATTATTTAAATTTTGTTTAAATTATATTAATTTTATTGCTTTAAAATTAATAAGAATTTGTTAAACTAAAAATTAATTATATCCATGTAAATGACAGAAGCAGCTGTAGAGTTTTCTGCTCTTATCATATTATGGACTTAATTCCATTTTATACACACAATCTCAGCAGTTATCCTTTGATGACTATTTTTCTTATCCCAACAATATCAAGCACAACCAAATGGCTTAGTTGAAAATATTTTACAATGAAGTTTTGATAGCTGAAGTGATTATTATTATTATTGCCACATTTTTCTAGTTAGAAGGATTGATGAATTATTAAGTAAGAAATGGATCCATTTTAAAAAACTCTAATCTTTACCATGAATATAAATTTGTAAGGCCAAAAATAAAATCTTAAGTTAGAAGACTGAAAATAGAAATAGTTCCATATCTCTTGTAAGTTCAAAATTCAATGACTGATGATTTAATTGATACATATGGGTAATTAAATGGTATGGACAATTAGAAATTAAGCATTTACTTTAATTTCTGATAATTTATTCAGTAAAAACTAAAAGTAAAATATGAGTATGTAGGGCGTATTTCTATGTAAGTGGAGGGTTTGATTTTTTTTTGAACATAGATCCTGGGTTCTTAGAGAAGAAAGTGAAATATAGCCCACCCCTCAGGTACTATTTAGGAGAAATTGTGGTCAATTCCCAGGAATATGAAATTGTTTTGTCCAAATCCAACAACTGATTCCTTGCTTCTAAATCTGTGGGATGCTTCTTAGGTTTACTGAAAACTCTCATTTCCTCCCTTACAAGTACCCACAGGAGTTTCTATTATATTTTTAAATTTTATTTTTAGTTGACATATGATTGTTATACATATTTATCAATACAAAGTGATCATGGAATGATCAAGTCAAGTAATTAGTGTATCGACTGACCACCTCTAACATTTATCATTTATTTGTAGTGAGAACATTCAATATCCTCTCTTTCACCCTTTTGAAATATACAAAGCATTACTGTGAACTGTAGTTGCCCTGCCGAGCAACAGAACACCAGAACTTGTTCCTCCTATCTAACTGCTACTATTATTATCTGGGCCTTTCAGATAAGGAAATTGGGGTTCAGAAGAACTAAGATCAGTTGTCCAAAGTTGCAAGGTTGCCCATGTTACAGAAGCAGTCAAATCCAGGGGTCAGACTCCAAGGCCATGATCTTTCCTCTTTGCCTCTATATGTTTTTGGCAGCTTCCTGAAAGGACTTGTCACATCTCCAGCTCTTTTTATAGAACTCTTTGCTCTCCTTTATAACCTGGCTGTGCCCACCTTGTTTCTCAGCAGTAGTTTCCATCCTTCCTGTCCTCTTCTCATTTGGTTCATGTGTAACCTCTTACCCTCCTTGGTGCTCTGCATTTTGCTTTATTAAAGCATGTTTAGAAAATCTATTTGTTGGCTCAAGTCCTCTTCATGTTTTATATTTGGTCTTCAGTCCTGGTGACTGTGCTGCTACAGAGCACATGGTCAACTAGGGGTGATTTTATTCCCAGGGGACATTTGTACTATCTGGAATCATTTTGCTCATCACAACTTAGGGAGAGATGCAACTGGCATTAAGTCGGTGGAGGCCTGGAATTCTGATAAACACCATATAACGCACAGGCAGCATCCCCAAAATTATCTGGTCCCAAATGACAGTAGTACTAAGATGCAGAAACTCTGGTTAACCGTGTTGTTGTTCCCATCCTACCAGCCATCTCCAGTTATGTCCTGCTCGCCATGGATATTAAGCTGTGCCATGTTTTCAGTTTCCACAGCTTTTCTTGTCTCACCATGGTACATTATTTTTCCTAAAGTCCACCCAACCGTGGATCAATGAATGGTTAGGTAGTCTAACAAATATTCTCTGCTCCCTCACATGCACATGCATCTGGAATGGATGGGCACCTAAATAGCTTCCAAAAAAAAAAAGATTCAGAAAGATTTCTGACTCTACCTTCCTCACTTCCTCCAGGTCCACACATATTGGTAATGCTGTTTGGCCATTAGATGCAGCTTCTTACAGAAAGGAATCATTTCCTCTCCACTGCTGTAAGTAGGGCTTATATTAAACTATGTGGGGCTTTTTAAAAGTGTAGGGTTTCTGCTCTCAAACTTATAGAACAAAAAACTGGCCAAGTAGGGACTAATTGGAGAAAAGGTGAATTATAAAAACTGGATGGGATCTGTCAGTTCTGAGTTGGTGTGCGAAGAACAAGAATCTAGCACTTGGGAAGGGAACAATTGATAACTTGGGAGGTGAATCAAAAAGAATCCACTGCTCACAATTAAACCTCTGCAGAATTTGTCATCCATAAGAGCTGACAATCTGACCTGGGGCTGGGTTTGTCATCTTATCCATGTGCTATAAAACAAATTAGCTTACCTGGACTTTATGGTTCCAATTCTGCTGTGCCCCATGTCATCAACTGTGATCTCAGACTGAACAGGTACAGACCCATAGACCACACTAATGCTTATACTTCTCAGGATATGCAATGACCCTTGGGTTATGACATGTGGGTGCTTAAGGTTGCAGCTCCTCAGAGACACTGTACATGCACTGTCCAAACCAATGTAACAACAAATTCCAAAGTGGAGGGCCATGTGCTCTTTGGCTTCTGTGTTTGTAAGTGAGCTGTGGACTATTGCTCTATTGGAAACGGGGATTGCTTTATGACCCATCCATTCCCCTTGTAATTATTCACAATGACCAAAGATCAGAAAGTCAATCTAAATTCCCTTGGTAGTGTTGTAATGGATGATAGTCTGACCATGGATTATATCCTTCTGTCTATCTCTAGAGCTTTTTGAAATTGACTACTTCTAAGACTGTGGACAGGGGGCATGATTCAGGGTGGCCTCATCCTGCTACTTTGAACACTTTCAATACTAGCTTTAAGTAAGTATTGTGTGAAACTAATCAGTGGGCTTTGGTCTCAGTATCTTCTGGACAATTGCATCAGAATGGAGAAAACACATACTCAAATAAAAATATGAGATTGGGAAAACATTTCAGGAAAAGGATTGTCAAGAGCCCTTTCAGCTATTCTCTTCCCCCACTTCCTTCTAAATCTATGACACATAAGTTTTCAGGGGAAGCTTATAATCCATGTTCATAATTGCCTTTACTAACACAAGAAACAAAAGTGACTATCTTATTTCATAAGAGTTTGGGGCCACACCTTCAAATCATAGCATATGTTTGTTTGTTTTTTTCTATTAAGACTAGCATCTGAATTGCAGAATGGAAGTGTTTCCATTGTTGAATATTTTGTATTTGGAGGGCAGGGAAGTTTTAAAGTTGACTCTGATAGATAAATGAGGCTCATATTGATCTAAACGGATTACTCTCAATATAATCCTCCAACTCATTGTTGAAAGTGACACGAAGGAGATTTGGAGAGGAAGAAGGGGAATGGAAAAAGGAACGTGAGAAGGAAATCTAGTTACCATCTAAGAAGGGAGAAGACAGAATTGTAGTTTGAAGATGGAGGCTGAAAGAATTTTGTAGGTTTGGACATCCTTCCTAACTTTTCCAAGTTTATTTTGTCATTTTATTTTCTTCTCCTTGATTCATTCTGAGAATTAACATTCCATGATTCAAATTTGAATGTCCTTGTTTTTAGAAGAGAAGAAACATAAGATTGATAAGGTTATATCGCCTTTGGCTCTAGGTTTTTAAGAGGGACTCTCCCAGGAATGAAGTTGGAACTGTCAGGTGCAGAGAAGAGAGTAGTAGTTTGAACTGTGCTCTGCAGTGAGAGAGGAAAATGGCTGAGGACTTATCTTGGCTAGGGAAGCATCCTGGAGTTGTGTTCTAGAAAGCTGGTGGAGGTTTCCTACATACACTAGAGGAACAGGTACCTGTAGGTACACATAATTGCTAGTAAATTCCCTTAAGGTTGTTTTAATTTAGGATCTTTAAGATGGAAAGCAACACTTAAATATTAGGAGAGATGCAAAATGGAATAAATATTTTTTATTACTTACAGGTCCTGGAGAGTATACTGCATGCCTGGGTCACATACACAGTGGTCAAGGAATGTATGTGGGGAGAGAGGGGGAACCTGTGGATACCTTTATTGGGGCCAAAGGCATTTTTCCAAATAGATTTTTCATGGGGGGTTGTCATTAGTGAATTTAAAGAAAGAATATATAAGTACCAGGTGGGTACACTTTGATTGAGAGGTGACCATTGCAACATATCAGTTCCTATGGGGTGTGGGAGTCAAGCAGGTTGTATCCAGCTGTGCCAATGGGAGGAGGTCAGTAGGAGTTCATATGTAAGGCAGATATCTGATGGACCACTTTGAGGAGCTGGGAGGAGGCAGAGTATTAGAAATTGTGGCAAGGGCAACTGAGCCCTGCTTTTGCTATGAGAAAGTCGAAACTTATAGTCAAAGTGAATGCCAAAGCAGCATAAAATTAAACAAATTCACCACAAGGGCCAACTACTGAAAATTTGTTAGACCCCCTTTGAGAGATCTACAAAAAGTCATTTGCTTTCTTTCCAAAGAACAGCCCTTTCCCAGATCTCATTAGTTTTAATATAAGCACTAGTTTATTCAACTTTGTTAACTGGGCATATGACTAGCCTCTAAAATACCACTTAGCTGGATTAAATAGTGAGAAAATGAGCCGGGTATGGTGGTACATGCCTGTCATCACAGTGACATAGGAGGCTGAGACAGGAGGATTGCAAGTTCGAGGCCAGCCTCAGCAATTTAGCAAGGTCTTCAGCAACTTAGTGAGACCCTGTCTCAAAATAAAACTATAATACTACTATAGCTCAGTAGTAAAGTGATCCTGAGTTCAAACCCCAGTATTAAAAACAAACAAGAAAACAAAAAACAGGAGAATTAAGGCTATAGCCTCATAATTTACAAGATATTTTAATTGAACTATACTATAGTCATAGTTTCATGAATGCTATTGCTGGGGTCCAGGCCACACAGGAGGCTCTGCATTGTCCATTATCCCAACTTAAATCCATGCATCCTATAAGTTGTGTTTAGCTGTGGTACCTCCTAAAAGTCAGTGCAAAGACAGAACTAATATGGCCTAACATGGATGGAGCTGTAACCTCCAGTGTATATGAAGAATTAAATGTACTTACACAATCAGTTGCCAATATTGAACTTAGCAAATGAGGAAAAGAGAATTCTACTGAGGAAATCCATAGTAAACAAGGCAGAAAAATAATCTATTGAATAAAGACAGATATCATGACTTATTTTTCCTGAATAAAGTGTTAGTTGTTCTTCTTAATTACATCAAAGTTTTTTTAATATTAGTTAAGAAAAATGTTAACAAATGTTAAGTGGTTTTTTCCTCCTAGAATGAGTTTTCAACATTTTCTTGAAAAGGAAGTCTATAATAAATGTGTGAAGCTATTTTTAGAGATCTTTTTTGGAGCTAAGTAAGATCTTAACTCACAGAATAATTTTCAAGTGGAAACTTGGCCTGAATATGGGAAGCACGTGAATCCATTGAGTTATATCTCAGGGGGGTCAATGACTAGCTGGAGTCTCACTCTATTATAAAACAGGAATTGAGTCTAAAAAGTATAGTGATTTAATTAATATTTCGGAGACTGGGTAATAATTAATTTTATTGATTTCTTCAAAAGTCTGTCCTCCATCATCAGATGATCTAGCTTGGCCCAGAATTTAAATCATGTCTTTGCTAAAATTAGAATTCTTATGTAAAAATGAACAAATATTTCTCAGACTTCAATATATTAAATATCATCAGTAAATAGTCCTAGTATCAGTAAGGAGAGAAAAACAGACACTTCAGGACATTTGCTTAGTTTCTTCTTTTTTTCAGATTTGTGCTTTTTAATTATCTGGCATAGAAATTTGCACATGTGGAACTGAGGAAGGATTTTTGAATTAGTTAGTACAAATGAATTTACCTGAATGACCTTGGAAAAGTAGTTTGTCTTCTATGAATCTGTACTTTAGTCAAAGGCTGAGAAGTGATGTTCTGGATCTATTTTGGTATGAGATAAATAATTTTTAAAAATTCTATACAAATATAAGTATGAAATAGGAACGGGAAGATCTGAATTCAAATAGTGGCTGCATCATTCCCCTGCTGTCTGCTCCTGGACAAATTGTTTCATCTCTAAATTTCATCTTCTCTGAAATGATGTCAATAATACTCTCTTTCCTGGTGTTAGAAGAGTCAACCACTCTCCTCGGTCTATACCCAAAGGACTTAAAAACAGCATACTATAGGACACAGTCACATTAATGTTTATAGCAGCACAATTCACAATAGCTAAAAATGTGGAGCCAACCTAGATGCCCTTCAGTAGATGAATGGATTAAAAAAAGTGGAATATATACACAATGGAATATTGAGAATAAAAGCATGGCATTTGCGGTAAATGGATGGAGTTAGAGAAGATAATGCTAAGTGAAGTTAGCCAATCCCAAAAACCAAATGCCGAATGTTTTCTCTGATATAAGGAGGTTGATTCATAGTGGAGTAGGGAGGGGGAGCATGGGAGGAATAGATGAACTCTAGATAGGGCAGAGGGGTGGGAGGGGAAGGGATGGGGCAGGGGTTTAGCAAGGATGGTGGAATGTGATGGACATAATTATCCAAAGTACATGTATGAAAACACGAATTGGTGTGAACATACTTTATATACAACCAGAGATATGAAAAATTGTGCTCCATATGTGTAATATGAATTGTAATGCATTCTGCTGTCATTTATTTTTAAAAGTTAATAAAATTAAAAATAAATTAATTTTAAAAAGAGTCAACCATATGAACAAAAGGGCCTACAAGGTGCTGATAAGTAGTTTAAACTTCAGAGAAAGTGAAAAGTCTCAACTCATTTGAACTGCAATATTTTGTACTTCAGTTCCACTTAGCAACCTAAACTCAGAGAGAAACAGTTTTAGATTATTATGCCTTTTCTCCTCTCTGAGAATCACATGCCATAGTCAAACTGTTGATTTACTTGCTTTTAGATGAAGATACAGAAACATGTTTTCTCATTTGGAAGATGGAATAGAGAAAGACAATTTCATTTCCCTTTCCTTTCTTAGAATCATTTGTCTTTCAAACTGTTACAGACTTCTACTTGTGGGTGATTGCTTCTGCATAGGACATGGGGGAAGGGTGTGGATCTTTGCAAAATGCCAGGCCTCAAATTCTAGGGGTTGCTTCATCCCTACAGGGCTTAATGCTTTTAATAGTCTTATTTCACCTGTGATCCAAGGTCCTTCTCACAATAGTGCTGTGGGGTAGGAAGGGTTAGATGGTTTCTCTTTTTGAAATGAGATACTAAAATATAGGAAGCCTAAGGAATTTTATGAAATTCATCTGATAAGCCATGGATAGAGAAATAATAATTCATATCTCCCAGGGATCCCATGAACTGGCCACTACATGACAAAGGGAAAAATAATTTGAATGTTAGCCTTCTTAATATCACCATTCGAATGTTTAAAATTAGGTAGACTTTTCAAAAACCAGAACTTGTTTTCTCACATACATATAAATATCAATATTATCTATAAAATGTAATGATGCATATTTAATTATTTAAAGAGTCATATGTAAAAAGAGCAAAGCTAGATCAGGGAGATGGGTTAGGTTGGTCACTGAAATGCTGCAGATCACATTTAGCTATAGCATTGCTTGTTATAGGTTGTACATAGCACACAACCTCTCCGAAATGGCTTTGTTGCAGAATTAGGGATAAGAATACTGAAAAGACCAAAGGAAGAATCTGAAAAGTGCCTAACAAAATTGGTGCAGACAGGAGATGCTGAATTACATGTTAGTCTTCTTTTCTCCCAACTTGTAAGTTTTTGAGTGGTGAGGTGAGGCATACTAACAATAAAGCATAAAAACATACATAAAGGATTCAAAAATTATTATAAAAAACAAGCCACCAAGATTAGGAAATAGCATTGGCAACACATCACAAACCTTCCTCATGCCATTTAGCAGGCATTAGCTCTTTACTTCTCCCCAAAGGTGACTTCTTTCCTGAATTCTAACAGTAGAATCAAGTTTTACCTGTTTTTTGAACTTTATAGAAAAGGAATTATATAGTCTATTATTTTGGACATTGCTTCTTTAAGCCAATAATATGCTTATGATATTCATGCATGTTATATGATACTACAGTCCACTAATTTTTGTTACTATATGATATTTCCCTATCTGTATATTCTACCATTTATTGATCTAATCTCAAGTTTATGGTTTGTGAATGTCACAAAAATGGTATTTTGACCTTCTTGTGTGCTTAGCTTTTCCTGCACACCCTGGAAGATTCCTCTTAGGCATGTTGACAAATGTTTCTTGGGCACTGTTATAGTTTGGATGTGAGGTGTTCCCCCAAAGCTCACGTGAGACAATGCAAGAAAGTTTGGAAGAGAAATGGTTGGGTTATAGCTTTAACCTAATCAGAGAATCAACCTCTTATGGGATTAACTGAGTGGTAACTGTAGGTAGGTGGGGTGTGACTGGAGGAAGTGGTTCATTTGAAGCATAGCTATGGGGTATATATTTTGTATATTTTGTATCTGGCGAGTGGAGTCTCTCTCTGCTTTCTGATCATCATGTAAGCTGCTTCCCTCTGCCACACTCTTCTGCCATGATGTTCAGCTTCACCTTGAGCCCTGAGGAATGGAGCCTGCTGTCTCTGGATTGAGATCTCTCAAATCGTGAGTCCCTAAATAAACTTTTCCTACGCTGCAGTTGTTCTGGTTGGGTCACAGCAATAAACAAGCTGACTAAAACAGGCACATTAGTCCTACACATTTAAAGTCAAAGTGGGTAACAAATGAAATTATTTTCCTAAATTGTTGTATAATATACACTCTTATCAACAGCATCTGAGCATTTCAATTGGCCTGTAACCCTTAACCAATACTTTCTCTTGTCAGTCTTGTAGTGTTAGCCATTATGGTAAGTTTGTGGTAGCACCAAGAGATGGCTTTAACTATCATTTCCCAACGATGAGAGAAAATGAGCACAATTTAACATTTTAATCAATTTTTGGTGTTACTAACTGGAGGTTTCTTACCCCCAAATTCATAACCCCCAATGTAACTGTATTTGGCAGTGGGGTCTTTGTGAGATGATTAGGAGTAGATGAGGTTTTGAGGGTGGGACCCCATGATGCGATTGGTGTCCTTATTATAAGAAGAGGAAGAAAGACCAGACCATTCACTCTTTCTTTGTGCTATGTAAGAACACAGCAAGTAGGCAGCCATTGCAATCCAGGCAGAGAACTTCCATCAGGAACTGACTTGGTGGACACACAGGTCTGAGGCTTCTCAAGTATCCCAAAAAGTAGGAAATAAATATGTGTCATTTAAATCACCTCAACTGTAGCATTTTGTGGTAGTTGCCTGAACTAACAACAAACTCACATATCTTGCAAAGTGCTAGAGTTTTTTATTTATTTATTTTTTTACTGGGTTGTAGTTTTCTTAATTATCTGTAGGAAACAGGCCCTTTTTTTGTTGTTGTTGTTTATGTGCTTTGTTAGTATAGTCTTCTGTGCTATATCTTGCCTTATAACATTCTTAATAGCTTGTTTAGTGAACTGAACTTC
Organism: Marmota monax; assembly: GCF_021218885.2. Lineage (NCBI taxonomy): Eukaryota > Metazoa > Chordata > Mammalia > Rodentia > Sciuridae > Marmota > Marmota monax. Next base: position 2,838,969 of record NW_026695200.1, on the reverse strand, counting down.
ATATTTTAATACTAACTTATCAATGTCTTATGGTTTGTATTTTTTTGATCTCCAAAAACATATAGTACTCAAATGTCATAAAGAGAATATTCATAGTATATTCTATAGGCATTGTGGTTTTAGTGTTAGATCTATAATCCCCCTGGAATTTGTTTCTGCAAATTATGTGTTAGGACATATTAATTTGTTAGGGCTGCCAATAACAAAGTACCACAGATGGTATGATTTCAACAGAATATTTGACAACTGAAGGTCCAAGATCAAGGTGCTGGTGGGCTTTTCTCCCCCTGAAGCTTCACTCCTTGGCTTGCAGATGGCTGCTGCCTTCTCCATGTCCTCACAGGGTCTTTCCTCTGTGTGTCTGTGTCCTAATCTTCTCTGCTTATGAGGACACGGTTTATATTGATGTCTTTAGGTCAGGGCTATCAAGATGACTTCATTTTAACTTTATTATCCCTTTAAAGACCCTATTTTCAAATACTGTCACATTCTGAGACTAGGGAGTTAGGACTTCCACAGTATGAATTTGAGGGGGATACAATTCAGCCTGTAACTTGTAATTTTTTTTTCATATAGATGTCTACTTGACCTAGTGTATTTATTAAAAATAGTCTTTCTTTATTATGGCAGTACCAAATTAATTGGAAATTACATATCTATGGACTTGTGAATCTTTTTTTTAGACTTCCCTCTCTTATCTTTATGACTCTCATGTCAACAATATTGTTTTAATCACCATAGGCTTATTTTATATCTCTAAAACAAAATCTTTTGTCTTATTCTTCCTTTTTAATAGTGTCTTGGGGAATCTTGGCTTTTTAAAATTAATATATATATAATAATATTTCTTTAGCCCTGAATAAAACATTTTTGGCATTTAAATAGATTCATTCCTAGGTTTTAATATTTTTATTATTTTTGTAAATCATATCATATTGCAAAACTTATTTCATAGGAAGCATATTGGTTGTATGTAGAATTTTCATTGACTTTAAAATTGACCTTATATTAGTAAACTTGCTAAATTTGCTTAATCATTCAATAATTCATTCAAAATTTGTTTGGATTTTCTATATAAGTATATAGCTTGCAAATGAGAAGGAAGTTTTATCTCTTCTTTTCTAGGACTTTTAATTTTTATTTATTTATTTAATTGATTTTACTTTTTAAATACATGACAGTGGAATGCATTATGATTCTTTACACATATAGAGCAAATTTTTCATATCTTTGTATGTAAAGTATATTTACACCAATTCATGTCTTCATACATGTACTCTGATTTTTTTTCTTGCATTACAATTCTTATTACACATATATACCACTGAAAGGACTTAAAACAGCATACTACAGGGACACAGCCACATCAATGTTTATAGCAGCACAATTTACAATAGCTAAACTGTGGAGCCAACCTAGATGTTCTTCAATAGATGAATGGATAAAAAAATGTGGCATATATACACAATGGAATTTTACTCAGCAATAAAAGAGAATAAAATCATAGCATTTGCAGGTAAATGGATGGTGCTGGAGAAGATAATGCTAAGTGAAGTTAGCCAATCCCCAAAAAACAAATGCCAAATGTTTTCTCTGATATAAGGAGGCTGACTCATAGTGGGGTAGGGAGGGGGAACATGGGAGGAATAGATGAATTCTAGATAGGGCAGAGGGATAGGAGGGTAAGGGAGGGGGCAGAGAATTAGCAAGGATGGTGGAATGTGATGGACATCATTATCCAAAGTACATGTATGAAGACACGAATTGGGTGTCAACATACCTTTTAATTTTTATTTCCAATTCTTGACTTAATGGGCTGGCAGAACCTGCAAGACACTGATGAATGACAATAGAGGAGAAAAGCCATCTTGTCTCATTCTCAGCGTCAAATGGAAGAAATTGAATGATGCTCTTTATCAGGTTAAGTAAGCTTTCCTCTGTTCGTAATTGAGTAAACTATTTTATCATCCTGGGTATTAGTATTTTCCCTCATTGCTGGAAATTGAATTCAGAGCCTCCCATCCCTTGAGCATGCTAGGCAAGTTTTCAATCACTGAGCTACATACCCCCAGCCCTGGGTTTTAGATTTTATTGTACTTTTTCTTGATCTTTTGAAATAACCAAGCATTCTGCTAATTTGGTAAATTGGAAAGATTTTTTTAAAATCAGTCACTTACTTTAAATCAGTCTTGTAGTCCTACAACAAGTAAACCTGATGGTTGGGACTTTTTTTATCTGTTATTATTTTGTTTATAATTTTTGCAGCTAAATTCATGAGAGAACTGTAATTTTCCTTTCTATTAATGTTCTCTTTTTTTCTTGTCAGATTTTGGGAGGAAAGTTATCTTGGCTTCATATAAAAATAGGTTGCAGGATACTTAATCTATATATTTTTTCTAGTTCATAGAAGAAGCAAGGGTGGTGGGTTTTATTTTTTTAATTTCGTGACAGAATTAATGGATAAGCCAGCTGGGCCTGAAGTTCTCTTTGTGGGAAGATTTATAATTACAGTTTCAATTTCTCTAATAATTATAGGATTCCACATTTTCTATTTAGTTTTGTCTTTCTGTTGTTTGTCCACTTCTTCTAATTCTTCAAACATATTACCACTAGCATTGCATAATTTTCTCCTGTAATATTTGTAATATCCTTGTGATGCCCTCATTTTAAAAAATTGTTAAGATCTTTGTAATGATTTTTTTTAATCCTTCCTGCTACATTTTTTTTTCTTGATTAGTCTCACCCGGGATTTATTAATTCTTTTTTAGTCTTTCCAAGAGTTATTTGATCTTTTCTATCATATACTTGTTCTCTAATTCATTAATTTCTGCATTTCTCCTTATTATTTCCTTTCGTCTTCTTAGAGGGGGGTAGATTGCTAAATTTACTGTTCTTATCTTTCTTATAATGGGCTTGTTCATTTTCATCCATTATTTTTCCTCCATAAATTCTCCTTTAAATTTTTATACACATTTTACCTTTAAATTCATTTCAAATGTTTTCTGTATTCCATTTGGATGTCTTCTTTGACCCATATACTTACTTAGAGAGATATTTTGACTCCCATATGTCAATTTTCTAATTATCTATGTAACTGGTTTTTAACTCAATTGCATTATGGTCAAGAAATATTTTGTATGATTTCAGTTGTATGAAATTAATAAAGCTCTGATTTATGGTGTAGTGTATGGTCAGTTTTGTTAAAGTGTTGTGAAACACAGGAAAAGCATATGTTTTCTATAGTTATTGAATGCAATATTTTGCACATATCAATTAAATTGTATTTATTAATATTGTAGCCCAAATCTTTTATATCCTTACTGCCTTTTTTTTTTGGTGTGGTTGCTTTCTCTTTTATGGAGTAGCACAATAAATTCCCCTATCATTGTACATTTGAGTTTTTTCCTCATAATGATATTTATCTTTTATTTGTGTTTAAACTATATTATACCTTAAATCTAGAGTGGATATATCTTCCAGATAAATTAGAGCATTCCATTCTTATTCAACGTATTTTTTTTGTGTAATTGTGGTTTGTCATAAGTCTTTCTATTGAGATATAAAATAGGTGCACTTTCTTTTATGTAGTGTTTGCATAGAATAACTTTCTCAACCTTTTAAATTATTTTTCTTAAAGCTGGATCGTGGGTGATTTTTCACTTTTTACATTTTTATTAGGTAGATCTATTGCAACTGGTGTTTGAGTTTATGAAATCTTGCAGGTAAAGTACAATACTTCTCCCTGGGGACAAGCAACTTTATGCATGTTTGAACCTACTCTGGGGTAGTACCCAAGTCTTCTTTGTTCTGGGTTAATTTTTCCTACATTCTTCAGCTGCTTCCTATGGAAAATGGCTTAGAGACTAGAATTTTAAATAGCTTGTAGAATCCAGGAAAATAAAATAAAGGAATGAAGCAGGCTTGGTCTTTGTATTAAATTTACAGAAATGTGGTCATGCACCACATAATGACATTTCAACTAAGAGCCTGTCCATACTACAACGGTCCCGTAAGATTTTATCACCTGCTGACATCAGACTGCTTTAGTTTGTGCAAGTGTATTCTAATGTTCATGTAAGGACAAAAATCACTTAGCAAAGCACTTTCTAGAATATTATTAGGTGATCTATGATTGTATCCTTCACTCAAACTTAGAAATCTCATTATGTTGTTTTTGATGGACATGAATGCAGAAAAATATATCTCTACCTGAAGAAAAGCCTCAGAGTGATCCTGCATAGAATTGACAGGCATTCTCAGTCCCAGAAACACACAGGCCATTATTGGGCCTGGGTCTACTTGGAGCTGTACATCTTATTCACAGAAGCAGTGCTTCTCTCTGACAAATGACTGCTTTGTGAGAAAATGGCACAAGTAAGCAGGAAAAAATAAAAACAAACAAACAAACAAACAGAATCTAGATTTGCACGTGGCATAATCTGTTTTTAAATTTGAGCTCAAATCCTGTTTGAAACTCTGCTTGTGCTGAAAGGAGTGGATTCTGGATTCTGCTCTCAGGCCCATCAATACTAGTGATTTCCTTTGCTGCTTAGGAAGGCCATTTCCATCCTGGCACGTGCCTCCCCACTTGGATGCTGTTTTCCTGGTATTGTCTAGCCCATGTGAATCAAAGTCATTCTAGATAAACAGAACTACTACCTGAGGTCTCTTAAGCTATTTTGTGGGGAGGAGGGGAGTGAGGCAACACGATCTCAGAATTGACTATTCTGAGTTTTCTCTTAGATACAATCTCCAAACTTTTAGGGCAGGGTAACAAACCACGGCAGTAAGGTGCAATAAAGGCAGAGGGATGCTTCTCTCTATCAGTTGAAGGCAGCCAATTCCTATCTACTCTCAGTACCAACGAGGTCAATTCACACTATTTATTTCCAAGGGATGTCAAGGAGCTGGCTGTTTCTTCACAGAGCCCAGCATATCCAACTGCCACACTCTGCAGGTGCTCTGCTCCTCCACTATGCTCCTTATCTTTTCTTTATTCAGGCTGTTGGTTCTCAGGGGAGGTGAGCTGTGACCTTGCACATATACTTTGTCCTCTGGGGACCTCAGTGTTGGCTCTGCTGCCCATGCATCAGACCCTCTTCAACATACTCACACCCTACTAGGTAACAGAAAAAACAGAAAAGAAATAAGATGATACATTATCTTTAAGGGTCACATCAGGGCCGATATATTTAACTTCTTAGCAGCAGAATTAAAGATGAGAAAACTGACTTATGCTCTGACTCGGGGCTGAATCATACCATTAATTGGTATGTATCCATGAGTAAAAAGCTCAGAAAAACTCCAGTGTGATGAGATTCTCATCCAATATGCACTGTTCTTCCTCCCGACAGATGCTCGCAAGATATGTGACCTCTCTATAAGGATGTATAATTACAGTAGTGGCAGGAAACCGTTAGAACAAATAGAGTCAATAATGAAGGAATGAAATCACCTCTCAGCCTCAGCAGGCTGCTGAGGCCAGTGTAGCTGTCTAATGAGCTTGCTAGCCATGATATGTCTGAACTTTATTAATAATGTGCTTTTAAGTCTTCTTTTTTTCTCTTTTATATAAGTAAATGTATTGATGTTATGTGTAGATAAATGATATGTGCACATCAAGGCTGATTTTTCTGGGCTGAAAGTTAGAATGTAGGTTCCTATAAAACTGGAAAAATCTCCTGAGTTGGCCATGCCCCCGCCCCACCCTCGGCCACCCGCATTCCAAGGCAGTGTGCTCTACGCCAGGAAGCACAGCACTTGCATCTTCTTAGTAGAGTGACAAGTAGCTGTGGCTTTTGGCAGTCAGGATGGTATCCATGACCCCTCCATGAATGAAAGAGAATGAAATAAGAGCCCAGGCAGGAGGAAAGGATGAATTAATGTCTCTCGGTCTGCTTCTTGACCGTGCACCTGGCCAGGTTCCCCAGGTACCTGGAACATCCACTTCCCTGATGTTGGAACTGTACTCCACTAGGTGTTTCTGATGATTAAACAAAAAAACTATACATGGAAAAGCCTTTTGCAAATTAGAAAGGGCCTTGTCAATGTCGGGGGCTGCTGTTAACAAGTACTGGTGGCTTGACAGAGTCTGACAACTGCTGCCAACATCTGCTCTGACTGTAAATGAAGATGAGCCAGGACTCAGGGAGGGATGGATTCTCTGAGAATATAATTTGCACATTCCCATAACTGAACCACACCACACAGACTGCACAGCACAGACCATGGTTTTAAAGACAAGCATTTATAAATTGTTTAGGGAGAAAATCCAATAATGTCAAAGAGGTCTTAATAATTACATTTCCTTATTTTAAAAGACCAGAAACATTTTATTTTAAATAAGATGCATGAATTTTCACCATATCCAGTGAGTCAAGGAAACTATGACCTTTGAGATCTGCTTAGAACTATGACTCCAGGTGCCTCTCAGCTTCATAGAATATTTTGCTGTTAAATGAGATAAACCCAGGGACAATCTTAGCAAAACAGAAATAGAAATTGCTGAGTTGAAGCCCTGTATTCCACTTACTCTGTAGCTTTGTGCTGTGGGCTGAGTGTGTCACTCTGGATGAAGGGTCTTGGTTCTTCACTGGTGACAGGCAGGTAGAGTAAATGAGTTCTTTCCTATTCATCTCTCAGAGCAGAAGCTGCCATGTTTCTTTTGTGGAAATGAGGAAGACAGTGCCAGTGCACCTTGCTGAGGAACAAAGTGGATGCTGAGCCAGCCTAGGGTCAGTTCCAAGGCTTCACCTGTGCTCAAAATTCATCACAGCTGAGTTGGTGAGGAAGGGTGTGGTGAGTGGCATGGGGGCTTCACATCACACACACCTTCTTTCTCCAGCAGGAAAATGAGATGTACAACCACCTTCTGAAAAGTGGCCAAACCCTGGTTTAAGTGAAAGGGCGTGGCACTGAATGAGTTCATACTTTGGTCATCTGCAGTGTGTCAGTATCCTCCCCTACCTCCTTTACTCACTCACACAGATATAATTAGACCAGTGAGGTGAGGGATAAAGATATTGGACTTTGACTTGGAGCCACTGTGGCTGAATTTGAGCCTAGGTCTTGCTCTGGTTCACAGAATTCCTGGAGCAAGTTCCTAAGTTCCTTGAAATTTAATGTGGTCCAAAGTTTAACAAAGAAAGGAACACCAGTGTTGAGACTCTGCATGGAGGTGCCCACCTCCACAAGCCTTTGCCTGGCACATAGAGAGAAGATGACCTCTCTGATCTGACTGACCAAACACCAAGAGGGGCAATCAACTTTGCCATTTCCTCAATCTGGATTTCTTGGATATTTTCCTTTATTTAAAAGGGGCCCTTCTGCACGTGGAGATATGGATCATCATTATTCCTGGTCCACAACTCTTGATTAAGCAAGGGCTGGCAGCCCTTCCCATGTTTGTCTTATACCATTCAGTGACTGGATGAGATAATATTAATGTCAATCATTCATGTTTCATCTGAGATTTTTTTTAACTTCACATTATAAAAAGTTACCCATAGAGAAATTAAATCAGGGAAGGATACCTGGAAGGTGACTAAAGCCCAAGATAGTTTTTACAATGACTGTAACAAAGGGTAGTGAAAAGTGCGTTGGCTGGAAACATGCATGGAATTTTCTTTTGACAAAATAAAACTTTAGTCCAAAATCAGACTTGCTTCCCTTCCCTTCTTGTTCTGAATAGTGCAATGTGTGGAAAAAAACATGGTCCCCTGTGTTTCTATTGATTGAAATAGGATGACTCATGTATTCATCATCTTCATGATTTCTAAGCAACTGAATATCAACATAAAAAAGTGTTTTCTCCACCAAGTGAGGTGGTCAGAAGTTATTCAGCTATTCAAGCACTTTCAGAATATTATCTCTGTTCTGCGCACTGTGCTGGCACAATAGACAGGAAAATGAATCAGGTAGGATGCTGCCATAGAGCTTGTACAGCAGTTGGGAGGTGAGGCACGTAATTAGATGACGCCAGCAAACCTTGGCTAGCACAAGACAGATGAAATGGTGCTGGGAAAACTGGAAATCCATATGCAACAAAATGAAACTGAATCCCTTTCTCTCGCCATGCACAAAAGTTAATTCAAAATGGATCGAGGAGCTTGATATCAAATCAGAGACACGCCGTCTGATAGAAGAAAAAGTTGGCTACGATCTACATACTGTGGGGTCGGGCTCCAAATTCCTCAATAGGACACCCATAGCACAAAAGTTAATAACTAGAATCAACAAATGGGACTTACTCAAACTAAAAAGTTTTTTCTCAGCAAAAGAAACAATAAGAGAGGTAAATAGGGAGCCTACATCCTGGGAACAAATCTTTACTCCTCACACTTCAGATAGAGCCCTAATATCCAGAGTATACAAAGAACTCAAAAAATTAGACAATAAGAGAACAAACAACCCAATCAACAAATGGGCCAAGGACCTAAACAGACACTTCTCAGAGGAGGACATACAATCAATCAACAAGTACATTAAAAACATGCTCACCATCTCTAGCAGTCAGAGAAATGCAAATCAAAACCACCCTAAGATACCATCTCACTCCAGTAAGATTGGCAGCCATTATGAAGTCAAACAACAACAAGTGCTGGCGAGGATGTGGGGAAAAGGGTACACTTGTACATTGCTGGTGGGACTGCAAATTGGTGCAGCCAATTTGGAAAGCAGTATGGAGATTTCTTGGAAAGCTGGGAATGGAGCCACCATTTGACCCAGCTATTCCCCTTCTCGGTCTATTCCCTAAAGACCTAAAAAGAGCATGCTACAGGGACACTGCTACATCGATGTTCATAGCAGCACAATTCACAATAGCAAGACTGTGGAACCAACCTAGATGCCCTTCAATAGACGAATGGATAAAAAAAATGTGGCATTTATACACAATGGAGTATTACTCTGCATTAAAAAATGACAAAATCATAGAATTTTCAGGGAAATGGATGGCATTAGAGCAGATTATGCTAAGTGAAGCTAGCCAATCCCTAAAAAACAAATGCCAAATGTCTTCTTTGATATAAGGAGAGTAACTAAGAACAGAGTAGGGAGGAAGAGCATGAGAAGAAGATTAACATTAAACAGGGATGAGAGGTGGGAGGGAAAGGGAGAGAGAAGGGAAATTGCATGGAAATGGAAGGAGACCCTCAGGGTTATACAAAATTTCATACAAGAGGAAGTGAGGGGAAAGGGAAAAATAATACAAGGGGGACAAATGAATGACAGTAGAGGGGGTAGAGAGAGAAGAGGGGAGGGGAGGGGAGGGGAGGGGGGATAGTAGAGGATAGGAAAGGCAGCAGAACACAACAGACACTAGTATGGCAATATGTAAATCAATGGATGTGTAACTGATGTGATTCTGCAATCTGTATATGGGATAAAAATGGGAGTTCATAACCCACTTGAATCAAAGTGTGAAATATGATATATCAAGAACTATGTAATGTTTTGAACAACCAATAATAAAAAATTTTAAAAAAAAGAAAGATGAAAGTACAGAGCGTTAAATAAACTACTAGGAGAGTCTCTTGGCTCAGATTAAGAAAGGGACATGTGAAGAATAGTAGAAGCTGCAGTGGATGAAGAGGTACCTAAAGGTGATTGGTAGAAGGAAAAGAGAGCAGAGCATGTCCCCTGGTGCTGTGGTTTGGATGTGGTGTCCCCGCTGGGGATTCACATGTTGGAGGCTTGGTTCTCTGTGCAGCACTGTTGACAGGTGGCTGGGACAGGGAGAGCCCAGTAGGAGATGACGAGGCCACAGAGTGCTCTGTCCTCAGAAGAAATCAAGTCATTCTTGTGAGAGCCCAGTGAGTTCCTCAAGAGTGGGTTATTAAACAGTGTCTGGCCCCTCTCTTCACTCAGGCTTCCTGTCTTGTCATGTGAACTCTCCCTCTTACATGCACCTCCACTATAAAACCATCTGACATGGTGTCATTTCATGAGCCAAAGCCAGCGCCCTGCCCTTGAACCTCCAAGACCATGAGCTAAATAAATCTCTTTTCTTCCTAATTACCAAACTTCCCATATTTTTCATACTAATAGAAAATAGGCTAAAATGCTTGCTTTAGGGAATACTGTATCTAGGAAGTCCTTCATGGTGGGGGCACAAACTACAAGGCATGTGATGATGAGGGATGAAACTGGAGAAAACAGGGACAAGCCATCCTCAGGAATGGGGAATGGGGAAGTGCTGAGGAGTTTAGACATGAGTAGCTTGCTTGAGATGCTTTAGAAATCTCCCTCTGAGTGCTACAGAGAAAACTGATGTGATATTAGACTTTCAGAGACCCAGTTTAAGTCTACTGCAATAGTCCAGGCATCAAGTCACAAGTCCCTAACCTGGGGCTGTGTGGGAGGTGCACAGAGCATGAAGGATCAGAACAATATTTGCCATCTTTCCTGAACACATTTCAGTAGACACTGTATCCAAACAAATGTAGAACAGAGAATACAGAGCAGATTTTATTTTTTTTTCTTCCAGAAGTTATAAACAGCTGAAAGAGGGGTGGATAATAAAGTATGACATTATAATACCCATTGTGGAGAACACCAGTTTCAGAACATGGCAGAAAAAAACTATGTTATGCTGACATAATGACAGAAAGAACATAGCTTTAGGTGATGAAATTACACTTATTAAACAGAGACACTATTTTAGGCACCACATTCCACTTGATGGGGAGCCAAAAACAGATGGTACAATGAAAATTGCTGGACTATGATTCCCCAAAAGTGTGTCTTAACTTAGAATTTGGAATCTTTCAATTTGCTCAATGCTGACAACTCATCCTCCCTATTCCACTTCATATTAATTTGTATCTACTTCAGTTGTTTGGATTTTTAATTATAGAAGAAGACAATAATACAGCCAAAGTTTGAAAGACCTCACACACTAGAGAAGAGTACAAATTGAAAATTAAATGCCTTCTTCTCCTACTCCTACCTTCAGGTGTAACTACAGTTGGCAGTCTCTGGTGGGTTCACATTTTAATGGATATATCACATTTTTACATCAATATACATTGTGACATTCTTATACATCTTTTTGCAGATATATGAAAGTGAACTGATTAATCATAAATGGAATAATTTTATGCTTAAGACTGTGTTTTACTACATTTATAATTTTGCAAAATTGTCCTCCAAAAATTGCACACAAACCCATCTCCTACCCACAGCTATTAAAGTATCTACTGCCTTAATCTGTTATCCACACCATTTTTTTTTAAGAGAGAGAGAGAGAGAGAGAGAGAGAGAGAGAGAGAGTGTGAATTTTTTAAATATTATTTTTTAGCCTTTGGCAGACACAACATCTTTGTATGTGGTGCTGAGGATCGAACCTGGGCTGCACGCATACCAGGCAAGCACCCTACCGCTTGAGCCACATCCCCAGCCCTCCACACCGTTTTTGAGCTACATTTTCTAATCTGATACTGTTTTTGGAGAAAAAGCATGGAAACTTTCACCATTAAGTACATAGGTATTTGCCAGTTTTTCTACAGGTATACTTCAGTTATTGAATAAATTCCCTCATTTACTACTTTGTTGACCATATTTTTTTTTTAATCACAAATAGGTGCCGGATTTTGTTGATTGTTTTCTTCCTATTAAAATGGTCATATGTGTTTTTCTTCTTTATTCAGTTGATATGATGAATTACATTTGAATAAGTTGAGACAATCACACATCCTGCTATAAATTCTATTGGTCATTTTTTATTATCATTTTTATATTTAAAATAGGTTTCATATAAGAGTATACAGTTAAATCTTATTTTCTAAAAATCTGTGTGTTCTCCAAATTAACTTTTTTGATAAATACGTTGGAGTACTTACCTTTATGTAATTATATGGTTAAATTTTGTTCTTCCATTTTAAAAATTCGTTTTGTTTGGTCCTCTGAGTTTTGTTCCATTGTTCTGACTTCACTTCCTTATATGGAGTCCTTCAATAATTTTAGTATTCCATTTCTTTTTTCTAGTAATTTTTGCTTTTATTTTATTTTTATTTTTGCTTAACTTTAATTTTATTTTTTAACGGTAGATCTAGGCATTATAACATACATATATAACTTTTTAGTTTTCTTAGAATTCATACATTTACATCGAGTAAAAGCAGAAGGCTTATAATCATATTGACCATCTTACATTCCCTCAGTCATCTCAGCTTTCTCTTATAGTACAAGAACACAGAATAATTCTTTCTTATCTGCAGTTTAGTTTTCCATGATTTCAGTTACTGTGAACAACTAGGGTCCAAAAATATTAAATGGAAAATTCCAGAAGTAAGAAATTCATGTTTTAAATAACTTTTATTGCAGTTTGTTTTATAATGATTTTATTACTGTTGTTGGTAATCTATCTCAATCTCTTTCGCTTTTATTTCTGGTTTTGGGGACTGAACCCAGGGGTGCTTTACCATGGAGCTGCATCTTCAGCCTTTTTCATTTTTTATTTTGAGATAGGGCTCTACTAAAGTGTTTAGGGCCTTGCTAATTTGCAGATTGGCCTCTACCATGCAATCTTTCTGCCTTAACTTCCTAAGTAGCTGGGATTTCAGACATGTGCTACCTACGATACTGTCTTTAATCTCTTATCATGCCTAATTTACAAAATTAATTTTATCATAGGTATGTATTTGTCAAAAAACATTATATACAATAATACACACACATATATTTATCAAAGAATGTATCTAACCATATATAAGTATACATACATATGTTTATATATATGTAGATATTTATGTATAAACACAAATATGGTTAGATATGTATATAAACTATACATTTAAAAATCATATATATGTATATATATCATAAAAATATATAAATTATATATAAATATATAAATTTTTTATACATATAATGATAATTGTGACACACACACTTGCCAGTATTTTCATGTTACTTCTGTCATGAAATTGCTATAGCTAGCACCTTCAGAAAAAAATAATAAATAATACTGGCAAAGTTGTATATTACTGTTGTACTTATATCTTTAAAAAGGGCAATTTAAGGAGAATTTAACAAAGGAACTATTTATTAAAGGTTTAAACAGGAAATTGGCAAAACAATTAAGAAATGATAAAGTGTTTTGGGCTAGTCATAGTAGGAGTATTTGCCCCCAGGGCTGACATGCATGGATGGGGGTGTGGCAGGTGACTCTTCTCAAGAGCTAATGTTTGGAATCAACCTAGGTGTCCATCAACAAAACAATGGTATATATTAAGCTATAAAAGAGAATGAAGTATTATTTAGCCATAAAGAAGAATAAATCTTGTCATCTACAGCAAAATAGATGGCACTGTAGGACACTATGTTAAGTGACATAAGCTAGACATAGAAGGACAAATATTGCATGCTTTCTCTCATATGTGGAAGCAAAGATAGTCAACATGATAACAGAATAATAATTATTAGTGATTGAGAATCATGTGGGTATAAGGGGATGAATAATGGGAGATTCCATTTGATCACAGTGCATGCTGTATGATTGTGTTGAATTATAACACTGAAACTTGTTAACATTTACGATCAATACAAGCTAACAAAAATAAATTATTTAAATATTAAAAATGGGTCTGTGGGCATAAGGAGGTGCATGAAGAGGGCTTTATGGAGAGGACCATCTAGGTCTTCTTTCTTTACAATTAGAAATTACAGAAAATTAAATAATAATATAAGATTCAAGTGCTTATCAATTAAAATGAACAGTTCATATTTTGAATTTTTTGCAGAATCCCAAAAATTTCTATCACAAATAAATTTTAAATCATTGCTATTTTTTTCCCTCACAAGACTGAATTCTTCTATCTTTCTCTAGAGGTTTTCACTACTGAGATTTTTTTTTTGAATTTATACCTTTTACATAGATATCTATATACATACACACATTTATATTCATATAGACATACAAATATTTATAAGAAATCCATAGTGATGTTTGGTGATTTCATATTTTACAAAAGTGGTTTCATACCATAAGTTGTATAACATGTATTTTATTTGCCTTTTTAAATTAACATTTTGGGAGATTTATCTGTATTGATACATCTAAATCTAGTTAAATCACTCTACTGGGTGAGTGTGCCATGATATATTTATGTGTGTCTCTAGTGGTAAACACCATTAGGTTGGGTTTTCTCTATATTTTTTTCACTGTTACTTGTAAGACTTACTTGAGGAATGAGTTTGATGTATTTTGGGGCTACACACATTATTAGATGGTGCTAAATTGCTCTTCAGAGTGCTTATACCAATACAATGGAGTTCCAGAGGCAAGATGTGAACACATTATGGCTGGTTTTTAAATCTTATACTAGTATAACTTTGTGGTAAATGGTATCAGTGATCTAAAGTGTGGTTCTTACAAGTGGAACAAAACCTGCAGAAAAGAATTTTTTTGAACACTGCAGAAATGGTTTTTTGAATACTAATTAATTATTAATTAAAAAGAAATTGTCTTTTTAAATTAATAACTAATTAGTATTCAAAAAATTAATTTATTTTTGTTAGCTTGTATTAATTGTAAATGTTAACGTTTCAGTGTTATATTTCAATTGTCTTTTTTTCCATATTATTTTTATTGGTGCATTATAGGTGTGCATAATGACAATATTTGTTGTTACATGTTCATGTTGTACAAATACACAATATAATATGGCCAATATAACTCACCAGCCCTTTCCCCCTCCCATCCCTTAGTCCTTTTCCTCTACTGATCTCCCTTTGATTTTCATGAGATCCATCCCTGTCTTTCTTTTCCATTTTCCTCTCTAGCTTCTGCATATGAGAGAAACATATGACCCTCGACCTTCTGAGTTTGATTTATTTTGCTTACTATAATGGTCTCTAGTTCCATCCATTTTTCTGCAATAATGTAATTGAATACTAATTGTTGTGGCTAGGTATTTATTACATCTTTTAGAAGAATTCAACTAAGCACACCACACACACACACACACACACACTTCAAAAATTATTTCAACACGAATTTTTGGAACATGAAGACAAGATTAATCAGTAGTCAGATCACACACCTCAAGCATCACTGACTATAGGATGTGTTGGACAGAGCACTCCATCTATGTTCACTGAATTTCAGCTTACTTGCTTGTAATGTAGTCATGAGTCACATAAGAATGTGTCCACCAATGATGAACCACATGTGATGATTATCACCTAGTGACATCATAGCCACTGTAGTATCACAATGCAAAGCATTATATTTGTGGTGACAATGGTGTAAACACACCTACTACGCTGCCAGTCACATTGTATAGCATGACAATTATCTACTGTACATAATAGGAGATAATGGTAATGGATAGCTATGTTACTGGTTTGTGCATTTACTATTCTTGTATTTCTTATCATTATTTTAGAGTGTACTTTTACTTATTAAAAAAAAAGCTGGCTATAAAACAGTACAGCGTGTTACACCAGCAGCAGCCTCTTAAACAACTTGTGCCTGTATTGGTAAACAAATATGTTCCCTGATAATCTTTCATGTTGATCTTGAAATTTTTTTTGTTATAAAAAATTCCCAGTGTTCAGGAAATTTGAAATAATTATACAGTGAACATCAATGTATCTTCTGAATCAAGAATTGGCAAACTTTTTCTGTAAAGGACTAGATATTATATAACCCAGAATTTGTGAGTCATACAGTCTCTGTCTCAGCTCTGCTATTAGTAATGAAGATGTAGCTAAAAACAATATATAAAAGTATGAGTGGCTAAGTTCTAATAAAACTTTATGAATATTGAAGTTTGAATTTCATATAATTTTTACTTGTCAGAAAAATATTCTTCCATTTCTTCCAATCACTAGGAATTGTAAAATCCATTTTTAATTCATGGATAAAAGTAGATAATTGGCCAAAATTGGCTGATGGTTCATGGTATGCTGAAACCATTTTGAGTTGATTGAAAAATTGTTAATATTTTTGCAAGGTTTTAGTGTAAACAATTTGAAGTCAAAATACAATGTCTCTTCAACTCTCAATATGTCAGTATACACCTCTGAAGAATCAAGAATATTCTAATACCTAACTATAAAGTTTTTATCATACTTAAGAAAATTAGTAATTCTTGAATCTTGAATCTAATTTGTAAAACACCAAATTTTACTCATTCTCTCCAAAACATTTGCATGGTGTTCCTCCAATCAAGGTACAGTCAAAATTTACTCCTTATATGAGATTTTATAAGACTTTAGTTTTTTTAAATCATGAATAGACCATAATTTTTTTCCCCATGATCTTTATTTTTTGAAAAGTCTGAAATAGTTGTCTTGTACTGTATTCAGTATTCTGGAATTGTAGGATTTTTTTCTTGTTGAGTATTTAATATGTTCCTTTATTTCTGGCATTTCTATGAACTAAAGTTTGGTTTAAATGACTTTTGAGACTCAGGAAAAAGATTTTTGGCAAGAATACTCCATAGGTGATGCTGTGTGCTTCACATTTTATCTCACTTGGGAGCATATAACATCTGCTTGTCCCAGGTGGAGATTGACAGATTCTCTATCACAAAGATACACTGTCCTTTTGCAATCAGCAAGTCATCTCTGCAGGGACTCTGGCACCTTGCAAATATTCTATTTCCTAACAACCATTCCTCAAACAGTTTTAACATTGATCAGTCTTCATCTGAATCCATTATTACATTGGAGAATCATTTATCTTTAAATTTCTCTGTAGATTGAAGAGATTTGTTTATTTCAAAGGAACTTACAGGAGCCACTATTATTTGGTAGAAACTATCACTATGGTAGGTTATTACGGGGCATTTGTCTTGGTCTTACCTTTTGTGAGTATCTCTGTCATGACTCAAGATGGTTGAAGATAGGAGGAAAATAAGGTGGATCCTTGGACGAGTTTTGTAAAAGATTCAAGGAATTCATAAAAACTCTATTTTCCTCCCATCATCACCATGACAACATGGGAAGCCTGGTGGGAACCTTTCATTTCATTAGAACTTCCTATGCTTATGGTCCCTGTTCTGGTGAGAGGAGTACCCTTAATGCTTACCATATACAGATTAAATATAAATGTCAGGGAGTTGTAGGGGAGGAGCATGTCAGGATGCATGCTGTGGACTCCGTTTCATCAGAATGTCCTCATCATGGAATAACAAGGGGGATATTTGCTATAATAGTGAATGCTTTGATATTTTAAAAGTGATTTTTGGGCTGGGAGTGTGGCTTGGTGGTAAATCACTTGCCTAACTTGCTTTAGCTTTATTTGGTATTATAGTCAATTGGATGGGGTGCATATAAACAAGGAAAAAAATTTTGCCTTCTTGGAGAAATTATTCACAAAAATCCAGTCTGGGGGATGGCTGTTTCTGGGACAGCATGGAGTAGATAACACTGTCTCTATGCCTCCTGCTGAGAGTAGGTAAGCTCCTATTTCTGGACATTATATATGTAACAAATGCAAGACTCATGAAAGTGGAGAGTGAAAGGCACAGCTGTCAGGGACCTCAGGAACCAAGGGATCTCAGGAGTTCAGTTCCTTTTTTTTTTTTTCTGACTCATACCTTGGAATGAGTTTTAGAGAAGCCAGTAACTGGATAACATCAAAAGGCATAGGCAAGAAGAGCCACAAGAAAAATTCACTCCCTCTAGGCTAAGGATCAGGAAAGGAACCTCCTAGCAAGGCAGAGAACTTTTGAACTATAACTTTTAGACAAAAACCCTTGCTAAGCACTACAGGAAAATTACAGTCCCACCCTATTGCAGCATGAGCTCCCTGTTAAGCATGGGAGACCCCACTACTGCACAGCAGTAAGGAGTCCCACCCCCAGCTTTGACTTTATTGTTATATAAAGTGCTATCACTGGGGCAAATTGGGTGAAGGATACACAGAACCTTTCTGTGCTATTTTTTTGCAGCTTCATCTATTATCTGAAATGACAAATTAAATAAAAACAACCAGTCTGTTTGATATCTTTTCTTTTTTCATCTGGATGCTCTGAGTCACTTTGATGTACACTGACTGGGTTCAGTGTCTTGTGGCAAAGCAATTGGAATGAATAGATGCTTGCCTATTTAATTCTAAAGCAAGGTCCCTAAACTTTAGGTTTGGAAGGAATAACTCTTTGCACTGAAAAAATTTATGTTTAACTGAGAGATTCAAGGGAAACTTTGGAGGCTCTGTGGAAAAAATAGGACATGTCTATGGGCAAAACCATTCATAAGGGAAAGACACCAGAAACAGGCAGGAAGCTAGGGAAAGATTTTTAATAACAAAATTCCACTTGATTTCATAAAATAATCATGCTTCCCTTTAATTATCCATATCAGTGTCGTGCAATGCAAATTTTTGAATAGGACAATGACTGCTGAGAGGGACATCAGGAAAATGGGGAACTCCATTTTCAACTTACTGAAAATACTCATTCAGCACTTTCTCACTCATCTGGGATAGGATACCTTAGTGACCAAGGGAGATAGGATTCATAGATCTTTGAAGAGTTCACTCATAAGATGCTGCCTGAAACCTTCCAGAAGCACAGGAATGGAACAATGTTGGCAAGAATTCAGGAACAAAACACAGCAGCCCTAACTACCCATGAAGGCTATCTTATGCATAGTGGCTAGATTTGCACTTCCTGGTAGAACTACACAAACTGGAGAGAAGTTTTCCAGCCACTGGAATTTTTCATAAAGAAACAGGCAGGCAGCCTTAAAAAGTGTTCAGCTTCTTTTTATTCCATGATTCTTAGCAAGGGAGATTTTATTTCATAAAGACAATGCACTAGAAACTACTTTTAATGGCACAAATCCTAGATGCTTGGCGTTATGGTTTGGATTTTAAACGTCCCCCAAAGACCCCTTTGTTGAAGGCTTGGTCCTCAGCCTGTGACGCTATTGGGAAGTGGTACAAACTGAAGGAGGTGGGGTCTAGTTGGACCTGAAAGGGATATTGGGGGATGGCCCGTTTCTGACTCTTCCTTTACTTCCTGGCCACCATGCGATGAGCATCTTTACTCCATCACATGTTTTTTTCTCTTCACAGGCCCGAAAGCAATAGAGTCAAGAACCATGGACCGAATGCTCTGAAATGGTGGGCAAAAGTAATTCTTTCTTTCTAAGTTGATTATCTGAGGTATTTTGATTATTGGAAAGCTGATGAACACACTTGCCATTGCATTGAGCACATATGATCAGAGCACAATCAGATGGCTGAACTCTCCCTGGAGTGTCCCAGATATAATGCAGAAGGCAGGCAAATTTGCATCTCAGATCATTAGCAAGCACTTTTTAACTATAAGGAAGCCCTATATAATATTTGTTCTGTAAGTGATCTTGATACATCTGGCTATCCTTGACTTCATTGCACCCCTCTCCCGGTTTCTTTGTTCTTTTGTTTCTACAGCTCCTGCAACTCCTCAGAAAAGGCAAGAGGGTTCCTTCTGTGACTCTTCACCCTCCTGGTCAGGGAGCTGGGGTGCTTGAGAATTCATCTCTTCCTAGGTTAACCTAGGGTGCAACAGCTTTCTGTTGCTGTGTCAAAATACCTGAAATAATCAACTTAAAATGAAGAGAGAGTCATTTGGGTTCACGGTTCCAGAAGTTTTCATACATGATCACTTGATCCCATTGCTTTGGACCCAAGCAGAACATCATGGCAGGAAGCATGTGGTAGAGCAATGCTGCTTACTTCATGGTAGCTGTGAAGCAAAGGAAGAGAGAAGACACCGGTGTCCCAATATCCCCTTAAGGGCATGCCCCCAATGACCTAACTTCCTCCGAATAGACACCACCTCTTAAAGTTTTCACTCCTTCCCAACAGTGACATCAGCTGGGGGCCAAGCTTTCCACAAATGACCTTTGGGGGACATTTAAGATCTAAGCCACAGGACTTGGCTAAGAACCCAGTGGGTTCAGGGAAACTATTTTTCAGTGATTTTGCCTTGTCTCCTTGTAGATAAGGTCTAAAGAACTGGAGTTGAGGTCAAGGTCTTGTCAGAAGTTACACACTTGCTTAATTCCTTTTCTTCTACACTGTGGATCTTGAATGTCCCCCAGAGGCTCCATGTGTTAAAGACTTGATCTCCATGTGGCACTATCAGGAGGTAAAGAAACCCTCAAGAGGTGGGGGTTAGGTAATTGCGGATATTCCCAGAGAGAACAGTAGGATTCCAGTCTCTTTTAAATCTCATGCTTCCTAGCCATGAGGTGAACAGTTTTTCTTTGCCACATACTCCTGCCATGATGTGTCACTTCTCTGCAAGCGTCAAAACAATGGGTCCACTGATCACGAATAGGGATCTCCAAAACTGTGAAACAAAATAAACCTTTTCTAAGTTGACTACCACAGATATTTTTCACACTGACAGAAAATTGACTAACTTTTCACTGTGTCTGTTCTGCTTTTCTCACCTCTTTACAGGCATCCTGAAGGAATACTACCTACTAAATCATGTGCACATGGATCCTAACATTGGGATGTGCCTCAGAGGGACTTTCTTCTGCTATGATTCTGAAATAAAAGGAGAGGTAACCAATTCAACTCTGAAGAATTGGTCACCGTGATAGAAAGGTTGCCTATGTGCAAAAAAACTCTGGAAATTTTTTTAAATTACAGTGTGATATAAGTCTTAGAGTAAAACTAGAGACCCATCAGTACAAAAGCAAAGTCTGCTCAACAGTCAAAGTGTTAAATATGTGGGAAAAGCCAAGAAAGGGTTTTAAGCATGGAGTTACCGGGGAGCTCAGGTTGCCCTTCCTGCCTAGGTTCCCCCAGTCAGCAGCATCCCAGGGTCTGGCTGGGGAAGTCCAGACCCTCCCCTAAGGGCCTCCAGATTTAGCACATCCCTGCCATGAAGTTCCCAACCAGAACCTCAAGGGTGAAAGTCCAGTGAGTACCAGAAATTCCTGTCTACTAATTATCCTTGTAAACTTATCTCTTTGTGGGATACTGTTAAATGCCTTTGGTTGTTTGCTTCCTCTGCTTTTGTCACCAAATGGGTTGCAGAAAAGTTGTGAGACATCTCTGTCTCTCACACCCACCCTCACTGCCTCCCTCTGTGGGGCAGTCACCAGGACCTAAAGGTTCTCTTCTGAAACTGGGAAGTTAAAAAGCAAAGCAAAAAAGCTTATTTGCCACTCAATAAAAAAGTAATTTAATCCTCCAGGAGGACTTCTCTTTGACACAAAAAACATTTTCACAAATAGGCAGGAGGAAGGAATTTAATGTACTAGTGTGTCTAAGTTCTAGAAGGTATTTGTGCATTCATGTGAACAGCATGTGCCCTGTCCCATGGTATGCCAACACTTTGATTCAGATTTTCTTTTCTTCCATAGCTCCTGATAACGGTGTCAGTAAAGAATCTGAGTTTCTTTGGTTGTTGTTGTTTTTGTCTTGTCTCAAGCAGATCCGACCTTTCCTGCTCCCGAGACTGCTCAGCTAGGCTTGTACAAGTGGGAAACAATTAGAACTGAAAAAATGAAATATTCCCAGGAAACATAAATAAAGCCCTGAAATGGTTTTCATTTATTGAATATGCCTAACAAGGTATCAAGAAATATATACATTTATACATACATATATATGTACATTTTCTATATATATTCTCATTTCATTTATTATTATTATATTTTATGGAACAGAAAATCAAGACTTTAGGAAATAGCCTCACATCTGACCATTGTCAGAGTCATTCACATAAAAGAAAGGGCCTCTGATATGAGTCTATTTCCCTACTTCCCATTGGCAGCCCTGGCTAGTTTCAGTTTCCATGATTGATTTTAGTTTAAACCTTGTGTATGCATGGTCAGAATTTCATTGAGCACCTAACCTGTACCAACTACTGCAAAAAGAAGTAAGGTATATATAAAACTGTCATGGATACAAGACTTCTGCAGATGAAACAATTAAAAAAAAAAAAAACGGTTCTCCTTGTTCTCTAAGGCTATTGTTTTCAGTCGAAGAGAGTTGAGCTTGACTTTGGATCAACATGTTTGTTACTTGAGGAAAGGGAGTATTGAATAAGAGCTGGAACAACATATCCCATACCCTCCAAAATTCCACATTTGTGGAATGATGACTGCACTATTCCTGCCGATGACCCACCTTTTAATGTCCAGCAGTCTACCAAGATATGACTATGTAGAATTCCAACCAATTTCCTGCTCAAGTGCTATTGAAACTTTGTTGCCTTTATTTAAAATTTCTTTGCTTTACACTCTCATCGAAGACTTCACGAAGCCAATGACTGACCTACTTTTGCTGCAGTGTTAGATTTGCTTTTAATTATAGCAATTACAGTGCCCCAATCACTGGCATCATCCCCGGGATTTTTTTCTTTTCTTAATGTTATTGTTTCCCAGATAACACAGTTTTAGTGCCAGCCTGAGATCTGCTAATGATCCATGGATGGGGCTGGCAGTCCCAGAGACACAGTAGAGGTCAGTGCAAGCCCGTTCTCAGGATTTCTCCAGTGGCTGTGGGTTGACCTTATTGGGAAGAGCTATCCCTTGGTGCAGCCCTAGGGAGCTCAAACTGTCTGGTAATATCCTGGTAAAGGAAAGATTCTTTAAGTGACCCTATAGAATAAGCTACTTGGATTCTAAGAATAGTGTTTTCAGAGTGAAATTAAAAATTTCCCAGAAAGAATTGATTTCTAGACAACTTGGTTTTCATCTGTCTCCTTTCTTTCCTTCCTTTCCCTCTTTCTTCCTCCTTCCCTCCCTTACTCTTAGTGTTTTAGCTTGGGTTGCTTTAATAAATATATCATATACTGGGTGACTTAAACAACAGAAATGAATTATCACAGTTCTGGAAGCTGGAAGTCCAAGATCAAGGAACTAGTAGATCGGGTGTCTGGGACACCTATCTTCTCATTGTATCTACACATGGCCAAGAGCAGCGAGAGAGAGGGAAGCAAGCACTCTATTGTCTCTTCTTATAAGGGCACCAATCCTACTCATAAGGGCCCCATCCTTATAAATGAATGACGTTCCAAAGGTCCCACCATCTAATACCATCCAATTGAAGATTAGGATTTCCATATTTGAACTTTGTGGGGACACAAAAATTCAACCTGTGGCAATCCTCAAATTCACAGCATCTGTAGAATGGAACGTGTATAAAATTACTATCAGTGATACCAATAAGTAGCATTTATGGAGACTATACTACAGGCAAGTATTAACTCATTTTATTTTCCTCTCAATTCCAAGAAGGGAGTCTTATTAACCCTGCTTTTCAGATAAGAAAACAGTGGCAGACAAAGATAGATAAGTAACCATCCTGAGTCTAAAAGTTGGGACTTCAAAGCACTGATCCACAGCCTTCCCAGAAAACTTCAAGCCAGGCTACGTGTAAAAAGAGGCCTCAGGAGGGACTCCTGCCCCCTCTGTGGGGGTTGCAAGACTGATGTCAGGAAGTGTTTCCCCTCATGGGGAAACCAGCCCCAAATTAATCAAATTGATAGTATAGGAAAAAGGGTGGTGATTAATGCTTCTTATTCTTCTGGTTGGTTGAAATACATGTAGTCAAATCTAATTAATTCTCACCTCCACAATAGGGCTTGGGATGACTCAGATGATGAGGTGCAGGGTTAACCTCAGATGCTCCTTACAGGAGGGCTGAGCACCAGCCCTCCCTTACAGAATTCAGTTTTAAGCCCCCTCTACAGAAGGAAGCATTAATTTACCAAGAGATTGTTGATATGCTAATTACAAATCACTCTCACCTACTCATTAGAGTAACTCCCCCAAGGAATTCCCCTTCCTTTTTGCTCTGTGTTAATTACAGGTCTATAACATAAAGTTCAGCAGAATGCTGAAGAATGAGAGACCTGGGTTGGAATCCAAACTCTTCTGCTTATTGTGTGCTTTTGGAGAAGTTACTTAGCTTTTACAAGCCTCATTTATTTTATTTATTATTATTACTATTGCCTGTAAAATAAGAATAATCATATCCTGCCCTGGTCTGCAGACTTTGAAGAAGAAATGGCAGCTAATTCTTTTGACAGGACCATTGTGGATTTTCAGTAAAAAAGGGTACTGATTCGCATGCTTACATTCAACTAATCTGGATTTTGACTCTATACATAATTTAGATCTTACAGAAAAAGTAAAGAAGAAGGGATCATATGAAACAATACCATGAGGAAACAATTGGACAAATCCAGAACGTGGAACAAGACAACTGTCCTGGAATCTTCAGGAAGTCAGAGTGGTGACAGAGGATAAGGACTGTCCTAGATTCTAGGTTGGAAGAGGATGAACAAGGCTTCTGGTACAATGTGTGGCCTTTGATTAATGATTTGGGGGGATTAGGGGGAATAAAAACAAGAAATGTGAAATAAATTTTTGATATAATTTGGAAACTTTGAAAATGGAATGCTTTGTAGTTGACTTTAGAGAATTGCCTTATTCTTACATGCTAAGAAATATTTGGAGCTTAAGTATTCCAATGCCTACAACATAGTTTCAAATGATTCAGACCACACACAACAAAGGCTTCTATATTCAGAGATAAAGCAAATACTGCAGAATGTTATCAAGTTTGAAACTAGATGGAGAGGAATTTAGTCTTTACTATAATTGTCTCCAAAGGTTTTTTTTTTTTTTTTTTTTTGTGTAAAAATTTTGTAAAAATGCTTAAAGAATTTGGAAAAAAAACTCAACTAATCAGAGGAGTATTAATCAAGTGAATCTTATATGAATAGAAATTCTATTTATTTGGAGGATCTAAAGGCCTTCTTTTTGCTGAAGTCTGTTTCAATGCAAGTTCTCTTTATCTTGTGAGATAATCTACCACATGTTCGTGGTAGCATGGTGTTGCATGTTAGACTTTTCAGAGAATAGAATTTTACAGCCATTTCTGTCCTCCCTCCCACCTCCACCTTCTCTGAGAGTCTTGGGAAACATTGGATTGAATTTTCTTGTGTTGATGACCCTATTATCTGGTAATTTCCACATTTAGCCTACTTTCTGTTTGTTTTCCAACTCCATAGAACAATAAAAAGCTATACTGTTGTTATTTGTTCATATAGTTTACATTGTTATAATTATGATACTTAATATCAGAGTAAAACATCTGCATAAAAATACAATCATCAAAAATTGCTATTAACTTCTGTAACATCTGACACTGAAAATTGAATACCAGCCTCATGATTTTAAAGTCAATTTTCTTTTTATGTGTGTGTACTTTCATGACTCTAAAACTTATCTGGGGAAGCCTGCTATAATTCAGATTTGGGGGTTCTACACCCACAAGTTCAATTGACCTGAACTCAGGATCCTAGATCTGCAATTTTTAACCAGCAGTCTGGGTGATTCTGAAATTACCTGCAAATTTTGAAAGGGACTACATCTCTTTAGTTTAAGAGGGAACTCATGATAGAATTGCCAGGCCTGTTCTTGCTAAATTGATTACAGGAGTCCATGTCTAATGCCAAAGCCCATGATGCCAGAGAGAAGAGCCCAAGGCATTTTTTGGTCCAGAGTGTCTTGCCATGAAGAGGATAACTGGATTTGGGGAATTGTCTTGTTGGCATATACAGTGTGACCGGAAAAGTGACACTTGTGCCATTTGAACATGGGGCAGGATTCAGTGCCCATAAGAGGTTGCCAAGATAGTGGAGACTGTGTCCCTCAACCAAAGAGAAGAGCATTTATTGAGCTCATATAGGCCAAGAGCTCTTATAAACAATAGTTATCATTTAATTCTTATTGCAACTTACTCCACAGGGTAGATGCTATTTTTTATGGTTTATATAGGTAAACCTATAAAACTATAAACCTATAAAACTCCTGCCTGCCAAACTCCTATGTTAATATAGGAATGCTTGAAGATGAAATGATTGGATTGTAAGAGCTGTAACCTAAACCATCCATTCTAGTTTGAAAGGGTTAAGTGGGTGGTTACTGGAGGCAGGTGGGGATGGAGCTGGAGAAAGTGGATCCTGGAAGAGTTTATCTTCCCTGTGACCCATCCCCCTTTCTCTCTCTAGCTCCTGGCCACCACAGAAAATAGAGCAGTTCTCTTCCATCACAGCTATGATGTTTTGCCTCATCTTGGGCCCAGGGCAACGGAGTTGCTCCACCAAGAACTAAACCTCTGAAAGGATGAGCCAAAATCGACTTCGTCCTCCGAGTTGTTCTTGTCAGGTATTTTAGTCACAGTGATGCAAAGCTGATTAACACATTGTTTTTCCTACTTATAGAAAAAAAAATATTTGAAGAGATTTAGTAACAATTTCAGGGTTATAGAAATTGGGCTTTCCACTCCTCAGCACTTTTCCCTGAGCCTTATTATTTAAGAGTTGAGCCTGCGTGTCTGAGACACTGGGCACTGTAGCCAGAATCTGGACAGATTTGGGTGCTTTGATTTTCTCATTTGAAAACGAGTAAGTATAATGCCTCCTTCACCTAGTCATTGCGAAGATGAAATAAGACAATGTTTATGAAGCCTTGGAATTTTTGCAGGTGAATTTTAAGTATTCACTAAGTAAGAGTTATTGCTTCTGCAATATGCAGCTAGAAACTCTGATGATGGCAAGAGTGGAGAATAAGGTAAGAGACCCTTGTGTTCCTTCTTCATCATTTCAAAACCAAGTTTTTTTTTTCTTTTGTTTTTGGCCATAAACTCTGAAATTAAAAAGTAGAAACAGAAGCACACGGATAAAGCCTTTGGATGAGTGTCCAATATTAAGAAAAATGTGGACATTTAGGTTGATTACATAGGTTGGCTATTGAGAATAGTGCTGTAATCAGTGAGAATGTAGGTATCTTTTCAATATATTCATTCCCTTTCTTTTGGGTCTCTGCCCAGAAGGGGGATGGCTGGATCATATAGTAGTTCTATTTTCAATTTTTTGAAGAACCTTCATACTGTTGTTCATAATGGCTATACCAATTTATGTTCCCACTGACACTTTATGAGAATTCCCCTCTCTACTCACTCTTGCCATTATTTGTTATTTTTTTGTGTGTGTTTGAAAATAGCCATTGTAGCTGGAATGAGGTGATATCTCACTAGTCACAATAGCCAAGATATGGAATCAACCTAAATCCTCACCAGTGGGGGAATGGATGAATAAAATATATAGAAAGAACAGGAACCTGTCATTTGCAACAATATAAATGAGCTTGGAGTACATTAAATTAAACAAAATGTCAGGCACAGAAGGAGAAATCCTGAATGTTCTTACTCACATGTGAAAGTTAAAATAGTTGATCTCATCAAAATGGAAAGCAGAGTGATGTTTATTAGAAGCTAAAAAGGACAAGGGTGAGAGGGAGAAGGAGAGAGGTTGGAGAATGAGTATTAATTTGTAATAAGGTGGAGTAAGTTCTGGTGGACAATAGGGTAGCTACAGCCAATGATAATACATTGTATGCTTCAAAATTACTAGAAGATTTTTTTTTCTCATCAAAAAGAAATAATAGATGTTTAAGGCAGTGGATATGCCAATTATCCTAATTTGATCATTGTACAGTGTATACATGTATGGAAACATCATATTGTACCTCAAAAATATGTACAATTTTTATGTGTCAATCAAAAAGAAAAATAAAAAGAAAAAACACTGTATAGCTGCCTGACCTTTCCTTATACATCGTAGCTATGAAGTGCAGGGGCACAAGTCAACTGCCTTTGATACTTTTTGTGCCTTTTGGGAGTATCTAGTACCATGTTTGTCATGCAGCAGGTCCTAAGTGAGTGATGCCTAAATACCCACTTGAAGTTCTCTTCATTACTCTCCCCTCTCACATCTTTCCCTCCTCTGTTTTATTTTTATTTTATTCTTCTTCTGGGGGAGCTTATTTTATGATTCCTTTTCTACCTCTCTGCTATTTATTGTGGTGAAACTAATTTTTATTTCCACTTTTATGCTTCATTTAAAAATTTCTTCAAAAATCAACCATTGTCAAACAGGCAAATATATCTGCTCATGAACCAATGAAAGAATTATGTTTGACTTCATTTGAAGCATGTTTGTAGAAAATCTGAGTGAGGAAATATTCTGAACTTTGCTTGCTTTATCCAAGAAAATTACTAAAAGCAATTATTGATTTGGAAAGCTGGATCCTGAAGAAAACATGCAAGTAACATCTTGCATAAGGGGATTATTTGCTATTGGCATCACTCATGCACAACTGAAACAAGACTTTAGCATGTCTTTATAAATCTATGTTAATAAAATCAATAGCACTTCACGTAAGCCTGTTTTTAGTTGTGTATTCATTCAATGTAATGATACTTTATTCCTTTTACTTTTATTACTTCCTTTTAATCTCCCTGTGCTTTGCTCTCATTAAAGCACATTAGTTACTATGGCAATGGTGGTATAAGAGATGTGGAGGGAACACAGCATTACCCATAGCTGTAAATGAGACCATTTATATACCAGGTGAACATGAGAGCATGGGATATGAAATAATTAAAGCAGTGATTTCTAGAAATTCCTTTTGTAAATAATGTGGCTATTTTATTCAATTATCTGAGAAATAAATTTAAATTAGACTTAAATTAAATTAGTATTATTTGGCATTAATTTAAATTAGTATTATTTGGCATTCTTATTGGATAAAGAGTTATCTCTCAGTGTTTTGTATTTCACTGTGAAACCTCAGTTGGATACAATATTTTTATTGTAACCCTCCATTACCTCTTCTGCTGATATTCTGACAGATTATCTTTTGGGCTAAAATTCATGTTGCTCACTCAGCCAAATGCTAAATATTTGTAGGTCAAAGATGTTCAAATGGATTTTATGGTATAGAAAATGTCTGTTTCATAGTCATTATGGCATCTGTGGAAACAGATTTAAGGCTACCCTTCTCTCACTGGAACCTCACCCACTGCCAGTTCTCTTTCCTGAGGTTGCCCTTGCTCTTTGTAAACAGCCAGTAATAATTCTTTCCCCATTTATCTCGCAATTGTTATGGGAATATCTCTATTCTTCTAGGAACATCTACAATGGAGTTTCTAATGGTTATTTTAGAAGGTATGAATAGGTATTATGTTACTGAAAAAAAAAAAAAAGAGTTGGCCCTGTGGTCAAAGTTGCCTGAAAAATTTTGAGTTAAAGGAATATTGAGAAAGAGCCTTCTTACTGGGTGACTTTTTTAAGTTCTTAGTATGCTGATGCATTTTGTATTTCTAAAAGTTGAGTAGATGTGGTGGGCATCTACATACTGTTCTTTATCTGATCATGGAAGCATGTTACTCCCCTGAGGTTTGTCCCAGAGGCAGACTTCTGAGGAACTTTCTGGAACTCTTTCCCTGCTGTGCGTCCTGACCCATGTTACTTCATGGCACTCACAGAAGGTAATGCAATTCCAGGTACACTGGGGCAAAGGAAGAGGTTGCTTGTGGCTAGATGGCACAGACTGGTGACTCTAGCAACCCCAGACCCTGCCCGCCTCCCTAGTGTTCCAGGATCCATATATAGGAAACATAGTGACCCACTGACAGCACACAAGTTTGCAGGGGCACACCAACTTTGCTTTGTAATATTCTTTGCCCATTTTAGATATGCTGGCTTCTCTGAAACCAGTAACTTTGGGAAGCCGGTGTGATGATGATACTGTTGCCTCCTGAGTTCTAAACAACCTTTCTTAGTCTCTGGGGACTTAGTACAACCGCACCAAAGCAAGGATCTTTCCCAGCCTGTTGTAACCACAGTCATGCCTGGGCATCTTTTCTGAATGGATTCTATTCCCACTTCTCTCTAATTCCTTCAAAATGGAAACCAGAATTCTCCAGGGATCCCCTTGCCATATGTCCTTGAAAAGCAGGTTGTCCACTCCACTTAGAATAGAGTTAAAATCCCTCTCTGCCCTCATGATATGGGTAGGCCCTTCCCACATGTTCACTTACTAATTTTAGACAGGTCCCAGCTCCAAAAACATTCCCACAACACCAATCCCAAGGTTTCCCATTCACTCTGCCTTTAGATTGCATGCCTTTCTGGGTGGCCGGGGGCGGGGGGTGTTCCTCATCTCTCTTCAGGGCTAAATGTCTATCTCTTTTTGAATATCTCTCTGTGGAGAGTCCCTTGCTCCAAAAATGCCCCCTCTGATGGTGTGATAAACCAACTGCATTGGTTTTCTTAGATCCTTCATTCATCAGCTCACTGCCCCTCACCCTCGGAGCCCACCAGACCCATTCACCATCTAGAACTTCAGTGCCTGATAAATGTTGTGAATGAATGGCCTGATTTCTGGATGAAAGGAGTGTACAAAGATAAGTCAAACCCAGACCTTTTCACGGTGAGTCTCCAAGCCAGCTAAAACAGCAGCAATATGATCAACGAGCCTATGAGAAAGTCAGGTCTGGTTAAGTGACATTGGCACTATCAATGGCAAACAGAGATGACTGTGACAATCTGGAAAGGGCCACAGAAGAGGAGGTGACAACAGAGCTCGCAAAGAACTTTGCACATTTGGAAAAGTGCTCTTAGGAGTTCAAGAAAAGTAAAAGAAATATTGTCTCTAGCTAATAAATAACCTACAAAAGTGTCAGAAACATGATGTTTAAATATCAGGATCCAAACTTGGGTGAACAAAAGTGGCTATCAAAAAACGTGTTTTCTGGTATTATATATGAAACTTGAGTGTCTGTTGTCCCTAATCCAAAGAGGATTTTATATCCCTGACTGATACAGAATGACCATATTCTGACATCTTTTTAGCCTGTTCTTCCCTTTGCTTTCTCCATGCAGCCTTTACTAAACAGCTCCCAGGAGTGGCTCACCAATCAGCATGGTCATTGCTTCTCTCATGCAGTTCCCACTAGGAGAAGTCTTCAAACTATTTCCTTGACATTTCCCTTTCTTTCCATGCAGTCAGGTGTGTTGCAGCATTGGGTATCCCTAAATCAAAGGCTGGCAGCTGAGGGCAGGAGTGGAGTGGGCCCTGTCTCCTTGGGCTTCTGAGCTAACATCTCCTGCTCCTAATGCAGTGTCCAGAAAAGGACCAGGGTCAGTACAAAGTTGATGAGGTCAGTGTGATTATGAGGATTGTTCTGATGGTGGTTTTTATTGTTATTATGCAAAAAATAAGTTTCAGACAATCTAAGGGCAAAACAGACCCTTTGTGTCCCTCCCCACTTTGGAAAGGGAGTGAGAGGTCTCCTTCCTGCTTAGGCTGATGCCTGCTCTCTCTCCTTGGTGCTGACTGTTCCCATCTGTTCTCAGGTGAGATTTTCTACTTGCGATGCCATAGTGGGACTCAGGAGCCACTGCATTCCAAGCCCACCCTGGAGCACAGGCTTCTGTCATAATTTGTAAAGCTCGGCCATGTATTTATAGTCTTTCCTCTCTAAAACAAAACGGATGATCCACACTAATCATTTCAAGCCGAGAGGGCTGATGAGTTGGTCTCCATGGCAATGATGTACACTGGGATCTCCTAGGAAACAATTACTCATATGACAGACTTTGGATTCATTTTCTGCCAAAAAGGAAAAATGATTTTCCTTTTCACACTGAGCCATCATCAGAATGCTAAAGTTAAGATATAATTATATATAACCATTGTTTTTTTCCCCCCTGTGGAGTAAAATGATGAAATATTCCAAAAAGGAAAGAGAGATCTATAAGATCTCATGAAAAAATACTATTTCTTGAATTATATTAAAAATTACTTGAAAGAGAAAGCTATGAGCCATAGATGAGGCATGGGAGCATCAGGTATGATGTATTCTAGAGACAGTTTGGCCCAGTGGATTGGGTTTGTTCTTGATGTTAGGTATTGACTTCATTTTAATCTTGATGATTTCTGACACACAGCTCTGGTTGCAGCTGGGTTTATACATGGAACTTTGTGCACTGCACAGGTTCATTTCTTGCATGGATTCATGGACTGACTCATCACCAATGTTGTTCATAACCCAGCATCACAGCCACACAGGTTCCTGGTCAAAGCACGTAACTATGCCCTTGTAGTTCTAATATTCCATTTATCTAACAGCCTGGAAATCCACCCAGCTCACAGACATAGGCCTCACGGCAATGTCCCTGTAGCCCTGTGAGATGTCATTGCTGAAACAGAGCTGGGACAGTTCTGGGGATACATATTGGCTAAGTGTCATATACGTGTGATCAAGAGGCCTCATCTAATTTTCACAAAAAATAAGAATCGGTTAATCTCAGGCTCTTCCACAAGAGGGCTACCTGTTATTATTGCTAGCTGTGGAATCACCCAGTTGTATTTTAAAAAGACAAGAAAGTGGAACTGGGGGCAGATGTAGAGGATGTGGCCTGGGTGGACATTTGTTTTAGTTAGCAAAAGGCAGGACATGTTTGTGAGTACCGACTGAGGACCAGAGGCCTTGCAAGGACATAGAGTGGCTGGCCTCTGCCTTCCAGGAGGTCACATCCCAATCAGAGGAACAAACATAAACTGCAATTGTTGTGAAAAGCAGAAGCTGTTATAGAAAGGCACTTTCTAATCATTTGGGGAGCTCAGAGAAGGAGCAACTGATATTATTGCGAGAAAGGCTGGGGGTGATGTGGTGCTGATAAAGGAAGAGCCTCAGAAAAAAGGATATATAAATTCATCATCAAAGAATAAGTTTAGATGAACCCAGGAAGGTGGTTTGGGCATTTAATTCAGGTTGAGCAAAAGCCTAGGAGTACCAAAATGCCTGGCATAAGAAATCGAGCACCCATGAGTCTGACATTCATGTCACACCGCAGGTTTCACAAGATTTCTCTTTACATGGCTTTGCAACTCTTCAATTGCCATCTCTCAGACCAGACTATGAATCCTCTGAGAGGAGGGCTTTTGTTTTAATCATCTTTGGAACTTAAACAACATTCAATCACATTGATTAAAGAAATTGGAATATTTGTTCTTCTGTGGGAGGGAAATGGATGAATGGAGGAGTTTGATATATTTTACGCTTAAAACTGCTCACATTAATGATAGATGTTTTTTTGTTCAACTATTAATTCCTTTGCTTTATCTTCTTGTTATGTCAACATTTCTCTATCCAATGGCTTTGACTAGTGAAGAGATATGTGGGTGGGTCCTTTTCTATTACTGCATAAGTGTGTTAGCATCTCTTGGTATCATTTAGCTACAGATAATTAGATAAGAATGCAAATGCAGCATTTTGAAAATTCCTAAAATAATTGTCCTTCTGTGACTGGCTTGCTCAATGGTTATAAAGGTTCGATTATGCAAGATAATTAAGTTCCAGAGATCTGCTATACAACACAGTGTCTGTAGTTAATATGGTATTGTGCACCTGGAAATATGTTAAGAGGACAGATCTCATGGTAAGTGTTACTACCACAAGGAGACACTCACACACACACTCATATACACACAAAAACAAAACAAAAATACATTCATACAAGAAACACAAAGAAATTTTTTGGAGGTGATGGATGTGTACATTGGTGATAATGCCATGATGTGTATCTGATGTGTTCAAACTCATCAAAATGTATACATTAAAGATGTACACATTCTTATATATGAATCATACCTCAGTAAAGCTTAATAAACAAATAAGCAAATAAATCAATACTAAAACCACAAGAATAAAAAATAAAATGAAGAAAAAAGGAATGTCAATATAATTCATGAAAACAGAAAATTTTTGATGTTAATTTTTAATTGGTCATTAGTGTCTGTTTTAGTCAGCATTGTTTGTTCCTTTTTTTTTCTTCCTTGCTGTGACCAAAATATCTGACAAGAACAATTTTAGAGGAGAAAAAGATTATTTGGAACTCACGATTTCCAAGGTCTGAGTCCATAGATAGCCAAATCCATTGCTCTGGGCCCAAGGGGAAGAAGAACATCATGGTGAGAAGGTGTGGAGGAGGAAAAGAAGCTCAGGACATTTTCCTCTCACCAGGGACAGTATAAGACAAGCCCCAATAACCCACCTCCTTTAGCCACACCCTACCTGCCTACAGTTATCACCCAGCTAATCTCTATCAGCCGATTAATGCACTGATTAGGTTGAAACTCTCATAACCCAGTCATTTTACTTCCAAATTTTCTTGTATTGTCTTACAACATGAGCTTTTGGGAATACCTCACATCCAAACCATATCAGTTTCTTTAGATTAGGACAGAGAACTTTATGTCCTAATCTTCTTATTAAACCACTAACTTAACATTAAAAAAAATTTAGTCCTGAACCCATTGTATCTCAGGTCTGATTACTAATTTTCCCAATGTATTCTCTTAGTTTTATAGGAAAGAGAGCAAAAGAATAGAAGTTGGTTAACATCTAACTATTTTCTTAGTTGCAATCCAATTTGAGGAGCTGATACTATCTTGTTAATACATGTATGTGATCCAAACACATATATTCAGACACAGGAAAAACCCAGTGTGCCATGCTACACTGACAAATTAGAACTTTGTAATTATATGCTGATGTCAATGAAAAGAGATTAAAGAGTATCAAAAGTGCATTGCTATTTATATCACATCTCTCTTCCATTTTCATGAATCAATTACCCAGGATGAGGTTTAGACCTTTTAATTAACTGAATTATTCAATATCCTGGCACATCCATCTATATACAAGTGGAAAAATGATTTAACTATTTGACTCATGCAAAAAATGAAGTGAAAACAGTTTTCAATAAATATAAAACAGACAAATTTTATAGTATGCCAGCTGAATTAAAAACTGGCATTATAGATAAAGTGCTTGAAGTATATTAGGAAGTATTCTGCATAGTGATGCAAGCACAATGTTTTTAAGCTGCAGCTGGAGCACTTAGGATAGTTTTATTTTTATGGGACTGGCAGGAAGGTCAATATTAGGAGCAAAAGACAGGGAGCATCAGCTTTAATAAATCCTTAAAAATTTGTGTCAAAAAATGACTCTAGTTGTATGGACCTAAAGGGAGAATATTGACCATTGAAAAACTCCAGAAGCAAAATTTCTGATTTGAATAAAAACAGATTACTTATTTAGTCTTTATGATATTTGGGGGAATATGAAGAAATAGTCTTGAGAACAAATATCATCATCTGAACTATAGAAGGTGGGAAAAAGGGCAGGAGTAAAAGGAAGAAGGGAAGGTGGGAGAAAAAATAAGAGAGGAAAGAGAATAATAGAGACAAGAGAAAAATAAAGAATGATAATTCTCACTGAAGAAAAAACAGTGTCTCCAGTGGTGATTGAGCTGTAAATCTAACATGATATTACACAGTTGCATGTAAGAAATTCTTCTGCCACGTTTAGGATTCTTAATAGAAACTGTGTGTATGTTACTAGACCTATAATGGCCCATGAAAATCGGAGGCAAGAATAACAATTGCAACGATTTGAGAGGGGGAAGATGTCTGTATTAAAAACAGTGAGTAATTTGCACAGGGTTAATAAGACTAAAGAGATATTCTAATTCAAGCCTGCCTAATTCTCTAATGTATCTTTGTAGTCATTGTAAATGTGGTTAAAATTTAAGGTTAGAAAAATCTATAAAGAAAATGATACTTTGGTTCAGGCTTTTTAAAAGATGATTCATGAAACATCTGCATGATATATGGTGTTTTCAAAATGCAGATTCTTAAGTCCAACCTAGAACCAATAAGTCAAAACCTTTGAGGATAAACTCAGGACCTGCATTTTAACAAGCTCTCCAGTTGATCTATAAGCACATTAAAGCTTGGGGACCATCAATTGGAAAAAAAATGAGCAGCAATTTGAGAAATCATTGAGAATGAAATCATTGAATTATACTGGGGGTGAGTGGTTGCATTCTGGGGCAGGGTGAGGAGGGCAGGTCAACATGGCTCTGCGTTTTCTGATGGAGGCAAGCCCTTCCTTTGATTCCCTTGACCAAAACCATTGCAGTGCTTTCTTGGATATGACTGCATAGATTTACTATTTGGTAGATTATTCCTTTATAATGAATCATGTGCTGATACTCTGCCCAAGGATTTCCTGCATTGGGGCTATTTTCTAACTCTGGGTCTTCATTTGATGCCAGTAACTCAGCATCACCATCTTGACAACATTCGTGAATATTTTATATTGTCACTTGACTATTCCTTGACATAGCAGAAATAGTTCCAGCTAATTATTGAAATTAATCTTGATAATTACATTTCAAGTTTACTTGTTTGAGGAGTTATGTACAATTTTTCAATTAAATTTGTGCTAAATATAGTAAGTGGTTCTCAAAGATTGCACAAAGGCACTGTGGAGGATTTTTAGAAAGTAAGAAGAGAAACATGCAAACCTTGCAACAAAAGGCTATCAACATTTAAATAAAAACCCACGGACAACTTCAGATAATGTGAATATTACATGATATTATTTATGAGTGAGTGAGTGTGTGTGTGTGTGTGTGTGTGTGTGTTTTGATGGAAAAATACTTTAACCAGACCTGGTATGCTATATATTATAATTTTAAGGCTTTATTTTGATTTCCTCCTTAAAGTACAATGACAATCTCACTGGAAACTTAATATCAAAATTTCCAATGGGAAAATGGACTTTTTCTGGCAGAGAGAAAGAGCAAAAAATGGGAAAATGTGGAGAATGTTGAAGCAAAGGGAATCTGTTATTTTATTGGCAACAATAACACATCAGACAAAAATTATTAATGATCATCTAACATTATCAGATACATAATTCTAAAATTCAAAATTTATGCAAAACAACTCTAATTCAAGGAAGAAATCCCAAGAAGCAAGAATGACCATATACCTCTGTGAAATAGCACTGTGCATAGGATTTTCTGGGACTCCAGAAATGTTCTATATCTGTACTAACATGTCAACTATTATCCATTTTGAAAACGTGAAATGTGACGGAGCAACTGAGGAACTGAAGCTAGTTTAACTTAATTTAGATTTAAATAGCTGTGATTTGTCATTCTGCACTGGACACTGAGCT
This sequence comes from Marmota monax, assembly GCF_021218885.2. Taxonomy (NCBI): domain Eukaryota; kingdom Metazoa; phylum Chordata; class Mammalia; order Rodentia; family Sciuridae; genus Marmota; species Marmota monax. The sequence continues at coordinate 2,802,110 of NW_026695200.1, read as the reverse complement.
CTGCAATGCAGACTTACCCCAGTACATTAATGCAGCCAGATGTCCAAAAGGTTTCTAACTTAAATGCTATATTTTGAAGGTGTAGATATAGAAAGTTCAGAAGTAAAGAGTAAATAAAAATGGTTTCCTAAATGAGTTTTCACAAGGAAAAAACCTAGCCTCATATAAATTAAATACAACACTATTCTATACAACAGAGTTGAAAGGAATTTTTACCTTTGAGGAAATGAAACAATGTCTTGCTGTTTCATTATTACTTTGATTGTGTACATGGCTTGAGTGTACATGTCACTGTGGCTAACAGTTGGTTTTACCTAAAAAATCTAAATGCCCCTATTGCCACAAACTCTAGTAAGAGATTGATCCCAGTACATGAAGTAGGGTCTTTGATTAGTTGAGGGAGAAATAAACACTAACATTTCTTAACCCCTTTGGGATGAGGATTTTTGCTGGATATGGAATTAGAGGCTGACACTATGTTTTGCTTTTAGCCCATACAAAAATATTTTATTACTTTCATAGTTTCTTCTGAGAAATCAACTGTCACTCAAACTGGTTTTCTCTTATTTGAAGCCACTATTTCTCATTGTTTTCAAGGTCTTTAATTTTTAGAACTATGACCAGTGATGGTTCTTTTTTTTTTTTTTTTTTTTAGAGAGAGTGAGAGAGTGAGGGGGGAGAGAGAGAGAGACAGAGAGAGAAGTTTTTAATATTTATTTTTTAGTTATCGGCGGACACAACATCTTTGTATGTGGTGCTGAGGATCGAACCCGGGCCGCACGCATGCCAGGCGAGCACGCTACTGCTTGAGCCACATCCCCAGCCCCCAGTGATGGTTCTTGGTGTGGATTATTTTGGCTTTCTCTTGGGTATGGTCTGAATGTTCTCATGAGTACCCAGGTCTATGGTACTAGCAAATTTGGAGATGTTTTCATTCATTACTTTTTTCAGTATGTTTTCATTACTTCCCTTCTAATTCAGCCTCCCTTGACATTTGAGGAAATAAGTGCCTCCTGGTAACTAATGGGTCAAGTAGGAATGTCAGCTGCCCAGTATGTCACTGCTGGTTTCACATTGTCTGGAATGCCGTATGCCTTCTTACCACCACAAATTTGGCCTCCATAGCACCTTGGGGATGTATGTGTAATGTGGTCAGTACCACTGACCATGATGAAAACCCTGAATCTCGACCAAGACTCCTCAAATACCATACCAATGGGCTGGGGATGTGGCTCAAGCGGTAGCGTGCTTGCCTGGCATGCGTGTGGCCTGGGTTCGATCCTCAGCACCACATACAAACAAAGATGTTGTGTCTGCCGAAAACTAAAAAATAAATATTAAAAATTCTCTCTCTCTCTCCCTCCCTCCCTCTCTCACTCTATCTTTAAAAAAAAATACCATACCAATTGGCAGTGGGAGATATGCCTCATATTATCAGGATGGCCAAGAAGTCCAGGCTCTTCAGGTGGTCTCTGTGACACTTGGGGGAGGGACTTATTACTACCCATCAGGGGATGGAACTCTGAACCCTCTATCCAGCTTTCTGTGAACCCAGGTTTGGGTACCTTGCTATAATCTTGTGAGAGCGGTAGTATAGGCTCCCTACTTGCTTTTTGCTGTTACGAGTAGTTGGAGGAGCACGTTTGAAGGCAACTGAGCAGTCTAAAAGTTTTTGTCTTGCTAGGTTGCCCCTTTCCTGCTCCTTTGGCTAGAGACAGCAGGTTTTCCTTAAGATTTTTTAAAATTAAAAAATTCCTCTGGCTTGCCAACATATTCATCTACAACTCTGGGATACATGAAGCAAAAAGAAAGCCCACAATATTTGCCAGCCCTTTAGTATTTTTTTTTAAAAAATGATAGGCATTGTTCTGAATTCATTACATATATTTTATACTCATTTTAGGTTTTTCCAGCAGATTTTTTTTAATTAACCTGGTCTTCCTTCAGAAGGTAACTGAGTCTCAGGGAAGTAGAGTAACTGTATAGTAACTCAGTAGGGTTGAATGTTCACTTGGCCCTTGAAGGGCTCCCAGAAGATGGTGTCTAGGCTTGATAGGAGTATTTGCGTGTCTGAAGCACTGGGCCATACTGTGTCAGTGTGACTGTTCAGAGGGCTGGAGACTGAGTAGCAAATGTCAGTCATGTGGGTGCTGCATACCTCCATGACCAACCACTAATACAATCCCAAACAGCAAGGCTCAGGAAAACTGTCAGGTTGATGACACTTTGCATGTATGTGACACACTAGGAGAATTAAACACTTTCAATGCAATGGCACTGAAGAGTGAACAACTAAGAGAGTGTGCCTTTTCCCTCCTGGACCTTTCCCTTTGTGCCTTTTCTTTGTACTCATTTTAACTTGTCCGTGGTATAAATCATAATTGTTCCGAGTCTTTTTAGTGAATAACCAAACCTAATGGTTGCATTGGGTACTCAGACACCAACCCAGGTTCCCATGGTGGAGAAAATGATCATTCTCCAGAGTCTATGCCCAAAACTACCCCCAGGATACTCCCTTATCCATTTCTATTTGTTTGGGTTTAATAATTAGAGTATGAAGTCTCCTGTTGCATCTTCAAGATGTATTTGTATGTATGAGAGTCAGGCCAGCATCACAGGTTCCATTTAAAAAAATTATTTTTTTCACAATGATTTTTTTGAACCCTCATTATTCTTTCTGGAAGATATTTTTTTTCACTTGAATAATGAAAAATTAAAGATTTTCCTTAATCCAGAAGAAAGGCAAACCCAAAGAAAACCATTGTTTATGAATTTCAGGGAGGAAGATAGACTATTGACAATTCACACTGAGAATGTGTTGAATCACCAGGACAAACCCAGGCTGTGGCCTGTGACCAAGAAAAGGCATATTGTGTTTTAGTATTAATCTGATTTTCCAAACAAGGTCTCCAAACTTAGTTATGTGGGCTAGAAAATAGTTCATTCTTATAGTAATTTGTATAGTAAATGCATCATCAACTCTTACCTTTAGGAAAGATTCTTGTAATTATTTTTTTAAAGACACTTGTATAATGTATGCCTGATAAAGTTTATAAAGTTGTAGTAAGAATTACCTTTTGGAAGCAATTTCCATGTTTGGAGGCAGCTGTGGCTCATCCACCCCATCCTGTCCCCAGGAATCAGAGTCTATGTCATTGATGTGTCCTTCTCTGTGTCTTCCCTATGGTTTTTCCCAACTGGAGTTCAGACCAAAGCTGGTGCTTCTCTGGGCTGGAAAACTTCAATCTGACTGTCAGCCTCTCTGGGGACTGCATTCTTCTCAAACATCAATTCCAGGAGGATTGCTGGGCTATTAAAATTAATTAATATAATTTTATAATTAACTTTCATAATATTAAGCTCTTAATTATCCTGTAACAGCAATTATGGACCTCATGGTTCCTCTACCACTTCCTCCATGACTTCTGTGTGAAAATTAACATTTTAACATGGAGTTCTGCTCCTTTGTGGAGAACTGAGGGCCCTTGAATTGATGGGAAATTGCATTTCACTAAAGGCATGGCAAGTGAGAAAGTAGAATGTCTATCCCTAAAAGCACAGCTCTGTGATTGTTATTTTGATAATTTATGAGGGCTTTTTGGTCAACACTGTTTCCTCCTAACTTGATTCTGAATCTATATTTTTTTGCTCCTCCTTCCATTGGTTGTTGTGGTTAGAGATTTTATACAATCCGCAGTGGGCTGTCTTCGGACTCAGAAAATGATACCTAGAAATGAAAGCCTCGCCTCAAAGGCGGAGTCTCTGACCTTCTACTCTCTTCTTTCTCAGGCTTCAGTCTCTCTAGAGGCAAGTCAGAGAAACCAGAATACCTTTTTCCAAGGTGGGTCATGGAAACTACTGCTCCTTTCTCCAAAGTCAGTTATAAAACCTAAAAATATTAATCTAACTTCCTCCTACTTTTCTTTTTAGGAGTTGGCTATGAAGAAACTCTGCGAAACACCTTGCTTGAATGTGGTCATAGCAATCCTCATTCCAAATGGGCCTCTGCTTTGTAACAAAGAGGAAGGAATGCTACATACAGAGGCCAAGAAGAATCTCAACAGACAGGCCTTGCTGGTTTCCTCCCTCAGGCCATACCCATTAGCTCAGATTATTTTGATCCCAACAGATTTATACACAGTGCTCCCTCCTTACTGAACCTAAGCACAGAGATGGAACGGTTTTATAGGGGTATTGGTCACGATGCTTACTTGGACATCTTTTTCTCTTCAGAGTGAGCTTGCCAACAAAAGCACCTTCTCTCCTCCCTCCTTGACAATGGGGATACCTGGGTCCTTCATTCTGGGGTGTGGTCCTCATGCCCACTGAATTAAGCCACATGCCTCAATATAGATGCTCTTTGACTCAGAATGTGGCTAGATCCTGATGAAGTCATCAGAAACTAAAATTTTTGTAAGTTAGAGAGGCACTTACTTCATCCAAGCTACCGAATGTCATAGCTTAGCTTCATCTACCTTAAATGTGCTCAGAACACGTACATTATTTTACAATTGGGTACTGTGAGAGAACCCCATAATTCATTTTTTACTCCAGGAAAAGAACAGAATTAAAAATTTGAAGTCTGATTTCTACTGAGTGCATATGGCTTTCATAGAATCATAAATTTGAAAATTCTTAAGTCGAACCATCATAATCAGAGTCTGCACTTTTTCTTTATTTCTTTCCTCCTCCTCCTTTTTTTAAAAAAATAAATGGTATATTAATTCTACAGGCTGTTGCTTAGCATGTCCTATCTGTAAAGCTGATGAGAACGTCAGGAGTTTTTTAAGAAGAGAAAGGAAAAGGGAAAAATGACCTTCTCAAGGGAGAAAGGGATAGAGTGGATCCTCTCAGAGAGGAGAGACTGCATGCCCTTCTGCCCTCCAGATTTATTGGAGATCCCAGAAAAGTTTCCAGAGAGTCCCCTCAGGTCCACCTCTTATCTTTTGACTAACAGCAGTATTGCATCAGACTCCCAAGGCCCCACTGTGCATGGTCTTAAACCACAGGTAACCAAGCAGAACCCATGGAGCAGGGGATTTTACTATTATAATGACATGCTAAAGATCCAAAGACAACTCTGGATCTCCTTGGCCCATGAATTGTTCTTACAGATTTTATGGTTGGTGGGCTTTGTCTCTAATTATTCTGTCTTCCAGAGTCCTAAAATCTTTGGTCGGAATAAAGGTCACCAAAGACTCCCTGCATTCGTCTCGGCCCAGAGGAGATTTGGGGCCTGTGTTACCATCCAGGGGTCTTAGGTCCATTGTCTCAGTCCAGCAAAGAATCAAAGAACAGGACACAGAGATAGAAAATAAATAGGTTTATTGCAAAGGCGACAATAACACACTTCTTGATAGAGAAGGGACCCTGGAGTCAGGAGTCTAGGGAGGAAGTTTGGGCTTGTTCTTTTAACGGTCTCAGGAATTTCCCCCTTTCTTTTCTCCTCCCTTTTACACTCTCCTTGCTGTTGTTTCTTGGTGTTCCCTGTGTCCACATGTCTTTTTTAGTTTTTCTATTGGAACCCCTGCTCAGGAGCATGAGCACAGAATTGTCTGTCTAATAGGGTGCCTTGCTTGTGTCCATGGCACTTTCATCAATGGGGAAGTTGACTTCACTGGAGGACCTTCTCCATGTTCCTGGGGTCCGGACCTGCCCCTGACTTCCTCACTCACCATCTTGCTCTGGCTGCCTACACCCTGACAGAAGCCAGGACAGGGCTAGAGTGGTCTTAGGTAAATTGTTTTTCAAAAGAAAGCATGTGGGATTTAGCACAGCCGGTCTAGAGAACCATGCCTCCCACCCTGTGTTCCTATAGCTCATGTTTGTTGCTTATCACATGATATCTGTCTTGATCCTCATGACACTTTCACTGTCATTTGCTGACACACTCAGAGTGGCCACACATTTGAATCACTGCATGCATGTGTTCCCAGCTGAGGCCAACAAGGTGGAGGTGTGCCTTCCTGTTTCAGCTCTCATACTGTGAACAAGTGTCCTGTTGGCAGTCCATGTAGTGCCATTTTATTTTTGCTTTTTTGTGGGTGATTTCACTCTTTAAAATGGTCCCTGAGTGTAGTGCTATCTAGTGTTCTTAAGCACAACAAAGGTATGATTTGCCTTATGAAGAAAATCTATATTTTAGAGAAGTTTTTAAAGCATCAGTTATAGGGCTGTTGACTGAGAGTTCAGTGTTCATGAATTAACCATATATATTAAATGAAGTTTCTTTAACTAGATACTCGCTTAAAACAAAGTCATGTATTGATCAGTCGACAAAAATCTTGTAATCGGAGGCTCACAGGAATGTAATCCTATGCTTTACTCAATAGCAATGGTTTAGTATTTGGTAATTCAATGTTTGTGGCTACTTTATGAAATGAAACTACTGTGCATAATGAGGATTGACTATATAATTTATTTTTCTTTGCCTGGTTTTCAATCATTGACTAAGCAAATATTTATGGGCAGTAAATAAAGACATAAAAATACACAGATGAACAAATTATAGTCTTGCCTTTGAAACAGAGACAACAAAAAGTAATAAGGATACAATGTAGTAGGTATTAATAGAAGCATATACTTCCACATTATTGCAATAAGGAAATACAGGTAATGAGCTAATGATTGCTATCTACAACAAGGATAGGCAGAAGTTTTCATCAATATCAATATTACTGAGATTCACTTTAGTCATTTCCAGTGTGACTGGGGAGGGAATCTTAATTTAAAGCATATTTATAGAGGAGACAATTACTGCCACAAATGACCTGGGGAAGGTTACCAGGGAGACAGGAAATTATTGTATGTAGTTCATGGATAAAAATACTGTTTACTCAGAAAATCAAGAAAAAGCTCAACTAGGCTCCAGTTCTGTACCTGTTTAAATTTTGAAAAATAGCTTAAATAAGAATGATGGGTGATGTTTTATCACTTCAAATATGTGCTATAAAGAGAAATGGAAATAAAAGGTTATCTGATTACAAGAATTATAAAACAAATCATAAATAAATCTTTTATGTTACAAGATAGAAAATGAAAGTGGGTAAACAGCAAGAAAAAAAACCAATAATTTTCTCATTTTCCAAAATTGATTCAGTTCTCTTTCATTATTTTTTCCCCACATCTTTTAGTTCTCTCTCTCTCTCTCTCTCTCTCTCTCTCTCTCTCTCTCTCTCCATGCTCTCTCAATTTCTTTCTGAGAATTTGAGGAGTTAATCTTTTTATGATACAATTACAATACTATTTTGTATATGCAATGAATTCTTTTTGAGACAGAATTACAGCCTTTCAAGTCTCTAATTTCATCAAATACTTTTACACTTTCAGGGTAATGAAAAACTTCTAGAGAAAAAAGATGTTTTACATCCGTTCAACATATTTTAAGACACCTACCTTCCTTCCTCCCTTCTTTTTTTTTTGTCACTGAGGATTGAACCCAGAGGTATTTTATTACTGAGCCACATCCCCAGCCTTTTTATTTTTTATTTTGAGACACAGTCTCGCTAAAGTTGCTTAGGTCCTTGCTAAATTGGAGGCTGGCCTTGAACTTCTGATCCTCCTGCCTCAGACTCCTAAATCTGGGATGAATAGGTATGTGCTACTGCAACTGGTACTCACATCTTTCTATACAATTATTTCTTCCTTTTCTCAATTCTATAATCAAAGCTTGATTCTAAATCTTATTTGTATTTGTATATTATGGATTTTTCTCAGGCTCTTCTGGAGTACTAAATATGAGTACTCAAGATTTTGAACTCTTTATTATCATTAGGGTAGACAGAATAATTTTCAAAGGCACATCAAAGGTTGCCAGAAAAAAAAATTTGTATTCATTCCTATCACCCTAAACTGAATTTCATTTTTAAACTGAATAACAGATTTCTAAAAGTGAAGAAGTTTTCTATATGTTAAGAGAAAAGAAGGGATTGAGATTTCACTATACTGGCAAGATAATGTCCTAGCCTTGTATTGTTTAATATAAGCTGGCAGGAGACACAAGACTTGATTCAGAGATGAAGGAAAGTATATTGCTCACAGGAACAGCAATAGCCAGAGCACCACCATTTCTGTGGCAGTTTCTTGAGCCCCAATCACAAAGTAACACAAAGAAAGTCAGATGACACTGCACATGCCAGGAAAGGAACCCTGATTTTAAAATATCCAAATTTTATTTGTCATAGGGAGTAAACTTGCTTGCACTTTGCTCTGCAGAGACACTCCCTCTGTCTTCCAAGGCTGCTCACTATATAAACATCCTTGAAAAGATAGTCCAAACAACGGGCAGCTAGTGGCTAGCTCACACGATATGAAGAAACACCAGAATTGACACTTCAGAGATAATTGTCACATAATGAAATTCACCCATCATTTCTACATCTCATGAATTTTGATAAATTATCCTATGAATATGTCTCTCTGTCAGTCAACCTGATTAATCTGATAGTTTGAGACCAAATCTGTTCAATTTGCCTCACTCAGCATTAAATTAAGTTTACTACCAACCGGACTCCAAGAAACAGGATGAAGCCAACCACGTACTTAGCTGTGTCCCCAGGATCCCAAAACTAAAGGGTTGAACAAACCATTTCTAAGTTATCCAATCCAGGACACCTTAGAGAGTCAAGTGGCTGTCTCCTTGTTTCTATATTGACCTTTTCACTTGGCAGAAGAATTAACTCGGGTACAGCAGCCTGTATTAGCAATTCTGAGGACTTCATGTTGGCCTCCAAGACAGCTGTGGGCAGGGTGGGGGTGGTGGTGGTAATTATACCATTCATAACAACTCTAACCAGTGAGTAGAGGCCGAATTTAAAGCCTTCCAGAGATCAAGGATATGAGAGGTAATGTCAGATTGTCTGTCTGTCATCTTAATGTTTTGGCAGAGATTTTCATGCTAGAATTATGATACTTGAAGACACCAAATAACTATGAAGTATCTACAGTCTCTTCCGAGAGACTTAACAATGTTTGCTGTGTAAGAGTGTTGGCAGCAATATGATGCATAATTTTTTGGTTTCAACGGATAATAAAATGCTATTGCATGGAAAGCATTTTAATTGATAACATGTAACATTATTTTATAAACCCAATTAACTCCTTATAAAACTGCCAATCAAAATAACTCAAATGTGCTTACAATCTAATCAAAATCCTTATCCCAGTGGCTATTTTTTACTTGGATAGAGAAGAATTTGCCTCAGGGTATTCCAACTTATTCCTTTCTTTATAGCAGACAAGATGATCAACCTCAGAAGTTCTAAAATATATATATATATATATATATATATATATATATATATATATATATATATATATATATGAACAATATACATCCTAAAACTGAAGGAAAGGTGGAATGTGAGATTTGGATTGAAGAAAACAATTGGACCCTAACAGTTGAAGGGTAAAAGGGAATTAGAATAATGGCAACCAAATATATTTTCACACCACTTTCTTTTCTCTTCACAACTCTCAATATAAATGCCATTTTAGCCAAAATAACACATGATGACATTTCAAATAACTGCATTTTTAAAAGAGATTTTGAAAAATAATTTTAAGTCTAAGGCAGTTGAAGATTTTTCTGCACCTACGTGAGTCTTCAGTATTATTCACAGCATTCTCAACTTCCTCTTACATGATTTTGCCTGAAAGCTGAATCTGTTATTAATGAGAGGATTCTGTTCTCCACCAACATAAAAGTACTGAATGAAGAATAGCAGTGTCTCTCATACATCCATAATCCATGAGAAAATGCAAAGTGGTTTTCTTTTTAAAGTAAAACAGAAAAAATTCATAAGGATTAGAGATATATTTATACTACTATTCAAATATTATCCTTGCATAACACATGTGCTTTCTGTGTACCAATTACATAGAAAAGATAAAAGGAGGTCTTTATATAATAAAAAAATATATACAGATTTATTTTTCTATTATATATAAATTGTACAGATTTATTTTTCTATATATATAAAACATATATATTTTAAAATCAAATCACCAAACATTTTTTTCTTCCCCCCCAAAATTGGATTTCATTTTTAAAACAGTACAACTTAATTGCAGTTGACATTTTTAAAAGCCAATAGTTTCTTTCATTAGAGGCAACTATAATTAATCTTTCCATATTGGTTGCTATCAAATGCAAAGTCAATCTAAAAGCTCATATTATTTGTAAGAAAAATATATTTAGAGAAGAAAAACTATACAATTTTACTATATACTAAAAATTAAATATTTGATCCCAAATATCTTTTCCTCTTTGAAATTATGATGAAATATGTGAATTGTCTCTTAATAGAAGTTATAAAATCTATACTGTGTAAGCTGAAAATTAACCTCTAAAATAGACCCACATATACCTCAATTCCTGAATCTACAAATTACCCTGAAAAAAAAAGTACAAAAACAAGAAACTTTACAGAAGTTGTTTTAGTTAGCTTTTTCACTGCTGTGACTAAAAGACCTCACCAGAACAACTGTAGAAGAAGAAAATTTATTTAAGGCTCATGATTTTAGAGGTCTCAATCCATAGACATCTGGCTCTATTTCCAGGCTCCAAGTGAGGCTGAACATCATGGTAGAAGAGTGTGGCAGAGGGAAGTGGCTCACATGATGATCAGGAAGCAGAGAGAGAGCGATCTCCCCGTGCTAGATACAAATATATACCCCAAAGCCACGACTCCAACGCTCTACTTCCTCTGGCCACTCACCACCTGTCTTCAGTCACTCTATTCATCCCATCAAGTGATTAATTCACTGATTGAGTTAGGCTTTAACCTAACCCAGTCATCTCTTCTCTGAACCTTCTTACATTGTCTCACACATGAACTTTTGAGTGTCACATCATATCCAAACCTTAACAGATGTGATCTGGTAATGGGGAGGTGTTCCTGGATTATCTGGGTCAGTCCTACGTGTAATCACACATGTCTTTATAAAAGGGAAGTGAGTGAGTTCTGATCCACATGCTCTGACTGGGTGAAGTGGTGATGGAGCATAGTGAGATATTTGAAGATCCTGACCTTGGGATTTGAGAGAAGCAGATGAAAGCCAAGGCAGCCACCAGAAAGGAGAAAGGAGAAAGGAACTACTCTCCAGAGCCTTTGGAGGGACTGTGGGAAGTCTGACTCTGATTTTAGCCCTTTTGTCATTGATTTTGAATTTCAGGCCTCAAGAACTATGAACAAATAAGTTTAAATTGTCTTTGACCACAGATTATTAGAGCATTCATTATATATATATATACACATACACACATATAAATATATACATATATACATATGGATGTATTGAAAACACACATAATATATACATATATGCATATTGATTATATATGCATATTTAGCATATACACATATACATGTTTTATCAAAGCAATTTAACAAAAGAATAAAACTTTGCAAGCACATTCTCCATAGAAATTGAGAATATATTTAATGGGCACCTTGCTATCCTTTCTAGTCCTACTCTTACTTGAAGAATAAAGTAAACTTATAAGTCAGAGTTTTTATGTTAGGGGACAGTACTGGACAGTGGTCTTAAAGGGCTGGTGACAGGTCTATGAAGAGGAACGGAGTTGCCTAGGAGTTACAGAAATGCCATAGCCACTTTGACACAGACACTGATTTAATCATTCATAGCTACTCATTTGATATGAGCCACAGTACTGGTTCCTGCTCAGGACACTGGACAGGGATAAACCTAGAGAACATGCAAAGTCTGTGTCCTGGTGGCAAGAATTAATAGTACATTGTAAGCGAACTATGCAAAATTTTAAAAAGGTCGGGGGCAGATAATAGAAGCTGTGGGAGAGGCTGGGCTTGTGTGGGGTTGGCATTTGCATTAGCAGTAGGATGTGGAGTTGGATAAAAAGAACTTAAGGCAGTGACAATGGACTTTCTCCTTGAAGATGTAGAAGAAAAAGCACTCTAGAAAGAAGGGATCATAAGTAAAAAGGACCCATGGCTGGCACATGCTTGGCACCTTATGTGTCAGAATCACATGCTGTGAGGGGGACAGAGGATGCCATGGGGCCAGGTCCCATGGGGCCTTCCAGTCTATGGCAGAGGTTTGTCATTATCTTCCCAGAGTGGGGGGTATGTTTTGGGGCTGTTTTGAAAAGAAAGGGGGGACACATGCATGCCATGCACATTACTGATTGCTGCTTAGCCTAACATGCCACTGTGAGAGGCTGTGGCAGGTCTTCCTCTGTCATCCACAGTGTTCTATCACCTGGGTGTTGCTATTGTAGGACCCCCTCCCGCCGCCCTGCTCCAGGCTAGGTTCTCTTCTCTGGTTTGAAGGAAAGCAAAGGATTCTCTTTTCCATGGCATGAGCCACCAAATATGCTCACACAATTAAATAAAATGTGAACTGGGTCTGACATGCCTGGTGCTTTAACATACAGACCACACCGAAGTCTTGTGGACTCGAAATTCAAAAAGTGATTGTCTTCTTTGGATCATGTTTTTGAAAGGCCAATATATTATTCATTGGTTTATGTGTTCCTGGAAAGTAGGAGCAAGAGTTCACATTTTATTTAATGTATCCTTTTAGGGATTCTCCGATTTCAAATCTGACCAGAAAATAAGTCTTTCATTTCCTAGCAGGTTTTTTGTGAGAGCTGCTCAGACTTGCAGAGAGACAGGCTTTCATTAACTTATCAAGGTGTACACAATTTACAACCTTCTGGTGAAGCATTCCTCAAACCGCTATGTACATAAAATACATGAACATCTAGTTAACACAGATTCTGACTCAGGCCTGCACAGGGCCCAAATCATATTCGGTTCTGCATTCTTAACCTGGTCCCAAGTGATGTTGATGCTGTTGGCCCACATTTCAATTAGCAAGGCATTAGTGATAGGTCAAAGTCCATTTCTACACCCAAGCAAGTTCTTTTTGGCTAGAGCACAAGTGTATGTGCTCTAGCCAAATTAACTAAGTTTTGTGAACAACAGTTTTGTGAATTGTGTTTCTAGCCTTTAGCAATGTCTTTGCTGTTTCTTTGTCATCTATTGAGCTAATCTGTTGCTTCAACACAAAGGTCCTTTGTTTGGGTTCATTATTTATATGTACTTATATAATATCTGACCAATTTTTACTCTCCATATTTTACATGTAAACTTTGAAAATTTTAAATAAAAAATCTTTCATTCAGTGATTAATGGAAAGAATAGATATAATGGCTAGGACAATCAATAACGTCTAGTGTTCACTTATCATACATAAGTGAGAAACGTTTCAAGTATAATACCAGGCCTACTACAAGTAGAGTCTACAAACATATATGCAAGTTTTGTAATGTTATAATATTATTTGTGTTTGTATTCCAATTAAAAATTGTGAGATAAATTTGCCTTAATTGAATCAGCCAAGTGGAATTATGTTTGAGTCTCAAGTATTTTAATTTCTTAAATAAATACATTTTACTTGAGAAGACCATTTAAACAGATATATGTGTGAAATCCTATTTTTAAAATTTTAATTGATATGTAATATTTATGGGATACAATGTGATAATTGGACATATGTATACTATGCATAATAATCAAATCAAAGTAACTTGCAGTTCCATCTCCTTAAGCATTTTTCCTTTCTTCATATTGGGAACCTTTCAACTCTTCTAGTTCTTTATAAAATACATAAAAAAATTATTGTAAACTATAGGACACCCCACTTGAATAACAATATGTGTGTTGTGAGAAGACAGGCTTAACTATTCTTGAACCCTAGGGCATGCATTCAGAGGTATCTGGCTAAAGAGATAATAGTGGACAGTAAATGAGGATTCATCTGAAGAATTACCATGGCTGCTGTTCAACTCCTGACCCTGCAGGACACCCAACTCTGAGATGTCCTATAGGGGCAGATAGGGCAACACTTTTAGAGCTGCTCCCTGGAAGGAGTGAGGCCTGCTCTGGATCCCTTGAACAAGTTAGAGAGCTCCTTGGGACCCACAAGTCACAAACTATCTGGTGAGAGCTCCTCATTGAATACTGACTGATTTCAGAAGGATACACTTAACCTGGCAAAATACAGAGAACCAACAGACACTCTCAACCAGCCCTACCTTGAAATCAAGCATGCCCGTGGCCAGATAGTGGTCTCTGTCAACACCTGCTCACCTGTGATTCTGCGCTTATACGGATGGGCAGCCCCTGCAGGCAGGGAGAACCCTCCCTAGAACAGAGAGGCAGCTGGGGCAAGGCAGCATCTTCCTCCAAACAAAGACCTTCCTTATTCTTGCTCCTCTCACTCTCTTCTTGTCTTTATAATCCTGCTTCCTTCAGCACTATAGGAACTCTATAGGAAATCTTTCTCCCTACTGTGACAGGGAAGGGGTAGAGGGGGTGTGGGACCAAATTGGGAGTGAAAAAGGCCTGGACTTCATTTCCAGTCCTTCATTTTGGTTAAATCACTTCTGCTTTCTAATAATTATAGAGTAGGCAAAAAGAAACTTGGGAAAAGATGGGGCATCATGCACATTTAAGTAATCGTAGTAGTCTGCCTGGACTGCCATAACAAAATATCATAGACTGTATGGGTTAAACAATAGACTTTTATTTTTTTACAGTTCTGGAAGTTAGAATTCTAAGATCAATGTCAAGGCTATTTCCTGACTTGAGGGGTCTCCTCTGACTTGTGACTTGATGCACCCTTCTTCCTATTTCCTAACATTGCTGAGAGAGGGAGGGAGGGAGGGAAGGGGGAGGAAGAGAGAGAGAGAGAGAGAGAGAGAGAGAGAGAGAGAGAGAGAGAGAGAGAGTCTTTGATGTCTCTCCTCATAAGGACACAAGTCCCATTGGATCAGGGTCCCACCCTTTTGACCTCATTAAACCTAAGTACCTCCTTGTAGGCTACACCAACAAATACAGCCACATTGGGGGTTAAGACTTCATCATATGAAATTTGTGGGGACATATTTAAGGCCAAATTAATGGTCAGTATAAAATCTTAGTCTTTTCTTTTCATGATTTGCATTTTAGGTTGAACCATACAAAAATGCTGGTAGTTATAAAACTGCAGTTTCCTATGGTTTGATCTCAGGGTCAGAGTATGGATTCCTCTGTATGGATTTTCCTTGACAACATTGGGGATCTGTTTCTTTAAAGACCGCTGACTAATGCCCTACTCTTTGCCCTTGTCAGGGGCCTGGGCACAAGCACAGGAAGGGTCAGAAAAGCATGTAGGCCTACAAAGAGTTGCAGGGCATGGCCCCAAATACCTGAGGGTCTGTACTTGCACTCTAGGTATCCATGTGTGCAAAGGAGCAGAACATTAAATAGGAAATAAAACACCCTGATAGAATGAAAGACTATGGTAGAAGAAAACAGGCCACATTCAGATATTTGAATGAGGTGCCTGCTCCACATTTTCATTTGCACTGGAACCCATCATGGTGATGTGTCCAGGCCTGAATGTGAGGCAACCAGTTATTTCTTACTCTTGCAGCAATCTCATACTGATATTCACCATGGATCTCAGGGTAAGGCAACAGAATCAGGCATTCTGACTCAGGTTCTTTTCATCTTGAAGTTCCACCTTTCTCTAGGACTCTGGATTAGATGCCTTCAGACTCCAGAGGAAAGAACAGTATGGAAAATGTGTGGGTGGATTTTCAGTCAGCCTAGAAAGGAGTCCACCCACTTCCTTCATGTCCACAACTGGAACTCAGCCACAGGGTCAGCTCTGTCTCTCAGAGAGTGTGATGTGGGCCAAGGATTGCAGAAGGGCTTACTGCTCTGCCACATCACCATCCTAAAGTAGCCGCATCAGGTATTGCATATAATCCTTTTTTAAATGCTTATCTCAACTCGTATTCTTAATCTCTTTTTACTTTGTTTTTCTTCCTCCCATTAGCCTGTATGTCTTTCTCAGTGTTGCAATACTTGCAGTCAGGACAGTGTGTAGAGATGAGAGGATGTTTCTTGACTGGATGACTGACTGACTGTCATCAGTTCTGCAGCTCATAAGAACTTCACTCCTGCATCCCCCTTTCTTTGCTGCCCACACAGACTTGACATGAAGAAAATAATATGACCTTTGTTCTGTGCACATCATCACTAAGGATGACCTACTGTAGCTAGAGTGGCCTGGCTGCTTCTCAAACCTGTGCTTGTTTTCAGAACTTGCTTCTGTTTTCCTGACCTGCAAGACCTCCAATCTTCCCAGCCAACTCCCACCTCAGTTCCAGTGACACCCTGCTACCTGCAGGGAATGAAGAAGGGCAGCTGCCCATTCACCAGATGATGGTGCCAATGATGCAATTGTTTCATTGTTAGAAGAACATTAGCAAGAAAGGAGCTTAAAATGTAAAAAAAGGTGAGTTCAAGGGTATATGGCTTGACTTTACAAAGGTTTGGACTTTATGATCTATTGATAAAGGACTGAACCTAAATATTTTTGTGTATCCTTGATATCCTAACTTTGAAAAAAATTAATCCAAATCTAGCAATGTGAAATAAACTATCTGACAAAGTTTAAAGCAAACTGGAGCTATTAGAAAAATACAAATCAAGAATTCTCATTGGATTGTAATATTAAGAGCAACCAACTATTCCACACAAATTTTTAAAAATGTGGTTTTAGGTTTTCAGCTGTAACATGTTTATTGATTGATTGATTGAAATAGGTTCAAGCCTAAGAATGAGTAGAGATGGGTCCATTTCATATGCATTGGATGTGTTCTCTTAAAATGATGTTTTTGATTATTTATAGGAACAGATAGATTTGTAGTAACTGGGGTAAGTTTTTCTAATCAAGGGAAAAATGATAAAGGCTGGTACCTTATCCAGCAGCATTTCCACATGGATAAAATTTAAACTTACAAATAAAACACACACACACACACACACACATACATTTACATAGTTCTCGTGTCCTTAGGGCAACTATATGCCAAAGCATGTTCAGGTAATAGGACATCAAAGCTGTTCACATCCCTAATGCTTCAGAAACAATCTAGAGAGCTGAGTTTTTCCTTCTTCTTGTTCTAGTACTAACAGGACCCACAATGGAAGCCAGTGATACTTGGACAGGGTTAGCTCAATAATGTGATGATTTGAGTCTATTCTCATAGACATAAATTTATGAATTGATCAATTCAAAATCCAAGTGGAGTGAGACAACTAAAAAATAAAGTTTTCTTTCTCTTATATCATATATTGAATGTCCTTTTTTCTTCAATTGTGAGATATATTATCCTTTCTTTCCAAGAGTTTCTTCCTGCTAGCTAAGACTCTGTAGAAGTTACAGATGTCCATATGACTTACTTTTGATGAGGAAAATGTATGGGACTTCTGGGTGGAAGCACTTTGGTTCCAGGCACAAGTATCCTCTTGCTTTAGTTTTATGGCAAACCTCACTGCATGACATTACATGGAACTATAGGCAAATATTCCCCTGGCCTGGATGGATGATGAGTAGAACCTTTCTCTCCTCTTCCCCAACCCTGGCCTCCCTTGGATATGCAATAGAATTAAGAGAGAAACTATTATGGTTTACTGCTGGAATGTGAATATTGTTTGTTTTGACAGTCTGATCTAATCTATTTGGACAGATACAGGAATTGTCACATGGCAGCGGAGAACAGCTATAATGAAAAAATAAAGTTTGTGGCATTATCATGATAGTAAAGTGGCAGGCAATGAAGTTTCTGATATGGGAAATTCAAAAAGGCTCTTCTTACACAAGGCCAAACATTTGTTAAAATCCTTACCTGCCCTGACCCAGGAAGAAGTCATATCCAATGAACCTGATGAATCATGGACCTACTAGATTTATAGCTCTAGAAGTCAATGCAATAACATTAATAGCATTTTTGACTGCCAGCAGCATTGTTTGGTAAGTTGTTAGAAGATTAAAATGGACTTAGGAAAGAATTGACCACTGTGCAGTCAGAAGTAAAAAGAAATATAGAGTGACCAAATCTCAGACCCTGGAGAAAGAACAAAAAGATTGTTGATATTATAGTAAAATATTCAGAAATCCTTCCAGATTGAAATGCTTTGGGAAAAGGATGAGAGGTGAAGTGTGACAATATGTTTTGCAATTTGGTTAAAATCAGGGTAGGAGATAAAGCAAAATCATTGCAGCTCTCCCAACACAAGCTAGATAGACTCAGAGTATCTGTGACTAAATTGATGAGCTTACCCTTAAAGTTAAGAAACCAAAGTACAGATGCTGTTCAACTTATGATGGTGTTATGTTCTGAAAAAACCATTGTACATGGAAAATGACACAGTGGAAAGCACATTTCATAAACTGAACCTAAAATAACCATCACAGTTCAGCTGTCTGCTTTACATGTGCTCAGAAAACTTACGTTAGCCTACAGTTGGACAAAATCATCTGACATGCAGCCTATTTTGTAATAAAGTGTGAATATCTAAGGTAATTTGTTGAAGACTGTACTAAACATGGAAAACAGAATGGTCTTCTGGGTGTGCTTTTGCATCACTGGAAAGTCAAAAAGTTGTAAATTAAATCATGGCTAAGTGGGGGCTGTCTGTGTAGAAGCTCTGGAAACCATCTCAAAAAGAGTATGGGAGCAGCTTCTGGAACTGTCTCCTCACTGACATGAAGTGGACAGGAACTTGGCTAAGCTTTTGGTAAGGGAACCAGGAGTGTGAGATTTCACCAGGTATAAGGTGATCCTGGAACACCTTACCATGGGGGCGGGGTGTGATTATTGAAATGCTCAAGTCCATCCTCTCCCTATCTCTCCCCTAAGTAAGCTCATCCCCAGAATCTTCTTTGGATGTGGTTGAGGAAGAAATTGGAAGAAGACTCTTGAGTTGCAGGAAACATGGAAATAAGAGCAGGCTGTCGAACAGTGGAGTGTTCTTCCTGAAGAGAGAAGTCAAAGCAGGCTCCAACCTTCACAGATCAGGGGATTCCCCCATGGACTGCCCAGTGGGTGTCAAGTTGCTCTGGACCATTGCTGGGGTATGTTCCATTCCTTTTCTTTCCAAAGGAGAGTGTGTGCTGTTGGTCCTGCCCTTGTAATGCCATTGTAGAATGACTCAATGAGGACAGCAAATATTTTTTCAGTTTATGGATTTTGGATCAGAACAAGCTGCATCAATACCTGCTGAAAACACTACCATATATCCTTGTGAGTTTGGTGATGCACAAAATGGGACGCTAGGTGTCTTTGGCAGATTAGTAGTATGTGGGAAGAAATGAGAACAAAAGAGTGGACCATGGTACACATTGATATATGACATTCATGACTGATTCTTCCCTCTTCTCAGCCACACTTCCATTCCTGGAGGTAGGGGTGGCCTTGGAGCTTGCTTTGATTCATAACAGGTGAGCTGAGGAAGTGTGTCACTTCCCAGGGGATATAGGTAGTAATGGAGTATACTCCATATACAGTTAGTAATGGGTATACCCAAGTGACATCAGTGATATTCTTGTGTGATAAATATTTGTTGTTGTAAGCCATTTGGATTTTGAGTTTTTTGTAGCATGGCCTTGCCTGACTAATATACCACTCATACAATGCAATGTCATAATCACTTGCCAAAGCAATGTACTCCATTCCCAGGAATCTATTTTAAAATGTGGAATGTTAGGAAACAGTATTTACTTCTATAAGGCTTTGTGGTCTCTTTCATTTGGTATTGACTCCATTCGATTTTAGATTTCAGTTGAATTTTTCCTTATCTATTTTACCCAGTGTATTACTATGTAGGTAAAAGCCTTGAGAGAGTGTTTGCAGTGTGCTTAACAAAAACTTCAATATATAAAGATATAAACATCATCTTCATAAGAAAAAATAAATCAGGGGAATTGAGTTTCCAAGAAAATCATAAGTACTTTCCTATAGAGAATCTTTCAAAATAGATAAAGCAACAAAACAAATATTTGAAAATGACATTCATACAGCCAAGATGGAAATTTCCTTCACTGTAGCTCACAGAGTTTTCTTCACACAGGGCTAGTTGGCATACAGGTCGTGCTCTAAGTATTGCTTTATGTACAACTTCCCCACAAGACTCTGGGCCATTTGAGGCAAGAAAGTGCACTTATTCTTCCATGTGTCCCTGTTACCTGGCATATTCTTTGCACCTCAAAGATTCCAATACTGCAACCAGAGCTTACATTGTTATCTGACTTGCTTCTCACCACAACAACCTTACCCATCTTGCCATTTCCCCTTCTCCTTGTTCTGTTTGAATTTATCAAGTTAGCCACACGACTATCCCATCTACCTCTACCTCTGGGGAGCATTGTGGATTCTTGTTTCTAGTATCATCATCATCTGTGACCAGGACCTTTTATGCTTTATTACCAATATGGACTATCTTACTTTAAAATTTACATCATTTATTGTATTTGTTTATGATTCAACATTACAGAGCGAATAATTGAGGTAGGCATAAAATATATTTACTATGTAGGAAGGCATGAAAAGTTCAGGCAGCCATTCCTGTATGCAAAGACTTAAGAAGGAGGCTCTTTGGTTGAACTTAAATGAACTTAGTGAGCACTCCCAGTAGTGCCAATTACCTCACAATTTGACTTGTTAATGAGTGTCCTGGTGCAAGAAGTACAAGAGCACTGCTTGAGTATAGCTCTGTCTTCATGACGTCACCAGGTTCCATCTTAGCTTTTCTGTCCTTGCAGGGCATGCTTCTCTCAAGAGGCAGATCTTTTCAGGCAAGCAGAATGCCCTCCATCAAGGCATGTGGACATGCAAATGTTTAAATTACGGTATGTAGGTCACTTACAAAAAGAGGACGACTATTTCTGGTAACATTTAATATTTATTGTGATGAGTCAAGGCTAATGCAAGGTGAACCCTTCCCTTTACCATCATCTGTGTAGCTACATTAGCTCATCCATGTATTAAAAAATGGGCCTCTGGACAGTTGGCAATTTGGTAAATGGTTAGTGTATAATGCCAGAGAAAAAAGTCTAGTTTCCACTCACACTGATGTCACCTCAACTTCCCATGAGTGAATAGTTTTTATTTTATTGTAAAACATCAGTCACATGTTCAACAAATATTAATGGAAAAATCCAAAAATCTACTGTTTCATTATCTTTAATTAAGTTGATGAATAGTATTATGGTTTGGATGTGAGGTGTCCCCCCAAAGATCACGTGTGAAACAATGCAAGAAGGTTTAGCGAAGAAATGATTGAGTTGTGAGAGCCTTAACCCAGTCAGTGATTTAATCCCCTAATAGGGATTAACTGAGTGGTAACTAAAGGCTGGTAGAGTGTGGCTGGAGAAGGTGCGACTTTAAGGGTGTGGCTTTGGGGTATATATTTTGTATCTGGTGAGTGGAGTTCTCTCTCTATGCTTCCTGATAACCATGTGAGATGCTTTCCTTTGCCACACTCTTCCGCCATGATTTTTCTGCCTCATTTGAGTCCCAAGGAATGGAGCTGGCCTTCTATGGACTAAGACCTCTGAAATCGAGAGCTCTCAAATAAACTTTTCCTCTTCAATTGTGCTGGTTTGGTCATTTAGCCATGACCGTGAAAAAGCTGATGAAAACAAATAGTCACAGACAATGTGAAGAGTGCTAACCTTACCTTTTACTTGTTGGCTTTATTATGCTTTTTTTTTTTTTTTGAGAAACAAATACATTCATAGGACATGTTCATTTTATTTTTCTTTCCTTGTGTTACATATTTTATCAATCTTTGTATCTTGGGGCAAAGGGTCTTTCCTAAGTTTTTGTGTCTCTTTGGAAGTGAGCCCATAGGGAAAGAGGCAAGGTAAGTGGTCCCAACTTGCCATTTCCCCTTCCCCTTGTTCAACAAGTTAGCCAAACCACTGTCCCATCTACTTCCATCCTGAAGAGCACTGTGGCTCTTGACCCCCAGTATCATCATCCATATTCAACAGAGTAAGGAACAGCCCCATGTGGCCTCCAAGTCCATGTATGTACAGAGCAAATGCATCCTTCTCTTCTTCAAGTTCTTCTAGAAGGCAACAGCTATTAACTTCCTCCTTGTCTATTGAAAATCTTTTAGGGGTGACATCAACAATAATGATGATAAGATAATACAAAGGGAAAGAGGAAGTAGGGATCTATATTCATCTCAAGGCATTTCTGGGAAGAAATTACTAGAAGAATTTGTTTTCATCTCTTTAGCATAGATTAAACCAGTGATTATAGTAATTTCTATATCATGTTCTTAGGTTTCTTTAAAGAGAAAGGTTCTCAGTTTTTCTCTAGCTAAAAGAAAGAGAGGGCTGGGGTGAACTATGGAGGCCATAGGTTATTGAGGTATGGATGAAGTTGAGGATGTTCTTTGTGTCTACGTGTATTCACAAGCACAACTGTACAAAATAAATTTCATTATGAAATTGTTTTATCCAGGAAGCTGGAACTGGATGTGCCATTCAGTTTGGGGGCAATGTCCAGTTGTCCAGTTGGGTGCATTTTTATATGCAGGTTAGTGTTCTCTTTCTTATCTTACAGTGATTCATCCACATCCATTGCTACTTATTCCTAAATGCTTATTAATATACTAATCCAGGTCTTCTCTGCTATCATTCTTGGTTTTAATTAACAGAAAGCCTGATTATTTTATATTTTTAAGCCAAATGAGCAGCATATATTGCAGCATATATTGGACTTAAAGGTATATTGCATCTCAGTGTTGATTTTATAAACTGCCCAGGGAAGCTTGATTGGCCAATATGAGAATTTCATGCCCAAATGTGTGTGTCTGTCTTGTTAGGAATACCTCTTGCTATACCAGTCTCCCTCCAATTCTGGAACATGTTATATATTCCTTCACTGATTAAATTTTTCTTGCTCTTTCATCTGCCTATAATCCCCTTCATTTTTCTTAGAGTATAATTATTCCAAAATCCTACCAAGAACTCTCCATCCCCTCAAAATTCCTCTGTTTTCAGTGGACCAATAGTTCATATTTAGTAACTTTGATACTTTGATCCCATTTGTGTTTAGATTTATGTATTTGATTCTTAATTAGGTTGCACATTAGAATAATCAGGAAAAAATAAAATGTATGATTGTCTGGGTCAAGCTGTAGTCCAACTGAATCAGATTCTCAACAGGTGGGATCAAGGCAATGGTATTTAGAAAAACAACAACAATGACAACAAAAAAATCAAAATCTTCCTGAGTAATTCTAATATGTGTCCAGGATCAAGCTAGTTCTGAAAATTTCAGTGTTAACAGATCAAATGTCAACACCAATGAATCCCATTCAGCTTTGAACCAAGACAATTTAACCTACTGCTTTTTAAAAAAAATTCTTGTAAGCTAGTCTATAATGAGAACCACATATTGCAAAGCAGAATAAGCACATATGCTAGGGTCTGTTAATGTTCCTGAGATGGACATAACATAAAATAAGATCTTCCTATGTCAGATGAGGATCTTTTCAAGTGTAAGTTCATCTAGACCACCAAACTGTAGGTTTGGGTATTAAAAGTGTGCATCATATTGTGGATGGCTTGAGCCAACAGTCTCAGGATCATAAAAATGAGCAAATAGGATGTCTGAACACAGGAATGAGTTAGGGTGGATTGTGTTTGGGACAGGCAATAGATCTGAAGTTGCACAATCAGCTCAAGGTGGGAAGGATAGATGAGTTATAAAGACCAATGTAAGATACCCCATTCAACCTGTTCTCCAGCGGAGGCCATAAGCAGAATGTGGGCAACTCATGTAGGGTAAAAGAAGGGACAACTACAGAAGTCCTGACTCCCACCTTCCGTGGAAGGACTGTTGAGTTACTAGATCAAATACAAGATATCCAGTTAAACTTGAATGTCAGATCCAAATACTTCTTTTTAAGTTGAAGTACGTCCCAAATAGCGCATAAAATCTGCTGCCAGGATCGGGGAGCCTGTGGTATGGGAAGAACTGTTCAGCTAATTCATTCCTGATGGACAATTCCTTCCTGCACAGAGTACCCTTCCTCTTCTAGCATGTCCCACGTCCAGCTGGCTGTACTTCCACCCAGTTGCCTCCCATTAAATCAATTCAAATATTATAGGAATGTTGGTAATAACAGATGGGCTCCAACACTTAAATGTGGGAGTCTAGATTCAGTTTTCCAGTGAGAGGAAGTAAAAAAATGGAACTTAAATCAGATCTGGTTGCATTTATGAAATATAATTCCGAGGGGAAAACAGATTAATTTTTGTCTTGTATTTCCCATGAACAAATATGAAGGAATTGTTTGAAATGACGTACTTTACATTTCTAATAGTAGTTTAGACTTTTTACACCTGGGGCATCATTTTAATCAATAGCAATGAACAGAAATAACTTTAAAATTTCTATTGATTTGGCACTAAACTTGCCATCAGTTAATCAAAGCTCTTGGGAGTCTAACCTCCTTCAGTTATTTATGAATAAATCCCTGGCTCCCTGGAAAAAATGTTGGTTCTAGGAACACTGAAAGGTATAAGGTGTTCTAAAATAAGAAAGCTTTCACAAGCTGATGGGGACATATCAAAAAGACCCAGGAGTCCTACTGTCATAGATGGAACACAGAACACAATTAATGAAACATACAAGTTCACTGAAGTTAGAAAAGAGAAAGCTAGAATAAAGTTATTAAAACTCAGGCTACTGCTTTGAAAATGGGTGTCTTTATCTTTCTTTTCTGGTAAGAACTACAGATAAGTTGATCAAATATCCCTGGGAGATGAAAAAAGAGAAAGCAGCTAATAGAGGTAGGAATTAAACAAATGCATAATTAGAAAAAAAACATCATTATGACACAACCCGGGGCAAGGACTAAAAAGTGATGAAAAAGCCAATATGCGTACCATTCATGGGGAGATGGAAGTTTGCAGAGTATGAAAGTTATCCCACATAAACTAATTTCTAGAAGTAAAGGGAAGAAAATGTAACTGTACACAGAGGGGTAAATGGCCCTGATATTAACTCAACTGTTGGTCTCCTGTCACTAGCAACTGTTGGTCACCAGATGCCTTGTCTCCTGATGTGGTGCAACATAAAGCATACAGCATTGTAGAGAATCAATGCTGGCCAGTAGCATTTAGTACAAATATCCAGAAGCTGGAGGATGAAACTGAGAAAGAGTAAGGACATAACCACACAAATCCATGAGGCTGAATATTTTTTCTCAGGACAACCAGTCTGTGGATTTTTTTTTTCACTAAGTTGGTGACTTGAATAAATAAAGAGGAGGGACAGGAGGTGGAGTGTGCCAAGTTGAAAGAGGTGGAAAGGCCAACACTACCAAATTCATTGCATGATTATGGATTTGGATCAATTTGGCCAAAATCATTATAGAGGGCACTTTTCAAACAATTGAGATTTGTTATTACATAAGATATTTTTCTAAATGTAAAAGATGTATGGCAGTGGCCTTAAAATATTATCAGTATGACTTCATTTTGGTAAAACTATAATGATGTTTGTGTGTATTTTTATAAAGAAAAGGATCTGTAGGTGTAGACACTGTCAAGGGGCGATGTCATCTCTGGGTGCATATAACCTCTATACACCAGAAACATCTAAGAGGATACCACACAATACCTCATCACTTTCTTAGTTTTATTAATCTCTTTTTTCTAACTTTAAATAGGCATTATGCAGCTTTTGAAATGATAAAAACTAATTTGAATTAAAAAGTTTAAAAAATATTCTTAATAAAGGTGTATATTCATTTAAAAAAAATTCATTATTAGATTTTTGCTTTCCTGAGATTTGGCTTAGGTTTTGAGCTAAACATATTCTGCTCAGTTTCTGAATGGCTCAAAAAACATGTTTCCCTTTCTTTTGATTTCACAGTTTTCCAGCCTAGCCCAGAAGAAATCTTTTCTAAACCTCTGGAGAAAACTCCATTTTCACTGAACTTTTGATCCCACCAGAAGTAATATTTGTAAAGAGAAATCTATTGCTTCTCTTTACAAATTCAGTCTGATGTTAGATCAAAGGAATTCAGATAAACATCAGGGCAATAAGTTTCAAGTTCAAGATAAATTTCTAATTTAAACTTCTAAAGAAGTTTTTGAAGCTTTTACATAACAAAAGCTTCAGGAAATAGAATGAAAGATAACTTTAATAGTAACCACAATGACGTTTGTAGAAGTGACCAAAACTTTAATGAGGTTTATTAATATGTTTAATGATGACTGTAAACTGAGGCACAGAAAACTGAATGGATTCAGAAATATGTGGATGAGTCACAGTGCAAGGATTTATATAAAACTGTTCAGGGGAGATAATTTTTTCCCTAGTTCCTGTGTAGTAAGTACTTTTTCTTCCCCCAACAGTACCTTGGACAATACATTTCAAGGAGGATATCTCAATGCATATTCAATGAATTTCCTCTAACTGAACAAAGAGAATTTTCCATACTGCATATTAAAGCTGATTCTACTGAACTGTTTTAAAATAAAAAAAAAATGTAGTTAGGCACTGTTCTTATCTGAAAACTGTTCACAACTACTCTTACATTTTTATGGATTTATTCACAATATTATGTACTTCTTTAGAATTATATAGATTGCAGTTAAATGTAACTGGAGATAACTTAATCTTGTAATATAAATTATTATCACAGTCTATAAGTCTATAATACTTTATACAAAATTCTTATAGCCAGATATATTTGGAAATTAGAAAATTTTGGAATTAATTTATAAGGTGCATATAACTTCTATACCCCTGCAATGTCTAAGAGGATACCATGCAATCAAACACTTTAATAATCTGCAGTATAATTATCAATATCCAAATTGGATAAATAAAGACTAAAACCCAATTTCATTTAGTTCAGATCATATTTGTCTGGCTGATGACTTGGGGTGCCTAATTTAAAAACACCTTTGGGTTTTTGGAGCCTTGAAGATTTCAAAATTGTACATAAGTACTAGTACTGGGTCCCAGCATCATTAATCAATCATCTGTTAGAGGCAAAGTTGAATCCCTTCCTTTTGAGCTGAAAGACATGGAATCATCATTTCAGTGCTTAGAGAAAATTGTTTTAGGATATGGCTTTAATAATAAACAGACTATTTTTTGCACTTGATTTTTTTGTGTATTATTCCTTGAGAAACAGAGAGATGAGGATTAGTGAGAATTCTGACCAAAGAATTCAAGAGAGCTCAGTAAATACTGCTGGTAGAACTGAGTGCACATCAGCAGGTTCAGTCTCCCTTGTCATGTCACAGACCACCTGAGAGCACATGCCAAGCTGATCCATCTCTGACTGGGCCAACATGCCTTTTATGTTCTCACTGCATATAGGGAGTCATTCGCCTATTCCATGAGTAAATGAAAATTTATGTCATTATTAGAGTAAGTAAGATAAAACACTTCCTCAGACAATGAATGGTTTCCAATGTCTTTGAAGAACAGAGTGACTTTCAAAGGATCTACTGTACAGATGTTTATGTTTTAAGTAAATACCATCCTATTGGTTATTGAGATCTTAATTATGTATAAAAGCTTTACCGTGTGAGACAAATTGTTTCACCTGCTGGAACCCAACATACGGCCACATATAAAACTTTGAAAGGGAGTAAAAGTGATGCCATATAACTCCCTGATACTGGAAATATGAAAAGAACTTCTCTCCCAAGTGTAGTCTATGCATAAGATTAACTCTACATCATATTTCACAAGTTTCCGCTTTTGTCTCCACACACTGGAAAAAAA
The DNA here is from genome assembly GCF_021218885.2 of Marmota monax. Lineage (NCBI taxonomy): Eukaryota > Metazoa > Chordata > Mammalia > Rodentia > Sciuridae > Marmota > Marmota monax. Next base: position 2,774,458 of record NW_026695200.1, on the reverse strand, counting down.
AATGGAAGTGAAAAGAAATCTTGAACTAGGACAAATAATGACGAAATACATAAACTTAACAGAAGCAGGTAAATTAGGGAAGAGGAAATGACATCCTCCTCCTGCGGCGGGAGGGGGGGGGCGCAGATGAGGGTATCATCCTCTTCTAAACCACTCCAGTGAGATGTATCATCCTCTTCTAAACCACTCCAGTGAGACAAAAGCTTGCATAGGAAGAAAGATAAAGATCCGACATAGGGAACATGGGAGCCTCAGCCTGTGGTTTCTTTCAAGGTGCAGATGCCCTCCTGGGAGAAGACATCCTTGGTTCTCTAGAGACAGAGACAACCCAGGGGAAGCCAAGAGCTTGATGTGTCAAATTTATGAGTTCAAACTGGACAATAGGGCTCAGCTTCTGTAGCAGAGAGCATCGACACAGAGACACAAAATGTCTAGAATACCAAACAGGTATTCTAGGTGGCAAAGTCAAATCAAACACAGTCTACTAGGCCACACCCAGTTTTCTGGACATTCTGGAAGGCACAAAGAGTGAGGGACTTGCAGAGACTATCCAAAGGAGCCTATGAGAATATGTCTGGTTCTAGGAGAGTGGTCTGTCCCTAGCTACACTGTGTTTAGATTTTTGTCATTGCTTCTACTATTTTTAATGAGAAACATAAAAACTAATATCAAAATTCTAGAATATTAAGGACTATACACCACTATTTAAGATTATGGAAATGGCATACAATTCTCACTTTGTAATATGGATCTGTCTGCCATTCTCAATGATTCCTTAGATTGCCTTGTGCATTGAGGGGCTGGATGGGCTCCACTGACTTCTGCAGTTAACTTTCTGTTATCCCAAAGGCTTTCCTGAAGCCTTGTCTGTGGTCAGACAAGTTGCAGGGCAATTCATAACAAGTGCTGTCTCAAGTGATATTTTAAAATCATAATTCTTTAAATCTTCCAAAACAAAGAACATTTCCCCCAGTATTTGTACTTGGTTCAATAAACATTTGTTATGTTCTTACCATATGTCACATGGAGAGGGGAAGAATAGAGAATGTGAATGAGAGACACACATTGCCTGGAAAGACCCAAGGTTGTTTTCCTCTAATGAAGAGCATCCACACAGAAGTGCCTGAGGAAGAAGAGGCAGAATTAAGTTAGACATTTCCTATCTCATCAAAAAACAAAACTGCAAATAAAGTGATTATTATGAGAGTTATGTTCATAAATACAGGACTCCACAATATTACTCATATACCTAGAAGTATGGCACCTTTTTTTTTTCAGATAGGAAAATATATTTTCAGGAAATTTTCCAAAGTGTTAGGGTGCTATAATAACAGTTGACATGATTATGTAGTGACTCTAGTTCCAGGTGCCAACAACAGCAACATTGGACTTAAGCAGCAGCTGCTAAGAATGGATCATTTCTTGGACAGTTATTTCTCTCATAAGTGGAGCAAATATAACTGCTACATCTGCAGTGGTGGAAGTGTTTAGCCAATTCCAAGGTAATAGTTTGGAAGAAAAGAGATTTCTGCTTCCTTCGAAGTGAAAGCTCTGAGGTTCTGATGTTGCATACACATCCTCTAATACTTAGTACCTCATTTTAGCATCTTGTGCCTTTTTCATACTCGTTTCTTGGAAATTTGGTGAGAAAATACAATTTTTTGGGTACATATGAAAGGATATAAAAAAATTTGAATGGCATTGTTTTCAGAGGTCTAAACTAAGATTTCTGCCAGTTGATGGTAATTTTAGAGCATAGAGCCATTAAACTTCAAACAGCCTTCCACCAGGAGTTCTGTATTCTGGGTCTGTTTGCAACTCTGGATCAATATCTTCACCCCTCTCTCTTCAAACTCCCTGAGCTCCTCTTATGAACCACATTCTGGAAGACTTCTTACCCTTCATAAACAAGTTATCCCTTTTATTAATAAGAAGAAAGAGAGCCAAACTCTAGAACCCCCAAGTCAGATCTCCTTTGCTAACACATACCAAATAACCATGGCTCTCAGGGAAGAGCCAAGGTGGTGCCAGCCTGTGCCCTTGGGGCAACTATGTTCTACTTGCAATAATTTCTGGAAGGATTTTCTGCAAATGTGAGTTCCCAAGACCTGTGTCTACAGCTTTAAGGACCTCCATAGGTCCCTGACATGAATATGGCTCAGAAAGGCCAACAGTAAAGAAAATCACAAATAAGATGACAAGTGAGAAGAATAAAGCCACATACTATAAGAATAAAGCCACATACTATAAGACTTCAGAAAGTCCAATTGCAAATCTCCCAAGATGCTTATAGATAAAAATTGTCTCCTTGCAAGTCCTTATCCATGGACTGCTAGACTGCTAGGCTCCTGAATTGATGGCAGGATAGTCTCAATTTCTGTCTCAATTTAAAACATTTTTTAAAAAATCCTTCAGGAAATTCAGTATACCCTACAGTAATTATGTGTTTTTTTTTCATGAATCCAATCATTTGAGTAGCCCTAGAAATTCATAGTAACCAGACTCTTAGCATTGAAAAGATTTCCGTCCAAAATATCTTGAGATGGCAATTCTCTGGAAGTTGACTTGGTCTAGTTTTGGCTACATTACCTAGACCTGATGCATTTTTCTCTATATAAAACTTAATGTTTAGATATACATCTTGCAATTTTTTGTAAATCACTATTCTACAATACAATATATATAATAGAATGTGTGCTTAGGGAAAAGTAAAAGTGAAGGTTTTTTTCCTGTCATTATATAGGATGGCTAACAGTCATTGAAACCCTTCCATTTCAATACCCTTCATCCATTTTCACAAAGAATCCTGGCTCACAGGTACTCTGTCTATTTAAAGTCTCCCCAAGAAAATGCTGGCTGTCCCACAGCCTACAATTACAGTTTTCAGCCTAGAAAGTATATTATAGTTTAAATATCAATATTTCCCTTCTTTCCTGTTGAGTAAGGAGCAATAACCTCAGAATAAGTGAGAAAGTAGGCATAAACAGGGCGGCACAGCAGCAGGATGCAGCCCCACCGAGGGCTGCAGATTGGAAGGAACAATGTGTTTTCATCCCCTATCATTACAATGTGGTTTGAGAGCCCACACCATGTTTCTGATGAGAAAATCAAAGTGTAACAGAGTTGCAATCATACTGTTCCTCTCCTAATACTGGTCTGAATATGACAGAGTGCTGAGGAAGACTAACTTGAGAGGCATGGGGACCCCCAACCATGATGCTGGATGTCCCAGAACATAGTGTTCAGAGGTTCTTTGCAGGAACTTGGATATCAAAACCACCTTCTGACACACAGATACCCCAGCTTTCACATTCAACAGACATAAATCTCTGAAACTATTGGAATACACATTTATCAAAAGAAGAAATACAAATGATCAGTAAATATTTGAAAAAGTAGTCCATGTAATTAGTCACCAGGGAAATGGAAATTAAAACTGCAATGAGATAATCATCTCACTCCAGTTCTAATGGCCATTATCAAACAAAACAAAACAGAACAAATGTTGGTGAAGATGTGGTAAGAAAAGAACGCCCACATACTATTGGTGGGAATGTACAGCCATCATAAAGAACAGTATAGAGGTTTCTCAAAAAACTAAAAATAGATCTACCATATGATCCAGCTATACTCGTGAGTATATATCCAAAGGAAATAAAATCAGCATCAAAAGAGATACCTTTAAGCCCATGTTTATTGTATTACTAGTCATGATAGCTGAGATATGAAATCGACCTAGGTGCCTATCAGTGGATGAGTGGATAAAGAAAATGAGGTATATACACATTATGGAATATAATTTAGAGATAAAGATAATGAAATCTTGTCACTTGTGGCAAAGTGGATGGAATTAGACACAGAAAGACAAGTACATTTTCTCTCATATACAGAAGTCAAAAAACGCTGATCTAAGTGTTTCTAAGTGTAGAATAACAGTTACTAGAGGTTCTAAATGAGGTGGTGAAGAGGATAAAGGGAGTCTGGATTTGGTCAGGGTACTTGTGCATGTGTTGAAAATCACACTGAACCCCATTAATATGTACAACTAACATGTTAATAAAAAATTAAATTAAAATTATATATCCAAATTATATATAAATGATGTATGTATATGTATTGCAATTATATATGAATTATATATAAATTATGTACATAATTATATATGCATATATTGTAATTATATATAAATTATGTAAACATGTTATATATATATTCATATATATATACACACACATATATTCATATATATATATATATTGCTAAGAGAGTTGGCCCATTGGCTTGTTGCCTGGAAGCAGTAGTGAGGATGAATCTCAGGCTCATATTGACAGAGATAAAGTGGCCAATATTTTCAACCTGTGACTGGGAAGTACCAAAAAAATAACTTGCATTTCTAACAGTCAAGATAAGTAGTTCTGGCCTTGACTGGGCGTTTGGAGGTAATGGTAAAACAGTAACAGACACACAGAGGCTGTTAAAGCCTTCATTTCTTAGCCATTCGGCACTCAGCTAAAAGACCAGCCTAGACCATGTCCCTAATACACAGATCATCTCTGTATGCAGGCCACCCCAATTAAATGTGCTCTAACAGTTTATTATAGATTTCTATTTGGAACATGGCATACATAGTTCCCTAAGCAACAGTGGGTTGTGATAGGGAACTCCCTCTTTTTGCTAAGTGGTGGGATACTCAGTGTGCTGTGGACCAGTCCATCATCAACAGCTGTGTTGCCTCTTGGCTGTTTCTCCTTGGAGGTTTTAGCCCTCATGCAAGGAGAGTGCTTGGTATTCTTCCTTTATTCTGAAGAATCAGAGGTGGGTGTATGTAATGCACCTTGTGAAAAAGAATGCTACTTTCATTAATAAACATATGCTTGGGGATGTGAATTTAGATATTTGTATTATGCACATTGTGAGTACTTTACATGTACTATTAAATTTGGTTATCTTCTTACAGTTCTGTGAATTGGGTGCTGTCTCATCCAGTTCTGGAAGCTATAATAAGATACTCTAGACTGGGTGGCTTATAAACAACATTTCTCAAGTTATGGAGGCTGGAAGTCTGAGATCCTGTGGCTGCAGTTTGGGTGCTGGTGAGGGCCTGTTCTGAGCTGTAGATGGACACTTCTCAAAGCATCCTTACAAAATGGAGAACAGAGGGGAGGAAAGCAAGCTCATTCCAAAGAAGCAACCAGAACTCCTTCAGTCCAAAGCACAACTCGAAATCTTACCAGCTGCTGCTGCCCTATGTTGAAAGTGCGGATGTTCATATATGCACTCAGAAAAAAAATTGAAGGGAAAAAAAACTAGATGGTTGCACCTTCTTTCACTTTATTATAATCTTAATAGAAGCACAAAAGGAAGCAATAGCAAAAGCACAAGAGGGTAGATAACAGATAAACTGCTCAGGTGGGTAAAAGGCCAGAGGCTCGTTTGCTAACCCAGCTACCTGGATAAAAGAGAGGAAGAGACACCACACTCAACCTGCACTTTATAACAATCAGACATGTCACTGGCTGGCCCAGATGACCCAAATGGATTAAAGACTCTGTTTCCTGGCAGTGGGAGACATAGGCTCATATAGAGGAGAAGGTGGAGATGGGGTACATAGAAGAAAAGGAACTTTTCCCCCTGAATAATAATATTCCCCCAGTATATTATTAGCAGTTCAGACTTTTCTTCTGGATTTTATTTCCTTATATTCACAACAGGTGGCATTAGAAATATTCCCTCCACCCCACCCCCAGTAGTCTTCAGTAAAGGAGTAATTTGCAACATGAAATAATTTAATTGGATATGGATGTGTTTGTCTTCTGCATGGAAAAGAGAAGTCACTGACGGATGTTTTCTGTCTCTTGCAACTCAGGAAAGAGCAAAACACTAATTGCCCTGAAAAGCCAGGGTTTACTATGTTATCACAAAGTCAAAGTCATGCAAACAGAAGGAGAATTCCCATCTCATTTGAGAGTAGTGTTTGTGAGACAAAGTGTGCCTTGATAGTTTCATAACTTACACTTCATCTTTAGTAGCTATAGTTCCTACAGTAACCATGTGGGTTCCCGTGAAGTACTATAGTCCAGAATCTACCCCCAGTCCAAAAATGCAGGGTGCCACAAATGAAGGTACCAAGGGGAAATTGTAGCCTCCAGCTGAAGCCGAAGGAAAATTTGAGTTTTCCAGAAGATAGTTAAAGTGGGAGCAGAATAGCCCTTCTCTAGGGATTTCCTAAAGAAAAAGGTGAGGGACAAACCTGGAGACTTTCCTGATCCTTTAGTAAAGAATTTTTTATACTACAAATTTAATCTGAGTTTGTTGGAGGGCATTTAGGGAAAGAGTATCAGCCAGCTTATACTCCTCCTGGCAGCAGGGCACTGCTGGGGACAAGTCTCAAAAAGTGCAGCCTTTACCAAACTGTACTCCATGACACTAGCGGAGATCTCTCTCTTGGACATGGATGTCCTTCAGGCATTTCAAATGCAACAGCTCCCAAACCAAACTTGTACTCTCCCAATCTTCTCTTCCATCTTCCCAAATCAGCACTTTCCATAGTTTTCTTCTGCTCAGTTATTAGAAGCCTCATACTTTCAATAGCTCAGAATAAAAATCTTGGACTGATCTTTGGCTCCTCTTCTATGCTGCTTGTACTCCACATCTAATCCTTCAGAAAGCCCTATCAAATCTGCCTTCAGAATATATTTAGACACCACCACCTTTAATATTACTGCTGTGATACAAAATGTTATCACTTGGGAGAGGTTATTCTAAACCAGAGGGATTCCCTGCTTCTTCACTTCAGTCCATTGTCAACAAAGAAGATGCAGACACTGCTGAGATGTAAATCAAGCTCACTCTCATGCTCAGAACTTTCCATAGCAGTCAGGTTAAGTTAAATCTACTGCATTAATAAGTAAACCCTGAGTGGCATAGTCAGCAAAGTTTATTTTGTCATTAACCAGTAGCTCTCTGTAAAACAGTGACACTCCAGCAAGGCTCCCTTCTAATGGTGACTCAAAGATATGGGCTGCTTTTCTTCCTATAGCCATGCCTTTTGGAATAAATATGCAGCTTCTGTGTAGCAACACCAGTGGAAGAACAACCATTAAGAACTTATGCATACTCTGCTATGCTGTATTCTATATATGGTACATATCACTTCCACTCTTATCTATGGGCCATAACTGGATCTTAGACCTGCCCACTCAGGGGACTGAAAATGTGGGTTGGTACATGTTAGGTCAGCATTAACTCCAATAGTTTCCTATCTCCTTTAAAATTACAGCAGAAGTCCTTGTCATGTTCATCTTCTCTCTTCTCAGAGCCTTTGCACTGGCTGTTTACCTTGCATATTAACCTTACTGATATTTTCCCCACATCTCCAAAGTACTTATCTCCATGGCAATCACTACTACTCAACTTTCTATATGAATTTTAAGTTGAAATTTTTGTTGAAATTATTATATATTCATATGTAGTTGTAAGAAATAACAGAGAGATCCTAGTTACCTATTTTCCTCCCCACCCCGTGAAGACATTTCCAAGAGTATAATATCACAACTGGACTACTGATATTGCGTTGTATGTAATTCACCAATCTGATTCAATTTCCTCAGTTTGATGTGTACTCATCTGTGTGTATGTACGTGTTTATTTCTGTACAATTTTAGCATATTTATGGATTCATGTTTCCACCACCACAGTTAAGATATAGAACTTTTAAAAATTAAACTTATCTTTAGCTGATACAAAAAGAAAAGGTCGTACATATGAATGGGAGACATGATGTTTTGACACACGCACACTGTGTAGTAAGACACAGGGTGTTTCACCACAAGGATCCCTCCCATTGCCCTTTTATGGCCACCCCCACCTGCTTCCCATCACTCCTCCTCCATCCTGTCTTTATTCTTGATGACTAATAACCTGCTTTCCTTTCTAAAACTGTGTCATTTCAAGAATATTATATAAAAGGAATCATATAATTTGTCACCACCCTGTGGCTAGGCATGTGTGTACCTCTCTTTCTTAAAAGAAAACAACATGTAGGATTCCAAGGATCAAAGATAAGAGGGATAATTCTGATCTTCTTATGAGCTTCTGTCATCCACCTATGTAAATTCAGCCTGAGATTTAGAGGCTGCCGCAGCACTCGGGCTGTGCCTGGTGATGCTCCAGCTGGCCCTGTACAGACTCTGGACAACAGGCAGGGGCCCCCTAGTCTCCTTGTTTCATCTCACCATCCAGCTCTCCTCTCAGTGAATCCTTTTATTATGTTAAAATGGGATGTCATTGCTAGAATTAGAAAGGAAAATACCAGCTGCTTTGTCCTCTGGGAAGCACTAATCAGCCAGTAGCTGCCCTGATCCCAGGCGACAAGGAACGTGTGCAGACTAATTACAAGCCCACTGCCTTCTACACCCCATGCGGCTCAGACTGCAACACCTGCACTGCTGAGCTGAAGTATTTTTAGGATCTGGAATTTCCCCCTGGCCCTTATCTTGCATTTGATGCCTTCATTATACACCTCCTTTTGCAGCAGCTTCCTTATGGCTCCCTGATTTCCAGCCAACCTCACTTTCACAAAACAATCAAATTCAATTCCCTAAAACACAGCTCTAATCATAATTTCCATACCCCAAGTTTGTCAGCATAAACCCAATCCTGCATGTAAGTTATGGTCCAAACCCCACCACACAGCCCTGAAAATCCCAAAGGTTTTCTATAAGGGGACCCAAGACCAGATTTCCAGCCTCCTGTCAGCCTTAACTTTGGCAGCCTTCTCACCTGAAAATGGCTCAGGACTCCTAATCAGTACTCACTTCTATTCACATGCTCTGCAAACACCAAGGGAACTTTAGAGACAGAAACAGTCTGCATTCAGGCTGCTTCTGTCCTCCCCAATTCATATGTTGAAATTCTAATTCCTCAGGGGAGGGTATTAGGTGGTGGGTCAACAGGCACGGATCCCCTGGTCTTTAGGATGTGACTAGGTTATGAAGGTGGAGCCATCATGAATGGGATTAATCCCCTTTAAAGAGGACCCAGAGAGCTGCCTTGCACCTCATACTATGTGAGGTGGAAATCAAGAGTCAGCTTCCACCATCCAAATGGTGTCAGGCAGGCTAGATGGCTCTGTGTGGCTAGCTAGACAGCTGGAGGGTGGGCCCCATCTAAGTAGGCCTCTTTCCTGACCTACCTGCTGCTATAATGTCTCTGGCCCAGGCAAGAAACACACTTACTCAAAACCACAATTTGGATTCAAAATTAAACAGAAGAGATCAATCATCAAACTTGATAGAGAAGGAGAAGAGAAAAAGTGTACAATTTTTCTACCTCCTTACAGTGCTTCTCAAACTCCATTTTTTTCCCCTGTGAGGCCCAGGGACAGCTGGAAAGGAAGAAGGACTCTAGCTGACTGCAGATTCCAGGAAAGGGTGGAGTTTTGCTGATTGCCTGAAGTCAGGCTCTCAATGGATAACTAGGGCAGAGCTGCCATTACCTGGGATTGTGTAGTCAAGTGGGGGACCTTCCCAGTTTCTTATGTTCTCTCAGGAAGAGGCTGCCTCCACTGGACACATCTCAAAGAAATAGTGGATACACTGTCTCTTTCTCTCAAATCTCATGGCCACTTGGCCAGCAGATTAATGCCAGCAGCCATAGCCTTGCTTTATTGCTCTTCCACTCCTCAAAGGATTTCTATTTTTCATCTTGTTATTTTACTTGTGTCCTTCCTGGAATCTACTTCTGTGTGCATGTCTCTAATTTTTCCCCATAGCCCTCCAAATCTAAACAGAGTGACTGAAGTAGCAACCTGCAGGATACAGTATCAAGCTGTTATTTTGTGCCCAGTCTGTACCAGAAGCTAGGCTAAGCCCCACATGGACCTTACTGACAAATTCTCAAAAGCTCTGAAAACAGCTCAATCTCATCTGTATTCATCTTACAGATGAGAAGGCTGAGGCTTACAGAGATAATAACCCCAGGAAATTGCAGGACCAGGATTCCATTGGATGTTCTGCTCATTGGAGCACCTGGAACATTGTGGTTCTTTGTGACTGTTTGTTTAGTGAATAAATGTTGTCCAGCATTCATCGACTCTAGTTAAATGAACATGCAGAAGTCACTTAAAATACCAATTGGTTACATCTTTTTAAAATAAATGGGTCTGGGTTTGTAGCTCAGTGGTCTAGTGGTTTCTAAACCTAGTACTTTAAAATAAATAAATACATAAACAAAAAAAATAAATATTTTAATTTAGTTCTATTTATCAGAATTAAGGCCTTTGGGTCACCTTTTCCAAACACTTAATTTTAATTTTTTTAATGTGTTGATTTGAAATTGACATTAAGGTTTTGCCCAGAAAATTAGTTTTACCATTCCTTATAAGGTGTATTAAACACTGCCTTTCAAATTTTAATGTGAAAAAAAAAATCCCCACAGGATTCTCATTAAAATGTAATGTATGTTCTGATTAGGATCAGGTGTAGCCTGAAACTACATTTCCAACAAATTCCCAAGTGGTTCAATGCTCCTGTTTGGAGGACCACTTTAGAAGCAAGAGGTTACTCACTTCATTTATAGAGGTTACCTGGTTATTATCCACAAAGGATGAGAGTTATCTCTAGAGTCAAACAAAGAAGACTATCTCCTGGGTCCCCCAAGAATTAATATGTTGAAGTCCCAACCCTTAGTACCTCAGAATGTAGCCTTATTTGGAAATACGTTCATTGCGGATGTAATTCATTTATTAAAATAAGGTCATACTGGGTTAGGGTGGGACCCTAATCCTATATGACTATTGACCTTATAAAAAGGGATTTGGATCCAGGCACAGGCAAGGAGAATGCCTTGAGAACAGGAAGGCAGAGGTCAGGGAGATGCACCATCCAGCTAAGGGATGCAAAGGATTGCCAGGAAACTTCCAGAGCCAGGGGGAGGCCTGGGGCAGATTTTCCCTCAGAGCACTCAGGAGGGATGAACCTGCTAAGACCTGGATCCTGAAGGTCCAGCTTCAACAGCTGTCAGAGAATCAATGCATGTTGTTTAAGTCCCCCCTCATCTGTGGTACTTTTTTTATGGCATCCTGAACAGACTAACACAAGGGTTACACACTTTCACATTATAACAACATTACAAAATCCACCCATGAAAAGGAAAACGGAAAGCACCCTCCTTCCCTTCATTAATTAGAAGCTCAGTATGAAAAAGTAGGGGGTGTATGCATGTTTAAAATAGCAGGTAGTACAGGAAGCATCACTCATTATTACTGAACTAATACTTACCTTGTCACCTTTCCCTGTAGTTAGCTTTACTAAAGTCTGTGTTGGCTCCCTTGGAGGCCTGGTTGTGACCATTTTTGTCAACAGGTTTCAGTGTCCCTGGCCTCCACCTGCAGTATTCCCTGTCCTCAAGCTTCACTGGCCCCTGGCCTCAGCACCTGCTTTCTCTCCTTACACCTAACACTCCTGTACCTTTCCTCACCTGTACCTTTAATCCTACGAGTTCTTCAGGCTTACATCAGTCTTCATGTCCAGGATTACTTCCTTGGCTACCTGAGTGCATACATTTTAGCTCTTGGTTTTACGCCTTTCTGTGTTCATCATAGTCTCTTAGGGGCTGTCAGAACTGTCTCTGACAGGTGTTATTCTGAGGATGACCCCCAGTCAGGTATGGTGGTGCATGCCTGTAACCCCAAGTATTTTGGAGGCTGAACCAAGAGGATTACAAGCTTGAGGCTAGCCTGGACAATTTAGTGAGATCCTGCCTCAAAATAAAAATTACAAAAGGGGGAACTGAAGATGAAGCTCAGTGGTAAAGTGCCCAATGCTCCTGTGTTCAATTTCTAGTACTGAAAATAAAAAATTAAAAAAAGGTAAGATGGGTACCAAAGATGACCTCCAAGATTTTGTCCTCTAGTTATTTAATCAGATTACTCTAGGGGATCCTGTGAAGGAATTTCATAGATGTAATTTTTTTGGTGGGGGTTGGGTGTTGAGGAGCACTCAACCACTGAGCCACTTCCTCAGTCCTATTTTGTTTATTTAGAGACAGGGTCTCACTGAGTTGTTTAGTGCCCTGGCTTTGAACTTGCCATCCTTCTGCCTCAGCCACTGAGATTACAGGCGTGCACCACCACACCCAGTTCACAGACGTAATTTTTATCCCAAGTTGGGTGAGTTTTTGAAAGAAACATTATGAGATAATGTGTGGCAGACCTCACCCAATCAGGTTAGCCCTTTACAAACAGAATGTTTCCTCTCTCTGATAAGAGAAGAGGAAGTCAGAATCCAAGCATGAAAACAATTTGACATGCATTGCTGGCTTGAGGATTTGTAAAGGTGTCATATACATGTCAAGGATGCTGGTGGACTTTGGAAGCTAAATGTAGCAACCTCGGAGGAAGCAGGGCTCCAGTTCTATAAGATCAGTTCTATAGGTCAGTGGCTAGTGCAGTCAACACCTGGCTTTAGATCTGGGAGATCCAGAGCAGAGAACCCACAGAAGCCTGCTTGGATTTCTGCCCTACAGAACTGTGTGGTTTTGAATGGATGCTATTTTTAGTTGCTAAGCTGGTAGCCATTTGTTACCTGGACACCTAACATACACTGTGCAGCCTGATGAATCCTGGAAGGGCACTGGCTGCTGCTACTCCTCTCCCTCACTCATCCCTGCCAGGAACAAACAGGGTCTTTCCACCTAATGACTAAGCTTCTCAATAGTGTTCCATTCGATGGAGTATCAATGGTTGCTGTGATTTGTTGAGGAAAACCTAAAAATCTGCATGTGGTAGGGATTCCTATTTAGTGGAAAATAAGTGAGACTCTGTAAATGTCTATAATTTGAAGTTAGTTTTGCGGCGGTCAAATTAAATGATGCAGATGTGAAAATAAATTTGAAAAATTAAAACTGAGAGTGGGAAAACAGTGGCACAGAGGAAGGGAATGGAGGGAGAGGGAGAAGAGATGGGAAAGGAAGGAAATGCAGAATTAGATTGACAAAATTATGCTTTGTGCACTTATGGATGTATCAGAATGAATTCTACTGTTATACATATTTATAACGCACCAATTAAATATAAATAAATAAATAGAAGGAAGACCAATTGAGTAGAGGAATGGGATGGAGGGAGGAGGGGAAGGAAAGGGGAACTGCTGGAAATTAAAATTGAGCAAATTATGTTGTATGTGTTTATGAATATGTCAAAATGAACCCCACCATTATGTATAACTATAATGCACTAATAAAAAATCTAAAAACTGAGAAATACCTTCCTAATGTCAAAAGTTCATGACTAATTTTTATGTGGCTATATATTCCCTGCCTATAATATTAATGGTCCCGGCCTCAAGGAACACCACTGGAAGCACCAACTAGTTCAGCCACTCAAAGTGACAGGTATAACATCATCCCACCCCAGTGCTACCTTGAGCCTTAGTTCATTCCAGCTACTATAACCAAATGCCATAAACTGTGTGACTTAGAAACAACGAAAACCTATTCCTCACAGTTTTGAAGGCTGAGAAGTCCATGTTCAATGCACTGACAGATTTTGGGGTCTGGTGAAGCTGGTTTTCTGATTCACAGATGGCATCTTCTTGCTGTCCTCATATGGTGGGAGGGTGAAAGAGTCCTCTGGGATTCCTTACATACAGGCACTAACCCTATTTATGAGAGCAATAGCTCCACAACCTAATCACCACCCAAGGGCCCCCTCTCCTCACACAGTCACCTAGGGATTCAGCTTCAACATGTGCATCTTGGAGAGACACAAGTGTTGGAACCAGAACATTAAGAAAGTAGTTATTTTACTTAAAAAAAATTTAAAAATCATAGAAATTTATTTCTCATTGTTCTAGAGTCTAAGAAGTCCCAGATCAAGGGAGTTGCAGATGTGGTGTCTGGTGAGGGCTGCTGTCTGTTGCCTGTGGCTACTTCCTTCTGGGGGTGGGGGAGGTGTGGTGGTGGTGAGGGGGATGAATGCTGCATTTCCAGCTGGTGGAAAGCAACTCACTCTCTCAAACCCTTTTAAGGGCACTGATCCTATCCATGAAGGCTGCACCCTCCCAAATCACTACCCATAGGCCATGCTTCTATTTGTCTTCATTAACATAAAAATTGTATATGTTTATGGGATACCCTGTGATGGTTCAATACACATATGTTGTGAGTGTTCAAATAAGGGTAAGCATATCTATTTCTTCAAATACTTATTTTCTGCTTCAGATATTTTCTTTGCTTTGAAAATTCTTTTTCTAGTTTTTTTTTTTTTTAAATTTACGATATATTATCATTATTTATACTCACCTTACAATAGATGCTTTGCCTCTTCTAACTCCAGGTTATTCAATTTTAAGACTGAGGTGATACTAGTACTAAACAACTATCAACCATTCCATCCATGAAAAAATAGTCAATGAAATAACGTGAATTTGCTATGGAAAAATGTAAAATATTTCCCTTAAAGTCATTTTTGTTTTCTTTATCTCATTTTAAAATTATTTTGATAGTGGTGAAGTGGAAAGAAGTGTGAATCCTCCAATTTGCTTCCTTCTTTTCAAGATTGTTTTGGTTCTTAGGGATCCCTTGGGACCCCATGTGAATTTCAGGATCAGTTTTTCTATTTTATAAGAAATGTCTTTGAGATTTTAATAGTGATGGCATTAAGTCTCTAGATCACTTTGAGTAGTATTGACATTTTTAACAACATCAAGTCTTCCCTTTCATGAACATGGAATGGTTTCCATCTATGTATATTTTCTTTCATTTCTACTAGAAAAATGTGCTGCAGTTTTCATTGAGTACATTTTTAATTTTTTTGGTCATGTTAATTCCTATATATTTTATTCTATTTGATGTCATTGTAAATAGAATTATTTACATAATTTCCTTTTCAGGTTCTTTATTGTTAGTGTATGAAAATCCAAATGGAATTTGTATGTTGACTTTATATCTTGCTAATTTACTGAATTAGTTTATTAGTTCTAACAGTTCTCTCTCTCTCTCTCCCTCCCTCTCTCTCTCTCTCTCTCTCTCTGTGTGTGTGTGTGTGTGCGTGTGTGTGTGTGTGTGTGTGTACACAGAGTATTCTACATATAAGATCATAACATCTGCCAACAGAGATACCTCTACTTCTTTCTTTCCAGTTTGGATGCCTCTTATGTAGTTATTTTTTCTTACCTAATTGCTCTGGTTAGAACTTCCAATACTATGTTAGACAGAAGTAGTGAGACAAGGAATCCTTACCTTTTTACTGATCTTAGAGGAAGTGTTTAGCCTTTCATTATGGAATATGACGTTCACTTTAAGTACTTCATGAATAGCTTTTGTAATATTGAGTTAGTTTTCTTCTAGTCTTAGTTTCTTCATTGATTTTTTTTTTTAATCATGAAAGGTCATTAAACTTTGTCAACTGCTTTTTCTGCACCAGTTGAGATAATCACACATTTTTTTCTTTGAATCTCTTAATGTGGTGCATTATAATAATCAGTTTTGTATGTTGAACTATGCTTGTGTTCCAGTAATATATACCACTTGGTAATGGCAAATAATCCTTTCACTGTGTAGTTGAATTTGTGTTGCTAGGTTTATTGTGACATTTTGCCTCAATATTCATAATGAATATTCGTCCATAGTTTCATTTCTTCTAGTGTTTTTTGTCTTGTTTTATTTGGCTTTGGCAGCAGAATAATACTGTCTTTGTACAATGAGTCTTCAGTTTGGGGGGAAAAACATGACAAGCAATGGTGTTCTTCGGTAAATGTTTGGTAGAATTCACTAGAGAAACCATCAGAAACAGTGTTCCCCTTTGTCAGGAGAATTTTGATTATTGATTCAGTCTCCTTTATAGTTATGTTTATTCACGTTTTGTTTTTCATCATGATTTAGTTTTGGTAAATTTTGTATTCCTAGGAATTTATCCATCTCATTAGAGATATTCAATCTGTCAGTATACAATTGTTTTTAAATGCTTTTTATTTCTGTAAATTGGTAGTAATGTCCTTATTTTCATATCTGATTTTAGCAATATGAGTTTCATCTATTTTTTTCTTAGTCCATTTACCTAAAGATTTATCAGTTTGGTTTATTTTATCAAAGAACTAACTTTAAATTTTTTAATTTTCCTCACTGTTTTTTTTGTACCTCTTTTTTGTTTGCTTGTTTGTTTGTTTATCTCTGCTCTAGTTTTTATTATTGCTTATCTTCTGCTAGTATGGATTTAGTTTGTTCTTCTAGTTTCTTAAGTTGGAAAATTAAGATGTTGATTTAAGATTTTTCTTTTTAATACAAATGTTTCTTGCTATAAAAATTTCCTCCTTAGCACTGCTTTCACTGTTCCCCTAAGTTTTTGGTTATGTTTTTGTTTTTATTCATCTGTAAGTATTTTTCAATTTCCTTTGTAATTTCTTCTCTGACCCATTGACTAGGAGAATATTGTGTAATTTCTATAAATTTCTGAACTTTCTAATTTCACTTTTGTTGTTGATCTAACTTTATTCCAGACCAGAAAAGATACTCTGAATGATATCTAGCTTCCTAAATCTATTGAAACAATTTGTGAACTAACATGTGATCTCTTCTAAGATGTCCCCATATGTACTTCAGATGGATGGATGCACTCTTGTTGTTGGGTAGAAGGTTCTGAATATATGTTACATCTAGTCGATTCATTGTGTTGTTTCAGTCCTCTATTTTCTACTTCTCTCTTGTCCAGTTCTGTGTTTTACTAATAGTTGAGTATTGAATTCTATTTCTTTCTTTAGTTCTACAAGTTTTTGCTTCACATATTTTGATGGCTTGTAACCATATCCCTACTTCTTTCCATTGTTGATATCACTTATCATTGCTATATATTCTTGCTGTATTTAATCTTTTATCAACATATAATATCCTTCATTGTCTCGTGTAAACTTTAAAAGTCTATTTTGTCTAATATTAGTATAACCATTTCACTTTTTATAGTGAAACATTTAAATTCCTTTCTCATTTCCTTTTGCATTTTTATATCTAATTTCTTTTGTGGGATTACAATTGACATCATGAATTTATAACACTGAAATGTGAATTTTTACTAGTTTAACTTCAATAACATACAAAACCTCTGCAACAACTCCTATCACCTTTCTTTCCCTACTTCTTTCCATTGCTGATATCACTTTACATGTCCCCAAACATAAGGTAATAATTTTTGAAAAAAACACATCAGTCGCTTAACTTTTGTAGAAAACAAAATGTGAAGTTACAAACAAAAGTTAAAATAATACTCATTTTTACACTAATAATTATTTTTGAAGTTATTGTTCTCTTAAATATTAAAAAAATAAATAACTTTTGTAACAATTACACTAGCTTTTATGATTGCCATGTATCTACCTTCATTAAAATCTTTATATCTTTATCCATTTATCTTTAAGCTACAGTCTAGTGCCCTTGTATATCTTGTTGAGGGACCATGTCGAGCACTTCTCACAGGGCTGGTCCAGTGGCAATGTAGTCTTTTTTTTTTTGTTTATCTGAAAATGTGTTAATTTTTCAGTTTTGAAAGAGAGTTTTGCCAATTATATGATTCCTGATCAACAACTTTTTTTGTTTATTTTCATTTTGCTTTAAAAATTTGCTGATGCTCTTATTGAGAGTCCTTGGCATATGACTAGTTGTTTCTGTTTATTGCTTTCAAGATTCTTTCTTTGGCTTTTAGAAGTTTGACTGTATTAGGTATCACTGTGGCTCATTTTTAATTCCTCTCACTTGGAATTCCTTAGCTTCTTGTATGTTTATATTAATGTCTTGCATTGAATCTGGAAAAAATATTTTTCCATTATTTTCAAATACTCTGCGTTCCCTTTTCTTTCTTCTCCTGAAACTTCCACAATACATATGTTAATAATGATAATTTTACCATAGATCCCCTAGGATTTATTCTCTTTTCATCAATCTTGTTTCTTTCTGTTTCTTGGACTTAACACTTTCTATTGTCCTATCTTCAAACCCATTGATTCTTTCCTCTGCCTGCTCAGATCTGATTTTTGATACCTCCAGTGAATCTTTCATTTCAGTCA
The DNA here is from genome assembly GCF_021218885.2 of Marmota monax. Taxonomy (NCBI): domain Eukaryota; kingdom Metazoa; phylum Chordata; class Mammalia; order Rodentia; family Sciuridae; genus Marmota; species Marmota monax. The sequence continues at coordinate 2,756,405 of NW_026695200.1, read as the reverse complement.
TCATACTTTTCAGCTACAGAATTTCTTTTATTAATATTTTCATTTTGTTTGCACTTCATTTTCTTCATTTTCTCCACATCTTCTTTAGTTCTTTGTGAAAGATATGGAAAATGACAGCCCCCCAAAACTCTCTGACCTGGAGGAAAAGGGAGGAGGAAGGCAATCATTAATCCTCTCCCAGTAAATCCCTTCCCAGTGACAGTGGGCCCCGAGGGGAAAAAAAACAAACTTTCATCCCTTCTGGGGTTCATTTCCTAGCACCTCCACCAAAAGTAAACATCTGTCCCTTCCCAACTGCAGTGGGTCCTGAAGGGAGGAGATGGATACCGGATACTGAAATTTTGGACCCTGGACTTTTATCCTTTCCTATTGCCAATGAGTCCTGGAAGGAGAAAAGCAAATAGCGAAGCTGTGGGTAACAATGGGTCCCAGAGGAAAAAGATAAATAGTGAATATGGAGTTCTGAGCTTTTCCCAGTTACAATGAGTTGGGGCTTTTTACAACTTTTTTTCCTTCTGCCTTAGTCTCCAATTATTAATTCACCCTCATTGTAAACTATGAAACTCAGATTCCTTCTGAAACCGGAAGCCATTTTACTACCCAGAAAATGAGCACCATCCCCCCATCCCTCAGTGCCTTATTGATTGACTGCTGTGGAATAAAGGAAAGCTTACTGATCCATTTGAGGTCTGCGTCTGTCCCAGTTATTTGTGTTTTCATAATGGTGCCAAAACCATACTGGTTAATTTTGCTTACACTTTGAACATCATTAAGGTAATTACTTTAATGTCTTCCTCCAGTAGATATTACATTAGATCCTTTTCAGGGATAGCTTCTGCTGATTATTATTTTTTTCTTTGAATGGATCATAATTTCTTGTTCCTTTTATACTTTGTGATTTTTTTGTTGAAAACTGGACATTTGAATCTAACAGTGTGGTAACTGTGGGACTCAGATTCACCCTCTTCCCCAGGGTCTTTTATTTTTTCATTGTAATTTTTGTTTGTTATTTTGTTGATTGTTGGAGGCCTTCTGTGCCAAAAAGCTGGACTGAGTTATAAACTTCAGGTCATTTCAGGACTCTCCTAGGCATGTATGGTAACTTTCTAACTTTCCTCTTATATGTGGTTGCTTTTGAAATATACTAATGTTTAATGCATGGATTTCCAAATGGGGAAAAAAGGATGCTGGCACTTTAAATCCCTTGAAAGTCCCTTCAGCCAGAGGAGGGGCTTGCAACAATGGGAGGAACTGCAACAACAATAGCTATGGAAACTGGGGTTTACAACAACTGAGGGAGGTGCAAAAAATGATGGAACCTACATTTGCACCTCGGGAATCATAAGCAGCAATCAGAACATAGATCCTTGATAATTGGAGTGCAGTGTGCTTTTTGTTCACCCTGGCTCCCACAAACTATGTGTAGGTTACTCCACAGCTGCTTGCCACAAGGATAGTCTGAGGGTGGCATAAATGTGCTAAGAGCTGAAATTGACCAAAGTTAATTACAATTTATGTCCAACCCTTCCTTGCAAGATGCAGCCTTCGATAGACTACAGAATTTAAAAATAGTTGCATCAGACATCCTCTGCAGTGCAAATGGTGTCTTGGTGGGTGGACAGTTTCCTGGTGCTTCCTACTCTACCATCTTCTCAGAATCCTTTCCCCTATGCATCTTTATGTCTCCAGCTGTGAGTTCAGCACCAGGCACACAGCAGATGCTTGATGCAAGTTGTTGACTGACTACAATAAGTGAATATAGGAAGTGTGTGCATGGGACTAGCTATTGCTTTGTAAAATAGAGCAAGAAGCTCATATTTTATGGTTTCAAAAAAGGATCCTCCTCTTCCACCCTGTGGTGTGGAGGGAGGGGTCTGGTTAGCATAGCTACAAACACTTTTGCAAAACCAGCCTTTCTAACAGCCATGGAAGGGCACAGCCTTCTGGTTTCAAAGTCTCCCATTGAGAGGCACACTTTAAAAATAACGCCATGTTTATAAACACAGTATTTCCCTTTGGCTCAAGTCTATGTTTCACTTTCTTATGAAATGTGATTACTAGGTAAAGAAATGAAAATCTTCTTGGTTGCTTGCTGCTATGGGGCCAACATGCTGATTCATTTGCTGTGTTGAGAGTAAACAATTACTCTAATTTTAACTCCAAAAGGAATCTCAGGACATCAGGCCCCACATTTTCAAGTATAACAGCTGATTAGGAGCTCCATGTTCCTCAGTTCACCACCTCACACATGTTTATTTCCACAGTTTCTCTCATTGATTTAAAAAATAATTTAAAGAACGCTCATCCTGGAAGTCCAGGTCTTATTAGGGCACTCTAAAGCATTTTTTAATTAGCTTGGGTTTTCCCTGAAGTTCATTTTCTGCTCCAGGGTTCCATCCAAGATCCCACATCACATTTAGTGGTTACCTCTCCTCCAGCTCATCTTGGCTGTGACAGAGTTTCAGACTAGCCTTGTTTTTAATGGCTTTGATAGTTTTGAGGAGTAACTGCTCAGATAGTTTGTATAATTTTTCTTAGCTTGTGCTTGCCTGGTATTGTGCCATAGTTACATGGAGTTTATGAGTTTGGGAAAGATCAGAGAGGGAGTGTACTGTTTTCATCACACCATATCAAAGACAAATGCAGTCTGTATGACTTATTGCTGATGCTGATGGGGGTAGCAGTGTTTGACAGGTTTGTCCACTGTAAAGTTATGTTTTCCGTCTTTCCTCCTATTGTATTCTTGGGAAGAAATTATTTTGGAAGGAACCCCATATTCAAGAGCTGAGGAGAGATGTCCTACCTTTTTGAGGGTAGAATATTGGCAAAAACTATCTGAAATTCTTTTACATGGAGATTTTCTAATTCTCTTCTACTTACTTATATATTCAATCATGTATTTATACCAGTGTGAGCTCACAGAGATTGATTGCATACTATAGGTTATAATCTAATATAATATGTATTTTGTTGCTCAAATATATGAGTTGATTTGTTCTAGATTTGAACATTGAGAGCCCTGTAAATTAGTTCCTTTGTCTGATAAACTCATAATTTACTTTTTTGAATATTTTTTTTCTTTCTTTTTTTTTTTTTTACTTTTGGATACTGTAAAATGCCCCAGGCTCATCTTGTACGCTCCTGACCCCAAACCTGAATCAGTCATTTCTCCAAGGAGTCCTGATTGTTTTTAATTGAAAATGATATTTGGAACTAAGATCTTAGCACTGAGTGTGCTTGTAGCTCCTGTGATGAAATATTTTGCAAGAATTTTCTTACATTCAAAATATTCCACCAAATAATATTTGTTATCAGCAAACTCAAAATAGAAAACATGTATTAACCTTATATCTCTGATAATTTATTCAGATTTTCTAACTTTACCATTTATTAAATTAATAGGATGATTTTCTCATTTTGAAAATTAGTACTATTATTCACCTAATTGTGCATAGAAAATTTCTAAGGCATGGTTTAAGTCTGATCTTTGCTTTTACAAATTTTGGTTTAATTGGTTATTATTTATCACCTAATCCAAAGAGATTAGTTTGTCCCTCCTAATAACTGCCAGCATCATAGCAATTATTTTTGTTTGCTGTATTCAAGCTGATTTTGGTTCTGTGGGAACTTTATTGTCCAGCCTGGAACTTTATTATTTATTTATTTTTATTTGACTATCAGAGATTGGGTACTTTATCACTGAGCTACATTATCAGACCTTTTTATTTTTTATTTTTTTAATTTTGAGATAGGGCCTTGCCAATCTGCTTAGGGCCTTACTAAATTGCTGAGGCTGGTCTCGAATTGTGATTCTCTTTGCCTCAGCCTCCTGAATTGCTGGGATTACAGGCCTGCACCACCAAACAGATTCAACAATTAGATCTTTAGGCAGCTACACAGCTGGGGTATAAGATACACCATTGCTTTGCACACAAGTAACAACTTTCTGCTTGTTCCAAGTTCATCCAGATGAATCAGAACATTTGGCTGACCTTTCTGGTAGCACATTTAAATAATATCTTCAACAATGGTCTGTAGTGAGTCTTAAGGTCCACTCCTTAGATCTTAAAGTTCAAAAAGCTCAGAATCTTACTAAAAACAGCTTATACATCTTTTTCTTCTTCTGGATGTGTTATTTTGCTCTTGCTCACATTATTTTTCATCTGCCACTTCCCTACAGCACTGCTCTATGAAATGATTTCCAAGATTGTATTTAATTACTGGCGATACCTGAAACAACTCTGTGTGTGCAGTATCAGAAATAGATCTGCTAAATATGAAACTTTGCTCTTTCTAAATTAGAAAATGACTATATTTGTACATATTTAGCTCTGAGTGAGGGTTGGAACATCATTAGAGTGCAGGTATACCCTAATTCTCAAGCTCATAAAAATTGTGAAAAATATTGAAATATGCCAGAAATTTCTCAGGGTGGATTTCTGACCATGTTTATTTTGGAGGCTTTTTTTTTTAAGTATGCATGAGGTCAGTGGATAGGAGAAGGTTGCAGAAAGGAGAACTCCAGCTTCACTTATTTATTAGACTTGATTTTGTAATTAACACGGGGCAGCGTCTTCCCAGGCATATGCCATCCTCCCCTCTAATTTTAATTAAACAGCTTAGCTCAACAAAGATGAATTGAGCATCTACTCTGTGCCATGTGCATACCTGGATTGGTACAATGCACAATCAAGGGAGCAGACAGAGGTCCTTCCCCCCAGAACCTGCCTCTGATATTGTGCATTTTCAAACTTGAGAATCAACTCAAGCATCTTGATCTAGTTTGGGCCATCTGCTCTGGGAAAGCCAGAGAAGCTGGCTTTATCCAGCCTGGCTACATCAGAAGTGAGTGAATCTCAAATTTCTTATCTGTAACCTCGAACACCACTCTCATTCTGTTGGAAGCAATTCTTTTTAATTTACTTACTTTAGGTTTGTTTGTTTGTTTTGCTTTTGTTTTACTGTAATCACCACTTGTCTCACTTTTTACATTGAAATAGACCCAGCAAGTAATCATTAACTGCACATTTAGATGTGCCATGTCTGTTGGGTGTGAGCCGGCTGATCTGGCATTTAAAATTCTTAAATTTCATGCCAGACACGACAGCCTTGAAGGGAAGCAAGTGATTACCATGGCATTCAAAGATAGAACTCTGAATGCCACCAGCAGAATGTCACCACTTGTAGTCATAGCTGAAGGCAATTGGGTAGTAACCGGTTTTTATTCAGAATTTAAGAATGTAAAATAGAACGATATTTTTAATTTTTAAAGTTAAACCCAATACATTTCAGACATTCAAAAAAGAAAAAGAAGCAAATCTATAAAGCCTGTAGAGCAGGTTTTAACAGGATGCAAGTGAGTCTTGGGTCTATTGTGTGTTCACTTTGGGACTGGCACTAGACCCCCTCCCTCCCTTGGCACCAGTAGTGTGGCATGAGATGCAATGAGCAAATTGGATGGGAAATTGCAAAGTGAACTCAGAGAGTGCTGGCAGAAGTCAGGCTGAAACCAGGGAGCTTCCGCAACATAAAGCTGTGGGGTCCAGGAACAGCCTCCCACTGATGTGGATGAGACAGGCAAGCACGTGGAGTCAAGTTCTGGTTCCCAGCCCAAGGCAAGATTCCATAGTGTGGGAAAGAGCAACAGAAGGGTCCAGGCCTGCTGTGTTGGCACCCGGATGTAGTATGGCCCATACAACATTTGAACCTACTTATACTAAAAATTTATTGTTGCTTAAGTTCGAATTCAACTAGGCATCCTGTGTCATATCTGGCAACCCTGTGAGAGTCACCTCCCAGCTAGCAGCAGAAGGAAGATCAAGGGAGAATGACAAGAAAGCATGTATTCTGAAGCCAGCAGCAGGGGCTCCTCAGACTGACTGCTGTAGGAGGCAGAAAACAGTCCAGAGAAGGGGCCTCCTGAACTTCAGAACTTAGGGTGGCAGTGAGGCGATCAGAGAACCCCTGTTCTTTGTCTTTGAAAGGTGCAACATCAGATAAGAAGACCTAGCAAGGTCTTTCCTCCCAAACAGCCAAAGATCATTCTTTTAATGTCAATTCTTCTGTGGGTGAAGAGTCTTGGGCTCCCCCTAGAGGCCAAGAAGGCTAACAGGTCTTGTACTGGGTCAAGTATCACTATATCACCTTCCAGAAAGATAGGTTTCATGGAGTAACCAATCTTGCCTCCCCACTAACTAAAGAGGAACTTTGAGTATTAGAAGTCAGAAAAATTACCAAATGAGAGAAAAGGCTGGCATTGGTTGTGTAGGCCTTTGTTTATACTTACTGACCATTGCCTTTTTTAGCACATATGATTGATATTTATGCTGTGTGTCTGGTTAAACACTATCACCCTTGGTTAAGGGGGCCAGCTTAACAAGAGTAATTAAGGACATGCATTTGGTGGTGCTGGAGTAGAAGGCAGTATTTCATAACATTCAACCTGCTACACTGAATTGTGACCATGGGTGCTCACATTTGCATACCCCGAGGTTCCTGAAGTCAAGAATGTTCTTGTCGCCCCTTGTGTCTAGAACACAGTAGATACATTCAGGCCTGCACATCTATATGTGCCCCATCCAAGAATTCAACCAGCCAACCATGGATTAAAAGCATTTGAAATAAAAATGTCAAATCTTTGCTGACTTGCACAATGTAGTTAGGCTGATAATGGCTGCACCTGTACTGAACATATACAGACTTTTTTTCCTTGTCATTCTTCCATATGCAACACAGCACAACAGCTATTTATGTATCAATTACATTGTATCAGATATAATGATAATCAAGAGATGATTTGGGTTATATACAAATACCACATCATTTCATATAAGAGGCTTGAGCACTTTTAGATTTTGGTATTTCCAGGGGATCCTGGAAACAAATACCAAGGGACAGTTGTATTGGAAATGAAATCAATGAATGGATGGAAGGCTGTATGTGAGCAATGTCTTGGAAAATGATTAGCTCATGTGTTCTTAATTTACAATAAAACAGTTTGCCCTGAGGCCTCCTACCCAGAGACTCCGATAGCACTGATTGTTTCTGGAATAAGGTGGGCAGCAGCTACAACAACAAAACACCATTGCTCAAATTTTAGTTTCAACTACACATTTCAGAGGCCATAATATGTAAATCCTGGCTCTCACAGGCCCGGAGCCAAATTTGAAGATCTGAGAAAAAAGCTCTCCTAAAAACCAAGTACATATCAGTCACAGGATCTGGGGAGAATTCAACTTAACAGGGAAATGTTGTGTGAAAACTCACCCAGGGAAAGAGAATCATAGACACAGTTGTCCTGGTAAGATGACAGGAGTGTCCAGATAAACTCTGGGGGATCTGAGCATACCCCCAGTTTCAGCATGGTCCACCTCCAGGCAGAACACTGGAAGGTGGCTCTTGGGAGGGGAAGTTCAGATGAGAATAAACAGCTATGTCTGCTTGTAAATTGTCTTTCCAGTACCCTCTATATGGAAGTGGGGCAACCCAGAGGGGCCACTTCTACTCAGAAGGTGGTGGCAGGGGCCCTAACAGCTAGAACAACAAGGCAGACAGGATCCCATCAGAAGCAGCCCGTGCCCTTTATGATACTGATGTTTCAAGGTTGGTACATTCATTTCCTAGGCTGATAGACACAAACTGAATAGATTAAAGCAACAGACATTTATTTTGTTCTTAAAGCTCTGATAGGATAATTTGTTCCTTTGCATTCTCCTAGCTTCTGTTGACTGCTGGTAGTTTTTGGCATTCCTTGGCTTGTAGATGCATCTTTCCAATCTCTGCCTCTATCTTCATCTTTACATGACCTTCCTCTGTCTCTCAAATCTCTCTCACTCCATGCCTTCCTCTCTGTGTCTCTCAAATATCTCTCCCCCAACCCCTCTCTTTCCTTTCTCTTGAAAAGATACCAGTTGTTGGATTTAGGGTCTACCCTTTATAAAGGATAATTTCATACTGAGGTCTTTAAATTTACATCTGTAAAGACACTATGCCAAATAAGGTAACATATTGAGGTCCTGAAGATAGATGAATTGAGGGGATACTTTTCAATCTGCTTCAATGGAATTAAAGTTCAGCTTTTTTTTTCTGGGAAAAGATAAATGATTAATAACAGGAAAGACTCTAGTATAATAAAATGAAAGGAAAATTATAATAATTCTTTAATTGAGCTAGAAATATTCTTGCAATCATGTTCTGTATTGTTCCCTTTCTAATCATAACTATACTTGTCATTTAAGTAATTTTGTTGAAATTATTTTATCTGCAGTTTTTAGGTCTAATGATATCATACGGGTGGGATTAAAGACCTTGCCAGGATAAAATACATGTGTGAACTACATGAAAAAAATACATATTATTGGGGCTGTGGATGTAGTTCAAGGATAAAGTGCTTGTCTAGCATGTGGGAAGCCCTGAGTCTGATCACCAGCACCAAAACACAAAAAGCAAAATAAACAAACAAATAATAGATTTAAAGGGGGATTTGTCTTTTCATTAGTTGATTCTTCAGGTCTCTGAAATAGAGACAGAGAGTAATGTGGAAGACAAAAATGATAGAAAGGGAGTAGGAGGTAAAATAAGGTAATTCAGAAGGCAGAGTTGTGAAATGAGGGCTACATCACAGAAATGTTTGAGAAAGTTGAATATAGACTGAACACCCCCAGTACACAAACTTTCTCATTGCTTACATGTGCTTTAAGTAGAATTTTCCACATCTGACCCATGTGAGAAGTTACAGTCAAAACCTAGGCATGCTAAAAATATTTATAAAATTACCTTCAAAATATCACTGTACAGTATACATGAAACATCAATGAATTTCATATTTAGACTTAGGTCCCATCTACAAGATGTCTCATTATATATATGGAAATATTCCTAAGTTGAAAAAAATCCAAAATCTGAAACATTTTTGGTCCTTAGCATTTTGAATAAGGGATATTCAACCTGTATGTTGACCTTATTTCTATACAAACAGAGTACCAAGAATAAGCCCCGGTATCTCCTGATTGCCCAAACTTGTCATGTAAACCGACTAGAAACAGGAATCATTGACTTGGTCAAAGATAAACACATTAAACATATGTATATATATATATCTGTGAATGTGTGAAACAAAATGACTCTATCGATATAGCAATGTACATAAATAAGACAGAAATGTTTCTTAAGAGTAATGTATAAAACATGGTATCAAAATGTACTAGGCTTTCTTAAATTAAGAATAACTTTTGAATTGAACATTTCAATACTATTTTTTTTATTATTACTTATATGGCAGCTTTACTGTGAGCAATTAAAATATGAAGGGAATGAATGAAAAAGATATAACTCAAATTTTCCTTTCAAGTGAAGACATTGTGAAGGGAGTCATATATTTTAGGGCTGAAAGTGCACATAGAAATCTTACTCTCCAGGTACCTTATTTATCAGACAATGAATGTGTGGTCCCATAAAAATACTTAGAGGATACTCGAATTGTATTATCACCTACTCATTTTATATCTGATTGGTGATCAGAGACAGTAGGACTCTCTTTAATTTGGCTATAAATTGAACAAAGATTCATATTCATATCTTTTACTTCAATTCAACATAGTTGGATGTTTTTTGTTTGCTTGTTTTTTGAGACAGGTCTAAGTTGACAAGCCTGCCCTTGAACTTGGGATCCTTCTACCTCAGGCCAATTAACTTAGTTTTTAAGAGTCAAATTCAAACAATGGATTTAATTGCATTTTCAAATTAATATAAATTTATAAATAAAATAAATTTAAAATTACCCAGACTACTTCCAAATTAAAGTTCTAGTTCCACTAGAGGAATTGATGAAGTGATGATATTAATTAGAGTTAAAGAACTCTTTCTGTCTTAAAATACTCTAGTTTTTACTGTTGTATAATGTCTTTCACTCTTGGCTATACATTATAAGGACTTGGGGAGCTGTATTCTGGGGTCCGATCCCAGATATTCTGCTAATTGGCCTAGGGGTGCCTGCTGGGCATCATAGTTATTGGTAAATTGTCTCAGATAAATCAAAGAGGTAGCCTGAGTTGCAGATCACAGCTCCAGTGATTCCTTTTTTTCTCTTTGCTCTTCTGAAGCATAGCAACTGGGTTCAGTATAAAATTAAAAGAGGATGATGCGGGCACAATTAGAGGTATATACCATCTATCTTAAGAAGTATTATCATTATAGACATATATAATTAAATCACTAAAACATACACAGCAACAACAAACAAGTACAGGTTTTCGCTAGCATTGCTAAGAATCTCCAGCTGGGTGGTATTGCTTTACCTGCAAATAAATCTTCTGTATTTTCTACCTCTGAGGCACCTTTCCTTCTATTTCCTATTTTAGAAAAGTGCATTCTTATCATTCCAGAATCTTTAGCCAGAAACCTGAGCTAGGCAGAGTGTCACCTACTGTGGTTTCGAAGACTGGAAGACAGGTCCTCCAACCCTGCCTGTGTGGATCTTGAGGCCACAACACCACTCAGGAGCAGTCTGAACCCTATGTGTTGAGCGTCCACATGGATGAACACAATGTGAATGGCCTCCTGGCTCATGATCTTCCAACCCTGACTTCCCTGCAGCTAATGAGCTCCCTCCAGAAGATATATTTGATCTGTTACCACTATATAATAATCCTAAATCATTTACAGAAAAATGTCCAACCTTAGCCCATCATGACTTGTTCATGTGTGATTTCAGCCCAAGTATATCAGGCCTGTCACATGCCCCATGTCCTCCTCTGTGCTGGTCATTCAATCCACTAGGGATTCCTACAGATTCTTCAGACCTTAGCTTCTGTGAGTTCTCTCTTTTGAAACCTTCCTTCGTACCCTCAGGAATTGATGGTTTCTCTCCAGTTTACTGAATATGAAGTCATGGTTTCTACAGTGGTTTTCATTCTTTCTGCTATTTCCAGGTTTTGATTTATTTTAAGAGCATATTAGGAATACCCAGTTATAACATATAAACCTGAAGTTTCTTTTACTAAATATTTGTGGCTTAAGAATTTATGGATCTTGAGGGTTCAAAAGATTCTTTTCATAAACCATTCTTCATATGGCCATCTTACCATATCAAGTATGTCTTCATAAGTTCATGGATTTTGCCATGTTGACTTTACGTATTCATAACTACCAATTTTCTATTTATTTGTGAAACAATCATCTCCATCTCTCTTATCTATACTCCATGTGTCTATCGCCTGTCATCTCTCATTTATCAATCCACATCAATTTTTTCTGAAATGTTGGAAAATAAGTACTTCACCTTATAACCACATAAAAGGTAAACTTCCTCCCAGTTCTACCCTCCTTTTCTTGCCCTTACAAGAAATTTTTACTATCTCAGAAATAATTATTTTTTACAATAATAAACAAATATGTTTTCTAACTGCCTCATGTGTTCTCACAGTCTTCAGTTTGTTTTATTGTAATTGTTGTTGTTTTCTTTTTGCTTTTGGCATTGGGAGAGAGGATCACTGCATTTCTGAACATGTTTGAACTCTTTTGTTACCCAGACAATTTTTAAAACATACTATTATAGATGAAGGGTGTATAATTATCCATCAGTATCTATGGAAGATTGATTCCAGGACCCCCTGCCCTTTGATTCCAAAATGCAGCGTGCTCAACTCCTTGTATAAACAGTTGCATATTTGAATAGGTGGTGTGCACATCCCTTGTACACTTTAAATAATTCTGGATGACTTATAGCACCTAATACAATGTAAATTCTAAGCAAATAGTTGTTAAACTCTGTTGTTGAGGAATGATAACATAAAATAAACGTAATTTATATTTTCAGATATTTTTGATCTGTGGGTGGTTGAACCCACGGTTGCAGAATCCACAGACATGGAACACTGAATGAAAATAAAAAATGTAATAAAGATAAATAACTTAGTACACATACACATACCCCTTTACTTCATCAAGTTATGAAAAATGACATGGTAAAAATAGATAGATGATTTTAAAACATTTTTACTTTGCAACAGTTTCAATAATAGTTCAGTCCCCAAAATAAAGCAATGTCTTGGTTCAGGTAGATTACTCTGTTTCTGCTGCATTAATTTTGAAATGTATCTAATCTTTTGCAAAAACAAAGAAAATGAAACATTGATGCCTGGAGATAAGATGAAGCAATGTTTTTCTGAGCACTGTGACTGAATGCATGTCAATTATGTAATAAAAATGTTAGCCATCATTATGAATCATGAAGGGCAAGAGGAGGAATTTTTCCAAAAAGGTAAGTAGAAAGGGTTGAATATTTCTCTAGAGTTCCTGGAATGTTTGTTTGAGGTATTAATTAGAGCAATGATATGTAATTCACATGGGAGCAATAAAGCAAATCACTGAATGGTGTTACCCAGCAACCTACCAAAGGTGGGAGGGGATCTTCAACAGCTTCAAGGAGCTGTCAACCCAGAAGTAACTCAGTGAAGATGCTTGGAGCACAAACGGTGATGCATGGAACACAGTTCTGTTATTAAAGCTAATAAGAGAATGGCCTTCAACGAATCCATGTCAAATCCCTGAAAGAAGAAAAGGGAGGAAATAGCTTGTTTGTGTCCTTCTCAACCACCTGATGTGACCCAATGCAATAAGAAAACCTTGCTTCAGAGTCTCAATCTAAGGCAAACAAAAGATATTATATGATGGGTGAGATATACAAAAATAGTATGCAAAAGGTCTTTCCCAGAACACAAAAGGAAGCTAACATTAGATACAGTATTCTGCCCTTACCTTTTGTGCTTAATATATCCTGCGGATCACTTCAAATCTGCATTGGGACTCTTACTTTATTTCATAGATTAGTAGGTTTGTTACCACAGTGTATTCAACCCTATTGTTGGGCTTTGGGGTTATTTTTAACCTAATGCTATAGTGAATAACCATGGCAATATATTGTTTTGTATTTGTTGATGTGAGTCTTGAAGTGAGAGTCCCCAAAGTGAAATAGCTGTGTAGAAAGGTAAACGCATCTGCAATTTTGTAGGATGTTTCCAAGTTCCCTTCTGTTTAGGGTGATTCTCTGCAGCTGTGCCAAGAGTGGGTTCTTAAATTTTAGATCTGTGTCAACCTGGTGGGTGAGGAATGGTTATCTCAGTAGGGTTTTAATGTGCCTATCTTTTACTCTGCATCAAAGTAAATTACTGTGAAGACTGTCTTCGTGCATACATGTTTTCTATTTGTTCCCCTGCTTCGTCGGTAGTTGTCCTACTAATATTTTGGTCTTCTCTGAGTTTTTAAGAGTTCTTTAGAAAATGAATCCCTTTTTATACTAGATGAATTGTCAATATTTTTTCTGAGATTATTTGTCTTTTGGCTTTGGTCATGTTTTTTTTTTTCTTTAAAGCATTTTTTAATATAGTGAAATTACTAATCTTCTTAAACTTGTATTATATTTATAGCTTTTCCAGTCCCAAATTATTGAGACATGTATTCCTATTTACTTTTAATACTTGAATGATTTCTTTTTTTAATGCTTGGATTTCTAACCCATTTGGGTTCTATTTTGCTGCATAATGTTAGATTAGGATACACAAGGTGTTTTTGTTCCCCAAAATGTTCTCTAGTTTTAACAACACCTTTTATAAAATATTCATTGTTCCTGTGACTTGAGATGACTCATTGTGGTGGACAGACCCTATGGTGATTTTCACATCTTTATATGATTCCTCCCCTGAAGTGTGGGCAACAGCACTTTGCTTCTTATTCAGCAGACCATGGCAACAGTGACAGGATGTCACTCTTCCTGATTACACATGTTGTAGTCAATTTTTCGCCATTGCTGACTTTAAAGAAACAAGCTGCCAGGAAATGAATGGTCATGTTTAAAAAGCACGTATGACTGGGAGCTGCAGTTGGCTTCTATGAGCTCAGACCAGCCTTTGGCAATAATTGGAAACTCTCAATCCTGCAGACAAAAGGAAATTAATTTTTCCAACAATCTGAAGTAGATGAGAGGATGATTTTTCTCAGGAAATTCTCTGAGGGGATTAGAATTTCCAGTGCCACCTGAGTTGCATACTGGTGAGACACTAAGCATAGAACCCAGCTAAATCTGCCTATCCTTCTGAATGTCAGAAATTCTAAGCTGCAGTGTTGTTTTGTTTTGGGAGATTGAACTCAGGGGCACTCAACCACTGAGCCACATCCCCAGCCCTATTTTGTATTTTATTTAGACAGGGTCTCACTGAGTTGCTTAGCTCCTCGATTTTGCTGAAGCTATCTTTGAACTCTAGATCCTACTACCTCAACCTCCAGAGCCTCTGGGATTACGGGCCTGCACCACTGGGCCCAGCTCCAGGATTGTTTTAAGCCACTGAGTGTGTAGCAATTTGTTGCACAGCAATAGACAAATTGTGTACATATATAGTCACTCCAAATTTCCAAATGTGCTGTGAGCTATTTATGATCTCTCAATTCTATTCATTGGTTAATCTGTCTTTTCCTGCTTTATTAACACTTTTTAATTATAGTGCTTTATATTATGTCTTCATAATTGGTAGAACACCATTCATCATTCTTTCTCAAAGTTGGCTTGCTTATTCTTGATTGTTTATTTCTGAAATAAAATCTAAAATCAATTAGTCTGTCCAGAAGAAAAAAAATATTATTTTTATTAAATTTTTATATTAACTTGAAGGAGGAAAATTTGGCTAGTCTACCATGCTGAGTCATCTATCTACTCAGGAATGTGTTATATCTTTCCATATGTTCTACTTTGTTTTACAGTATTACATATGGATTTTCCAAAATTTTGAACAATCTGTTAGTAAGCTATTTTTTAACTTAGGGATAAAAATCAAGTTATTTCAAATAATATTTCACCATCTACGCAAGAATCTGAATATGATCTATTAACATGGTAAATACAAAGTGTTTAAAAAAATTAATGTCAAATACTTTAGAATAACACTTCAGTGTCTATAGAAATATCTGATTATGAGGTTTCCCCATATTAATATGGTAAAATACAGCAATATATTTTCTAATTTTGAACCATCCTTAAATTCCTGGAATTTCTTAAATTCCTACAATTCCTAAAATGATGCATATTTTTCTAAATGTGCTGTGGCATTTTTTATTGCTGATATTTTATATAGAATTTTTTCATTTTTATCATCAGTAAGACTGAGCTATATTTTTCTTTGTAGTGAAACATTCCACTGGTTTGAAATATATGTTATAGGTCTCTGTGATTTTTCTTTTGTAATCCCAAATAAGCAATTAAAATGCATCACAATCTTTTTGTTTGTTTGTTTTGTTGTTGTGGGTACTGGGGATTGAACTCAAAGGTGCTTTATCACAGAGATAAGTCTCCAGTCATTTTTCATTTTTTCTTTTCAGACAGGGTCTCACTAAATTGCTGAGGCTGGCCTCAAACTTCCGGATGAGCTTCTCTAGTCAATGGGATTACAGGCATGTGCAAACACACACAGCTCAGAATCTTATTGTTAAAGGCTTGATAGAATTCCCTTGATAAATCATTTGAGGTGGTGTGTATTTTTGGTTCAGGGAAACATGAAGACTTAGGAAACACTCCATGTCAACAATGAGAATTAGCTGTTTAATTCCTATCTCTATAGGAATTAATTTTGGAAAATTATAAATATAATTGGGAAATTTACAAATTCCAAAGTAAAAGCTTTTGACTCTCTAGAATTAAAAACATTCAAAACAAAATCTCTATCTTTGGTAAATTCTAACTATCCATTACTTTGACAGTAACTTCAAAATGTCTACAAAAGTAGGAAAACATGAAGTAGTAAACAAAAATCATTAATAAAAAATTTCAACACTGATAATTTATAAATTTTAATTATTGAATTCAATTAGTTTCCAATTTTATTTGCCTCATGTTGAGCAAAATTAATATCATAACTTTTAATTTTTTAATGTTATTTACCTCTAGCTATATCTTATTTTAGCATTTTATTGCCTCTCATTGATATGTGAGTATTTTATTGATTTTGAGTCTCTTTTTAAAATGGATTTCAAAATTCTATTTTTCTAATATGTAATTTATTATTTTCTTTCTTTTAATTTACTTCTTCCATTTACTAACTTTTTAGTTGAAGTTTTAATTTATGTATTTTTTTTCTTTTTTAATTACTATTTGAAGTTACATTTGCACTTATCACTGCATTAAATATAACCCATTCAATTCTATACTTTAATTTTTTGACATGAATTTTTCAATAGAGGTTCTATTCAGGTAACATGTTAATATTTATTTCTACTGCCATTACACTGTGATAATTTTTGTCATTATTTCTTTTTTTTGTGTGTGTGTGTGTGTGTATGTGTGCGTGGGTGCATGTATGTGGTTTTGGAGATCATGCCCAGAGCTGAAAACTTACTAGGCAAGTGTTCTACCACTGAGCTATATTCCAACCCTCTTATTTGTACTTGATAGAACTTAATGAAGTTTCCTTCATATCTAATGCTTAGTTTTTATAAATGCCTCAAGTTTGTTTAATTGAAGTTTCAGTTGTTAATTGTTCCCTGTTATTTTGAATGCAAGTTATACACACACACACACACACTATCCATAATATTAATCATATAGTTTAGAATTCTGTTTAAAATATATTTCAATTTATAAATTTTTATCCATTCAATCAGCCTTAGAATTATTAATGAAAAAAATTGGATGTAACTTGGCAGCTCCCTTGGGGACCAGTTTCCATTTCCCCACTCATATCAACCAGGAGAAACTCTCTAGAGCTTGCTTCTCTCCATCTCACTTTGTCCTTGCCAAGAAAAGATGTCAGGGTCAGAACTGGGCAAGAATGGCTTAGGCTTTTCATGCATCTCTCTTTCTCAGAGTCAGCCTGTGGCCAAAGGAAGACCTGAGCTTAGAGATGAATTCAGAGAGTCCACCTAGCCACATTTCCTGACAGCTTTGGCAGGTCATTCTGTGTCAGGTGACTGGAGGATCACACAGCTGAAAACTATAGGCTTAGGAATTAGATCAAGAGCCCATGCTCTAAGGCCTCAGGCTGTGGACCAAGGTTAGTGTTTGTATTCCCACTGTCCAGTCAATACATGCTGGAGCTTTCACAAATGTTTACCCAAGGAATAAGTAGATCTTCAGGATCTCAAGAAAGGGGATTATAATACAAAGCAGGTAGTTATAAAACAGGATCTTGGAAAACAAGATACAAAGCAAGTTGAAACCTGAAAAGGAGAAAGCATATGGACAAAGGAGCATCAGGAAATGGGGTTAATGCTTTGCACTTACAAGTAATAACTAACATTTCAAAAATTTTGGCCATGGTTCTAAGCATTTTGTATTTATTTGTTCATTTTTAAATAGGTTTATTGACATACAATTTATATTTTAAAAAGTTCACCCATTTAGAGTAAGTTAAATATTTTTAGCATATTTACAGAATTGAGCAAGTATGACCATGATCTTATTTTAGATCCTTTCATAATTCCAAAAAGAAACTTTGTATCTATTACTAGTCATTTGCCATTCACTCTTCCTCCAGCCCTGACAATCACTAATCTGCTTTTTGTCTATGAATTAATTTTTCAATTCTGGACATTTTATAGAAAAGCCATATAGTATGTGAACTTTTGTATATGGCTCCTTTTCCTTAGAATGAAGTTTTGATATTCATTTACATTTGGCATTTATCAGTACTTCATTATTGTTGATGACTGAAAAATATTCCATTGCTTATCCATTCACCAGCTGATGGATATTTGAGTTGTTTCTATTTTCTATTATTAATAATGCTGTTATTGCTATTCATATACATGTTTTTGTGTGTATGTTTTCAGTCTTCTTGATTATATTTTTAGGCCAAATAATAAGTCTGTGTTTGACATTGGAGGGATTTTAAAACTATTTTCCAAGGAGACCATGCCACATTAAGTTCCATCAGCAATTTATAAGAGTTCTAGTTTTTCCTCCTCATTGTCAACAATTATTCATCATTGATCTTTTATATTTAAGTCATCGTGAGTGTGAAGTGGATTCTCATTGTGATTTATATTTTGTTTTTTTCCTAGTTATTAATGATGTTGAGCATTTATTCATGTGCTATTTGGTCAATCATATATCTTCTTTGCAGAAGTATCTATTGTATTTATATCATTTTCCCAGTTTTAAATTGGGTTATTCACATCTTTATTTTGAGTGGCGACTGTTGTTATATATTCTGATTATTAGCCATTTATCAAATGCATGACTTGTGTGTCCTCTCTTTGAATGTCTTTTTACATCATAGTGATTTCCTTTAAAGCATAAAACTCTTTAATTTTGATCAAGTCCAAATTATTCAACTTTCTTTTTATTGATTATACTTCTGTTGTCACATCTAAGAAAGCACAACCTAACCCACAATCATGAAGATACACTTCTATGTTTTCTTCTAAGAGTTTTATAGTTTTTGGTATTGTATATACCATATACATATAATACATATAACATATAATTCACTTTGAGTTAACTTCTGTGCACAGTGACAGGTAGGGCTCCAAATTTAATCCTTTGCATGTGAACATCCAATTGTCCCAGCACTATTTGCTGAATAGATTATTATTTCCCTATTCAATTGTTTCATGTCTCTGACCAAAAATCTATTAACCATAACTGTTAGGGTTTATTTGGGAATGCTCAATTCTATTCCATTTATCTTTGTGTCTATTTTTCAGTACTTCATTGTCTTAATTATTGTAGCTTTATAGTAAACTTTGGAGTCAGGAATTGCACATTCACCAAATTAGTATTTCTTTTAAAGATTATTTGTTTATTCAGGGTCCATTGCATGCAATTCCGTATGAATTTTGGGGTTAGTCCATCAATTTTGGCAAAAAAAAAGAAGAATCTATAGATAAATTTGAAGACTATTTCATCTTAATTATATTGTGTCTTTTGATTCATGATTATAAGACACTTTCCACCTATTATATTTAGATTTTCTTTAATTTCTTTTATAGTTTTCACTATACAAGTCTTATGCTAATTTTGTTATATTTACTCCTATTTAATTTATTGTTTTGATGTTATTGTGAGTGGCATTGTATTTTCAACAATAAATAGTATTGTATATATTGAATGTTTGCAACACTATGTTATAGGATCATATAATAATAAAATGGTTAATATAAGTGAAGTAAATTAATATATTCATTATCTCACATAGTTAACTATTTTTTTTAGATTACACATATAAGTGTGGTCATGCAATAATTTTTGTCTGTCTCTCATTCACTTCACTTAGCATAATGTCCTTCCAGTTCATCCATGTGTGGCAAATGGTAGGATCTATTTTTAGTAGATTAATAATATTCCATCCTAAGTGTACATGTGTTCATACACAAAATGGAATATGATATATACATAAATATAAGTAATGAAATATCATATAGAATTGGTATACATTGATAGTTATCATAGTTTTTTATCCATTTATTTATTTACTTACTTATTTAATATGGGGATTAAATAAATCCACTGACATTCTACCATAGAGCTATTTTCCCAGCCCTTTTTACTTTTCATTTTGAGACAGAGTCTTGTTAAGTTGCTCAGGATGGCCTTGAACTTGAGATCCTCCTACACCAGCATCCCAAGTAGCTGGGATTATAGGTATACAATATTGTGCAGGATTTCTTTACTCATTTATCTATCAACATTCACTTAGTTGTTTCTACATCTTGGCTATTGTAAATGCAATAAACATAGCACAGCTGATATCTTTACAAAGTATATATTTTTGCATACAAACTCAGAAAAGGGACTGCTGGGTTACATGGTAATTCTGTTTTTAATTCCTTTAAGAACTTGTATTCTGTTTTCCATAATGGCTGCACTAATTTGCATTTCCATCAACAGTGTACAAGGGTCTTCCTTTCTTTATACCCTTGCCAAAATTTGTTTTTCTCTTAACTTTTTGATAATATTCACCCTAACAGATGTGAGATGACATTTCTTGGTGGTTTTGATTTGCATTTCCCTAATTATTAATGATGTCAAACACATTTTTATATGCCTATTGGCGATTTTTATTTCTTTGGAGAAATATTTATGCAGGTTTTCCGCATTTTAATTGGGCTTTTTTTCATGCTATTGAATTATATGAGGCCGCTATAAACTTTGGCTACTCACCTCTTGTCAGATACATAGTTTGTGCATCATTTTTCCCTATCCATGAGCTGCTATTTTATTTTGGTGATTATTTTCTTTGCTCTAAAAAATGTTTTAGTTTGACATATTCCAACTGACTTCATTTTTATTTTGTAGCCTGACTTTTGTTGATTGTAATTATATTCTTAATTTCATTTTCAAATTGTTTCTTTGTAGTGCGTAGAAATGCAGTTGATATTTGTACATTAATCATGCATTCTATAATCTTGTTGAACTCCTTTATTAGTTTTTTTTTTTTTTGTAGAGTCCTAATGATTTTATGTACAAGATTATATCATTGGCAAATAGAGACAATTGTACCTCTGGATACTTCTTATTTTTTTTTTATTGCATAATTACATAGGATAGTGCTTCCAGTAAAACACTGAATAGAACTAATGAAGTATACATGTGTGTCTTGTGTCTGACTTCAGGGGGAGGGCATTCAGTCTTTCATTATGTGGGTATGATGTTAGCTCTGGATGTTTGCAGATGACTTTATCAGGTTGCAGAGTGTTTTGCAAAGTGTTTTTTGAAAGTGATTTCATCATGAAAGTGTGTTAGATTTTGTCATGTGTTTTTCTTACTTTTGTGTTCATTGAAAGGATCTTATACTTTCCCCCTTATTTAATTAACATACATCCACAAGAATGGGGTCCTAACTAGAGTAAGATATATTTTGTGTTTATATAATTATATCAGAATGGATTCTACTATAGTGCATAACTAAGAAGAATGAATAAAGAAATCTTTAATTCCTGGAGTAAATAATGAGGCCATGACTTATAATGCTTGCTAGATTTATTTGTTAGTACTTTCTTGAGGGTTTGGGTATCCATATTCACAAGAGCTATTGGTTGGTAATTTTTTTTGTGATGTCTTTTTGTGACATCAGAATAACATTGGCCTCAAAGAATCAGGAAATGTTCTTTTCTCTTATTTTCTGAAGGAATTTCTGAAAAGTTGGTATTGAGTTTTCTTTAAATGTTTTGTAAAACTCACCAATGAAGTTGTGTCTGCTTGGAGTTTTCTGTTTGTGGAGGTTAAAACTACTAATTCAATTTCATGTTAAAATTCCCTTCAGATTTTCTATTTCCTCTCTAGTCAAATCAGTAATGTGTATCTTTATAGCAAGTTGTTAATTGCATTTGGCTTTCTGATTTGTTGACACCCAGTCATTCCCTTACAGTCTTTTATGTCTGTAAGTTTTGTAATTATCCTGTCTTTTATTTTGACTGTAATGCTTTGATTCTTCTCTGCTTTTTAAAAAATTAGTCATGTAAAAGTTTGCCTATTTTATTAATCTTATCAAATAATCATATTTTGGTTTCAATCATTTTCTCTATTAATTTTAGATCTTTATTGTTAGGTGTGCATGTATTTATAATTTTTATGTGTTCTTGAAATAGTGCTTCTTTAATTATAATAGGTCTCTCTTTTTTTATTGTAATTATTTTTAATCTTGAAGACTTTTTGTTTAAACATTAATAGAGCTCTGTTATGGATGCTGTTTTCATGATTATATCTTTCTATATTTTTGCCTTTAATATATTTGTATGTTTATTTTGAGATTGTCCTTTAGGGAGCATATACAGCATTTATTCATTTGTTTGTTTTACCAAATGACAATCTTTTCAATAGGATTTGTTTAATCCAGGATTCATGTCTGCCAGGTGATATTTTTTATGTATGTTGGAATCATTACTTAGTTTATATCTTCTTTACTACTATTCTTATCTCAGGTATTTTCTATAATTTTTTAGTTATGTTCTTAGTGATTGTGCCAGGGTTCACCTAACATATAAATAATTTATCTTAATCTATATCAGATTTATACTAACTACAGAAATTAAAGCTCTATTAACACTCCCTTTAGGTGTTATTATTATTACACCAAGTGCAAATAGGTATGGTAGAAACCCAACAATACATTGCAATAATCACTGCCTTATAGACTCATGTCTTTCAAAGAAGTAAGAGAATAAAGAAGTGCAGAATAATTATATTTATATAACTTAAATATCTATCTGTATTTTATTTACTATTTTTACTTTGCTTCATTTTTTTCTTGTGGATTCAAGTATTCATCTGCTGGTATTTAGTTACTACAATAAAACTTCATTCTTTATCTTTTATGTTGTCATTGTCAAATATATTTTACTTTTACATAGAAGTCAAAGCAATATATAGATAATGTTTTATTTAATCACTTTAAAAACTAAGTTGAGATAAAAATCAACATGCAATTATAGTGTATTTTACTATTATTCTCTTCATTATCTTTACCAACTTTTTAAAATATATGAGACAGTGGAATGATTATAATTCTTATTACAGAGCACAATTTTTCATATCTCTGGTTGTATACACAGTATATTCACACCAATTTATGTCTTCATACCTGTACTTTGGATAATAATGATCATCACATTCCACCATCATTAATAACCCCATGCCCCCTCCCTTCCCCTCCCACCCCTTTGCCCTATCTAGAGTTCATCTATTCCTCCCATGCTCCCCTTCCCTATCCCACAATGAATCAGCCTCCTTATATCAAAGAAAACATTCGGCATTTGGTTTTATGTTTACCAACTTTTTTTTTTCATATGTCTTCAAATTATTTTCTGGTGTCACTTTCTTTTAGCCTGAAGAGTTTATTTTAGTGTATTGCTTAAAGTAGATGTATTGGTAATAAATTCTCAATTTTTATTATCTGTAAATATCTTTACTTTCTCTCTATTTTTGAAAGATTGCTTTTCCCCCTCCTTTTACTAGTTTGAATATCTCATTGTACTCTACATCTCTGGTTCTTGATGAGAAGTTAACAGCTAATCTTAATGTAGTTTCTTTGTATGTGATGAGTCATGTTCATGAATCCTGTATGTAAGTCTTATACATAAAGCAGCTTTCATCTTTGACTCTCAGAAAAAAATATATGAATGTAGGTAAGGATTTTCTTATGTTTGTATTTGTAAATATTTTTTTTTTAAAACTGGGAGTTCATTCAGCTTCTTTTATATCTTGATTAGTCACTTTAATCAAATTTGGAGAATTTTCAGCCATTATTCTTTTGAACATTCTCATCCTTCTTTCTCTACATACATCTTGTCTTCTGATTCTATAATGCCTACTCTGTGTATGCTATGCTTTGTCACCCAAAGATCCAAGTGCAAGGACTATAGCGGGGGTGAGAGGAGTAGGAGTGTCCATTGCTTCATAAATGTAGTTCTAAAAAGTATTTTTCTCAATTCTTCAACTGCATTTATTAATCACAAGCCATCAAAATGCCACTTGGTAGTTAGACCTGTTGCAATTCATCACATGGCATTTCAGAATCTAATTTGTAATATATATTGAAAGTGAATGACTAAATTAAAGGAAAAATCATTAGCTTGCAAAGAACAGCTTACAAAGTAAAAAGAAAAGTGAACTTAACTAATAAATTTTTAAATTTAGTATTTTGACTTTCAATTTATGTCACCCATTTTATATTTGATGTTTTTAATGGACGAAATATTGTCCAAGGAAGAGTGGCAGCCACAGAGAAGGGCTGGAAGTACATTATGATGTAAGCACATGCACACATGAAAACTCTAATTAGATTTGATAAATTCACTACATATTTCAAAAAACCTTTTTGTTCTATTTCTTCAAAACCATTTACTAGGTCACGACTACTCTCACGATGAATTGTCTTCTCTTTAGCTCACACTCGATCCTTCATGGTCTTTGTTCTTTCCCTACTCACAGAACCTCCTCATTCTTCTCTCCATTTTCCTCACTCTGACCATTGACCCCATGCCTCTAGTCAAGACTTTTGCTCATTCTGCATCTTCTGATCAGATGACATCTCCTTGTTCTTACTACCGTTTCTTCTTCCCCTACAATCTCCTCTGTTCAGTCATACTTTTCCTCTTGCAAAACCCCTGACTCCAAACTGCCCCAATTCTCTGGATGCATTTTAACCATTGTCTTCTGTGATTGTCTCCCTCCCCCCACCCCACCCCCCACCTCCAGTGACTGAGCTCCTGTTGCGTCAGAACCCCATTGTACTTAAACCTTTGAGTCCCCGTTGACTTTGGCAGTGTCTAGCACAGAGGAGACAAACTTTGATGAACTGAACTCAACCATGGAATATGTCTGGAGTGCTTCAGAGGGGCACTCTGGGTACAGAAGGTAGCCATAGCATATGGGGCACTTGTGATGATGTACCAACCTAAGGGGGGACTGGGGCATTATGACTATAAGACCTTGATATATAAGAGCAGCGGGACTCTTCTGCATCTCCTTGGATGGAATCATAGAACAGAGGGTTGCACATTATGGAGAATCCAATTTGAGCCCCAAGTATGATCCAGTGATTTTTTTCTTTTAAATGTTTTTAATAGTGCATTATAGTTATACATAGTAATGGGGGTCATCTTGACGTATTCATAAATGCATATAACATAGTGCTCCATTTGAATCTCCAGTACTTCCCCCTTTCCCTCCTCTCCTCCCTCCCACTGAGCCCCTTCCTCTACTGGGAAAGAGGAGAACTACAAAATGAAATTGACTAAATTATATTATATGATTGTATGAATATATCACAATGAATTCACTTTTATGTATAATGTACCAATTAAAATAAATAAATAAATAGAAAGAAGTCTAGTACTTTCTTTTAAACACACCATCATTTTCTAGGGAGATGGTAAGGGTCTGGTAGCCATAGCTGGGGATGTGTGAGGAAAGCCAGTGCTTGGTTCACAGTGGGCAGAAGCTCTGAATCAAGCTTTGCAAAATTCCTCCCGGATGGCTGCATGTGGACTCAGAACTCAGCCTGATCAAATAACTCAGGGTAAGTGAACAGTCTGGGAGTTAAAAAGCCAGGATAATTCCAGAGTGTTTGGACTCTAGGCATCTCCCTAGACCTCTTGTTGAGGGGGCCAAATAGATATGTGGCCATAAGAAGATTCAGTGAGCAGGCTGTTCTGCATTACAAAGCTATGGATGCCAAAGAGGCTTCTGTCTCTCCTGCCACCAGCTCGGGTGTGCCTGGTGGCTCGGAGACACTTGGTTTCCTCCCTAGTAAATCCCTCACCCTGTGGTACCCTGGGGAGAACCGAAGAACCAGGTGACAAAGGGAGCAGTGGGTTTAATTGATGTTTCCTGATACTGGCTGGTGAAATCATGGGCTTGGCAGGGGTGTAAGTGTGGCCAAAGCTCTAGGTCATTCAATGATAAGCAAACCAGGTAAGGACTTGTTTCAGTCTGGAATCATTTACTACTGCATCATTCTCTGTGCTGCTTTCTCTGTTATTAAGTCCCAGAAAAGGCAAAACTGGAGACCGGAAATGCTGGGAGAATGTGGTCAGCCCCAGAAATGCTAGTGCTCATATAACAAATTAGCAAAAACATACACAAGTTCAAAACCACTTTATAAGTACTTTTTGTTGTTTCTCATTTCAAAATTATCTGTAGATGGATATTGAATTTTCTTTTGACACCTTTTCTTCTCTGTGGATTCCACACTTTCCCAAGCCCTTGAGAAAGAACAGGTTTGTACTGTCTGGTGTGGTATACTCATTAATATTTTTTCCTTGTGTTTCTACAGTTCTTTCACTTTCACTTATTCAGCAAATGATACTTCCACTGAATAGCACTCAGTATCCTTTATGAACTCTTTTCTAAGGCAATAGGGAGCCAGAGCAGATTAAGGACCACCCTTACCATCAGTAGGGGGTGAGTCTCAAGAAAGATGTCCCCTCTGTCAGATAAGATGGGACTATGGAAGTTAAGTAAAAATGCATGTTTGTTGGCTTCATATTCTAAAATGTGAGAAAACTTGCCCAGAGGCTTCTTAGTCAGCATCTTTGTAAATGGCAAGGAGCATACCCAGCAAAACAGAAGGAGAAAATGTTGCTGATCAGCGCTGGTTAAAGGTGTTTAAATCCCTGATTCTCTTTGGTGGTACAGTTAATGTCTAACTCTAACACTAAGGAAAGAGAAATTGACTGTAGGAAATTCTTGGATGCATTTGTTACTTGATCAATTTCCCCTCCTCCTTCTTTAATTAGAAACTCAATTCTGATAAATTGTCTGCATTGTTTTGGTTGCTACTTTTGAAAGGGAAAAAGAAAATCCTTTTCCAGGAGATTCAGTCACGCAGCATATGCACAGGTAACTGTTTCACAGTATTCATTTTGTCGCAGCTCTGCAGAACTGATTAAAAAAAAAAAAAAGTAAGGGAGTAGAGTAGATAAATTACTGCAGAGGCTCAGGTTTCTCCAAAGCAGATTAGGGCTATTTCAGTTGCCAAGGAGTAATGTGCTTGCAAGTGGTTGTGTTATATTTTTCTAGGTTCACACACCAATTGCTTCTGTACCTCTAGCCCATCCTTTCTGTCATCTTCATTGCATTCAAGAAACATCCTTTTGGGAAGGCTCAGTATTGATTATCTAGCAAGATACAACTGTGGGAAGTGTGTATTGGGAGAAACTCATTTGTAAAATTTATTTTCCAATTCTCTAAGACATGGAAACCTTAAAAAGGAGAAATAAAATAATTTAAAGGCAAATTGCCCTGGCAGGTCCTCTCTACTCCTCTGGTATCCTCAGAATCCTCTTGGGGGTGAGAAACCTGAGAGACCTGGGTTCAGATCCCAGCATGATGCATAAGCATGCTAGTTAAACTTGCATTGCAGGAAAAGCTAATCTTGCTTTTCTTGGAGGCTTACTGTGAATATTAAAAAAAAAAAAAAAAGTTTAGGAAAGGAGAAGTTCCTGGCACTGCAGTAGTTGCACATTCCACCTCCTTTCTTTTTAAAATTCCAACACTTTCTAATATCATGCACCTGCAATTAGAGCTTACATCTAACTACCCAAAATCTCCCTTGAACATGCTGCTAATTATAAAACTGGCATTCTCTAATACTTATTTGCATTATTTTACTGTGCTTGAGTGGGTGAGCACTTAATGGGATTGGGGTGCAGATGTGTGTGTGTTTCTCATAATTTCTCAAATTCTTCTGCAGCTACCTGAGTCTTTAGCATTCTTGAACAGTATAGCTTTACAGAGCTTTAAGATAATCATCTCAGCCCTTCCTTCTATGACTTCCAAGGTAAACAAACAGAGCAGTGTTCCATTATGGGTGGGATGATGTGAGGACTCTGATAAAAGAAATTTATTTAGTGTGAAGGCTAAAGACAGTTTAACGGTGATTAAAAATTAGTCCTGCAAATCTATATTAGCCTTTTCTATGTGGGGCAACTGAAACATACTAAGAGTTGTTTGGGGAGAGTATAGGGTGTTCAGTGAAGCCCACTGGAAGTAAGCAGGTAGCATTAATCTAATCTTATGGAAAACAATCTGAAAATAAAAGTTTGAAAAAACTCAAGTAGATCAATGGTTGCCAGAGGTTATTGGTGACTGGAAAAATGCAGCAGCATGAGGAAATTTCCTGGCATGATGGAACTCTTCTGTATCCTGGTTACAGGGATGTTTGCGTGAATCTTTACATGGGCTGAAACTCATACAACTATATACTCCCCAAACAGCCCATTCTGATTATATGTAAATGTTTAAATAATATTTGAAGAAGATGCTCAAAAAAGTCGAATATTTCATCTACACCACTGTAAATTCCTGGTGTCAGACACCTTGTCTTTGGCATCTCTAACCAGGGTGAGAGATCTCTAGGGTGAGAGATCTCTAGCCTGAGGTTCACAAACTCAGGCTTCCACTTCTTTGCTTCTGCCCAAAGATGTGGCCCTGGGTGTCTGATTTAGCCCTTCAGCACCAGGGCATCCCCATCTCCCAAACAGCTGTCCTGGGCAGCCCAAGGTCCATTGGGCTTGTCAATCCTCAGTTCACACATGTTTGTCTTTTCCAGTTCTGGGAACTGCTGCTCCTACCCCTGGATCTGAGCCTACACTGGAGATTGCTGAGAGCATTTGGTGATTCATATGTATGCAGGCACAAGACAGGGTTTTTGCTTAAGAACTTTGCTGTGAATAAGTAATTTGAACATAGAATGAATGAATCATTGGAAGGGTTTTCCAATGCTAAGAAGAAAGCATGGAGTGAAGGATTTCGTTTTCCCCTTTCCTTTTTTAGATAAAAAATGGCCCTGAAGGCTGTTTTCATTAATCATTCCAACATTCAAACTTACTAGCTTCCATTATATCAGTTTGTTCCTAAATAGTTTAAAAATATGTTCTTATAAGCAAGGCTTCTTGCCACTTGCCAAATGAAACCAAAATTCTTTGCTTCTTGGAATTTTGAAAACTTTTGTTTGCTGAAATAAAAATGTTACCCTAAGCTCCATAAGGACTGAGAAAAGAGAAAAAAAAAATAATTTCAGAATTTGACATATCTGTTTCCAAAAGCAAAAAATTTGAACATTGATTCTGTTATTGTAACCAGTTGGTAACTGATATATTTAACAACGAGGAAGAAAGCAGCAGGCACTTTTTTTAATGGAAATTTTCAAACACTGTAAAAGCAGAGAGCATAGAACAAATGACCCACCCCACCAGAAACACATCCCACAAATCCAACAACCATTTCCATTCTGTTCTTCTTATGTCACCTACTTGATTTAATTTTTCCATTTCATCCACTTTATCTGTGAAAGGGCTAGTGTATTTTAAAGCAAACTCCATCTTGTTTCACCTGTAAATGTCTTACTAGGTATCGCAGTGGAATAATGACTCTCTTTGTTTGTTCTATATAAGTATAGTCAACCCTCATAATTGCAGGCTCCACATCTACAGATTCAACCAATTGTGAATAGAGAATATTCTTTAAAAATTGCACCAGGCAGGAAAAGTATCTGCAAGCATTCAGAATTGTCCAACTATCATAGATCTCTAAAAAAACTCAGCTGGTAATAGAATTGTTTACCTTTATATGAGAAAGGTTGGGAAAACACCCAAATCTGCAGGAGGCGTGAGCCCAGACAGGCTTTGGGGGATTTGTGCTCTTAGATCTAAACTTATTATGAGATTGTCTGAAATGAAAAGACATGTCAACAGCATCTATGACAGGACATATTCCTTATTGAGGAGCCGAAAATCATTGTGAAAGCACAAGCATAGAGTCAGAGAAAAGAAGGAGGAGGAGGAGGAGGAGGAGAAAGAAAGAAAAAGAAGAAAGAAAGAAAGAAAGAAAGAAAGAAAGAAAGAAAGAAAGAAAGAAAGAAAGGAAGGGAGGGAGGGAAGGAGGAAGGAAAAGAAAAGAACAAGAATCATCTTTGAGTAAGGAAAAAAATCAAAAGGCTTTAAAAAATTGCATCTGTACTGAACATGTATACAATTCTTATCATTGCTCCCTAAATGATGTAGTATGATATAGTATATTAACCAAGTATATAGCATTTACATCAAATTACTTATTACATCAAATTACTTATTGTAAATCATTTAAAGAATATTTAAAGCAACAGGAGAATGTGCATAGCATCTATACAAATACTGTGCTATTTAATATAAGAGATTTGTGCATCAGAGATTGAGGAGTAAGGGGTCCTGGAACTAATTTCCTATGTCCTTACTAAGAATACCAAAGGATGACTGGGCAACACCATTGTCACAACCAACAAAACTAACAAAAATTCTTTATCATAATATAATGTTCATTTAGTGTACAAATTTTCCTGATTGTTTCAAACAATGCTTTTTCACAATGAGTTTGTTTGTACCAAGGTGCAGGAGAGATCCACACCCACATGTGGTTGATGTCTCCTAGGCCTCCTTTCCTCTAGCACATCTCCCCCTCACTTTCTGTACTGTGCTATTTGTTAAGGAAACTGCAGCTGTCATTCTGAGACTCTTATTACACTTTTGATTTAACTTACTGTTTCCTTCTTGTCTTGTTAAACTTGATCCTCCGCCCTCTGCACATTTGGACACTGATATAGAAGTTTCATTAAAGTTCAAGTTTTGGGTCAAGCACACTTTGTAAGTGGTGTGGGTGTGTTCTACCACAGATTATCACATATTTACTAGTATTAAGATAAAGTAAAAGGCTATGGTGTGTCTCTCATTCATTATAAAACCACCCAACCTTTAACCTATCATCAAATCTATAAACATAAGGTACATTATAAGAAGCCCAGTTTCTACAACAGTCCTCTCTATTTTATTCTTTTCCTTTCCAACATGTGACACTTAAAATATTTTTCAGTTTCTCTTTCCATTGTTTTCTTCATGTACTCTGAATTCTCTTTCTTAGATAAATGGTAGCATATCATGCCATCATACCTGATCTTACATTTTTTTCTTTTTCTTTTAAATGTAATTTTACATCCGAGTTTATAAACAGTGTATGACCCAAAAGCCAAATCTGGTTCACCACCTATTTTTGTAAATGAAGTTTTATTTGAACACAGCCACATGCACTCATTTACATATTGTCCTCTGCTGTGATGGCAGAGTTCAGTAGTTGCAACAGAGACTACAACATATGAAGTCTACAAGCTGAATTATCTGGTGCTTTACAGAAAAAAATTGTCACTGACTGTTTGTTATGGTTTGGATGTGAGGTGCCTCCCAAAAGCTCCCAAGTAAGACAGTGCAAGAAGGTTCTGAAGAGAAATGATTGGGTTGTAAGAGTCTTAACCCAATCAGTGATTTAATCCCCTGATAGGGATTATCTGAGTGGTAACTGAAGTGGTAGGAGTGTGGCTGGAGGAGATGGGAATTGAGGCGTGGCTTTGGGTATATATTTGTATTTGGTGAGTGGAGTCTCTCTCTCCTTCTTGATCACCATGATGTGAGCTGCTTCCCTCCACCACATGCTCTGCCATGATGTTCAACCCTATCTGAAGCCCCCCCAAATTGAGCTGGCCTTCTATGGACTAAGGCCTCCAAAACTGTGAGCCCTCAGATAAAATTCTTCTCCTCGGCAATTTTACTGGTTGGATCCTTTAGTCACAGCAGCGAAAAAGATGACTAAAACACTCGTCATATATTAGAAAATCAATCCACAGCAATATAGTCTGCTTTCCTTGTTAGATCAGTGTATAATCTTCCTATATCTGCTGTAACAAAATGCCACAAAAGACTGTGGATTAAGATGATAGAAATGTATTCTCTCACAGTTCTGGATGTCAGAAGTCAGAAATCATCATCAATGGGAGTGTTAGTCAGCTTTTTGTCATTGTGATGAAATGTCTGAGAAAAAGTACTTAAAGGAGAAAAGATTTATTATGGCTCATGGTTTCAGAGATTTCAGTCAGATGGCTCCATTGTTTTCTGCTCACCTCATTGCAGTTGAGAAGCAGAGTGAAGAAAGGAAAGGGCTGGAAACAAAATATAGTGCCTAAACATAGGCCCCTGATGACCCCACCTCCCAACAAGGCACCACCTCTCACAGTTTCTGCCATCTCCTCATGACCTAGTCACTTCTCAAAAGCCCCACCTTCGAACATTGCTATTGTGAGGACCCATCTTCCACACATGATTATTTGGAGCATCCAAGCTATAACTCTGGGCAAAAGTCAAGATGTTGGCTGGGCCATGTTCCCTCTGGATCCTGTGGGGGAGAATCTGCAGTGTCCCTTTTGCAGCTCCTGGTGACTGGCTAGTTTCCTTGCTTGTGGCCACCACACTCTAATTTGTCAATGCCAGC
Organism: Marmota monax; assembly: GCF_021218885.2. NCBI lineage: Eukaryota > Metazoa > Chordata > Mammalia > Rodentia > Sciuridae > Marmota > Marmota monax. Next base: position 2,724,631 of record NW_026695200.1, on the reverse strand, counting down.
ATCTTGACATCTTTCTCTGTTCTACTTTCACTAGCTCTGCATCTCTGTGTGTCAAATCTCCCTTGACCCCCTAATAAGGCTGCCTTTAGGACTCATCACAAGATCCTTAAGTTAATCACATCTACAATGACTATTGGTTTAAGGTGACATTCACAGTTTCCATGGATTTATATCTGGATATCTTTTTGGTGGGAGGGTCAGAAAAGGCAATTTTAAACCTACCATAAATTATGTGGTACTCCTGTTGGTGTGAATTTTGTCATTTCTAGTGTTTAGCTTTATAAATCATGTTGCCTTATGGAGAAGACTTTTTATACTTTTAACAGTATAGTACCTTTGGGACAGATTCCTACAAGTAGTAAAGCTGGGTTATGAATGGATTTGCATGTGATTTTTTTCTGGATATTGGAAAAATCTTCTTCAGAAAGTAGTATGTATTTGCATTTTCAAGAGACTGTAAGTAAGTCTTTTTTACATGCTCAATCTTCTCATCTCCACCTCTCATTGACTCTGCTTTGCTTCTCTTATCATAGAGGTTTATTGCATTTATGTCTGGACTTTTCTGTCTGTATGGATGCCCTATGAATAAATGCCTTAATAATACCATCTAGTAATGAATTAATTATATTATTCTGGAGAAAATAACTTTGTACTAATGAAGCTAACAGATATTAGCAGATATCAACAAAGTAGGATATCAAAGAAACTTGGGAGAGGCAAGTATCATACCCATGCAGGAAAGACTTGGTACCAAAGTCTGTTCCTTTAATCACAATCATATTGAGCTGTGCCTGCTGGTCCCCAAACTCCAGGTGAAATCATTAGGGAGACAAAACCCAATATGTAATCTATTAGTTAATGCAGAACATATCTAGATTAGTATTTCACAACTTGGAGCTGGCTACTGAAATAAAAATCTTCCTAATGGCCGGGGCTGTAGCTCAGTGGCAGAGTACTTGCCTAGCATGTGTGAGGCACTGGGTTCGATCCTTAGCACCACATAAAAATAAATAAAATAAAGGCATTATGCCCATCTACAACTACAAAATTTTAAAGAAATTTTCTAATACTTCTAAATAGATATATAGGTCAAAGTTGTTCTGTTTTGATTTGCTTTTGGTATAAATACATTTTGTTTTTTAAACTAAGGATTCCTATGTGATCCTGTCTATTTCAGCAAAAAACAAACTCTTGAACTATTTCACCTCTGTCATTGGAGAACCCCATGAATTGTTCATTAGGTTCTAATTAACTCACCCTTTGGGAAAGGAAAAGCTCAGAGAGGTCAGGATTGTGGAAATTTCTGCATTTATTTCATATTTTATTTAGAGTAAACTCCCTCAACTTTCAACAGAATCAGGTAAGGATTGCAGGTGAGCACAGAAACCCTCATTTCCTGAAGGTCACATTCTAGTCTCATTATTCTTTAAGAAAAATACCACAGTTGAGATTTTCTGATGTAAAATAAAAATGGTTCTCTTCATGCTGCCACTGGGCCACTCTAAGCTCAGCTTCTGGGCATCGACTTATCCAGTTGTGACCTTTGTGGGCCAGTGCTGACCTGGGACTATATTCTGCAGCAATTTAATTTTTATTAGTTCTTATTCTTATTTTTAAAACCTTTTTATTGATGCATTATAATTACACATAATAGTGGGACCATGAGTCCTTTTGAAATGAGTTACTTCGGGGTGAGAAAGTATTCAGATTCCTCAGACTCTTATTCTTATTCATCAGATTCCTCCCAGGCTTCCATTTTTAAGATGACTTCTTTTCTACCATTTACAGGTAGTTTGCTTGGATCTGATGAGGCCAGCACATGCAGGCTGCTCATCAGCACACCTGGCACAGTTCAACTCATTTTCTCATTGAACTCATTTTCTAACAGTCCCCAACTCATTATTGCAAAGTTACTTTCAGTAATAGTCATTGTCTTAGACAGTTTCAGGTTGCTTTAATGGAAATACCATAGTCTGTGTAGAAAAACATTTCTCATACTTCTGGAGGCTGGGAATGCAAGTTAAAGCTACCAATAGACTGGGTACCTCGTCAGGATCAGGTGGTTCATCAGTGGTGACTTCTTGCTGTATCCCTCAGACAATAGAAGGAGTATGGGACCTCTCTGGGTCTCTTTCATAAGGGCACAAGTTACATTCATGAGTATACGGATCTTGCCCTCATAACCTAACAAGGTCTCAATGGCCCCACTTCCTATTGCCATTCACTTTGGAGACTAGGATTTCAACATATAAATTTTGAGGAGATGCAAACATTCAATCAATTGCAATCACAGAATTAAATATCTAATAATAATGGTCAGAAAGAAGATGCTTTGTTCTGTTTATGAATAATAATTATTTCAATGAATAAATAAACATTTAAAATTATATTGTAATTACATAAATATGTGGAACAAAAGGAAAGAATGTTGGATATGTGACAGTTATAAATAACATCAGTCCTTAATAATAAATTTCAATTAGGAAGAAGAAACTTCAATTTTAAATTTATTATTCAAGGTCAATAAAATGTTCTACATATGGTCTAAAATGTGTACTACACATTTTGTGTATTTCAATACAAAAACTTCAAATCCTTGTGTGGCAGAATTGAAGTAATTCAAATACTGTATTTTCATCTTCCATTTACTGTGCTTTCGAGGTTTATTTTAAATGTATTATTTTAAAACAGGAATGCATTGTACCACATTGCTTGGAGATTGATATTGTTTAAATCTTGAGTGTTTCCCAAAGGCCCACTGTTAAAGCTTGGTCCCTGAGGAGGAACTATTAGAAGGTGGTGGAACTTTTAAGAGCTGGGGCCTGGTGGGAGGTATTCAGCTCACTGGGAATGTGCTCTGGAAGGAGACAGTGGTACTCAGGCTTCTTACTTTCTTTTTTTTTTTTGTGTGTGTGTGTGTGTGTTTTCTAGACATGAGGTGAGCAGCTTGCTCTGCCATGGAGATAATGTCTCATCACTGGCCTAAAAGCAATGGGGCTAATTGATCATGGACTGAGTTGATTATCTCAGCTTTTTGCTACAGTGATAAAAGATAGCTATCACAGAAACAAAGTAAGCTCAAATGATTGTAGACCATAAAAACTTATTTCAAAAGGAATGTGTATAATTGCATTCATATCTGTGGGCTGACAGCATAATTGAGACTTTCTCAGATTTACTTTCTCATAAAATATAATGTTTATTAAAGGATAAATCATTCAAATGTGGTAACTTAAAATACATACACATACATTTACAGACATATGTATACGTGTGTTTATAGATACATGTGCATATATACTCATATACATATGAAAATATAACTTGGCAGCAACTATAGCAAATATATAGCAACTATAGAAAATGTTCTTAATAGGGAGCAAATTTGACCCTCAAGAAACTCTTTCAATGTGTGGACATATTTTTGGTTTCCATAATGGAATGGGAGTTGGTCTACTGACAACAGTATACCACTAGACATCTTACAATGCACAAGAAGACCCCCTCATCCTCCATTTGAAAGAATTTTTCAGCCCAAGATGTCAATAGTGCCAAGGTTGAAAAACCCAGTTTTGAGGGAGGAATATTTTACTATTGATGTTGTTTATATTTACTGGCATATGGGAACAAAAACATTCAAAGTTTCAGTCAATTTTATTGACGTTTTAAAATTACTGCGTAAAACTTGGGTGACCCTTTCCATCACCCTATATCTGGCATAACACTGTAGTTGCCTAACCCAGTGTTGTCTTTAGAGAAACAAGTTTCATTGACAACATCTACTAACCAGATAAAGACTACACTTCCCAGCCTTCCTTACTGTGTGGCCTAACGAGTAGTGGTTATGTGACTAAATTTCAATGATTAAAAAATATGAGGAAATGTTCTAAATAAAGAAAACAAACAAACAAAAAACTCTCACTGGGCATGCTAAAAAGGGGTTTTGCAATTTATTTCAAACCTGAAATAAAAATCTAGTTGGATCTATTCTATGACTAATCCTACTGGAGTGTACTAAAGGTACTTGATGAACACATTTTGCCCACTTCCTCTTTGTCTCATCTTACAGCCTCCTATTTGAAATGCAGATGATAGGCTTATCTGGGAGGTGGTGAAACTGAGCTAGGAGGGCTCTGGGGTTACAATGGCTGTGTTAGTCCAGGACTGCTGATCCTGATCAGATTTTTGTGAAGGAGAAATAAGGCATCTATCTTGTTTAAAACAAAGTTAATTGGGGCACCATTTTTTTTCCCTTGCAGAATCCAATGCAATCTGATATCAACTACAACTAATTCTAACTGCAGAATTCAAACCAATGGCTTGATTAGCTATGACTTCATATGAGCTATTATTCTAGATTTAAAGTAATTGCAAAGCAAACATTTTTAGTTTCCCAAGTGCTTGTTTTTTTTTTTTTTCATTTAAAACACTACCAACTATTTGTATATACTTACAACCACCTGATTTTCAACAAGGCTAGCAAGACCATTCAATGGAGAGAAGGATAGTCTTTCAAAAAAAAGTACTGGGAAGACTGGATAACTATATGCAAAAGAATCTCATACCATATTAAAAAAATACTGAAAATGGTTCAATAAGCAGAAAGAGCTAAAAAAAAAAAACTCTTAAAAGAAATCATGGAAGTTTCCTATGATAAGGCACTTGCATCTAGAAAAATATAAAGAATTCGTAACCTCAAAAAAATAATAACCCAAAAGAAAAATAACCAAACTTAAAATGAGCAAAGGATCCAAGGAAGATATATAAATGACAAACATATACAAAATGTTCTACATTTTCAGATATCTGTAAAATACAAGTCAAAACCACAGTGAGGTAATACTTTACTCTCACCAGGATGGCTGGAATAAAAAAACTCAGATAATAACAAGTGTTGCCAAAGATGTGGGAAAATTGGAGTCTCATAGAGAATGCTTGGTGCAGCTACTTGGGAAGACAGTCTGTAAAGTTCTCAAATTATTAAACATGGAGTTATCAGATTACCCTCAAATTCCACTCTGATATAACAAAGAGGTATAAAAACATGGTCACACAAAAATGTGTACATGAATGTTTATAGCAGTGTTATTAACAGCAGCCAAAGAATGAAAACAACATAAGTGTCAGCAGATGAACAGATAAACAAAAGTTGACATATCTCTATATTGGGATATTACTTGGCAATATAACATTCATTGAAAGTAGCCCATCACAAAAGACTACATATTGCATGATTTCACTCATGACAATAAGGAAATATAGAGAGACACAAAGCAGATTAGTGTTTGCTTAAAGATGGGAAAGGGGAATTTGAAGGATTACAAATAATGAGTACAGGTTTTCAAAAAATTTTTGAGGTGATAAAAATGTGATAAATGTGATAAAAATGTGCTGAAGCTGACGATGATGTTTACATATATATATATGTAAATGTACTAAAAACCATTGAACTGCACATTTTAAATGGGTGCACTTGTATGTCATTGAATTATATCTCAGTAAAGCTATTATCAAAAATAAACCTGTGAAAACATGTTCAACATCATTATTCAGCAGGAAAATGCAAATTAAATTCATAGAGAATTACCACTTTACACTTTATTTATTTTTTAACTTTTTGTGGTGCTGGGAATTGTGGTGCAGGGCCTTGTGCATGCAAAGCAAGCACTCTACCAGCTGAGCTATATCCCCAGCTAGAGAGTTACCATTTCACACCACTTAAAACATCTAAATTTTATCAATAGATGAATGGATGAATAGAAAAAGAAAATGTGGCATATATGCTCAATGAAATTTTACTGTGCCTTAAAAAAAAAGAATTCCTGCCATATGTGATAATATGGATAACCTTTGTTAAATGAAATAAATTTGACACAGAAAGACAAATAGCTCATGATCTCACTTACATGTGGAATTTTTAAAAAGTTGAGTTAATAGAAATAGACAATAAAACAGTGATTTCCAGGGCCTGGAGGGTATGGGAAATGGGGAGATGCTGTTCCAAAGTTGAGAATGTTCATTTGTAGGGTGAATAAGTTTTGGAGTTCTAATGTGTGGCATGGTGATTATAATTATTAATGACATTTGCAAAGAGCTTAGATATTAAGTATGGAAAAGTAACTGTGTGAGGTGGTGGATATGTGATTAGCATGATTGAGGTAATTATTTCACAATGTAGATGTATATAAAATATTAAGTTGTATTGTTATGGGCCAGGCTATATTGGCAATGACCAAACAGACTCCATTTTACCCTGAGACTCCACCTCATGTTAAAAATGCTTCTCCCATCAGAAAGCCCTGCCTCTGTAGAGAGGTTTTGACCCACTCCCCCTTCTGCTTATGATTTTAGATCTCATGATGTTTGTTTATGGTTTTGAACCATAGCAATAGCCACTTATGATTGATATGGTTTTGATCTATAAAAAAGTGTACTCAAAACCCTAGGAGGGGGTCAAAGGGTGTAGACTTGTAGCCTATCCCTTGGCCCACCAGCTGGTGGATCCAGACTGCCGGCTGGTGAATATACTTTCCATCTCCTGCTTTAAGATTGACTCAGTGATTTATTTCAATCTTGCTATAACAGTATACTTTAAATATATACAATTTTTAAGTGTCAATTACACCTCAATAAAGCTGAGGGAAAGAAAAGACTGACCATGCCAAGTGCTGGTGAGGGTATGTAGGAACTAAAGCTCTAGTTTACTGCTCACTCCCTGAATGAACAGAAAGTGTGATGCTCAAGTGCTGAATAGGTCTCTTATGTTCTTGGGTTTACTTTTAATCATGTTTTACTTCCTGAATTTAATTTTCTTTAGAAAACAGTTTGATAGAGTCTTAAAATGTTAAATATGTTTATGTGCCAACCATTTCATTGCATGTATATACCCCAAAGAAATGGCAGAGTATGGTTATGCAAAGATTTGGACATATATAGCCATAGCAGCTTCATTATTAAGCCCCAAGAAGAAAATAACCCAAATACATACTAACAGGTGAAAGGATAGACTGTGATATATTTGTGCAATGTACTACTTCTCATCAATAAAAAGAATGAACACTTGATATATGCTACAACTTAAGTGGACCTCACCTTAAGTGGACCTTAGCTATTCTAAAGCCAGACAAGAAAGCTTCCTACATACATGTTGTGGGTCAGTCAGCTTTATATAGCTATAACAAATACCCAAGAAAATCAATTTATAAACGAAAAAGATGATTCTGGAAATCCTCAGACCATGATTGGATGGCCTTGCTGTCCTTGGGTTTGTGGTGAGGCAGAAAATCAAAACCTCTCACCTTGTGGTCAAGAGATAAAAAGAGAAGGAGGAGGTGCTGGGGTCCCATTGTCCTCTTTAAGGGCACACCCTCAATGTCCTAAAGACCCTCCACTAGGCCCTACCTCTTATAGTTCCCACTATCTCCCAATAGTGACTCCCCAGAGACCAAGTCTCCAACACATGGATCTTTAGGGTACATTTAAGATCCAAATGATAGCAGACGGCATGACTTAATTTACATAAAATTCTAGAAAATGCAAACTAACTGATAGAACAGAGCAGAAGTTGCCTAAGGATTTGATGGGGATTTGGAAGACTCAGATAGGGAGTAGTGGAATTACAAAAGGGTATGAAAACCTTGATCCTAAAGGATATGTTCACTGGTTTGACTGAGATAATGATTTTATGAGTATACATATGTGTTGAAACTTATCAAATGTGTGCTATAAACATATATTATTTATTGTATGCCATTTGTTCCTCAATAAAATTTAAAAAATTAAATGTTACTAAGCTGATTTTCCCTGTTGGGTGACTAAAAAATATTTCTGTGAACTCTAGCATGGCAGGCTAGAAAGGTCACAGACAAGGACATGAGAAGGCTTCATCTCTGGTTAGCACTACTGGCTGTGAGAACTTGGGTGAGACATTTAAATTCATTTGCCTCGGTTTCTTCTTTTGTCAAAAGAAGTAAGCTTTGATCCCTGTATGGGCCACCAAAAAAGGGGAGAGGGCATAAATAATTTTTTTTCTTTAACAGGTTTAATGAAGAATAAAGAATGATAGACTTGTTTTTCTTATATTATTCAATAATTTTTTGGAGGGGGTCATGTATTTTAAAAAAATAAATAGGCACCCATATGAATTGTTTACAGAGTCAGACATTTATTCTAGAACTGGAATAATTTTCAATCATCCACTTAATATTTACTGAATATAGCATGTGCCATACTCCATATTAATTTTTCCCTTATAACTAATCAAATATGTTTTGTTTCTCCTCCTCTTGAACTTTTCAGTAGCAGTGCAATGTTCCTTTATGTAGTTCTAGCAATCATCAGCCAAAGATCTTAAAATAGAATCCGGCTTCAGCACTTTCATCCTTTCCCCTAAGTGCCATGCAAAGAATTCACTGAATAATTGTTTCAGCAGTTGGCACCATGTCACCAGTGGTTATGAATATGCAACTAAATCTTTGCAGAGCTGCAATTTAAAAAAAAAAAAACACTCAAAATCTTACATAGTACATTCAGAACCTTTTAAAATTACAAATGAAAAGATAAAATTGAAAAGGAAAACAATGCCATTTTGCAGTATAATATAACAAGTGAAGGTTTTTATGGAAATGTGTATATCAAAATGTACAACATTGTGTTTCCACACAATGTGTATATCAGTGACACATTTTTTTTTTTACAGGACACTTATCTGCTCTTTGAAAGTTCTTAAAATCTTGGAAGCATTCTTTTATAATTAAGGAGATTAAGTATATTCATTCTGTCCATTGAATAATTAAATTGAAGAAAAAACATGTACCAAAAAAGAAGAAAGGAGTTTTAAACCAAGGAAGAATCAACACGACGCTTGAATTTAATATCAGGACAACAGAACTGTTAATGCCAATGTTTGTAGGGAGGCCATATCTGTTTACAAAGTCAAGCCCAACAAAGTTGTGCAAATTGTCCACAATGACAATCACTGTCCTAGATGACACTTTCCACAGACATACCAACTAGGAAAGACTGTTGTCTAAACCTTGTGTCTCTGTCACAATTATAGAGTCATCCATGGACCTGGAGGGATTAAAAAAATGTTTCAAAGGAGCTTGGTGCAAATTGTAACCCTGTGTAATTGGCCAGCTGTACAAATAAAGCAGACAATTTTTCACAAGTCGGAGCAATAAACATTTTCAGAGAAAAAAAAATTTGTTTTATCAGTGCTTCTTTTCCCCATTCTTTAAATCATACCTATCACTTTCTTTCTCTCTTGAAGACCTCTAATCTGGACATTTCAAACAGTTGGGCCTTTCTGTAAGACAGTTGCTGTCATCAGAATAATGCCCCCTGACAAGGATGTCCAAGCACTAATTCCAGGAACCCATGACTGTTATGCCTTATGTGCTAGAAAGGATATAGTAGATGTAATTGTGTTAAGGGTCTTGAGATGGGGAGGTTTCCTGGGAGCCTCAGTCTAATCATGAGTTCATGAAAGCAGAGAATTTTTCTTGTCTGGTCAGAGAGATGCAGCAATAAGAGAGGAGTCCAAAAGATGCTTTAGACAATCACTATCATGGCCTTTTAGAAAAAGGACAAGGGGCCAGAGTCAAGGAATGAGGGTCTCAGGAAGGCAGAAAAGACAAAGAAAGGGATTTCTTGCCTTGACCTTAACCAGGACCTTGATTTTAGTGCAGTGAGACCATGTTGAACTGAGACTTTAAGATATGAAAAAATGTGTTCCATATGTGTAATATGAATTGTAATGCATTCTACTATATATAACAAATTAGAATTAAAAAATTAAAATGATAATGAATATGTGTTGTTTTAATCAGTAGCATTGCAATGATTTCTTATGACAAGAATAGAAAGTGAAGACATAGGTTTTTACAGAAAATTATTTAATTTTACAATAAATTTTTAATAATTCTATAGCAAATTATTTAATTTTCATTTCTTAAAACAACTTTATTTGTCAAAATATGAAGTTACCCGTTTAATGCTAATCCTACATTTCTATACAAGTTCTATTAGTTTATATATTTTTAAAAAGTTGATAACTATCACTAACACCATTTATTCTATAAGATCTTGTTTTATTATCTTTTAATTTTTAAAAACTGTCCCACTTCTTAAACATATGCAAGTAGTCAGACCCACCCAATGCTAAAATGTTCAGATTCAAGGGTGAGCACTCCATAGTTGTACACGTCAAAGAGTTTATTGGGCAAACTGGTAAATATGTATTTTCTCATTTGTTGGGAAAAAATAGAAGTAATTGTGGTAAGGAGATGTGTACTGGGACTCAGCAGACCTGGGAAGGTAGAGTGGAGACCTGGCTCAAGAGACTTATGCCTGTGACTGGGGCCCTGCCCGGAGCACCCCCTGCCTATGTAAATTCTCTCAGTGAGAAATGAAGAGGCAACCCCATAAAATGGAGCAAATGGATGGTAGGAGGATTAAATTGAATGATTTGGAACATAGAAAACAGAACATCTGGTGAATAATATAACGGTGTTCAAGATGTTTTTTTTAGTTAAGAGGCTAAAAAAGAATACATATGCTCCTTGACCCTCCTTCTCAACCTCAGTTGTTTCATCTATTTTCCAGGCTGTATCTGAAACTTTTTGGAATTATAATGTACAAACTCATAGAACTCCATAAAGCTGGCAAATATTTTTTTAAGCAAAGTATTATATCAATTTGGTATTTATAGTGATTGAGTCAGTTTTTTTTTTTTAATAAGATAGTGGTTATAATTTTAAGAGTTAGGTAGCATTGATTTAAACTTTGGGGGATAAAATGTGAATCATGAACCACAGTGAATCAATATTATATCTTGCAATTCAGTGTCAATAAAAAATCATAGTATACGAGATGTTGTGGCACATGCCTGTAATCCCAGCGGCTCAGGAGGCTGGGATAGGAGGATCCTGAGTTCAAAGCCAGCCTCAGCAATAGCGAGGTGCTAAGCAACTCAGTGAGACACTGTCTCTAAATAAAATACAAGATAGGGCTGGGGATGTGGCTCAGTGGCTGAGTGCTCCTGAGTTCAATACCTGATATTGAACTAAAAAAAAATATAGTATATCACACATCTCATCACCACATTTACTTTTATTTTTTTTCCCAACAAATGAGCAGATACATATTTACCAGTATGCCACAATAAACTCTTTGAGGTGTACAACCGTGGAGTGTTCACCCTTGAATTTTAGCATTGGGTGGGTCTGACTACTTGCATCTATTTAAGAAGTGGGACAGTTTTTAAAAATTAAAATTATAAATTACATGTAATTTATAGAGGTTCATTAATTTTCCCCTTGAAGAATTAAAAAAAAAATGAAAGCTTAGTCATTTAATCACATAAAATTGTTGTATCTGAGGGGGGAAAAAATCAGCAGATTTAGTCTCTAGTAATCGCCGACTTTGTCAGGAAAGCTAATAGAGACATCTCCTGATCAGGTACAGAGATCCCTCCCCCCACCCTCTCAGCCATCTGTAGCATGATGAGAGATCAGTAAATCAAGAGAGAAGTCTGAACAGTCGAGTGAAACACAGCCATCGATTTCCAAAGGTGGCAACAACAACTGTGAAAGATCTTGAAATTAAATTACAGTTAATGCCTATGTTACTCCAGGGATACACTACTGCCCTTCTCAAAAGGAATGCTATTTCTGGAAAATGGTCACTTGTAGTTTTTAAACCAAAGGAAAATCTGAGGTCGTATGGTGTCAGAATAGCTGAGCTTTTATGATTTTTTTTTACTTAACTTGTTGGGGCTGTGTGTAGTCCCTCTCTTTAACATTGCTTTGCTTTTAGGATGGTACATTGTGGTATTATAAATGAGTCCTACTGGTTTTCATATTCTTATGGGATCCTATAATAAAAGATTCTTTTCTTTCTAAGCCGCCTGGGGTGTTATCAGGAGACCAAAGGAAATGTAAGAGCACATCAGAGAATCCCACTTTCTACCCAGTTTTAAATGTTAACCTCTAATTTAACTCCTGATTCTCATTTTATGACTCAGTATAATGACTCTTGATGGATATGACTACTGCCTCAGCATTGGGTTCCCAAAGAATAGAGTATGTGCACAAAAATTCCAGAGTCAAGAGACTACCTCATGGGCTGTCTTGCTCTCACAGAAACTTCCATTGAAACTGACTAGGAGATCTCTCATCCAGGGATCCTCAATGCAAGAAGTCAGCTCTGCTCCATCCTGCTTGTATATGGGATCACAGCTTACCCTGCTTGGGATTTTGATGACTCCTGATTTCATTAGATGGGAGATGACATTCCAGTAACATCAATTCATTCTGAGCAAAAGCTCTGATGTGCTTGGGTAAAAATGCAGCCAGCTTTATAGGTATCATTTTCAAAATTTAATTCTACTAATTTAATGTTGAGCTTATAGGAGGTTTAAGTATGTGATAACTATTTTTTTTCAAAAGTCTAACACACGCTTAACAATATGGTAAAGCAAGTATTTTTGTATTGTCCTGAGAAATAACTGTGTCAGGAAAATACATGCTTTCTTTATGTAAAGTCAACACAACTTATTTTTTGCTTTTGAAAATGTACCCAATCCTATCTTTGCCTATTTCCATCTTGAACAATGCCCCCCTAACACCAGCATATCCATATTATATATTTAAATTCCACAGCTGAAAAAGGAAAATTCCACTTTCCTAAAAGCACACACATTTTTCTTCACTTTCATGTGTGGTTTCATTGACTAGTCTCAATTTAAAGAAGGTTGTTTTTGAGCAACTACTAAACAGGATGACCATGTATGTGGTTTAAAAGATAAAAGAAGCTGACTGTGATACTAAATTAGGTAGTTTTAGGATAGGTGATGATTCTTAAGTAACTAGGCATCATCCAGGAAGAAGCTATGGTGTGTCAAATTAATAAACAGTCTCCAAATCTAATTGCTTTAACACAACAAAGATTTGTTTTTGGTGACTGTTGCCTGTCCATCACTGGTTGGCAGTGGATCTCAGATTTTCAGTTCCCCAAGACATCCAGTTGACAGAATAGCCACCTTTTCTGTCAAATATGGCTCAACACTGCCAAAGTCCTGGAGGGCCCCTTGTGAGAACTTTAGTCTTCCATCGCCCCCACCCACTTCCTACCAATCTCTAAGGGGCTATAGAAGGTTGACCATATTCATGGACCCAGAAATTAGGAAGCTGGAAATATTGACCCTCACACATGAAATAGTAGAAGGAGCAGGCAGTGAGAGAGAATGATTGTTGATGTACAGTGGGGGGTTAGGGCAGAGACATGAAGTCCATAGGAGAAGATGGCACCAGCACCAAGAGAAGCTGGGTCTTACAGGAATCCTTGGATTAGAACACTGTTGAGAGGCACTGATGGTGCCTCTGGTAAAGAAATAACCAGAAAGGAAGACACACATTATAGGATTAGGGACACGTGTTGGGAATCATTCACACTGCAGGATATTTGAAACAGTGTACAGATGAGATTGGTTGAGATATCTTGGGTAGAAATTGTAGAGATTAAGAAATTAGAAATGTTTAGGTTTAGGGAGAAGTAAAAAAATGTACCAATTAAGTTTATGTAAGGTATTCAACTTCTTACAGTCAAGAAGTCTTTCTTCCTCAACCTTATCAGATGAAAGCAATTGCCAAAGGGCTCCATAGGCTGCTTACAGAGTCTCCTCTGGTTTTGTTTTGTTTTTTTTTTGTGTGTGTGTTTTTAAATACATTCTTATTCATGAAACTGTATTCTTAAGCTGGCATATTCTACACATTTTATTGATTCCACAATATTTTACATATAGTCATCTCCCAGAGAAGGCTGCCAACAAGGTAGCCTACACAAAATAGAACAACAAGAATAATAATATTATGAGATGAATATCAGAATTGTGGCCCATGAGGCAGGACTTTCACAATGAAGACAAATATTACAAAGGGAGATGCTCTGGATTTATGTACAGAAAACATTAAAAAGCATTGATACATTCATCTATGGTGAAGATAACCGATTAAAATATCTTCCTCTGATGCCTTACTGCCTGGAGAGAGATTGAGGGCACAGTAGGACCAAGAGAGGAAGCAAGATTAGGTGTAATGCACTTCCCTCTGGACCCTGGTGGCTGTGCTTGTCAAAACTGATTGATGTAATATAGAAGGTTAACTGCTTTACTGATATTAATCCCATTTTAAAAAGAGCAGAAGGAAAAAATTACTTCTCTTGATTCCCTAAAAAGATCAGTTTAATGATGCCATGTAATTTTGCAAGGTCTATTCTAATATTTGGTGAACAAAAATTGTTGTGCTTCTATTACCCAGGGGAAGAAACTTATTCACAGCAAAGGAAGTACGCTTTGTTCTTTGCTTACCAGGAGGAGAAGCGGGTATACACTGTATAAAAAGCAGGTTCTAGGAAGGAATATTATTGCTCCAAGAGTCACAAGGGAGTAGGAATGCATTCACTCAATAGAGACATATCTAGCTATTACCTACTGTGTTCCAAACACTACATTAGTCATGGAAACACCAAGACAAAGATGAGACATGGTTGCTGACCTCAGAAAGCTGAAGCTAAATGCAATAGTAATTACAGACCAGGAGAGATGGTAGGAATGAAATTGGATGATGCACTAAATAACAAAAAGTGAGAGCCTTTTAGATGGGGAAGCCAGTGGAGTTTTAAGCTGAGTCCTGAAGGACAAGGTAATACCAGCCAGTTAAGGAGTAAAGGTGGGAGGGGAGGGAGGAGAAAACACTACCAGCAGAGGGAGCAGAATAAACAAAGGTGACATGGCAAAAACATAAATCAGAGGGAATGTCATCTAAGGAACAGGTCACTCAGGGTTTGGAGACTGGAGAAACTGAACCACCAAGTATGCTGAAGTGATTCAGAGATGCGAGGTGGGAGGGAGGGAGATGGAAGGGAACAGGCTGGGGCGAGCCATACCCAGAGTCCACAGAGCTGAGAGCAGACCTCTGAGGACACCGCACTGTTGGTGACTCTATGGTTGGGACTTCTTTCTGGGTACCATGAGGCTGGTTCCAGAAGGATCAAAACAGCGATGGGTTGGCCTGGCTGCTGCAGATGAGACCAAGGGCAGTGCTGGGTGATCTGTAGCCTCAGGTTAGCACGAGAGAGGGACATGTAGACAGAGGTGTGGACGTGAGGGACAATCACTGAGCATCACAGAAGGCATGGAGGAGGGTACTGTGGCCAGAACACAGGCAAGGCATGAGAAAGAGAGGAGGTGGGACAGATCCTATAGAGTTGCACAGGCTTAGCCAGAAATATGGATTTAATCTAAGTACCAGGGGAAGTCACTGAGGGGCTTCAGGCTGAGTGATATCAATAGTACTAGTGGCGGCAGGAAGAGCAACTACTACTATTTACTGTGCACCCGCAATATCTTAGCCTTATTCAAAGCAACTTGCTTTTAATTCTCATAATGATCCTATTAGGCAGGAACTCTTAGCCCCATTTTATAGAGGAGAGATACAAGCCACAGAAAAGCTGAGTCATTTGCCCAAGGTCACACAAATAGGAAGGGCTAGAAAAAAGACAGGAAAGATTTGCATGTTAGTATCTTGTGGCCAGACTGTTATTTACTAAGTCAATAAATCACTCCAGCTGCTGAGTGTAAAATGAACTGAAGGATACAAGCAGTCTAATAATTATTGCTGAAAATAAAAATTATAAGTGACACTAGGCTGCCTTATCAAAGGCAGCCACAATATGGAAGTAGTGAACAGGTTGGAAGAAAGATTCTCAATGCCTGTCGGCATTTTAAGGTCTGATTAGCATGGCAAGGGGAGAAATCTGGAATCATGCCAGCAAGACATCCAGAGTGAGAGTAAAGCCCCTGCCTTGGAGGGATTTCATCCTCAGGGGCAGTTAAGACTTATACTTGAAAAAAAACCTAAGTCAAAATTACAAATGCAACCCAAATAAACACATCCCTAAAATAGTAGATTTTCAACAGTACCCTTGTTCCTCCTTTTCACTGATTGAAACATTCTTCGTATTAAGCAGTACAGAGATCTGTCCTAGTGCTCCAGTAGCTAGGAGGGGTACCCAAAGAGCTCCAACTTGGGGCAGGGGAGTTAGGTCAAAGGAAAAAAAGATCCAAGATTTGGGTCTCAAAGGAAGGTTAGAAATAACATCAGGCATTTCAATGGTTTAGGGATTCACCAGATGACTTTGGGATCATCATTTTCATTTGAAATTACTGGCCATAAACAAAATATGTACATTAACCCTGTGTGGTCAAAGCATGTGACTGTGTGCGTGCGTGTGTGTGTGTGTGTGTGTATGCGAGATACACGTGTATTACATCTATCAAAAGCTGTCTGTAACCATTCAGAGTGAGCCAGGGAGACAAGGTAGGGCTGGGAAGTATACTTATAAAAATTTACAAAATAAAGAATAATTGAGTTATGTGCTATTTCAGGATGGGTCGACAGCATAAATGAAACAAAATGATATTTGCAAACTTGCAATAAAATATTTTTCTCAGGAGAATTTTATTCTAATTTTATAATAAGACCCAGTTCAATTGGAAAGCTTTGATTAAATTTGATAAATGCACAAGTTGGACTTAATAGTCCTTTGTAGTTTGCCTCTTTCTAATTAAGAACATAATTCTTGAATGGTCACAGTAACATGTTTTTCTGTTAACTCAACATGTACTAGAGAATAGAAGAAAAAGACTACTCAAATGTTTGCATTTATTATATCACAGGAGGATAGTATATTTAGAGTTTGTAAGTACTGGAAAAAGATATTTGGAAAATGTAACTGAATGTTACTTTGATTACTGACCAGCAATATTTCCAATTATACTAAGTAGATTTAATTATTTTTTAGTAATTAAATAGGGAACTTTTAAAATTTAATATTTGGCAAAATATGAATGGAGGAAATGAAGATTACCAAATATTGTATCTTCTAGGAATAGATGTTATAAAGAATTACTGCACTTAATGTGTCATATTCAGTGCTACTTCAAATGCAAGATCAGCTGCTTACAAGGAAGACAAGACTTCTAGTTTCAATTTGGACACAGAGGTCAGGAAAGGGTATTACTTCCTCCTATGTAACAAGAAAAAAAAATGGGACAAACTTCAAATGAATGACTTTTTTCCCATTAGATGAGGTCATAAAAAGGGATCCAAGTATTTGCTTACCTGGATCGGATACTAATGAACACCATAGAATCTGTCCTGATAATATAGGAAGCATTTTTAAAGAAATATGAGTCAAGTTACTGCAAATGATAATGTGTGAAGTCTTCATCACCTGCAGACACATGGGAGGTTGTTTCCTCTTGGATGTTAACAAGAGTGGGGAATAAGGGAATCTTAAGGATGGAGAAACTGTAGCCATCTAAAGGCCCAGATGGAGTCTCATAGCATATGGGACAGGAACAGACTCTTATTAATAGACTCATCTCTCCACAAACCAAAAACCTAAGTCTTCATTGGAAGTGCATTAAAACCACATCCAATGGGCATGAACACCAGTTAAATTTTCAGGAGAGAAAGGAAAAAGAGAAGCTCTACCCTAGGGGCATGGGCAGGAATATGTGCTAAGACAAGGTTACACTTCCCAGGACAAGTTCACAGTACATGCTTGGGACTGGAGATTCCACAGCCCCTTACTCCACTACTCACTACACACTAGCAATCAATGAAAAAAAAATAGTAATAGAAACATCTGGGAAATCTGCAAGACTCAGACCATACCTGAAATAAAAAGGGACAATGTAAAGTCAATTAGTGAGTCAAGCATAAGGTAACACTAGAAGAGTTTTAAGCTGCAGTGATGTGCTGATGGTAACCACAGCAGCAATCAATTTCAAACTCATGTAATTCCTAAAGAGTCTTAGATAAAATTTCACATCAAGGATCTCACAGAAGGAAAGATATACTCATTTTTAAGCATAAAATGTATATATCCAGTGCTATCGCTCTACTTAGACCATCAGACTTTCAACAGAAAATTTGGAAGCATACAAAAAGGCAAGAATAAACAGTCTGAAGAGAAAAAAACATTTGTTAAACTTAAATAAGACACATGGATGGGAACTATTAGAGATTTCAAAAATCATTATAAGATTATAAAGGGAATAGTCATGATAAGAAAGATAATTTTAATAGAGAAATAAAAACTAAAGAAGTAATCCAATGTGTTGAGAGCCACAGCCGAAGGGGCCCCAGCAAACGTCCAGGTGCCAGCAAACTTCCAGCTGCCGGCTGATGATTGGCTCACAGCGGCCCCAGCAACATCTAGCTGATTGGCTCCTCTGCAGTGATGCTCATTGGGCTGTTTCCCTGCCCTTTCAGACCACGGAGCTGCTCATTGGGGGTCTTTTTTGGCTCTGCCCACGTGACCCAGCCAATCGGCCTCAAGAGCAGGAGGATTGTGGGAGGCAGAGAGAGGCTTGTGTTAGAGGCTTGTGGGAAGCTGGTGGTGGCAGTTGGGGCTCTGAGGGTTTTTCCTGAGAGGCTGTTTTGTTTGGCGTGTGTGGTTCTAAAAATAAAGTTAGTTTCTTTTGACAAGTGGCTCCTGATTGTGCCCAGCCAGACTGCGGCACCAATGGAAATGCTGGGGATAAGAACCAAAATAGTTACAATATAAAGAATTTCTTCAATGGACTCACCATTACGTTCAACACAATTGAGCAAAGACTCAACAAATTTAAAAATATTTCATTACTAGGATGCAAAAGGAAATTAAAATGTAATAAATGAAAACAGAACAGATATCAAATGATCATACATACTATATTGAAATGCCAGAAAGAGAAGAGAGACTAAAGAAAAGTGAAAGAACTGAAGAAAACAAGGCCACCAAATATGTTAAATAAAAAATTTGGACAAAACATGACAGAACTATAGGAAAAAATAGATAATTCAGCAATTTCAGAACTTTAATAGCCCTTTAGCAATAGATGTAACAATTACATTAAGCAAGGATACAGATCTAATTGACATTATCAAACAACTGAGCATAAGTGAGAACCACAACACTCCACACAGTATTAACAGAAAGCACAGTCCTCTCAAGAAAGCACAAAACAGTTTCTAGAATAGACCACATGAAAGAGAACTCAGTGAATATTAAAAGACTGAAATAGAAGGCTTGGAGTATAGGTTAGTAGCAGAACATGTGTTTAGCATGTGCAAGACCCTGTGTTCAATTGCCAACACCCACAGAAAAGGTCAAAATAATGCAGAAGAATATATTCTTCAATCAAAATGCAATCAAATTAAAAATAAGGGGCTAGAGTTGTGGCTCAGTGGTAGAGCGCTCACCTAGCACATGCGAGACGCTAAGTTTGATCCTCAGTACCACATAAAAATAAATAAAATAAAGGTATTGTGTCCAACTACAACTAAAAAAATTTTTAAAAAATTAAAAATAAGCAAAAAAAAAAAAAAGAATCTGGAAAGTTCACAAATATTTGTAAATTAAATAACACATTTCTACATCACTGGTGGTTGAAAGAGGAAATTAAAAGGCAACATAGAAGTTCTTTTTAATTCAATGAAGACAAAAATGCAACACATCACAATTTATTGAATACAGTAAAGGCAGTGCTTAGAAATGTAAAGCTGTAGAAGAATATATTAGAGAAGAGAAGTAATTTTAATTCAGTAGTCTAAACTTTGATCTTAAGAATTTAGGAGAACAAACTAAGTCAAAAGGAAAAGGAAAGAAGATATTTTGTTTTGCAAGTAAACGGAAGGAAATAATAAGCATAACAGGAAGAAATAATCCATTGAAAAGCAGAAACTTATTAGAAAAAAATTAACCTAGATCCAAACCCAAAAGTAGATTTATTGAAAATCCCAACAAAGTTGACAAATACTCAGCATTTCTGACTAAAAAATTTAATAAAATGAATAACAAGTAAAAAAAGGACACAAATTAGAAAAAAAAGTGTCACCACAACTAACCCTACATAAATTTAGACCATTATAAATAAATACTATGAACAAATTTTTGCTACCTTATTAGACAACTTAGACAAATGTGACAACTTTTAGAAAGACACAAACTACCAAGACTGACTCATAAAGATATAGAAATTCTGGATAGATCTGTAACTAAATAAACTGAATAAATAATTAAACTGGCTTCCAGTAAAAAATAAGGCAGACCCTGATTGCCTAATTGGTAAATTGTTCCAAACATGTAAAGATGAAATATACCAATCATCCACAGACTGCTCCAGAAAAACAGAGGGGGAATATCTCGCAGTTCAACTTGTGCAGGCAGCATTACACTTACACAGAAGCCAGACAAAGAAAACTACAGACTAATATCCTCATGAACATAGATGCAAAAGTTCTCCACAAGACATTAGTAAACTCAATCCACCAACTTATGAAAAGGATTATAAACATGACAAAGTAGTATTTATCTCAGAATGCAAGATTGGTTTAACATCCAAAAATAATTAACATAATAAAAATATTAATAGAACGAAGGAAAAGTCAGAAAATCATTTTAATAGATGCCGAAAAAGCATTTGCTAAAATCCAACAGTCACTAATTAATAATGAGTTTCTCAAACTAATTAGGATAGAAGAAAACTTGCTGAATCTGATAATGAGCTTCTACAAAAAAACCCTTTAACTAACATTACACTTCATGGAGAAAGCTTGAAGGCTTTTCCGGTATTATCAGAAATAAGATAAGGTTGTCCACTCTCATTGCTTTTATTCAACATTGTAGTGAAGGTTCCAATATTACCACATAAGAAAAATAATTGGAATGCCACCTAGACAGGAAAGCAAGAAATAAAAGTGTCTGTGTTTTAAAATGGCACTACCCAATAATCCTAATGATTCCACAAACCCATATACAAACTCCTATAGAATTCATAATACACACACACACATATACACACACACCTTTGGAATCTACCAACATGCACACAAGAGATAATAAACAAGCTCATAAAAGTTAAACAAAAAATAACTTGTAGATAATGGAAACAAAGTTTTTCATAATAAGAAAGAAGCTATGAAAAAATGAGGTGAGAAAGCTGGAATAATCCCTGTGACCATGAGTCAGAGCCTAAGATACCATGATTATTTTAACACATGTAAAGACAGATACAGAAATAGAGATATGCATGCTTATAGGGATTAGAATACATTCCATATTTTCCAGTACGAGAAGGTCTAAATGCTGTGATGTCCCATTGCCAATAAGCACACTCTGCACTAGGTCCAGGATTCTAAATAGCATTCTACCATAAAATGAGCTTTTTTTTTTTTGAGAAGATGAACTAGAACAGGTAAAACACAGGATGAACCTTGTTGACCAATAGTCCCATAGTGTTGCAAAGTGCCAAAAAATAAAAATAAAAAAAGATTGCATTCCAAATGATAAAGGTGGCAACCTAAAAAAATACCAAATCAAACAACTTGGGCCATAAAAATAACTAACACTAGAATTGGAACATAGCACGGAGAATAAATAAATATTAAAGAGTTTGTTCTAATATAAATTATTGAAGGAATAAATATGGGGAAGAAGAGACAACTCTTCCTGAGGGAAGAATTTTATTAATAAACATAAGAAGAATTAAGAAAAATGAAAACCATCTTAGAATACCACAATAATTGTTGCAGGCAGGAACAACTACTGAATATTAAAATCAGTGGGTGAAAAAGTTTGAAGAAAAACAGAATATTTGCATAGCCTCAATATTTGCTTTTGTCCCAAAACATTTGATAATTATAATTTTTAAAAATGATTTTTATAGTGGAGATACCTGTTAGACATCTTAACCAGGAATCAAGGTTAATATCCATCAGAAATGGAAAGTATCAATGTTGTGTTCTCCTTAATGCTTGAACAAGGAAATGAATATTGCCTCTTTGGTATTCTTTTCCCCAAAATTTATATTATTTTTTAATCACAAGAAAACATCAGACAGATCCAAATTGAGGAAAATTCCACAAACTACCAGCTTAATACTCTTGAAAAGTGTTATGTTGTGAAAGAAAATAAAAGACTGAGGAAATGTAGTCGATGAGAGGAGCTTGTAGAGACAGAACCAGTAAATGCATAGTAAGATCCTCTATCAGATCCTAGAGGAATATTGTTGAAAAGAATAATGGAATCTGAAGAAGGACTACAGTTTAGTTGGTATATTGTATCCAATGTTATTTATTTAGTTTTGACTGTCATCCTGTGATCATATGGCTGATAACACCGGGAAATGTTGGGTGTGGGTTTATTTCAAAATAAAAACTTTTTTGAAAAATGAAGGTAAAATTTTTTTTCATATAATTTAATTAAAACTGAAATTTGTCATCATAAAAAAAGCACTAAACGAATAAAAGAAGATCTTTCCAGTTGATAGGAAATGGCTCCAGAAATTAAAAAAAAATCCCATCTTACAAAATTGGGTTTAGCAGAGCACCAGAAATGGTAAATATATGAGTAAACATAGATGACTATTTTTTTCCTTTTAATCCGTCAGAAGACAACTAATTGATGACACTGTATGGAAGAATTCATAACATATGCAAACATAAAATAACAATAATAGCACAAAATATGGGGAGGAATAGTGGAAGCATACTGATTCAATGTTCTCACAGTTCATGTGAAGTGGTTATCTTTAACTACATTCATAGCATTAATTATGTCAAATATAAATTTATTAAAAACTCTAAATAAAAGCAAAGCTAGAGGCTTGAACTCAGAACAACTCAGAAATAACATGAAACTCTCAGTTTCATAAAAGAGATGCAATTTATATATAAAGGCACAGATAGAGTTTTGATTTTTTTTGTTCTTTTTGGTGTTAAGTTTTTGAGTTCTTTTTTTTTAATATTTTATTTTATTTTATTAGTTTTCGGCGGACACAACATCTTCATTTGTATGTGGTGCTGAGGATCGAACCCGGGCCGCACGCATGCCAGGCGAGCGCGCTACCTCTTGAGCCACATCCCCAGCCCAGTTTTTGAGTTCTTTAGATATTATGGATATTAACCCCCTTTTGGAGGAGTACCGAGTAAAGATTTTTCTCCTATTCTGTAGACTCTCTCTTCTCACTCTAGTTTGCTTTGCTATGTAGAAGCTTTTTAGTTTGAAGCTGCAAATCCCACTTATTGATACTTGGTTTTATTACTTGAACTTTAGAGGTCTTGTTAAAGAAGTCAATTCTTGCACCAATATGTTGGAGTGTGGAGCTTAGGTTTTCTTCAAGCAGTTGCAAAGTTTCTGGTCTACTTACTATGTCTCTGATCTGCCTTGAGCTGACTTTTGTGCAGGTTGAAAGATAAGGACTTAGTTTCATTCTTCTATAAATGGATATCCAGGTTTTCCAACACTATTTTTTAAAGAGACTATCTTTTCTCCAACATATTTTTTGGCATCTTTGTTGAGTATCAGATGACTATTTATATAAGTTTGTCTCTGTGTCTTCTGTTCTATTATATTGGTTTTCATGTCTGTTTTGGTGTCAATGCCATCCTTTTTCTATTATTTCTGCCTTGTAGTGTGATTTGAGATTAGGTATTGCAATGCCTCCAACACTGTTCTTTTTGCTCAATATTTATTTGGCTATTTTGGATCTTTCATTCTTCCTAATGAATTTTAAAACTGTGTTTTTAGTACTGTGAAGGATGTATTTGGTATTCTGACAGGGATTGCATTGAATTAGTATAACACTTTGACCTGTATAACAGTATGACCATTTTGGCAATATTTATTCTGCCTATCCAAGAACTTGGGAGGTCCTTTCATTTTCAAAGGTATTCTCCAATTTTTCTTTTTCAATATTTTGTAGTTTTCATTTTAGAGGCCTTTTGCCTCCTTGGTTAGATTTATTCCTAAGTTTTTGATGTTATTGTGAATGGAATTGTTTTCTTGATTTCTTTCTGAGAAGATTCCTTACCAGAGTATAGGAAATCTATTAATTTATGAATGTTGATCCTATATCTTGCTACTTTGCCAAATTTGTTGATCAGTTCTATGATTCTTCTGGTAGAGTTTTTTTGTTTGTTTGTTTTGGTTTGGTTTTGGTCTTTTAGATATAAGATCATGTCATCAGCAAATATTGAAACAAACCAAAAAACAAAAAAACAAAAAAACTACCATTCAAACAGTAACCATTAAAAAGTTCTTGTGGCAATATAAGCAAAGTATCAGACAACAAAAAATATCATCATTACAGATAAAGAGGGATATTTGATAATAAAAAGATAGTTAATTCCTCATGAAGATATAATAATGACAAAAGTGCATTCACTTGATAAAAGAGCTTTAGCACCCATTAAGAAAAATCTGAAGACTTAAGGGGAAAATAAACCCATAATCATGGGTGCAGATTATAGCATGTTCCCTAAGGAATGGAAAGAAAATCTAGATCAAACTTAGTAAAGATACAGAAAATTTGAACAATTTGCTATTGTTTAAGTATGTCCCCTCCAAAGTCCAGGTGTTGCCTATATAATATTGGAGGAAGAGCCTTCAACAGTTGACCAGCCCATGAGGATTCCTTTCTCACTGATGCGTTTAAGGCACTTATCAGAGGCTGCAAGCAGCATTTGGCTAGCTTGCACCTGTCTTCTGCCATGGGAGGAAGCAGCCTTCACCAGGCATCAAATGCCAGTACTTTGATGGTGGACTTCCCAGTCTCCAGAACTGTAAGTAGTATGTTTTTGTTTCTTACAAATTACTCAGTGTCCGTTACTCTGTTATAGAAGCACAAAATGGACTAAATTAACTTTTAATCATTCTATGTATCTGTAAAACACTATACCAGAAACAAGTTACCACATATTCTATTCACAGTCACATATGTTTACTAAGACTGTATCCTGACCATGAAATAAGTCTTAAATTTTAAGATGCAGATATATTGGAGAGCATATAAGAAAATAAGAGAAATATTCTTGGCTAATATTATGTGCATAATCATAAATGCATAATTGCATATTAATCTGCTCAGATGTAAAATTATTATTGTTTAAGTTCAAAATGAAGTAGAATATTTCAAATAATGAATGAAGTATGAGCTAATCCTGTAATAGATTTATTCACAGCATATATATGAAAGGAGTTTGTGGTAAGCCTGAAAATCAAGTTAACAACATTATAATATATTTTTTATTTCAGTTTGAGGTACACTTCTGGTAAACTTAATATGAAACTTTATGTATGAAAATCATTTTTCCTAATATGTAGAGACACAGATTATAAGATATTTTGCAGATATTGATGTATTTTAGTTCTTTTGAATGTTAAAAACTTCCGTGATTCATGCTATTTTAAGGAGTTTTTTTTTATTTTAACTTTTTTTTAAATGTAGATGGACACAATACCTTTATTTTTTTTTTTTTATTTATGTGGTACTGAGGATTGTAATGGTCTTTTCAAAATATAGAATGTTTTAGAGAAAAAAAAGTACATTTTCCTTCTCAGAGATTTTATTATTGTTGTGTCATTTAATCCTCAAGTTCTGAATGTTTTATTAGTTTGAATTTTCATTATTGTAATTATTAGGGTACATATTCTACAAAATAATGGGTTTAATTGTGACATTTTTATATGTGAATGTAATAAGCATTGATAAATTCTGGGTTTATTAGTATGTGAAAATGGATGACTTTTGGTTATTTTGTATAGAATAAGCAACATCTTTTAGTAAAACATGTTCCTTATTCTTCACTTTGAGTCAACCTATGTAATCATTCTATTTCGTGCAAATACATTCATATTTAGAATGTTTAATTCTCACATAACATCCCCCAAACCTATTAAAGTGCATGTGTGTATTTTAAAACAAGATTTAACTGCATATAGCACTGTACCCCAAATTAAGTTTTAAAAACATTTAAAGTAATTGCAATGTAGAACTTCTACTTTGATTTTTGCACCATAGGTATTTTACAATAAAGTAACAGATTCAGAAAAGCTTTTCAAGTGATAATAACTCTAACGAAAGAATGGATCTTCATTTAAACTGTGAAATAGTCGATGTGTAAGTTGTAAGTTACAGATACACAATGCACATTTTGAATTACTTTTCAGCTCTTTCTTGCTTTAGCAGATCACACCAACAATAATAAAGATGAGGCAGGAATTTTGTTATGGATAAATGTCTTGTGAATTTGTTATTTCTCATGGTGTATTCACAGAATGCCTAGTTTGACAGAATTTGAAGGCCTTCATGACCATCAGGTGCTATATGAGGTAGGGCAGGATTCTGTGTTTTATTAAATTCTTTCTATAAGCAGATCTTTGATATATATTTAGACTTTTTAAGAGGAAGCAAAAACTTTTAATGTTCCACAAAACCTGTCAGCTATAAGGGTTCATTATAAAACCCTTACAAGGACATTCCATGGAATAACCAAATGTACCTCCGACTTGGGCTCAGGTTCCAGAGGGGACCAGGAGCCTTACAAGAGGAAAGAAATGGGTGGACCAATATACCTCAGTGCAGGCTATGGAAATCTGGAATTTGTACAGCAGGGGTGAGTGAGGGTGGGCCTTACCTGATGAAGAGGGACAAAAATGCAAGCCATTGTTCCAAGGAAGTAGGCAAATTATATCGAGTACTGTCAGCTGAGACAGACATGTTGAAGCTCAGGTCTTGAGACATCACAAACATAATAAAAAATGAAAAAGAGAGATTTTATCATCTTTGCTAAAAACCTAGAAACACTCCCAAGCACAATATTTGAACATCATTCCATTCAGCAGTGATGCCCAGCTCTGAATTCCTGCTCACTTCTGTCCTTAAAGATCATGGAAGGGGCTATGGCAAGAGAAGCGCAGTTTAGTAGGAGTAGCTCAAAGTAAAGGTGTCATCAGTAGGTGTGCATGGTGAGTGCTGGGAGATCCTGTTTAGGGTCTGTTATTTCAAAGCAGTGTGTCTCAAACTTTTACATGCATACAAATTAGCCAGGAAACTTGTTGCAAAACACATTCTGATGCAGAAGGTCTGGGTGATATTTGAGAATTTACATTTTTTTTTTTTTGTGAACTCCCACATGGTACCTATGCTGCTAATTTGTGGGCCACACTTTGAGGAGAAAGATTTTGAGAGCATCGGAAAGTGTTCTTTTTGTGTTTCTTTGAATATTTATATACTTTGGGGTTATTTATTTATTTTTGGTACTGGGCATTGAACCCAGGGGCCACTTTACCACTGAGCTACATTCCCAGTCCTTTTAATTTTGATACAGGATCTCACTAAGTTGTAGAGACTGGCCTCAGACTTGCAATCTTCTTTCCTCAGCCTCCTGAGTCATTGGAATTACAAGCATGTGCCACTGCACTTGGTTAGAAAAGTACTCTTTAAACTGAAGCTTTCACTCCTATCCAGGAAGGCTCCACATCCATCCTTGTATATTAGGCTTCTCCTTCTTTGCCTGCCTCCTCCTTCTGCTAACTACCTCCTAGGAATGTATTTATTTCAACTTGGCAGCCAGGACAGCACACATATTTCGATTTTCTCCTCCTTTGGTTCCTAACCATCTTCCCAATATCTTAAAGTTGAAATGAACTTGAATTATGTTAAGGGAAATAAGTAAACTCAGAAGGTCAAGGATTGTTTTCTCTAATATGTGGACTCTAGAGAGGAAAATGGCAAAAATTAAAAAAAAAAAAATTAAAAGATGGGGGAAGGCCGGGATCTCATGAAAATCAAAAGGAGAAATGAACCAGGGCATGAGAAGAGGAAAGAGGAGATGTGATAGGGAGTGATATTGGCCAAATTGGCCAAATTATGTTGTTATATTGTGTGCGTATGTGAATATGTAACAACAAATTCCAGATATATATTGCTTCCTGGGGCTTCCATATCAATTAACAGTAAAAAACCATAGACACATTATTAATTCTTTGCCTTCTTTCACATTCACCTATAATTCATGGGAACAGTCCCTGGCTTCTACTTTACAAATGTATCTAGCATCTGATCACTCTGCACCACATCCCTACCTCTCATCATATTTCTGGCTATCTGGCTTTTATTCCCACCATGATGCTATCTGTCAGGAACCCTCAACAAAGCTTAAACAAAAGAGGGCACCTAATCTTGGACTTTCAGCTTCCAAAATACTGAGCTAAATAGAACGTTTTTCTTTATAAATTCCCACACTCAAGTATTTTGTTATGACAACAGAAAGCAAACTAATACCTTGATTCTCAAAGATTAGCATTGAACATTACCTCAGAGCTTGTTCAAAACACAGATTCTCGACCCTTAAAACTTCTGAATCAAAACCTGGATTTTAACAGAAGTCCCTTCCCTGAAAGTGTCGAAGGAATTGATCATTTGAGGCACTGATGCAATTCTCTATTTATCTACTTTAACTGTACATTATATTCATCTGGGAATATTTTAAAATTACAAATGTACAAGTCATGTCCTGGAGCAATTAGTAAGAATCTCTGTTGGGATGTATGGTAAATGAGCTAAGACTCAGATATCAGTATATTTTTAAAGTCTCTCAGATGAATTCAATATGTTGGCAAGTGTAAAAACTATTAGTCTAAATGCAAACAAAATAAATAAATGTTTATTTAAAGGAGGAAGAGAGTATCTATTAAGTGAATCCATTTTCTCTACAATCTTTATGTACAAGAAATGATACCCTCTCATTCTCTTTGTTTCTGGGTACCATGAGCTAAGAGTTTCCTCCACCATGTGCTTTCACCATGACCTACTGTGAACCACCAGCAGAGGCAATAGGCCAAGGACCATGGGATGAAATCTCTGAAACTGAGGTAAAATAAACCTTTCTTCTTTTTCAATTGATTTATCTCAGGTATTTGATACAGTGATAGAAAGCTGATTCACACAAATAATAAAAGAAAGTACTACTGGTAATTGGGGGATTGAATGAAAGGGCCATGAGGACGCATTCTGGGAAAGTGTTAAATTCACAGAATTTAACACGCAGTTTGTGTGCTTTACTGTATCTAAATCATACTTCAATTAAAATATATATGTAACAATTGAAATAAAAAGTATTGGAACAATCAGATCGCCAGATGGAAGATATCAAATAGCAAGGTGACGTTTAAGTGAATCTAAGAACTTAAATTAAATCATGGAATGACTAAAAGAAAACATAGTAAAATCCACTGCAACTTCAGAGTAGGGAAATCTCTTCTCTAGCCATCACTCAAATCTATGAGCTAAAATGAAAAGATCCAATACAACATGAGGCAGTGGTTTATCACTCCAGAATGTTTAGCTAAGATCAAAGCCTGGCAGGTCATGTCATTGTATGTAAAGCTGACTTGTTTGAAAGAGATGGCTGAAGCTGTGGAAGTGTCAGGGGGTAAAGGAAAAGAGGTTGATAATGAACTGCTAAATAATTATCATGAATTCTTGCTGTTATTGTTATTTTTATTTATTTTATTTTATCTTTTACTGAAAATTAAACCCAGGGGTTCTTTACCACTGAGCTACCTACACCCCAAGCCCAACCGCCCCCCTTTTTTGAGGAAGGGTCTCAATATGTTGCTTAGGTTGACTTTGAATTTTTAGTCCTTCTGCCTCAGCATCCCTAGTAGCTGGTATTCTACGTGTGCACCAATATGTCTGGCTGAATAATTATCATGAATTAAAAACTCAGTACTTCAAATGAGGCCTGGGAAAGTTCAAGACTGTAGAAGTAACTGCTGTAGAATTTGTAGAGAGAACATTATCGAAAGATACTGGCTGGGAAAGAAAGTTCCAAGGAGGAATAGGCCCAGGATGTTCCTTGCAAGTGTAACATTCTAAGGAGAGAGACGATGGGGCCAGAAAACCTCTCTGTATCTGTGGGTTCTATATACACAATTCAACCAACCATGGAGAGAAGAAAGAGTGTTTTTTAAATTTGTCAGAACCGAACATGTAGAGACCGTTCTCTTGTCATTATTCCTTACATTGTATAGATCAGTGATTTACATAGCATTTACCTTGTATCAGTCATTATAGGTAATCCAGAGATGATTTAGAGTACACAGGAGGATGGGTGTAGGCTTTATGCAAATACTGTGACATTTTATACATAGGATCTGAGCATACATGGGTTTTGTTATCCTCAACAGGTCCTGAAAACCATGCTCTGCAGATACCAAGGGAGCACTATACACTGTTTTTTTAAACTTCATAGTGACCTGTGACATTTTCATGGAAAGAATATAATTTTTTGAGCTACTAAACTGGAAAAAAAGAAGTAAAGATCATGGAGATTTTTAAAATATTTGCTTCATAAAAGTCTGAGGCCACCATTCTGAATGTCAAATAAAAGTTGACAATCACTTTTAAAAGTAAATTATCACTTGTGCTTTGACCCATCCATTTTATTCCTAGAAATTTATTGTAAGTTTATTTATTTATAAGAATGGCTACAAAGATTTTACAAAAAAGAGATTTCAGTACTTTTTATACTATCAAAAAAAATGGAAAAATTGGCTAAATAAGGCATGCTAGTGCTGTATAATGGAATGCCAAAAGAGCTATAAAAATACTATATGTGATCATTTATTGTCATTGGCTAATATTTACAACAAAATAAAGACTACACATCAGTGCCTACAGTTCTCATCTATGTGTTTGTTCACAGATGATACTTATATACACACACGAGAAGGCAATAAGGTAGTGCAATTTTGGTAGTTGTCTTTGAGTGTTAGGAAACTAAATTTATAGTGATTGCTATTTATTTAGTTCTATTGTATTTTATAAAACCATACACATTTCTTGTGTAATAAAAAGTTTAAACTATATAAAAGTTAATCTGTGGACCAGGAAAAATATTTCAAGTACATGTTTTAGACATTTTATTTGCCACTGTGATCAAAAGACCCGACAAGAAAAATTTTAAAGGAGAAAAAGTTTATTTGGGACTCCTAGTTTCAGAGGTTTGAATCCATAGCTGGCTCCATTGCTCAGGGCTAAAGGTGAGGCAGCACATCGTGGGGGAAAGGTGTAGTGGAGGAGGAAAGCAGCTCAGGACATGGAACTAGGAAGCAGAGAGAGCTCTGTTCACCAAGAGCAAAATACATACCCAAAGACATGCCCTCCAATGACCCACCTTCTCCAGCAACACCCTACCTGCCCACAGTTACCACCCAGTTAATCCCTATTAGAAGATTAGTGCACTGATTAGGTTAAATCTCTCATAACCCAAACATTTCACCTCTAAACTTTTTTGTATTGTCTTATTTTTTTTTTAATTTTTTAAATTTTTTATTGTTGGTTGTTCAAAACATTACATTACATACACATTACATTACATTACATACACGAGCTTTTGGGAGACAACTCATTATCTAAACCATAAGAATATATAAAATATGAATTAGCAATCAAAAACACAAGCCATTTTAACTAAATCATCCGTGTGGCAGCCAACCATAAAGGGAAACACTCAGCTTTTTAACTTTCATTAAGTTGAAAATTAAAGCATATCATCTCCAAAGGAAGGAACACTCTAAATGCTATTTCTTACTGAAGATGTTTTTTCATATCAGTTTTTTTTATCTTTACTCTTTGACATCACCTGTTTTTTCTTTTATGTAAGAGGAACATGATGATGAAATTTTGTTGTGAATTTTTTTATAAACCTGGGAGCAATGTCAATTTTTTTGTTCTTTTCAGTTATACGTGACAGTAGAAGGTATTTTTAAATTATTATCTGCACATGGAGTATAGCTTCCTGTTCTTGTGCTTGTACATGATGTGAAGTTACATTGGTCATATAATCAATTATGAGCATAGGAAAGTTATGTTCAATTCATTCTACTGTCTTTCCCATTTCCATCCCTCCTCTGTTCCCCACAATTCCCCACTGTTCAATCCAGTGAACCTCTACTCCTTCTTCTGCCCTTCCTGTTGTGAGTCACCATCCACATATCAGAGAGAACATTAATCCTTTGGTTTTGGGGGATTGGCTTATTTCACTTAGCATGATAATCTCCAGAACCATCTATTTACTGGCAAATGCCATAATTTCATTCTTCTTTATGGCTGAGTAATATTCCATCGGGTATATGTATCACATTTTCTTTATCCATTCATCTGTTGAAGGGCACCTAGGTTGGTTCCATAGCTTAGCTATTTTGAATTGAGCTGCTATAAACATTGATATGGCCATGTCTATAGTTTGCTGATTTTTAAACCCTTTGAATATATGCCAAGGAGTGGGATAACTGAGTCAAATAGTGGTTCCAATCCAAGTTTCTAAGGAATAACTATACTGCTTTCCATAGTGGTTGAACCAATTTTCAATCCCACCATCAATGTATGAATGCACATTTTTTCCCACATGCTTGCAAACATTTATTGTACTGATATTCTTCACGTTTGGCATTCTGACTGGAGTGAGATGAAATCTCAGTGTAGTTTTAGTTTGCATTTCTCTGATTGTTAGTGATATTGAACATTTTTTCATATATTTATTGACTATTTGTATTTCTTCTGTGAATTATCAGGTCAGTTCCTTTGCCCATTTATTGATTGGGTTATTTGAGATTTTTTGAGTTCTTTATATTTTCCTGGAGATTAATGCTTTATCTAAGGTGCAGGTGGTAAATATTTTCTCCCGTGATCTAGGCTCTCTCTTCATAGGAACAACAACTCTTCTAACAAAAAATCACATGTGATATAATAAGCTGTTGACAGTCAAAGATCTTCACAAGTATTCTCCATCAAATTTGCTATTCTTAATTTGAACAGGATTTTTATCTCCAGCAACTAGCAAATTGCACACTATTTTTAATTTATTTTATTTTTACTTTTACATTACTTTGATTCCTGGCTTTCCAACTGCTTTCTGTTTTCCAGTTTTAATGGCACTAGAAGTTATTAACTAAATCAGTCTCTTTAAAACTGATTTGGAGGATTGGGTAAATGAATCCATTTCCTACCTTTAACAAGCAAATGCTATCTGGAAGTCAATTTTTTTAGCAGTTGCATTCATTATTCCTGCTTCAACTTGTAGCTTCATAAAATGTAAAAAAAATGCATTAGTATTTTGTGTTTTTTTTAAAAATTTGGTAGAGGGCTTTTAACCATTTTAATAATCAGAGCAGGTAGTCATTTAACTTCAGATTTCTTCTTTTTGTTGTTGTTCTGTTTTAAATAGTTTTGCACTTGATTTTTGACAGAATAGCATTAGTTTGTCTCTCCATTTCTTACCATCCAAGCTCAGCTTTTCTTCAAAGTGCAGTCATATAAATAGTTCCTCATTAAAGGAAGTCAACACCTGCTTTGCCTGGCACAACATTCACAACTTCACGATGTGACAAGCTACCTCTCCTAATTTCCCAAATGTGTCACTCTGTGAAACTTATATGTCTACTCAGAAGTCTAAATGATGTTTTTATCTCAACAATGACTTTTAAGAGAATCTCCTGCAATTGAGTACAGTTGTTCCTCTTTAACCATGAAGGATATGTTCTAAGACCCCCAGTGGATGCCTTCAACTATAGATAGAGCCAAACTCTATGAATACTGTTTTTTAACCTATTCATATACAACTATTGTAGCAGAATAAGTCTCATTTTCCAACCTCAGCATTTTTCTCCTGTCCCAACTTCTCTCCTAGTCATCTGACAAGTTGCAGAGAGGAAAAAAATAAAATTTGAATTATCTTCATGCTCAGGATTATAAACATGCTCTACAGAGATCTGTGAGACATCTGATAAGTATTTTATAAACTACTCAGTTATCTATACCCAGTTTTACTTTAGCACACTTTCTAGTTTTACTCTTATGATACTATCTTTTAAATATAAACAAAAATACAAAAGAATAGTGGAAAGTAAATTTCCTTCCCCAAGTTTCAGCTACTTAGCTCCTAGAGGTTAACCTTCAGAGACAAGAAAATGAACAACTTATCTCCACTTTCTTCTGTTCCTGATCTGGCTCTACCCCCAAGATGGAATATGCTAAGAGGTTGTTCTATGTGTCTCACAAAAGGACTGAATGTGAAGAGTCCACAAAGGAAGTATAATGGTACCAAGCTACCTCAAGAAGGAGATGTCAGAGACAATAGAGGAAGATCTGATGATAGGTGGACAAATGGACTAGTCCAATTACAAACCAGGAAGGAAACTGAGGTGCCAAAGGTGGACACAAGGATAGGATATGGTGAGGACATAGAAAGAATTAATGACCACAGAGTATACAGGGAAAAAAAAAAAACCCAAAAGGTGTTGCTTGAAAAATTTACATGGAAGTATATTTAAAAATGGAAAACAGGGTTTTAGGGCTGGCCAGAGATATAGCTCAGTTGGAAAAGCACTTGGCTTGCATGCACAAGGCCCTGGGTTCAATTCCCAGCACTACCAAAAAGAAAAAAAAGTAGGGGTTTTAGATATTTTGGCTCTTTCTGTGATTTAAATATAAGGTATTCTCTAAGTTTCTGGGTTAATGCAGGAATGTTCAGAGGTAAAATGTTTAGATTGAGAATGCTAATCAATCCATCCTAGTTTGAATGAACTGAAAGGGTGGTAACTGCAGGCAGGTGGGGTGTGACTGAAGGAGGTGGGTTACTGGGGTCATGCCCTGGATAGGTTCATCTGCTCTTTGGCCCCTTTCTCCTCTATTTCTCTGCTTTCTGAACACCATGAGGTGAGTTTTTCCTCTTCTCTGCTCCTTGGCCATGATATCCTGCTTCATCTTTGGGCCCAGATAAATGGACTTGGTTATCTATGGACTGAAACTTCTGAAATTATGAGCCCCCAAAAAACTCCTCTAAGTTGGCAGGTACTTTGGTTACAGGATTGCTCACATAACTAAAAAAAGAACTAGTCTTCAATTTGTCCATGTCCTAAGATTTTGTGTGTTAATGAATTGAAAAGGAATGGACTAATTAATTTGGCAAAGGAAATTTCAAGGCTGAATAGCATTCAGTCATTGGCAAGTATATTTCTAGCAGGATATTATCCAGGTTTACTTTGAGAACCAGGAGGGGAAAGCAGAGCTGAATGATTTTTAAAAATCAGTTTGACCATAAAAGTGCATATAAAACCAGGGCCAAGGAAAGAAAATGTGATTGTTAGAGAGGATATAGCCACTAAAGAGATGCTGAATACTTTGCACAGAGATAATAGAAAAGATGCATTAAGGACATCTCAGGAATTTGCAAGACCACATCCACTGCAGGCTCAAGGAAGTACAAGGGAAAGTTCCTTTGAGAAATAGAAAGTTCCTATTTGCACAGGTTGGTTCAGGAATAGGTTTCACGACTCAGTCATGTAGACACTCAGATGCCACTGCAGCCATGATTCCAGGGAGCTCACTTATCATGAAAGCTGGCCACAGATCTTGGCATCACCCACATGGTGTTGGTTTTGCAGGATTGCAGAATGCTGGAGTTGAGGGGGCAAGGAGGTATCCATTGAAATTTTTAAAAAGGGCAGGGGACTGGGAAGCCAGGCAAAGTGAAATAAGGTCAGAATCTCTGTGAGAAACCCCTGAGAGAGTGATGCACAAAGCTGTGAAGGTGAAACCAAAGCTACAGTGAAGACCCCAGTAATTAACTGATGCTAGTTGGCTTCTCCGAAATCCTGTATCCTTGGCTTGTTGAGGGTCGCTTTCTCAATGCATGAACTTTTTTTTTGCCAAGAAGAGCTGCTGGCTGTGAAGAGAATCAGACTAAAAGAGGAATGTGGCTTCAATTGGGAAGGTCAAAGGGGCAGGGTTTCCTGAGCCCTTTATAAATCACATCTTTACACCATGAGCCCCAGATGCTGTAACAGCTGAAGTTATAAAAATGTTTGCCTGACCAGGTTCATGTCTTAACTTTAGCCACATCCCTTCCTTGTATGCCCCTATTTCTCCCTTTTGGCATGGGAAGCTTTACCCTGTGCCACTGTATTAGGGATATTTGTAAACTTACTTTTGATTTTTTACATGGACTCACAGACAGGCATTTGTTTGAGTCTCAGAGGAGTCTCTGGACCTGGACTTTGGGAATAATGAACGGATAAGACTATGGGACTCTTGGAGATAAACTAAATACATTTGGCATTGTGAGATGGGCATGAATTTTGGGGGTCCCAAGCAGAATATTATGGTTTGAATATGAGGTGTTTCCCCAAAACTCCTGTATTAATACAGACATATTCAGAGGCCAAATGACTAGATTGTAAGAGCTGTAACCTAATTAGTCCACCCTAATTTGAGTGGGTTGACTGGGTGGTATCTTCAGGAAGGTGGGGCATGGCTGGAAGAGGTGGGTCACTGGGGTCATGCTCATTAAAGGTTCATCTGCCCTGTGACCCCTTCTTTCTATCTCTCTGCTTCCTGGCCACCATGAGGTGAGTTGCTTTCTTTTTCCCCAATCCTTCAGTCATGATATCCTGCCTCATCTTGGGCCCAGAGCGATAGACTCAGTCTTCTATTGACTGAAACCTCAGAAATCAAGTTCCCCAAATAAACTTTTCCTCCTTCAATTGTTCCTTTCAGGAGTTTTGATCACAGTGATGTTAACAAGACTAAAACAACCCTTTTACCCCATTGGGTTCAGTTTCACAGGTCCCCACATGATAACTTACAGAGTACAGTCATCTCTTTGTATTTGCGGGGGATTGGTTCTAAGATTCCACTGCACAAATGTACCGAAATCTACAAATGCTCAAGTCCCTTAAATAAACTAGTATAGTATTTATATAAAACCTATATACATCATCTGATATACCTCAAATCATCTCTAGATGACTTGCAATACGTAATGCAATGTGAATAGTATGTAAACAGTTGTTATGCTGTCTCAGAGAATAATGAGAAGAAAAAAAATCTATACATGCTCAACACAGAAAATTATTTTTGGAATATTTTCCAACCCATGCTTTTTGAATCCAGGGATATGGAACCTAAACATATAGAGAGCCCACTGCATATGAGTGTGCTAGAGGTGTCATAACAAAGTACCACAGACTTGCAGGGTTACATAGCAGAGATTTATTGTCTCACAGTTAGGAGACTGAAAGTCCAAGATCAAAGTGTAAGCAGGGTTGGCTTCTCCTAAAGCCTGTATCCTTGGGTTGTTGATGGTCGCTTTCTCAATGCATCTTCATAATGTCCTGCTTCTGTATGCCGTGTTCAAAATTTCTCTGCCTATGAGGACATGGTCAGATTAGATAAGGATCCATCATAACAACCTTGTTTTTACTTTATCTTTCTAGAGGCTTCGTCTCAAATAGTCACATATCAGGGAGAAGGCTTCAGAGTATGTATTTTTAGTAGATACAACTCAGTCAATCAACAACAGAGGGGAGGAACTTGAACAATATGAGAAAGATAAAAATCGTAACAGAAATCCACAAATTCCAAATACTTTTATAGCCGTTCCTCTCAGGCAGTATTATGGTTTGGGTTTGAAGTGTCCCTCGAAAGCTCCTGTTAATATAGGAATAGTCAGAGGTAGGAAATGATTAGACTGTGAGAGCTGTAACCTAATCAGTCATTATTATGACTGGATGGTATCTGCAAGTAGGTGGGGCATGACTGGAGGGGGTTGGTCCCTGGGCATCTGTACTGGAAGGGTTCATCCCTGTGGTCCCTCCTCATCATCATCTTGAGTTCACCATGAGATAATCAGCTTTCTTCTAGGACCTTCCCCCATGCTTCTCTTTAGCCTAGAGCAATGGAGTCAACCATCAATGATTTGAGACCTTTGATATCATGAGCCCCAAATAAATTTTTCCTTTTCTAAGTTGTTCTTAGGAAGAAATGGGAGAAAAATCTCCCAAAATGTTCCTCCAGAAGAAGTAGTAAATGCTGCTAGTGACCTTCTATTTAGTTATTTGGATCAAGTTTATTTGCATAAAAGTAAAATATGTATCAATATGGAAAAGGTTTTTATCCAGCCTGTAAAATTATCCAGATTTTGTTCAAGTGTCTATGTTTGCATTATTCAAATACAATACTAAATAGCTTTATAGAGATACATATAAATTCTTCCTTTTCTTCTAACCAAGAGATACAATGCTGAAGCTATGAGTCACCCCTTGAGAGAGTTCAGCACTTACTGTTTACAGTCCAACATTAAGAGCTGATTTAATCCTATCAGGCTAGGACTTCTCATTGTCTAAAGGTAGTGTAATTTTCTCATTGCATGTTAGGTCCTGGAGTTGGTCTACACTCAATGTCAAACCTTTAAACTGAGAGAGAGAAAATCCTACTTATCTTATGCCTCTTTTGATAAGTATTTGAAATTTTCAGGGAGACCAATT
This sequence comes from Marmota monax, assembly GCF_021218885.2. Lineage (NCBI taxonomy): Eukaryota > Metazoa > Chordata > Mammalia > Rodentia > Sciuridae > Marmota > Marmota monax. The sequence goes on along the minus strand of NW_026695200.1, from coordinate 2,686,408 downwards.
GATAAATATGGTAGAATCTGGCCACTGTCTCCTGCTGGAGACATTTATGTTCATGATTTGAATGGCTGGTGGAAAGATTCTGCCTGATATTCTGTAGGCAAGGCTGCTGTTCACTTCCTCTGTGACAGCATATCCATAGCAGCTGTTAAAATATTCTAACACATCCACACCAGCTGGCCAAAAGCTAGTGCTCTAAGTCTATATGTTGTGGCTCCCTTGGTCCCTCTCCCCATCACCTGGGTCCTCTCATCTTACTGACCTAGAGATAGTCCCAGAGAGGATTGCCAGGATCCTCATCAGACCCATGACCATCACCAAAGCCCACTCCCATGGTTCGTTCCAGAGCCTTGCTGGTTAGCTATTTTGAAAATCACTTGGCACAGTGTATGTTTATTTTTTGATTAAGGAAATGGAAGGGAACTGGCAGAAAAGCATACATTTCATTAAACAAATGATTACATATCACTTACTGGGTGCAGTGTATTATAAGGTAGGTTAGGGAGCTCTGAAATAAATAAACCTGGTCTCTGAAGTCAAGAAGTGATGGTCTATATGAATTGTGGTGGTTAAAGCTGACAGAGTTGAGATTTTCATAAACAGTATTTACTTTTTTTTTTTTTTTTTTTTAGGTTACTTTGAATACAACCTGCCTACTTATGTTCCTGTTCAGTGGTCTATTTGGGTTTATGGACCTATTTCATGTGTCCATTCTCTGTACTACCCTTTTTTCCTCTTCTCTCTTCCTCCAAAGGCAGTAAAAAGTCAATGGACTGATGATGTTTTTTTCTAATCTTATCAGAGCACACTCACAAGGGGACAAGGAGTTCCACTGTACCTGCCCTGCCAGGCTTTCAGCAAGCACAACGTGCTGTTGTCTAACATTCAGCTTCAGTCTATCAATTCTCTGTAAACATTGGAGAGTCAAGGTCTGCCTGAGCTCAGGCAAGCTGTATCCATGACAACTGTACCTACAGCACAGTGCTTAGCATATGGGTAACAAGAAGCATCACCCCACTCCTGTGTTCCAAAGGATAATATGATGAATAATTGAGTATTAAACAAATCAAGTCATTCATTTTATGCTAACCAATACTACTTCCTGCTACTTTTTATCTATATCTAGCTAATACCAGCCTTCAAAAACAAGACAAAGAAAAAGAAAGGAGGAAAAGAAGAAAAAAAAGAAGGAAGACATGAGGGAGGAAAGAAGGGAGGAGGAAAAAGGAAAACATCTCGCTTGGCTTTGATTTTTTTTAAAAATCTCCAAAGACTTTTTCTGAAAGAAAAATACAATAGATTGTCATGGTGAATTTAGGACATCTCCCACAATAGAAAAGTTCGTCCAACATGTTAAACATGTTCGATAAATATCGAAGTACATTATGATAACTTCATGAAGACTGAATGAACACTGAATTGATTCCATCCATATTTTTAAAGGTTTCTTATGCCTTCCTCCTACTTTCATGTATTTCTTAACATACTCCTGCTATTAACATAAATATACTACCATGGCGAAAAACTTTGCATACATGTATAAGAAAGAAGTCAGGATGAATGACACAGACAGAAAAGTGACAAAATGGTATCAAGCTGCTTGTATGAATGGTCATATTATGCTAATTTAAGTACTCATGTCATTCTGGTGTTGCAGAAATGGCTGTATTCCATATCATCTCTCTGTGCCTAAAAGATATAATGAAGAAAACCCTGGAATGAACAGAGCATTTCACACAGCTTCCACCTATCCCTCACTCACTTGAAAAACTTGTCTTCAGAGAGGTGCTACCTAGTCTCCTAAGACTAGTTTTGTTTGTTTAAGGGAGGAAATTTAGCCTTCTATATCTCCAGCCTATATTCCTGTAAGATCTGGACAAAGCTTGGGCACAGAATAACGTTTACAAAAAATTAAATGCTATGGATATTCAAACAATATTTATTTTGCTTTGACAGTAGATCCACTGGAAATTTTTCTTTTCTTAACTGCAAACACAGACATTTTGTTGTTGCATCTAATTGATGTTCACTATGAAATTTAATTACACAATTTGGCAAAGTGATTTTTGCAGCCAAAGAAAAGACTTTTGTGCAGTACATGTTAGGTTTAACTCTATCATCAAATAATAAATGTCTGGTGTGTAATTTGATTGTGCAAATAAATCTAGAAACACTAATAAGAACAATACATGAGGATGTTTTATTCCATGAATAAGTGCAGTTGAAAAATTTAAATTAGTCTCCAATATATTTTTAGACTTGCCTTACATTTGGAATTCCATGTCACTAATTGGAATCTAGTGTTAGAATCCAGTTCTTGCTCACACACAAAGATTTTTATAACTCCCGTCTTTGCCAACGAGTACTCATCATTATTCCCTAAAGCCAAAGTAGTACTACCTAAATGTAATTCTTATTATTCTCTACACAAACTCGTGGGATTTCACACAATAAAGATTGGAGTTGACCAAATAGGTTAAAACCATTGAAAATACAGCTATGGATAACATACATGCAGGTTTTGTACAACATTTCAATAACATATCAGAATAGACTCTTTTCTCATTAAGATATGTAATTGTGTTAAAATTAGGTTGTATCAAAGCAACAACATATGCGGACTTAAAAAGTGTTTTGCTTATTTGGGGCTATCTGCTTCATAGCATTGATACCCCAATTGATAAGAGATTGTTAGGAGAGGTAAAAATAATTATTCCAAAAATCATTTAAACCAGCACCTATGTTTAAGCTCAAATGAAATATATTTTCTACTAATCTAAGCCCATTTTGTTTCTTTAGCCATAAACTAGTAAACAAGTTTTCAGATACAGAAACATTAGAGGCTAAATACTAGGAGGAAGGTTTCTGGAAAATGTGTTTGACCTTGATTGAAATATTATGGCTCAGAGAATATTGTGAGTCTAAAGACAAGATTGAGATAGTGCTGTTTTTATAAAGTAGATGATTATGATGAGAGGTGGAGTATGAGGAAAAGATGAATGTACTTTGGAAATGAAAATTAATGTGCTAGGAAAATGAAAAAACTAAACATAAATGTATAATGGCATGACTAACTGCACATTTCCACTCATTATCTTTCCTGACTTTTTTTTTTGGTAGTATTTGACCCTGTTGATTACTCAAAAAAATGAATATTCTTCTGACTTACCTTTCAGGGCATCCCTGCCAACTTCCTGAATACATTTCTCTTTCTCTACTTTCCTACATTCTGGTGTCTCCATCAATATCTTTGAACTCTACTCACATTTTTTGCTTACCCAGATATATTTATCATTTCTACACTACCTTCCACATCTTTATTTTCAATCCAAATTGTTCTCGTGAGCTTTAGACTATCAACTGAGTGCCACCCTGTGTATGTCTCACAGGTTCTCAAATCTCATACTCAAAACCTTTTACTACTCATCTATCTTGATTCTTTGTCAAAGCTCATGATACTTTGCTAACTCATTTGCCCAAACAAAAGCTATGGATATAATTCCCCTTCCTCACACCACATCTGTCACCAAGGCTTTACAGAATTACCTCCTAAATATTCTCAGTCCTGTTACTTCTTTCACCTCCAACAGTACTGCAGGCCAGGTCCTCAGTTCTCTTAACTGAATTAAAATGCAGTTCCATCCCTTCCTAATTATATTCCACATGAATCCAGATAGTTTAATAAATTATAAATACATCACAGAATTTTTTTTCCATTCCACCCTTGGATCACTTTTTATTGTTTTGGGGGTCATCTTTACTCCTTGACATACCATTTTAAACAATATCTCTTGTATCACATAAAATACTGATAATTCATACCATATTTTTAGAATAAAGACTGTTTGTTCCTTGGCATTGCTTAAGAGACCTTGCTTACATCTTTATTAATGTCTTGTGTCTTTTGATCCTTGTACCCTACCCTATCCATGATGAATTCCTTCCTAAAACTATCCTCACTTACTCTAGAGCATAACCTAGGTGCATCTGTTACCTCTGCAGAGAGGTCCACACTGCTATCATATATTTTCTATTCCCTCCATAAATTAAAGGAATACATTTATACCAATTATTTTTCTTTCTCTGCAAAACCTTCCCTGAGTACTCCAAGATTTGAGTTATGGAGTTATGTGTACTTGTTTAGTGCTATCACATGCTCTGTATTGTCATTCATAGTATTATTCAACATGTGGGATTGTGTATTTAATCAAACCCTGAGAATGGGATTCATGTCAGTATTACTCACGGCTGTAGTCTAAGCTGGTGTTGCAATACTTGACTTACACTAGTTCTATAATAAATGCATATACTTTTTGAATGAATGAATATATTTCTCATTCATTTCAGCTATAAATACACATCATAAAACTATTCATCAATGACAAATACTGTCTTCCTTTAAGAAGTTCCGGATTCATTTTAAATAACCCTTCTCGTGTCACAAAATTATTGGTAATTGCTTTTATACACATAGGATACAAGACTTAGTTCTTTGTCATTATGTATAAGACACATGGTTAACCATGAGTCTTGTCTTTTAAGTGTTGTCCCCAATCTTGCTGAATTTCTGTCTAAAATGGCTAAGGAAAGGAAACAATCAGAACATGAATAGAGCATGCAGAATTGGAGAAAATCATTGCCACTTGCACATCAGACAGAGCATCAATCTCTAGGATACATAACAGACTCAAAAACTTAACACCAAATATATATATAACCTAATCAATAAATGGACAAAGAAACTGAACAGGCACTTCACAGAGGAAGAAATACAATGATCAAAAAATATGTGAAAAATATTCAACATCTCTAGCAATTAAAAAACGCAAATCAAAATTACACTGAGATTTCATCTCACTCTAGCCAGAATGTCAAACATTAAGAATATAAGTAACAATATTGGTGAGTATGTGGGGGAAAAGGTACATTCATATATTGCTGGTGGGACTGCAAATTGGTGCAACCACTTTGGAAAACAGTATGGATATTCCTCAGAAACTTGGATTGGAACCACCATTTGACCCAGCTATCTCTCTCATTGGTTTATACTCAAAGGACTTAAACTCAGCATACTATATTTACACAACTACATCAATGTTTATAGCAGCTCAATTCACAATAGCCAAGCTATGGAATCAACCTATACACAATGGAATATTATTCAGCCATAAAGAAGAATGGAATTATGACATTTGCCAGTAAGTGAATGGAGCGGGAGACTGTCATGTTAAGTGAAATAAGCCAATCCCCGAAATCTAAAGGCTACATGTTCTGATATGTGGATGCTGATTCACAATAGGCAGGGGGAGGGAGGAATAGAAGTTCACCAGATTGAACAGTGGAGAATGGGGGGAACAGAGGAGGGATGGGAATGGGAAAGACAGTAGAATGAATTAACCATAACTTTACTATCCTTACATATGACAACACCACCAGTGTAACTGCACATCATATATAACCACAATAATGGGATCCTAATTGGAATAAGTTGTACTCCATGTATGTATACTATGCCACAATATACTCTACTGTCATATATATCTAAAAAGAATCAATAAAAGAAATTTTAAATTGACTGAAGTTTCAAAATACATCTAGTGACAGAATTAGATAAAAGAACTTGATCAAAATGGGAAAGATCGGATGATCTGGGACATATTCATCTCAGATCCTAGGATGAGGGTGATTTATTGTTTAAAACATTCATGGATGTGTGATCTTTAGTTCATGTCTTGTAAAGTTCTCTTTGAAGGCTGAGTTAAAGGAAGGAAGTAATGTGGTCCAGAATTGACTTTTATACAGTTAGCTCATGCCCATGCCTGTTCTGACCAAGCTATTTTCAGTGAACTACCAAATCAAATTTTCCTGCTTCAAAGGTTGACATTTATTGAACACTTTTTATTCCTTTGGTCTTGCTATGGTAGCACTGCCATTGAATTCCCAAAATAGAGAGCTGACTAGATAGCTATCACGTGGAGAACAGACAGGCAGAAAACAGCTAGCAAAGAAAGAAAGCTTGGGAAGGAGAGTACCATCAGAAACATTTATCAGGCTAAAAACAGCTACTGGGCACCACTGATGCAGGGAGCATCATCTATTAATGGAACACGCATTGACTGTTTCAAGCACAGTGTGTTCAGATTGCTCACAGGTACTTCTGATTATCTTTAAAAGATGGCAAACTTCAGTTCTGTTCTGCACAGTTTGGGAGCTGAAGTAATAGAACATTGGAAATGTTTCTTACTAGCCCTTTCTTTCATTGCCTTATAAATTGGTTTTCCTATACTAACTCACTGGGCAAAGAGTAATAAGCATGCCAAAAATCTCAAGAGTAAATAATTAAAAAATAACTACAAATTTAATATGTTTTCCCTGTACATTATTTAATGCTAACTTGCAGAGAAAATGCTGGGGAACTATTGAATTTGTGTATCCACAAAGCACAGGGATTCCTTTTGATAATGGAAATGCAATAAAAATAAAATTGATGATCAAAACATTATCTTAAATGACTTACACTGTGCCTTGAAGATATCCCATCTATCTGTCCTTTTGAAGTGTGCATTAATTTATCACTGCTATAACCTGTCATGACTAATATGGACTGTCGCAAATTGTTTTCCTCCATCTATTAAATTCTCAAATCATGCTGTTTCCATTGTTCTAATTTTCTAAAAGCTTCTATCTGGAATTTAAAAAATTCTTAAGTTAACAGTCTTTATAGGATGCATAAATAATGCAGTGTTCTTATCTGAACTTCAGTCTTTGGCCCTCCTAACAGGTACCCACCTGAGCTCAGATGACCAAGTAAGCTAGGAGTCTACTGAACTGGGAAAGTTGGTGTCAGGTTTCTGAAGTCGCTTCTCATCTATCATTTATCCTGGAATTGTGTGTAAAATCTAATAATTGCTTGATTGCTAAAGCATTCAACAATTTCTGTTCAACAATTTCTATTATCTGTGAAGGATGTTCACAATACTAAAATGAAAAATGCTTGGTTGGAATTCAGTCGGGTGTCATGGTAACACAACACACTAAATGCAATGGTGGAATTGCGTACAATAATTTTTATCAGCAAAGGGGAAGACTTTTTACTGGCCTCGGGAAAGGGAAGTGACCAAATCTTCCAGGAAGTAAGTGGTGATTCCAAAGCTGAATGTTAAGTGAGAAGGGTGAGTTAGCCAGGTTCAAGAAGAAAGATAAGGAAGCAAAAAGTGTGTTTTCCACCTATTTTCTTTCCTTCAGCCATCCTTGTTTCCAAAAGAAAAAAAAATTGTTGAATTTTTTTATGTATCAAGAGTATAAAAGGCATATAAGGTAAAGTCTAAGAAGAAGGTACAATAGCAGCAAAGACATGGAGGCAAGAAAGGTATTGTAAAGTGTGTGTGTGTGTGTGTGTGTGTGTGTAGAAATATATAAATTGAAGGTACAAAAATCAAAGGCCAAAGTTCAAATTACATAGGATTTTTTAGGTCTCAAGATGGACTTTGGACATTATTCTGTGGGTAAAAATTAAGCTTTAAAAGCAATGAATAAATATGACGAAATTTCCAATGTTCATTAAAACTGGTGATTGTGTTGAAAAAGTTCTGAGTGAAAAGGATAGTAGTGGGGTGAAGTGAGGCAGGTATTTAAGCCATTTAAATAGCAATCAAGACATGAAATTAGAACATGTTTGTGAGGATGGATATGATGGGACCGATTTAAAAAAAGTTAGGAGGTAAAATGTATAAAATTTAGAGATTTGATATAATTGTGTGTGGAGGGAGAAATAAAAGATGACACCAGGTATTTAGATTAGGTGAAGGGAGAATATCACCTAAAATAAATCCCCAGGTGAAAGAGCAGGTATTGGTAGAATTCCAACCTGAATGTATTGTATTTAAGGTTTCTAGTATACCAAGGTCAAAGAGTATCCATGGGGCAGTCATATATGTGAGACTGAACCTGGCTATCTTTTGTTATTTGGAAATTTAAATTTTATAGTCATCAATGTTTAGTTAACAGTTGAAACAATAAAAATATAGGATTTTTATAAACAGTTGTAGAGAAAGAGAAAAATGATTCACAATACTGATGGGAAACATTAGTTTAGGGATAGATGAAGAATGAGGAACCAGTAGATAAGCAGAGATGGATAAGAAAATGTCAGGATACTATTAAAAAGAAGTGAGCAGGGAGTGTAATGAACAAGGTTGATTGTCCTGCATGGAATATAAATATCATGAGATCTGAAATGTGTCTGCTGTACTCCACATGAGGAGAGTCATTGCTCACTCCTAGTAAATGTGGCATCAGTAGAAAGGGCAGAAGACAATTTGGGGTGGGATGAAAGATAAATGGAACATGAAGTAGTTGAGACTTAGGTTTATACTGTTACTGCAACGTTTGGGTGATATGAGGAAGAGACAGCACCTAAAGGAGGGAGGGGGTGGGATTGTGAAAAGCCATTCTAGGATATGCAGGAAAGGAGCACATTAGAAATCCCCAGGGAAGGAACCACCAGGAATGAAGCGATAGCAATATGTGATCCAGTTCTTGCCACTTCCATTCGATGTTAAGCCTCTTTGTGGCTAATTTTGGACCACGAAGGGTGAGTGATGAAGCAAGATCTCAGAGGAGCAGTGGTAGGCAGGATCAGAGCTGAAAGAGTTGTCTCTGAGCAGGAGTAAGGGCATTGCTCTGAGAAACTGGAGATGGGCTAAGAAAGATGAATGTTGATGTTTGAGAAGTGCCTGTTCAGTTCCTTTGCCCATTTGTTGGTTGGGTTATTTGTTCTTTTGGTGTTAAGTTTTTTGAGTTCTTTATATGTCCTGGAGATTAATTCTCTATCTGAGGTACAGGTGGCAATGATTTTCTTCTATTCTGTAGGCTCTCTTCACCTCTTCACACTTGATTGTTTCCTTTGCTGTGAAGACATTTTTTAGTTTGATACCATCTCATTTATTCTTTTTAATGTCTTTTCAATAATTTAATGTAAAATTATGTGATATTATTTTTAAATTATAGGAACAAGTTTTTTTTATTTGTGGTTTCTATTTTTAGATATATTTTGATATAGGATACATACATGGGGTGCAACCCATTACAGTTTTTTGATATAGGATACATACATGGGGTGCAACCCATTACAGTTTTGATCCCATTCTTGTGGTTGAACATGATGTGAAATTACACTGATCATATATTCATATATAAGAATAGGAAAATTATGTCCAATTCATTCTACTGTCTTTCCTATTCCAATCCTCTCTCCCTTCCTCGTTGTCTAATCCAATGTACTTCTGCTCTTCTTCCTACCCTCCCTTGTTAAAGTTTAGCATTCACCTATCAGAAAGAACATTCTGCCCTTAGTTTTTTGGGACTGGCTCTTTCACTTAGCATAATATTCTCCAACTCCATCCCTTTACTGGCAAATGACATAATTTCATTTTTATTGCTGTTTAATATTCCATTATGTGTGTGTACATTTTATATATATATATTTTTTTTTCACATATTTTGTATCCATTTATCTGTTGAAGGGCATCTAGTTTGTCTCCATAGCTTGGGAATTGAGCTGCTAAAAACATTGATGTGGAAGAATCAACAAATGGATGGCATCAAACTAAAAGTCTTCTTCACTGCAAAGGAAGCAATCAAGAATATGAACATAGAGCTTACAGAATGGGAGAAAATCTTTACCATTGACACCTCAGATAGAGCATTAATCTCCAGGATATAGAAAGAACTCAAAAAACTTAAGACACACATATACACAAAACAAATAACCCAATCAATAAATGGGCAAAGGAACTGAACAGGCACTTCACAGAATAAATACAAATAGTCAAAAATATGTGAAAAAAATCTTCAACATCTCTAGCAATTAGAGACATGCAAATTAAAACTATACTGAGATTCAATCTCACTCCAGTCAGAATGGCAATTATCAAGAATACAAGTAATAATAAATGTTGGTGAGGATGTGGAAAAAAAAAGTTTATGCATACATTGCTGGTGGGACTGCAAATTGGTGCAACTACTCTGGAAAGCAATATGAAGATTCCTTGGAAACTTGGAATGGAAGCACCATTGGATCCAGTTATCCCACTCCTCAGCTTATACCCAAAGAATTTTAAATCACCGTTTATTGATTCTTGAGTTTAGTTCTTGTGCTTTAGAAGTCTTGTTGCAGTTTGTTCCTAAGCAAACATGATAGAGATTGGGTCTATATTTTCTTCTAGTAGTTACATGGTCTCTGGTCTAATGTCTAAGTCCTTTGTTGACTTTGAGCTGCGTTTTGTGCAGGGTGAGAGATGGTGGTTAAATTTCATTTTGCTACATTTGGATTTCCAGTTTTCCTAGCACTATTGTTGAAGAGTATCTTTTGTCCAATGTATGTTTATGGTATCTTTGTCTAGTATGAGATAATGGTATTTATGTAGGTTTATCTCTGTGTCTTCTATTCTGTTCCATTTGTCTTCATGTCAGTTTTGATGTGGACACCATGCTGTTTTTGTTACTATAGCTCTGTAGTATAATTCAAGATCTGTGATTGTGTTCCTCCTGCTTCAGTAAAAATAACAAATATTGTTAAGGGTATAGAGGAACTCTTATTCACTGTTAATAGGGCAGTAAATTACAATAGCCACCATATAAAATAGTATAGAATTTCCTCAAAAAAACCCCACTAAAATTAGAACTACCATATGATTCAGCTATCCACTACTGATATATATCTGAAAGAAATTAAATAAGTGCTCCAAACAGATGCCTGCAGTTTCATGTTTCTTTCATGTTTTACTGGTCAGATTTCTGTGATTATTTTCAAGGGCATGTTAAAGATAATCCTTGCAACTAGGCTTTTTATGTTGTCATCCTGGAATTTAATCATCTAACCATTAGCAAATATTTTGCATTGTTGTAGTCCCTAGCCAGGCTTACTTACATCATCATCATACTGTAACCAAAGAAAATCCATGTTGAACAGTCTTGTTGAGATATAATTTGAATGCTATAAAATTCTCTGATTTAAGCTGTGAAATTTAATAACTTTTAGATTTGTACAACAATAGATATGCAGGCGTCAGTATAATCTAATTTTAGGGTATTTATCACCTCCCCCCTTCCAAAGAAACCTTATGCACAGTAGCAGTCACTTTCCAATCCCTGCCTACTCCCAGAAATAGATAACCTGGGAGATAACTTATTTTAAAGAGATGTATGTCTATAGAGTGCTAAGTTTGAGAACCAGCATTTCCCTAGCCAGTTTACAATCCATCCTCAAATTTTGGATACCCAAAGACTGAATATTCTTGTCTTTCATTATCATTGTAATTATTATTTTAGTATTTACTTCCATAATTCTAAACAACATTTGTATAGGACTTCTTTTACAGCTCTCTCCTTATGTTCACATATACAGCTCAATTATTCTTTCAATATAATTAAATATATCCAATATTTTGATTAGATAAATATTAAAATATTTTAGAGCTGAAACATGTAGTGTATATTAACCTATCCTATGTGAATCTATCTTAATCTTTTAAAAAATTCTGATAATCATATTTTTGTTATCACTTTTCTTAGCTTTCCATTGCCAATGATACATCCTAACCTCTCCCTTAGTTATTAAAATATCCTTAAATATAACCTTTTCTATCAATTTTCCGTTTTTGGAAACATCTTTTCTAAGCCTCCTGAGCTTTCCAATCTGGAGTGTTCCTTTTTAAAGACTTCTGGGATACAGCCATTATATGGAGTTGCCCTTCACTATCTTCATTAGGATCCCCTGTTTCTTGAATTAATTTTTCATTTTGGGGAGACTTTCATAGCTTTCTGAGAGAGGATTCATGGTAGGTCATTTTTTTTTTTTTATACCAGGATTGAACCCAGGGGCACTTAGCCACTGAGCCACAACCCCCATGCTTTTTTATTTTTTATTTTGAGAAGTGGTCTCACTAAGTTGCTTAGAGCCAGGTCATTTTTTTAAATTGAACACTGGAAACTGCTGAGATGAATCTAACTATAAATTTTGTTTTATGGGGATCTGGATAGAACATCATATTGGGCAGTCCCAGATTGTTGGTATCTTTAGACTTGTTTTTGTCCCTCTATCCCCTGCTTTGGATCTTGTCACCACAGAAGCCACTTGTCTCCTTCAAAGCCTAGCTCTTATATTTCTGATAGATAAGGGGGAAAAGGGGTTACTCAATCCTTCCTTGGTTTATAATTATACTTATTTAGTGTTATAAATAAATTATCACTCCTTCTCTGCTTTCTGATTTCCAACATCTTATTGCTAATTTCTTCTCTTTTGTTCCATTGGATTTGTGAACTGAATTCTTGACTTCTTTTTAGAAGAGTCTAAGAGGAAGAACATTGTATTATAAATCATCCTCCTTTGTTGTTTAATCAGACATAGTTAGGCTCTTTAGCTTTTGTTATAAACTCCAACTTATATAGAGACACAAAAAATATAGTTCAATTCCATATTGCTGTAATAGAGAAATATATCAAATGTATTGAGTACATAGAGAGTTAATTCTGAACTTGATTAGTAAAATTTTGTATCTTTTTACTTTTTTGATTTTTTTTTTGACTAGGGCTTAAAATATAAATTCAAGTTTGATATTTATTAAAGAAAGTCAAAGAAGTGTTAGCATAATGAGTTTAAATTGATCAGGTACATTGCTGAGATCTTCATAAGACTTCATATTCAAAACACCAAAACAATTCTTCTAATTGGGATTAATATTTCATATTCTAGAAAAGTGGGGCCCAGAGAGATTTATTTTTAAAGGTTTAAGTTATTGAGCAAGACAATTACAGAGCTTGAATTGAAATATAGGTTCCTATTTCTCCCAAGCCCTGCTTTTTTTGTGTTTAGAAATATATAGAGGATGAAATAAGGATCTTTATCAGAGGCAAAAATGGCATTCCTATTTACTACGGAACAGTCACCTCCTAGTTTTTAGAAGTGATTATCAATTTATGTAATACCTAAGTGCCGTTTTCTCCCCTAATCTCACTGATACATATCCCTCTTTGGTATTTTTTACTGTTTTCCCTACTCATATGCCTATTATAGTACAGATTAGATAAGAAAAGAAATCTTTTTCTTTTTTGTGTGGAAGGCTGGAAGTTAAATAAAGCTATTTAATTTATATTTAGAGACTTATGCATTCATTTTCTGCACTTTTTCTGTCCCAGCTTCTGTGGCCTCTGAGGTCTGTCTCATGTGTGCATCAGCAGGAACAGAAAATATGAAAAAGGCTGCCCGTGTTCAGCATCTATGGATGTTCAAGTGCCATTTTAACCTGCTCTGCCTCCTACTGTATTTTCCCCTGTGAGGTTCATCATCCTTGCTTCAGGACTGAGCCCTAGCAAATGCACCTTCTCTGAATTCTTTTCCCTTAGTTGGTCATTGGTTTGGACTCAAGTGGGTATTAAGTGTTACCTTCTGATTTTCTCTAAAATATTATAGCAGTACATTGATCAGTTTTTTACATATTTACATTGTCTCACTCATCCTCTTATGGGGCACTGACTTATACCAACGTGGTGCAAGAAACTGATGAATTTTAAGGAAACAGATATAATGAAATCCAAAATTCAAAGAGTGCTTACTTTGTACTATATCCATATTCTTCTCAATTCTCACATTCCAAACCTTTATGAATTTCCATTTATTATTTTTATATCATTCATTTTTACAGAGCAGATAATTTTGAGAATTGTCAGAGTTAAACAACTTGTCCCAAATCCAGGTTTCAGAGTAATCAGTGGAGCAAGGATTTGAACAAGAGCAGTCTGAGAACTTTCAACCTGTCCCAAGTACTTTGAACATGTCCCCTTGCACTGCTATTGCCAATATCAGCCCTGCTCTTGAGTGTCTTATTTGGCTTTTACTTCCTGGAAATTTTAGTTAACATTTCAAATCTATTTGTCCATAGTTAATACTTTACTAACATTCAGAATGTAGAGGTCCTTCAGGCCAGCAGAATAGCAAAGTAGGCAATCAGAACTAATAAACTAGTGCATTGAGTTTAGGCCAAAGTGCCCTGAGGATCAGGAAGTTTTCAATTCACACCTCAATTCGCACTGAACTCATAGGCTGATTTTAACTGGATTGGAAAACAGTGGAGTCAGAGATCAGGCTCCAACTGGTGGAAGAAAGAGCAATGAACCCATTGCTCAGACAATTAGCTCACTGAACGGACTTGGAATTAGACTGTTCTAATTCACGCTCCTTCCATTATAAGATCTGTGATGCTAAAACTACTCACTTAATCTTTCTGAACCTCAGATCTTTATGTTTGTCAAGTGGTGTGTCTGCTACCTGATCTCCTACTTCATATTGTTTGAATGTGAAATTAGGTAGTTTATATAAGAGCCTGTGCAGCCTTCACAGCTTACGTGTACATGCACACGCATGCACACATGAAACCCTTATTCACGGTCACTTTGAAGAAGTAGGAGCTGAGTTGAAATTTGATCAAATAGTGAGTCTTGATCCTCTTCAAAGGAGAGATTCACTTGGCTTCTGGGAGGTTATGGTCTCCTGGTTTCCCTTCTACTTAACTGGCTACACTTTCTCAGGGATTTTCATCAATTCTTCTTCATCTTCATCTTGTAAATTTGGACTGCTCCAAGGCTGTATCCTTGGTCCTCTTCTCTTCTGTCTCACTCTCTGTATGATCTCATCACCTGTCCTGGTTTTAGATGTGAGTGACTCTCACTCAGCTCAGTCAATTCTCCTGAGCTCCCAACCCATTTGTCCAGCTGCGTACCCAACTTTTCTGCCTGGACAGCTAACATCTCCAATTCATCATATCCACATATGAGCTCCCATTTTACTTTCAAATTTTGCCCTCTTTCCAACCATCTGGTTGTTGAGGCCCAAAACCTTAGAGTCATCCGTGACTCCTCTCCTTCTTTCACATCTTGCTTCCAGTTCAACTGGAAATTCTGCTAAAATTAACATATTCCCACAGTCTAACCACTTCTTGCCACTCCCACTGCAATGCCACTGATTAAATTCACCACCAACTTTCTACTGTATTGATGTGATAGGCTTTTAACTGGACTCTACTTACATCCTTATCCCTTCATTTTTAAATCAGCATGAGAGCTAGAGTGATAGTTTTTCTAAGTTAGATCATGTGACAGACTCCCCTGATTGGCTGACGAGTCCCTACCTCACCTGGCCCCTCTTAGTTCTCCAAATCTTTCTGCATGTTTCTTTCTGGCTCCCTCAGCTCCAGCCACATGAGCCTTCTACCTATTCCTTGATCCTTTGGTCCACTCTTTTCTCATATTGGCACCCATCCTCAGCTACCTACATGGCTAAACCCTCAACTTGCCACATCCGTGTTCCCTTCCACTGGGGCCTATCCTGAATCATTGTATTTAAAATTGTCACCTGTCCTATAAGCTAAGATTCCTGAACACATCATATTGCAGCACTTTTATCCCCCAGTTCTATCACCTTCTAATAAACTAGGTGGTTTTCTTGTTGTTATGTTTGCTGTGTGTGGTCTGACTCTAATGCTAGACTATAAGCTCCATGATGGCATTAATGGCCTTAGTCTATTTTATTCAACGATGTTTCTCAAACACCCAGAATATCTTTGGTATGCTATGGACACTCATTTAGCATCCACTGAACCAGTGAATGAATTAGAAGACATAATATGTACAACACTAAAATGTATCAAAAGACATAGTAGCATTAAGAAATCATGAAATAAAAAGAGAGTAGGATCATATCTATTAAGAAAGGACTGACTTAAACTTTAACAGATCAAACTCCTGGTATCTAAATCGCTTTTTTCTTGGTAGCTCCTGACATTATACGTCGAAGAGCCCATTTTCAGTGCACATTATTTGAAAAGCAGATGTATTTTTGGAGAGAGAAGTTTTAAAATCAGATTTTTTTCTCTATTGTCTTTTAGAGGTGTATTTTTAGTCCCATTTGAGTAAGAAGGAAAAAAAATATTCATGTTTCTCAATATATTTCTTCTCCTTATAAATACTTAAAACTCCTTTCACCAATAATGACAAAATCCATTATTCTACAGTGAGAAAGAAAAAGCCCCCAAATTCAAATGCTTTTGCAGAACATTTGCATTTAATCTAATTGAACTGAATCTAAATTGTAAGGAAGCAACCAAGCAGTAAATACAAATAGCTGCTGTCTAGTGCTTACTATTTCCATAAAAGGGTGAGCTAACATGACCCAGTGGCTTATGGAACAGAATATCAGGGCCACCCCAGAGAAGGGACAGTGCACATGATAGGGAGGCTAAAATTGACAGTGGTACATGTTTAATTTGGATAAAATCACAATGTCATCCCTGTTTCCTGTTAACAAACAGACACTTTGCAGGCTTTGCTTAGAACAGTAAAGGGAGCACTGAATCATAATCCTGTCCAGTGTTTGTCTTTAAAGGCCCCTCAGGTTCATGGAGTTACCCTCAAGAGAGGACCCAGCACTGGACAACAGCCCAGCAGGGTGAGGACCCACAGGTCTGACTGTCAAGGTCTCAGCTTTTTCTTTTTGCTGCTCTTCCTCTGTATTTTCCACTACTATGTCTTTTTTGGGGGGAGAAGGGGGTAACAGGGATTGAACTCGGAGGCACTCAACCACCGAGCCACATTTCCAGCCCTATTTTGTATTTTATTTAGAGACAGGGTCTCACCGAGTTGCTTAGTGCCTCCCTATTGCTGAGGCTGGCTCTGAATTCATTACCCTCTTGCGTCAGCATCCCGCTCCCCTGGGATTACAGGCGTGCACCACCATGCCTGGCTTATTTTATGTCTTTTTTTTAACATGGTCAAGATATTAGAGTACTACTTAGCAAAGTATTGCTGTTCTTCAAAGATGATTATTTGATCAAATGATAGTTTGATAAGCTCCTTAAGCATAGTTGGACTACATATCAAAATAGAACAGCCTATATGAAAACACTAGATCCCCTTATCTGCAGTTTTGCTTTCCACAGTTCCAGTTAGCTATGGTAAATCAAGTCATAACCTTATTAATTGGAAAATTCTGGAAATAAACAATTAATACATTTTAAACTATAGAATAGTCTAAATAGCAAAGCTCACATCATCCTCTTCTGTCCTGCCCAAGAGAACATCCATGTTGTGTAATACTGCATGTTAATTACTTAGCCTCCTGGCCATCAGATCAACTGTCACGGTATAGCAATACTTTTGATCAAGTAACCTTTATGCAGTAGCCTAAAGCTACATCACATTGCCCATCTCATTTACTTCACTTCATTTCATCATACAAGTTCTCTATCATCTCCCATCATCACAATAATAAAGTTAAGTATAATCCAATAAGATATTTTTGAGAAAGAGACCCCTTTCATATAATTTTTACCACAGTGCCTTGTTCTACTTTACTATTAGTTATTACTATTCTTCTCTATATCTTATTTAGATATTAAGCTTTATCATAGGTATGAATAGATAGGAAAAATTTTAGTGCATATATAGAGTTTGGTATTATCCATGGTAATAGTGTCAGGCATCCACTGGGGGTTTCTTAACAAACCCCTTTGAGATAAGGAGGAACTGCGTACTATTATCTTAATGCTGAATGGAGTAACTTTTTACTTAATTTCCCACTCTTTCTCAATAGATGTTTTTCCAAATGAAAAATGTTTTTCCAAAAACATTATTCAATTTATGCCTAGTTTCAAGATTCATGATGATATCTCCTACTTATACAAGTACTCACTGGCCATAATTCTCCAGGTTATCTTCAGCCAACTATAGAGAGTAGCACGTGAAATATAATGAATCTAAGGGGCAAAGAAGAAAGTATGCTCACAAAATAATTTGGTTTCCATAATTTCTTTCTTGGTTAGAACTTAAATTCATCAGGTGCCAATAAAAAAAAATGAGAAAATGAGAGATTATTTTTCAAAAATGTTGGGGTTTTTAGCCCCCCCCCACACACACACACACTTTCCTCCTGACCTGCGGGAGAGATGGGGAAAGCAAGCCCCGACCAGGACAAGCCAAGAAAGGCAAAGGTCGACTGGCCGCCCGCACCCAGCCCTCCCTCGCCAGAGGACAATCAGATATGCCAGGGAGACCAGTCAAAACAGGATCTTGTTTATTGAGGAAGTACACACAGCTAATATAATGCACAGGAACCAATCAGGATAAAGGTCAGAGGGGTGAAGCGAGTTCACATGTACACCCATCCTATGGTCTGTAAGGGAAGGCAAGAGCTGTCCACGAGGCCAGAAGAGTCCTGGACCTATCCTGGAGGTGGTCTGTTTTTTCTTCACCACCCACAGCACCACCTCCTGGCTGATTGCCAGGCACCATCCCAGCCATCTGTGTGGCCCTAAGACCAGGAAGCAGGCAGCAAGTCCACAAGCTAGGTTTCCTCCTTTCTGACGCAACATGCCCCACATGCCACATCATGCCCTACACAAAAAGAAGAACTTTATTAAGTATGTTTGATATACAAGAGACTACTGATAGATATCATTATACAAAGTACATGTATGAAGACATGATTGGTGTGAACATACTTTATATACAAACCGAAACATGAAACATTGTGCTGTATATATAATAATAATTATAATGTATTCCACTGTCATGTATTTAAAAAAATAGAATCAATTAAATATTAAAAAAAGGGGTCTACATTGTGTCTGTTGTGTACAATTTGATGATTTTGGACTTATACATACACTCATGATGCTGTTCACATAATTAAGAAAATAAACATGCCCATGATTTCCAAAAGTTTCTTTCTGTGTTTTGCTTTGTGTGTGTGTGTGTGTGTGTGTGTGTGTGTGTGTAGCTAGGGAGTTAAGAAGACTTAGACAATTTCTAAGAGGGAAGTTCTCATGCTAAGTGCACAGTATCATATTGTTAACTGTAGCCACTATGATGTACAGAAGATCCGTGAAACTTATTCATGAAACTGTTTGATTGTTCATTTGATGGACTGATTAACACATTGGCCATTTGCTTTAAGAATACACCATAATATGAGGCTGAGGTTGTGGCTCACTGCTTGCCTCGCACATGTGAAGCACTGGGTTTGATTCTCAGCATCACATAAAAATAAATAAATAAAATAAAGATATGTAGCCATCTATAACTAAAACTAATTTTAAAAGAATATACCATAAAATACCATACAATTTATTTCCCCTCGGTTCAGAGACTGAAGTAAACACCAACTGAATGGAAGAAATAAAGAAATACATGATACTTTCCCCTGAATTTTCTTAGGACCTTGGATTTGAATTACCCTTCACATTAACACTGAGATTCATATTGTTATTCCCATCTCTGGAAGTAATTTAAATTCTACAAATAATTTCACCTATTATATCTTAACATGTTAGAAAATTGTGTATTTTTGATTGTTCACAAGGCTACTAAATCTACTTTAGTATGTGTTTGGTAAAATGGACTAGAGAAATTGAAATTAGCTCATGTTGTTAACAGAAGGGGCAGCTTAAATCTATAAACAACTTGTTAGCACAGGTTTTAAACCTTTAAATATTCATTTGGTATGAATCATATTTCAAGGCCTGTCTTCCATATTATTTCTAAATGTACAAAAACAGAATCAATTGGTTTCTGGAGCCAGCTTTATAAACTTGGCCCATACTGTTTTTCTCTCTTGGTTTATCAATTTCTTTGGGCTGGGTAACAAGTATATCCCCATTCCGTGTTCTTGTCCAAAAGCAAGTGGAGTATTAGGGATGCATTCCAAGGTATTTGGAAGCCTCACCCTGACATAAGGACCATTTCTCCTATTGGAGAGAACACAGAGGAACCACAGATGGTTCAGGAACATGCAAGTGGGCCAAGTTTTAACATTTTAGTGTTGCCACATTGGATTTCGTTTCCCAGTAATAATGCAGCCAAGTATCTTGAAACTCATGCCCCTAGTAGGAGGCTGCTTCTCTGTGGTTCTTACTCAGGAGTGCTAGTCTTTTCTGCCTTCATTAGATGGAGGCTAAGTCAAGGCAACTATCTAATAACATTTGGCCCAAACATGGTATACCTCATTTTAAAATTGAGCAATTTATAGCCCATGTAATCATAAATAATTGAAAATAATTTTTTTTATTTTATCAATTTCTCATAACGCCTTTATGAAATAGAGAAATACTGTGGCATCATTGCAAATACAACATTAAGTGATGTAATATTTCCTCTATATAGAGAATACCAAAATGAGGTCATAAATGAGAAAGTCTGGCATCATTCAGAATTTTTCTTTGAAAACTGATTGTTATCATTTACCAAGATTTAATAAGTCAAATTGAGCATTGCTTATGTTTATGTCTGTATGATAGTGGGCAAGGAACAGACCCACCTTCTAGCTCAGCCGGGCACAGAGAAAGAATTATGTGAGAGGAAGCTCAGAGCTTCCAACTGCATCCATATTGTATGGGGCTCAAAGAAATCCTGGAAGCTGACCAGATTCAAGCTTCTACTTTCCCAAGATATGCATTTTTTAAAAAATCATGAATTGCAAAGAAAGAATTGTGAAAAGTCTCAGCTCATGCTTGGAAGATGAGATATAGCATCAGAGGGCCATGAATCACTGGTTAATGTGGTATTTTTCTGCTTCTTGCTGTGCTACATTCTCATGCTCCTTTGGAATCTTTTCTTCCCAATTGAAGACTGTACCCCAAAATGAAACCCAGATAATGGGAAAATGTGTGTGTGTGTGTATGTGTGTGTGTGTGTGTGTTTAAGAACTATCTTGCCATACATAATAGTCTAAGAATTTTTTTGCCTCTTGCATGCCCCATATTGCTTATCCCAGGCCGACGGTCATCAGGTGTTTAATCCTGTTTGTTGGACTGGACGGTGCACCTTCATTTTTATTTGGAATTTTATTACATGCTCAGTTATGTCGTGTGCAATACCTCTGCCCAGCTTTATTTGGTTAACGATGAAGCAGCTGAATCTCATTCAAAAGACATAGCAAGAGGCAGAAGCATTTATCTCCAAAATAATTCTGTGAACACATACTCTGAGGGCCTAGGAGAGAGGAGAGAAGTGCAAGAACAGGCTTTGGGGACCATAGGTCAGGGTGAGTTACCAAGGCAGTAGAATGGTGAAGAGGTTTAAAGGAGTGAGTGATCTGAACTACATGTCTCACTAAACAATATATACATGCTTATGTCTGTATTTTATATAAATCAACACCAAGTTCTTAATTTTTTAAGTGGTTTAATTCATTGCTTCCTTCTAAAAGTACATTTGGGGATTTTCCAGACATGGAGAAATGAAACATTCTGAAAGCTGAGTCATGATTAGTCACAATGGATGGTTTCTCAGTCCTGAGCTGTGACACTCATGGGTTTGGGTGATAGTGAACCTTGTCTTTTTTTGTGTGTGACAGCAGTTTTCTTTGTAGAGACTATTACAACTCTTCTGTTTCTATTTTTGGGCTTCAGATGCTTCAGATAGAAATACATTAAAATAGCCCAAACTAGGTGACAGCGTCTTCCTTCTAAAATATCTGTAGATGTATATTCCCAGGGGGTAGCCAACTTCTTGAAGTAGGAACTCTGATGTCAGAGATTTTCCATACATTTAAAACTAAGGTTTTCTACTAAATAATAGTCATTATCTCTAGTTCTAAACTTTTCCATTTTGTTAAATAAGATCTGGAAAGGTGGGGATATGTAAAGAAATAGACACACACTTAATTCTTAGGTTTCTACAAAGAGCATGATGAATGTGTTGCTATCAGATATGATATGAATGGATAGATTATTATGCTATTTTTCCAGGGAAGTTGGCATATCTGAATCCTGCCCCCAATCAGTCATTTGTACCTTTATTTTCAGTAAAAGAGAATGCACATTTTCCCACAAATGGGCAAATATCACATGTCATTACATGTTTTTATCCCAATTTCAATGGATTCTTGGAAGCAAGGCTGGCCCCTAAGAGCATTTTTGTGCCCTAGATGCTGATGAGCTTGAGGAGTCATTATTGTTGCAAACTCATGCCTAAGGCTTCTGATGAATGTAAAAGTCTGGTCAAAGCCACAAGTAGCTCAGAGTCTGACTGCTAGGAGTGTGCAGAATGTTCTTGCTATTGTAGATGATGAAAGGAAAAACCAACCAAGGAGGATACACACTGCATACAATGAAACCTTGACACATTTGCAGGTTCTCACTATGGAGCTATAAAACCCTCAGCACTTTTGGCTACAAGTAAAAAAGATAAAATTCAGTTTATGTCAAAAGAGGATTTAATAATGTGTGGACTAGCAATTATAGGCTTTGGGTGGTACCTGGAAACAGGGGCTCTGTGCCTTTTGACTGTCTCCGCTCTTAGCACTTTTTCCTAGATTCTGAAGTATAGCCTCCCATATCTGGGCTCTCACCTTCTCATATATCACTACCAAAGAGGAAAGGAAATGGTTATCTCCTGGCTTCTGCTTACAAATCCTAGGGGCATTTTAGTAAGGCCAACTTGTGTCTTTGCATTAATTACTGTGGCTAGGGAGATCAATGTTGGTAACTGCTCAGTGTCTGCCATTGAAATCAGGGCATAATGTGCGTACCTGGGTGTAGGGGAGCTGGTACTGCATGGAGAGTAATCATTGCACCCTGGGCAAGCACCTTCACCTCTGCGCACAGTCATTTTCTGGAATGTGCAGAATAAGATCTCCATTCTTTTTTCTTGAGGTGAAGTAAGACTACTGGAAGAAGAGGGAGAATCCAGAATAAATCTTAAGTGCTTCCTAGAAAGGAATATGCGGTTGATTGAAAAGTGGATGTTTCTTTTTCTTTCCTTCTTTTCTCCCCTTCCTTTACCTTCCCTTTCTGTGTCTTTCTTCCCTTTCCTCCCTTTTCTCACTTCATTTCTTTTTCTTTTCTTTCTTAGATTTTTTTTACACACAAAAAATGCACGTTTCATGTCATGCTTGCTAAAGATTGTAAGAATAGATTTGAGGTTTGAGGGGGTCAATACAGGTAGCATTGAAACTCCCTTTGAGTTTTCTCTGCCTTGTATACTTAATAGCCTGTGACTTGAATCATCTGTTTTTATCAGTACACCATTCTCCACCTTCATTTTCCCTAATGGCTATGATTATAATCTGTATTTTTCTTAAGTTGCTACTTAATGATCTCTTGCTATGAACTAAAGCAAAGATTGAGTTTCTATACACTTTATTCAGACTTGATTAAACATTCCATTTTACTCACAAACTGTTCATGCTGGAAGAGAACTTAGAAGCCTGCAGGTAAGAATCTCAAAGCTCAGAAATATATTCCCGGTGTAACTGTCAGAGTGATAAGACCAAAATCTTTTGGCTCCTAATTCAGAACCACAGTCAGTATTGCTGTATCTGGAATCAGCATCCTACTATGCAAAGTTTAGGACTGCAATTTAAAACAAGACTTACGTGCTACATATTTAATGATTTGTATAAATATTTCACTGTGTGGTTAGTAGGCATAAAGAATCGGCAGTTTATATGGAAGATTACTATTCATAATGGTGTTGTACAACCAAATCAAACATTTCTGATCTTGAATTAATTTCCTACTGTGGCTCTGGAAAATTACCACAAAATTGGTGTCTTAAAAACATCACAAATCTATTGCTTTGTAGTTCTGAAAGCCAGAAACCCTAAAACAAAAGTTTGGGCAGGGCTGTGCTCTTTTTGGAGGTTCTGTTAGAGACTGCCGCTTGCCTTTTCCAATTGCTAGAAGCCACCCGTATTTTTTGGGTATGTGGTCCCATGTCATCTTGACATGTGTTGCCACTATTGCATCTCCTCCCCTGACTCTGACCCTTCAGTATTTCTGTACAATTTATAAGGAGAAATTTAGAAAAAGGAGAAGTTACTTCAACATCACTGGGGATCTCTTGGATTTGTAACATAGACCTTTTCAGTGAGATTCTCCTATGAAGGTCTTACCCCTACCAGACAGAGCAGACTGATAGGTGATGTTATAGTTGGAATCTGGAATGTTTTCCAAGGGCTCATGTATTGAAGCCTTGGTCCCCAGTGCAGTGATGTTCAAAGGTGGGGCAAGGAAGTCCTTGCTCCTGCTTTCTGGATCATTCTGTTTTGTTGATCATTCCTTTTCTTTTCCCCTTCATGTCTCCTCTGGTGCCTCTAGCTAGCTTTACTTCTTCCCTTTTCTACTTTTTTGTTTTGTTTTCGTGTTGTTTGTTGTAGTGGGATATTTATGATCAGATGGCCACAATTAATTAGACTGTGCTCTTCAGGTTGTATATGCAAGCAGAAACACGGGCTACCACCTCTGGCTGTTTGCTTTGGAAGAACAACTCAATGATGCCTGGGAGGGTCAACCACAAGCTGAGCTGGGGGCAGGTCCAAGTGTCCTTCACCTTGTGTCCCTGGTCAATATAAACCAAAGTACAACAGCATGAATAAAAGCCCACTCTTTTTTCAAGGAGATAGAATAACTGTCCTTAATATGTACCTACATTGGGTAGGCATTCAGCAAATTCTTTAAGAAATTTTAATTTAAAAAATACCGTTGGTACAAAGTGTTGTTAAGAAACTCTAGCTATATAGATTTATTGCTCCAATAGGATCAGAAGTCAGACAGGAATCTGTCCTCAAGTAGTTCCCTAGAGACTTACTGACTAGGATTCTTTCTGATGGTGAAGAGGGGATCAGTTCATGAAGTAGAACAACAGCACATCCTTCAGAGACAGAGGGAGATGATATTAATGCCTTACTATACTAATTTTTCTAAAGAAGTTGGATACATCTGATTCCTCTTCCCAGTCAATCATTTGTGCCTCCCTTATCTCCAGTAAATGTGAAAGCATAGAAATATATCCAACAGCACTGGTGAATCTCTGATTCTATCTCAATGAACTCTTAGGAGATGGGCTGGAGCATGAAGACATTTTTTGTGCCCCAGTGTTGGTGGCTTAAGGAGCAACGAATTCTTGAGATTAACTGACCAGCCAGAAGACTTTCCCATGAGGAACAGTAAAATGATGTGGATCATGAATATGTCCTTAAGGAAGAGACAGATAAGGCCTTTCTGAGTAAGAGGACATTATGCCATGTACCTATAAGATGTCCACAAGTCAGATTCTCCTTTTCACAGAAAGAAGCCCTCTGACTTACTAGACCTGGACACTATTATGCCCTTAAGCCTCTTAACAAATTGTCCTCTTTGAATCAACACCTAGTATTAAGCTTCTATCTTTTCCTCCTCTGGAATTGTGCCTGAAATAGTCCTGTCCAAATGACAGCCATGACTTATTGAACATCATAAACTGGCAGTCTTGTGAGCCTAGGTAAAGCCCAGGCTGCTCACGACACCTCTGGGTTTAGGTTGCTGAACCTGGGGAATTGAGAGCCTTCCCTGGTCAGTATTACCATATGGTCCTCTCTATTGCTTCACAATTGTTTGAAAGAACATCTCCAGTGTTGTCCACATATCCAGAAGGAATGAGTCGATGGAGCATAGAACAAGGGAAGTTCCAGCTAACAGTCCACGTTCTCCTTATCAATGTGTAGCATGACCGAGTCCCAGAATATTCCTGATATCTTCAGGTCAAGAGCCAGACTGAATAATTTCAGGATCCCACAGGGGAGCAATGAAACATCTGGGGAGGTCAGCAGTTCCTACCTGTAGGAAAATTGTTTCCACCTAATGGTTTCCTAACCTGTAGTACTGACCATTGCCCATGGGTCCTTTACATGCCTCTCGGCTGAGGAAAACCCAAAGCAGGGGCTTTCTGATGGACCTGGTATCTGCTGCTGACCAATTCCTGTGAGAAGTTTATCCCTGTGGCCTCCTATTGCCCTTTAGAAATGATTTTCCTATTATCTCCTGATATAGTTTGGGAAGGATTTGAGTGTGTTCCTTAGAGACTCATGTACTGAAATCTTGCCCCCAATATGGCAGAATAGAGGAACTTTTAAAAGATGGGGCTTAGTGGGAGGTAATTGCATTACTGGCAGCCTCACCTTCAGAGGAATTAATGCTGCTATTACAGAGTGGGTTAGTTATGGTAAGAGTAAGTTGTCATAAACTACCCATACGCTTGGCCCCTTCTACGCATGACTGGTTCACTTTCTATTGCTCTGCCATGTTGTAATGCAGTCAGTAAGTCTTTGCCAGGATGGTAGTGCCATGTTATTTTCACTGTCCAGCTACCAGAATACTGAGCCAAACTCACCTCTAATTACTAGCCTAAAGTATTTTGTTATAGAAATACAGAACAAGCAGTTCAACATCTCTACCTTTATCAATTCAGCTTCTCTTCCAATTGCAAAACATCCTCAGTGTCATATGGGTCTACTTCCTCAATATTCCTACAGTAAGAGGAAGTTTGATCAGGGTCTCCCACTCCTGAAAATAGACTGAAACTTAGTAAGCTTCATTTGTAATTTCTTGAAAAAGAAACTGGCTAACTTAAAGAAGCATCCTGTATAATTCAGAGATTCGGCATTTCAACAATATGGCACAATTTCCCTCCAGTACCTTTTTTAGAGAAAGCAGACCAGGTGCATAAGGTGGGCGGAGGGGACAGAGCACCTGTCTGGGTGAGTGGACGCTGGGAATAGCGCAGAATCCCATTTCCCATATAGTTCGGCTCAGCAAATGAGCAGGTGTGAGGTTATTTTTAATTGAGCTCTACCACGTGGGCCTCCACAGTGCTGATGCTGTCCATTGCGACCAGCTTTCTGCACGTTTGGAACTATTCATGGACTTCACAAGGACACTTTTTTGCTCACGAAATCTGTCATTTAAAAATATGGTAAGAATTAGAGAAAAAAAAAGCATGCACCAATTCAAGAAACTCCTCAAAGGTCATGGAGATAAAAATCCATTGTTCCCTTCTGACAACTGGCTAATGCCAACAATGTATTTCTCCAAAAGAACTTTCCATGGTGATGAAAATGTTCTATACCTACTCTGTCCAATACAGTATCCACTAGTCACATGCCACTACTGAGCACTTGAAGTGTGACCAGTGCAACTGGGGAAGTGAATTTTAACTATATTGAATATTGATTAATTTTTATCTGAGTATCCCCATGTGGCTACTGGCTCTCAGCACCAGGCAAGGTGTGTTTAGGTGCATGGTAATAAAACTTGTAGTAATTGCTGCAGATTTGAATGTAATCATCTAAGAATCATCCTCTTTATGTTATATTTCTAACTAAAGAAGAAGTGTCATAAGACTTGATAAATTTTGCCATTTTGATCAAATTCTTTTCAATTATATTTGGATAAGATTATAGTTGTAAATTATATTTTCAGCAGGTATAACTTCTGATGGAGAAGTAATATCACTGTCTTTTCCACACAGGTTAATGAAACATTACTATGTCTTTTACACTAATTTGAGATGCATTTGATTGACAAAATAAAGAGGAATGGCCTCAGTAAATGCTATGTTTGTAGTATTTCAAAAATGGAAATTTTGAGAGGAGGAAAAAATATTCAGTCACAATTACTTCTAGCAACACAGAAGTTAAGAATGCAAATCCCCAAACTGCTAAAAATGTTTTATTCAGTCAGTCTGTTAGTGAAATTTACATTTTCCTGGCAACAAAGCAGCTGATATTCTTATTCTTCCAAGGCAATGAGGCACCCACTGAATAAAACTATAATTCATATTAGTCCACAAAATAAAATAATAACAACAATAATAAAAATAATGAATGTTTATTGAGCTGGCTATGAGTCAGGTACTGTTCTGTGTCATTTGCATGAATTAACTCCTTTTATCCCCATAAGATCTCCATAGTGTTCCTTGCTACTGTTATTCCCATTTATATTTGGATTAACTGAGAGAGAAGTCAGGTCAGTTTCCCAAGGTTTTGTGTAGGGGTGTGTATGTGTATGTGTGCATACACACACACACACATACATACACCCACATGATATGTATATGTATATGTGGCAGAGGTCTCAGGATTTCTGACTTCCTTCACAAACGAGTTCCTATTATCTGATTATGATTGTAGTAAGCCTAGAGAATATAAAACTGAAGGAAATATTTTTCCCACACTCCTATCCTCCTGTCTACTCAGGAACACAAATAAGCAAACCAAAATTTAAAAGTGTTTAGCATGTTCAGGTTTTCTCCCTTTCAGCAACCTTATTCTTTCCTTATGGAGCTGTTAACACTGTCAGCCAATGAGGTTGGTATGGATACATGCTAGAACAGAGCCACTCACATGTGGTAGCCAGCAGGTAGCAGCTGCTCACCCTAGACCTTGTTAGAAAATTCAGATTCCCAGACCCTCTCCAGAGACGCTGATTCAGAATGGGCCATGGTGGAGGAGCAGGGAGCTTTTGAGATCTGGTTTCTTTTACTTAGAACAATGCACTGAAGATTCATCCTTGCTCAGGAGTGAATCAACAGTCCATTCTATTTTGGTTTGTTTCACATTACATAAGACATATCAAAACACTTTAGTTTCTCTATTTTTTTTTAAATTTGCTACCCCTCTATTATGAGCTCACTTTATGAACAGGGATTTTTTTTCCCACTCTAGTTAACTCCCTCCCTGCCAAAATCTTTATATTTATTTGTGTGTATGTTTATTTTTTATTAGGGCTCTATAGTTATATCTAGTAATTAGGTTCATGCCAGCAAACTCATACATGCATGAAAATCTATTTCAGTTCATGTTCACCCCCTCTCCCTCCCCATTTCCCTCCCATCCTCCCTCCCCTCTCCCATGCTCCTTCATCTACTCTACTAGACTTCCTTTTGCTTGTCTATTAATTTGTATGTGAGTGGTTCTTTGTGTCTTTTTCTCCCCGTTTCCTTTAGTTTATTCTACCTTCCACATATGAGAGAAAACATTGACCTTTCAGTTTTGCGAGTCTGGCTAATTTCACTTAGCAAGATATTCTCCATTTTCATCCACTTACCAGGAGATGTTATAATTTCATTCTTTTTTATGGCTGAGTAGAACTCCATTTTGTGTGTGTGTGTGTGTGTGTCACAATTTCTTAATCCATTCATCCATTGATAGGCACTGGGTTGATTCCATAATTTAGCTATAGTGAATTGTGTGCCTATAATATCGAGGTGACTATATTGTTGTAGTATAATGATTTTAGATCTTTTAGAAAAATACTAAAAAGTGGGATAGCCAGGTCATATGGTGGTTCCATCCTATGTTTCATTCAGATATTTTGCCCATTTTTTTAAAATGTGTATTTTCTTACTATTGCATGTTATGTTCTTGTATATTCTAGACACAGGACTTGATCATATATGTGAATTTTTAAATATGGTTCTCCTACTCTGAAATATATCTTATTCTTTTAACAAAGTCTTTCTCTGAACTAAGATTTTATTTTTTGATAAAGACTTTTTTTTTAGTTTTTTTTTTCTTTTAAGGATCATGCTTTTTTTGTTGTATTGGATTTTCCCTGTGTTTTCTTAAAGATCTATAATTTAAATTATATTTAGTTTCATGATCCATTGGTGTAGGTGGGATATATATGTCAGTTCAGTTTTTGCATGTTTATTTCCAGTTGTTTCAGTGCTATTTTTTGACATGATTATTCTTTCTCCATTGAATTGCCCTAGTGTATTAATAAAAAATGAGTTGATGTTATTGATGTGGTTGTTTCTGGACTCTACTCTGCCTTTTGCTCCATTGATCTGTGAGTAATCTACACCTTCTACTTTTTTTAGATTTATTTGAGCTAATCTAAGTTCTTTGACATTCCATATACATTTTAGAATTAACTTGCCAATATTTTTTTTTAAAAAAAGCTTACTGAGTTTTTAAGACTAAAACGAATCTATAAATCAAAGCATTAATGAAACAATTTTTTAAAAAAATTGAGAGTCAGTGTTGTTTCAGTGTTAGTTCTTCCCCACATGGAGTTTTGAGCACACAGGTTCTGCACTGATGTCTGATTTGTTCATGAGTCTTCTGTGTGTGGTGTTAATAGAAATAGTTTTGTTTTTATCATTTTAAATCACAATTGTTCATTATGATAAGCAGGGAAACAAATGGCTTTTGTATGTTGACTTAGTATCCTGCAAACATGGTAAACTAACATATTGGTTATAATTGAGTTTTTATAGATTCTTTTGAATTTATTGTATACAATTATGTTGTCTATGAATACAAAGAGATTTTATTTCTTTTTTATTTTCTTCCTTCTCTTTTTTCTTCTGCTGCTTTTTCTTCACTTCATCATTTTCTTTCCTCATTCCACCAGCTTAGATGCTGGGAATGTTGTTTCCAATCCTGAGGAGGGAAGGTGGATGTCACGTCCTTTACCATTAAACAGTATGATCCTAGCCATTAACTCCAGCTATAAGGTTTGGTTTTGTTTTTTAGTAGACTCAGGAAGCTTGGTTTAATTTAATTTGTTTAGAGATTTTTATCCTGGACAGGTATTGAATTTTTTAATGTTACCTGCATCTATTAATGATAAATTTTTTTCTATTAAACTGTTAATATAGTGAATTAGGTTGATTGATTTTTTTCGAATATTGAACCAGCCTTGCATTTTGGCATGAATCCTATTGGTAATGATGCATTGTTCTTTTAATATTTTATTATATTCAATTTGCTACTATTATGTTGAAGAATTTTGCATTTATGTTATTGAGGGATTTGGTCCTTTTTCTTTTTGTGATTTTTTTTTGTATGTGTGTGGTTTTGATATTACTATATTGCTAGCCTTATAAAACAGGCTGGAAATTCCTTTGTATTTTCTGGAAAAAATGAGTATAATTCATATTCTTGCTAGTATTGCTTTCTTAAATCTTTGGACGAATTTGCTAGTGAAAACATATAGACCTAGAATCAAAACCAGTCAAACACTTTACCACTGAGCTACATCCCCAGTACCACAGGGAAAACATTTTTTAAATTCTAATAAAAATATTTACACTACTAGTTAAATAATCTTTTTATAGTAAATTTTGATAGACTTTTGCTTCTTTGGAAATTAATCCATTTTTCTGATTTGTTGAATTTATATTCATAGAATTGTTCAGTGTCAACTACTGTTCTTGATTATGAGGTCAGTGTTGTCACTTTTTTTCATTTCTGATAGTGGTAGTCTCTGTTTTCTCTGTTAGTTGGGCTAGACATTCATCAATTTAAAATATATACACATATATTTTCAAATAACCATATTTTAGGGTAGAAAAGCATGAGATACACTATAATCTCAATCACACAAAATGAGATATAGTTTATGTATGCACACAACTTGGAGGGAGGCATCGAACTAAGCTGCTTATGACTGAATGATTTTGCTCTTTGCTTGTGTTTTTCTGTTTCCTGTAATGCCCATATTAACTTTTAAAATTAAAAGCTATTTTAAAAGCCAAAAAAGAATCAGGTTTAATTTCATTGTTTTTCCGTATTTGCTTTCTTCTCTTTCACTGATTTCTGCATTTAAGTTTCATTTACATTTTCTCCCCTAGTTTCTTAAGGCAGATATTTGGATAATTGATTTAGTGACCTTCTTATTTTCTAAGATATCCATTTAACATTAAACACAGATTTAGGTGTATCCCACAAATTGTGATATGTTGACCTTTCATTTTGCATTATTTCATTTTTTTAAAAAAAGTATTGTGCTTGAGATTTCTTCTTTGACCTCTGAGTTATTCTGAAGTGCATTGTTTAAATATTTGAAGGTTTCTTTAGACACTCTTTTGTGATGAATTTATAGTTTAATTTCTATTATGGTTCTAGACATAATTTGTATGGTGTTTATTTGGGGGGTGGGGCTACCAGGGATTGAACTCAGGGGCACTCCACCACTGAACCACATCCCCTGCCCTATTTTGTAGTTTATTTAGAGACAGGGTCTCACTGAGTTGCTTAGCACCTTGCTGTTGCTAAGGCTTGGTTTGAACTTGCAATCCTCCTGCCTCATCCTCCTGAGCCACTGGGATTGTAGGCATGTGTCACCATGCCTGGTTGAGGTTTATTTTTTAAAAAACACTTTGTCGAGGTTTGTTTTGTATCCCAGAAAGTGGTCTGTCTCTGTGAATGATCTGTGTGCATTTGAGAAAAAATGGTTTTTTTTGTTGTTGTTGTTGGTGGTGGTGTATTGAGTGCATTATAAATATTAATTAGTTCTAATTGGTTGATAGCATTTGTTTGATAATATAGGTGAAAGACAAACCAAATTCTTCCCACTATACTCTCACAACACACACTGACACCACATCTATAGAGGCTTCTTCCCTACCCACCAAGCAAGCTGTTCCTTACCAGTGCACACTAACTGGGCATCCTCCATTCCAACTCAATTCTGATTCTGGGCTTTGTCCCACAACTCAGCCATTACATTAGAAATCTGCCATAACTCTGAGTCTCTAGATTTTCTAAGTGTGACCAATTATAAACTAGGGTACCTACAACCCTCTGTTTTGGTTCAGTTAATCACAGAACTCAGGATTAGGTGGCTAGTTATGTAAGTTATTACAAAGGATACAGATAAGCAGCCAGATGGAAGGGATGCATAAACAAGGTATGTGGGAAGGGGTGCAGAACTTCCATATCCTCTCTTGGAAACTCCACATGTTCAACTCTCAGGGATCTCCAAACCCTGTTGTTTTGGAGTTCTGTAATGACTTCATTATGTAGGCATGATTGATCACAACATAGCCATGGTTGATCAACTTAACCTTCAACCTTTCTCCCCTCCTCAGAGGTATGGAGTGGGACTGAAAGCTCCAAACTTCTAAGCACACCGTTGTTTACTCTGGCAAAGGCAATTCTATATAATGCTTTCAGTGGATCTGGGTTTTAACAACAACCCATTTCATGAGATCAGGTGTGGAATTTTTCATTGTGCATCCATGTGTGATAACATCAAAGGAAAACCTAGTAAAGATTCAACAAAACACCTCAGTGAACTTTCTGCCCATCCATGTATCATCACTATCTTGAAGCTACCTCATTCTTAAATAGCCTGCCGAAAGAAGCATCTCAAATTGAGCCAAGATGTTAAACCCTAATGCTAACTCCAACTCTAACCCAAAGGGAATGGAGCCAACAGAGAAGTAGAAGATAACATTTTAAAATAAAATGCATTCAATTAAAAAGAGCCAACTCTTCCAAGTAGATGTAAAAGTAAAGTCAGAGGCAGACTGTCAAAGGTGAAAAAGCATTGCCTGGATTAGAAGTGAAGATGTGAGAATCTGAGCCTCCTAGGGACCAGTTCCAAACACAGAAGTGATAATAATGTGCAGTCAAAAAAGCGTGAAGAAGACTGGGAGAAAAAGAACTGCAGGGCTGAATAGTAGAAAAATAGTACAAAAATAGCACATAAATGGAATGAAAAGCCTCTTGAAGCTGACTGCCTTTTAATCTCAGAGGAAAAACTCATAGTAGAATATAGGGGAAAAAAAACCTCACCTGTTCTTTAAAGAGTGCTTCTATCTCAGAATCAACTTTGAAATGCAACTTTCTATTTAGATTTCGTTTTGTCATACACCTTGCTTTTCATGTTTCCTCTGGTACCTGGCCCTATGCATTGCAAATGAGACCTACTGAGTACTGCTGCCTAGAAATCTGAAGTAAATGTAAGTTTGCTAGTTTTCAGCAGAGGAAAAAACATATGCAGTATTTTTCCTATTGATCAAGAAATGTCAGCAAGCCAGGAGATGGTCTTTGTAACTCCTAGCACTACCTCAGACAATCGAAGAGCTTTCTAGTCTTGAGTCTATTTCAAGAACTGAATTGAACTAACAATATTTAGAAACTGATATGGATTAGCTGAAAAATATCTTATGAAATGTAACACCATTACACTTAACAGAAAATATAGAGGAGGAGTGAACCCATAATATAGTAGCAATTATTTGTTGGACACTATTTGTCAGGACCCTGCCAAGTGCATTTGACATCAACCTTAAGACATATATACTATTGTTACTCTTTTTTTCCTCTTTTTTTACCAATGGGACTGGACTTTGAGAGAATAAGTCTTTTGCTAAATATCAATAAGGAGTAAAAAATGAAGATGTAAACATATGGCATTCCATATGTTCCATATGGCACTCAGTAATGGCCAGTGGTAGTGTGTTATTGTTTATAGATTATATTTCTAGTTTATACAAGCCTTTGTAAGGCAAATTAAATTATTACTTTCTTGATGAGAAATCTAAATCTTGGAAAGCTTATATTTTATTCAACACCACACAGTTAATAGGGAGAAAACTTAGAAATTAAATACAAGTCTACTGGACTCCAGAATATATGAGACTCTTGTTTGTTTTCTTTTATTTTTTGACAACAGTAATATCAATATGGTTATGAGGCTTCCAGTATGGTGCATGGCCCATTGTTGATTCTCAACAAATATTGTTGCTTTCTTGTGTCTGATCTTAGACACTTTGGTCATATTGACTCTAATACTCTGTCTAGAGTTAGCCAAACATATGGGCCATCAACAGGGAAACAGAGTGAATCAACTACTCTTTGTCAGTTTCTCAGAGTGTTTCTATCAAAGTAGACCAGTGGGGGTCAGTTACCACATTTTTATATATGAAAAAGCAAATGTATACAGGAGGGTGTTAGGAATCATTAAAGTGACAGTTTCCTGGAAGTGAGATATCAGAAATGGACAGCCTCAGGAAGTTCAAGAGTCTGGTGAGTTACCATCCAGTTCCAATGTACCTGACAGCTGGCTGTGCTATGATGTCATTACCAGATTAGAACCACAGGGTCAAGAAGGTTTGTCAATATGTATCCAAGAAGAAATCATAGAGGTGACCTAATTTACCCGTGCCCCCCAAAGTTTTTCAGATGAGAAACTTGAGACCATTAAAGAAAATATTCAGCTATGTAGTTTTAAGTGGAAAACAGGAAATAGAAATCCCCTGGCCAAGAATAAGCTTATGCTCAATATTCCTTCCTGGCCTCAACCTACCATCCTGGAGGCTAATTAACACTCTCAACACAGTGGAGCAGTGAATAGCACCTGAGGTCTATAATGACCCAAGCAGCCATCGGTGTGTGGAGTGGTATGAGTCTACCCCTCATAGGTAGAGCAAACATTACTATAGTAACACTGGAAGGTGTGCTTCTCTATCCACTTTGATGCATCTCAAAGGAAATAATTTAATTCATGCCAACTTAATCAGTGTCAGTAAGCCATTACCTGTCTTTGCATAGACAATCAGGATCAGATGGCAAAATCTGTGGAACTAACATTCAGGGAATATAACTTGTATTCAAGACGTAACCCTACTACTTTTCCCATGTACATTTTCTTATTTAATTCTCCTACTTAATTTGCATGAACTGGTCATTATCTCCACTTTACAGAAGAGGAAATGATCTCAAAAAAAAAAGTGTTTTTTTTCCACATTCTGAGGATCAAACACAGGAGCTTGTGCATGATAGGCAAGCACTGTTCCACTGACCAACATCCCTAACCCGCATAAAATGACTCAGAAAGTGAGTGAACCACCAACTCAGCTTGGGTTTGTGTAATTCTAAAACCCAGTTGCCTTGAAGTTTTTAGCTAGAGCAATGTCCTAATATCGAAGAAGTCAAAAAATATATACATGTATACAATTACTTTTTCCAGGTATTGGATTTATATCCAAGACACTTGAACATTCTTTTTAATTTAGGGACTGGTATTGGAGACTAAAACTGCAAAATGAAAATCCAAGCTGATAAGTCCATGGGAAAATGGATACTTAGACCACATTTATACATCTACAGTCAACACTTAGAGAGCCTAGATTAATAGAGCAAACAGCACGATGGTGATTACCCTGGTAACAAAATCTCCATTATGCATTGCTTGAGGAGAAAATGAAAAGCTTGAACATCTGTCAGGTTCAACTGGAGTTCATTCAGGGTAGAAAGAGTTATACTATGCTCTTATTTTTTTAAAATCAAAGTTACCAGGATGAAAACACATCCCCTAGTCTGGGAGCATAGTGACTCAGAAACCACATTAGGGTCCAGGAACCAATATGGAATGACCTGTGGCATCTATACAAATTCTCAGAGCCAAATCAAGGCCTGGCTCCTTCAGGCTTCTTCCCAGGATAAAGCAAACCATCGCCAGCAACGTTGACATTTCATTAAACCAAATTTAGCCCTTTATTTCAGGCTTGCTTTTAATAGGAATTTGTTAACATGAGTTGCATTTGATAAGCAAAGCCATCTGGCCATTATATTTTTCAGTTGCCCTTTTTGTCTTAGCAGATGTAGAGGTGGTCTCTATCAAGAGTCGGCAACTTTTCTTTGAAGAATGTCATTGGGATTTTAATAGGAATTGCATTAAATCTGTATAATGCTTTTGATAGTATGGCCATTTTGACAATATCAATTTTGCCTATACAGAAGCATGGGAGATCTTTCCATCTTCTAACCACTATGGAAAACAGTATAGAGATTCCTCAGAAAACTTGAAATGGAATCACCAATTGACCCAGCTATCCCACTCCTCGGTTTATACCCAAAGGACTTAAAATCAGCATACTACAGTTATACAGCCATGTCAGTGTTTATAGCATCCCAATTCATAATAGCTAAACTATGGAACCAACCTAAGGGCCCTTCACTTAGGATAAAGTGAATGGATAAAGGAAATATGGTATATATAGTCAATGGAATATCACTCAGCTTTAAAGAAGAATGAAATTATGGCATTTGCCAGTAAATGGATGGAGTTAGTTAATATCATGCTAAGTGAAATAAGCCAATCCCCAAAACCAAAGGCAGAATATTTTCTCTTATATGTGGTTGCTAATTCACAATAAGGGATGGCACTAGAGAAGAGTAGATTTACTTTATATTAGGTAGAGGGGAATGAAAGGAGGGGGTATGGGGATAAGAAGGATAATAAAATGAAACAAATAATAGAATGAAACATTATGTACATATATG
Organism: Marmota monax; assembly: GCF_021218885.2. Classification (NCBI taxonomy): domain Eukaryota; kingdom Metazoa; phylum Chordata; class Mammalia; order Rodentia; family Sciuridae; genus Marmota; species Marmota monax. Next base: position 2,649,522 of record NW_026695200.1, on the reverse strand, counting down.
ACTGCATGGCCAATGTGATCCTAAAATATGTTCAATCAGAAAAATGAGAAATTATACCCCATTTATGTATGATTTATCAAAGTGCATAAATACATTCTACTGTCATGTATAACTAATTAAAACAATTTTTTTTAAACAGCAGTTCTGGCCTGGAGTTTACTTAAGCCTTCCCTCTTTCTCATTCCCAACTACTATCAGTTAGTAATATCTTGCCATTCTTCTTAAAGACATGTAAAGATATCAATCTACCCACTAAAGGGTAGATTTATTAAGATTTCTTAAGCTTAGCTAATCCCAGCTATAATCAGGTAAGTTCCCTAGGCTGTTAGTGGACATTGAGCTCTTTTGTTTTTCAGTGTCATTCTTAATTCAATAGGCTGTTTGGGGGGTTTTCTTATTGCACAAAATTTGACCTTATCATATCCAATCACTGCAGTATATCCCTTAGTATGTTTTGTCCATTTCTTTATTATAGTATTTTCCAGATTTCATTGTTTACAAGCAATCCTCCAAAATATATCCTTGGCCCTACTTGCTTGGCTGTGCTGGAGTATTTCCCTATAATAGTGTGGTAAATTGTATTATAATGGTTTACATTTAATCATTTTATTCTGCCTTCTCTATGCTTCCCAGCAAAGGATGCTTCCATGTCCCATTATAGGCTTGGACATTTGACAATTGCTGCATCCCAGTGAGGCAATACAGCTCAACTTGGCCTGCTGTGCTTCTCCCTCTGCCTGTAGACCAGAGTATCTGGGAAGAGAGCTGCTTTTCCAGACTGAGTCCCAAAGCATGCTCACACAAGAACAGAAGACCAGGGTTGACCTGCAGCCCCATGTGGAAAGGGATGGTTTTTATGCTAAAACATGGAGATATTAAGACAACTTAGCCCTTACAGCAAAAGCTGAAAAGTGCAACTAAATCCTGAGAAGTATAATTGTTGAGTTATATGTTGAATCTATTCCAAAAATATTTTGGAGAGGGGTATTTTGGGTCTATTTTTTTGTATTCATGGGAACATAGTAGTGAACAACAGTGAAGGAAACCAAGTTGTCATTTTCAAGGTGCTTACATTTTATGAGTGTTAAAATTTTTAAACAAGTTTTAATAGATGCTGTCAAATTGTCCTTCTCCCTACTAGAGGTTGAATGTCTCTTACGTGAAATGTTTGGGACCAGAAGTGTTTTGTATTTCAGTATATTGGAGGGTTTTGGAATATTTGCACATACATAATGAGACATCTTGGGGATGGACTGAAGTCTAGAGACAAAATTCATTTATGTTTCATGTATACCTCACACACAGCCTAAAACAACTTTATGTGATATTTTTAATAATTTTGTGCATGAAATAAAATTTTATGGTTTGGAATTTTTCACTTGTGGTACCATGTAGGCACTCAAAACTCAGGAATTTGAAGCATTTCAGATTTCATATTTTTGGAGGTAGAGGAAATTCAGGGTGCTTTATTTTTTTTTTCTTTTCAGCTTGCTTCTTTTCTATTCTCTAACTTTCAAAGAATAAATAAATAAATATATATTCCATTCTAAGCATGAGCTCAGCAGATTCCAAGGTACAACTAGTCAGCCTTTCCATTAGAAGACCCTTGTAACTCAAGTCTGTACTCAATAACACTGCCCTTCACTCAACTTTTACTTTGCCCTTTTGCATGACTGGATATTTCTGGCTTTACTACTCTACAGGATCACATGAAATCATGAAAGTATGGAGTCTCAGAGAGGGGTAGGCCTTCTGTGGTTGCATTGCCCCAACAGGCCACAGAGTAAAGGGAGCTAAGTGGGGTGATGTGAATGGAGTGGTCAGACTCAGACACTGGTGGAGGGTGGGGGAGACAGAGGAAGAAGTGAACTGCAGATCTCAACCAGCTATAATCAGATGAGTTCCCTGGGCTGTTAATGGACATGCTTCTCTGCTGGATGAACAGTCCACCAAGTGAGAACTGAGTGACACTTTGTGAAGCTTGGCTAATCCCAGCTTCTGATTCCTAATCTCATTCAATTTCTAGATATACATACAGGTCTTATGTATATCTTTTGCTCATTTTTTTGTCTTCTAGTTCAATGCCCAGGTTCGCTGTGTAGTGTTTCTTGGTTCCTCTCACCTGGAGGAGCATAAAGCTCCCATGCCACTGCCTGCTGATGCTTGTCAACCTAGTTAAAAACCAGCAAGAATGAGATTCTCCAAAGAATAATATTGACTTGGTAATAGTAGAACATTGCAAGTGGATTATGCATATTATAGTAGACTATAAGCACCTTCAGGGAGATGGAGGCAAGAGGAAGTTTTTAAAGGCTGAGGGGACAAATTTACATACACTAATGGGATACAAAGTTCATGGGTCTTAAAGGGCTAGGCAGGAGTTTATTATGACCTCAGTTTATGGGTGGAGGTTCCCATTACTGGGCAAATGTTTGTCAAGAGTATCTTGTCTGAAGTGTCTTAAAGAATGCTGCAGGACTGGGGATGTGGCTCAAGCGGTAGCGCGCTCGCCTGGCATGTGTGTGGCCCGGGTTCGATCCTCAGCACCACATACAAACAAAGATATTGTGTCCGCTGAAAAATTAAAAAATAAATATTAAAAATTCTCTCTCTTTCTCTCTCCCTCTCTCTGTCTCTTAAAAAAAATAATGTTGCAAACTTTGTTGCAAATTTTGGTCTCAATGAGAGCAATGATGTATTCCAGGTGTGCAAAACAGGGTTTCTGTATAGGAGAAGAAATCTCCTTGGGGCCCTTAGAATGTCCTTGAAGTAAATCCTTATTTCAGACATGCAGTCATGGGCCTTCCCCCTTCATTAATTCCTAGCTCAAATTTTGCCTAGGTCTGACAAAATGATTTCATCTTTGTATCATCAACTTTCACACATTGTGCCACATCTGTCGTCTCTGCCCAGCCCAACAGTAAGCCTTTGCTTCAGCTTCTTGCTGTCATGTCATTTTTGTTAGCATTCCTCTTCTACATTGTATAATTCTTGAAGGCAGAGGACAGATAGTTCTCCTTGGAGAGGAATAACTCTAAACATGACCAGATCAGGAAGCCCTCTGCAGACATGCTGAGTTCTTAGTGGTCCTTTGGCGTCTCTAACAGTTATCTACAGGCAGAGAAAGACGGAACAGATGAAGAAACTGAAGCTTAGAGGAGTTAAGGATCATGTCCAAGGTCACAGACCACATGGAAGAGGGTTCCCTGAAGTCCCCAGCAGCTCAACTCTGCTGCTTAACTCAGAACTCATGAAGATTTTCTCCCTCATTGGTCCAGCCAGGGGACCTTGGGGGTAAGCAGCACTAATGTCCCTTCTCAAGCTCACTGCTGCTTCATGTGGGGACAGTGAAAAGGGGAAATTTTTCCTGGCTTACTCTGGAACCTTGACTAGCCACCTGTTTTAAGAATTAGAAGTGATTTCCCATTATTCACTGGAAAGCTGTAGCATACAATGATATAATCCCACATCAATAAAACTGCAGGTTTACATTCATTCTTTTTGCTTGAAAAAGTGAAATTTCCATAAGGACCATTTTTCTTGAGTCCTTCTTTTCACAAGTCTACACTTTGTTTTCAGTAATGAAAATGAGAAACAAAGCTTCAAATGTTAAGGGATTTTTTTTTTAAATTTTTTATTGTTGGTTGTTCAAAACATTACAAATTTCTTGACATATCATATTCCACACTTTGATTCAAGTGGGTTATGAACTCCCACCTTCACCCCATACACAGATTGCAGAATCACTTCAGTTACACATCCATTGATTTACATATTGCCATACTAGTGTCTGTTGTGCTCCACTGCCTTTCCCATCCTCCCCCCTCCCCCCTCCCCACCTGTTAAGGGATTTTATACAATACAATAAATGTTTAATTATGACTAGAAAAAAAAAACATGAAGGCAAGGCATTGAGCAATCAAGTCACTGTAGAATTCAGTTACTATGGCAACCATGGTGCTTACAATGAAGTGGGGTTAGGTGGCTGTTCCAGGTGGAGCAAGAAAATGCACAAAAGGGAAAGGGTATATTAAAGTCCTTGAATTTGCTGCTAAAAATATGGATATAAAAATCAGAAAGTCTCAATGAGAGCAATGGTGGATTCTTCCTCTCCCTCCCCTCCTCCTCTTCTCCTTTGATTTCCTCTTCTTCTTTTGTATTGGAAATTGAACCCAGGGTCAGCACATGATGCTGGGTACAGACTCCCTCATTTTCTTTAGCTCCAGAGTAGATGTGTTACCAGTAGCCAACCCAGGAAGCCTGCCTGGATCCCAGCTTCCAGGTTTTGGTATCCCACCCCAATGAGAAATAGGCAGATTATGAAAAAGGTAAAAGGAATTTTATGCAGTTTCATCAAACTGAAAAGAAGTAGCTAGACTGCTTCTCTGCAGGTCCTACATAAGTATTTACAATTTATAGAAACAAAAGTCATATGATATCCATGCACAGATTTAGCAAGGCTATGAGAGAGAACATGTCAGTGGCAACTGGCTAGGGCAAGAGGTAGTTTTATTTTCAGCATGAGGAAATTGGGGAGCTCTTTGTTTCAGACATGCTGAGGACCAAGCCCACCTTCTGACTATTGGTTGTAAAGTTGAGTTTCCATTGAAATATCCAGTCTCACTAGGTCCTTTATTATCATAGTCCTGTTGGATAGGAAAGCAGTCAAAGAGATGGGATGGTGACTGGCAGATTCTAGGAGGGCCTCCCTGATCTCCACCTCCCAGTGTTCATGCTCTTGTGTTGTGATTTGAGCTCACATTATTGAAGGCTTGGTTCCCAATGCAGCAATGTTTAGAGGTGGGACTGTTAGGAAGTGAAAGACCATCAGAACTCTGACTTTCACTACTGATGGCACTGTTGGGGGAGGGGAAGTAGGCCACTGGGAACATCCCCTGGGAGAGTATTGTTTTGTCTCCAATCCTTTCTTCTCTCTTTCTAGCTCTACTTATTTTCTACCATGAGGTGAGAAGCTTAACCCCACCATACCGTCCCTGCCATGATCTTCCGCCTCATAACAGGCTCAGAGCCAATGGATTCAGGTGATTACAGACTGAAACCTCTGAAACTGTGAACACCAAAAAGAAAAAGAAAAAAAAATCTTTCCATCAAGTTGTTTTTCTTAGGTATTTTATCACAGCAATGGAAAGCTGACTAACACATCTTGAGGAATTCCCTCCAGTTGAGGGTGGTTGGGACCCATGAGTTGCTTCTAACGGATAGAATATGGCAAAAGGGATGATCAGGAATCATTCACACCTGATGAGGTTACATGGGGATCATTGTTTGTCTGGGAGATACTCTCCCCCTCAGTAACTCTGAAGAAGGATGGTGTCTTTTTTGAGTTGCCATATGGAGAGAACCATGTGGCAAAGAACTGATGGCTGGCAAGAAACTACAACCTCAGTCTGGCAGGCTGTAAGAATACTGCTAACAACTGCGTGATCTTAGAATCAGATCCTCCCTTGTGTTGACTCAGATGAGACCCAATGCCTTGATTTAAGCTTGTGAGTTGCTAAAGCAGAGAAACAGCTACTCCACACCCAACTTCCTGCTCCACAGGAACGATGATGTAACACATTTGGGTAGTTTAAAGCCTCTAGGTTCATAGTACTCTTATTATTGCCACAATAGATAACTAATACAAGGACAGAATTTGGCCAAAGAGAAAAGTTAAGAATTTTGAAACCCAAATCTCCCCCAAATCTTTCTCCTCACCTTACCTCCCTCCCTCAGCTTTGAGGGAATCAGCATTCTCCAGGAAAATTCTCCTCTAGTGAAAATTTCCTCAGAACGAGATGCTAATTTTTCTTATACCTATCCCTAGAACTCCTTCTTACCTTCAGGTTAATAGTGGTTGGATCCCAGTAGAGTCTAGAGAAGGTTAAGCCCACTTTGTTAAGATAAGACAAATACATAGGTGGTTGAGATAATCTTCTAAGTTTTACTTGCAGGGGACAGAATAAGCATATGTAGTAGTGAATTACAACAATATTAGGCTGGAATGCACAAAACTTGAGATATAGTTACACAAATGTAATTTGTTAGCTTATCTACTCAGAGCGGCTTATCTACCACATCAGTCTGCTAAGTTGTGTAACTGGAGCCTGGATTCAGAGGTAGCAAGCAATTCATGATGTTGAGAAGTGGGACAGTTCCTGGCAACATCTGGAAGGAGTTAGAAAAACTCAAAGAGATAAGCATGTTGGAATGGATCTGTTATATATGAAGAGCTTAACTGCTCTCTAAACAGCTTTCACAGAAGATCTGTATTGTTAACCTGAAATATCACCCGAAAGCTCATGTGTTCAAGACTTGGATACCAACTGTGGCTTTCTTGGGAGGTGGTAGAAGCTTTAAGAAGTGTAGCCTCATGGTAGGAGGTTAGGTCAACAAAAGCATGTCCTTGAAGGGAATAGTGGGACCCCAGCCACTTCCTGTCTCTTTTTGTTTGCCTCTTGGCTAATAGGATATAAACAAATCTCCCCTACCATGTGTTCCTGTTATGATGTTCTGTGTTGCCACAGACCTAAACAACCATGGACTGAATGAAACCATGAGCCAAAATAAACCTTTCTTCTTTTAAGTTGTTTGTCTTGGGCATTTTGTCATGGTAGTGGAAATCTAACTCGCACGACATGGAAAATAATCCTTTCATTTGGACACAAGGAAATACACTGGTATTTTAGTATGCTTGAAAAGTTCAGTATTAGTTGTAGCCTGGAGATGGCAGTGGAAGATACTATGAATGGAACTGGATTCCATCTTCCCAATGAGGATCATAAGATCTTGGAATGAGAGAAAACAGATACTACAACTAGAAAGTTGAAGAATGATTTGCAATTAGTATCCTTTTTTTAAAAAAAAAATCTAAATATCTAAATATGTTTATTCCAGAATTCTTTTTAGATTTACTGGAAAGTTGGAAAAAATATAGACAGAGTTGCTGTTGGCCCTTCACCCAGATTCCCCTAATATTATATCTTATATGACAATGGTAAGCTTGTCACAACTAAGAAATTGACATGATAAATAGATTTAACTATAAACTTTATTCAGATTTCACTAGTATTTCTTCTATTGTGAAATACTGTTCTGTTCTCATATCCAATCTGGTGGATATTAGTGATCATGTTCTCTTTAGCCTCCTCTGGTCTGTGACAGTGTTATGGCCTTTTCTTGTTTTCACACCTGGACCATATTGAGAAGTATTTTAGTATTTGATCAAGTGTTTTGTAGAACATTCCTCAGTTTGAGATTTGCATTTTCTCCTACATTTCTTAAATCATTCATTCATTCTGCCAGCCAGTCATCAATATGGACTCATCAATATTTTATAGTTTGCACATAATTCAGGATTTTCATTATTCATATTTTTCAAAATGCTCCAGTTTTTGATTACTAGAAACCCTTTTAGAATGGCACATGGTCCTTTTGACATGCAACTCTTTTTTTGTTATTGTTATTTTTTAAGCCCTTCCAAAATTATTTTTTGGCACTGCATGATGCTTTAAGCCCACCTTATATTTTTCTTTCCTCAACCCTAGAATCAACCATATCTACAGGGAACCCTATCTCTTTTACTTGGAGAATGATATTAGAAACCAAAAACTGGTGGCTGAGTATGTCCATTACAGGGCATTACTGCTTCTTCATCCCATCAGTGGCAAAGCTAGAAAATATATCCGTGTATACTATTGATGTACACATGTAAGTATAATTATTTATCTGTGTACATATATGTGTAAATAAATAACATATAATTGTAATTATGACTTATATGACTTAATTTTATTATTATTAACTTCAACCCAGCACCTCAGAGTTTATTTAGACTTTTCCCTCCTCTTACACATTAATAACTTCACTATTGACAGTGACAGATCTGTCTTCCTTATCTATTTTAATCATCTATTTAATGAACTATTATATAACAAATTCAGAACTGATAATCCACTCCCTAATGTAATCTAATTTACATTAATTCTTAAGGTATTGTGGAAACACCTGGTGGTAACTTTCTGATCCCAGAATGTGTAGTTAAGTTGTTTTTTTACCTTTAACCTTTATAGCATCCAGTCAAAACACCGCTTTTCAAAGTTACTTATCTCCCCCATTCTTTTCAGTGTTGTTGTATTATAATTATGATACAGTTAGATTTATTTATCATATAATAATAAGTGAGTTACTATATGATAAACCTTTCAATATTCTGGAAAATTTTATTTTTATACAGTTAAGTTCAGTATTTGTGGTACACAGTTCCATGAATTTCAACAAATGCATAGTCATGTATTTACAATCATAATGGAATGCAAAGATTTTCATTATCCTAAATTTTCCATGTATGTATGTGTTGTGACTCTCCTTTAAGCCTTCCCGCAGAAGATGCCACCATTTACTAGAGTTATTATATATTAGCAAAAGGAAAATGTTTATATCCCAATTCTCAGATACCTGGAAAACACATAATTCAAAGTATGTTTCATATGTAATATAGTGAAATGTTATCATGACTTGAATTCAACTTACATTAGATCTTAAGGTATTGTGGATACACCTTGTGGTAACTTCCTGAGTCCTAGAATAAAATTTAGACTAGGTAGACTTAGTAGCATGCAGAGTTCACACATTGTATTCCTGGTCTGTATAATGAACATTATTTTGATAAGTAAGATGAGATAGAATGATGTTTCTTGAATGCCCACTCCCCAAGTTATTCAACAAGGTAATACTATATTCCCAAGGTAATAAGTATCCCAAGGATATTTCTGAATTTATTATTATAGTAAAGTTCTTGAAAGATAAATGGAATATACCAAGAATCTCAATCCTTTTAACTCTTCTTTATGACCACCAAAAAAAAATGGAAGGATCTAAGATGACCAACAGGGATTATTGCACACTTATTTGGACAGCGATGTTGTTTGGACATAATATTTTTTAATTTATTTTATTTTTTTATTAGCTACACATGACAGTACAATGATCTTGATTCATACATTTGAATCAAATGTGGTATAATTTCTCATTTTTCTGATTGTACAGGTTGCAGAATCACGCTGGTCATACAGTCACCTATATGAATACAGCAATCATAATGTCTATTTTATTCTGCTGTCCTTCCTATCCCCCCTTCCCCGCCCGTCCCCTCTCTACCCAATCTGGACATAATATTTTAACTAGAATAGATCATCAGAAAAGTGGACTGTCTGCTTTTGCCTGCTTATCCCACTCTCCGTTTCTTCATCCATCTCTACCCAGGGTGTGATTCTGCATGGAGCAGTACCCTCTGACCATTTTTCCCTTAAAGTTTATCAGTGAAACATAATTGTTTTATGCAGTTGCTTTGAAACAAGAACAATATACCTTTGGCCTTTTAACATCAAGCTAGAATTGCTCTCCTATTCTCTCTCAATATGTTGCTTAGAGAGACCTTGATTGTGTTAAGGATCCATTCAACATCATACTGGTTCATTGTGGTGATGTCATCATGTAAATTGAATTTGAAAATGGGATGTAGTAAACATTTTCTGCAGAGCATGCTTAGCCCAGGCTGGGAAATAAGTTTTTTTAAAAAATAAGTATTTTAATAGACTTTATTTTTTAAAAAGTTTAGATTTATAGTAAATTAAAAAGGTAGTAAAAGAGTTTCCTTTCCCTTATTTTCCATGTTATACATACCTTTCATTAGCATTGTAATATATTTTAATTGATAAGCTAATTGTGTGTGTGTGTATGTGTGTGTGTGTTGTATGTGTGTGTTGTGTGTGTGTGTGTGTGTGTGATATAGAAATTTTTGCTTCCATTCCTGCTTTATTGGGCTTACTAGGTTTGGAGGTTCTAGTAACCAATGGAGAAATATTTCCACTAGGGGACACATCATGGTGTCATTAAGTTGAAACTTCCATCTGGGACCCTATATGCCTCTGAAACTACATGCAGATTAGGAGGTTCACCCTCCTGCTCATGGTATTTGGCAGTTTAGTCTTCAGGTGAGCGTTACTGAATTGACATCTTCCCGTGAGGACCCTGTAGCTGGTAGAACTTGATGATTTTCCTGGGTCAGTACACTTGTTTTTCATACAGACATAGAAATACGAAAAGTGGACTGTCTGCTTTTGCCTGCTTGTCCCACTCTCTGTTTCTGCATCCATCTCTACCCAGGATGTGATTCTGCATGGAGCAGTACCGTGGATATCCTTGTCTTCTGGCACCCAGAGGGCTTTGTAGTGATGTAAAGAGAGTGACTTTTCTCCTGGATCCCTCCATACCTGGGTTGATAATGGCTACTTCCCTTGTGGGAGCACAGTTTCTTGTATCCTTCTATGAAAGCAGAAGTTTCCTGGTTGAGTTTTTATAGTCCTTCTCTTCTGTTGCCCTTGAAGGTCAATGTCTGGTTTTGGCTTCTTGCAGTTTCTGGCCACAGAATGCCTCAACATTCTTTGCTTCTTGTCCATTGTATCACACATAATTTTTTATTAAAACATTCCTCTATGTGATACTGATTTCCTGTCAAAAGACAGATTGAAACCATCACAATATTGTAAAAAAAAAAAAAAAAAAAAAAAAAAAACAGGAAAAGCAAATGACCATTAAACCAAGGAGAAAAAAACACTTTTGGACAGTCTGAGATTTTCTGAGCTCCTTTTCACTGGATGTTTTCATTAAGGTTGGTTTAAATGACCTCAAGCCATACATAGAGTGTGAAAATGAATAAATTAATAAAGTTGAGTGGTTACTTCTAACTGTTCTGCAGAGGAACTCAGACATCGGGTATTCACTGGTCTAAATGAGCTTTGTTCTTCTTCTAAACCCAACATGGACCTTAGTGGTTCCCATAGACTTGAATAATTAATTTTATATTCAACATTTATTTTTTTAACCAAATATATGTGATATAACCACTTATAAGAATCTGGGCTTCGTAGTAAAAGATGCTAGTAGTTTTCATAAGGCAGGTAATATATAGTTATCACTAGGTGTACTTGGGGAATTGGTTCTAGGACTCCCATGGATACCAAAATCTGTGGATGCTCAAATTCCTATATAAAATGGTACAACGTTTTTATGTAACCTATAAAAATTCACTGGCATGCTTTAAATCATCTCTAGATGACTTATAATACCCAATGAAACATAAATGTTTTGTAAATATCTGCTATACTGTATTGTTTAAGATATAATAGCAAGAAAAAACATCTGTACATATTTAGTAAGTATGTATATGGGGGAATATTTTCTACCTGAAGTTAGATGTGGAGGGTTGATTTTAATGCTGAGTCACACTTTGCTTCCCAAGTCAAGATGAACAGTATACACAGATCCAGAAGCAGATGATCTATTATACTTCTATTGTGCAAGTCAGGCAAGAGGTTCTGATTAAGAATGAATCATTTAAAATACAGAATCTCAGGGCTGGGGATGTGGCTTAAGCGGTAGTGTGCTCGCCTGGCATGCGCGGGGCGCTGGGTTCGATCCTCAGCACCACATAAAAATAAAAAAAATAAATAAAGATGTTGTGTCCACTGAAAACTAAAAAATAAATATTAAAAAACTCTCTCCCCCCCCTCTCTCTCTCTCTCTCTCTCTCTCTCTCTCTCTCTCTCTCTTTAAAATAAAATAAAATAAAACACAGAATCTCAGAAATAGAGAGTTGAGACCCAATAGTGGTGCAAAGGGTTAAGGATGGATTGGGCTGATATGTAAGGCTTATATTTTCACAGCTTGGACTAAGATGAGGTAGAAAGTGCTAAAAACATGTAAAAGAAGGATCCAGTATAGCCACGGTTGGAATACTACTGCTTTGTTAAATCACAAGGTGTATCTTAGATAATTACACGCGTTTGTTATCCAATCTTTGTTTTTTGGTATGGCGAAGTTTTTTTTTTGTTTGTTTGTTATTGTATTTTGAACAGTATCTGATATACAGTATATATAGCTATTTATATGGCAAAGAATATTTTCATATAGGATAATGATATTCCTATTTCAAATTGTAGATGTGTTCTTAGTAATTCCTGTGGTGATCAGCATAGCTATGCCACACGTGATCTTGCAAAATAGGTATTTGGTCTTTCATTCACTTCCTGGCCTATAAATCTGAAAATACTTGGTGATTTGTCTTTTCATGTGTTAATGAGTTGACTGTTGGCGAGCAGCTCCTGGATAGCTTCAGAATGGGGGATAGAAAGACCAAGGCATTTTTAAAATGTTGGAATTTTCAGGTTTACCCCAGACTCTAAAGAGAGAACAGGGGCTGAAGATTATGTTGATAACCAATGCCCATTGTCTTAATATTTTTTCTTTTTTAAAAATCTGTTCTTTTTAGACATGACAGTAGAATGTATTTTGGCATACTATGCATACATGGAGCATAACTTATTCTAGTTAGGATCCCATCCTTGTGGTTGTACATGATGTATTCATTTATGAATATAGGAAGGAAAAAAATGGACAGCATCTGGACCACTGAACACATGGAAGTTCCTGGAGGGGTTGTGTGCGAGGAGAGAGCATGGAAGCTCCATACCCCTTGCCCTATACATTTGTTCATCTGCGTCCTTTGCAATGTCCTTCATACTAAAACAATAAATATAAGTATTTCCCTGAGTTCTGTAAGCAGCTCTAGTAAACTAATCAAACCTAAGGAGTGGCGTGTGGAACCCCTGGATTATAAGCTTGTCAGTCAGAAGCATATCTAGGGTTGCAATTGGCATATGAAATGGGATCCTTTAGTCTTGACAACTCAGCCCTCAAACTGTGAGATCTGACCCCTTTCTCTTGGTAGATAAATTCAATTAAGACACTATCTGAATCACATCTAGCTGATGTCCACTGCAGAACTACTTTCTTGTGTGGTGTATGGGGAATGTTGTGAGAGTTTCATGAGACAAACTGAGTTTGAGGGTTTTTTTTTCCTAATATCATCAGATCTCATTATTTAAAAAAAATTATGAGTGTAATGCATTCCACTATTGTCACGTATGTAAGAAATAAAAAATTCTAAATTTAAAAAACAAATCAGTGAATATATAGAGTAGATCACTTCTTTTTACTGTGACAGATGTGTACCCAGTATTCTGGCACATGTATATCAGAGGTTATAGATCCCAGGCATACGAGTTGAGGAAGACAAGGAGATGAGGAGGGAGATGAGGGGAAGCTGAATGACAGGAGTTTGGGATTTTCTCCAGCTCTTTAAGTGATCATACTAAATGGCAATTCTTATTTTATTGTTTTTTTGCATCATCCTGGACAGCATAGTTTGTTAAGCCCTGGTTTAATCATAGAGTCAAAAAAATATTGCTGCAATTTATAACACTACTGTCGTATGCTCCAGTGACCCTACAAGGTGATGGAAATTCCTTATATTTATATTCCATTTGTGTGTGTTTTATTTCCTTCCTAGTAGTTGCACACAGATTACTCCACTAGAGCTGCAGGAGTGAGTCCCTCTGGAGGAGAGATCCTGTCCCACTTGGCTCTCCTCTTTTCTTCAGAGACAGTGGGGCATTCTCAGTCATTCATTGTGAGACTCCGAACAGAGCCCATATCTGGCCATTGTGGTCACTGAATGTTCAACCACGCTCTGCTGCTTCCTCAGTGGTCACACTCATGCAAAGACATTGAGAACATGGGTGAAAAGTAGGCCAGCTAAACACATCATTTCTAAACATAACATTTAGTCTGCAATGTGATTGGCAAGGAAGCTTCTAACTTGCCAAATTCTCTGAAATGGATCCCTCAATTTGAGATATTTCTTAGTAGCTTGGAAGGTGCCGTTTTCTCTGAATCTCAGAATACTGCATGCTCACTCTGTTCTCGGAGATGTAGTAAAAGTGCCAACCCTGATCTAATGCAAGGCAATTTAAAGGAAAGTCACCTGCCACTAATAAAATAGATGATTTACTCTCTTATTTTTAGCACTGGTAACTATGGCAGTACACCTTGATTCCTATAGGATGTTGTTTCAAAGATAATTTCTTAAAGCTATTTACTTTAGCATATTTTCCTGAATACGATTTTGCACCACAGTCCTTTTAAGGAATGCATATTTTAATTTTTTAAAATCCTTTAGAAATGCTCAGATTCAAGAGCTACATATAAGGTCAAACCCTAGAAATTAGGAGAGTGTTAATTAAAAACAATTGAACCCAGCTCTTCACGGCCTGAAAAACTCTTAAACTGACACAGTAGAATCTCCTGGGAGATTTTTAGAAATGCTGATGACTGGATACTTATTGTATCAGAATATGTGAGGTGGGGAGAGGAAGCCATGTATATTTTCTCCAAGCTCTCTGGATGATGCTGTACTTAGCTTTTACTCAACAAAATGAATCCAGAGTTTAAATTAAGTTTTAACACCCAAAGGCCCTTGCCATTTTTTTGTGAGAATACCACCATCTTAATCTCTTCCATTAGAAAATGCAGGAAGACCAGGAACTTGGCATTCTCTGACAAGTAATTACCTTCCGTAGAGAAGATAAGGTTGTCACTAGCAGGAAGGTGACGGAGTGGAGGCAAGGGGTATCATGCCACACTGAGGGAGGCTTCATATCCGAGTTCATCTGAGTTCCTCTGCTGTAAGCAGATTGTCGTTCTGAAAATAGCACCATCAAATGAGATACCTTGAGGAGAAAAAAAAAAGACCGAACTGCTTCCTCAGCATGACTATTTTCCTGTACATTTATTGGTTTCTATTATCAACTATAAATCAAGTTTGATTTAGAACTACATTCTGCTTATATCAGGATTTTTCAGTTATTCTATCAGAATTTCTTAATATGGTTTTGTAAAATAAAACGTTAAGAATTCAGAAAGTGTATTTCTGTGTACTTACAGCAATTATTCTTACATCTTTTTTTCCTACATGCTTATGTGTATAGATGACAAATATTTTTATCAGTTCAAAACTTCATAGAACTGCCTCTAACTATGAGCATGGAAATATCAGAAAATGCAGTGGTTATCTGATTAGATGAGACTCTCAATGAAAACTTGGTCTTTCTAAAAAACAAGCTGTCAAGTAGCAAGATTGACAGTTTTCATAACAGGGGCTTCCATATATATTACCAGGCTTGCATACTTTGAATTACAACCTTGTCAAAAGATACTCTGAGAAGACTGATTGGTTCTGATTCACCCGAGAAAGGAAGAGAGTTGCCAGCATGCATCAAATAGGGAGAAAAGTGGCGTTCAGTTCAATCAGCAGTAGTTGCTATGCTATGTTCCATAATATTCATACCAAGGAGAATTTACCCAGAAACTGTTGAGCTGTTGTCCTATGACAGACAAGAGTCAATCTCAGATAAAAAGATTAGCTTTTTGAAAAAATTATTTGATTTTGAATTAAGAGACTGTGATTATAAACTGACACCTACCAGAATCTCACTAGATTTTATTTTATTTTTTATTTTTTTGGATTATTATAAACTTATAGGTTTATTTTGTTCGGTCTCGACATTTTAAATAAAATGAATAACATTCTGAAGTTGACAAAATTTCACATAAAGACTTATCCATTATCATTTCCAGAAAAAAAAAGGCAGGGGAGATGTTGTAGATAGACAGTGCTGAGAACTGTGGTGAATTGTAAAGTACAAGACCTTTGCTAAAAGATCCAGCAATTTCTCAGCTCCTAGGTGTCATAGAGGACTAAAGTCTGGTGTTACAACATCTCACTAGATTTTAAACTCGAATTTATTCTGTTTCTAAATCAGTATGTTCAAAAGAGGAATTGCACTACCCTCCTTGGTTTGCATATCTAGCTGTAGGCCGTGCGGGGGAACAGAGGCCTGAGGGTAGTTGGGGCAAATCCCATTTCAGTGAGAATGTCAAAAATTTATATCCACCAAGGATTGGTAGGCCAAGCATGTACTCTTCATAGAAAGTGTGGCCATAAAGAATTGAAATGCTAGGGGCTGGGTAGAACATTTGTCTGGCATGTGTGAGGCCCCAAGTTCCATTCCCATTACTGAAAGAAACAAACAAACAAAAAAAATGGAATGCCGGACTTTCCTATAAGTCCTATAAGAAGAAAAAACACTTGCAAATATCACAGGTAATAGAAAATGGATGACAGTAGGCAACCCAAAAATCAATGAAAAAAGTAGCTTTTATTTCTTAAAATACTGTGTGTTAATAGAAAACATATAACTTAGTAATAATAGCAGGTTGCAAAAGTGAGAAGTTGATATTCTGTGTAGATTCATTACTTCATGTTTCACAATATTCAACTCAAAATGCAGACCAATAGCAAGGAGCCAAACAATATAACCAGCATTGTTCTGGGTTTGCTATGTGACACAGGGAAAAATTAGGAAGAGCAGCCTATGTTTGGCCATTCATCTGTCAATGAACTTCGAGCTGTGAAGTTAGCTGGAGAGCAGTAAATCACATCCAAGTCAACAGGTCAAGTGCTGGAGAAAACAAGTTGTAGGCCAAGCTTCAGGGTAGATTTACTGGGAATTAAGTTAGAAATCAGAAGTCAAGTTTCAGAAAGAAGAACACAATCTAATTTGTGCAATTGTGAGACAATTGCAGAACCTATGTAGAAGTGATAGAGACATGAGAAAAGCATTTTAGAGGGTTACAATTTTGGCCAAGGGTAAAATCATATTGAGAACTTAAACTGGAGAAGGTTGTGGTGTTGACAGAACATGATGATTGGCTCAATATGTATGATAAAGATGAAATTGACTTATGAGAAGCTTTGATAACTGAGAGGGAGATGTTGGTGCTGAATAAGGAAAGAAATACAGGAAGGAGAACTGTTTGAGGAGAAAGAGCCTAACACAATGGCTTCAGTTTAGGATATGATGAACAAGTACTTGTAAAATGCTGAGAAGAACCTGAAACACTGTGTGAGGTTCAGAAAGAGCTAGAAAAATGTGGAAGTTTTTGCAATGGGTTGTGAGGAAGTCATGAGTCAAATCTGTTATACTAAGTGGATGCTATCTCCTAAGATGAAATCCAGGGACAGAACCTTGAGGTTCATCAGCATGTATGTGAAAGCAAGAAAGATACAGAAGAGGGAGAGGGGGAACAGGAGGGAGGAAATTGGTTGGAAAATAATGGCCTAAGCAGTTGAAAGAAAGCCAGGAGAGTGACATCAAGACCAAGGGAAACCTTCCAATGAACACTAATACACATGAAGCACTTGAGAGTCTGCCTTAAAATAAGAAAAAAAAAATGGACAATCTGAAAATAGGTGACTTTTCTCAAATGCATTAGAAAACTCAGGTCATGGAGCAAATCATCACTGCCAAGTCAGGAAATCTGGCACATCCAGAGAGATGTAGAATCAAGATTTGCTTACAGAGCATAAGGCATGGGTGTCCTAAGTGGGCAGGAACACTTTATCAGTCATTGTGATGACATCCTGGGTGCTGAGAGGCTCCTGGAGCTGCAGAAGCATCTCTCTTTCTTATTTCCAGATGTGCTCCCTGGAGGAAATTATTTTTGTTTGGGGAAGAGACCTTCACTGTTCCTCTTTCTGTAGATGTGGATATTGACATACATGTACATTTTTATTAAAGTGAATCTTTTTTTTTAAAGAGAGAGTAAGAGAGAGAGAGAGAGAGAGAGAGAGAGAGAGAGAGAGAGAGAGAGAGAGAATTTTTAAATATTCATTTGTTATCGGCGGACACAACATCTTTGTTTGTATGTGGTGCTGAGGATCGAACCCATGCTGCATGCGAGTGCACTACCGCTTGAGCCACATCCCCAGCCCCTAAAGTGTATCCTTTTAAAAGTAGAATCTTTCTACATATTTTATCACCTGATTATTTCCATTAACTGTTATAAAAATATTTTGCCTTCAGAATATTTATCCAATTTATTTATTAAATCTTATCCTGTATAGATACATTTAATATATCATTTTTGGTTGGCTATTTAAGTTAGAACATTTTTTCCTCCATATTTATAAAGGAAAAATATAGCTCCTTGAAGAGTTTCTATGTTCTCATCACATTTTGTCTTTTATTTCTCTATAAAAATGATAATACATTCAAAATCTCATCTAAAGTTGTTAATATGACTATTAATATGACTTGCTTTCCATATGAGCTGGGTGAGATAACAGTATAGGTCATTAATTATTACCACCATTAGACAATTTGAATAGCTTCTGTTCAGCTTACTCTGCAGTCTTTTTCCATTGAGTTCAGCACCAATACAGAAGGGGGAGAAAAAGAAGTTCTTTGAATTCTGAGATTCAAAGTTTGTGATTTTAATAGAGTTCCTGCAAATTTAAGTTTCCACTTGTGAGAGAAACTGTATTCAGAAGTTCATTTTGAATCCTTTGAGAGATATTTCAATAAACACAAATCAGATACCAAGTAAGAATTTTGCTGTTACATTCAAAATAATGAAATTTGTTGCTTGTGATGTGGTCTCCATGGCAGGTACTGTTTTCATATAATTGAATCCTTTGAAAGAAACAAATATGCACAAAGGAGGACATTTTAGAATCAAATATATAACTTGGATTTGTTGCTTATTTTCTTTTTCATAAGTGCCTGTTCTGTTTCAACCTACCAATACAACATTGTACATTTTCTTGGTGTTATCTTTAGGTTATTAACACATATGTTTGAACCAAATAAACAATGAATCAATGTCTGTATCCTCCCAAACAAGGCAGGAGTCTTAGCTTGATACCATACCTCCCTCGTGTTATTATCTGGCATATCGTTGCTAGCTTTAGATTGTAAAGCTGAAGCATAACTCGTTTAGGCAAAGATACCTTTCACTAATGTCATTTTATGATGGTAAATCTGGACTGCCAACTTTATTGGACTGAGAGATACTAGGAATTCAGAGTTCTGGGTGTGTTTATGAGGGTGTTTCCAGAGATGATTGGCATATGGTACAGCAAACTGAAGGGAAGACTTGCCCTGAATGTGAGTGACACTGTCCAAGAAGTTGGGGGGCCAAGATGGAACAGAAGGCAGAAGAAGGAAGCCAGGAATGCAAGCTCCATTTCTCAGAGGGTATGTCTATTGTTACTTCCATCAACCAAAGACAGCAGACGCCATCTCTTTCACTCCAGGGAATTCCTAGTCCTCCATCATTGTTCCCTCTTGTTTTGAGGCTTTAGCTTCTGAGAATGAGTAGTTACTCCAACCTGCAGACAGTGATTATGGGACTATCTGGCTTCTGATTGGTAAGCCAATCTATTAGATTTTAGATTCCATTTATAATCAAATATATATGCTACACATAACATATGTATAAATACATAAACACACAAATACACACACAAACATATATATGCAGACACACACAATATTGTTTCTGTTCCTCTAGAAAACCCTAATACATATTGTTGTTATTTGTTCCCATTTCTTCCTCTTTTTGTTTTTCCTTCTACTTTGTTGAAATACAATTATTTTTGCTCCTTTTTGCAGAAAGTCTTTCAGGTTAAAAATTCTGAGTTCTTGATGATCTAGAAATCAAAATTTGCTCTTAAAGTTGTCTGTAGTTGAATGGAATATAAAATTCTAGTCTTTTGACCTTTCTTCCTACACCTGAAAATAGTACTCCATTATCTTGTAAGGCTCCTTCTTGTCAGTGAGAGACAAACGTTGATCTTATTCTTGCCACTCTCCAGGTTATCTTTTTTCTCTCTGGTAAATTTTAGATGTTTTTGATGCTTTAAAAATATTCTGGGAAGTTATCAATTACTTAACCAACTTGTCTTGTCATATTATACAAATACAGAAAAATTGACAACATATAAGTGTACAATGTACAGTCAGGACAAGTTTAATACTTTGTGTCACACTATGTAATATCATTCAGAAGAAAAAGAAAATTGTCAAATCTAGAAGCATCACTTATATGGGGGATCAGTGAAGCTTTAAAGAGGAATCACTTCAATTTCAACTTGTTAAAGAATATGTTCAAAAAAACCCTACAGAGAACATTATATTTGATTCCTTGATGTTGAAAAATTAATTTTCCCTTGGACAGGAAAGGAGGCAAGGAGGTCCAGTATCATTATTCAACATAATATTAGAAGTTCTAGATGATTCAATAAGTCAAGAAAAAAAAAAGAAGGCACACATATTGGAAAGGAAGAAATGAAAATGCCTGTATTTCTTTTTCTCTGCTTTTTTTTTTTTTCATCAGTGCTGGGGATTAAACTTAAGGCCTTAAACACATTGGGCGAGCACTCTACCATTGAGCTAAACCCCCAGCCCTACCTCTGTTTCAGGTGACACCTTGCTGTATACAGAAAAATCTCAAGGACTCTACAAAAAAGTCCAAAACAAAAAGACAAAAAAAACCCTCTTGACTCAGGAAGCTGAGACAGGAGGATTGTAAGTTCAGAGGTACCCATAGCAAATTAGTGAGGTCCTGAGCAACTTATTGAGAGCCTGTCTCCAAATAAAAATTAAAAAGGGCTGAGGACATGACTCAGTGATTAAATGCCCCTGGGTTCAATCCATGGTACAAAAAAAAGGAAAAAGAAAAAAAATAAAGAAAATAAAAAAGCAAAAAACACAATGAAAAGCCTCCTAAAACTTAGCAGTTTTCAGCATATCGCAGGATACTAAATCAGCAGACAAAAGTCAGTCATTCTGTGTATACTAACCAGAAACATGTAGAAACCAAAATTTATACACAATACCATTCAAAGTCACTTAAATTATATAAAGGACATATAAGACCTACATGATGAAAATTATAGAATAATGATGAAGTAAATCAAAATTTTTACATAAATATAGAAACATATCATGTATGGACTAAAAGACTCAGCATAGGGGACAGGTAACTTCTCTTCAGATTGATCATGTTTCACATAAACTATCAGAATCCTATCAAGGTTTATTTTATTATTTTTTGTAGATATGTACAAACATCCCAACTTTAGTAACAGACCATAGGAGAGCTGAAACAATCTTGATAAAAATACAGTGAGTGGAATCACTCTACGTTGTGTAAAACTTATAATACAACTATACTGTGGACATAGTGGGAAGACACACACATTAAAAAAAATGGAATAAAAGAGCAAATGCAGAAATGAACTCATTTGAGTATGCTCACTTGATTTTTGAGAAAGGTACAAATGCAATTTGGTTAAGTTAGGGCAGTCTTTTCATCTAATGGCCCTGGGTCAATTGGACATTCACAGGCAAAAAGTGAAACTTGACCTAACTTCACAGCTTATACAGTAATTAATTCAAAATAAACCACAAACTGATATTTAAAATATTAAACTATAAGAGGTTTTTTTTTGGGGGGGGCAGGTGGACAGGAGAAAGTCTTTGGAATATATCACTACGTAGAATTCTCAGACCATGACACAAAAACACTGACCATAAGAAAATCAATAAAGTGGACCTCATTTAAGTGGAAAATTTTGGTCTCTGACACTCCATGTGAAGGGAATGAAAAGATAAGCTACATACTGAGAGAGAATTTGAAAACTAGATGTCTGGCAAAGGACAGAATACGCAGAATCTAGAATCCGCAAAAAGTTATTAAAATTCAAAGGTAATACAAAAAAACTAATTACAAAATGAGCAAAAGAATGAAGATATTTTTCACTTAAAAGTATATACAAATGGCATATAAAAAGATGAAAATATGTTTAGCTTCTTAGCCATGTACAAAATTAAAATTAAAACCACAGTGAGATATACTACATGTGCATTGGAATGGCTAAAAGAAAAAGTACTGACAATATCAAATGCTGGTGAGGATGCACATGTTCATTGCTATTGGGAAGAGATAGACATAGATATAACCAGTCTGGAAAACAGCTTGTTAAATTCTTGTAAAACTAAGCATGCACTTACCACGTGAGGTAGCAATTGTATTTTTAGGCACTAATCCCAAATAAATAAAAAATTTTGTTCATGCAAAAATCTGTCAACAGCAGGGCTGTTTGGCTTGATTGCATTAAAATTACCCTTCACTTGACCCCAAATGATCTAAGATTATATTGCTTTAGGGTTTGGATGCTGAGTTTTTCAAAGGTCTGTGTGCTAAAGATTTGGTCCCAAATGTTGTGATATTGGTAGGTAGTGGAATCTTTAAGAAGTGGGGATTCATGTGAGGGGCTTGGGTGATTGAGGGTATTCTCTTAAAGGCAATTTAGGACTTGGATCTATCCTTTGGCTCTTTGTTCCCTGTCACATGATATAGGCCATTTTACTTGGCTTTACTTCTGCCATGATGTAATGCCCTCCCCATAGGCCCAAAACAACAGGCCAATCAATCCTAGATTGAAACGTCCAACAAAACTTTGAGCCAAAATATACCTTTTCTCTTTATAACTTAATTATTTCAAGTGTTTTATTATAGAGATCAAAAGTTAACTCATTTTATTGTAGAATTTGTTAAAGGTATTTTCATCTCCAAGTTTGTTTATTTTTATTTGAAGTTGCCAAAAAGTAGAATCATCCCATATGTCCCTCAACAAGTAAATGGATAAACAAATTGTTCTGAAAGCATGCTATGGAAAAATACTCTGTAAATAAGGACTGAACTATTGGTACAGGCTATAACTTGGATGATTCTCATTATGCTTCATTGGGGAAAAAGTCAATCCCCAAGGGTTATATACTAGATTTTGCCAATTATATAATATTCATTTAAATTAAAAAAAATAGAAATAGGGAAGAGATTAGTGGTTACCAGGGCATTGGGAGAAGAAAGTGGTTGTAGTTCTAAAATGGAAACTTGAAGGATTTTTGCGGTGTCAGAGCTGTTCAATATATTTACTTTTGCAGTATATACACCAACTGACATAGGCGATTAAATTCTATAGAACCCAATAAAAAAGTACATATGCACACATAAATGAATGTAAGTAACTTATTCAAGTAATTGGGAAAGGCTGAATAAGATTAGTACATTGAACCAATGTTACCATCCTGATCATGAAATTATAATTTTGCAAAATGTTTCTTCCAGGGAGAACTGGTCAGATTTTGCCAAACATCTTTCTCTCTATTATTTCTACATCTGCATGTGGACCTACAAATATCATGGGAAATTTTTCAGTTAAAAAAGTACCATTAGAATTGGTCCAAGTAATAGCAACTTATTTCTAAGTGAAGAGCTTTATCTTATGACAATGCTAAAAAGGAACCTTGAGTCAGTCAGCTTTCAGGATGGAAACCATTTGTCATTTTCTAGTCGTGATATATAATACCCTATAGACTAAATACCACACTTCACTTTAGGGAAATGTCATTTCATTCATATGAGTTAAATGCTGAGGATATCTAGTTATATTTTTTTATCCCAGAAACAGTCTAAAGTATGACTGGGGAAAGTTAATACAAGAATGAACAAGAAAGGCAGACACAAGGGAGTCTCATGTGCACTTGATTCCTTGAAGAATCAAACACATGGAGATTACTGGATATTATGGCAGGCCTACTCTTAATTTTTTGAGGAACCTCCATACTAATGATATATTTTAAGAATGTAGAGTGGATGCTATATGATCTCACCACAAAGATAGCTATGTGAGATAGTGCATTTGTTCATTAGCTAGATGTTATTACCTGTTTCACCATGTACATATACTTTAAAACGTTGTGTTGTAAAGAATAAAAAAATGGACAATGTTATGGTGATGTTGTGGTTTAGATATGAGGTGTCCCCTAAAAGCTCATGGGTGAGAAAATGCAAGGGGGTTCAGAGGTGAAACGATTGGATTATGAGAGCCTTAACCTAATTATGCATTAATCCACTAATAGAGATTAACTGAGTGGTAACCCTACGCAGGTAGCATATGGCTAGAGGAGGAGAGCATTGGGGGCATGTCTTTGGGATATCTACTTTGTACCTGGTGAGTGGAGTCTCTCTGTCCCTGCTTCTGGTGCCATGCCCTGAGACATTTTCCTCTACCATATCCTTCTGCCATGATGTGCTGTGTCATATTGGGCCCCAAGCAATGGAGCCAGCCATCTATGGACTGAGACCTCTGAAACTGTGAGCCCCAAATAAACTTTTTCTCCTCTAAAACTGTTCTTATCAGGTCCTCTGGTCACAGTGATGGGAAGTTGACTAAAACATGATAACTTAAAAACTAAAGAATCAAACATCTTGTCCTTTGATGGTCACAGTAAAATGGGACTTCATTTCTCAATCGTGCAATTTGATTATGTGAATATATTAATGGAGGTAGAATGGAACGGTTTTTCAAATACGTTAGATCTTTTCATTTTTGTGCAATTCCTAAGTGCATCTTGTATGTGGAATTGACTAAACAATATGTCGGAACTACTATGCCTGCAGATCCCTGTAGTAATTTCATGCATTTGGATTTCTTTAACCTTTTTCTTTTGGCTCTGGAGTCCTGATCACAATTAACCAAGATAGAGATGGGGCCCAAGGCAGGGGCTGCTCCTAATAGGAGATTGACCCCAGAAATGGGAGCATTCTTCCACGGGACTCTATTTATCTACCCATTCTGATGCCCCATCGTAAGCCCTAAATACAAGTATCAAACATAGCTCAGACCCAAAGACTTGCCCATCTAATGCTTGCGGTATTCCTTTGGATGGGGGCAGTTGGTGATTGTTGAGGTGAAGTCATTCCCTATCCTGGAATTAAAAGAAATCATAATATGAGAGTGGGTCCACGTTGGATGGAAGATGTCATTACCTTTCCTCAAATTTTCATTGTGTCCTCATTGTCTTGGTTTGTTTGGACTTCTGTAACAAAATAGCATAGACTATATAGCTTGTAAGTAATAGAAATTTGTTTCTCACTGTTCTGGAGTCTAGGAAATCCTAGATCCAGGTGTCCACAGTTTCAGTGTGTGCTAAGGGCCTTCTTTCTGCCTCATAGAGAACACCTTGCAGCTGTGTTCTCAGGTGGTAAAAATGACAAGCTAGCTCTCTGGCATGTATCTGGTCACCGATCCCATTTCTGAGGGCTTCACCTTGGTGACCTCATCACCTCCCAGGTGCCCCACCTTGGTGATTAGGTTTCAACACATGAATTTCACAAGGACACAGACATTCATACTATAACACTCACACTGCCTGAAACAGTCCTTAATGGGGCATTTTTAGACCCTTCTCACAATACAACTCCAGTTCAATTCAATTTTCCAACTTAAAGCCTGGTACTTCCCTTATGAACCTTTATTCAGCCTTGGAGACTTCTCAAAATTATTTCCTCTGTGCTGTTTAGGCCTTCTACTAATTATTGTTTGCTTTTTTCATCCTTGCATCAGTAAGGAGGCCACCTCCCCAAACATTACAGAATGTATTGTGTAATGTTTCTGTCTCCCCTGGCAGAGTTAATCTCTCTCCTGGGTGGCTCTATGCCATGCCTGATCTTCTATGTCTTCCCCTCACCCAGCAAAGTGCCCTGAGCACAAACCATACACGAGTAAATCATCTCCAGAGCAGATGTGAATGAGCTGAGTGACACAATCAAACTCTGAAAGCCCCAGCCTCCACATGTGCAACAAGAGTTCACAGCACCCTACTCCTGAAATGGCTATAAGGACCTAATGAAGGAGCACATAGCAAGCAGAGAGTCTGGCCAGCAGCAAGCATTCTGTCCACAGCAATTGTAATAGCAGCTGTAGTACTAGTACTAAAAATAATTACACTAAAATGTAATTATGTCCTAACAAATCTGGTAACTATGACTCTTGGGCATTCTTTTATTTGTTCTTTTTAGATACATATGACAGTAAATTTTGACATATGCCTGGAGTATAACTTATTCTAATTAGGATCCCATTGTTTTGCTTTCACGTGATGAGGAGTTTCACTGGTGCTGTATTCATATATAAACATAGGAAAGTTATGTCAGATTCATTCTACTGTCTTTATTATTCCCATCCCCCTTTGTTTCCCTTCATTTTGTTTGTGTAATCCAAAGAACTTCTATTCTTCCTGCCCATCCCCCCTTATTGTGTGCTAATATCCACATATCAGAGAGAACATTTAGCCTTTAGTTTTTTGAGACCGGCTTATTTCACATAGCATGATAGTCTCCATTTCCATTCATTTATGGGCAAATGCCATAATTTCATTTTTCTTTATGGCTGAGTAATATTCCATTGTGTATATACCACATTTTCTTTATCCATTCACCTATTGAAGGCCACCTAAGTGAGTTCCATAGCTTAGTCATTTTGAATTGAGCTGCTCACTACATTGAGGTGGCTGTGCCACTGGAGTATTCTGATTTTTAAGTTTTTTGGGTATATACCAAGGAGAGTAATTACTGGGTCAAATGGTGGTTTCATTCCAAGTTTGATGAGGGATCTCCACACTCTTTCCAGAGTAATTTCACCAATTTTCAGTCCCACAGCAAGGTATGAATGTACCTCTTTCCCCACATCCTTGCCAACATTTATCATTACTTGTATTCTTGATAATTGCCATTCTAACTGGAGCAAGATAGAATCTCAGCATAGTTTTAATTTGCATTTTTTTAAGTGCTTGGGATGTTTAGTTTTTTTCATATATTTGTTGACCATTCATATTTCTTCTTCTGTGAAGTGTCTGCTTACTTCCTTTGCCCATTTATTGATCAGGCTATTTGTTTGTTTGTTTGTTTGTTTTGGTGTTAAGTTTTTTGAGTTCTTTATATATCCTGGAGATTAATGCTCTGAGATGCAGATTTTCTCTCATTTATAGGCTGTCTTTTCATGTTCTTGATTGTGTCCTTTGCTGTGAGGAAGATTTTTAGTTTGATATCATCCCATTTATTGAGTCTTGATTTTAGTTCTTGCACTTGATTTTACTTCTTGCAACTTCTTGAGGAAGTTGGTTCCTAAGCCAACATAATGGAAAGTTAGGCCTACATTTTGATCTGGATCCACTTAGGGTTGATTTTTGTGTTGGGTGAGAGATAAGGGTTCGATTTCCTTTTGCTACATATGGCTTTCCAGTTTTCCCAGCACCATTTGTTGAAGACACTTTTTTTCTCCAATGTATGTTTATGGAGTCTTTGTTTAGTAAGAGATAACTATATCTACGTGGGTGTCTCTGTGTCTTCTATTCTGTTTCTTTGGCTTTCACGTATGTTTTGGTGCCAAATCCAGGTTTTTGATACTATAGTTCTGTAGTATAAGTACTTGTAAATTGGACTGGGACTCTCTTCAGATTTTCTTTCATTATTCTCTAACCTCTCTTCCAGTCTTTTTTTTTCTTTTTCTTCCCTATTATATTCACAAAACACTGACTAGGTTCCTCCATATGCAAAGAATTAAAAATAAAAAGGTTAGCACATCTATTTCCCTAAGGAACTTCACAGTCTTAAGGATGAAGCCAAAAAATAAAGTAATTTTATCACAATAAATTAAATAACAAGGCAGGGAAATACACCTGGGAACCCAGAAAGGGGATTCTTATAACTCTTAGAGTTCCCATAACTCTCAAAACACAGCAGTATGTTTTTTCGTAAAATTGAAAGATTGAGCTAATCCTTATATCTCTTCGCCTTCTTTTTTTAAAAACACATTTTAAAACAGCTTTACATAATTCACATGCTACAGGATCACCCATTTGAACCAGTGGTTTTTTAGTGTATTCACAGTTATGCAATCATCACCATGGTCTAAATTTAGAACATTTTCATCACCCCTAGAAATAATTCTGTGTACACTGGGGTTGTTACTCATTCTTCCCCATCTCTCAGCCCCCAGAAACCACCAATCTACATTCTGTTTGTATGGATTTGCCTATTCTGGTCTTTTCATATGAATGAATCACTCGCTACGTGTTCTTTTGTGTCTGGTTTCTTCCACTTAGCATAATGTTCATAAGTTTTATCTGTGTTGGCCTGGGTCTGGACATTTTGTTTTTGTTTGGTTTGTTTGGTTTTTGCTATATCAGTTTTCTACAGCTCCTTGTTATGGTTAGAATGTGGCTCATCTAAAATTCAAGTATTGCCAATGTGGTAGTATCAGAGGTGCAGCCTTCCAGATGTGATTAGGCTATGAGGGCTTCTCCCTGATGCCTGAGATGAAGCCCCTTATATAAAAGGCTTCGTGCTGCAGCACTGGGCTAGAATGTCCTTCTGGCTTTCTGCCTTGGGAGGCTAGCAGGAAGGCCCTCACCAGACTCTGAATTTTAGCATCTTGATCTTGAAGGTCCCAGCAGCTAGAACTGTGAGAAACAAATTTTGTTCTTAATAAATCACACAGTCTATGGTGCTCTCTTAGAGTACAACATGGGTGAAGATGTTGTTACAATGAATAATCACAAATTAGGTGAGTTAAACCGACACATATTTTATGAATTTCAAGTCCTGTGTATGGTTCTCATTATATTAAAGTCAGGTTTTTTCAGCACAGCTGATTTTCTTTCTGGAGGCTCTGATGGAGGACCCATTTCCTTCCATTTTCCAACTTCTACAAGTGGCAGACATTCCTGGACTGGTGGCCCCTTTCCTCCATCAACGAAGAGAGCCAGGTTGCAACTCTGACCATCCTTCATAGTCACATCTCCAACTTTTCTGTGTTCCTCTTCTACTTTTTGAGGCTGCTTGAGGGAGTATATATATTGGATCCATCCAGATAATCCAGAAAGATTTTATCAGGATCCTTACCTAAAACCAATCTGCAAAGTCTCCTTGCCATGTAAGATAAAGTATTCAATTCACAGGTTCTCGGCATTAGCATAAAGATGTCTTTGCCAAAGAGAAGGGATCTTATTCTTTGTACCACAATTGCTAGGGTAATGTACTATATTTTATTGGTTGATTCATCATTTGGTATATCTTTATGTTGTTCCTACTTTTTGAATACTATAAAAATGCTGCTATGAACAATCTCACACAAGTTGTTGTGTGGATTTATGTTTTCATTTCTCTTGGATATATATGCGGAAGTAAAATTTCTGGATCACAAGGGAATTAGTTGTTTACACCTTGAGACATTGCCAAACTGACACATTGACTCAGATATGGCAGAGATGTTGGAATTAACAGAGAATTAAAAGTAATTATCAGATAAGGAATTTAGGTAATTAAAAAAGAAATAACTTGTCATATGATTTTTCCTTTATTCTATTAATATTGTGTAGTATATTGATTTTCAGGTGGTAAGTCATCCTTGAATTTCTAGCACAAATTCCATTTGGCCAAACTGTTTTAAAATTTCATTGGCAGGCCCAGCTGCCTGCTGAGGGGCAGAGCCGCCCCCCACCCCCCGCGCCTTCCAGGTAGGCGGAACTGTGACCACTGACAGAAAAGGCCCAGTGGCCCGCAGAGGGGCAGAGCTGCCAACCACGCCTGCAAGGTAGGCGGGCCTGCGACCCACCGGCAGAACAGGCCCAGTGGCCTGCTGAGAGGCAGAGCCGCCCCCTCCCCCCGCGCCTGCAAGGTAGACAGAACTGTGACCACCCACAGAACAGGCCCAGTGGCCTGCTGAGGGGCAGAGCCGCCCACCCCCTCCCCGCGCCTGCAAGGTAGGCGGAACTGTGACCACCAACAGAACAGGCCAGACCTGCAACCGACAGACAGAACAGGCCCAGCGGCCTGAGGAAGGGTAGAGCCGCCCTCCCCCCCGCGCCTCCAAGGTAGGTGGACATGTGACCCACCAGCAGAACAGCCCCAGAGGCCTGCAGAGGGGCAGTGCCGCTGCCTGCGCCTGCAAAGTAGGCAGAACTGCGACCACCGACAGAACAAGCCTAGCGGCCCGCAGAGGGACAGAGCCGCCGCCCACGCCTGCAAGGTAGGCGGACCTGCTACCGACCGGCAGAACAGGCCCAGCAGCCTGCCAGCGTGGTAGGCACATTGCCCCAATTGGAGGAGGGGCAGAGCCGCCGCCCGCGCCTGCGAGGGAGACTTTGCAACTATACAAGACCAATATAAATATATAGGGGGAAAATTCAATATCACAACAGTTTCACCAAGCAGAAAGAAATGCGAACAGTATGAAGAGACAAGGAGAGAAAGGACCACAAGCAATGCAGGTCAACTCAACGTTAGAAGAGGTAATAGCTGCAGCAGATGGAATGTCAGATAAAGAATTCAGGATATACATGCTTCAGATGATCTGGAGTCTCAAGGAAGACATCAGACAGCAAAATCAGACAATGAAAGATCACTTCAACAATGAATTACATAAACAAATCCAAGAAGCAAAAGATCAACTATACAGGGAGATAGAGGTTATAAAAAACAAACAAACAGAAATCCTTGAAAAGCAGGAAGCAATAAACCAACTTAAAAACTCAATTGAGAATACTACCAGCAGAGTAGAACACTTAGAAGATAGAACATCAGACAATGAAGACAAAGTATTTCAACTGGAAAAGAACATAGACAGCTCAGCAAGACTGTTAAGAAACCATGAGCAGAACATCCAAGAAATATGGGATAACATCAAGAGACCAAATTTAAGAGTCATTGGGATACAGGAAGGGACAGAGTTTCAAACCAAAGGAATGAGCAATCTATTCAATGAAATAATACGAGAAAACTTCCCAGACTTGAAGAATGAGACAGAATCCCAAATCCTAGAAGCCTACAGGACGCCAAATGTGCAAAATCATAAGAGATCCACACCTAGACACATTATAATGAAGATGCCCAACATACAGAATAAGGAGAGAATTTTAAAAGCTACAAGAGAAAGGAAGCAGATTACATTTAGGGGTAAACCAATCAGGATAACAGCTGATCTTTCAACACAGACTCTGAAAGCTAGAAGATCCTGGAATAACATATTTCAAACACTGAAAGAAAATGGGTTACAACCAAGAATTGTGTATCCAGCGAAATTAAGCTTCAGGATGGAAGATGAAATTAAAACCTTCCACGATAAACAAAAGTTAAAAGAATTTGCAGCTAGAAAACCATCTCTTCAAAACATCCTCGGCAAAACATTACAGGAAGAGGAAATGAAAAATAGCAATGAAAACCAACAGTGGGAGGTAGGACAGTAAAGGGGGGAAAAATAATCAAAGAGGAAAACAAACCATGTTTAGTAACATAAATAAACAAATATGGCTGGAAGAACAACCCATATCTCAATAATAACCCTAAATGTTAATGGCTTAAACTCACCAATTAAGAGACACGGGCTAGTAGAATGGATCACAAAACAAGACCCAACAATATGCTGCCTACAGGAGACACATTTGATAGGAAAAGACATACATAGGCTGAAGGTGAAAGGTTGGGAAAAATCATATCACTCATATGGACTTCGGAAACAAGCAGGTGTGTCCATACTCATATCAAATAAAATAGATTTCAAGCCCAACTTAATCAAAAGGGATAAAGAGGGACACTACATACTGCTCAAGGGAACCATACACCAACAAGACATAACAATCATAAATATATATGCCCCTAACAATGGTGCAGCTATGTTCATCAAACAAACTCTTCTCAAGTTCAAGAGTCTAATAGACCACCATACAATAATCATGGGAGACTTCAACACACCTCTCTCACCAATGGACAGATCTTCCAAACAAAAGTTGAATAAGGAAACTATAGAACTCAATAACACAATTAATAACCTAGACTTAATTGACATATATAGAATATACCACCCAACATCAAGCAGTTACACTTTTTTCTCAGCAGCACATGGATCCTTCTCAAAAATAGATCATATATTATGTCACAGGGCAACTCTTAGACAATATAAAGGAGTAGAGATAATACCATGCATCTTATCTGATCATAATGGAATGAAACTGAAAATCAACGATAAAAGAAGGAAGGAAAAAGCATACATCACTTGGAGAATGAACAATAGGTTACTGAATGATCAATGGGTTATAGAAGACATCAAGGAGGAAATTAAAAAATTCTTAGAGATAAATGAAAACACAGACACAACATATCGGAATCTATGGGACACATTGAAAGCAGTTCTAAGAGGAAAATTCATTCTGTGGAGTTCATTCCTTAAAAAAAGAAAAAACCAACAAATAAATGATCTCATACTTCATCTCAAAATCCTTGAAAAAGAAGAGCAAAACAACAGCAAAAGAAGTAGAAGGCAAGAAATAATTAAAATCAGAGCTGAAATTAATGAAATCGAAACAAAAGAAACAATTGAAAAAATTGACAAAACTAAAAGTTGGTTCTTTGAAAAAATAAACAAAATCGACAGACTCTTGGGCATGCTAGCAAAGAGAAGAAGAGAGAGAACTCAAATTACTAGCATACGGGATGAAAAAGGCAATATCACAACAGACACTTCAGAAATACAGAAGATAATCAAAAATTATTTTGAATCCGTATACTCCAATAAATTAGAAGATAGTGAAGGCATAGATAAATTTCTTAAGTCATATGATCTGCCCAGATTGAGTCAGGAAGATATAGACAACCTAAACAGACCAATATCAATTGAGGAAATAGAAGAAACCATCAAAAGCCTACCAACTAAGAAAAGCCCAGGACCGGATGGGTATACAGCAGAGTTTTACAAAACCTTTAAAGAGGAACTAATACCAATACTTTTCAAGCTACTTCAGGAAATAGAAAAAGAGGGAGAACTTCCAAATTCATTCTACAAGGCCAACATCACCCTGATACCTAAACCAGACAAAGACACTTCAAAGAAAGAAAACTACAGACCAATATCTCTAATGAACCTAGATGCAAAAATCCTCAATAAAATTCTGGCGAATCGGATACAAAAACATATCAAAAAAATTGCGCACCATGATCAAGTAGGATTCATCCCTGGGATGCAAGGCTGGTTCAATATACGGAAATCAATAAATGTTATTCACCACATCAATAGACTTAAAAATAAGAACCATATGATCATCTCGATAGATGCGGAAAAAGCATTCGACAAAGTACAGCGTCCCTTTATGTTCAAAACTCTAGAAAAACTAGGGATAACAGGAACATACCTCAATATTGTAAAAGCAATCTATGCTAAGCCTCAGGCTAGCATCATTCTGAATGGAGAAAAATTGAAGGCATTCCCTCTAAAATCTGGAACAAGACAAGGATGCCCTCTCTCACCACTTCTGTTCAACATAGTTCTTGAAACACTGGCCAGAGCAATTAGACAGATGAAAGAAATTAAAGGCATAAAAATAGGAAAAGAAGAACTTAAATTATCACTATTTGCAGTAGACATGATTCTATACCTAGCAGACCCAAAAGGGTCTACAAATAAACTATTAGAGCTAATAAATGAATTCAGCAAAGGGGCAGGATATAAAATCAACACGCATAAATCAAAGGCATTCCTGTATATCAGCGACAAATCCTCTGAAATGGAAATGAGGACAACCACTCCATTCACAATATCTTCAAAAAAAATAAAATACTTGGGAATCAACCTAACAAAAGAGGTGAAAGACTTATACAATGAAAACTACAGAACCCTAAAGAGAGAAATAGAAGAAGATCTTAGAAGATGGAAAAATATACCCTGTTCATGGATAGGCAGAACTAACATCATCAAAATGGCGATATTACCAAAAGTTCTCTATAGGTTTAATGCAATGCCAATCAAAATCCCAACGGCATTTCTTGTAGAAATAGAGAAAGCAATCATGAAATTCATATGGAAAAATAAAAGACCCAGAATAGCAAAAACAATGCTAAGCAGGAAGTGTGAATCAGGCGGTATAGCGATACCAGACTTCAAACTATACTACAGAGCAATAGTAACAAAAACAGCATGGTACTGGTACCAAAACAGGCGGGTGGACCAATGGTACAGAATAGAGGACACAGAAACCAATCCACAAAACTACAACTATCTTATATTTGATAAAGGGGCTAAAAGCATGCAATGGAGGAAGGATAGCATCTTCAACAAATGGTGCTGGGAAAACTAGAAATCCATATGCAACAAAATGAAACTGAATCCCTTTCTCTCGCCATGCACAAAAGTGAATTCAAAATGGATCAAGGAGCTTGATATCAAATCAGAGACACGCCGTCTGATAGAAGAAAAAGTTGGCTACGATCTACATACTGTGGGGTCGGGCTCCAAATTCCTCAATAGGACACCCATAGCACAAATGTTAATAACTAGAATCAACAAATGGGACTTACTCAAACTAAAAAGTTTTTTCTCAGCAAAAGAAACAATAAGAGAGGTAAATAGGGAGCCTACATCCTGGGAACAAATCTTTACTCCTCACACTTCAGATAGAGCCCCAATATCCAGAGTATACAAAGAACTCAAAAAATTAGACAATAAAATAACAAACAACCCAATCAACAAATGGGCCAAGGACCTGAACAGACACTTCTCAGAGGAGGACATACAATCAATCAACAAGTACATGAAAAAATGCTCACCATCTCTAGCAGTCAGAGAAATGCAAATCAAAACCACCCTAAGATACCATCTCACTCCAGTAAGATTGGCAGCCATTATGAAGTCAAACAACAACAAGTGCTGGCGAGGATATGGGGAAAAGGGTACACTTGTACATTGCTGGTGGGACTGCAGATTGGTGCAGCCAATTTGGAAAGCAGTATGGAGATTTCTTGGAAAGCTGGGAATGGAGCCACCATTTGACCCAGCTATTCCCCTTCTCGGTCTATTCCCTAAAGACCTAAAAAGAGCATGCTACAGGGACACTGCTACATCGATGTTCATAGCAGCACAATTCACAATAGCAAGACTGTGGAACCAACCTAGATGCCCTTCAATAGACGAATGGATAAAAAAAATGTGGCATTTATACACAATGGAGTATTACTCTGCATTAAAAAATGACAAAATCATAGAATTTGCAGGGAAATGGATGGCATTAGAGCAGATTATGCTAAGTGAAGCTAGCCAATCCCTAAAAAACAAATGCCAAATGTCTTCTTTGATATAAGGAGAGTAACTAAGAACAGAGTAGGGTCGAAGAGCATGAGAAGAAGATTAACATTAAACAGGGATGAGAGGTGGGAGGGAAAGGGAGAGAGAAGGGAAATTGCATGGAAATGGAAGGAGACCCTCAGGGTTATACAAAAGTACATACAAGAGGAAGTGAGGGGAAAGGGAAAAATAATACAAGGGGGACAAATGAATGACAGTAGATGGGGCAGAGAGAGAAGAGGGGAGGGGAGGAGAGGGGAGGGGGGATAGTAGAGGATAGGAAAGGCAGCAGAACACAACAGACACTAGTATGGCAATATGTAAATCAATGGATGTGTAACTGATGTGATTCTGCAATCTGTATATGGGGTAAAAATGGGAGTTCATAACCCGCTTGAATCAAAGTGTGAAATATGATATATCAAGAACTATGTAATGTTTTGAACAACCAACAATAAAAAATTTAAAAAAAAAGTTAAAAAAAAAAGAAACATCCACAGAAACAACAGGAGCTGATCAGTACAGAACACACACACTATTGCTTTTTCTGTACTCACATTCAAGGCATTTCCAGGAGAATTAAGAATTGAAGCCAATTACTAGGAACTATCTACAACATTGTGTTGTTAAGTATTCTGAAGACTTATATGAGATCACTAGAAAAAAAGTGCCATAATTAAATCCTGATATTATTTAAAAAAAATTTCATTGGATTAGTTTGCTAGTATTTAGATGAGTATTTTTCACTTATATTCATAAGAGATGTTGCTCGTAAACTGTCTTTTCTTGTGATGTTTTTGTCTGGTTTAGGTATCAGGGAACTACTGAAATCATATGTTGAGTAGGAAAGTGTTCCCTTGTTTTGTTTTTCAAATTTTCTTTAATGTATGTGAGGATTGGTGTCAATTCCAGTTTTTCAGTTTTTCATTTTTATTTGTTATATATGACAACAGAATGCATTACAATTCACATTACATATATAGAGCACAATTTTTTATATCTCTGGTTGTACACAAAGTAGTGCCACACCATTCGTGTCTTCATACATGTATTTAGGGTAATGATGTCCATCTCATTCCACTGTCTTTCCTACCCACATGTCTCCTTCCTTTTCTCTCCCCCACCACTTTTCCCCTTTGCCTTTATCTGAAATTCATCTAATTCTCCCATGCCTGCCCCCATACACACACATTATGAATCAGCAGCCTTAAATCAGAGAAAACATTGGCATTTGTTTTTTTGGGATTGACTAACTTCACTTAGCATAATATCCTCCAACTCCATCCATTAACCTTCAAATGCCATGATTTTATTTTTTTAATGCTGAATAATATTCCATTATGTATATATACCACATTTTGTTTATCCATTCATCTACTGAGAGGCATCTAGGTTGGTTCCACAGTTTAGCTATTGTGAATTGAGCTGCTATAAACATTGATGTGACTGTATCCCTATAGTATGCTGTTTTTAAGTCCTTTGGGTATAGACCAAGGAGTGGGATACCTGGGTCAAATGGTCATTTCATTCCAAGTTTTCCAAGGAGTCTCCATACTGCTTCCATATTGGCTGCACCAATTTGTAGTTCCCACCAGCAATCTTTTCCCCACATCCTCTCCAACACACAATTCATCCCATTTATTGATTCTTGATATTAATTCTTGTGCTATATGAGTCTTATTAAGGAATAATACCAACACTATTCAATTTATTTCAGGAAATAGAAAAAAAGGGAGCACTTCCAAACTCATTCTATGAGGCATATCACCCTGATTCCAAAACAAGGCAAAAACACATCAAAGAAACAAAACTTCAGACCAATGTCTAATGAACATAGATGTAGAGATCCCCATTTAAATTATGGCAAATTGAGTATATAAACATATCAAAAAGATTGTACACCACAATCAAGTGGGGTTCATCCCAGGGATGCAAGTTTGGTTCAATATACGGAAATCAATAAATGTAATTTATGATATCAGTAGACTTAAAGATAAGAACCATAAGATCATCTCAATAGATGCAGAAAAAAGTATTCAACAAAATATAGCATCCCTTCATGTTCAAAACACTAGAAAAACTAGAGATAACAGGAAAATATCTCAACATCATAAAAACTATCAATGCTAAACCACAGCCCAACATTATTCTAAATGGAGAAAAATTGAAAGAATTTCCTCTAAAAACTGGAACAAGATAGGGATGCCCTCTTTCACCACTTCTATTTTAACATAGATCTTGAAACACTGGCCAGAGCAATTAGGCAGATGAAAGAAATTAAAGGGATATGGATAGGTAAAGAAGAACTCAAATTAGTAATATTTGCCAACGATATGACTTTATACCAACAAAACCCAAAACATTCCACCAGAAAACTTCTAGAACTAGTAAACGAATTCAGCAAAGAAGCAAGATACAAAATCAATACCCATAAATCAAAAGCATTTCTGTATATCAGTGACAAATCCTCTGAGAGGGAAATGAGGAAAACTACCCCATTTATAATAGCCTCAGAAAAAAAAAAAACCAAAACTTGGGAATCAACGAAAAAGGTAAAAGAACTTACAGCAAAAACTACAGAACACTAAAGAAAGAAATTAAAGAAGGACTTAGAAGATGGAAAGATCTCCCCTATTCTTGGATAGGCAGAATCAACATTGTCAAAATGACCATACTACCAAAAGCACTATACAGATTTAATGCAATTCCAATCAAAATGTCATTGGGATTTTTCATAGAAATAGAAAAAGCAGTCATGAAATTCATCTGGAAAAACAAGAGAACCAGATGGCTAAAGCAATCCTTAGCAAGAAGAGTGAAGCAGGTGGCATCACTATACCAGACCTTAAATTCTACTACAGAGCAATAATAACAAAAACAGCATGGTATTGGCACCAAAATAGACTTTTAGACCAGTGGTACAGAATAGAGGACACAGAGACTAACCCACATAATTACAGTTATCTTATATTAGACAAAGTTGCCAAAAACGTACACTGGAGAAAAGATAGCCTCTTCAACAAATGGTGCTGGGAAAACTGGTAATCCATATGCAGCAAAATGAAATTAAACCCCTATCTCTCACCATGCACAAAACTCGACTCCATTCCATTTTAAATGTTTAGTAGAATCTATCAGTGAAGTCAATTGCCCCTAGACTTTATGTTGTGAATTTGTAAATTAATTCTCTTCATTTGTTATAGGACTGTTCAGATTTTATATTTGTTCTTGGTTCAGTTTTGGCAATTGGTTTTTCTTGGAATTTCTTCAGTGTATTCGATTTTTCCAGAGGAACACAAGCAACAGGAGATACATACTTTGGTTTACATGATCAGAAGGTGTATGGTCCTCAATGGCCACCTGCAGACTTGAGAACCAGAGGAAACAGCAATTCTCAGTTCAAGAAACTAGAGCCTAAAAATAAGAGAGACCAAGGATGTTGCTCTAGTCCAAGACTGAAGGCCTGGAAAGTTGGAGGAGAATCACTGGTCAGAGTCCCCATTAGAAGAGTGAAGAAGATGCAGTCTAATGCCCCTGGGCATTCTACAGCAATAGACACAGCCACTGAAGCAGAAGGAAGCCTGCATCCCTGGCTTCCTCCTTCTGCCTTTTGATCCATCTGGGCCTCCACCCTTAGGGACTGTGCCAATCACATTCAGAGCAGGTTTTCCTTACCACTTTGCTGTCCCACACACCAATTATCTCTGAAAACACCCTCATAGACATACCAGAAATCTCTTAATACCAGAAGTTTCTGAGTCCAATCAAGTTGAGAATCCAGATTAACCATGATCTTAGTTTTAGTGTTTTGTGTCTTTAAAATAATTAGGTAACCTACATTATTTAATTTGTTTGCATACAGTTGTTCATGATGTTTCCTTATAACACACTGCCTTTCTGTAAGGTCCATAGTATGTATGTTCTTAATTCCTAATGTTAATAAACCATGTCTTCTTGCCTTCTCTGATGAGTTTAGCTAAAGATTTGTTAGTTTTGTCACTCTTATCAAAGAACCAGCGTTTTGGGGTTTATTTTGCTCTCATCTTTTTTTTCTCTCTATTTTCGTGAAGTCTATTTCCTCTGCAATAAGAAGCCTGTGAAATTGCTCCTGATGGGGTGCAGCCTTGAGTATTCTGCCCACCAGGATGGACTAATTTTAGCTGTGCTCTTTTGACTGTCTCTTACCCTCATCTCTTCATTGAACTTCTGGCTGGTCTGCATCTATTGTTATCACACCCAACTATTAGTTTCCACTAATTGCTGGCTAAATAATGTATTGTTTTTAACAATGGCTTAGAGCATAAATTTTCCCAGAGTCTGATCCAGTTGGACCCAGGCCTTTGACAGGAGCACAGAATTACCCTTTCTAATGCAGCAATAGCATCTGAACTATGGTGCAGAACCTGGGTGGAGGGCAGTGAGATTTCCTTTCTGCCGGCTACTCCTAACAGATCCCTTCTGCACAGCAAGCAAGAGCTGTGTGTGGTGGTGGGGGAGCCTGATACTGGAATCTAATTGCTGCTTCATCACCCACTATACATCACCCACTATGCATCAAATCATCGTCAGAAAAGATGGGATCAGTCAATATTCATGCCTCCTGCAACAAGGAGCTGTGAGGGAAATGGGGATTGGACCGTACTCTTTCCCAACTGCCCTTCCAGATCCTCCCTGCATAGCTCTGGAGTGTGGAAACAGGCACCACTCAGCTACTGCAATCAAGTGGTATGGGACTTTCTGAGATTGGAGCTGTGCAATGTGGTATTTTGCAATGTTCAAGGGCTACTAACACCACTTAGAATAGTTCTTCCTCCCCAGGGAGCTGTGGGAGATAGGAACTACAGCTGAGCCGCTGAGACCACAGGAACAGTTGTTCTACAATAGAGAGCTAAGGGAAATGGGTCTGTTCCCAGCACATATGGCACAGCCTCCCTCTGTTCTTACTGAGTTTCCATCGATTTTATTGAATAACTGGTTCTTGATTTGATATAGATGGTCCTCAATTAGTTGTAAGCCCTTTGATTAAACCCCAAAGATGTTGCATGATTGTGTTCATTAATTTTACTAACTTAATATACGTTTCTCCAGGGGAAAGATTTCCCCAAACTCCTTAAACCACTATGGTGGACTATATTTTGTTTTTATTATGATTTTCATAGGTTATCTTTTAGTAGTGAAAGATTAATAAAAGCCAGCAATATATTACAAGAATATTTTTAATGTTATCATATACAGTCTTTATCTAATCCATCTGGGCATTGCTTCTGGCATTTGTTTTCCTAAGTAGTTAAGATTCTCCCAACCCCTCCCCCACCACACAGGAGCTCCTGTTGTTTGTAACTTCTTGTGCCATATTCCCTGTGTAATTTGTGTCTTCTCCAGCTCCAGCTGTGGTCTGTCTCCATGTAGGGTATAATTATTAGCACAACTCATCATGCGCTGCCAGCATTCCCTTTAAACTGACTGGATGTGTGTGAATAAAACTCATTTTTCATTTTATTTTCTTTCATGTTATTTTTGCAAAGGGCAGCATCAAGACCTTAGAATTTTTCTACTTACTCTCAAGCCTATTTTGCACATCTACTTTTAAGATAGCCAGCAACAATTTGTTATTTTTACTCTGTTATTATTTTTACAGGATATAGCATGAATCCCAAAAGATCATTTTGTATTGGCCAAAAATAAATAAATAAATAAATAAATAAATAAATAAATAAAAATCCAAATTGTTTGAACACAAATACATTTCTAGAAATATGTTTCCTTAGTTGTTACATTTCTCTATGTATTGGTTTTCTAGGACTGTTGTAACAAAACATCACAAACTGAGAAACTTAAATAAGACACATTTCTTTTCTTAGAGCCTTGCAGTGGCGAACTCCAAGATTGATCTGTCCTCAGGGTTGGTTCCTTCTGTGGGCCATGAAAAAGAATTTATTTTATGTCTTTCGTATGGCTTTCCCCCAATTTCTTGCAGCCTGATGACAATCTTTGACAGTACTTGACTTTTAAGAGCATCATTCCAATCTCTTTCTTTATCTTTATATGATATTTTTCCTGTGTAGTATCTATGTTCAAACTTCCCCTTTTTAAAGAACACCAGTCATGTGGCACAAGGGTCCCAGCCTACCCAATTTGTAGTAATCATCTTATTAATTGTATCTGCAATGACACTGGTTCCAAAAATGTCACATTATGATGTCTGGGAGATAGGATTTCAACATATGAATTTGAGAGAGACAAAATTTAATCCATAACCCTCAGTGACTCTGTTTATCTATTTTCCTAGTTTATTTTCTTTTCAAGGCCAAAGACTAACTTAATGTCAATAATAAAACTAATTTCAAGGAAACAAAAGAGTAATGAAAAATATAGTATTAAACACACTGAATTTTCCCTGCAGTAAGACTCACTGAGCATGTACATATATTTTTAAATCAACAGAAGGTACCCAGTTCAGCTGTGCCTTATATAGATATGTCTTGCCTATGGTTGAAGTCTATACCTTCATCTGAGAACTGAAAAGTATTAGGGTGTTACCAGAGGCATCATTCACTTTGACTTCAAAGCAGGCAATGCCTACACATAGGGACAAGGTTCACAAGTTATAGGGGCAGTGACTTAATTAACCAACCACAAAATTACCAAATCCCTACATCTCGTTCTTTCATATACTCAGGAATACCACTCAAGCTATGAATTCTCAAGTAAGTATACATTGATAAATTGATCCATGAACTGTCAAATTTTTCTTTTCTCCTTGTCTTCATAAAGTGTAATATTCGATACATTCTCTGGGTTCTAGAGAGAAGGAGGTCAGCTTCCTTTAATTCACACCAACTCAACAATAAAACCTGGAGAGAACACCAGGACTGTCACTGGAAAACTCTGAAATGTAGACACTTGCAGAAAGATTATGGAAGAACACAAAAAAATAAAATACCACTAAAAACAGAATTCATTTTTTTTTTTGGTTCTGGTATTCTTTACTTGAACCCAGTGCAGCCCCAAACTTGGAAGTGAGCACTGTGTAGTAGGCACAGGAGAGAAATACTGTAGGAGAAGGCAAGGGACTCTTACAATTCAGAGACAATGGAAGGAATCCCTGAGGCTCTAATTTCTCTTTTTTTTTTTCCATTCTTTCATTCAGTAATTTAGTATTAATCATGACTACAAAGTGGGACTGAGGTGTTGTGACCACAGGGCCTGCAAAGCCAAAATACCTAGTATCTCACCCTTTGCAGGCAAAGTTTAATAAGCTCCGATATCAGAGATCATCTGCAGATGTCCCTGGAAGAGACTTTTCTCAATCACTGAGGTCTGAGTTGGATCCAATATAGACAGTCCTTTCAACTGGGGAATGCCAGGGTCCTTCCAGTGCTGTCCAATGATGGCAGTTCCCTGAGAAAGGTTTCTGGCATGCTCCAAATCCAATATGTTTTTCCCAGTGCCTATTAGGCTGCCTGTTCCCACTGGGATCTTGGGGCTGTTGGTTCTCAGGGCTTCTGTGGCCATGGGAAAAGGGAAAGGGTGGGGAAAGTGAAAACACTGTGATCCTCACTCTTTCTTGCTGAGATCTAGTCAGTTTTCTTAAATAAGTGGTCTTTGGATTATTATGAATCTTAATTTCCTGAGTTCTAAAATATCAGCTATAAGTGTTTTTGGTGTTCTTGCTTCTTTTGTGAAGTATATCCTTTTCAGAAGTTCTCGATCTAGCATGCCTCTCAATGCCCTGTTGAGTGTGATTTTTTTATATTTATATACTTGTCAATTTATGTGTGTGTGTGTGTATACATACATTGTTCATATAATGTATACATGCAAACATATATAACTACATGTTTAATTAGATATTTGTTTATTATGTATATTTTTATAATTATATATCTATATAATTTCTTCTCTTCTGGCTTTTTCTTTTCTCATTTTCATCTTTCTTTGTCTTTATTAAAATCTTAGTAATTTCTCTAACATTTTTCTCTCTACTAAATAGAACTTAAAGTCTATTTGTCCCCAGGTATGATGGCACATACCTTTAAGTCTCAACTACTTTGAGACTGAGACAGGAGGATTGCTGGAGCCCAGGAGTTTGAGACCAGCTTGGGCCATGTAATGAGACTTCATCTCACAAAAAAAAGTACATTATTCTTGTTTTAGTGAGATTTTACCATACATATTTAAAATGATGTTTAAAATAAAACAACATCTTAATGTTCCGTCTCTTTCAAGGACTTTTAAAGAGCCGGATAATAATCACACTATTTCCTATTTACATGGCATTGTCTTCTAGTAGCATTTCTTTTTTTTTTAACCTCATGTGTTAAACTTTATCTTTGTTACTGCATTTGGACAATTGGACAATGTTAGCTGGGACATGCATATGTGTGTTTCTTAGTACCCTGATTTCTGCATCTGTTTTTTTTTTTTTTTGGGGGGGGGGTAGAACAGCATTATTCTTGAGTGATTTGTCTTTGTCTTCACCAAGTTGTTTCGACATTTCATTACAGAACCTCTTGATGACAGACTCTCAGATTTATTTTGATTCTGAGAAATCTCCTTCAATAAATCATAAATTTTGATGTTCCCACATGAAAAATTAGACCGGAATTTGTGAATGAAAATATTCATGGCTTTAATGTTTCTGGTCTGTGATACAAACAGTTTCCATTTCTGAGCTATTCATATCTCAGAGGATTTCCATTTTTAAATGTAGTCTTACTCTGTCTGGTAAAACATATAAGAAAGTTTTTAAGCTTCAGTGCTATTTAAAATTGAGAATAATTTAACTACTAACGGTGCAACTCTGTAAGCTTAAAGTAAATATTACTGCAGAGTCACGCAACCAGAGAAGTATGGGCCCTTAGGAAAATTAGTTGGAAGGAAGCTGTCTTCCAAACAGAAGAATCCATTTTGTACTATTAGAGTGAGTGAGAAATAAACTACTTTAGTATTTAAGCCATTATAAAATTTAGTGTGTGTTTGCTACTACAATTAAGAATTATTCTAATATACTATCCTTCAAATATAAAAGCTACAGACAGTCTTGAACATTCAACATCACAGTGGATATTGTTATCACTAGCCCTTTCTGATGAACTAAAATTAGGAGAAGATGTAATGAAAATTTTTCTTTGTTAAA
The DNA here is from genome assembly GCF_021218885.2 of Marmota monax. Lineage (NCBI taxonomy): Eukaryota > Metazoa > Chordata > Mammalia > Rodentia > Sciuridae > Marmota > Marmota monax. Next base: position 2,605,621 of record NW_026695200.1, on the reverse strand, counting down.
AAAATATACCAAGTTAAGCTGGGCCTGGTGTGGCACACCTGTAATCTTAGTGAATTGGGAGGCTGAGGACCCCAAGTTCAACACCAGCCTCAGCCACTTAGGGACACTCTAAGCAACTTAATGATATCCTATCTTAAAATTTTAAAAAGAGCTAGGGATGTGGCTCTATGGTTTAGCACCCCTGGGTTCAATCCCTGGTACATAAAATAAAATAAAATAAAAAAATAATCAAGTTTAAAAAAGATGACTACAAATCAACTTGTAATTATAATGTGAAATTATATTTTGACATGTTGCTCTCAATAAATATTTTTCAAATACATCAACCCTATTGACTTTTACATTATGAGCTCTTCATCTATGAGGCAGTACCCATTTAGTAAAATATGAGGACTTGGGCTTCAGATTAGAGAATTCAAATTTTCATCCTAGAATTTATAATTTGTGATATCATGAGCTTGTTATTATTATCCTGGAAGGCGTTAATTTCTAATCTAATTGGTGATATATCTATTATCTAAGTAATGAGCCTATTGGGACATATAGTAGATAATGTATCCAAATTGCCTGGCTGAGAATACACATTATTTTAATTTTGTTAGGCATTTGGAACATTTTTAGTTGGAAAAAATGTGAAATAATTTGTGAGAACAGAATCTTTTAAAAATCTACTATTTCATCATCTTCTATTCTCCTTACCACAAACACCTAATATTGACAGCCTGTTTTTTTATGGTTCAGATGTTAACCTTCTTGATTTACTCCTTTTCGTTTATACATTGACTCATTTTATCAGTCATCAATTCATTCAAGAAATATTTATGGAGTTGCTATTTTGTAAGATCTCTAATCTGATGGCTTTCTACACGGATCTCATAATGAGCGACTTTGGGAACCAAAACGAATTTTCCCAATCTCTGATTGACCTGTTAGCTGGTATACTTTGCTGTCTCTTGCTTCCCTGTGCAATGAGCTACTAAAATCATCACACTAATCATCTTCTAATGGAGAATGGTGCTATATCAAAATCTCCTCATTCTCACAGGCTTCTTAGGCTCAGCTCTGTTGCTTGTTTAAGTCCTCAAATGCACTAGGAGGTAAACTCTAGCCTTTAGGACAATACACACATTAAGAACAAAATTATATTCAGCATAATTCTGGTTCCATTCTCCATTTCTCATCAACTCTAATGAATATTTTTAAATTGTTCCCTGGTGCCAACAATAATGATCTGTGGCTCATTAAAAATGACAGCCACTTTAGCTAGGCAGCCTTCTGGAGATTTGCCGATGGAAGATCCTTGTCAGCTGTCTTTATTTATACCTCTGACTTGTACAGTCATTGATTATCCTATATAATGCCTTCCTTCAAGTGTACAAAGAATGTAAGAAAATCTCATAGGAAAACTTGAGCATATTCTCTGCGATCTTCCTTTTATAGTAAGCTGAGGTAAATTTCTTATTAACCATAAGTTAAGAAATGGAAAGTTAAGCTTGATTTGACTTTCTGGTTAACAAAGAATTAACTTACCAATAAGAATATTAAGAAAACTCTGGTGAGTAGAAATTTAAATAAAAAAAGGAAATATACGTAAACCCTTGAAGTTTCATCTGGCTCAGATATACAAGATTCAAGGTGCTGGACAATATTCTGAATGTCAATTTTGATAATAAACCATACATTAGTTTATGAAATACTTTCTGGTTGACTTGTATTTATCTAGAGTCTAGATAACACTTTGTACTCAAATATGCATACAAAGTATGCATATATGGAAACATTTTCAAATTTATATCATAGGGCAATTGAAGATCATCTTCCAAAGAAATATTTTTCTACCTAAACTTTTGTTGCCTTAATTTGGCAAACAAAGCTGATCACTTTTTGTTATAACACGCCTGTCCCATGTCATTTACTGCCATTGTACCATGCTATGTTCCCTTCTCTCCTCCTACTCTTTTACTATAACATTAGGTATTATAGGTACAATTCCTGCACTTAATGTCCAGCCAAGAGTTCTTACCTGGAAGCCTCCTCAAGACCTTCGCAAGTACCCTGAATAGATGCTCTATTGTCTGTTTTAACATTCTGTGCCTTATCATGAAGCACATGTGTTTTATCTTTCTATACATGTGTCTTCACTAATAAACCCTGAGCCCCTGAGGTTGGGATCTTATTTTGTGCAATTTCTTTTCATCACCAGTACATGATATTACTTAGACTCTCAGAAGATAAATGAAATAAATGAACAAAGCAGTAAAAAAACAATTAAATAAATGAATTAACTGATTCTAAACCAACAAATAGAAATACAAAGGACACAATTGGTTATGATTTGGTGCTGCTAATGCAGAATTTGGGATAACTACTAACTCTTACTTCATCATTCTTTTCACTGACTGGAAATGAGTAGATTCTAGCTACACTTGTTTTAGGGGGAAGAATGGGTAACTATTTGAAATGATGGATATGTTAATTTATTCCAATGGTTACAATAGTAACCATTTTACTATTTATATATATCAGTCAACTTCATGAAACTGTAATGAAATACCTGACATAGGGTACTTATGAAGAATAGGTTTACTTAGCTCACAGTTTTGGAGACTGAAAGTCCAAATAGCATAGTGCAGACTTTGTGGCAGGGATGATCCTTGGCTGTATCACCTCATAGCATGGATAACATTGGTGGCAGAAGATGCCTAAGCAAGGAAGTGATTACAGAAACAGAGAGATGAAGCAGGAGCAAAGAAGATGAAATAGCCAAGCTTGCTTTTTTATAATTACCCTCTTGTGAGAACTCAGGGGGGTCCCATATGAACTACCTTCCAAAGAGCACAACCCAATGACCTAAAGACTTCCCACTAGGTCCCATCTCAAATTAACATACGCATATCTCACAAAACTACCTACAGTAATCTCTTAAATGTTCCACCACCTCTAAATAGTACCGCCCTGGGAACCAACCCTGTAATCACATAAACGTTTTGAGAGATACAAATCATAGCTAAACCATAGCAACATGTATTTTATAACATCATGTTATAAAACTTACATGTGCACAATAATGTTTTTTTTTTTTAAATTGAAGTTTAAATGTTCTTGCAGTGAACTCTAACATATATAATTAGCTATTAAAGATAGTTCAGTAGAGCTTGGACTGGAAAACCAAGAACAATTTCAAAAATTACTTCCAATGTTTATTAATTTCTGAAATTAAGTCAATTTGATGGCATATAACTGATTTGAAATATTTTTCAGAAAGTCACTACTTATATCATATAGGCATGGCTTAAAATACAGACTTAAGTTTTTACTTCAGCTGAAATAATGAATAATGTAGATTTTTTGCAACAGTGAAGAGGAAAAATATAACTGACCATATTATCACACCTAAAAGAATAAGAAAATCTTTTAAAATACAATCGATTTTTGCCTAAAATTCTTATGTATGGGAACTTTCAGGTGGAATATTGCTCAGTGGCCTGACACATTGGTCTGCATCAAGAGAACTATTGGGGTTCAGAAAATGATACATAAAAGCTAGCACTTTGGCTACAAATTAAGGACACTGGACAATCCTCAAAAGCAAATTTTCTCTCTAACCTTCTCCTGACCTTCTTTCTTCAATTCTCCTTTCTCCCACAAAGTAGAAGCCAGAATTCCTTGACCCCAAGATGTCTCATAAAAACTAGAACTTATTCCCCCAAAACCTGCCATAAAACCTAGATTATTGCCTAATTTCCTCCCATCTTTCTGTGTAAGTGCTGGCCATAAAGAAAATCTATGATCTAGTTTGTCTGATAGTTGATCATGAGACTCCCATTCTACCTTCCTCTGCTGTCTTCCAGAGAGGAAGAAATCTGAGCAGAAAGTCTTGCTGGGTTCCCCACCCCTCTCTCCTACCATTAGGTCATACCCATACTTTGCCTAGTTGGAGTTCTACACGGTTGCCAGTGCTTTGTCATTCTAAGCATAGCGATGGACAGTTTGTCCTAGGTGATTGGATCCTCATTTTCGAAGGCTCCTATGTCATGTAAAAACTCAAATAGTAGGTTTGTTGACTTTTTTCTTGTTGACTTGTTTAGTTATATGAATGTCACCTGTGGCCCTTATCATGAGTGAGATAACATTTCCCACCTTTCTGTCCCTACAGAACTGAGCAAGGTCCCAGTTCTACCACGAACTCTTTTGTGTGGGGAGGCCAAACGTGATTTTTCCAAACCTTGGTGTCCTGTTTGCCAAATAAGGATATCATATTGGATGATTGCAAAACTACCTTCCAGATCAAATATCCTGAGGCTTGTGCATGTATGTGTGTGTGCATGTGTATGCACATGCACACATTGCAATATTATAATTGCCATTGAAAATGTTTCTACCTATACAGATAATAATATTAGTGACTCAAGTACAGTTTAGAATTAATTGTTTAAAAGAGCAAATAAGCATCCCACTGCCACGGAAATTAAAGACACTAAATCCTGCTGTGTGCTGTCTACACTTGTTTTAAATGGTATCTCCAGGTAAATTATTTGCAACCATGCTCCATGGAACACCTGCCAATGTGCTGTCAGTTTATACGGATGAAATTGTTTTAGTAATTCAAGATGTCACAGCAGCTCTTTGCCAGTTCGTCTCTGGTAAAAAATAGGACAGGATCTGGAACACAAAGAGGGAGTCATCTGGCTTGCAGATTTATCTGAAAGGAAATTAACCAGGATTTCCCATTTTGCAAAGACAATTTTGATTTAATGGTCAGCTTTCATTTTACTTATAAACAGAAAAAAAATTTTTAAATAGATTATTATACAGGAGAAGAGTAGGTAATGAGAGATTTTCTCCTGATATTATTTCACTAACTTTCTCAATTGAAACTGATAAACATAATTTTGATCTCAATAGTAATCAAAGAGTTTTTCCTAGTACTTGGAGAGTTTTTAATAAGACTTCCTTTTAAAGATATTTTAGATATAATATTTTAAATAGAGTTTGAATAATTTCATTACTTATAGAGATCTATTTTTTCTCAAGTAATGTTAAAATTGTAACTAATCCTAAACAACATTGAGAATAGATAAGGATTTTGAGATAAAGATCAAGTATGTAATACATTGAATCCTATTTTTAAATTGTTCACATATTTATCTTTCAAAATCTCATGGCTTCTACTAATATATGCATTAACTTATTCTGTAATACCAACTTTACTGTTTGGTTTTATGTTAGACTCTTAAAGGAAAAATTTTCTTCTACTAACTCACATCATGTAAAGCACTATAGCAATGTTAAATAAAATTGGGACTATCATGACATAATCATGAATAGACACCTCACAAAGGAGAAATACAAAGGTTAATAAATACATAAAAATGCTCAATATCTTTAGCCATCAGGGAAATGCAAATCAAAACTACATTGAGATTCAATCACACCCAAGTTAGAATGGCTATTATCAAAATGGTTGTCAAGGTTGTAGGATAAAGGATCCTATATATAGGAACCCTGAAGTCAGAATACAAAAGAATTACCTGTATACCCAAGTTTATTATGCCACTATTTACAATGGTAAATATATGGAATCAGCCTAGGTACCCATCAACAGATGAATGGATAAAGAATATGTGCTGGGTGCCATGGTGCACACCTGTGATTCCAGTGGCTTGGGAGGCTGAGGCAGGAAGATCATAAATTCAAAGCCAACCTCAGCAACTTAGTGAGGCCCATAGCAACTTAATAAGACCCTGTTTCAAAATGAAAAGATAAAAAGGTTTGAGGATGTGGCTCAGTGCTTGAGTGTCCCTGGGTTCAATCCCTAGTACCAAAATACACCACATGTGTGTACGTGTGTGTGTGTGTGTGGGGGGGTGTGTATAATGAAGCCTTATTCAGCTAAAAAGAAGAATAAAACCCCATCATTTTCAGGAACATGGATAAAAACTGGAATCCATTTGTTAAGTGAAATAAACCAGACACAGAAAGATAAATATCAGTTGTTTTCTCTTATATGCAGAGACTGTCTAAAAGTAGCACAGGAACTGTTAGCGCATTAGGGTCTGGAAGGGGATCAGGTAACAGGGCAGAAGGGGAACAGGAAAGGATAGGAAAAGGGAAATCAGACATGATCAAAACTCCATATATGCATGCATGAAAATGTCACTGTGAAACCCATTAATTTGTGCAATTAGTATGTGTTAATAATGATGATGATGATGATAATAATAATATGATTTGAAGTTCACCATAAAATGCATCTAAGTTTCCACAATAAAGTAATTGACTTTTTGGTAAATAACAATTTAATTTTAGACATATAGACAAACTGAAAATCTTAACAGCAGTCCTCTTGTAGACATTGTGCAGGTGGAAGAGAGTGCCTTCTGGCTGCATCCAGTCCACTCCTTGGCTTTGATTTTGTGTCCTTGGATTGCCATCTACTGTGGTTGAACATTATTTGTGTTATGTTTGGAGGCTTTGTCCCCAGGGTGGAGCTACTGGGAGTAAGTGGAAGTTTTGAGTTAGAACCTAGTGGGAAGTCCTTAGGTCATTGGGAGTATGCTTTCAATGGAAGAAGGTAGTTTTCATGGACCCCTTGAGTTCTTACAAGAAGGTTGTTTTAAAAGGAGCAACCCTGCCCCTTCATCCTCTCCACTCTTGATTTGGGATGCAATCACTTGCTTGCTCCAGCAAAAGCTCCAACCATTGTTATCTGCACCATCAGGGGATGCCAAGGGGGTAATGTTATGGTTAAAATACAACAAATGTTCATGTGAGAGTCAGTGAAAGGAAGTTTAGGGGTGAAATTACCAGATTATGAGAGCCTTAACCTAATCAGTGCACTAACCCACCTGAATGGATTAACTAGGTGAAAACTATAGGCTGGTAAGGTGTGCTGGGATCATGCCTTTGTCCCTGGTGAGTCAAGGTGAATCTCTCTCTGCTTCTTGGTGGGCATGCCCTGAGCTGCTTTCCTCAACCACACTCTCCCACCATGATGTTCTACCTCACCTCAGATCCAGAGCAATGGAGCCAGCTGTTTATGGATGGAGATCATGTGTCGCGACCCCTTGCCCGCAAGGAAGACGCAACTCAGGAATCTTCTTTCAGCAGTTTATTCAGGCCCTTGATATTTCTTCTTCTCTCTCTCTGATGCCCCTCCCAGCCTTAATAAAGCATCCCAAGCCCCAATGCAAAGCTGCCGCGTGGAGCTTTCTCACAGGGTGGTGAAAAATCATGTGCCAACTTTCCCAGATAAGGAGTTGTTTGTCACAGACCACAGCGGAGCCAGCGTCATCTTGTAATGGCGACCATAGTCTGCAGAAACGGCAGAAGCGGCTCACCACAGTTCCCCCTTTTCTGTTTTCTTAAAACAATACAGGCGAGAGTAGAGGTCCTATCTCACTGTGCAGAAGTGGCTGCATAGTATGACTCAGTCCTAAGGAGGCGCCTTCCCCAGATCTGAAGCCATATCAGCCGACGCCTTTTTTCGTGGGGCGGGGCGTGAACGCGTCTAACCCGCATGCAATAGGACATGCTCTCCTTGAGGTCCACATCAAGGATCACTCAAGTGCAGTGCCTTGCCTCGCATCCTGTATCGTGACGATGGTGGACGAAGGGGGATAGCTGAGGCTGAACTGTGGCTGTTTATAAGGACAAACAAGTTGACAGCACCCTGAAAGAAAGGCACGAACTTCAAGGCGATAGAAAAGCACTAGTGTGGAAACCCATCTGCGTGCAATGGCAGTAAGACCGGCAGAGTGCAAGGGCTTTCCAACACTAAGAGAATAACAAGGAAAGTCATGTCGATCCCAGTGCAATGTTATAATAACTTGGGGTGTAACGACCATGACAAAGGTTTACTGCTTAAGATGCGCAAGCCAGACTTGAGGCGAGTTGCCATTTTCTAAAGCTGCAAGAGCTTGTATGATCATAGCCTTTTCTTGTGCATGGCGAGTTTTAAGGCGACAGAGAAGCCACAAACAGAGTACAACACTGAAGCAACACATAGCACCAAAAATGCCCACTCCCACCCATTCCTTAAAAAAGGAAAAGGCAGAGGATAGCCAACTGGTGAATTGACCCAAAGTCACTGGTTCGACACGGGTGCTATTCAAAACAGCAATCCGAGTTAGTTGAGACTGGATCAAGTTTTCTGCTTCCATGGACCAGGTTCCGGATAGATACTCTCTGATGATGCGGGAGGCATTTCTGGAATCATAAAATCTGACAGAGGTTATACATAAATGTGCACGTTGATCAACACAACCCAAATGTACTAGGTCAGACAATTCCTCAACTTGAGCTTGAAGTAGATCTATCCTTTGATTAGCAGCCAGAATCCCAGATAAAATGTGTTGATTAATTCTACTTTGAGATTCAAGTATGGTGGATGTTTGTTGAATAACCTGATTAATAGTGGCAGCAGTTTGAATTTGGCTGGCTATGGCTACTCCAGCTATAACTGCTGCAGCAGCAGATACCGCCACAGCTGTCACTATGGCTGCCGTAATTCCAAAATCTCTACGGGCTCTAATCAGTTCAACAATAGGAAATGACTCTGGATCTGCAGTAACCGGGATCGGGACAAAGGTTGGAATTTTCATAACCACTGCCATAGGCCAGGATCCATTCCAACACTCAGACAAATAACAGGTAATATTAGAGCAATTAAGCATCCCCTGTGATGTAACATTAGCCAAAAGAAACAGGAACGGAGATTGGAGACAGACTGCTGCGGAGGGTAATGTAGCATTAAACAATTGTGAATTATTTGCAGAAATTTTAAGCCTCCTACCTCGCTCCGAGTCTTGGGTACTGCCAGAAACATTAAACAGTCAACTTTGGACTCCCAATATTTCCCTGGGGAAACACAAGCGCGGACTAGACTAGCCCAATCTGAGGGAGTCATGCAAAATCTAGTAAGTCCCTCCACCTGAGTGAGAGTGAAAGCGGCATCTATGCCATTAAGTGTGGACAGATTCTGCCAAGGTCTTAATTATCTTAAAGTCTAAAGGCTCATGATATCTTCCCCTGTTATTGTCCTGAAATACAGGGTATGCAAGTCCCATATCTGTATTAACTGTCCTCCAAACTTGTGCATGAAAAGATCTCCCGGAACCTTGGCTCCCCTCCACATACGGAGGTGGGGCAATCGGCACCATATCTTCTTCTAGATATTCTACCTTCTCCTCCTCAGAGTTTTGTTGACCGATGTTAACTCCCTTCCCCTTCTTACAGTAGGCCTGCGTGCCCTGTGTCTCCTTTTTCTTCTTTTTCATTTTTATCTTATGTAGTTGTTGTAACAATATATCAAGGTCCTCAGAACTCTCTGAGTCGCTTGTGTTCTCAGGCGTTTTTAATTCGGTCAAGTCTGGGTAGAGCCTTCTCCTATTTTTATCTTCAGGCTCTTTTGCCTTCTCACTACTGTTACTTTTAATACTCTCTGCCACTTCACTACATGATCCTTCAGATTTTTCCTCATGCAGTTGCTCAAGAATAGCTTGACCCTCACTCACAGCTTCCTGGCATTTACCATCTGTAAGGCAACCACGGACCATTTTCCAAAGGGGTATCACCCCACCCTCTAATATGCCCTGCTCAGAAGCAAAGTCAAGATCTTTGCCTAATTTATCCCAACTAGGCACAGTAAGGCTGCCCGAAAATGCAAACCACGGTGCAGCGATATCTATCTTCTGTAAAAATCTCTGTAAAGTACTATGTTTCACTTCCAGTCCCTTGGAACGTAACAGGTCATCTAGGGCCAGGAGAAGCGGACTTGAAGATGCGGCACCCATGACACAACAACAAAGGAAGCACAAAAAAAAGAAAGCGAAAGTAGAAGCGAAAGTACACAGTGCAGCTGCAATAAAATGTAAGGCTCTCTCTTTCATTACAGAGGAGCTGTCCCGCTTTGGTCGCGGATCCCACTTACTAGGGACTAACCCCGCTTTGATCGCGGATCCCACTTACTAGGGACTAACCCCGCTTTGATCGCGGATCCCACTTACCTGGGACTAACCGGTGCACCACCCCTGACTGTTGAAAGTTCTGGTTCCCGGGTCTCGGCACCACTTGTCGCGACCCCTTGCCCGCAAGGAAGATGCAACTCAGGAATCTTCTTTCAGCAGTTTATTCAGGCCCTTGATATTTCTTCTTCTCTCTCTCTGATGCCCCTCCCAGCCTTAATAAAGCATCCCAAGCCCCAATGCAAAGCTGCCGCGTGGAGCTTTCTCACAGGGTGGTGAAAAATCATGTGCCAACTTTCCCAGATAAGAAGTTGTTTGTCACAGACCACAGCGGAGCCAGCGCCATCTTGTAATGGCGACCATAGTCTGCAGAAACGGCAGAAGCGGCTCACCACAATCATGAATACAACATTTTCCTTCTCTAAAATTGTTTTTGTCAGATCTTTTGGTCACATCAGCAAAAAGATAACTAAAACAGGTAGCTTTCAGCACAGAGCCTACACCATACCATTTGGATTTTCAACCTCCATACTGTGAGCTAAATAAATCTCTTCTTAAGAGACTCTGTTGGGTAGTCCATTAAAGTGATGCAAAGCTGACTAAAACACTGTGCCAGGTATGGTGTCTTGCATTTACCCAGGCACATTGACTCAGATATTTCTTGCACCATTCTGAGAAACACTCATGGCAATAAGTATTGATGGGCTCAAAACTTGAATCTTAAAGGATTCTCCATGCCATAATTTACACTAACACCTATCTAAATTTGAGCTCAGAATTTTATTTTATTTTATTGGTACTGGGGATTGAACTCAGGGACACTAGACCACTGGGCCACTTCCCCAGACCTATTTTGTATTTTACTTAGAGACATGGTCTTACTGAGTTGCTTAGCAACTTGCTCTTGCTAAGGCTGGCTTTTTTTAAAAGTTTATTTTTAAGCTGTATATAGACACAATGACTTTATTTTTTTATTTATTTATTTTTATGTGGTGATGAGGACCAAATCCAGTGCCTCAAATGTGCCAGGTGAGTGCTCTACTACTGAATTACAACCCTAGCCCATGAGGCTGGGTTTGAACTTGAGATCCTCTTGCCTCATCCTCTCAAGCTGCTGAGTTGAGATCAGAATTTTAAAAACCTTGAAGGTTTTTTACTGGATAGGAAATCTGTATTTCTTACCATTTCTCTCCTTTAGGTCAGAGCTGATATACTACTAGGAGAACTTACTACTGAACTCTGCTTCCCTGAGGTCAGCTCCCATCCAGGGAACATATAACCTACTTAGGAATTCAAATGATGGAATACCAAGCACAGTAATTAATCTATTCTTAAGCAAAAGAAACTGAAGTGTGCCCTGAATATGTGTGCATTTATGAATCTACATCACATGACCTTGCTAGATTTTTTGTATGTTTTGATATCCTCTCATTTATTAAAACTAACATCCCCAAAATTCTTTCTGAGACCACATGAGCCTTTTCTCATGATTATGCACCTGACCCTCCCACTTGCACCAGAAGAGAAGCTATAGCTGAGAGGAGAGAACTGTACCATTCATGCATGTCTAGTTGTACACAAGATATATATATATAGACTATCTACAGTTATGGATTTAATTCTTCAAACAAGAAATGGAAACAGATTAAGGTAGTTAGGATCTAATCTCCCATGGTGGAGATTAGGGCCTACTTTTTATTCTATTAGACGCAGGGACCCTGGTTTTATTTCTAAGTCCTTGATCCATTTTGAGTTGAATTTTGTGGTTGGTGAGAGATAGAGGTTTAATTTTATTTTGTTGCATATGGATTGCCAGTTTTCCCAGGACCATTTGTTGAAGAGGTTATCTTTTCTCCAATGCATGTTTTTGACACCTTTGTCTAATATAATTGTAATTTTGTGGGTTAGTCTCTATGTCCTCTATTCTGTACCATTGGTCTACCAGTCTGTTTTGGTGCCAATACCATGCTGTTTTTGTTACTGTTGCTCTTAGTATAGTTTATGTTAAGTATAGTGATGCCACCTGCTTCACTCTTCTTGCTAAGGATTGTTTTAGCTATTCTGGTTCTCTTATTTTTCCAGATGAATTTCATGATTGCTTTTTCTATGGTACAAGAATTAAAATCAAGAATCAATAAATGGGATGGAATCAAACTAAAAAGTTTCTTCTCAGCAAAAGAAACAATCAGTGAGGTGAATAGAGAGCCTACATCTTGGGAGCAAATTTTTATCCCTCACACATCAGATAGAGCACTAATCTCTAGCACTAATCAATCCACTAATAAATGAAAAAAATGTTCATCATTGCTAGCAATTAGAGAAATGCAAATCAAAACCACTCTAATATTTCATCTCACTCCAGTCAGAATGGCAGTTCTTATGAAGACAAACAACAATAAGTGTTGGTGAAGACGTGGGGGAAAAGGTACACTCATACACTGCAAACTGGTGCAGCCAATATGGAAAGAAGTATGGAGATTTCTTGGAAATCTGGGAATGGAACCACCATTTGACCCAGCTATCCCTCTCCTGGGTCTCTTCCCAAAAGACTTAAAAATATCATTCTATAGGGACACAACCACATCAATGTTTATAGCAGCACAATTCACAGTAGCTGAACTGTGGAACCAACCTAGATGTCCTTCAATAGATGAATAGATTAAAAAAATGTGCCATATATACACAATGGAATATTACTCAGCAATGAAAATCATAGCATTTGCAGGTAAATGGATGGAGTTAAAGAATATAATGCTAAGTTAAGTTAACCAATCCCCAAAAACCAAATGCCAAATGTTTTCTTTGATATAAAAAGGCTGATTCATAATGGGATAGGGAGACAGAGCATGAGAAGAATAGACAAACTCTAGATAGGGTAGAGGAGTTGAGGGGAAGGAAGGGGGCATGGGTTTCTAAATGTTGGTGTAATGTGATGGTCATTATTACCCTAAGTACATGTATAAAGACACAAATTGGTGTGAATATATGTTGTATACAACCATAGATATGAAAAATTGTGCTCTATATGTGTAATAAGAATTGTAATGCATTCTGCTGTCATATATAAATAAAAAAAATTAAATTAAAATAAACAAAAAATTCTTACACAGCAAAAAAATTGGAAACAGAGAAATGAGATTATTTTTACAAATAGATTTTAAGAAGGTCAGCATTTTGAGGACTCATCCACCTGGCAGAGATCTTAGAGAAGACTGGATTTAAAAAAGAAAAACTTGATAGGAGAATGGAGGCTAGTTCTATGAGTTCTATATGCTTGGCTCTGAGAGATCTTCTGTATGACCAGGAGAAGAAGTTCTCCAAGAGATACGGCCAACTTGCAGGAGTGCTGCTCCTCTGAAGTCAACCAAAAGGCACAGACAGAGCTTCACATGGCACATAGCCGGGTTGGATATACCTCAGTAGGGACCATCAGTCTAAATGCAACTGTATAAAACTACCCAACTATCCCTGGGGTTTTACAAACTTGTAAGGGTCTGATAGTTCTCTGTGAATTTTAAACTGTCCACACAATCTTCTCTGCAAAGGAGGAGTTGGATAAGCTCCTTCTGGCCCCTGTTAGCTATCGAAATTCTTTTCCTTTCAAGGAAAATATACAATATCCACACTCCCAAACTACCCATCAAACAGTCTTGGCATTTCACTCTCCCAAACTGAATAGGCCATTGGGGCACTAGTTTGCACAGCTCCACGCACGGGTAGGTGGCAGAGTGTGCAGCGCAACAATGTCAGAGGAGTCATGCAGCAGCACACACCATGGTAACCAAGGAAGCCCTGTTATCCAGAGAGCAAATCCCACTATCTGACGATTACTTTTATCTGTTTCTCTAACAGATTTGTTCAGAGCAGTTGTATTTTCACAGCTAAACTGAGCCCAGATTTCCCACATACCCCTTGCCTCCCTCATTAACATCCCCCACCAGAGTGGTGCGTTTATTACAAGGGATGAACTAACATTGATGCAGTCCATAATCCAGAGTCCATAGTTTACATGTGGTTGAATTTGGTGTTGGACTTTTGACGGATTTGGAAAATAAAAGAATGATGTGTACTCATCATCATAGGATCATAACCAAGTTTTCTCAATGAACCCCAAATCATCTAGTTTTCTGCCTATTCCTCCTTCTCTTCCCCCAGTGTGTTTGTCAGCTGCCTTCCAATCACTAGAATGGTGGCCCTGTGATTATGTTTCAGGCACTACTTGTTCCCAGTGCCCAGCTCCTAAAACATAGGAGGTACCAATCACAGTTGGTGGAAGAAATGAGCCAGGGAAGGAATGAGTGAACGGGTGAGGGCCACCAAGAGTGGAGCCAGGAGGCTCCAGAGACCTGGGCACAGAAGGAGGAGACCAGGGCCTCTTCTGGTTCTTCTGGCTTTGTCTTGCTGAGCTATTTTAACAAAAAACCAAGAGGCCATCCTGATTCCCTTACCTTGAATGTAGAATCCTTGGGTATTTTTTTTTTTTTTTTTGCCCATTCCCTGAATACTGCAGACCCACTTTTTCCAGTGCTTTACAGATGGCTAAAGCAAATACAGATGTACCTTGACTTAACAATGGGTCAGGTCCCAATAAACACTTCATATGTCGAAATTAAATTCAAGTACATTCCATACACCTACTAGCTTGCCAAACAGCTGGAGAGTCAGCCGTTGCCCCTCATGATCATCAGGCTGACTGGGAGCTGAAACTCATCGTTGCTGCCCTGCATAGTGAGAGGATCATACAGCATACTGCCAGCCTGGAAAATGATCAAAATTAAAATTTGAAATATGGTTTCTACTGAATGTTTTTTGCACCATTACAAAGTGGGGAAAAAAATGTAAGTCCAATAACCATATGTTGGGGACTCTCCGCAAATGGAATCCCAAAGCACAATAATAGAAGATTGTGCGCCTTGCTCTAACATCTATAGCACACACAAATTTCTTATTACTGCTGACTTCCTTGAGCATGTCATTATCTTTCTCTCCAGGGTCAGGGGACTACTCTGAGTGCCACTCCCAGTGGCATCCTGAGTGGAAGTTATTTGGTTCAGTATGTAAACATTAGCAGCATCTTTGTCATTGGAATCATCTTTTTAAAAACATGCCTGCCACAGTCTGGCTGGGCACAAAATCACGAGCCACTCAAGCAGGAACAAACTTTATTTCCAAAACTCCCGCGAATGCCACGCACGCGGCCTTCTCCCGGGACACACTACACTAACAGGAAATCCCTCCTCCGGAAATCCCTCCTACTGCACTTCCCCAACCAATGGGAACTCTCCAGGAGTCTCGCAGAGCGCCAAAGTAGCAGGCTGAGGTGGACAGCTGGGGTCTAATCTCCAATTGAATGCACATCTTAACATAATCATTATCATCTCAATGGCTTGCTGGTGTCACCTTTCAACCCAAAATGCCATGCGTCATTCCTACTTGGCTATGGCTCTCAGCACATGCCCCCCCAAAAGAAACATTTTGTGTCCTGTGTTTGACAAAAATGATCCATCGATGAAAGACTGTATAAGTTTGTCAATGTAAGACCTATTACTAAAATAGAGATCTGATTTTTAAGATCTCTCAATGTTTGACCTCCACAACATCTTGTTCTACAGAGGAAAAAAATAAGTGATGTTCTTTTAAATTAAATATAGAACATAGGTCTACTCTTTATATCTCATAGAGTGAAACATTTTTTCTTTAGCAAGATCTTTGAAATGAATACTTTCTTTAACAGCACACAAGAGGATTTCAGTTTCTATTCTTTTTGGAGAATTACAGCTTTCATGAAATCAAAGGGAAAGAATTAGCAACTTAGAGTATCAATTCATCTAAAAGTAATGAAATGACTGAAACTTTCTGTTGAAAAAGTGAGGGGGCTACAGCTAATATTGTTAAACCATGCCAGTTATGATTGAAAGGTAAGGAAGAAAAGATTCTGAATTAATGTCAAATATGCTATTTAACATTTTATATCTGTAGTTTTCTTCCCAATGCGTGCAACAAGAGAGACTGAGCTAAAATGCCATTCCAGTAGAGATGTTGTCTAAATGGAAAGGCAAAAAAAAAAAAATTTAAACAGATTTATTGAGGTATATTTGATATATAAAAAGCTGAATATATTTGGTGTGTTCAATGGGATGAGTTTGAACATTGACCTTCAGTGAAGATATCATCACCATAATCAAACTAATAAACATATCCATCACCTCCAAGTTTCCTCAGGCCTCTTTTGTATGTGTGGTTTTAAAGCAAAAATATTTTCAATCAGCACATATATTTCCAGTAAATAAAAGAGGGAAGAAAACTAAATGTTTTCACCAAAAATAAAAATTAAAATTAAAAAATATCCTTGGAATCACATCGTGGAAATCGTCTTAGCAGTCAGCTAGTGTTCTCATGGTGGGTGTGAATAAAAACAGGCTGAGGGATCAGTCAGCTGGGGACCCCTGTGAGTAAAACCTCAGTGTCTAGGTTGCAGTCTGCTGTAGTCTTCTGCAGCACGTCTTCCCTTCCTTACCTTGGCCAGCCTTGGACCCAGATCCTCTGTGCCCGTTTTACTTTGTTCACTTACTCCTGTTTACTGTTTTCTTTAAAAACAGATAAAACTTACTGAGCCACAAGTAGGGGTGAGAAGACAGAGCTGGATGCAGGAAGGTCCAGTATCCCACTTTCTATTCTATGATATTTAAAGCCCACCCTGCCTTTAAAATGAATATAAAACACTGTGAACACAGCTCACAAAGACATCCTCCACTCAGCTTCCAAATCAGACAGGGTCCTTAGGTGCTCTGACGGGCATATGGATATGCCACCCCCAATATGCCAGTGTGGCCTAAGAATGATTTCTGAGCTGTGAAGATATTTGACAATCTAAAATCATTTCTCTGTCTAAAGCAGAGTTTCTCTAAATAACTCAATTGTCATAAATCCCCTCCCTAGAAGCAACTGTTATCTTCCCTTTGAGGAGGTGAAAAGTTGGTGCACAGGCTCACAGAGGTATTGTTACTGTTTTAGTCAGCTGTTTTTTTGCCTCTGTGACTGAAAGATCTGATCAGAACAATAGTAGAGGAGGGCTCCTGGTTTCAGAGATCTCAATAGAGACAGCAGACTCCATTCCTTGGGGCTTGAGGTAAGTCAGAACATCATGGTGGAAGATGTAAGTGGAGGGAAGCGGCTCACACAATGAACAGAAAGAGAGAGAGAGAGAGAGAGAGAGAGAGAGAGAGAGAGAGAGAGAGATCTCCACTTGCCAAATACAAATATATACCCCCAAAACATGTGCCCAAGCGCTCTACCTCCTCCAGCCACACCTTACCTGCCTTCAATTACCACTCAATTAATCCCATCAGATAATTGATTCACTGATTGGGTTAAGGCTCTCACAACCCAATAATTTCTCCTGTAAACCTTCTTGTCTTGTCTCACACATGAGCTTTTGGGGGACACCTCACATTCAAACTGCAACAGGTACAACATCTCATGTCTCCCATTTATTCTGCTAAAGTCTCATTTATCTTTTCTGAAAATTGTTTTCTCTCATATGTTGCCTTTCTCCACCTCCCTGTCCCTTATTAAGATAGCATATAATTCTCAAATTGCCTCACTTCTTTCAGTACTCACTTCTTTTGCTGACTTCAGCATGCATATAAACTTAAAAATTAATAAGTTTTATGCTTTTATCTCCTGTTATTTTTTTTCTGATGTCAGTTTAATTCACAGGGCCATGGGTACTGAACATAAAAAGTAAGTGTGAAGGAAAATTTTTCCCACTGTACAGCTCCTTTATGGGAGATAGCAGCTGCTACTCAGGATGTGTCAAGGTAAGCAAAATTATTTAAATATGTTACCAAGGTTGAATCTTAAAAGAGCCCTATGAGATAAGAATGATGAATATCTTCATTTTGTAGATAAAGACACAGAGATGTATACAGGTTCATGGCCCAAAGCTGTTTCCTCCAAAATAGTAGAGTGGGTATCTGATCCTGGAGCGATCCTTAATCATTAATAATGTGATCTCACAGAGTCCAAATTAAACATTTACTGTAGTTCCTAGCTATGTGGCATTATATGATGTTTGAAATAAAAACTTTCCCAAGCTACTCCAACACCTTTCTTTGGCCTCAGAGACGACATCCTGAAGGGAATCCGCTATATTAAATGCTTGCATTTGTCAACACATGGTCTCTAAACCAAGCAGAGAGTGGCTTATTTTCAAACTGGAAAAGGGTTTGCTGAAAGAGTTCTTTGGCAACTCATTCGTATGGGAAGCATTTCATGCTGATTGGGGGCATCAGAAAGGCGGGCACAGAGATCATGTGTCCCTATGTAGTCCTGGCCAAGTAATGGCAACAGGAAGCTCGATTTCCATTGATCAGCACTGCAAACCCCATTTCACTGTATGGCAGAGGCTAATATGCTTTAGGATTTTGTCCAGAAAGCTGGCCCTAGAGTAACACTTCAAAACAGGGGAATTAGAGTTGGGATAGTAAAGTGACATACTTTTGACCAGAGGCTGAGTCCTACATATGTAAAGAACAGATTTTCAATCACATGAACATATACTATTCTTGATTTCTAGATAAACAGAGCAATAGTGCCATGTTTAAGGAAGTGGGAGATGTGGCACAAGGAGGTTTATAGTTATGATGCAAAGCTGATGTTTTGGGTTAGGTTTTTTTTTTCACCTTTATTTTTGTATTGTGTTAATATCGGTTCTCAGACTTCAGTTTCTAAGCATACCACCTGGAGAGCTATTTGGAACAACTTACTGGGCTCCACCCCCAGAGTTTCTGTTTCTGTAGGTTTGTGGCATGACCAAGAACTTGCATTTCAAATGAGTCCCAGGTGATGGCTTCACTGCCTGAACCTTCTCATGGATATAATTTGGTCACATAGATTTACATAATTAGTTCAGAATCGTGACTTTCAACCCATCAATGTTTTTCACTTTGAGGAGAATGATTTACACATTGAGAAGGTTAAGAGTCCTCAATGTGACAACAGTAGTTATGCAGCTTAGAGTGGGCTGGAATTAAGAGTTCACTCCCTGCTGTGGTTTGAATGTGTCCCCAAAATTATGTGCTGAAACTTAATCCCCAATTTCTTTTGTCAATGATATTCGAAGGTAAGGCCTTTGTGAAGTAATTAGTGTTAGATGAGGTCATGAGAATGGGACCCCCACGATGAAATTAGTGGCTTACATAAAGAGGAGGAAAAAACTGAGCTGCCCCACATCATTTCTCTCACTATGTGGTGCCTTCGACCATACTGTGATGCTGCAAGATCCTCACCAGATTTGATGTCTTAACCTCAGACTTTCCAGCCTCCCAAACTGTAAGAAATGAATTATAAATTGTCCAGTCTGTGACATTATGTCATAAAACACTAAACAAACCAAGACACTAGGTCATTCAAAATCCTTGGCATTGTGCTAAAAGTTTTTCTCTAAGAAGTCCATAAGAAGCTGACATGGAGCTACTTGACCAGACCTGTGTGGCAGAGCTAGCATAGTGGGACACCACCACCTGGCTGTACAGCACTCACTATCCATCGACACTTGATTGAGACAGCAGCTCTGTTGCCCAGTGTCATAGACGGAATTGTGTCTCCTCAAAAGCCATGTGGTGAAGACTTCATTAACAATGCAGCTGAATTTTGAGCTAATCCTTTTAAAGAAGTAATAAAGTTTAAATGAGGTAATTAGCGCAGGTTCTAATCCAATGTGAGTTCTATCTTTATAAGAAGAGTAGACTGGGGCCAGATGAAGACAGAAGGAAGAACGTGGAGAAGGTGGCCTTCTACAAGCCAAGGAGAGAGGATTCATGTACAACCTGTCAACACTTTGATCTTGGCCTTCCAGCCTCCAGAACTGTGAGAAAACAGTTCTCTGTTGTTAAGGGCTCCAGTCTATAGTATTTTGTTATGGCAACCCAAACAAACTGTACAACCAGAGATTTGATCTCTGTACATCCTATCCCAGCCATGAATACAGATGCTTGCCTGATACCCTGCTCCTAACTCAGGTTCTTGGGTCTGATATAGTGAGAATTCATGTCTACCTGAATCAAAAAAAAAAAAAAAAAAAGCAGAATATCTCTCTTGTCATCACATTCAGCTTCTATAGAACACATTACAGGGACAGTTTTTGCTTCCTACCCACATAAAAAAATATGGAGTATTCTCCACTCCTCCATCTGAAAGAGGGAAGAAGGAAGTGCTGGGCATCCAGGAAGAACTGGCCAGTACTGGAAAGGAAATGGCAGAGCACGGCTTTGGGTGAGGTGGTGGATAAAAATAAAGGAAATCAGAGGGGGATGGATACACAGAACAGGAGGGATTAAGAAAGGGTCTTGTGCAAGGGGTTGATGAATTATTTGCTGAATTTCATCTAATCTGGCCAGACTGCAGTTCCTGGACAAGTTCTGAGTGCCTTGTTTCTCATTTGCGGGCTGAGACTAAGTTAGAGTAAAAGCTGTTTTGATACATGGGTGACATTTTCTCAAATCCTAAGTAAGGAAAGCCAAATTATTGTTATGGTTTGGATATTGCTTGAATGTGTCCCCTAAGAATTCATGCATTCAAATTTAATTGCATTCAGAGAGATTACAGTGGAAACTTAATCCAATGATGGTGCTTAGAGATGGGGTCTTTGGGAAATAGGTAGTATTAGATATAGTCATTAGAGTGAAGCCCCCACGATTGAATCCTGGAGGAGACCAGAAGACACTTGCATTTGCATGCTTCTTGTCCCTTGTCAGCAGACTCCTTGCACTACCTCAGGTAACTGCCAGCAGGAAGACCATCACCACATTCTGCCCCTCAAACTTGTGCCTCTAGAACCATGAGCAAAAATATAACTGCCTCTTTAAAACTCACCAAGTCTGTGGTACTGTTATTGGTATTGGCAATGTCAAATGGACTAATACACCTACCAAGAAACTAGATCCAGAAAATATGAGGCCAATAGGTAGACAGCTAACAGAGCCAGAGACATAGTTTATTCATGATAGCAAAGAGAAATGAGATTCAGAAAGAAAAATTATTCATCCATCTAGAGGACCTCTGAGCTCAGAAGCAAACATTCCAGAAAGAACTGTTACACTTTTTCCTAAAGCTGTAGTTCCTCAGCCAAAAGGAGGACCTATTGGACCAGGCTCTCCATCCCACAGACTCACACTTACTCCTGGGCATTCATTGTCTGAGACAAACAGACCAAGCAATTTTCTATTTACCACTCTACTGGTCAGGAGTTTCAAGTCCCCTACTTAACTATGCCAATTGAAAATTCATTCACTGAGTATATATTTCTCTTTTGAAAAGGGTATCTTTCATCTTAAAGGAAATGAAAAGCAGGGGTTATTAGTCAAAAGGTTGATATATCTTTTTCTTATTTTTCTTTTATTTATTTTTGTTTAAAACATTTAATTGACAAAGGTTATATACATTCAAGTGCGCAATGTGATGATTTGATATTCATTGCATAATGATTATTAACAGGATCAAAATAATTAACACACCTATCACCATCCATGCTGTATGTTTAATTCCAGAATTTACTCACTTTAAAATTGTAAGTTTGTGTCTTTTGATCAACATCACCCCATTGGTTTTACCCAGACTCTGATAACCACCATTCCATTTTCTGTTTCTGTAAGTTCCACTTCTGTAGATTCCAGATATCTTATCATCATTATCTACCCATTGTCTCTGTTTGCAGTAGCCCGTATCATAGAATTAATTTTTCTCATGCTACCTACTAATTAAAATGTCATATGAAATATAGTATATAATTATAATAAATTATGTAATTGTTTAACTTCAAATATTCAAACAAAATATGAATTTAAATAAAATATGAGTTCAAGTATATGAAAGAAAAATATTAACATTCAGTTATTTTAGATACTTGCTGGCATGACTGCTGTCTATGTGTTTGCTAGCAAAAGTGAAACTACTTGTTATTCAGTCAATTTATGAGTCCTTACAACAAAAATCATGCCCTAGACAATACTTGCCACCTCTTATTTATAATCTTCCTGTCCTACATTTGCTGAGGCACTGAGTGGGTTGGGGTCCATCCTGATAGGGATATGAAATGTCACTCAAAGGACCACATGTTGAAGGCTTATTCCCCAGCTTGTGGCACTGTTGGGAGGTGGTGATGCCTTTACAAGGTAAGGCCTCGAGGAGGTCTCAGGTCATTGGATCACACCCTAGAAGAGGATGGGGGACCCAGTTCTTTCCTTTTTCTATTTTTCAGTTCCTGACCCTGAGAAGAGCAGCTTTGCTCCTCCACATGCCCCTGCCATAATGTGGGCTAAAGATCCAAAAGCAATAGTGCCAACTGACCATGGACTGAAATCTCCAAAACTGTGAGCCGAATTTAAGCCTTTCCTCTTTATAAGTTGACTATCTCAAATATTTTGTTACGGTAAAGGAAAACTGACTAACACAGGGACTCATCACTGAGGCACTGGGTGGTAATTTGAAGCTTGGCAAGATCTCAAAGAAAATCCCAACTCTATGCCTCTGTGACCCAGGAATTCACTGAGGCCAGGGTCTGAGTCTTCTGGCAGTACTGGGTCAAGATTCTCAGGGACTATACTTTGATTTTGTTCTTGATTCACTTTGGCCAATGTCCTGTCCATCCTGAGCTGCATGATTTGCCCAGGAACATCTCACACTTGTTAAGTTTTTCTGCTTCTTTATTTCTCAAACAGAGAAACAGTAGATGATGAAGATTTGATTGTACCCCACAGGCCTTCTATTTGGAGAAATTTTATTTCTTTATTCCCTTAAAATTTATTTCCTTATTCCCTTAGCTCCCTTGCTGCTAGGACCCAGGATACAATTAGTCTATGTCAATTAGATGACCTTGTATTGTGATTTGTATTATTAGATTTTATTTCTAATTTAGTCTTGAGGTCTTTCTCTGGAAATTGACCATAAGGCAATATAGCCACTCAGAGCCCAGAACAGGGGAAACAGGTTTCAATGTGTCAGTCAGGTGAGAAATAATGCAGAGGTGATACCAAAAGTCACAAAATAAGAACATTATTATTTCCATGCCCCAGAGAGGTTAAAGGTGCTGACAGAGGGTTAACAGAAAGTCCAAGTGCTGCCAGGACTTTACCCAGTGGGTAAAGAGTAAGAAGGAGAGGGAGGGAGAGCTCCTTCCTGTAGGACTACATTCTTACTAAGGTCCCTGAGCAGTATCCCTTAAACTTCCTCATAGGGTTTGTGGATGGCTAATGTGAACATTTGAGAAGATGGAGACTTATTTGAATGCCTTTAGTGTTTCCTTGGGCTTTATAAAGGTCAGCAATTGTGGGTGTGTTGGATTTGGGGCAGCAGGATGAGGAGCAAGCAGCCTATATGGTCAACATCCACATGGGGAGGCCAAGTTTGAACTAGAAAGGGTGCCAGAGTGCAATGGAGTTTCAAACAACTTGCCCAAGAATTGGAAAAGAGGTGCATAGAGACTAGGCTGGAATCCTGTCTGTATTCGCTGGTTCTGTTGGTAAGGAAGGTAATGGAAAGAGGAGGCTTTGTGTGAGAACTGGCGTGCCGGGGTCTTCTGCTTCCTGAGTGACAGAAGTAGATTAGTGGAGACATAGATTCTTGACACCTGGCTTGCACTGGTAGGGGTGACTCAGAGGCTAAATGTCATGGTTTCAGATGTAGGACTTTTCTTGCGGATGAGCTCTGTGTCACTGTGGATCTTATACTCATCCTCTTCTGCAGCTATTGTGCCTGTTGTGCTAAGTACTTCTGTGTATTGAATCATTTCCTGGTTAAGATCCCTGAAGTGATTCCTGTTTCCTGCAGTAAACCCTTACCGTTATATGTGGGTCAGAAAGGGTCACAGACAGTGCCAATTTTTACTGTCGAAATCCTGATCTTATGAAACTTTATCAGTATTGTTCTTATATAATGGAGAGAGAAGACTCTTTGAAAGTGTGACCTTTCCCTAACAGACCACACATAATACATAAACCGATAAATGTTTCCTTCATGTAAAGATACATTAAGAAATAACTTACAGAAGTTTCTAGTCATGTTTTAAGATTTAGTGCCTGATTTGGCTTTTCATATAGAAATTTCTAACATGGCTTTCAAGGCCACATATTTTGAACTGAAGAATGTCATGGGAGCTACCAGCTCCTAAAGAAAAGACAGAACTTTCCTTTCTCCAAGTATGCGGAACACATACACCTTTTGTTTTAAAACTAGTAACTGCTTTCCTAAAATTCTAAATTGGATTTTAAAGCCTTCTAGAGATTGGAAGAAAGGTCCTTAAAAATATGTTTGCTTAGAGGCCAACCTGGAGATGGTTAGAGAAACCAGTTTGGAAGGTGAGGGCATATTCAGAGCATTGAGGCCTGTGTACACCATGGGCTCAATCCAGTGGCCAGGAGGGGCAGGCTAGAGGAGAGGACCTGTATTATCCCATCTTTATAGCTTTTAGTATTAAATTATCCACCTTTCCCCAAAATGACTCTAATCAATGGGTAGCTTTTTCCTAGACTCTTGTTTCATGTTATAGTGTACATTTCTCTTCCTGCCCAGATAAATCCTCTAATCTATAACTACAAGTCTAAGTTTTCCAAAGAACTTTGAAAAAATAGCACAATATACTCTACTCACAGTTAAACCTTCCCTGAACTCCTGCTTTACTCAGTTTTTTCATCACCAAAAATCTGGCAAAAACAACCAGAAGAGGAAAATCTTATTTTGGCTTACAGTTTCAGAGATTCAGTCCATGGTCTGCCAACTCCATAGTTCTGGGCCCAAGGTGAGGCAGAACTTCATGGCTGAAAAACATGATAGAGGAAAGCAGCTCAGGACATGGCAAACAGGAAGAAGAGAGAGCTTTCTGCTCACTAAGGACAAAATATGAATCCTACAGTTATACCCCAGTGACCTACTTCCTCAGTTAACTTGCCTCCAGTGACCACCCAGTTAATCTGTGAGTGTATTAGTTCACTGACCAGGTCACAACTCTCATAACTTAATCATTTCACCTCTAAAGATTCTTGCATGAGTTTTGGGGGGATACCTCACATCTGAACCATAACAACTTTTTTCCAATGCTTTCTTTCGCCAAACATGTCACTGTTGACAGATAATATGTGTGAAATGTTCCAGCTTTTCTTGTATCTAGCTTACGAATGTCAGTCTTGTTCCCTTTGAGAAGGAAGCATCCAGGTAAGCTGAGGTCCTGTCTTTGCCCAAGAGTGGAATTCAGTGGCCTACTGGGGAGCAGTCTCATCCCTGACCTCAAAATCCTCCCTACCCATTCCTTTTCTACAGAAGCAACCGTGAGATGACCTACAGAAAAAATGGTGAAAACCATCTTAAGTGACATTCTGAGATGAGTTTCAATATTTTGAGATTTTCTGGATCTGGGCACTTAAAACTTAATTGGAAGCTGAGTGTGGTGGTGCACACCTATAATCCCAGCCGCTCAGGATGATGAGGCAAGAAGACAGCAAGTTACTGGGAAACTTAGAGAGACCCTGTCTCAAAATAAAAACCTAAAAAATGGCTAGTATTGAGCATAGTGGTATAGTACTTGCCTAGCATGCCCTAGGCCCAGAGTCCACCCCCCAGAATGTAAAAAACCAACAACAAAAAAGTGTCACACAACTACACCAACCTGTTAGCAGCTCAATTCACAATAGTTAAGCTCTGAAGCCAACCTAGGTGCCCTTCAACAGATAAATGGATGAAGAAAATATGGTATATATACACAATGAAATAGTACTCAACCATAAAAAAGAATGACTTTAAGACTTATGCAGGTAAATAAATGGATCTGGAGACCATCATGCTAAGTGAAATAAGCCAATCCCCAAAAACCAAAGGTCAAATGTTCTCCCTGATACACAGATGCTAACACACAACAGGGTGGAGGGAGGAAAGAATAGAAGTTCATTGGATTAGATAAAGGAAAATGAAAGGAAGGAAGCAGGGGATGGGAATAGGAAACACAGGAGAACAAGTCAGACATAACTTTTCTATATTCATGTATGAATACACAACCAGTGAAACCTCACATCATGTATAACAATAAGAATGAGATTCTGACTAGAATAAGTTATACTCTGTGTATGTAAAATATGTCAAAATACACTCCACTGTCATGTATATCTAAGAAGAAGAAATAAAATGAATAAAAAATTAAGTGCGGACATAATGAAATTTCCAGTAAATTTTCTAGTTAAACAATTTTGTGGTAATTTCCTTGGCTCCTAGAGCTGCCAAATGTCCTCCCGTTTACCCTCTTTTGAGGCAGAAAGGTAAAAGGGAAAGTGTTAGATAATATTCATTTTTGTTAAGACATGTTAAATCACACAGGATTTATTTTTAAATCAAGATATTCTAGGGAAAATATCAAGAATACTAATAATAATAAATACTGGTGAGGATGGGGGGATACAATCATACATTGTGGGTGGGAGTGCAAATTAGTGCAACCACTCCAGAAAGCAATGTGGAAAGTCCATAAAAATCAGAATAGAACCACCATATGACCCAACTATCCCACTCTTTGGTAGTTATCCAAAAAGGTCTAAAATCAGCATACTATAAGGATACAGCCACATCCATGTTTCTAGCAGCACAATTCACTATAGCCAAGGTATATATAACCAGTTCAGATGATTGTCAATAGATGAATGATTTAAGACAATGTAGTATATATGCACAATGGAGTTTTACTCAGTCATAAATAAGAATGAAATTATAGCATTTGCTGTTAAATGTATGGAAATGGAGGACATCATGCTCTGTGAAATAAGTCAGATTCAGTAAATCAAGGGTGAGTTGAATGTCTTCTTTCATATTTGGAAGCTGTAGAAAATAATGGGGGGGAAGAGAGAGGATTGCATATCATAAAGATGTAGAGGAGATCAGTGGAACAGAAGAAGGACATTGAGAAGAAGACAGGAGGGACTGGAAGAGGGAGAAAATGCAGAATCAATTTAACAAAATTACACTATGAGCATATATAAAAATATACCACAGTGAATGTCACCTTTGGGTAGATCTATAAAGCACCTATCAAAAATAAATAAATAAATGAGAGGAAGAAAGAACAATAGTGAAAGGAGAATAGCAGGAGGGAGGAGGGGAGGGAAAGAGAGGGCCCAAGGGACTGAAATGGAGTAAATCAAATTCCATGCATGTATGAATCTGTCAAAATGAACCTATTATGTATAACTGTAATGCGGTAATAAAAGAAAAAAATAATCAAGACATTCTAAACCACACTAGGATGTTTTCCTAATTGAGAAGGTAATACAAACTGCAAGACTTGCCAAAGCATGAGCTCACTTAAGCCAGAGTGAGAGAGATTTACTAGGCTCTATTTTTAACCATGTGAATGAGAGAAACTACAGTTGAACCAAAGTAAAACTTTATTCACTGCTTGGTATTTTACATATGTTTTGATCTCACTCCAATTAGCTGTGTTACCTAACCTCTTGTTCTTATGTGAAAATAGTGAATTAGAGATGCTGCTCAGAATTGGTGGTAACGAGATTTGACAGATGCTGAACAACGAACCAGCTGCTGAGCTCAAGTGAAATATAGAACTCCCTCCCGCTGCTCTAATTTGATCTAATTTGTACATTTGTCTTTATTCATGATCTTATGAGGGAAAAAAGATTGTTGACAACAGCATTTTAGATAGAATTATTTTAAAACCCCAGGCCTCTGAAAACCTTTCTTAATCTGTCACATTTGTTGCCCATGTCTCCCTACCTGCTCTTGATGGCTCACTATGCTATTTGGCCATAGGAAGAAGTATTTTCCTACCTACAGAAGAGATTATTCAACATTTTTCTTTCTGACTGGTAGGCTCTCTTGCCTTGACCACAATTTATTAGAGTTGTGCAGTTTCTTAGTTACCGAGAGGATTACAAGCATATCTTCTTTTGCTTCTTCTAGCTCAAGACTGAGGTACAGAGCTGACTCACAATGGCTCAATTTATGATTTCTCGACTTTATGGATGGTTCAATACTTATAAGTATTAGGTGATAACCATAATTCAAAATTTAAATTTTGATCTACTCATCTGTTACATGTTCCTCTCATGACTCTGAGCAGCAGCAGCAGGTGACAGCTCCCAGCTAGCCACATGGTTATGAGGGGAAACAACTGAGACTCTACAGTGTGCTATGTGACTAAGCAGTGGTATTCAGTTGGTCAGTTGCAGTAAATGCATTTTCAGCTTAGAATATTTTCAGCTTAATGATGGGTCTATCGGGACATTAACTCCATTGTAAATCCAGGTTGGAAAGCATCTGCACTTCTCATGTGAGCATGAATTTATCTCCCATGAAGAAACAATGAGAAGTTATTCTATAAAGACTAACAGAGAAAATGGACAAGGCATTCATAACAAGTAGGTCCAAAAAGAAATAGACTGGGCAAATTAAAGAAAAGATGGGGACGGAAATAAAAGATGCATTTCCAATCTTCTTTCCCACCTCTGTGTGCACACGCTCTGCTAGGCTATAAAAATGGTTAAACCTATAGTCATGTCCAGCACAGACTCTCTTCTTCTATCTGGGCATCACCTTTCCACACCCTACCTCCACTGGAACAAATAGTCACTACCAGCAACAGTGAACCACAGATGAAACAATTGCCAGACAGACTCTGCCCAAAGAGCAGTGGAGAAGGAAGTCCCAAAGCCAAGACAGCAGACAAGAAAGTCATCTCTCACCTCAGTGTTTTAGTACACATTATCCTAAACGGTATATGTAGATTTAAACAATAAATAACAGATCATGGCATATTGCCTCCATCCCCACCAAAAAGAAAAACAAACAAGCACAGTCTAGAGAGACAAACAATCAGACTCAGTCTCATTTTGAACAAAAATGTTGATTATGAATGTTTTTAAATCAGGGACTTAAAGTAGCCATAATTAATATATTAAATGTTCTGATGAAAAAATAAACAATATGAATGTCACATGGGTAATTTCAGCTGCAAAATTGGGATTATAAAGAATATTTAAAAGGAAGTGCTAGAAATAAAATTAATTATTGAAATAAAGAATATCTTCAATGACTCATCAGAGGATTCAGTACAACCAAGGAAACAATCAATGAACCTGAAGA
This sequence comes from Marmota monax, assembly GCF_021218885.2. Lineage (NCBI taxonomy): Eukaryota > Metazoa > Chordata > Mammalia > Rodentia > Sciuridae > Marmota > Marmota monax. The sequence continues at coordinate 2,576,522 of NW_026695200.1, read as the reverse complement.
CAGCAATAGAAAGTCCCCTTACCTATCACATTCAGAAAACCAAATACAAAGAGAAAATATCATAAAAGCTAAAGGAAAACAGAACTCAAAGGAATGACGATGCACATTACAACGAACATATGAAGAATCGTGCAGGGAGAATGAGATTGGAAAAAAGTAGGGTGAAATGTTGAAAGTGTTGAAAGAGAAACACACACCAACATAGAATTCTATATTCATGGAATTACCCTGAAAAAGTGAAGAGGAAATAACAGCTTTCGGAGATGAACAAAAACTGAAGAAGGTAATTCCAATACCTATCCAGGAAGGAATGTTAAAGCATGCCTCAAGCAGAAGGCAAATTGTGCCGGTCAGAAACGTGGTCCTACGTAAGGAAAAGAAGAGCATCCAAAAACACATGAATACACAATAAAAATATTTTACTTTTCTTTTTCTTAATTGACCTTTAAAACATAACTATTTAAAGAAATAAGAGTAACAATGTATTTTGTGATCATAGCATAAAAACAAGTGAAATGAATGACAACAGTGACACAGGATTGGAGGAAGTAGGAGTGTTCTGCTATAAGGCACCTATCTCATGCATGGAATGCTCTATTGTTCTTTGAAAGGGGATTTAGATTACTTAAAAATGTATGTTATTTTTAAAATGTCTATTAAAATGAGTGTGTTAAGATATAGATTATTTTTAAATATTTAAAATTTTTTCTATAATTATTTCTAATTTTTAAAGGAATTATAGGTAGCTTTTCAAGAGATGAGATAAAATCACATAAAATGGTCAATCAAAACTGGAGATTTAGAAAAGGGAGAAGGGCAAGCAAGAGATAAAAGCAATGAGTTAAAAAGTTACAAAAGCTACGTAGATTTTAATCCAAATATATCAATAATCACTTTGACTATCAATGGTCTAATCAGAGCAGTTAAATGACACAGGTTGTGGGACTGCATAATAAAACAAGACCTAACATACACTGTCTACAAGAAACCCACCGTGGACATAAAGATTCAGGTTAAGGGAAATGAAAAGAAAGGATATACTATGGTAGCACTCATCCAAAGAAATATGGAGACAATATGGACATCAGAACTAGAAAGATTATCGAGGATAAAGAAGGATAGTACATTAAAACTTTAGTTTTCCAATTTTTCCTACACTTGTATGTACATAATAAGAGTCTGAAAGTATACTACACAAAGATAGGATAGAGAAAGGAGGGGGAAAAGGAGAGAGAGAGAGAGAGAGAGAGAGAGAGAGAGAGAGAGAGAGAGAGAGAGAAAAGAGACAAGGATAGAGTGAAGATAAATATGGAGAAGTGTAAATATGATGTAAGTGTTGAAATTGGTAAGTTGGGAAAATTGGGTCAAGGTTTATTATAATAGTTACTCATATTATTATTACAACTTTTCCAAAAGTTTCAATTATTTCACAAAAAATTTTAAGAAAGACAAAAAAAATAAGGGGAAAAGGTCAGAACAGTTGCCCTTAGCAAAAAAGATATACAGATGGCAAATAAAAATACGAAAAAATTGTCAACAATATTCGTCATTGAAGAAAAACAAATTATACAATAAGATACCACTATATGACCATTAGAATGGTTAATTAATTTATTTTTGTGTATGTTCATTGCTTTCTTTTACCCATTTTTCAATTTTTAATTAATTTGTATTCTGATTAATTATGTATAACAATAGAATGTATTTTGACAAGTTATACCCTATATGTGTATAATATATCAATGTAATTGAAAGTAACCAAGATGTCTCTCAACAGATGAATGGATAAACTTATGAAATACTATTCATTAATAAAAAGAAATGAGCTGTAAAGCCACACAATTTAATATTTAACTTATATTATTAAGGGAAGGAAGCCAGTCTGAAATGGTTACATTCTGCATGATTCATTCATATGAAATTCTAGAAAAGGCAAAGTGTAGAAACAGAAAACATTTCAAAGGTTCCTAGGGATTTAAGGAAAGCAGAGTGCTGACTCTGTGAAGTACAGGAGAGTTTTATAGGCAGAACTATTTAACACCATAATGTAGTGGTAAGTACATGATGGTATGAGTTTTATCAATATCCTTTGAATTGTATAGTAAAAAAAAATAAACTTGATGTATGAATTTCTTTTTAAATATGGAATCATTGGGAGGCCCAACATTGAATGCAAACTGTGAAAAATAATTTAATAGTACTATCAAAGCATGTCATAGACTTATAGAAGAGAGCAAATAACTTGGAATTAGAAGACTAAAAACAAAAGGAACTTCTCAATAGTCTGTACTACATAGTAAGGGTTAATAATATTGAAACTGCCTTAAATACATGTATTCTGTGACTGGAAGAAGAAGTAAATGAATGGAGGATGGTAGGAGTCAGGTTTTTCCCTGCTGGAGAGGCTGAAGTTACAGATATGCAAGAGAGAAAGGAGAGGATGACCCATGTGGTCCTGGATTAGTTTGTGACATTAATATAAAGTCATGTTTACTTTAAAACAGATTCATATGGTTATACATAGAAGTGTGCGTGTGTGTGTGTGTGTGTGTGCGTGCGCACGCGCTTAATATGCAGGCACACATTTCCTAGATGAGTTCACTGAAAGTCTAGAAGCAGTGATGTTGCAATGAATATACAAGGACCCAGATTTGGTTTTTTTGTTTTGTTTTATTTTGTTTTTTGTACCATTCTCCACAAGAAGGAGTCAGGGATCATTCTTGGCTCGAGGCAGGGTATATATATGATGAGCCTGAAGAACTCTGCAGTCCTAGAAAACAAACAAACAAACAAACAAAATGCTTGAAAACACAAAGACCTGAACATGTCAATGGACATGAAAGTCAACTGAAAGACTTCTAATAGCCAAAGCCAATTTGACACCAAATAAGTAATGTGGTATTGGATTATAATCCCAAGAATAGGTTAAATATATATGAACCCAAACAGACATAAACAAATCATTGAATAAATAAATAAGGAGGAGAAAGAAACAAATCTCTAATGCAGACAATTCTGAATAATGTATGCAGTTTCTTCCCAGCAAGGTGGTAGGGCTGACCTCTACAACACATAGTGACCTGCAAGTATATGCAGCCCCTAGTGACCAACAAAGAAAAGAGGAAATGGGGAGAAGGTAACTTTAACCATCGAGAAACTTGGCAAATCTCAAGGTTAAAATAAGCCCTGTTAATGGACTCTAGTCCTGGTGTGACATGATGAAATGACACTTTACCTCTTTGATCTTCCCCTGAAAGAAATAACATCATCTTGCCATGAGAAAATTGTCAGAGAAGCCTAAACTGAGGCATAGTCTAAAAATGACCACCAGATGTTCCTCAAAACTTTCAGACATTGAAAGCAAGGAAAGTCCACAGAAAACTAAGGAGATATGCTCACTAAATATAATAACATGACATCCTAGATGGGATGCTAGAAGATAATAAAGGTAATTTATTTCAGCTTGTATGGCAATGTTAAAATTTTCTTCACAATGCCATAATAAGACATAGTAAATATGGATCAGTGAAAATAAGAAAAATGGTCAAAAGAATGGTTCTAAACAGGCACATCAAAGAAGAAAGAATATGAATGGCCAACAAATATATGAAAAAAATATTCAACATTTCTAACAATTAGAGAAATGCAAATTAAAACTACACTGAGACTTCATCTCACTCTAGTCAGAATGGCAATGATCAAGAATACAAATAACAATAAATGTTGGTGAGGATATGGGGAAAAAGGTATGCTCTTACATTGCTGGTAGGACTGCAATTTGGTGCAACCATTATGATAAGCAGTATGAAGATTCCTCAGAAAACTAGGAATGGAACCACCATTTGATTTGGTTATTCCATTCCTCAGTTTATACACAAAGGACTTAAAATCAACATAGTATAGTGATGCAACCACCTCAATGTTTATATCAGCTCAATTCACAATAGCTAAGCTATGAAACCAACATAAGTGACCTTGAACAGATGAATGGACAAAGAAACTATGATATATATATATATATATATACACACACACACACACACACATACATACATACATATACATACAGTGGAATATTAGCCATAAAGAAGAGTGGAATTATGGTATTTACCAGTAAATGGGTGGAACTGGAAACAATTACACTAAGTAAAATAAGTCAATCCCCCCAAAGACAAAGGATAAATGTTCTTTCTGATATGTGGATGTCAACACACAATAAGTGGGGGGAGGGAAAATTAAAGTTCATTGGAGTAGAGAAAGGGGAAGAAAGGGAAGGGAGGAGGGATGGGAATGGGAAAGGCAGTAGAATGAATCTGACGCAACTTTTTCTACATTTGTATATGAATACAGTGAAACTCCATATAATGTACAACTTCAAGAATGGGATTCTAATTAGAATACATTATACTCCATGTACATACAATATGTCAAAATACACTCTACTGGCATCTGTACCTAAAAAGAAAAAATATTCTCAATTGTGACCACCACATTACTCAACTTTAAGATACCCATTAAAACTTTAAGGCATTGCTGGCCTTCAACAAACTGTGGCTGACTAGACACACCTACTTAATTTTTTTCACAAAACTTTACTAAGATAAAAACTTGATCTTAAAAAATACAGGCAGATACTCGGACAAAGGAAAAGGAAATTATGTTAATATAACTGCCAAAGAAAAACTGAAAACTATTTTAGGTAATTCAGAAAACTGAATTTTATGTCAACTCAGAATTTCCAAAACCTCAGGAATTTAGAAGTATCTTGATGGCTTTGGAAGTAAAAGCTCATTATATATTGGTACAAAGATTGTTTAAAAAACTGTGACACTATCAGATATCCTTCCTACCTCCAAAAGACATGCGAAATGGCTAGGTGAACCAGTAGAAGTTCAACAGTTTATTCTCTCATGAGAGTACCACAAAGAATTGCTTGACATAGGGCATCTGGAACAGCTGAGGCTGGAGAGAGAGGCACAGTTCTAAACACAGCAACAGTGAAAATGTATATGGTTATGTTGCATCCTCTAGCCCTCTTCCCTAGTAGATTCCCAGAAATCTCTAAAGTAGGTTGTTAACTCCAGGCCACCATCTGCAGGGATTCCAAGTAGACTGAGATGAAAACCCCACAATGATTAGATCAGGGGCCCCAGTCAGTCAAGTCACCCTTTCCATTTTCACTTTGCAAAGCCCCACCATTGACCTTTTCATGAACAGATCTTGGGGACCCATCATAAAATATGAACAAACAGCAAGAATGATCAGATATCTGAGGGAATTCTCTTTTATCAAAGAAAAGGATCAAAAACTACCCATAGAGAAAAAGAGTATTTGCAAAGAAATCATGCAGAGAAATAAAACTTAATAATTAAAAAATTACTATTATAGTACCTCTGACCTATATTATTATAATATATTTAGTAAGAAAAAGGAAGATATTGCATCTTTGAAATGAGAACAGAAAGTTGTTTTTAAAAATATTTTTAAAAAAGCAGTGCAATTGGGACTGGGAATATATCTCAGTGGTAGAGTGCCTAGCATGTACAAGGCCTTCAGTTATATTCCTAACACTTCCAACAAGAAAGGAAAAAAAATGAAAAGAAAAAAGAAGGGAAATTTCAGTGGGAATGCAAAACAATAGAGCCACTTTGGGAGACAGTTTTGCAGTTTCTTACAAAACTAAATACTCTCTTACTATATAATTCTGAAGTCACACTCCTTAGTATATACCCAAAGAAGTTAAAAATTTATGTCCAGCTCTGCTATAAACCTGCACATAGATGTTTATTGCAGTTTTATTCATAATTGCCCAAACTTAGAAACAATCAAGATGTCCTTCAGTAGGTGAATGGAGGAAAAAAAAAGAAAAGAAAACACTCTTTGGTACAACCAGACAATTAGGATAAGTGCATATTGCTAAGTAAAAGTAGCCAATCTGAAATGGCTATATTCTGCATGATTCCAATTATATAACATTTTGGAGAAGGCAAAATTACAAAGACACAAAAGGTCAAAAGTAGCCTGAGATTAGTGAGGAGCAAGTGATGAATAAGTAGAACACAGAGGGTTTCTAAGGCAGTGAAAATATTCTCAATGTTATTACCTATGCCAATGTACATTGGCCCAAACCCTTAGATTGCACACCACCAAATGTGAGTGCCAATTTAAGCTATGGACTTTCTGGGATTGTGATGAGTCAATGTAGGTTCATCTGTTGTAACAAGTATCCTGCTCTGGTCCATATGCATAATGGCCAGGTGGAGGGTGGGAGGGTAGTTATGCATGTGTAGGGTAGGGTCAGGGGAAAATCTCTGTATCTTATTCTCAATTCTACCATTAGCCTAAAACTTCTCTTAAAAAAATAAAGCCTTGAAAAAACAGTGAAGAAAGAGTTCCTGCGAGTTAAAATTAAGTCATGTGTAAAACTCAGTAAACATGTTAGATAATAAAAATAGGGAAATCCAGTGAACATCGTAGACAGTAAGATTAGGAAATTTCCCAAATATTGAAAAATAAAGCCAAATACATGATAAGAAAAATAGAGGGAGATCTGATTCTCAAACAGTTTCAGAAAGCAAAAAGCATTAAAAGAGTAGAGAATTGTTTTTTAGGTTTTTTAAGGAAGTGTCTCAAAATTGAAGGACACAAATTTCAAATTCAAAAGATGGATAAAGCACTCAACACAGTAGATTTAAAAAAAAATCAAATCAAGCCTAACATTATAAAATATCACAGTTCTGGGAACAACTATGTCTGAAGCTTTCAGAGAAAAAAAATGTCAGGTACAAAAGATGAAGAATAAAAATGTCTTTGTATTTCTCCGTAGCAAAACTGAAAGCTGCCAACAATAAAGAAAAACTTTTAAAATTCTGAAGAAAAATTTTCTAGGTTTAAGCATAGAAGAAACTTATCTATTACATTTGAGGGTTTAAAAAAATGTGCCTCCCTTCTACCTTTTCTCAAGAAGCTATCTGAAGAAGCCATAACAAAATAAGAAGGTAACTCAATGAAGAGGTACAAGCATCCTGGACCCAGCAATCTCAGCCAGGAAAGATTGAATGAGGGCACAGCATGGCCACCGGGAGGCCCACTAAACACTGGAGCAGGCCTGAAGTCTCTTGGGGAACTTTACGACTATGGAACTATGTATTTTAAAGAGATTTAGACATTTGTGGAAAAGTGGGCCCTGTGCTGACAATTTTCATAGGAAATTAAGCAAATGAAAATGAAGCACTTGACTTTCAGGATAACAATACATGAAAAAGAAAAAGAACAAAAAAGTAAATGTATGCTAGGCAGTTCAGCTGCGGATAACATTTACATAAGACAATATTGTAAATAATAAATATTGATTTAAATAGAATTGTATTGAGAAGATTGGAGATAAGGAAATGGAGTGTGTGTTTGTGTGTGTGTGTGTGTGTGTGTGTGCTGGCAGAAACAGGAGACAGAGTTAAAATCTCTTCTGATAATGTCAAACACTGAAAAGTTGAGAAGTGGCAACATAAGCATACTATCTATAGAGATAACAAAAATAAAACCAAAAGAAACACTTAAAATGTCAAATCCTCTGTGGGATAGGATATTGAAGAAGTGTTTACAGTATTTTTTCAATAATAAACCTTGTATGAGTGTTTTAAACTATTTAGGTACGTATGTTGATGCAATAAAAAAAACTAAAATAAAAAGGGAGACTTCTAATATCTTGCAATACATGTTAGAAAATGCTCCTGTTCAAGATCACATGACTCTGGAAGAAAAGGTGAGGCTGTTTTTCTAGAAAGCTGGGCACCTGGAGCCTAGGTGAAGGCCCTGAAAGCTTTTCTTTATTTTCAAACTCTAACACCTGGAAGGAAACAGGAATTGGTAGTTGCAACAGATTGAGTCTCTATCCCATAATTATAATCATCATTCTCCCAAGCTCCTGCCCTTCTTTATAGACATCATCTCATTCATTCTTGTCATAATTTATTAAGGGATATTTAAAGCTGCATAATCATATATCACATAGAATAATGGAAAATGTTCTCAACTGGAGATCAGCACAGCACTGCCTTCCAAAGCGGCTTACATCATTCATTAGAATGGGTTATGCTCTTAAAATGAACTACGCCAATATTAGTGACTTTAGCATATAAACATTTATTTTCTCTCAAATTCTGTGCTAAGGAAGCAGAGAAACTGAATAATCTGAAAGAATTTTTCACTACTTCAGTACAAAATTGTCTCATTTGCAAAATTAGATAATTAATACGCTCTTAGTTTCCAAAAACATTCAGTCCTTTC